>NC_064615.1:535001717-536251717 GCF_023898315.1 Schistocerca nitens
GTACAGAATATATCAGACGTGTTTTCCTGTGGAGGAATAGGTTGACCTATGACCTTGCGATCAAATGTTTTCGGTTCCCATTGGAGAGGCACGTCCTTTAATATACTAATCGCACGGTCTTGCGGTGCGGTCGCAAAACACAGACACTAAACTTATTACAGTGAACAGAGACGACAATGAACGAACGGACAGATCATAACTTTGCGAAAATAAAACAAGTAAACTTTTCACTCGAGGGAGATTTGAAACAAGGACATCTCGTTCCGCAGCTGCTCACGCTAACCACGGGACCACGCCGCTCTAGAGTTCACAGCACCTTGATGTTGCCTATCTTGCACATGGACTACTCAGTTTGTATATTTTGCTTATTTTTTCATAGTTCCACACAACTTCTTCCTGTTTTCTCGATTGATCTGTGTTCAGTTTTTCAAGGCCTATCCACTGTACCAACTTTTAACTAAATCTGAGGGGGGTGCGATGGGGAGGTTCCCTTGTAAGCACCATGGGACTTAACATCTGAGGTCATCCGTCCCCTAGACTTCAATCTAACTAACCTAAGGACTTCACACACATCCATGCCCGAGGCAGGATTCGAACCTGCGACCGTAGCAGCCGCGTGGGTCCGGACTGAAGCGCCTAGAACCGCTCGGTCACAGCGGCCGGCCAGAGATGAGAGACTGAAAATATTGTGTGTACTTAATTCTATGATAAGAAAGGCTCATTACAGCTACTGTATAGAATGGATAGCCTGCATTGATGAAATGTTGCTAGGATTCCATGGGCGATGCAGGTTTAGAACGAATGGAGCATCAAAACCTGAGAATATGGCCTTAGAATCATGATATCATGTGATGTCAGAACATAAAATCTCCTAAACAAATTTATACTGGGAGGGACCGGGATGGAATGAATTTGTAATCTCAAGAGAAGCAATGATTGAAACCATCAGGAGAGAGTAATTCAACTGACGTGTCCTAGTCAAGGTACCTGGAGAAATATTACGGCTGACGATTAATTCTGGTCGTAAAAGTCGTTGACGAACTGAAAAACGAAAGCTAACTTGTGTCGGCGCGCTGAAGAAAGATAAAAGGGAAATTCCATTGTAATTTCTGCCGCAAAAGAATCCTAAATAGGGCTCAGCTGAGTATGGTTTCACTAAAGACACCACACTTGCTTCTTATGCGCAGAAAAGTAATCAAACAAAAGGGGTCGTTGATTGATTAGCTAAAAAATGTATGATCTTTCAACCAGTAAGCAAATCTTTCTTTAGCTTGTGACAGTGCTTTTCTATTTTTGTTTCTGAGTTCTTTCTTAACAGTGCTGGTGTAAATTCACATATCCTTTCTTCAGCCTTCAGAGACAATAGCTGCACCTTCATTTTAAGACGAGCAATAACGAGTAAGTTTTATGAAGGGACTTCAAAAAGTACGTTACACATGTTGTCCAAATATAGGGCCACTGTGTAACAGGAGTGGCGCATTGCCAGAAGAGAGTACATGTCACAAGTTCCCTGCAGCTGGAGTTCTGCTGCGATATGGGTAACATGTGCATCCCATTGTGGGAGTGAAATGACGCGGAAACAGGAAACCTGTTGCAATGTTCAAGCACGCAGGATAGTACGATTCATATGAGCAATGAGCAATACGTCTTGACGGCACACAGATTCGCCGAGAAATTCTGGCGGTAAATGAGCGAAGTGCAATCTTACGTCAACAATTTGACGAATGCCGCACAGATATGGGTAATGCTGATCAGGAAGGGAGGACATTAACATCGATCACAAACGGCAGAGGCCCTGCAGTCCAGTAACTTATTCGCAGTAGTGGCATGAGGACGTTCACACAACGGTTCTCGAATGGCTCTGCGACCATGAATTTGATTTTTACCGTCGAAGACTTGAGCAACTGTTAGAATTTACGACCGTTGTTTACAAAAGCTTTATGGCTATGTTGAAAAATACTGTCATATTTCTGTGTCACTTTGAATTGTGGCGCAGAATTCGATAGAAGTTACTCGACTGGCCGTAATAATTTGTAACTTACTTTCTGATGTCGCCTCGTAAATAATCGGGCAGCAATAGGCACAGCTGAGAGTATAATAGGCATATAAAATATTGCCGGTTTTTCACATGAATTACTCATCAAGACTTGCGCTCATGTTTCCAAGCCGGCCACTGTGGCCGGGCGGTTCTTGGCGCTTCAGTCCAGAACTGCGCTGCTGCTACGGTCGCTGGTTCGAATCCTGCCTCGGGCATGGATGTGTGTGTTTTCTTTAGGTTAGTTAGGTTTAAGTAGTTCTAAGTCTAGGGGACTGATGACCTCAGATGTTAAGTCTCATTGTGCTTCGAGCCAATTGAACGATTTGAACCGTATTTCCAAAATACATTATGTGAGATCTAAAATAGTTTCAGTATTGGGGACTTTACCATATAGACCTCACGAGGTATCACAGACTCCGTACGTTGGTATGGATGCCACTATAATATCATTCTGAAAAGTGTGAACGAAATCGTGCCTTAGCTATGAACCACCATCTAGCCCAATTTACAAACTTAAATTACTGGTAATATAAACACCACGAGATACATGACGTACCATAAGAGTATAGCTTCAGGAATATAAAAGACATATATTCTTGAAGACTGAATATCAATTTATAGCCGTAGGTCACCTGTACATCGTCAACATGTGGGGTAGCATATAACGATCGGCGCCCCACGTTCGTTAAATGATACCCAGCGTTGCGAATTGCACTTTTGGATTACGCTAAAATCAGCATCAATCCTACATACGAGGCCAGGTCCTACATGAGTCATTGCAACTAAGAATCGAAAGTGATAATTGTTTCACATTATGAACAGGAAAGAAGTGAGGGATGTGTAAGAATCCTGTATCCTCAAACTTCACAGATATTTATAATTTTTGGTACTTTTAATTAACTTTATTTCTTCCTGCGGCTGCGTACGTGTGTGATGTATTAATACTAATGCAGCAACCTGTGTGCGAGCTGAGAGTAATGCTTGTGTGTGTCGCTTTAGATTCTTGAGGTTCTGTTGCATCGATACGTGTGTTGCGGCGTATTATGGCGTTAATTACTGTTCAAATAGTATGTTTCGCGTTAGTTAAATCATTCTTGCCAGGTTTCTTGATTTTATTGTAAAAGAATGACTTGAAGATCGTTACACCAAAGACAATTTTTACACTTTTTCAATTGTTGGTGTTCGTGTACCAAACGTGACAATAAATAGAAAGTCCGTTACACGTAATTAACTGTTCTAGTTTACAGCCTTCATTGTCCTCACAATCGTCAGTATTTTTTAAAACGCAGGTAATTCATTTGCAAGAAATCGAGGCAAAGTGCTCAGGAAAGGATGGGATAGTGTTGTAATTGGAAGTGAGAGAAGAATAAATGTGATATTTCCATTTCGGTGGGAGTCTTACATATTTTATTCCAGAAGAATGTACAATTAAATCTTTTTTAACTGGTTGCATTCCCCAGAGTACGCTATAATTTAGTAGCAAGCAGATTTGGGTGCAAAAAATATGAGGCATTACGAATGACAAGTAGATGGATAACAATGACAAATTCGCATGGACACGGACATATGAGAAACGGAGGAACCTGAGTAATATATTGACTTTTACACTTCTTACATCAGTGATACATGTTAACGTAGGCTATGTAGAAAGTGTGGATTAAGGAAATTGTGCTTAAATGGATACATGCAGACCATACATAGATTCTATAATTCACTACATATTTCCGTTCAAAAATTACTCTACAATATACAAATTGTCATGTCTATGTAGAAAGATAACTACTGGGTCTCAGTAATGTATTTCTATGAAATCATTGTGAAACATTTTAACAACTGTCTAAATCATTTCTTCCTGTGAAAAAGTCAGATTAACTAGAAAACTGAGCTGATGATTTCACATTCGACTATCAAATTTCTGAATAACATCATTGCTCTCATTCTGGAATAGCTTCAGATGAATTAATTTATAAATTCCTCAAAATATATGCGTATATTGTTGTCAGTTAGCCTGACTACTGTCACTTCTATCCCAATGGATAAGATTAACTGATGTAACTTACTGTCCTCAAGCTCATCAGTGAATAATACTCTTTTTTGCTGAAATTAATTTTTCAAACTGCTTAATCTTATAGTTGCAAGTAGTATACATGTGAACCAGCACGTAGTTATAATTATTTAATTTTGTGTGATGAATATCTTCAGCCTATGTCAGAATCTTCCATAAAATATTATCCAGTAGAACATCAATCAATGGCAACATGAAAAATGTGTTTGCTAACTGATATCAGTATGCGCAAATGTGGTAATTGTTCTTATAGTAAATGTAACTGAATGTAGATGGTTTTGCAAGTCAACAATATTTTGCAAGCCAGCAATATTTTGCAAGCCAGCAATATTTTGCAAGTCAGCAATATTTTGCAAGTCAACAATAGAATTTTGTTTTCATTTTGAATTTTGACTCTTTTGTATATTGAACAACTTGTAACTTCCTGGCCTACTTACAATCGTCATTTGGAACATTAAATTAATCAAAGCATTCTTAATAGCACAAAAGTAATTGAACACTGAACTTTCGAGCTCTAGAGAAAGTTCATTTGAGTAAGATCCACAAAAAAAGGTTTTTCCTCTGTTGATACACAGCTGTGACAAGGATACTTGTAATGAAATTACAATGAAATGAACACCCTTAGCTGCTTACAGGCGTTGACATACGTCAATGGGGCAGATGAAAATGTGTGCCCCGACCTGGACTCGAACCCGGAATCTCCTGCTTACATGGCAGACGCTCTATCCACCTCCTTTTTTTTTTTTTTTTTTTTTTTTTTTTTAAATCTCACTTTGTCCGTTTTCGTTCGTTGTATCCACTCTGAGCGGACGTCGAGAGACACCCGTTTCAGTTCGTTGTTGGTCCATTAACTCAGTTATTTTATTACAGAGGGCAGCTAGCCCTCTGACCGAACATGCTGAGCTACCGTGCCGGCTATGAGCCACCGAAGACACAGAGGATAGCGCGACTGCAGGGATTTATCTCTGGCACGCCTCCCGCGAAACCCACATTCTCAACGTATTGTCCCGCACTACATTCGTAGTGCCCCCGCCCATTATACTCATTACTCGCGGTGCGTTGCCGATTCCCATAAGAGTTTGGGCACTGTTTGTGCATTCGCATAGAAGAAGAAGATGGTCAAGTGGCCAGTGAGCCTTAACTATATATATACTAAGATGGTATATGTTCTTTTGGACATGTCCGAAAGAACAGTTATTAGTATATATATAAGGACACTTGTATTTAACAAACACGTTCAAACGTAACGTTATATCTTCTCGCCTTCTGTTTGAAATGAAATTATAGATACAGTAACATAAAAGTATAGCAGCAATTTAACTCTTATTAAATAAACTGTTTTAGAAAAACTTAATAAAAACGAGTCTATCTACTATTTTTACGAGTACTTAATGTATTTTATCCACCAATGTATGCACACCTACGTGTACACCTAGAGTCTATGAACTGCTGAAGTGCATGACGGAGATTGCTTCCCTCTGGATAAAGCTTCAGGACATCTTCCCGTCCCACTATCGTACAGAGCACGCGAAGGGTCTATTTCCTGGCGCAGCTCCGTCGGCATGGCTTTAGTCGGCTATCGATCTTCAGTGTGGTGTCAGTGTGGCAGAAACAAGTGTCGTCACGGGGTTATAATGTGTTTTTAAATGAAATCAGTAACAAAAAATTACGCTACAATAAATGCAGATTTTGAAATGAATTTGTAATACTCCTGTAAACTTTTCTACCTTTTGATTTGGGTAGCGCGTATGGGTAAAATGAAACTTAATTTTTTACAAGAAGCAGAGATTTTTGATCGATAGATTCATCATCTTTTCTTGTTGAAGGATAAATAGAGAATATGGAATGATTTGTTACACGCTTTTGTAGCTGTGCACTGCGACAGACACGTATATAAACCTGTTGTCGTTTCTAAATACATTTGCAACAGTACACGGTTCATTTTCGTAGTTTCTTGAGATTTCATTTATTGGTTTTGTATCCCAAAATAAGTTGTTGTTGTTGTTGTGGTCTTCAGTCCTGAGACTGGTTTGATGCAGCTCTCCATGCTACTCTATCTTGTGCAAGCTTCTTCATCTCCCAGTACCTACTGCAGCCTACATCCTTCTGAATCTGCTTAGTGTATTCATCTCTTGGTCTCCCTCTACGATTTTTACCTTCCACGCTGCCCTCCAGTACTGAATTGGTGATCCCTTGATGCCTCAGAACATGTCCTACCAACCGATCCCTTCTTCTGGTCAAGTTGTGCCACAAACTCCTCTTCTCCCCACTTCTATTCAATACCTCCTGAATAGTTATGGCCGGCCGGAGTGGCCGTGCGGTTAAAGGCGCTGCAGTCTGGAACCGCAAGACCGCTACGGTTGCAGGTTCGAATCCTGCTTCGGGCGTGGATGTTTGTGATGTCCTTAGGTTAGTTAGGTTTAACTAGTTCTAAGTTCTAGGGGACTAACGACCTCGGAAGTTGAGTCCCATAGTGCTCGGAGCCATTTGAACCATTTGATTAGTTATGTGATCTACCCATCTAATCTTCAGCATTCTTCTGTATCACCACATTTCGAAAGCTTCTATTCTCTTCTTGTCTAAACTATTTATTGTCCATGTTCCGCTTCCATATATGGCTACACTCCATACAAATACTTTCAAAAACGACTTCCTGACACTTAAAACTATACTCGATGTTAACCAATTTCTCTTCTTCAGAAACGCTTTCCTTGCCATTGCCAGTCTACATTTTATATCCTCTCTACTTCGACCATCATCAGTTATTTTGCTCCCCAAATAGCAAAACTCCTTTACTACTTTAAGTGTCTCATTTCTTGGTCTAATTCCCTCAGCATCACCCGACTTAATTCGACTACATTCCATTATCCTTGTTTAGCTTTTGTTGATGTTCATCCTATACCCTGCTTTCAAGACACTGTCCATTCCGGTCAACTGCTCTTCCGAGTCCTTTGCTGTCTCTGACAGAATTACAATGTCATCGGCGAACGTCAAAGTGTTTATTTCTTCTCCGTGGATTTTAATACCTACTCCGAAATTTTCTTTTGTTTCCTTTATTGCTTGCTCAATATACAGATTGAATAACGTCGGGGATAGGCTACAACCCTGTCTTACTCCCTTCCCAACCACTGCTTCCCTTTCATGTCCCTCCACTCTTATAACTGCCATCTGCTTTCTGTACAAATTGTAAATAGCCTTTCGCTCCCTGTATTTTACCCCTGCCACCTTCAGAATTAGAAAAAGAGTATTCCAATCAACATTGTCAAAAGCTTTCTCTAAGTCTACAAATGATAGAAACGTGGGGTTGCCTTTCCTTTATCTTTCTTCTAAGATAAGTCGTAAGGTCAGTATTCCTCACGTGTTCGAACATTTCTACGGAATCCAAACTGATCTTCCCCGAGGTCGGCTTCTACCAGTTTTTCCATTCGTCTGTAAGGAATTCGCGTTAGTATTTTGCGTCCGTGACTTATTAAACTGATAGTTTGGTAATATTCACATCTGTCAACACCTGCTTTCTTTGGGATTGGAATTGTTATATTCTTCTTGACGTCTGAGGGCATTTCGCCTGTCTCATACATCTTGCTCACCAGATGGTAGAGTTTTGTCAGGACTGGCTCTCCCAAGGCCGCCAGTAGTTCTAATGGAATGTTGTCTACTCCCGGGGCCTTGTTTCGACTTAGGTCTTTCAGTGCTCTGTCAAACTCTTCACGCAGTATCGTATCTCCCATTTCATCTTCATGTACATCCTCTTCCATTTCCATAATATTGTCCTCAAGAACATCGCTCCTGTATAGACCCTGTATATACTCCTTTCACCTTTCTGCTTTCCCTTCTTTGCTTGGAACTGGGTTTCCATCTGAGCTCTTGATATTCATGATAGTGGTTCTCTTTTCTCCAAAGGTCTCTTTAATTTTCCTGTAGGCAGTATCTATCTTACCCCTAGTGAGATAAGCCTCTACATCCTTACATTTGTCCTCTAGCCATCCCTGCTTAGCCATTTTGCACTTCCTGTCGATCTCATTTTTGAGACGTTTGTATTCCTTTTTGCCTGCTTCACTCAGTGCATTTTTGTATTTTCTCCTTTCATCAATTAAATTCAGTATCTCTTCTGTTACCCAAGGATTTCTACTAGCCCTCGCCTTTTTACCTACGTGATCCAATGCTGCCTTCACTATTTCATTCCTCAAAGCTACCCATTCTTCTTCTACTGTATTCCTTTCCCCCATTCCTGTCAATTGTTCCCTTATGATCTCCCTGAAACTCTGTACAACCTCTGGTTCTTTCAGATTATACAGGTCCCATCTCGTTAAATTCCCATCTCCTTAAATTCCCATCTTGTGTATGTGGAGGAGCTCTTGGAACGAGAGGATATTCGGCGAATGGACCGGTCTGCTCGTTCCCTTGGACTTCAATCCATCCAGCACGTGTGGGATGCGTTGGGAGACGTATTTGAAGTCGTAAACATGAACCAGTGACCATCCACCAGGTGTCAACGGTGGTGTTAGAAGTATGGAACTCCCTACCACAAGAAGTCCTTACTAACCTTGTGGCCAGTATGGGAGCACGTTGTTTGGGTATACATTGCTGACCATAGTGATCACACACTGTATTAAGAACCATATTCCTCCTTTTGTAATTTCCTGGGGTCCGTATGTATGGTCCAAGTTTCATAGAGCTATGGTACTTGGAAGTGGCACATCATGCGAAAGTTACTATCGTCGTTGAGTTGTGCACACCATTGCGTGACAGTGATTAAGAGAGTTTTGCATAATCCTCGCCTATTTTTCATGTACAGTTAACATGTTGCCTGACAACTGATGGCTACTAAGTGAAACCAATTGTCTTTTACTCCTACAACAACAACGCGTTTCAGGAACAACACCAGCACCCTGGAGATAGACGGCAGCTGTAACCCACGATGCGGCTCGTTCCTCGGACTACGGTACATCTACATCTACATCTACATTTATACTCCGCAAGCCACCCAACGGTGTGTGGCGGAGGGCACTTTACGTGCCACTGTCATTACCTCCATTTTCTGTTCCAGTCGCGTATGGTTCGCGGGATGAACGACTGTCGGAAAGACTCCGTGCGCGCTCGAATCTCTCTAATTTTACATTCGTGATCTCCTCGGGAGGTATAAGTAGGGGGAAGCAATATATTCGATACCTCATCCAGAAACTCACCCTCTCGAAACCTGGCGAGCAAGCTACACCGTGATGCAGAGCGCCTCTCTTGCAGAGTCTGCCACTTGAGTTTGCTAAACATCTCCGTAATGCTATCACGGTTACCAAATAACACTATGACGAAACGCGCCGCTCTTATTTGGATCTTCTCTATCTCCTCCGTCAACCCGATCTGGTACGGATCCCACACTAATGAGCAATACTCAATTATAGGTCAGACGAGTGTTTTGTAAGCCACCTCCTTTGTTGATGGACCACATTTTCTAAGGACTCTCCCAATGAATCTCAACCTGGTACCCGCCTTACCAACAATTAATTTTATATCATCATTCCACTTCAAATCGTTCCGTACACATACTCCCAGATATTTTACAGAAGTAACTGCTACTAGTGTTTGTTCCGCTATCATATAATCATACAATAAAGGATCCTTCTTTCTATGTATTCGCAATACATTACATTTGTCTATGTTAAGGGTCAGTTTCCATTCCCTGCACCAAGTGCCTATCCGCTGCAGATTTCCTGCATTTCGCTACAATATTCTAATGCTGCAACTTCTCTGTATACTACAGCATCATCCGCGAAAAGCCGCATGAAACTTCCGACCCTATCTACTAGGTCATTTATATATATTGTGAAAAGCAATGGTCCCATAACACTCCCCTGTGGCACGCCAGAGGTTACTTTAACGTCTGTAGACGTCTCTCCATTGATAACAACATGCTGTGTTCTGTTTGCTAAAAACTCTTCAATCCAGCCACACAGCTGGTCTGATATTCCGTAGGCTCTTACTTTGTTTATCAGGCGACAGTGCGGAACTGTATCGAACGCCTTCCGGAAGTCAAGAAAAGTAGCATCTACCTGGGAGCCTGTATCTAATATTTTCTGGGTCTCATGAACAAATAAAGCGAGTTGGGTCTCACACGATCGCTGTTTCCGGAATCCATGTTGACTCCTACAGAGTAGAATCTGGGTTTCCAAAAACGACATGATACGCGAGCAAAAAACATGTTCTAAAATTCTACAACAGATCGATGTCAGAGATATAGGTCTATAGTTTTGCGCATCTGCTTGACGACCATTCTTGAAGACTGGGACTACCTGTGCTTTTTTCCAATCATTTGGAACCCTCCGTTCCTCTAGAGACTTGCGGTACACGGCTGTTAGAAGGAGGGCAAGTTCTTTCGCGTACTCTGTGTAGAATCGAATTGGTATCCCGTCAGGTCCAGTGGACTTTCCTCTGTTGAGTGATTCCATTTGGTTTTCTATTCCTTGGACACTTATTTCGATGTCAGCCATTTTTTCGTTTGTGTGAGGATTTAGAGAAGGAACTGCAGTGCGGTCTTCCTCTGTGAAACAGCTTTGGAAAATGGTGTTTAGTATTTCAGCTTTATGCGTGTCATCCTCTGTTTCAATGTCATCATCATCCCGGAGTGTCTGGATTTGCTGTTTCGAGCTACCTACTGATTTAACGTAAAACCAGAACTTCCTAGGATTTTCTGTCAAGTCGGTACATAGAATTTTACTTTCGAGTTCACTGAACGCTTCATGCATAGCCCTCCTTACGCTAACTTTGACATCGTTTAGCTTCTGTTTGTCTGAGAGGTTTTGGCTGCGTTTAAACTTGGAGTGAAGCTCTCTTTGCTTTCGCAGTAGTTTCCTAACTTTGTTGTTGTACCACGGTGGGTTTTTCCCGTCCCTCACAGTTTTACTCGGCACGTACCTCACTAAAACGCATTTTACGATTGCCTTGAACTTTTTCCATAAACACTCAACATTGTCAGTGTCGTAACAGAAATTTTCCTTTTGATCTGTTAGGTAGTCTGATATCTGCCTTCTATTACTCTTGCTAAACAGATAAACCTTCCTTCCTTTTTTTATATTCCTATTAACTTCCATATTCAGGGATGCTGCAACGGCCTTATGATCACTGATTTCCTGTTCTGCACATACAGAGTCGCAAAGTTCGGGTCTGTTTGTTATCAGTAGGTCCAAGATGTTATCTCCACGAGTCGGTTCTCTGTTTAATTGCTCGAGGTAATTTTCGGATAGTGCACTCAGTATAATGTCACTCGATGCTCTGTCCCTACCACCCGTCCTAAACATCTGAGTGTCCCAGTCTATATCTGGTAAATTGAAATCTCCACCTAAGACTATAACATGCTGAGAAAATTTATGTGAAATGTATTCCAAATTTTCTCTCAGTTGTTCTGCCACTAATGCTGCTGAGTCGAGATGTCGGTAAAAGGAGCCAATTATTAACCTAGCTCTGTTGTTGAGTGTAACCTCTACCCATAATAATTCACAAGAACTATCCACTTCTACTCACACTACAGGATAAACTACTACTAACAGAGACAAACACGCCACAATCTATCCTTTCTAAACACCGTCTGTGCCTTTGTAAAAATTTCGGCGGAATTTATCTCTGGCTTCAGCCAGCTTTCTGTACCTATAACGATTTCAACTTCTGTGCTTTCTATCACCGCTTGAAGTTCCGGTACTTTACCAATGCAGCTTCGACAGTTGCCAATTACAATACCGATTGCTGCTTGGTCCCCGCATGTCCTGACTTTGCCCCGCACCCTTTGAGGCTGTAGCCCTTTCTGTACATGCCCGAGGCCATCTAACCTAAAAAACCGCCCAGTGCACGCCACACAACCCCTGCTACACGTGTAGCCGCTGTGTGTAGTGGACTCCTGACCTATCCAGCGGAACCTGAAACCCCACCTCCCTGTGGCGCAAGTCGAGGAATCTGCAGCCCACAGGGTCGCAGAACCGTCTCAGACCCTCCACTCGGCTCTGTACCAAAGGTCCGCAGTCAGTCCTGTCGACGATGCTGCAGATGGTGAGCTCTGCTTTCATCCCGCTAGCAAGACTGGCAGTCTTCACCAAATCAGATAGCAGCCGGAAGGCAGAGAGGATTTCCTCCGATCCATAGCGACACACATCATTGGCACCGACATGAGCGACCACCTGCAGATGGGTGCACCATGTAACCTTCATGGCGGCGGAAGGACCCTTTACACATCTGGAATGACCCCCCCCCCCCCCCCCAGTATGCACGCGTAATGCACATTGGTTTTCTTCCCCTCTCTTGCTGCCATATCCCTAAGGGGCCCCATTACGCGCCTGACGTTGGAGCTCCCAACTACTAGTAAGCCCACCCTCTGCGACCGCCCGGATCTTGCAGATTGAGGGGCAACCTCTGGAACAGGACAAGCAGCCATGTCAGGCCGAAGATCAGTATCAACCTGAGACAGAGCCTGAAACCGGTTCGTCAGATAAAGTGGAGAGGCCTTCCGTTCAGCCCTCCGGAATGTCTTTCGCCCCCTGCCACACCTCGAGTGTGCTCCCTGCCGCCGTTGGATAAGCAGCTGCAGCAGCAAGTCGTATACTCCTAGCTCACTCTTTTGTTACATAGTTTAATTCTTAATTTCTTTGCGTGTTTTTGGTACTTGCATTGTTTAATTCATAAATTTCGGGCGTATTAGGGTATTTGAGAGTTGTAGCATCGCGTTTTAGTACCTGAATAGTGTAAATTCGCGTAGTCGTTTGTCTTCTGTTTTTGTTTTGAACGGCCGGTGTCGGTTGGTCACAGTCAGTGTGCTCCCTGCCGTCGTGGGATAAGCAGCTGCAGCAGCAAGTCGTATACTCCTAGCACACTCATTTGTTACATAGTTTAATTCTTAATTTCTTTGCGTGTTTTTGGTACTTGCATTGTTTAATTCATAAATTTCGGGCGTATTATAGTATTTGATAGTTGTAGCATCGCGTTTTAGTATCTGAATAGTGTAAAATCGCGTAGTCTCCTTCCGCCGCAGAGCAGTGTGTCAGCAGTGCGCAAGTAGCAGCATTACTGCATTTACTGGGCAATCTTGTATTTTAATAACCGTTTAAATTTTGTCGATTTGTTCGCGCGCTCTGTAGATTAGTTCAGACGGTCTTTGCACAACAGTTTTTAGCATGGATAGGGACTGCAACTGCTGTGTTCGGATGCAGGCTGAGTTGGCATCCCTTCGCTCCCAGCTTCAGGCAGTGTTGGCTTCGGTCACACACCTTGAGGCTGTTGCCAATGGGCATCACTGTGGGGGTCCGGATGGGGGTTTGTCGGGGACGGAGAGCTCGTCCCACGCATCCCCCGATCGGACTACGACTGTGGTTGCCCGGGATACTGCCCGCATTGAGGCTGATCCCTCACCTGTGGTAGAGTGGGAGGTCGTCTCAAGGTGTGGCAGGGGGCGAAAGACATTCTGGAGGGCTGAACGGAAGGCCTCTCCAGTTTGTCTGACGAACCGGTTTCAGGCTCTGTCTCAGGCTGATACTGACCTTCGGCCTGACATGGCTGCTAGTCCTGTTCCAGAGGTTGCCCCTCAGTCTGCAAGATCCGGGCGGTCGCAGAGGGTGGGCTTACTGGTAGTTGGGAGCTCCAACGTCAGGCGCGTAATGGGGCCCCTTAGGGAAATGGCAGCAAGAGAGGGGAAGAAAACCAACGTGCACTCCGTGTGCATACCTGGGGGAGTCATTCCAGATATGTAAAGGGTCCTTCCGGATGCCATGAAGGGTACAGGGTGCACCCATCTGCAGGTGGTCGCTCATGTCGGCACCAATGATGTGTGTCGCTATGGATTGGAGGAAATCCTCTCTGCCTTCCGGCGGCTATCTGATTTGGTGAAGACTGCCAGTCTTGCTAGCGGGATGAAATCAGAGCTCACCATCTGCAGCATTGTCGACAGGACTGACTGCGGACCTTTGGTACAGAGCCGAGTGGAGGGTCTGAGACGGTTCTGCGACCCTGTGGGCTGCAGATTCCTCGACTTGCGCCATAGGGAGGTGGGGTTTCAGGTTCCGCTGGATAGGTCAGGGGTCCACTACACGCAACAAGCGGCTACACGGGTAGCAGGGGTTGTGTGGCGTGGGCTGGGCGGTTTTTTAGGTTAGATGGCCTTGGGCAAGTACAGAAAGGGCAACAGCCTCAAAGGGTGCGGGGCAAAGTCAGCACATGCGGGGATCAAGCAGCAATCGGTATTGTAATTGGCAACTGTCGAAGCTGCGTTGGTAAAGTACCGGAACTTCAAGCGCTGATAGAAAGCACCGAAGCTGAAATCGTTATAGGTATAAAAAGCTGGCTGAAGCCAGAGATAAATTTTGCCGAAATTTTTACAAAGGTACCGACGGTGTTTAGAAAGGATAGATTGTATGCAACCGGTGGTGGAGTGTTCGTCGCTGTTAGTAGTATTTTATCCTGTAGTGAAGTAGATGTGGATAGTTCCTGTGAATTATTATGGGTGGAGGTTACACTCAACAACCCAGCTAGGTTAATAATTGGCTCCTTTTACCGACCTCCCGACTCAGCAGCTTTAGTGGCAGAACAACTGAGAGAAAATTTGGAATACATTTCACATAAATTTTCTCAGCATGTTATAGTCTTAGGTGGAGATTTCAATTTACCAGATATAGACTGGGACACTCAGATGTTTAGGACGGGTGGTAGGGACAGAGCATCGAGTGACATTATACTAAGTGCACTATCCGAAAATTACCTCGAGCAATTAAACAGAGAACCGACTCGTGGAGATAACATCTTGGACCTACTGATAACAAACAGACCCGAACTTTGCGACTCTGTATGTGCAGAACAGGAAATCAGTGATCATAAGGCCGTTGCAGCATCCCTGAATATGGAAGTTAATAGGAATATAAAAAAAGGAAGGAAGGTTTATCTGTTTAGCAAGAGTAATAGAAGGCAGATATCAGACTACCTAACATTTCTGTTACGACACTGACAATGTTGAGTGTTTATGGAAAAAGTTCAAGGCAATCGTAAAATGCGTTTTAGTGAGGTACGTGCCAAGTAAAACTGTGAGGGACGGGAAAAAACCACCGTGGTACAACAACAAAGTTAGGAAACTACTGCGAAAGCAAAGAGAGCTTCACTCCAAGTTTAAACGCAGCCAAAACCTCTCAGACAAACAGAAGCTAAACGATGTCAAAGTTAGCGTAAGGAGGGCTATGCGTGAAGCGTTGAGTGAATTCGAAAGTAAAATTCTATGTACCAACTTGACAGAAACTCCTAGGAAGTTCTGGTCTTACGTTAAATCAGTAAGTGGCTCGAAACAGCATATCCAGACACTCCGGGATGATGATGGCATTGAAACAGAGGATGACACGCATAAAGCTGAAATACTAAACACCTTTTTCCAAAGCTGTTTCACAGAGGAAGACCGTACTGCAGTTCCTTCTCTAAATCCTCACACAAACGAAAAAGTGGCTGACATCGAAATAAGTGTCCAAGGAATAAAAACCAAATGGAATCACTCAACAGAGGAAAGTCCACTGAACCTAACGGGATACCAATTCGATTCTACACAGAGTACGCGAAAGAACTTGCCCCCCCTTCTAACAGCCGTGTACCGCAAGTCTCTAGAGGAACGGAGGGTTCCAAATGATTGGAAAAGAGCACAGGTAGTCCCAGTCTTCAAGAAGGGTCGTCGAGCGCAAAACTATAGACATATATCTCTGACGTCGATCTGTTGTAGAATTTTAGAACATGTTTTTTGCTCGAGTGTCATGTCGTTTTTGGAAACCCAGAATCTACTCTGTAGGAATCAACATGGATTCCGGAAACAGCGATCGTGTGAGACCCAACTCGCTTTATTTGTTCATGAGACCCAGAAAATATTAGATACAGGCTCCCAGGTAGATGCTACTTTTCTTGACTTCCGGAAGGCGTTCGATACGGTTCCGCACTGTCGCCTGATAAACAAAGTAAGAGCCTACGGAATATGAGACCAGCTGTGTGGCTGGATTGAAGAGTTTTTAGCAAACAGAACACAGCATGTTGTTATCAATGGAGAGACGTCTACAGACGTTAAAGTAACCTCTGGCGTGCCACAGGGGAGTGTTATGGGGCCATTGCTTTTCACAATATATATAAATGACCTAGTAGATAGTATCGGAAGTTCCATGCGGCTTTTCGCGGATGATGCTGTAGTATACAGAGAAGTTGCAGCATTAGAAAGTTGTAGCGAAATGCAAGAAGATCTGCAGCGGATAGGCACTTGGTGCAGGGAGTGGCAACTGTCCCTTAACATAGACAAATGTAATGTATTGCGAATACATAGAAAGAAGGATCCTTTATTGTATGATTATATGATAGCGGAACAAACACTGGTAGCAGTTACTTCTGTAAAATATCTGGGAGCATGCGTGCGGAACAATTTGAAGTGGAATGATGATATAAAATTAATTGTTGGTAAGGCGGGTACCAGGTTGAGATTCATTGGGAGAGTGCTTAGAAAATGTAGTCCATCAGCAAAGGAGGTGGCTTACAAAACACTCGTTCGACCTATACTTGAGTGTTGCTCATCAGCGTGAGATCCGTACGAGATCGGGTTGACGGAGGAGGTAGAGAAGATCCAAAGAAGAGCGGTGCGTTTCGTCACAGGGTTATTTGCTAACCGTGATAGCGTTACGGAGGTGTTTAAGTGGCAGACTCTGTAAGTGAGGCGCTCTGCATCGCGGTGTAGCTTACTCGCCAGGTTTCGAAAGGGTGCGTTTCTGGATGAGGTATCGAGTATATTGCTTCCCCCTACTTATACCTCCCGAGGAGATCACGAATGTAAAATTAGAGAGATTAGAGCGCGCACGGAGGCTTCCAGACAGTCGTTCGTCCCGCGAACCATACGCGACTGGAACATGAAAGGGAGGTAATGACAGTGGCACGTAAAGTGCCCTCCGCCACACACCGTTGGGTGGCTTGCGGAGTATAAATGTATATGTAGATGTAGATACGACCTCCCACTCTACCACAGGTGAGGGGTCAACCTCAATGCGGGCAGTATCCCTGGCAGCCACGGTCGTAGTCCGATCGGGGGATGCGTGGGACGAGCTCTCCGTCCCCGACAAACCCCCATCCGGACCCCCACAGTGATGCCCATTGGCAACAGCCTCAAGCTGTGTGACCGAAGCCAACACTGCCTGAAGCTGGGAGCGAAGGGATGCCAGCTCAGCCTGCATCCGAACACAGCAGTTGCATTCCCTATCCAGGTAACAACTGTTGTGCAAAGAACGTCTGAACTAATCTACAGAGAGCACAAACAATTCGACACAAAAGTTAAACGGTTATTAAAATACAAGATTGCCCAGTAAATGCAGTAATGCTGCTACTTGCGCACTGCTGACACACTGCTCGGCGGCGGAAGGAGACTACGCGATTTTACACTATTCAGGTACTAAAACGCGATGCTACAACTCTCAACTACTATAATACTCCCGAAATTTATGAATTAAACAATGCAAGTACCAAAAACACGCAAAGAAATTAAGAATTAAACTATGTAACAAATGAGTGAGCTAAGAGTATACGACTTGCTGCTGGCAGTTGCTTATCCAACGGCGGCAGGGAGCACACGGTAAATGATGCAGACATGGTTAACGCTTTCCAAGTGTTACTTTGTAGCTTTTGTGTGTTTCAGTTATGCAGCCATTCTGCCCACTCAACTCTTAAATATGGATATATCAGCATCAACGTTCGGCCTCGTTACTCGCGGGTACGCAATCATACACATATATTCCCATTTCTACTATTTTTACATATGGTTACATGTATACTATCACATTTAAAGCTCTTAATCGAGTGCGAGGAGGACTCGATGCCACGACCTTCGCTTGAAGGACAACGAAACTCTGAAGCCGCAGATGTGGAATATCTTGTAATTGAAAACCGATCTGGAGATGGCCACACATTGCCAATCCTGTCAGTCAAATGAAAATTGTACAATGCTTATGTTGATAGAAATAAAACTGTTATTAAATAAATTGCACTCTCTCTGGGATTATACAGAGACCGTCATTTTAGTTTCTACAAAAACAGTTAATGATTAATTTTGTTGATGCGAATGATTTTAAAGTTTCTCCAATATTCATCTTTAAAACTTGTACACTTTTGCATGCGGTAGAATCAATCCTGGAAACAATTTTTCCTCTTTGTCAGTGGTACATCAAGAATATGGATCTAAAAGATCGCACGTAATGAGGTGATAAAAATCACTGTCCACACCTTTCTTCGACGGCATGCAGCCAACAAATGTTTGTACACTACACTTCAGTCGTCTAAAACAAGAGTCATCACAGGTCCGGTGCAACTGAAGAAACGAGCGAACAGTTTCTTGGAAGTGTTTGTCGTGCAATCCACTTTATTTGGTTTCCGTTGAACCTTTAACACCCAGGCTGTTGATAGCTACTTGTTTCGAGGTTCATACGGAGAAATCCAAGTTTGGTCACCTGTTACAATGCTGTATACTTTTAATTTCCCCCGGATGGAAGTTTTGACCATTTCCGTACGCTAATCGACACGAGCCTGGTTCTGACTTTCGACAAATTGTACCGAACCATCAGGAACGAATCTGTTTCACAGCTAAATGTTCAGACAAAATCGAAAGCCGGGATTTGCTCGATTTTCACGAAATTTATACCGAGTACTGCATAAAACAACGAAAAACTGTAAACAATGAACATGATTAGCAGAATTTAAACGATCAATACAAGGTATTGTTATTACAAATCATACAGTGAAAAAAAATATTTCATGTTAATATTAGTATGTTATTAAATTCTGTTCTTTTAAAAGCTTTTTAAGTGATCTGAGGATTTCTGACCTTCCATTGTTCCAGTAATACCAGGAGACAGTCTAGAGGCAATAGTAATAGCACATCTCCATAGCTTAAAACTTTCTGTTTTCGTAAATGTTCAGCGAGTCACATTTTCCTGTTTCGTTGTCATAGCTCCTCTGTCGTCATACTTGTGTTTTAACCCCAGGTATAGCACGTTTCACTATTTCTCCTTTGTATCACTGTGTGTAAGATGGAGCGAAAGTGTGAATCAAGTAAGGAGGGAGTGTTTGCGTAAGTGAGTGATCGTCATTTTGTAGAGTTACTCCTCCCCGTGTGACAACATTTTTGGCCCTTTTATTGGCATTCGTTTCTTTTGATGTTTGTGAGGACTCTGATAACTTCGCCGTTGAGCGCCCGTAAACCCCAAAAACACCTTCATACACACTCGCTAAAATTTAAAAGGAGGCCCTAATATTATTTGAAGGAGTGCCTTCCACAACTACATCTACAATCCGAAAACCCGTTTACAGTGAGCGGTAGAAGGTTCGGTGTCCTAGTGCCACTTCCTTCCCTTCCTTTCTTGTGCCACCTACGTGTGGAGCGAAGAAAAGGCGATTGCTGGTAAGCCTTCGCTTCAGCTGGACTCTCTATTATTTTATCTTCCTGATCTATCTGGGAGATATACGTAGGAAGAAGAAATGTTTTGGTCTTGGGAAAGCGGGCTCTCGGAATTTTAGCAGTAAATCGTTCCGTAATGGACAACAACGCCTCTCTTGTAGCATATGCCTTCAGAACTTGATGAACATCTTGTGATGCTTTAGCGTTCTAAACGAGCCTGTGAGAAAACGTGCTGCTCTTGTTCGGAGCATCTGTGTTTCTTCTCCCAGACTGACGTTGAATATTCAAGAAACTGTAATTATCACCTTTGTGGGCGCACCACTGCACTTTCAGAGAATTTTTCTAATGAATCTTAGTCTGGGATCTACTATTCCTGCGATTAATTTCACGTTGTCGTTCCATTACAAATGGATGTGATTGCTTCCAGTAATAGTGTAACCTAAAGTAACGGATCTCTTGCCTACCTATGGGAACTTCCGCGTTTGTTTAGGGTCAGCTGTCAATTCCTACAGTAAGCGTATATCTATTGCCGGTATTCCTTCATTTCGCTACGATTTCTAGAGTGTTTGTATACAACAGCATTATCCGTGAACCGCCTCATAGAGCTTCTGCTGTCTTTTTAGCGAAGGATGGGGCCCTTCCACGCCCACACCAACGTGGTGACCAACACAAAAGTTCTACTGTCACCTCCGTAAACATGTTAGTTTTTGAATCAGGCGTCACAGGATGCGGGCTGTGATGTTATCCATGCGTCTGGGTAAGACTATTCATTAACATGGTCCATCAGGAGATAGAAGTGGTCGAAAACGATCGAAGGGTAGCGGTTTTAAGAGCAGAGGAAAAAAAGTGCCAAGGCCAGCGCCAAGGGAAAAAAACCTCTGCGACAGTAGGACGGGTAGTAAGGGCAGTAGCGGCTTGCTATCTGCGACAGTGCATGCAAGGTGTGGTTGAGTTAGTGCGAGGTATCGTGCATCGTTGCCTTGTCGTTGCTGGAGCTCGTTGCGGCGCTCGCTGCAGTTGCTGCGTCCCTGCAACAGTTCAAGGTCGTTGTGGATTAGTGGGCGATCGGTCATAGATCGACTCACAGACGGTGTAGGGGGTGTGTGTGGCTGGTTTGCGTGCTGTGTACAGTACGGTTTCCCTGCGGTTGCCTGTTTTTCGGCTAGTCTCGCATCTGGGTTTCCAGTAATAACTGTGTTGTAGGGGCTCGCCAGTACTGTCGTGTTAGCGTTCTATGGACCATAGATGTTCAGTTCCTAGCCAGTAATGTCTTTGGTCTGTTATGCTTCCATCTATGGTTGTGGTCGTAGTTACCCAGAGAAAGGATAAACGGGTTGCGCGACTGTCTCGTGTTATTGTACAGTCGTGTGGAGAGTTTTTGGAATACCTGCAAGATAGTATCTAGCCGGTATTCCCGGTGAAGGTCCGCGATGCGTGTGTAGCGCGGAGCGTTGCTTATGATTTTGAGTACTTTGTTCTGTATGAGCTGCAGACGGCGCAGGCGAGTTGGCGCAGCGTATCCCCAGACAGGGGCTGCGTACGTCATCAGGGGTCTAATAAGTGTCATGTACATGGACCTAGACACCCTCCTGTTCAGTGTGCTACGCCTGTTAAGCATAGGGTAGAGTTGTTTGAGCCTCGCGTTAGCTTTGTTGGTCACGTCTTGAATGTGGTCCCCCCAGAGTAGTTTCCTGTCGAGCCAGACACCGAGGTATTTGACCTTCTCGCAGAAACGTATTGGGCGTGTGTGTAGTGTTATTGGGTTGCAGTGCTGATGTTTGCGCGGTTGCTTCGGTCTTCTAGTGAACAGAACGGCCTCGCACTTGTCGACGTTTACTTTAACACGCCATTTCACCAGCCAAGGCTCCGCCGTTCTGAGTGCGGTCTGTAGTCGTGAGTTAATGTTGGACGGCTTCCAATCTTGCGCAAGGATGGCAGTGTCATCCGCGTAGATTGCTACCGTCGTGTTATGTGTAGCTGGGAGGTCGTTAATGTAGAGGTTAAACAGTAAGGGCCCTAGGATACTTCCTTGGGGTACTCCTGCCTGTATACCATGTCGTGTCGATTGTTTGCCCTGCACGTCAGTGTTGAAACTCCTGTCCGTGAGATATGAGTGTATGAGACGTACGAGCCCGTCGGGGAACCCTGCGTCACTAAGTTTGCGTATTAGGCCGTTGTGCCATAGACGATCGAAAGCCTTCTCGATGTCCAGGAACACCGCCCCAGTTGCCTTGCTTGTGTTGTATCCGTGTGTTATGTATTCAACGACGCGGAGGAGTTGTTGTGTTGTTGAGTGGTGATTCCTGAAACCGAATTGCTCCGGTCTCAGGGTGTCGTTTGTTATGCAGTGCCTGGTGAGTCGTTTTAATATTACCTTCTCAACGATCTTGCTGAGCGCGCTCAGCAGACTGATGGGTCGAGCTTCTGCTGTCATCCACTAAGTTATTTTTATACGTAAAGCTCCTACAGCAGTGTCCTTGGGTATGCCCGAAACTATTTTTCTGACTAAAAAATTCTTTCATTTAAGAATGATATGCTGAAATTTATTTGTAAGGATCTCTTCAACCCAATCACAAAGCTGCTCCAACATTCCGTATACCGTCATTTTGTTGAGTAGACAACAGTATGCAATTTTAATCAAACTTTTTCCGGAAATCAAGAAATGAAGCATCAACCTGTGGGTGCTTGTTGGACACTGGCACCGTGGGCAGTGCACGTCTTAGAGGCCGGAAAGGGGGGTTCATCATTGGCCTACTCAAAAATCATTTGGCTGTAAGTTCTTATATTGTAAACGTAAATCAAGTCCGTAATTTCAGAGCTGGCTGTCGGAGAAAGAAGTAGCATATGTTTTCTCCGTTGCCGAGGAAAACATGAGATACACACGTAGCAATAACAATTTTTTATTTATTAACCGATTACAGAACTAAATACATTGATAATACGTCCAAAAGAAGAGACATCACACATATAAATGTATACGATTTGGCGCCCGTTAAGATCATTTCAGTGCGGATGCACTCTCTCTCTCTCTCTCTCTCTCCCTCTCTCTTTCTCCTGTACTCTATTGGGAATCATGGAAGGTGTTGCAACCAATGAGTGAAGTAGATAGGGAGGCACTACGGCTATAGTGTGTGACATATGAGAATTGGTTTGGATGGAAAGCTTGCTCGGACAGCCAAAGCAGTTACGACGACCACACTCGGAAAGCAGGAAATTGCGGTGCGAGTCCCGGTCCGGCACAAATTTTCAACTGTCGCCACTGAACTCGTGTGAGTGCCCGATTGCGGACGATGGCAGAATGTACACTCCTGGAAATTGAAATAAGAACACCGTGAATTCATTGTCCCAGGAAGGGGAAACTTTATTGACACATTCCTGGGGTCAGATACATCACATGATCACACTGACAGAACCACAGGCACATAGACACAGGCAACAGAGCATGCACAATGTCGGCACTAGTACAGTGTATATCCACCTTTCGCAGCAATGCAGGCTGCTATTCTCCCATGGAGACGATCGTAGAGATGCTGGATGTAGTCCCGTGGAACGGCTTGCCATGCCATTTCCACCTGGCGCCTCAGTTGGACCAGCGTTCGTGCTGGACGTGCAGACCGCGTGAGACGACGCTTCATCCAGTCCCAAACATGCTCAATGGGGGACAGATCCGGAGATCTTGCTGGCCAGGGTAGTTGACTTACACCTTCTAGAGCACGTTGGGTGGCACGGGATACATGCGGACGTGCATTGTCCTGTTGGAACAGCAAGTTCCCTTGCCGGTCTAGGAATGGTAGAACGATGGGTTCGATGACGGTTTGGATGTACCGTGCACTATTCAGTGTCCCCTCGACGATCACCAGTGGTGTACGGCCAGTGTAGGAGATCGCTCCCCATACCATGATGCCGGGTGTTGGCCCTGTGTGCCTCGGTCGTATGCAGTCCTGATTGTGGCGCTCACCTGCACGGCGCCAAACACGCATACGACCATCATTGGCGCCAAGGCAGAAGCGACTCTCATCGCTGAAGACGACACGTCTCCATTCGTCCCTCCATTCACGCCTGTCGCGACACCACTGGAGGCGGGCTGCACGATGTTGGGGCGTGAGCGGAAGACGGCCTAACGGTGTGCGGGACCGTAGCCCAGCTTCATGGAGACGGTTGCGAATGGTCCTCGCCGATACCCCAGGAGCAACAGTGTCCCTAATTTGCTGGGAAGTGGCGGTGCGGTCCCCTACGGCACTGCGTAGGATCCTACGGTCTTGGCGTGCATCCGTGTGTCGCTGCGGTCCGGTCCCAGGTCGACGGGCACGTGCACCTTCCGCCGACCACTGGCGACAACATCGATGTACTGTGGAGACCTCACGCCCCACGTGTTGAGCAATTCGGCGGTACGTCCACCCGGCCTCCCGCATGCCCACTATACGCCCTCGCTCAAAGTCCGTCAACTGCACATACGGTTCACGTCCACGCTGTCGCGGCATGCTACCAGTGTTAAAGACTGCGATGGAGCTCCGTATGCCACGGCAAACTGGCTGACACTGACGGCGGCGGTGCACAAATGCTGCGCAGCTAGCGCCATTCGACGGCCAACACCGCGGTTCCTGGTGTGTCCGCTGTGCCGTGCGTGTGATCATTGCTTGTACAGCCCTCTCGCAGTGTCCGGAGCAAGTATGGTGGGTCTGACACACCGGTGTCAATGTGTTCTTTTTTCCATTTCCAGGAGTGTATTTCATGTCATCAGAAGTCAGCACAGTCTCTGAGAATGGATGTCTGCACTTCTTGATTACAACTGTAGTGCCAGTCCTCGACATTCCCTATCCACTAAGTCCGTCAACGTCATTGATGGTCATGAGCCAGGATGTGCCACGTAGGACGGCAGCCATGGGGCCGTCAGCTAGTGGGCAGTCAAGAAGCAGATCCAACAAGGGGTTGCCTTAGGAAGATCGTACGGTGCTCATGGCGAGGGCGAGACACCTGATGGGCGACAGCAGCGGCGAACATAGAGTCCGTAGCGGCAAACGGGAGTCTGCAGCCTAGAGCGTAACTTAGCCCCGAGGGAACGAGCGGCCACCTAAATACCGGACAGCAGAGAATACTGGCAGGGCGTGAACTGGACACGTGACCGCGCCTGCACTGCTATTTACCACGCCAGGTGCGGAGCATATCGGCGCGGGTCACGCCCCCTGACGCTATGGCTGCACGAGGCTTGGTGGAAAACAGTCCAGGGAATCTTCTGTTTAGAAGCGATCTCCCAAAGTAAAATCAGGGGCCGTACCTCACCCATACTACACCTTTGTAAATGTGGTGGCCGCGCAAGCAGGGGCGCAGCCCGTTGTACATCACAGCGTGAAAACTGAGAGACATGAAAGTGCCAAAAAATTCTAGAAATTACCGGCTATGTTTAACCCTCTATTCATTTCGCTTGCTTGCGTGAGGGTTACTCCATGTGGATGGGCTTTTCGTGTGACTGGTAGGATTACAGCTAGATAAACACGTACATCCTCCTGCTTTCAGCACCTCCAGTCAACAAGTCTGTGTGTTTTTTTTTCTGGTTCCACAATTAGACCTCGCGAACCACATGAAGCTCAGTTAAAAAAAGACTGATTTCCCGAACAAAGGCGCAAACCAGTGAAAGAAATAACTTTCCGCTAGTCTGTAGACATACGTCCGCAATCACAGTGCTTCTTAGAATACTCATAATGGTGAGTGCACACTTCCATTTTATGTGGTGCAAGATATGACATTATCAAAGTTACTACCATTATTGTTATTAAATTAACTGAAGGACACAAGTACACTTCAAATTTTCGGACGAACTTTTTTCACGTTCTTTATTTGCTACTAACTCTGCGCTCTGGCCCTGTAGGATCATTCAGTGCCGATAGGCCGCTGTGTGACATTCAGCCACAAGGCACATGGAGTGATTTTGTTTGCGTTGCGGTCTGGGGTCTGAGCGGGTGTCAGGGTCCATCCACAACTCTCTCGGCAGTAGTCAGCTTCCCAGACCTCGAATGCGCTACTTCTCATTCTAGTAGCTCCTCAATTGGCGTCATGAGGCTGTGTGCAGGACATTAAACTCCTCGAAAGAAGGAAAAATCCTGGGTCCTCCGCATGACAGTTGCGCCGACTGCTCATTTGCGGAAGAGGAGAAATGCTTGGAATTTCTTTTACGTTGCGCTAAACCTATTTGCTAAGCACTGATGTAAATAAATTATTGATATGTTAAAACGTATAATGTATTTTTGTTGTTATTATTTAGGTCGTAGATATTATGCGCGTTAAAAGTGGCGGTTGTAGATGCATCAGTATTCATTACTCCGTGTCTGTGTCTTACTAACGTTCTCCTGCTACAGATGTTCACTTCTGTGGCACTTCTGTGGCAAAATAGCATTCACAACGCTCACACATGATTCATACACATACACGACAAAGTTGTAATATAACATGAAATGAAGAAACTTAATACCGATTCCAAAATGTTTCAAAAATTCAACTACCGCTAGCTAAAAGTTACCGTACATTCCTGAATTATTAGTCTTCAAACACAGACTCTAGAGCAACCCAATATTTACGTCAACTCTACAGTTAATTTCACATGTGACTTTGCCTCCAAATCAGACTTTGCCTCCAAATCAATAATTCTATATTTATTCCGTAAGAGAAGGAAGTCCTTAGAGCTTGATGTTCGTTCTTATTACGCACATGAGTATCTGTTCATTTTGCTCACTTTTTTGTCGGTGTATTTCGATGCCGAAAGATATATGCAAAGAAGTCTTTCCTACCACGTGACGTACGAAGACGGAGACTGATCTGCAGCCACTGCCCTCACCGATTTTGCTAAGATGGCGTAGGGCAGAGTTTGTGTTCGAAAGGCCCTTAACGCACAGGGAATGTAGTGACGACGAATTCAGATGGGCCGCGCGGGATTAGCCGAGCAGTCTTGGGCGCTGCAGTCATGGGCTGTGCGGCTGGTCCCGGCGGAGGTTCGAGTCCTCCCTCGGGCATGGATGTGTGTGTTTGTCCTTATGATAATTTAGGTTAAGTAGTGTGTAAGCTTAGGGACTGATGACCTTAGCAGTTAAGTCCCATAAGATGTCACACACATTTTTGAACTTCAGATGGTGGTGTATCAACTCGGGAACTGGTCAACAAAACAGCGGCTTCCTCTCAACCCAAACAAGTTGCAGGCCTAATCATTTCGAAGAGTGCGGTGTCACCAACTCTACCGCTCATTAGCGGAGAAGCTGCAAACTGGGCAGCATCTGGCCGCTAAGTTGGCGTCTCACCTGTCGCCAACACGTGGAAGTAGTGAGTGGCAGGGCCTTGGACGATTCAAGGGCCTATAGACAGTGGTCTACTCAAACTGTACGCTGCGTATCTACGCTAGTGTTACCTACAAGTGCTTAATATGACCTCTCCTAGAATATTCGGCAGTTGCATGGAACAATACTGCCGACATCCACATGCGATGGCTGCAAAGAATCCAGAACACGGTTCTGCGACTGGCTCTGCACTTTCCTAGCGACTACCCTTCGACAGGACTGCACCTACAGGCTCATTTACCGTGATTCAAAGATCGATATCGAGAAACTGCGAAAGAGTTGCACCAAAAAGTAAGAAATCTGAGCAACAAAGGCGTATATTGTTCACTGCTATGGTCACGGGTGTGGCATCTCCCGGAAAGCCCTATAAAAATTAAATTAAGCCTATACCAATCGTGTAAATGTGAAGCGTAAAAAAAGCAAAAAACTAAGTGTATTTATGCCGATAAAAACAGTAGCTAATGCGACAGATAATTATAAAACATACAGCTCGTTATTATGATATTTTTGCGTTAAAAACGTAAATAAATTGCGTATTGTAGTATCAAAGAATAACAATGCAATGTAAAGACATTCTTTGTAACCAAGGAAACCCTATCTCATTAATGTTAGAAAGACTTGGTTCAAAGATCTGATTCTACATTTGTCTCTTCTGTAGAAGAATTAATTCGCTTAGCTGTTTTGACGCACTTAGTACTTGATGTAAGTCTTTTCTGTTCCAATGTATGGTAAAAAGAGAATTTCTCCGTTTCTTATTCAAAACCTCTTATCACTGATGAAATATTTAAGTGAAAATAATTATTTAAAAGGAGTTTTGTAGATGATTGCCCGTCTGGCCTTCCTTTGTCATAATGGCCCAAAGGCGACCATTACGGGGAATGAAATTAAAACAAGCCTTAGGTATGCTTCATGATCTCTTTGAGTTTGCAATTAAATTTCTTTCTTTCAAGTAAATGTTTAATCAAACTGTAGTCACTGTGATATAAATGGAATTATTTATCGTGAATACAAATTCTTACACTACATTGGTGGTTGAATCGTCTCTCACTTAGCAATAATTAATTTATCAGGCAATAACAGTAATAGTTTCATGCTATTTCTGATTATCTTTGAGCTACCTGCGGGTTTGGATAATGTAATTAAAGTATTACAAGAATAACTGTACCCATTTTTACTAATATTTTTGGCAGGGTAGCAACTTTGATTATTGTCGGCGTATATGAAAGTCGCATTTACGAACGTATAGAATATACGCGACGCAAATAGTGTATTAAATATCCTTTACCTTTTCCGTAACAATGCCGACCACGCCATACATTAAAATCAAAACACTTTAATATCAAAGAAGAGAAAGAGACTAATATGGTGAGATTTTACGTAACTACATAGGCAGCAGCAATAGGTTTCACCAAATAAGGAGGGATATAAAATGGAACAACCGCATAATATCCAAGTAATGACAGTCATACGTAAGGAACAGACGTTAATCCAAACAAGAAGAGCGAAGGTAAAACACAGAGTGTTAAAACTTCTAGTTAAGAGTTTCCAGTACAGAAGCCACGTCAATGTCGTCGGCTCCTTCTTTGATTTTACGCGAATACGAACTAATATGTTTCTTGTCACTCTTGGGTGACAAACTGCCTCGAATTAAATAGCTTTTCTGAAAAATCCGAGGGAGCTACGCGCAGTATATGAAGGAATGTCTAGGTAAGACTAATTATTTTCAGTTTACTTACAATCGCAAATTTTCTGTCATATTCGTTATGTGATTGTAGGGACGCGATTCTTTAGTAAATAGAGAAGACACATAAAGCAATAGCATGTGCCATGTCTTTACAAAAGTGTTATTAAATAATCAGTCATTCCTTGCCCAGATTCAGTAAAAGAACATAATCTTTTATTTGTTGCTCTTAGCTTCTCTATGCTTATAAATAGCTTGCAGAATTTCAAAAGCTTTAACGTTTGGAATCATAAGGCCGTCTAGGGTTGGTACTGAGGAGAAGTGAATTTGCTTGCCTGGCTGGATGCGAGTCTAGGGTGCTCCAGGCGAGTTCAGGTACGAAAGCGGTCAGCGTGTGGTCGCATATGGGTAAGCACAGACCAGAGAGAATTTGGGCAGCGGTTGTCCGTACGACCGGAGTGCGGAAGATGTACAAGTAACTGTGGCATATAAGGCAGTCTCAAATATGGCTACTTACAATTCTTAGAAATTCAATAAGGAGTCGCAGTTCCATATTAATGCAAATCTGAATACAGCCATGATCCGAGAAAAATGAGGCGGATCCAATGAAGCGACAATATTTTCTGTATCTCAATAATTACAAAAGTTAATAAGTTACATTGACTGAATATTTTCACAATGAACCTTAAAATTAACAACACTTAAGCCCTTCACGCAATTTCAACAACCACCGTCTGGGATTGTAGCATAGATTATAGCTATCATCTCTGACAGTAACAATTTATATATTTCATCGATTTATTATTTTTTATTCACTTTTCATTATGTAAATGTTTGTCAGAACATCGTATTCTCCACAATAACACAACAACCAAATGCAGTGTAAATGCCTTATGTCTTGTCATACTTGCGTAGTTTCTTTAATGAATATTTTACCATTTGTGTCAGGAACTTTATTGTAATACTAATTGCAGTTGATATGAAAAAAACTACTGTAATTTAAAAGTGGTCAACTGCCGTATTAGCTGACATCGCCATTGAAAAGGGCGCCAAAACACGCTGCCATCAAGCATGTCTAAGTAATTGTTTAACAATATTTAAGAAATTCACTGCCATTTAATGAGAGGTCGCATGTACAAGAATGCTGGCTTATTTATTTATGCACAAATTATTATTCATGTTCATTGTATACAACGTTATTTTTATTAATTATTGTTCTAATATATTAACGCGGAAAGTGGCCACGTTGAGTCAAATCATGTCTGTAGAACACAAGAACCATGTATTTTTGGTGGAGATGACGTTCACCTCATGAGAATTAGACAATGGCGGAATTCTACTGGAGTCAAGTGGAGGCAGACGTTTTTTGAAACCTGTGCTCAAGGGAGCGAGGCCAAAAACGCTTTTACGTCGAGATCTGGAAGAAGGCAGACCTACCTAAGGTCAATTGTGATATTCAGTCACGTCTGTGATAGACTCTGGGTGGTGAACGGACACTAACATACTTTAACCTTCGAAGGAACTTCAGCTATCGCAAAGTCTGAAGGTGCTCCATTTCAGAACTTAACTTTTACCGCTAATTACGGAATCAAAACTAAACAGAGAATGATTTTTTACTCTTTATCTCTCGTGTGTTGATGTATAAATCAGGACACTAAATTCTGGATTACTTCGAGCTGGCGAATATTTCATTTAGTTGATCAGGAAATGGACTTAGTTTTTCACACATCTTGGCTGATTTTTCAGCTTGGGGATTCTGCTACCATTCTTGTATCGCAGTTAACTTTATTACACTTAAATAAAGTTATATTTTAGCCTGTATTATAATCGTTAATTCTATGTCCACTTTCAGTTCATACGAAACTAGTTCCTTGAATAACGATTATTCAACATAATTATCTGGTGACGTCCTACATCAATTTCAGACTTTAGAATAAAGCCCTTTCTATTAATTATTCAGTTATCTTTTATTTAATTTTTCTGATTATTTTATTAATTCGCAGCTCTGGCTTTTGCAGAGACTATTTAACTGCAGGATCATAGGTAAATGTTAGTATCTGCAGCGATTTTAGCTGTAGGATATGAAAGCAGACATGTGCGGCTCTACCCTACGACTTTATCGATCCATCCTTTTTTAAATAGAGCCGGTCGCTTTGGTTCAGCGGTTCTAGGCGCTTCAGTTCGGAACCACGCCGCTGCTACTGTCGCAGGTTCGAATCCTGCCTCGGGTATGGATGTTTGTTATGTCCTTAGGTTAGTTAGGTTAACGTAGTTCTAAGCCTAGTGGACTGATGACCTCAGATGTTACGTTCCATAGTGCTTAGAGCCATTTGAACTACTTTTTTCAACAGAGCTGTGAACACCCCAGTTACCCAGGTCATATCAAACAAGAGGTGAAGTCTCACACACTGCTCGTTCCACCTTTCTTCACATGTCTGTTGCTCTGGTTTTACACTAATACTGATCTCTCTGGGCATAGACTAACAGTCATACAACAGAATACATACAACACTTACATAAATGAACATTTACATACTTTGGGAAACATAAGTAATGTTAAAGAATGAGAAGAAAAAATATACATAAGGTCATTCATAAATACCTCTGCGCTTTCAGAAGACGACTATGCGAGAAATACAAGACTTCTGAAAAGTAATACGCATCAGTGACAGAGCGTCTCTCCAAGTTTCAGCTTGTTTTACGTCCCTTATAACGAAGTGACGGGTAAGTTTTGTGTTTTTAAATCTGGCAAATGTCTATCAGTTGTGATGTTTCAGCGAGGATTACGTACCAAATTTTAGGTAAAAGTATAAAAGCCAAAAGAATCCGTGGATGATACGACCCATTCCGTCAGACTGGCAGTTTATATGGTGTGAAGAAAACATTCCGACTGGGCCGCAAACCGAGAAGGCGGCGTATGTGTGAGGGGTCATTCGTAAGGAGCCCAAACAAATCTGTGACACTTGTGAGCAGAGAACTACAAATACAGCTGTCTGGGGAATTTTACGTAAGCTTTTGAGTGACAAATCATACCGGCTGCTCTTGTTACATGGGACAATTAGCTACGTTCTCGTTCTTTGCAGTCCCTTCCTGCGGCTGCTGGAGGAAGCTGATTTTTCGATAGAAGTTGGTTTTCATTGACGAAGCCGCGTTTCATCTGCTTGGAAAGGTGATGGTCATAATGTGCGTGTTTGGAGCACAGAATATCCTCACGAGATTATGGAATACAGTCGTGATTCAGTTGACTTTTTTTGTGCCATGTGCTATTAAACCTTTAAGGCTCATTTTGTTTTGTGGAGGAAACTGAAACAGGTTTGGTGCACCTGGAGGTACTGCAGCAATGTCTTAGGCCATAATCACAGCAAGACAGTGGATACTTCTTTTTGTAAGAAGATGGTGCTCCAGTAGACTTCGTTTCAGATGTTCGTGATAACATCAGTGTTGAATGCCTCGTCGCTGGAGTGAACGTCCACCCCGTCATGACTCTCCTCTCGTTTAGTGGTCCCCACGATCACCTGACTTAGCACCATGTGACTTCCTCTTATGGGATTATGTCATAGGTCGTGTAGTCCTACCTCCACTGCCATTTAATTTGGAAATGTGATGGAAGAGTCTTTAATTCCATCGATGAATCGACCATGACCTCTTGGAGTCTGTACGTCAAGACTTTGGCTATCGTTCTGACGTTTTCTGAGTCACAAACGGTGCCAATACTTAGCACCTGTAATGTGAGTTTAAGAATTTGGAAAAATTCTCTGTCTACTTATACGCACCCATTTTCCGTAAGTCTTGTAGATTTTGCGCAGTCTTCTTCTGAAACTCAGAGATACTTATGAATGATCCTGTTTAAGGAAAGAGGCCAGGAAAGCGCCGCCACACAGTGACGGCAAGCTATCAAACAATACTATCAAAAGTATCTGGAGACCCCTATGTAATGCCGAACTTATTACTAGACGTCGCGAGAAAAGGGCTCGATGGTGTATAAGGAGGCGGGAGGTATTCTATTTTCAACAGAGAAGCAGTAACAGCAGAATGGGTGTGTCAAGAGAGTCAGTGGGTTCACACGTGGAATTGTCACTGACTGGATGTCACCTAACAACAAATTCGTCAGGGACATGTAATTCATTCTAAAGCCGTTCCGGTGACTGTAAAATGGGAACATGAAGGAGCTATCACAGACAGGCCAAGACCAGGTAGGCGTAATGTACTGCCGGGTAGGGACTAGCCAGCATTCATGAGGATGGTTGTAAAACATCATAAGAAATCAGCGGAAGAAATCTTTCGTGAGTTCTATAGTCCTACAGCATTCCAAATAGCAAAGTGACTTTACGTAGCGAGTTAAAAAGAATGGATTACAGTGTTCGAGCAGGTCCTGATAAGGCTCTTATTTCTAAAACGCTCCAGGTGGTGTAAATAGCGGCGCCACTGGACTGGAGAACTGGTAACGAATAATCTGGAGTAAAAAAAAAAAAAAAAAACTGTGAAGTCGAGTGGCATTAATGGTTGGGAAATCCCGAAGGGCACGTTGAGTCGCCTAATTGCAAAGATTTTCCCTATCTTTCTCGCCCCCCCCCCCCCCCCCCAGGCGCCTCTTCTCAGAGAAGTACGAGAGCCGTGTGCGTAAATGTATCAGTCCTTGGGCGACGACGCTGAATGTGTGTATAATGTAGTGTCAAGTTCATGCTGGAGATAATGAGGAAAGGGAGAGGTTGGAGAGGTTGAAAACCGGTGCCAGTACATGGCCCATTCTTCTCGAAGAGTATCAAGAGGGCCGCCATCCGACGAACTGATCACCATCAACAGTGTCACATGCCCTCAGTTCATGAGACACTGCAAAGAGGTCTGGAATTTAATCCAGGGCATTAGCGCAAATAGCGATGATCAGGGACTTTACGCCACCACCCGACCTCTCCCGCTTGCTGTAAAGTCAAAGGGAAAATTATCGAAACCGCACACATTTGGTCACTCAAGCAAGTACTGGCTTCAACCGATGGTGCTTAGCTTTGGTAACCTGACGGGAACTAGTGAATCCAAATCGGCACAGCCGTTGGCATATGGAGCGATGAATCGTACTATTTCATGTGGCAATCCGATGAAAGTGTTTGGGTTTGGAGACTGCAAGGAGATTGTTACCTACCGTAATGTGTAGCGCGAACACTGAAGTACAGAGTTGGTGGCGGTACGGTAGGAGGTGTTTTCATGGTTACTTATCACGCTAAACAAAACGATAAATGTGGAAGGATATGAACACGTTTCATAACATTGCACTCCATAACATTATATAGTGGGTACAGTAGAGGAAGAATTTGGACATAATGACTCTATCAGTATGACGATGCACCCTGTCATAATGCAGTGTCTGTGAGGCAATGGTTTGTGAAATGGACTGGCCTGCCCAGTGTCCCTATCTGAACCGAATGAAACACGTTTGGGACGAGTCAGAATGTCGACTTCGCTCTCGACACCAGCGTCAATCACTCTTGTTGTAGAGCAAGCATGTTCTCGAATTCAGTATAAATTTTCCAAGCTACTGCTCCACACAAACAGTAAAATAACTGACTCAGATACGAAAAGTGCCAGTATCACAAAAGCAGGGCACCGTTCGTAGGTCATTGCCACAGAACGAATAGAGCCGTAGTGCGGAGCACGAACAGTGGAGTATGACAGCAACAGAACGTCGTTCTGTAAACTCTGCAATACGAAGTAATAACAAGCACCAAATCGAGCGAGGTGCGCAGTGGCTAGCACACTGTGCTCGCAATCGGGAGGACGACGGTTCAGCCGGCCGGCGTGGCCGAGCGGTTCTAGCCGCTTCAGTCTGGAACCGTGCAACTGCTACGGTCGCAGGTTCGAATCCTGCCTCGAGCATGGATGTGTGTGATGTCCTTAGGTTAGTTAGGTTTAAGTAGTTCTAAGTTCTAGGGGACTGATGACCTCAGATGTTAAGTCCCATAGTGCTCAGAGCCATTTGAACCATTTTGAACGACGGTTCAATCCCTCGTCTGGCCATCCTGATTTAGGTTTTCCGTGATTTCCCTAAAACGCTCCAGGCAAATGTCGGGATGGTTCCTTTGAAAGGGCACGGCTGAGTGAGGAGAGGGAGTGGAGTAACGGTAAGAAAAAAAATCAGGTATACTAAATAAATTTTCGTGAATACGTTTGTCTAGGAACTGTATTTATGCGATTAACATTGCAAGTTCACAGGATAGTGTAAGCGCGAGAAAAGCCATTTCAAATGAGAAATACCGGTACACTAACAACCATTGTAACCGCCAGAACGTTGAATGCAAGCGTGCACTGTTTGTGATCATTACTATGGCTCTGCTATTGCCGGATGTCGGTTTGTGGGATGGAGGTCAACGCCTGTTGCAGTTTATCTGTGTATATAGGCGTTATCAAAGCTAGTTTGGATGACACTGGAGTTGTCGTCCGATGATATTCCATAGGCTCGATTGGAGACAGATCTAGTGATCGAGCAGGCCAAGGCAACATGTCAGTACTCTATAAAGCGTACTGGGTTGCAACAGCGGTATTGGGCAAGCATTACCCCTTTGGAAAATACGCCCTGCAAAGCTGTTCTTGAATGGGAACATAACAGTTCCAATTACCAGACTCAAGTATAAATTTGCAATCAGGGTATGTGGGATAGTTACGAGAGTGCTGCTGTTGTCATTCGAAATGGCACTTCAGACGATAATTCCAGGTGAGGGCCCACTGTCTCTAGCGCGCAGACAGGTTGGTTGCAGGCGCTCACCTTATAACCAGCACACAGCCTTCGATGACACAGAGGCACAACCAGATTTCAACAGACTCCTTTCCGCTCTCCAACGGGCTCCCACTTAACGGGTTAATGGAAAGCACGCTACAGAGCGTCTGGCTCGGGGTTTACCTTAAGGTAATCGATTTGTAACAGTTTATTGTGTCACTGTTGTGCAACGGCTGCTCGAATTGCTGCTGCAGACGCGGCAGAGTCATATGCCCAACGCGTCTTCCCTCTCGGTGTGGCACACGGCTGTCTAGATGGTTCAAATAGTTCAAATGGTTCAAATGACACTGAGCACAATGGGACTTAACATCTCAGGTCATCAGTCCCCTGAAACTTAGAACTACTTAAACCTAACTAACCTAAGGACATCACACAGATCCATGCTCGAGGCAGGATTCGAACCTGCGACAGTAGCAGTCTCACGGTTCCGGAGTGAAGCGCCTAGAACCGCTCGGCCACACCGAGAGTCTAGTCTTCTTGCAACCCTATCTTCCCGTGACCACCGCTGTCAGCAATCATGTGGATTGGCTACAAGTCTTGGTGCAGTATCGCAGAAGGAACATGCAGCTTCTCTTAGCTCTGCAACGCCACGCGTTATTAGCTGAGTGGTCTAAGGCGCTGCAGTCGTGAACTGTGCGGCTGGTCCCGGCGGAGGATCGAGTCGACCCTCGGGCATGGGTGTGTGTGTTTGTCTTTAGGATAGTTTAGGTTAAGTAGTGTGTAAGCTTAGGAACTGATCACCTTAGCAGTTAAGTGCCATAAGATTTCACACACAGTTCTGCAACACGATCTTGACCAAACTTAGTGAACTGTTGATAATGGCGTCTTCATCTTTATAGTAACATCAGCTCACCATACCCAGTCTCAAAGATAAACTACCATTATAGTGCATATTTAAAGCAAACCTGATTTGCGTCCTTATAGTGGTGCTACTAGCGCCAATCTGAAGCGATTGGCTTGAAATATGAATAGACGTCATCTTTTATATGCCTACCAAGTTTCGTTTATCTCGTAGAACTCTTTATTGGTGCTGGGATCTTTTTCCGTCAATATAATGATAACTGCACAGATTCGGACCCTGAATCCGCGACTGCCTGCGACTGTGTAGCAGCAGCAGCAACTTCACGGCGACAGTGACAGCGGCGGCGACTGTGGGCCGACGACCCCAGTAAGCGAGTAGCTCCCTAAGTCAGTGGTGCGCCGCCCGCCGCCTTTCCCGTGGCGCCGCTGCGGCACGGTAGCGGCCGAGGGAAAGGACGCGGCCGGCTACCGGGCTTGCCCGCTGATTGGGGCGGTCTCGGCAGGCGCGGGCGGGCGGCGACGAGCCAGGAAGAGAGCGGCGCGGGCCACAGCTGACCAGGGAGAAGAGAAACCGCACTGTGCGGAGTGCCACGCTGCGCCGGCCGGCCACGCGTGGCGTGCCGCGATGCCGCGCGCGATACGTGCCGGGCGGCGCTCGCTTTTAGGCCTTTCGCCGGAGCGGCGGGCCGCGGGCTGCGATCTCCATCACTGCGGCGCGGCGTCTGTCGGCGCGGCGTCCGCGGCGGGGACCGGCGACCGGCGACCAGCGTCCTCCCGCGTTGCGCAACGCGCCGCCGCTCCGGCTGCGCCGCTCTCCCAGCCCCGTCCCGTCCCTGCCCCGACCCGGCTCTTCCCCGCCTCTTGCGCAAACGCTCCGGTTTTGCGCGCCCGTCCTTACCGCTTGTTGTGCATTCCCGTCGCAGTCGAAGCTGAGCTACGAGCACTTTCTACCTGACAATCAGGTGGCTCGCTTGTTGCAGATCGGGGAGCGCATTCGTATTTAACGTTAGTAGGTCGAAAGACTTTCGTGTTCCTCTCACTTGCCCGACGGCTGAAAGAAAAGTCCTGTCGTGTATGGGGAGGTGTGCCATTAGTGAAGAATAATGAACGCAGGAGCTATGTGGAACACTACGTACGCCTCTGGTATTGGTGAGGATGTTCTACGTCAAGCACTGGGTGATTATACGCTGATATGCCAAAACATTATCACCACCGCCCACCACGTTTGGATACCGCATAATGGCGATGCTGGCGCGTGACGCTGTGACAAAAATATGCAAGTGGAGATGGACGGGAATTGCCCTGTTGAAAATATGGGTCGCAAATTGGGAAATGTACTAAGTGGCTTTGGCAAAGGGCACATTATTATTACGCAGAGCGTGTGAACGAGTGTCTCGAAAATGACTAAGCTGGGCGATTGTTCACGTGCTACTGTCGTGAGCATCTACGGAAAGAGGTAGAAGGACAGTGAAATTACCACTAGGCGCTAAATGGATGGCCGTCCACTACTCTTCACAGAAAGTGGAGCTCGGAGACTTATCTGCTCTGTTAAATAGGACAGATCTGTAGCAGCTTTGCCGCAACAGCACAATGCTGGTGCATGCACGAGTGTTTCAGAGCACACAGTCCATCGTATTTTCTTGAACATGGGGCAGCGCGGGATTAGCCGAGCGGTCTAAGGCGTTGCAGTCATGGACCTGTGCGGCTGGTCCCGGCTGAGGATCGAGTCCTCCCTCGGGCATGGGTGTGTGTGTTTGTCCTTAGGATAATTTAGGTTATGTAGTGTATAAGCTTAGGGACTAATGACCTTAGCAGTTAATTCCCGTAAGATTTCACACACATTTGAATATTTTTTTGGAACATAGAGCTCCACAGCAGACCATACCCACATGTTGACCCAACATCGTCAGTTACGATTGCAGAGCGCACGAGACCATCGGGAGTCGACCGTCGATCACTAGAAACGTATCGCCTCTGCGGGTGAATCACATTTTGGCTGAAAGTGGTCGATGCTCGTCTCCACAAACTTCCTCATCGAGGACAGCGGCGGCTCGAATCTTGCAGCGCGCCACTCAGTCAGGCTGATGGGAGCAGAATTATGCTATTGGAGTTATTCTCCTGAGCTCGCATGGGACCTGTGGTAGAGATCGAAGACACACGGTCAGCCGAGAGGCACCTGCCCCGACGGCGATGTCATCTTTCAGCAGTGTAATTGTCCGTGTCTCGGAGCCAGAACAGTGTTACAGTGGTTTCGGGAGCTTTATAGTGAACTCATGTTGATGTCTCGGCTACCAAATTCGCCTGATGTAAATCCTATGGAACTCTACGTGGCGCCAGCACCGCGTGAACAAATCAGCGGCCCGTTATTTACGCGGACGTGGACTTCGGAGGCTTGTCTGCCCTGTAAAGTAGGATAGATGGCGATCTCTGGCATCTCTGCAGAAAGAGCACAATGCTGGTGGACCCACAAGTATTTCGGAGCACACCGTTCATCGCAAATTTGTGCATAGACATCTAATGCCTCATACCTACACAAACCTACCAACAAACTATCGGATCCTTGATACGCAGAATCAGTGACGTATTTCGTTCGAAAGACTGAAAAACAGGCTATTAAGCAAGTGGTCATAATGTTTGGTTCATCAGTGTAATTAAACTTGCGCTACTTGAGAGAGCTCGTAGAACAACGAAACCTTGTGGTGACATTTGTAAGGAACACAAATAATGAGTAACCCGTTGAAAGAAAGGCATTTTAATTTCCACATGAGAGGGTAAGATCTGTTAACTGCCTATCACGTTTACGATCCAGGTTACCAACGTTGCTCAGTGTAATTACCATATGCAACCGCGACATCCTGGAACCACACTAGAGATACCATTTCATAATTGTTAGCAGTACTTTCCCAACGGTGGACCAATGAATTTTCAATTACCGTGACACAACTGATGCAATACTTGAAGATCGCTCATTATGTTCACCATTCCCAACCTCGGCAACAGTAACTTCTACAATTTTGGCGTTGTTGGGCGTCGATCTCTCCCAAAGCAACTCCCAAATCTCCAGTTAATTAGAACTTTCGGATGTGTGCAGAAAGAGGTCTTCTCCTGCGAATAGCAGCAGCACTATTGCTGTTGTTTCGATTAAACAGTTTTATGAGTGAACCCCTGCTCACCTTGTCCACACCCATGTCGATTGTGTGCAACGGTAGTGCTCACTGTCGCTTGCACTTCGAATCTACATCGCCGTACCAATACCATCGCCCAACGCCACGTCATGACATTAACACAACGCAAATCCTGCAGCGCATATCCGAACCTCATTCCTATATTTCTGAGTACCCATGCGGTATACTGTTTTTCATTTACACTGCCTCAAGTAGCCAAAGTTCAACGGTGTGTGAAAAACTATCCATACAAACTTGGAGAGTTAATAGAGCATAATATAAAAAGGGACAATGATTACGCATGTTCCAAAACGCCGTGCGTTAAGAACGGGATTTTTCCGGGCCCCATACCTCGAGTTCTATTATCATAGAAATGTAGGATCAAGTGTTTTGAATAGCACTTGGCAAAGGGCCCATTTCTATATCCTACAGAACGATCATCTTACTGTAACTATCCTGCAGCACGGGGTCAGAATTTTAATGTTACACATTTCTCCAGCTTAGGCAAATGAACCAAAGCGGCTGACCCTTTTTTCATTACACTTGGCCTACGATGTTCCTCAATGTGCTTATGGAGACACCATTTAGTTCATGGGTGGTTTCTGAGAGAGCTTCTTTTTGGGTACTACAGCCGGATTAGGTTTGTTGGGTTGTTTGGGGATGAGACCAGACAGCGAGGTCATCGCCGGCCTGAGTGGCCGAGTGGTTCTAGGCGCTACAGTCTGGAACCGCGCGACCGCTACGGTCGCAGGTTCGAATCCTGCCTCGGGCATGGACGTTTGTGATGTCCTTAGGTTAGTTAGGTTTAAGTAGTTCTAAGTTCTAGGGGACTGATGCCTTCAGAAGTTAAGTCGCATAGTGCTCAGAGCCATTTGAACCATTTGAACCAGCGAGGTCATCGGTCTCATCGGATTAGGGAAGGACGGGGAAGGAAGTCGGCCATGCCCTTTCAAAGAAACCATCCCGGCATTTGCCTGAAGTGATTTAGGGAAACCACGGAAAACCTAAATCAGGATGGCCAGACGCGAGATTGAACCGTCTTCCCCCCGAATGCGAGTCCAGTGTGCTAGCCACTGCACAGTCGGATTACAAGGTGGCTATACAAACCAAATGGCTGAAATTTTTATAATATATTCCAAACATCCCGATCCCGAATAAACTTCAAAATATTCTTGATATCTTTATCCGTTTTCGAGATACAGAGATCCAATGTTACCACACCTGTGCACTTAAAATACATAATTAAAATCCAGAGTGAGGAAAAATCTAAATAATAAACACCGGCAGCCAATTACTCTAATTTTAACAGTATATCCTCCACGCATTTATCTAGAAGAGCCATCTCCCTGTTTTCAAAAATTTTTATCCATCAGCAAGAAACGTACCAAAACCCAGCCGCGGATTCCGAGACGGGTTTGCACAGCAAATGGCTGTATTCCTGATATCACGATCTCGAAGAATGTTGAAAATTTTTTTCACATGTTTATCCCTAGCCGAGATGCAGAGGTTCAAAGTTACTTTACCTGTACACGCAAAATACGCACATAAAATCCGGTATGAGGCGAAAACGTACTTTATGAAGTGACGTAACACGGAGAAATACGCTGTGAGGTTTCGTCGTTACCATCTGAAGGATTCTGGGAACCCGATATCGTTGTAGTACTGAAGCACATGCAACATTTTTGTGCGCATAAAATCCGGTCTGAGGTGACAAATTATATGTTTGCGATATTTCAATTTCATGCAAATATCTATCAAAATTTTACTGACCCATCAAGTTGTTTTTATACGAATGACATGTACCGGAAAAGCACACTTAACGGAGCACAAAAAAAGGTGAATATGCTCCTATTTATTAAAAGATCTGACTAAGAAGAGAGGTACTAACTGCTTTAGTCTACTTTTCTCAGCACTTTCAAAAATTTATTCATAAAATTTGGCATGCTAACATATTCAATCGTTTCTTTGCTGAGAGAGAAGACAGTGGCAGTGAGAAAGAGAGGGGAGATTAATAAATAATGGAAGATAGTAAACAGTGGTTGTGTTATTAAAAGAGAGGAGGAGACAATGGTAGTGAGAAAGAAAGGGAGGTATACAGTGGCGGTGTAATATAGTTGACAATGACAAAAAGTCATAGGAAAAAAGTGAAGAAGACAGTGTCAGTGGGAGATGGTTAAAGACAAGGAGAAATTTGGAAGAGAGTGAGAACCAGTGATAATGAGAGTCTATTACAATGAAAACGAGGAAGATAGATAGTGACAGTGAGAAGAGACAGCAGGAGTGGGAAGGAATAAATGAGACAATAGCAGTAAGAGAGACCAAGATGGAGACAGTGACTGTGATAGGTGACAGTATTAGTAGGACCGAACAAAGGAGACTGAGGCTGTGAGACAGGGGACAAATTCAGGTAGAGAGACTCAAAAAGATAATAAGTTGGGCTGAATGAGTGAGTGTGAGAGCGCAAGTGGGGTGAAGCAACTTACAGCGATGGACTAGTAGGTGTGAGCGAGTTACAGTTAAGGTAGCTTGTTGGAGTGAGAAGTGAGTTATGTTAAAAAGAGCGCAGATACATCAAAAATTTTGTGGAAATTTTTAAATTCGCTGAGGAAGGAAGAGTGAGGCACCTGGTACCCCACTTTTCAGTCAGTCTTGTAATAAACGGGAGCACATTTACACTTTTCGTGCTCCGATAGGAGAATGTCACAAGTGCACCCTATTGCTGCCAGTGGTCCTTGAGGGTATGACGCTGGACTTCCTTTAGACCAAGGTTCGCGGTTGTTTTGACTGCTTCGTATGTAACGTGTTGACACCGGAATCTGAGTTACAATACAGTTACATCTTTCTGCTGGGAACGGTAATTATTCATTACTGCTAGAACTGTCCACGTCCCTAATTTTTACCGTTTATGTTTTGTGTTTACTTTGCGTTTCTACTGATGTTAACAGGTTCTTCATAGGTAATAATAATGTGTGACGAGGACCTCCCGTCGGGTAGACCGCTCGCCTGGTTTAAGTCTTTCAACTTCACGCTACTTAGGCGACTTGCGCGTCGATGGGGATGAAATGATGATGATTAGGACAACACAACACCCAGTCCCTGAGCGGAGAAAATATCTGACCCAGCCGGGAATCGAACCCCGGCCCTTAAGGCGGGTCCACACTGAGCGCGCCGCGCTGCGCAAAACGGCTCTGCGTGGCTCTGCGCGCTCAGTGTGGACGGCGAACCGCGCTGCGCTGCGCCGCGACGTGCCGCTCCGCGACGCGCAGTTTTCCGGCTGTTGTCGGTACATCAAAGGAAGTGGCGCTCACTTTAGACGGGGCTTCGCCTCGCTCCATCTTCAGACAGTGCGCGCGCTCCAACTGGAACACAGTGCACGCCTCGGAGCGGCGCGGCGGGGCGTTGACTGCGCACTCCTCTCTGTTAACAGCAGCAGCGCGGCGCGCTCGTGTGGACCCGCCTTTAGGATTGACAGTCTGTCGCGCTGACCACTCAGCTACCGGGGATGGACTGTTCATAGGTGATTACACTCTAAAAGAGTTAACTAAGATGCTTCTCATTTGCAGCGAGGCACGATGCAACAGTCGAGCGACAACGTGCCTGTATGCTGAACGATTTCTAGGTATGTAGTGACTTAGGGATGTCATATTTCAAAAGCCATCGTCGTGAAGCTGAAGCCCTTAGACCATACATCGCAGTCTGCGAACTGTTCAGCCTGAGGAATCAGTGTTACAACCCAGCACCAGCACCCCTCCCACAGTTATGGAATTACGTACCTCCAACGCCAATGTGTGGAGCGTCCCGCAAGAGGCGGATATGCATCCATTCAAGTATCTGAACGTACAAATGGGTTAATAATCTTAGGATAGAAATCGACCTGGCTCGCGCCGTTCTGAACTCATCATGTAAGAATTTAAAGGTCGAACACTCTTAATCATTGGGCTCCTGCACCCAAAATTTTTCTTAATCCAACATCGAGGTCGCAATCTGCTATGTCGATATGAGCTCTGGAAAACAATTATGCTGTTATTATTCCCCCCCCCCCCCCCAGCGCGTGAAATTCCACCAGTGGTAGCTAAACCAAAACAGATTTTTTGTTTTCTGTCGTGAATGCTTTCGCAGGAGAAGATTTTTCAGCATCCACAATAGCGATAACTGGCAGCTGGATGATGCTCAGGCAACTCCTGTGCTTCATCATCAACATACATTTACTGTCAGTATATCGGCAGATACTGTTCACGGTCGTCTGATTGGGGCATATCTTCTATCTCAGACACTCAGTGGAGGAAATTGCCGTATTTTTCTCCGTAAAATACCGCCGTAGAAGTTGGGCAATGTCCCGTCAGCGGTCAAGAAACGAGTATAGTTGAAGCGTGCAATTGACGTCAGAGAACATTCAGAACATGTTTTCCCAAATTCTAGTACTGTTCACGGTCGTCTGATTGGGGCGTATCTTCTATCTGAGACACTCAGTGGAGGAAATTGCCGTATTTTTCTCCGTAAAATACCGCCGTAGAAGTTGGGCAATGTCCCGTCAGCGGTCAAGAAACGAGTATAGTTGAAGCGTGCAATTGACGTCAGAGAACATTCAGAAAATGTTTTCCCAAATTCTAGTACTGCGAGGGGAGGGCCAGTGCCATGTCTACCACGATCTCCCCACCTGTCGCCCTTGGATTTATTTTTGCGGAGAGAGGTGAAGTATTTGGCAGTACTGGAGAAGACTTGGTTGTCGGTTTGGCTACAGCTCCAGCCATTATTCATGAAACGCCTGGTTGTTTTGAGCACGTGAATTATTAGCACGCAGCTTCCAGTTGTGCCTTAATGTAAGCAGTTGACATTGTCAGGAGTTTCTCTGAAACGACGTTCACCACACGGCAGTATGAACACCGTCTCTGAACATCACTAGCGTCAAAACCATTGTGGAACCATGGCGGGAAAACTGTGTATCTTGAAGTGGAACTGGTGAATGACTATGTTTTCACCATAATCCTAACAGACGATACACACAAACAATCGGAATACTCGATGCACAGAAACACACAGAGTACCCAATACACTCGTACAGCCAGGTAACAACACGAAAATAATTCAGATATTATACACATTTTAGTATTCTTTGTTACGGTAAAATAAATCGTAGAAAATTATTTTACTTAGGTACCAAAATATATAATAAGAAAATGTTTCAAAATATGAAACTTGTATTTACTTTAATTTGAAACAAACTTTCTAAATGATTCAGGTTTATTATCGTCACTATTTAAATAAACAGAACTTCTATAATGTAAATGTTATATTACTAAATTACAGATTTTATCTTTTATAAAAAATCGATATGTAGGTGTAGCATTTTTGAACTACCACGCGATACGGGCATCGCTTGTGAGTATTTATTTATTTATTTTTTTTTTTTTTTAAGTTTCGTTTCGGCCTACTAGGGACCACGGGGCTCGTCTTAATTCTCAGCTAGGGTCTTCTGCTTTTTCTTGTCACAGTATGCCTTGATCTTCGGGCTGTGAGCCCTCTTCCTCTCATCCATCTACTTAGGTCCTCTCTGACTTGGTGGACCTAGCGTCTATTCAAGGTTTCGCTCTCGCTTGCTGAGATACATTCTCACAAGTACTTGACTGCAGGAACTCTACAGGTGGTATTGTTTTCTAGTAGGAGTGTAGAAGAAGCCTGCTTGATATTGGTGATGAACTCAGTCTTCTGTATGCTGACACACAAGCCAGTTTTTGCCACAATGCTGAGGCTCTGTAGTTGGTGAGTAGAAAAGGCTAGACAGGGTATATTGAGGTTGTCTTTCTTGTACCCAAGCTTCAGTCAATTCTCTGACAATTTTCTTCAGAACACAGTTGAAGAGAATGGAAGAGAGGCGATCCCCCTGCCTGACTCCTGTTTGCATGGGATAGCTCGCAGAGATTTCTCTCCTAAACTTGACTCCGGAGGTGTTGTTCTTCATGGTAGCTTGGACCGTCTGGTAGTCTACCTATCTAGGCCTAGTTCCACAGGGTAGAGAAGAGGGTCTCTCGGTCTATTGAGTCATATGCCTTTTGGAAGTTACCATAATGGCTACCCAGGGGAGTCCCCATCGCTCCTATGTGAGACGATGGTCTTGAGGTTTTGAATCTGTTCGGTGCAGGTATTCACCTAGTTGGGAATCTAGCTGTTTGGTGACTCTATTTTTCAGGGCTTTAGAGAAGATCCTGTAGGTTATAAGCAACAAGGAGATGCCTCTGTAGTTGTTGAGGTGGGTCTAAATTCCTTTCTTGTGTAGTGGATGGACCACAGGTGAGGTCCATTCCTCTGGCGAGACCTCTGTTCCCCAAATGTCCTGAATCACCTGGATGATACTCTGCAGGGACTGTTCACCTACATGCTTCCACATGTTTGCAACTGTACGATCTTCACCAGGGGCCTTGTTGTTCTTAAGGTCTTTAATGATCTTCTCTATTTCTTCACTGTTGGGCAGTGTAGAGTCCTGGTTCCTGACAGCAGGCTCGGAGACAGCAAGTCTCTCTTTCTCTTATTCTGCTTTGACAAGTTCCTGGAAGTATTCTGCAAAGTCCCTGCTATTCATTTGGAGTTTCCCTTTACGCCGTCTTAGATGTGGGGATGGGGCCATATATGAAGTAGTCTGTTTCTTGAGTCTCTTGTAGAGATCTCTTGAATTGTTTTTCTTGAAGTATTCTTCTGCCTGTTGTATTAGAGACCTGCTGTAGTTCCTCTTCATTTTGCGGTTGATGCTCGATGTTGCTTTTCTTTGGGCCATGAAAGCCTGATGGTTGGGCTTTTCTTTGCGCTGACTCCACTTGATCCACGCTCTACGCCTTTCCTCTATAGCTTGATCACATTCTGTGGTCCACCAGGGGTTCTTGCCTTTGTTTGATGAAGCAGGTGTAGTTTCGTGAGCAGTATCCAGTAGAGCCGTTTGAAGAGTAGGCCACCCTTGTTTCTGTGTGTTCTTCTCAAGGTTGGTCTGGAAGTCGCAATCCTTATTGCTCAACCGGTGGGTTTTAAACTTTGGATTTCTCAAAAACTTTGGGGTATTGTGAGCTCTCCTCAAAGGTTGTAGGTTGGTCCCAATTAGGGAGAGATAGTCGTCAGAGTCGAGTTTTGCTCCCCTGAATACCTTGATGTTTTGTGTTTGCCTGTGGTATCTCCTGTCAGTAGCCACATGGTCTGTTTGAAATTGATGCAGCATGTGATTCGGATACCTTCAGGTCAAGGCCTTCCTTGGTACTTGCTTGAACAATGTTGATTTTAGGACAAGGTTGTAGTTGTCACAAGGTCTATGAAACTTTCGCCATTTCTGTTGGTCCTCTTGTGGGCTGGGTAACTGCCTGCTATCCTGCAGTACTTCTTTTCCTTGCCAGCTTGTGCGTTGAGTCACCCATGAGTATGATGGTGTGGTGGTTAGAGATCTTGTCTATAGTCTCTTCAAGGGTGTTCCAGTAGTATTCTAGTGCTTCCAGATCTTTCCTATTGGTGTCATTTGTAGTCGTATGGAAGTTAACTATTGTGTATACTCTATTGCGGGACCTCAAGGATTACGAGGAAGTTCTGCCATTGGGGGATGTAAATTCGAAAACCTGGTCGACCAATCCATGATGTACAGCAAAGATAGTACCAAGGAGTGAAACTGTCTTCGTCACTCTTTCACCTGGTTTTCCTTTATAGGTCCGGTATCCTTGGGATTCCATTGCATCCTCATCTGGGAACCGCATCTCTCGTAATGCTTCTATCTCGATGTTATACTTCTCCAACACATCAAGGGTGTGCTTGTGTTCACCAGTCTTTAACAGGGAGGTCATGTTCACTGTAGCTAGGTAAGTGATGTTCCTTTTCTTTTTCTGTTCTTTTTTATGTGAGGCCAGTAGTGATGGAGTACATGACGGTGCAGACTCCCCAGAATCCGATGATCTGCTTGCCCCATCTTGACTGAAGGTGGTACCACCTGGGGTATTATTTCTGTTGATATTTCTCTTCATGTTGAGTCCAACGAGTGTGTATGGGGTCACCTTAGTGGGCGACGAAGTTAACTAAGGTTGTTAGCCCTGAGGTACATTTTATCAGCCACCACTAACATGTGGAACAAAGGCTGTTGGCGTACCGCCACTGAAATGTGGAACCACCATGGCCTTGGTACTAGTTTTAGTCCATCCCATGAATTTTATTTCCCCGGTACCCACCATGTCTGCTGAGCATCCCCCTATCCGCCACCTGGTGAGGCGCTCAGTAGAAGACTAGTGACTCTCCAAGTTATTTTTATTTTATTTTTTTGCACGAACGAATGTCTGTCAGTAACTTTGACTCTGTTTTTTTCTGTTGGTAAGAAGTAGCACGTTTCGGTTTTGCTTGTCAATTATGATTCCAGTCATGATTGGAAATAAATATTTGTGGAAGATGTTCAATTCTTAATTCAAATTTTAATATGCACTACAAACAGGAAGAGTTCTTATCCTGCTGTAACAAACTGCAAGGATTTACATCCTTTAGTCCACGGAGCCGAAGTGAAGAAGAAAAAAGCTAAACTGAGTTACGAGAGAAAAGGTAAGTATGGTAGATATTAACAGAGGTAATAGTTATTACTCCTTGGCAGTAATGACCCATATTTTAAGCTCCCGTTGTTTACAGTGCTGGAGAGCTGCCATACAAACCAACATGTTGTTCAAACGTGCTTTGTGTCACCATTTTTATAAAGTAATTAACTAATAAAAGCAATAAAAGAATGAAAAATTAGAGCCTGTAACATTTTGTCACAAAACAAGTATTACTCTTTATTTCTTCTAAAGGCTCTAAAATTATCTATAAGCCATGTCGTTTTTATACGCACTCTGTTGATTTCCATTTATCTTGACTATTCCAAATAACTTTTCGTCCAGAAGCAAAATTAGAAAAGAAAGTATCAGAAAAATGTTTTCTACCAGTAGCTCCCAGGGGACAATAACTAGCAAGATTTCCTTCCTTATAACTTACCCTACGACATCACTTAGAAGACACGTTAAGGAAAGGCAAACCTACATTCATGCTCATAACTTAAGGATAATTGCAGATTATGGTGCCACACAACGTGGCACTACACAAAACTTGCACTAATACCATAGACACATAGGAAACACACACGACACAGATCTGTAAGTCCACGGCATTGGTGATAAGTTGAGAAAACTGTCCCTAAAGACATGTGCTATAAAACGCCACTGTTTCCTGCGTATGTACCCCGACATCAATAAGGGATATGATCACCATGCACACGTACACAGGCCGCACAACGGTTTGGCATACTCTGGATCAGGTGGTCGAGCAGCTGCTGGGGTATAGCCTCCCATTCTTGCACCAGTGCCTGTCGGAGCTCCTGAAGTGTCGCAGGGGTTTGAAGACGTGCAGCGATACGTCTACAGAGAACATTCAAGACGTGATCGATGGGGTTTAGATCTGGAGAACAGGTAGGCCACTCCGTTCGCCTGATATCTTCTATTTCAAGGTACTCCTCCACGATGGCAGCCTAGTGGGGTCTTGCATTATCATCCATCAGGAATGTGGGACCCAGTGCGTCCCAAAAAAGGCGGAAATACTGGTGCAAAATGACGTCCCGATACACCTGAACTGTTACAGATTAGATTAGATTAAATTAATACAAGTTCCATGGATCATGAATACGATATTTCGTAATGATGTGGAACGAGTCGAATTTTCCAATACATGACATAATTAGGTTAATTTAACAACATACTTAAGTTAATATAACAACTTTATTTTTTGGTGTTTTTTGTTTTTCTTTATTTTTATTTTTATTTTTATTTTATTTTCTTTCTTAATTTATATCTAAAAATTCCTCTATGGAGTAGAAGGAGTGGTCATTCAGAAATTCTTTTAATTTCTTCTTAAATACTTGTTGGTTATCTGTCAGACTTTTGATACTATTTGGTAAATGACCAAAGACTTTAGTGCCAGTATAATTCACCCCTTTCTGTGCCAAAGTTAAATTTAATCTTGAATAGTGAAGATCATCCTTTCTCCTAGTATTGTAGTTATGCACACTGCTATTAGTTTTGAATTGGGTTTGGTTGTTAATAACAAATTTCATAAGAGAGTATATATACTGAGAAGCTACTGTGAATATCCCTAGATCCTTAAATAAATGTCTGCAGGATGATCTTGGGTGGACTCCAGCTATTATTCTGATTACACGCTTTTGTGCAATAAACACTTTATTCCTCAGTGATGAATTACCCCAAAATGTGATGCCATATGAAAGCAATGAGTGAAAATAGGCGTAGTAAGCTAATTTACTAAGATGTTTATCACCAAAATTCGCAATGACCCTTATTGCATAAGTAGCTGAACTCAAACGTTTCAGCAGATCATCAATGTGTTTCTTCCAATTTAATCTCTCATCAATGGACACACCTAAAAATTTGGAATATTCTACCTTAGCTATATGCTTCTGATTAAGGTCTATATTTATTAATGGCGTCATACCATTCACTGTACGGAACTGTATGTACTGTGTCTTATCAAAATTCAGTGAGAGTCCGTTTACAAGGAACCACTTAGTAATTTTCTGAAAGACAGTATTGACAATTTCATCAGTTAATTCTTGTTTGTCAGGTGTGATTACTATACTTGTATCATCAGCAAAGAGAACTAACTTTGCCTCTTCATGAATATAGAATGGCAAGTCATTAATATATAATAAGAACAACAAAGGACCCAAGACTGACCCTTGTGGAACCCCATTCTTGATAGTTCCCCAGTTTGAGGAATGTGCTGATCTTTGCATGTTATGAGAACTACTTATTTCAACTTTCTGCACTCTTCCAGTTAGGTACGAATTAAACCATTTGTGCACTGTCCCACTCATGCCACAATACTTGAGCTTGTCTAGCAGAATTTCATGATTTACACAATCAAAAGCCTTTGAGAGATCACAAAAAATCCCAATGGGTGGTGTTCGGTTATTCATATCATTCAAAATTTGACTGGTGAAAGCATATATGGCATTTTCTGTTGAAAACCCTTTCTGGAAACCAAACTGACATTTTGTTAGTACTCCATTTTTACAGATATGTGAAGCTACTCTTGAATATATTACTTTCTCAAAAATTTTGGATAAAGCTGTTAGAAGGGAGATTGAACGGTAATTGTTGACATCAGATCTATCCCCCTTTTTATGCAAAGGTATAACAATAGCATATTTCAGTCTATCAGGGAAAATGCCCTGTTCCAGAGAGCTATTACACAGGTGGCTGAGAATCTTACTTATCTGTTGAGAACAAGCTTTTAGTATTTTGCTGGAAATGCAATCAATTCCATGTGAGTTTTTGCTTTTAAGCAAGTTTATTATTTTCCTAATTTCAGAGGGAGAAGTGGGTTAGATTTCAATTGTATCAAATTGCATAGGTATGGCCTCTTCCACTAACAGCCTAGCATCTTCTGATAAACACCTGGATCCTACTATATCCACAACATTTAGAAAATGATTATTAAAAATATTTTCAACTTCTGACTTTTTGCTCGTAAAATTTTCATTCAATTTGATGGTAATACTGTCTTCCTCTGCTCTTGGTTGACCTGTTTCTCGTTTAATAATATTCCAAATTGTTTTAATTTTATTATCAGAGTTGCTGATTTCAGACATGATACACATACTCCGGGATTTTTTAATAACTTTTCTTAATATAACACAGTAGTTTTTATAATGTTTGATAGTTTTTGGGTCACTACTCTTTCTTGCTGTCAGATACATTTCCCTTTTCGGGTTACAAGATATTTTTATACCCTTAGTAAGCCATGGTTTGTTACAAGGTTTCTTACGAGTATATTTAACTATTTTCTTGGGGAAGCAGTTTTCAAATGCATTTACAAAAATGTCATGAAATAAATTATATTGTAAATTGGCATCAGGTTCACGGTACACCTCATCCCAGTCTAACTGCTGTAGGCTTTCTCTGAAATTTGCAATTGTTAAATCGTTGACTGAACGTACTACTTTGGAGGACTGTTTAGTATTGCTGAATGGAGCTATGTCATATATTGTAACTAGCTGTGCACCATGATCAGAAAGACCATTCTCAACAGGCTGAGCATTTATCTGGTTAAACTTATCTTGGTCTATAAAGAAGTTATCTATCAGTGAGCTGCTATCCTTTACCACCCGAGTAGGAAAATCAATAACGGGTGTCAAATTGAAAGAACCAAGTAATACTTCAAGGTCATTTTTCCTATTACCCTCTTTAAGAGAATCTACATTGAAGTCCCCACAAATAATAATTTGCTTCCCCCTGCTTCCTCCGTCAAGAACATGCAGGGGTGTACGTGCACCAATCATAATCCCACCCCACACCATCAAACCACGACCTTCATACAGGTCCCTTTCAAGGACATTAAAGAGGTTGTATCTGGTTCCTGGTTCATCCCATATGAAAACCCCGCGAGAATCACTGTTCAGACTATACCTGGACTCGTCCGTGAACATAGCCTGGGACCACTGTTCCAATGACCATGTACTGTGTTCTTGACACCAGGCTTTACGGGCTCTCCTGTGACCAGGGGACAGTGGAATGCACCTTGCAGTTCTCTGGGCGAATAAACCATGTCTGTTCAGTCGTCTGTAGACTATGTGTCTGGAGACAACTGTTCCAGTGGCTGCGGTAAGGTCCCGAGCGAGGCTACCTGCAGTACTCCGTGGCCGTCTGCGGGCACTGGTGGTGAGATATCGGTCTTCTTGTGGTGTTGTACAATGTGGACGTCCCGTACTGTAGCGCCTGGACAATATTCCTGCTGTAATCGTTGCCGTAATCTTAAGATCACACTTTGTGACGCGCGGAGGGACCATTTTGCGACCTGCTGTGTTTGACCAGCCTCCAGTCGCCCTAGTATTCTGCCCCTCATAACGTCTTCAATATGTGTTCTTTGAACCATTTTCAACACACAGTCACCATTAGCACGTCTGGAAACGTCTGCACACTTACTCGCTGCACCGTACTTTGACATGCACCAACACACTTGTGCGTATATGGACTGCTGCCAGCGCCACCGTGCGACGACCGCAGGTCAATTGCACAGCATGGTCATACCCCGAGGTGACTTAAACTCGCAAACCGCCCACCAGAGCGTTGTTTCACCATATATCAGCATTTTCCTTAATTTATGAGCATGAGTGTACATTTATAGTATTTGTAGACTTAGAGAAAGCTTTTGAAACTGTTTTGTAAATCTGTCAGAGACAGCAAAGGACTTGGAAGAGCGGTTGAACGGAATGGACAGTGTCTTGAAAGGAGTATATAAGATGATCATTAACAAAAGCAAAACAAGAATAATGGAATGTAGTAGAATTAAATCAGGTGATGCTAAGGCAATGAGATGAGGAAACGGGAAACTTAAAGTAGGAGTTTTGCTATTTGGCAAGGAAATAGCGGATGATTGGCGAGTAGAAAGTATATAAAATGAAGACTGACCATGGCAAGAAAAGCAGTTCTAAAGAAGAATATAAATTTAAGTGTTAAGAAGACTTTTCTGAAAGTATTTGGCTGGAATGTGGTCATGTATGGAAGTAAAACATGGACGATAAACAGCTTAGATAAAACGAGAGTAGAAGTTTTCGAAATGTGGTGCTACAGAATAATGCTGAAGATTAGATGGGTTGATCACGTAACTGATGAGGAGGTAGTGAATAGAATTGGAGAGACAATAAATTTGTTGCACACCTTGACCAAAATAAGGAATCGGTTGATAGGACACATTCCGAGACAACAAGGGATCACAATTTAGTATTGGAGGGAAGTGTATGGGGTACAAATCGTAGAGAGATACCAAGAGATGAATGTAGTAAGCAGATACAGAAGTATGTGGGTTGCAACAGTTATTCGGAGGTGAAGAGGCTCGCACAGGATAGAGTGGCATTAAACCAGTCTTCGGACTGAAGACAACAACAACAACAACAACAGCAACAAGTGTATTCATTACGGAACAGACTGTATTTTTTAAATAACACCGTGTATATTTTATTCAGGAATCCATTTCCTCAAGATCTCTTGGGAACCTATCACAGTGACTCATTTCAAGTAAACATGACATCAATATAAACACGAAACTGACTCTCTCCTGTACTAGCACACAGTGCAGGTATGCACGATACAGGTCCGGTTGCTGGAGTTGACAGTAAACAAATGGGAAGAGAAAAAAAATACACACCACCCATTCAGTCAATCTCCTCCAATTTAATATCAAATGCCGAGTGCTATTTGAAAAAAGGAAGGCATACTGCCGTTGTCGTAGTAACGAACAAAGCTACAAGAAAGCAAAGATTTCCGTTGAAGGTCCTCCCCCTAGCTAAACGCGTTTGCTTAATGTATTTTTTTTATTTTCGTCTGGACAAATGTTATTTGGAGTGTTCAAGATAAATGGGACATCCTGTACATATGTGTCCTGTATATACACGTCACCCACAAAATAAAAAAATGGTTCAAATGGCTCTGAGCACTATGGGACTCAACTGCTGTGGTCATCAGTCCCCTAGCACTTAGAAATACTTAAACCTAACTAACCTAAGGACATCACACACATCCATGCCCGAGGCAGGATTCGAACCTGCGACCGTAGCAGTCTCACAGTTCCGGACTGCGCGCCTAGAACCGCGAGACCACCGCGGCCGGCCACCCACAAAATAAATACTTTTCTTAACGAAACGTATTTTTACACTTTGCTTAAGTATTTGTTCAAATTGTTTACCATCGACTGAAAGGCACGCTTGCAATCGCTGTTCAAGAGATATCTTAACAAATGAAAGTAGATTTGATGGTATGCTGTTGCATGCTGTGGCGATCTGGTGGCGCATATCGTCTGGTCTAGTTGAGCTTCATGTTAGACTGCATCTTTCAGTGCTGCCTTAGAGAGAAATCAAGACGAGTCACGAGAGACGTGACCAGCCATTGTACAGCAACTTACCGTCTTACCGAAGGGCTAGAAAATCTTTCATTCAATATTGACGTTGCAACATGGGAAGAGTGATCTGGAAAGCTATAATGGTACATCGTCTACAACAGGTAGAAAGTAAGCATGCATACGTATTTCCATTTAACGTGCCCAGGATGAAGTAAGAGTCCGCATTATAGGTTTACGCTTCACGGTTGTTGCTGCTGTATCCGACCCAACCAGCGTGCATTTTCAGCTATCCAATAGAGCATATTACATAAATTTACATTACTGTAATTCGTAAACATTACTTCGTCGATAAAGGAAACACGCAAGGAAAAGATAGTATCTTTTTCCGAGCGATGCAGAGCAAACAATCAAAATTCTTTATGGCCTTCCAAGTCACGTCCTCAGAGTGCCTGATGTAGTGCAGATGATGGAGGTGGCACTGACGTCGATGCAAGATGTGAATGACACTCCTCTGGCTGATCGCACACTGGTTGCTAAGATGCCTCGTGCCACCATTCGGCGTGTGAAAGCTTCATGTTTAACTTCTCCTAATTGGTGTACATGTCTGCATACAAGGAATTTTGAAGCAGAAATGACCTGCCGATAGACGATCCATTTCCTGTTAGTTCCGCTGTGCAAACAGTTAAAAAGTCGAACTGTTTTATTCAGCGATGTAGCCCGACATGAGCCTGTTTACAGTGCTGTAGCCAATATTCCTCGGATTCATTTGCGAAGAACTTCAACCACATCAACAAACATTATATCTCTATACTCGTCTTTTCAAGCGCTTACCGATGACGTCAGAAAAGTATATCGTTCCATTCAAAAAATCATATTTGCTTCAATATCTCAATCGATACAAGATTTAAGATTCTTTATCACATACCGAAGTACATGCCTCTCAGCTACAGTCATTTGCCGAAAACCTCGTTTCGATATCTGGAACCGCTTACGAAATAAAAGGGGTATTACGGCTTACCTGTCTCACCTCGTATATAGTCCTTAGAGAGAAACAACCTGATGGTAAGATTACAACAGTGTAGGGGACATCGAATGCAGCAAACCTATCGAAACACCCATACATTGGAAAGACATCCTTGTGAATGCACGGTCATAAAATGACAAGCCATTAGCGACTCAAATTCATATTACTTATGACCATCTTATTTATGTACATGAAGTTTGGTTGAAATTGTTCAAAGAGCTCGATAATTATGCTACGAGGACGTGCTGAAAAGTAATGTCTCAAAAAATTTTATAAGAAAACTCTGAAAGTTTTTTTAAAAATAAAACAAACCCTATTAACATTCAACATCTTTTTTCTTCGTGTCTGAATAATTGCAGCCGTCTGCCGCTGGAGGGCTCCAAACTGTAGCGTGTAACATGGTGGTGTGTAACGTAACTGTGTCTGTGCGCGAAAAACAGTTTGCTGGAATCGAGTCGCGAATTGTAAGAGTTTGTCCACACATGAAGCACCCTTTCATATCAGTGCCAGGTCACACACGTTCGGAGTTGTAGGTGTATACATGAACTGAGTCTTTGTTTATGGAAACACGGCAATAAAAAATAATAAAGAACAAAACAATTAGAGGTAAAGTAACAGAGTGAAGTACGTACTGCATGAATAAAAGAGTGATAGACCTACAAGCGTAAGTTACGCAAGAGAATGAATACAATACGACATTGTGTTTTTTGAGGGTGTGTTTGTCCAAGACGTTTAGGAATTTTGAAAGAAAGAGATTTTTTAATTGATTTAATTTGTTCATCAAGGATATTTCGACGTGATGTTAGCTTCTGAATGGACATGTGTTACTCTTCAAGCGAGTAAATGGAAATGAGCGTATATCGCTAGCCGGTAGACCCAATTTGGGCAATTTCGGCCGCTAAGTGCAAGTCTCATTTCAATTGACGAGGCACTGGACGACCTGAGCGCTGGTGATGAGGATGAAATGACGATGAGAACAACACAACACACAGTCCCTGAGCAGAAAGAATTTCCGACCCAGCCGGGAATAGAACCCGGCCCCGTTCGCATAGGAGGCGAGCACGTTACCACCCAGCTAAGCTGGCGGACAGTGTTCAAGCATATCCACCAGTAAATCTTTGGGAGCAATGTGTAGCGTAGTAAGGTTGTCACTGATAACGTCAACAGTGTTCATGGTGGGGATCTGCGACGAAAAGCTCGACTTGTTTAGCTCTTCGGAGTTGGCTTCCGTTAACTTGTGCCTAAATCTCCTTTTTTTCGCCAGGATCACGGCCGTTGCGTCTAGCTGGACATGGTCCGGAAAATAATGTTCCTGTAGTGGTCAGAAAACTAATTAAAGATACATTAAAAAGGATTTAATTAACAAAGCGAACTGATGCATAGCATACCTATCTAAATCTCCACGTTACGTTGCGTTCAAAACTAAAATCAGTGCGGATCAACTTAAAATTAGAATACGGCTCGGTACCAAGAGGATTCCCGTCCATTCAGTAGAGAAAATGTAATTATACGTAAGAGTCACATGAGTTTCGGACTGAAAATCTGAAAAATGAAAGAACAAAGAAAAAGTTCGCAGAGAGAATAAAGGAGTTCATAGCAAGATGAAACTTACAAGCACAAACTTTTCCAAAACAAGATACGGAGTTCAGTGTCTGAGTTTTAAGTGGGCTATGGTTGATAACGTCTAATGTAAGTGACATGCTGCTAACAGCATTTTTGTTAAATTGTTAAAGAAATGATTTCATTCAAAATAGACGGGTGACTGTGGTAACAGAATAGACAAACAATTCTCTCCTATTAATATTACCAGTCCTTAGAAATATTTGCCCCAGCTGTTGATAGAAACTGCTGAACTTTATCTGTCACGTCATCTGCTTATTTTCTTTTCACAGTTGCGATCGACTGGCTTTCTTATGCCCTCCTCGCTTTGAAAGTGGGCCCAGAACTCCGTGCTTCTTTCCGCAGTATAACCTGTTTGGTGCTCAATTGCCTTAACTATCAGATTGAGCAAACGTGACCGCGCCTCCGGCACCTATGCACGATCGCTTGCTATCTCTAATTGCGATATCACTTTCGATGTCTGTTTACAGTCTCCATCAGTTCCCAGATACCAGCTGCCAGCTGATTTCACCGCACGTGCGTTTCACCGACACACAAACCTAGACCAGTGAAGTCTATCTTGTGTAGTTCCTGAATGCAGATGTTAGTCAGGAGACCTATCAACCAGTTTCCCAGATTTTTATGCTGTTCTATTCTAAGGTAAACGCTACATTACGCATTGACGTTCGAAACATCCCATGATGATATTTCATCTCGTTCACAATGTTGCCCACGCAGCGTTCATGGAAGCATCGTAAGGAACAACACATGGAAGGCGGCAACAGTCGGGCTATTTTCTAGTTTAGTGATATATGGGACAATTATTTGAGACAAAATGTTTCTGCTACTCTGACACATGCTCGTTGCACGTTCATGAGTGTGATTAAGACGGCACAGTAATAAGTAGCAAAGACGATGCTGCGACGTTTGTAATAATGTAAAACAATCCAGAGCGTGAAGAGGAAGTTTGCTATTCTGTTGCTCTCCTTTTGACACCATTCTCGGTCGTATAAATAATCAAGATATTCCGTTGACCACGCACTTCGCGTATGTCCTCGTCAACACTTCAAGATAATGATGACGCTTCTAATGTGTTGATTCTCCCAACTATTCGAACTACAGATTCTAAACTGACATTTGATAAATAAATTATCAGTCTGTTTGGTGCTGCCATGATTTAAATAAAATGGACTGTTTGCAGAAACAATCTGAAAAGCATGTAAGGGTTTTGCATGGTAGGTTGTTCTTATAAATATCTGTTAAGAAAAAAATTTGGTATGTTGCGCCGTTGCCGAGTTAATTAGCACTGAAGTTAGCCATTCATGCCGATGCGCGTTCAAATGCAAGGTTCCCGCCAGAGACTATGTCGCCTAATGTGTTCTTCCTTTGGTTTCCTAAAACCGAATAAGAGACCGATTCTAACACCGATCATAGAAATATAGCAAGTATTGGACTAGGTCTCGTACGATATCATCTACGCTATGAAAACAACTGAAACTAATTATTGTATCTGCACGGCCGCTTGAATTTGCAAGCGCAACGGCCTAATTCGCGAACTTCAATGAAAATTAATTCGGGAACAGCGCAGTACAACGAATTTGTTTCTCAGGGGGACCTTTATTGCTCCGAAATACAGACTGATATCTGAGATAACCTGTAGAAATTGAGAGAGGGGTTATTATTATGGCGGAGTTAATAATGCTTGTTCGTGTCTTTTAATCTGAATATGAGTAACAACAAGAACACGGTTACACTCATGTATTCCGTAGACAATATGAGCTGATGGAAGATTTAAAAACACGGTTTCAGCGCTGCGGATATCATACACGGTCCCGGCACAGTAATGTGACCAGCGCCTAGGTTCGCAGTCAATGTGGAGTAATCCATCATAGATGGTACGTGGCAGCACTAGCAGTGGAGGGTATATGAAGTGTGTCGGGGGAACGAGGTAAACAGTGCCGCCGTTGTCGTAATGTGGAAACGGAGCGCTTTATCTGTCGTCTACAAGAGTAGAAGCATTTCCGAAACGGCTAAATTTTGAAATTGTTCGTGCGCCACCGTGGTTAAAATATACCGTATATTGCAAGATGGTGCTATCCAGAATCGATGACGAGGCAATTGTGGCCCACGACGGGCAATATGTCAAAGGGGAGAACGACGGCTGCGGTGATGTGTACGGGCGAATAGACGTACAACTGTTGAGCAACTGACGATTGATAAAGCAAGGGACTACCGACAGCGTCATCTCAATGATCTTCAGCGAATTTTGCTGCGTATGGGCCTCCGCAATAGGCGCCTGGTTAATGCACCATCGTGACTACTGTTGTTCAGCGACGAAGGCCTAATTCACGCGCCAGTACTACAACTTGACTTTTGCTGAGTGGCGACAGGTCTCCTTTTCAGATTAATCACGTTTTTTGCTCCATGGCGCAGATGGCTTTTGTCTTGTACGGCATGTAATGCCTGTAAACAAAACACCCAGAGACAGTCGTCGGAAGGGTACAGGCCGAAGGAGAGAGCTTTATAGTCTGTGGAATGTTTTCGTGGTACTCTAGAAGGCACAAGTATGAATCTATCCTTGAGGACCATGTCTACCCCTACACGCAGACCTGGGGGTATTCCACGGCACGATGGAACTTACCAGCAGTACAATGCAACGCCTCCCAAATCTCGCAGTGTACGCGCTTGGTTCGAAGAGCACCAGGGTGAGTTAACCGTACTCTCGTGTCCACGAAACTCCCCCGGATTTAAACTCAGACGAAGTTCGATCAGGCTGTTCGTCTCATTGATCCTCAACTGAGAAACCTAGCACAGCTGGTCAGTGGAGTCGATATGGCTCCATATTACTCTTGGTACCTTCCAGAACCTCAATGATTCTCTTCCTGCCCGTCTCGCAGCGGTCGGCGCTGCAAAAGGTGGTTATTCATGTTTCTCACAGGTGGTCGCATTAATGTGACTGGGCCGTATAGACGCGTTGCAAACCGCTGTGGGAAGGCAACGGGCACAGGCAGCAGATGAACTTGCTACCAGTTTTATTAATAATGTGTAGCTTCTTGGTATTGCCACTCGTTTGTCAGCACTCATTATAAGAAATGACTGCATTGTTTTTATATTTATTTCTTAGAAATGGATTTACAGACCAATGTTCATCCGAAACACATATCACTTAATCACTTAATAATTTCAACCACTAAGTTTTGAAATGTATGTTAAGTTATATGTTACTAAAATGCACTACAACTTATTGATTCTCATCATGTATAACAATTTGTACTTGCTGATTAATTCATCCCCCCCATGAACCATGGACCTTGCCGTTGGTGGGGAGGCTTGCGTGCCTCAGCGATACAGATAGCCGTACCGTAGGTACAACCACAACGGAGGGGTATCTGTTGAGAGGCCAGACAAACGTGTGGTTCCTGAAGAGGGGCAGCAGCCTTTTCAGTAGTTGCAAGAGCAACAGTCTGGATGATTGACTGATCTGGCCTTGTAACAATAACCAAAACGGCCTTGCTGTGCTGGTACTGCGAACGGCTGAAAGCAAGGGGAAACTACGGCCGTAATTTTTCCCGAGGGCATGCAGCTTTACTGTATGATTAAATGATGATGGCGTCCTCTTGGGTAAAATATTCCGGAGGTAAAATAGTCCCCCATTCGGATCTCCGGGCGGGGACTACTCAAGAGGATGTCGTTATCAGGAGAAAGAAAACTGGCGTTCTACGGATCGGAGCGTGGAATGTCAGGTCCCTTAATCGGGCAGGTAGGTTAGAAAATTTGAAAAGGGATAGGTTAAAGTTAGATATAGTGGGAATTAGTGAAGTTCGGTGGCAGGAGGAAAAAGACTTCTGGTCAGGTGACTACAGGGTTATAAATACAAAATCAAATAGGGGTAATGCAGAAGTAGGTTTAATAATGAATAAAAAAATAGGAGTGTGGGTTAGCTACTACAAACAGCATAGTGAACGCATTATTGTGGCCAAGATAGGTACGAAGCCCACACCTACTACAGTAGTACAAGTTTATATGCCAACTAGCTCTGCAGATGACGAAGAAATTGAAGAAATGTATGATGAAATAAAAGAAATTATTCAGATAGTGAAGGGAGACGAAAATTTAATAGTCATGGGTGACTGGAATTCGAGTGTAGGAAAAGGGAGAGAAGGAAACGTAGTAGGTGAATATGGACTGGGGGGAAGAAATGAAAGAGGAAGCCGCCTGGTAGAATTTTGCACAGAGCACAACTTAATCATAGCTAACACTTGGTTTAAGAATCATGATAGAAGGTTGTATACATGGAAGAACCCTGGAGATGCTAAAAGGTATCAGATAGATTATATAATGGTAAGACAGAGATTTAGGAACCAGGTTTTAAATTGTAAGACATTTCCAGGGGCAGATGTGGACTCTGACCACAATCTATTGGTTATGACCTGTAGATTAAAACTGAAGAAACTGCAAAAAGGTGGGAATTTAAGGAGATGGGACCTGGATAAACTGAAAGAACCAGAGGTTGTAGAGAGTTTCAGGGAGAGCATAAGGGAACAATTGCCAGGAATGGGGGAAAGAAATACAGTAGAAGAAGAATGGGTAGCTTTGAGGGATGAAGTAGTGAAGGCAGCAGAGGATCAAGTAGGTAAAAATACGAGGGCTAGTAGAAATCCTTGGGTAACAGAAGAAATATTGAATTTAATTGATGAAAGGAGAAAATATAAAAATGCAGTAAATGAAGCAGGCAAAAAGAGATACAAACGTCTCAAAAATGAGATCGACAGCAAGTGCAAAATGGCTAAGCAGGGATGGATAGAGGACAAATGTAAGGATGTAGAGGCTTATCTCACTAGGGGTAAGATAGATACTGCCTACAGGAAAATTAAAGAGACCTTTGGAGATAAGAGAACCACTTGTATGAACATCAAGAGCTCAGATGGAAACCCAGTTCTAAGCAAAGAAGGGAAGGCAGAAAGGTGGAAGGAGTATATAGAGGGTCTATAAAAGGGCGATGTACTTGAGGACAATATTATGGAAATGGAAGAGGATGTAGATGAAGATGAAATGGGAGATACGATACTGCGTGAAGAGTTTGACAGAGCACTGAAAGACCTGAGTCGAAACGAGGCCCCCGGAGTAGACAACATTCCATTGGAACTACTGACGGCCTTGGGAGAGCCAGTCCTGACAAAACTCTACCATCTGGTGAGCAAGATGTATGAAACAGGCGAAATACCCTCAGACTTCAAGAAGAATATAATAATTCCAATTCCAAAGAAAGCAGGTGTTGACAGATGTGAGAATTACCGAACAATCAGTTTAATAAGCCACAGCTGCAAAATACTAACACGAATTCTTTACAGACGAATGGAAAAACTAGTAGAAGCCGACCTCGGGGAAGATCAGTTTGGATTCCGTAGAAACACTGGAACACGTGAGGCAATACTGACCTTACGACTTATCTTAGAAGAAAGATTAAGGAAAGGCAAACCTACGTTTCTAGCATTTGTAGACTTAGAGAAAGCTTTTGACAATGTTGACTGGAATACTCTCTTTCAAATTCTAAAGGTGGCAGGGGTAAAATACAGGGAGCGAAAGGCTATTTACAATTTGTACAGAAACCAGATGGCAGTTATAAGGGTCGAGGGACATGAAAGGGAAGCAGTGGTTGGGAAGGGAGTAAGACAGGGTTGTAGCCTCTCCCCGATGTTATTCAATCTATATATTGAGCAAGCAGTAAAGGAAACAAAAGAAAAATTCGGAGTAGGTATTAAAATCCATGGAGAAGAAATAAAAACTTTGAGGTTCGCCGATGACATTGTAATTCTGTCAGAGACAGAAAAGGACTTGGAAGAGCAGTTGAACGGAATGGATGGTGTCTTGAAGGGAGGATATAAGATGAACATCAACAAAAGCAAAACGAGGATAATGGAATGTAGTCGAATTAAGTCGGGTGATGTTGAGGGTATTAGATTAGGAAATGAGACACTTAAAGTAGTAAAGGAGTTTTGCTATTTGGGGAGCAAAATAACTGATGATGGTCGAAGTAGAGGGGATATAAAATGTAGACTGGCAATGGCAAGGAAAGCGTTTCTGAAGAAGAGAAATTTGTTAACATCGAGTATAGATTTAAGTGTCAGGAAGTCATTTCTGAAAGTATTTGTATGGAGTGTAGCCATGTATGGAAGTGAAACATGGACGGTAAATACTTTGGACAAGAAGAGAATAGAAGCTTTCGAAATGTGGTGCTACAGAAGAATGCTGAAGATTAGATGGGTAGATCACATAACTAATGAGGAGGTACTGAATAGGATTGGGGAGAAGAGGAGTTTGTGGCACAATTTGACCAGAAGAAGGGATCGGTTGGTAGGACATGTTCTGAGGCATCAAGGGATCACCAATTTAGTATTGGAGGGCAGCGTGGAGGGTAAAAATCGTAGGGGGAGACCAAGAGATCAATACACTAAGCAGATTCAGAAGGATGTAGGTTGCAGTAGGTACTGGGAGATGAAGAAGCTTGCACATGATAGAGTAGCATGGAGGGCTGCATCAAACCAGTCTCAGGACTGAAGACCACAACAACAACAACGATTAAGTCATGAAGAACTTTTAATTTTTGATAATACACTAATATTCGTATCTTAAGATCCACGGATGAATAAAGCTACCGCTACTACTACTACTACTACTACTACTACTACTACTACTACTACTTAATTACTGAAACTCTGCTGTGAAAATACAAATGATGAATCTGTAACAGTCTGCAGTACTAAATCCCCCGCAGCAGAAGACAAGACAAATCCTCATTTCCTTAAATATTTTTCCTAACGTCATTCTCCAATCCTGTGTGACTTTTTCCAGAACACAATGAAATAGCACCGGGAAAACACCATGTCCTTGCCTGACTCTAGTTTTAACCTCGAAACTTTGAGGAATTTCACAAGAAAATGGGAACTTATTAGTGTTTGATTAATTAGAGCTTTGTTTACGCTACCTAAGACACGATCTCTGAAAAATTCATTGACTTCCTACCGATTGAGTAATAGACTTTTCTAAAGCCAACAGCAAAGAACGTGAAATTCTTAGATCTTCTTTTCTGATACATTATTCTTGACTTTAAGATGAGAGGCTGCTATGGTTATGACCTACTTTTTCTAAGACCAAACTAATATTCGCAAATTTGATGGCCGAGTTGTCGTTCTGCACTAGTTAAAATTCCAATAATAAGATTTTGTAGGTAACAGGTAGGAGAGAAATGCCTCTGTAGTTGTTCAGATAGTTTTTATCACTTGCTTTGTGGAGTGAGTGTAACGAGGCTTTGTTCTAGTTGTCGAGAATCTCTTCTGATAATCAGATGTTTCGGACGATTTAGGTTAGCTTGTCCATAAATTTATTATTTGATTATTTTCAAATCATTGCAATTGTGGAATCTGCCCTAGGTATTCATTATTTTTTAGGCATTTGATGATTTCCTTAATTTCTCCTTTCCTTCGAAGATATGAATTTGGGCAATGTTTTCTTCTGTAAAGTTAAATTTTGATTTAGGACATTCACAATTCAGTAATCTTTCAGTATCCTTGGTTCGTATGTGCTGTTTTCTCATTTTCGTTTTGATTTAAGTTTTCACCAATTTTTAAGTCGTGATTTTATGTTTTAATTGGTTTTTATCACAATTTCTTGTAGTATTCCTGATCAGTTTGGCTGTTCCTTTCCTAGTTTCAGGGAATCTTGCATTCTCTTTTCTTGTCGTCATACCATTTTTACCAAACATTTTGTTTTCATGTGACTGCTTCATTATGTTTCATATTTCACCACTCACGCTTTTTCATTTTCGACAAGAAAAGTGTTTTTTTTTTTTTGCTGTTTGAAAAAGTGTTTGCTTACAGTTGCTTCCAAATTTATAAATTTTTGGTTTCAGATTATCGCTGATGTGTCCTCTTTGTTTGACTTTTCAATGTCATGTTTCAAGGTCCCTGGTTTGGCTTATCTCTTGGTATTACTAGGTTGGAATTTAGTTTTGATTTAAGATAGGTAGTGATCACAGTCAGGCAGTAGCACCTGGCCGAGACACAAGCAGCAACAGGAAAGTAACTGATTCTCTGACACTTTACGAGTTCCTAACCAGAAGCGAATTATGTAGTTTCATCTCAATCCTTTGGTATTTTAGTTTCTGAATTTCTATGTGTTAATTTAATATTTAATAGACTCAGTTCTCTTGTTTCCGCTAGTTTCGGAAAGTAAACCTATTTTGTGACATATTAAAATTCCTAATCAGGAGCGAATTATTTAGTCTCAATTGTGTGGTCTGGTAATTTAAATTTCGAGCATCTACGTGTTAATCTAATTTAGTAGACACGCTTCTGGCTTTTCTGTCAGTGTTTACAGTAGAGTTCCGTAACGCGTGTCAGTGGTCCTTTGCTTCTCTGTATAGCGTATTTTTCCATGGTCGTTAGTATGGATAGGAACTGTGATTGCTGTGAGCGGATGCGAGCCGAATTGGTGATACTTCGCTCCCAGCTGTAGGCTGTGGTGGCTTGTTACACGGGTTAAGGTTGCAGTGGATGGACATCACTATTGTAGGCTGGCCGTCAGGATCCAAAGGACGACCAGAACGACCCACGAGTTCGCCGATCGGTCCGCTCCGGTGGCCAGCTCAGTTACTGCTCGCATTGCGGTTGACCCGTCACCCGTCGTCGAATGGGAGGTGGCCTCGGAGCGTAGCAGACAGCGAAAGATTTCCTGGGTGGCCGAATATGAGATCTCCCCGGTTAGTCTGACAAACAGGTTCCAGGTGTTGAGTGTGGCTGACACTGTCCATCAGCCAGATGCAGTCGCTTTCCTGTTTCAGAGAAAACTTCTCAGCCTGCAAGTTCCGGGCAGTTACACAGGGTGGGATTATTAGTAATTGGTAGCACCAATATTGTGCCCGTTATGGGGCCACATAGGAACATCGCTGCCTACAAGGGGAAAAAGCCAATATGCACTCCGTGTGCATACTGTATTGAGTCATTCCACACGTGGAACGGGTCCATCCAAATGCCGTGAAGAACACAGGTTGCAGCCAACTGCAGGTAGTGGCTCACGTCGTTTACAATGATGTGTGTCGCTTTGTTAGGAAGAAATTCTATCTGGTTTAGAAAGGGTATTAGGAGTGGTAAAGGTTGCCAGTCTTATAAGCGTGATGAATGCAGAGCACACATTTGCAGCACAGTCGACAGGATCGACTGTGGACTTCTGGTATAGAGCTGAGCCGAGCATAGCGTCTGAATCAAATGCTCAGACGGTTCTACGACCGTGTAGGCTGCAGATTCCTCGACTTGCGCCACAAGGTGGTGGGGTTTCGGATTCCGCTAAATACGCCAAGAGTCCATTACGCGCGGGAATCGGCTACACGGGTAGCTGAGGCTGTGCAGCGTAGACTGGAGGTTATTTAGGTTAGAGCGTGTCGGTGAAATACAAAAAGGGCTTCAGTCTCAAAGGGTGCAGGTCGCACGCAGGGAGAACGTATATTTAGAAACCATTGGTATATCAGCTGTAAATTCCAGAACGAAATTTTCACTCTGCAGCGGAGTGTGCGCTGATATGAAGTTTCAGCTGTAAAAAATGTCGTAGCTACGCTGGGAATGTACCAAAGCTCCAAGCGCTAACAGAAAGCACTAACGCTCAAATAATTATAGGCAATTAAAAGCTGGCTAAAGCTGGAAATAACTTCAGCGAAATTAAAGTACCTAACGGTGTTCAGAAAACATAGGTCAAATACAGTTGGCGGTGGCTTGTTTTTTGTTGTTAGTAGTTTATCTTGTAGCGAAAGTGAAGTAGATGGTTCCTATGAATTAATGTGGGAGGTCTTTTATTGGAAACCGGAAAAAAATATAACTGGATCTTAGGTGATACAGTTTCTGAAAAGTTCAAAGAAAACTTGAGTCTAATTTCAAAACCTACACGAATCATACATTTATAGTTGGTGGTGACTTCATTTTACCCTCGATATGTAGGCGAAAACACACATTTAAATCCGAAAATGTACTAAACGCATTCTCTGAAAATTATTTCGGGCCATTAGTTTATGAACCCATTGAAACAGCAACAAATAATTAGCAACAAATAATTGTGGGTTAATAACGAGAATCAAAACGAGCACAGGGATTAGTGAACGCAAGGTTGTCGTAGCGAGACTGAACACCGTAACTCCGAAATCCTCAAAAAATAAACAATAAGTATAGAAATTAAAGAAAAAAGATAAAAATTTGCTTGCCTCCTTCTTGAGACACAATCTCCACTATTTCCAAATTAACAGTATAAGTGTGGATCAGATGTGGTTTGAATTCAAGGAAATAATATTGACAGCAATTGAGAGATTGTTACCAAATAAATTAACAAACGATGAAGCTGTTACCCCTTGGAACACTAAACATTGCAGAAACAATAAAAAAAGCATGCCAACTTCAAACGAATGCTAAATCCGCAAGATCAACGATTTTTTACAGAATCTCTAAATTTAGCACAGACTTCAATGCGAAATGCTTATAATAGTTCCCACATGAAACTTTGTCTCCAAACATGGCAGAAAATCCAAAGAGATTCTGGTCGTATGTAAATTATGCTAGCGGCAAGACACAATCAATGTCTTCTCTGCGCGTTAGCAATGGTAATACACACATCAAAAAAAGTTTTGCATCACCTCTGTTCCGAGAGTTCTGGAATCTGTACAGAAAATTGGAAGAGAGATCAACATAAACATCATTTCCGCCCTGTCTATTGCTCGTGAACATCACACATTGCACTTTGTACCACCATACAGAGAGACCTTCAGAGGTGGTGATCCAGATTGCTATACACACCAGTACCTCTAATACCCAGTAGAACGTCCTCTTGCACTGATGCATGCCTGTATTCGTCGTGGCATACTATCCACAAGTTCATCAAGGCACTGTTGGTCCAGATTGTCCCACTCCTCAACGGCGATTCGGCGCAGATCCCTCAGAGTGGTTGGTGGGTCACGTTGTCCATAAACAGCCCTTTTCAATCAATCTCAGGCATGTTCGATAGGGTTCATGTCTTGAGAACATGCTGGGCACTAGTCGAGCGATGTCGTTATCCTGAAGGAAGATATTAACAAGATGTGCACGATGGGAGCGCAAATTGTCGAGCATGAAGACGAATGCCTCTCCAATATGCTTGCCGACACGGTTGCACCATCGGTCGGAGGATGTCATTCACGTATCGTACAGACGTTACGGGGCCTTTCATGATCACGATCGGCCTCACATAGTGCCACCCCAAAACAGCAGGGAACCTCCACCTTGCTGCACTGGTTGGACAGTGTGCCTAAGGCGTTCAGCCTGACCGGATTGAGGGCATATGCAACACTCACCGGTGAAGAGAACGTGATGCCAATCCTGAGCGGTCCATTCTGCGTGTTGTTGGGCCCGTCTGTACCGCGCTCATGGAGTCGTGGTTGCGGAGATTGACCTCGCCATGTACGTCGGGAGTGAAGTTGCGTATCATGCAGTCTGTTGCGCACAGTTTGAGTCGTAACACGACGTCCTGTGGCTGCACGAAAAGCACTGTTCAACACGATGGCGTCTAATACTCGTTGCTCATGCATGGTTGTTTACATCTCTGGGCGGGTTTGGTGACATCTCTGAACAGTCAAAGGGACTGTGTCTGTGAGACAGTATCCACAGTAAACGTCTGTCTTCAGGAGTTCTGGGAACCGGGGTGAAAATAAAGTTTTTTTTATGTGTGTAATATCGATGACTGTGAGGCTAAAGCAGAGTTACTAAACATAGCCTTCCGAAATTCCTTCACCAAAGAAGGCGAAGTAAATATTTCGGAATTCGAATCAAGAACAGCTAACCAAAAAGTAACTTAGAAGTAGATATGCTCGGAAGAGTGACGCAAAGAAAGTCACTCAATAAAAGCAAGTCTTCCGGTGGAGACTATATACCAATTACGTATTCCGATGTAATAGCTCCATACTTAACAGTCATATACAACCACTCTCTCAACGAGTGATTCGTGTCCAAAGACCGGCAAGTTACACAGGCCACACCACTATTCAAGAAGGGCAATAGGAGTAATCCACAAAATTACAGGCCCATAACATTAACGTCGATATGTAGCAGTATCATTGAACATATACTGTGTTCGAACATTATGAATTACCTCGAAAAGAACGGTCTGCTGACACACAGTCAATATGGACATCGGAAGCACCATTCTTGTGAAATACAACTAGTTCTTTACTCGCACGACGTGTTGAGTACTTTGAGAAAGGATTTCAAATTGACGCCGTATTTCTTGATTTCCAGCAGGCTGGTAGTGAAATTGCGTGTTTATGGAATATCGTCTCAGTTATGCTACTTGATTCATCATTTCCTGTCACAGAGGTCACAGTTCTTTGTAATTGACGGAAATTCATCGAGTAAAACAGAAATGGTACCTGGCGTTCCCCGAGATAGTGTTATAGGGTCTCTGTTGTTCCTTACGTATATAAACGATTTAGGAGAAAATCTGAGCAGTCATCTTAGGTTGTATGCCGATGATGCTATTATTTATCGTTTTGTAAAGCCATCAGAAGATCAGAAAAAACTGAAAAACGATGTCGAAAATGTACCTGTATGGCGCGAAAATTGGCAATTGACTCTAAATAATGTAAGCGCGAGTTCATCCTTATGAGTGGCGAAAATAATCCATTAAAACCCGGTTACAAGATAAATCAGTCAAATCTAAAGGCTCTAAATTCCACTAAATACCTAGGACTTGTAGTTACCAACCAAAGACTGCGTTTTATTGGCAGAACAGAAGATGCAACAGATCTTCTAAAGAGATTGCCTACGCTTGTTTGTCCTCTTTTGGACTATTGCTGCACGCTGTGGGATACTTACCAGAAAGGATTAACGGAGTCAATTGAGAAAGTTCAGAGAAGAGCAGCACGTTTAGTATTATCGAGAAATAGGGGAGAGAGTATCACAGGAATGGGGCGGACATCATTAAAACAAGGGGGTTTATCCTTGCGACGGGATCCTCTCACGAAATTTCAGTCATCAACTTTCTCCCCCGGATGCGAAGTATATTTTGTTGACGCCGCTCTGCTTAGAGAGACAGACGATCATCATAATAAAATAAGGAAAGTTAGAGCTTGCACGGAAAGATATAGTTGATCTTTTTCCCGCGCGCTGTTCGAGAGTGGACTAATAGAGAATTATCGTTTAGGTGGTTCGATGAACACTCTGCCACGGACTTAGTGCGATTTGCAGAGTATCTATGTAGATGTAGATACAGAATGTGACTCAGAATTTCTCATTACCTTAACATTTTGGATTTTTTTGGAGAATTCTCTGTATATTGCAACGTGAGATACTTGAAATTCACGCTAGTTGTGCTTCGAAGAGCCCCATGTTTTCTGTTCTTTGGGGATATGTTTAAAGGCAGGGAATCTCATTGCTAGACTATAAGCGCTCAAGAGTTCTTTTAGTCTTTTGCCGTTCTTGTTTGTCTTTTTTGAGTTGGATAGCCTTCAACAATGTCCCTGAATATTATCTCTGTCCCTCAGCAGTATTATAATGTTCTTCGTTGGAATATTTTTGATAATATCTTCACGTTATTCCCAAATTTTTTTGTTTCTTCACTGTTTCAATGGTCTACTTGACTCGTGCTTGGGCATCAACTACTGTACATATGAAGTGGAATATGAGTACTGTACCATTAGGCGACTGAAAATCTATTACGGAATCTAAAATTTTGCAGCTGAGACTGAAGACTGTTTTTCACGACTTTCCATGCTTTTCATATAAGAATTCTATAAGCCTCTGATTTGTAAGTATATTTTTCCGTAAACTTTATTTATTGTCTTTTTATATAAGGTCTGTCACCTGTTTAACTGCGTCTGCTTCATTTTGTTCTGCCTGTTACCAGGAAGCTCCAACTCTTTCCAGCATGTTGGTGTAAGTTCCCACATTCCGACGAATAGCTTGTGCTGCTCATGCAGCAGTGGATTGGATTCCATTTGGAGTAGTTTTCCATATTTGACTTTCTATTATGCTTTCCAGCTGACAGCTTCGTTATGAGATTAGCTTTGTTTCAGATAATCCAAAATAACTTCTGGGTTTTTAGCCGTGGAAGTTTATGTCACTGGCCTTCTTTAGCTCCTCCGCCTATAGGGAAAATTTGTTACCTCAAGGGAATATTCGTGAAATGCCGCTGCCACTTAATAGACGATAACTGCCCATCCCAGAAGTCATTCGATCCCCATCCACTTTGTGTGCGGGTGCGTTGCCCGCTCTCCACAACAGGGGGCGGGGATTTCCGTTCATCGAGGCTTTACACATTCGTCTTCAGTACTTTCACCATTTATATTTTACTGATTTATTTGTTTTCAAAATGTTGTCCAGTTGATTTAGTTCACAGCTGAATGTACTGCAAGACAATAATTTCTTCCAGAAAAAATTTGAGTAATTTAAACGTGAATCGTAACGCGTTGGTTGGGATAGCTCGAAGGTAGGCGCATTTGCCAAGTTGGCAAGGTTTCATTTCTGCGTCCACATTAGCACGTTTCCATCCTCTAATACACACAACTGCATTGAATACGAGGAAGGGGAGTGTAGAGCCGGGATTTTGTTAACGATGAGGATCGAGGATGGTAGACAGGCATGTTTGTAGACATCTGGCGATCGAGAAAAGCACGCTCCCACATCTCCTCTAGCTCGCCCTATGTTGACGTTGGTAGTTTCTCCTATCACAAAACAATCTTCACTGGCTGCTGCAGAATCGAGCGTCACTGGAATATCGTTCAACAGATTTGATAGTGGGTTTCTGTCTGTGCACGCATGGTACAGGAGTTTCGTATCCAGCCTGATCATCACAATTGGCTTTATTTAAACCATTCTAAATAAATACAAATCTGCTGCCGATGCGATCACAGCTAAATGATAGGTTTTTTCCACAATGATTAGAGACAAACAAAAAAATCACTTTTTAAGCTGGGAAATTATATGTCCACTTTAACTTACAGCGATGGGAGAAAAGATTATGACCACTAACTGCAGCAAGATGGAATGCCTCCTAGTGGTGTTGTGTACACATAACATGTGTTAAGAAAAGTATGAGAGAGGGGCAGATATTAACTGGGTATACCCCAAACCATACTTCGACATGAAACCTCCATTAACTCACATGTATCACCTTCAGTCTCAATGTTCACTATAACAACACTGTTCTAATTACAGCATGCCCCACCACCCCACCCTCATCTTCCGCCTCTCACTGCTATGATCACAAAGGTCGACGAGATCACAGATGAGAAGGTAACATCAGATATTCCATACTGGCACCGAGCTGTGTAAAGCACTCCAAGTCAAGAATGATCATGGCCTCGAGCTCCTCATCTGAATTTCCACCGAATCTGCCCATACAATGGATCTCCAATTTAGAGAGGGAGACAAGATTTATCTCCTCGATATCCTAACCTCAACCTCAGTCCTACCTTTCTCAAGAGGCCAAGAATGCATGGATCACCTCACTGCCATCTGTATAAAACTACCAACCAACTCCCACTGCAAAGTCTGTAAAGTCCTAAAATAGACCCCCAGTCTTGTCTCACCTCTCACCTTTAGGAACTGTGACCAGACCCTAAAAAGTGGGGTAAAGAGAGTTCTGGTGCATCTTATTTGTGCAGGTTGCTTATATCCAGGGGCAAGCAGACATTCTGCAGTAAATTACACCCTACGCCTTACCTTAACCTATTGTTCTGCTAAGTGGCTTGCAACACCCAGAGGTTGGTTTATGACCCCTTGTGGATACTTTGACCTTCTGAGAAACCCACCTCCCTCTTCTCCCCTACCTCTCTGGAAAAAGGGACAGTTTTTGTGACCCCACCCAGGTTCATTTCTGAGCCTATTTCCCCCTCCTGTAAAATCCCTTGGTCGTTCCCTCCCCTCCTTCACTTCCCCCCTCCCTACCACCCCCCATCTGGAAATTGACAGGAAAAGAGTGAAGTCTGTGCCTGACAGGCAGGATCTGATGATACAAAATTCAAATCAATGTCAATAATATATTGTTCAGTTCAAATTGCAAACTCTTTATTTAACCAGTTTGCCAGAAACAGGCTCCGCAACTTGGGTAGACCTCACCTCTGAAGCCCCCTCAACCACTTCCCATCATGTAATAGCTGTAAGCACCAAGGAATAGAATGAAATGTGGCATATCATCCGCCATTTTCTGTCTCATGCGCGTGTGTCTGCTGTTTGGGCGCCATGAGGCACTGGGCGGAATACCAAGCACGTGCATGTGCATGCAATGGTGGTCAAAAATTGCCCAATGTGATAATTACAGACCACAATACTAAATACCACCGAACAAAGACAGGAAGTCAGCGTCCTTTAATATTTGAAACCTGGGAAACTACCTCTGCTCTCTCTCAAGTGGCTGCAACTCCATTTGCACTACCCTATCAAATTAATTGTTTAACAATTTACAGGAGACAAATAGATCGCTTGAAACACTCACCGCCACCTTATGATTCTTCTTCGTAATAAAACATATTTTCATTGTTTGAGAATCACACATATACGCATTTTGAAAATCAAGTAATCAAATTTCCATCACAAAAAGATCATAGTGCTAAATATACGTTTGAGGACATAAGCACCCTCCTCCACCACAATATTTCCAACTTACACTAAACATATTTGGCAAAAGTGACCTTCTCATTGCATACACTTGTATTCTCAAAGCATATGCTTTCCGCTACCTGTAGAGTGCAGAGAACTACGGTCACGTTGGTCACGCCGGCAGTCTGTGGCCATATCGAGATATCCTCATGGCAGCCATCCCAGGTGCTCAGACGCCATGGAGACTGTCACCATGACCGCCCAGGAGTCAATCGCCCAACTGACATGGGAGGAGTAATCATCCAATGCAAGCACTCACCATATTTAGTCTTCTCACTCTGTTGGCACTGAACCAGCATACGAGTTACTTCACTATTCAGCCATACAGAAGGTGCCGTGAGCACTATTGTCGGTTCTTGTCCCCGCATCTGCGGGCAAGAGCTGACATGTTGAAGCGTTCCTTGTACCCACCAGTTGTGCGAGGCTGAGTGTGGCTACCAGTCGGCTGAACTTGTCATCCATACATCTTGAATTTATCATGTGAATTGTAGGTTCCTCCCTTTTATGCGGGTCACTTTTGAAGACAGAAGAAATCGGAGCTTCACCTTGCTAAAGTATCATTACCTGTTGTGAATATCCTGTGTGATAGTACGGCATAGGCTACATTTCCTCTAAGTATTCTCTCGCCAGGTAAAATAATCTGTGTATCTGTCCTGCATCACTGGACAGGAATATTAAACTCTTTTTTGGATCATGATGGAGTGCTAAGAGCATACTCTACGTCTGTTACAGGTTGCCTCCTCAATTTCGATTTCTCTTAACGTACCCGGATGCCTTGTCACATACGAAGACTCTTGAGGTAGCAGTACAGCTTAATACCACATATCAGTTAGCAAATTCGTTAATATAGCAGAGTTTATTACGATGGTCATTGCTCCCTATGTAGGTACAAGACTTAAATTTCGTGTCAAGATCTCGTCGCAATGAAAAAACGCCTGATTACTGCTCCAGCACGCAAATCGTATCTGTGGTACTGTCACGCCTAGCTTCCACCCACTTGGCAGCATGTCATTCATATCAAATTAACTGAATAATTAATTAAATTGATCATGAGAGTGCCTTTGCAAGATGACTAATTTTTTTCCTGCAGTCGCATTTTACTCGTCAGTTAACCTTTACAGATGCTTCTGTGACGTCTCTAGGGGCTCTCTGTAGGCTAGGTAGTCATGTCCTCCGATAACACAATTGGCGGTTATCCTTTTAAACGAGCTGTAACATATCCAGTGCTAATGACGTTCTGTCTGTCAGTTGCCTTGTCAAGCTAGTGCAGGTAAGTCATTTAGAATTCCGGTGCCATCAGCATACATTTTAAGTAAGGACCACGAAGATAAGTTACGAGAAATTAGCACTCATAGAGAGGTGTACAGACAGTCTTTATTCCCTCGCTCTACGCCACACACCGTATGATAGCTTGCGAAGTAAGCATGTCTGTGATGATATAAATTTCGACTACCTATTAAGATGTTACTCCATTTATTCATAGGCACATAAAACACACGGAGGTTTTCTCTTATTTATCGAGAAAAGGTGGAACTTCTGCTGCTGATTGTATCTCGGCAAAAATCTTCGTGTTAGCCCCTAGTGTTATCATAGCAGTCACTTCGTGAGACGCATGTGAGGGATTGTAATATGTTTGCCCACAACACTAACAAGGGAACCTCCCCATCGCACCCCCCTCAGATTTAGCTATAAGTTGGCACAGTGGATAGGCCTTGAAAAACTAAACACAGATCAATCGAGAAAACAGGAAGAAGTTGTGTGGAACTATGAAAAAATAAGCAAAATATACAAACTGAGTACTCCATGTGCAAGATAGGCAACATGAAGGAGAGTGGGAGCTCAGAAGCACCGTGGTCCCGTGATTAGCGTGAGCAGCTGTGGAATGGAAGGTCCTTGGTTCAAGTCTTCCCTTGGGTGAAAAGTTTACTTTCTTTATTTCCGCAAAGTTATGATCTGTCCGTTCGTTCATTGACGTCTCTGTTCAGTGTAATAAGTTTAGTGTCTGTGTTTTGCGATCGCACCGCAAAACCGTGCGATTAGTCGACGAAAGGACGTGCCTCTCCAATGGGAACCGAAAACGTTTGATCGCAAGGTCATAGGTCAACCGATTCCTCCACAGGAAAACGCGTCTGATATATTCTATACGACACTGGTGACGGCATGTGCGTCACATGACAGGAATATGTTGTCGACCCACCTAACTTGTACACTTTGCGAATGGGTAAAAAGATTCTTCTACCTTGCCCGATTTAGGTTTTCTTGTGGATGTGATAATCACTCCCAAAAAAGTGATGAAAACATAAGTGTTTGTCACATAAACTGAAAATAAAAAGTTAAAATTTTCATCCGAGGGTAGGCTTGAACCAAGGACCTTTAGATTCGCAGCTGCTCACGCTAACCACAAGACCATGGTACTCATGATCTTGTTCTTTTCTTGCTATTGCCTATCTTGTGCATGGACTACTCAGTTTGTATATTATGCTTATTTTTTCATAGTTCCACACAACTTCTTCCTGTTTTCTCGATTGATCTTTGTTCAGTTTTTCAAGGCCTATCCACTGTGCCAACTTATAACTAAATCTGAGGGGGGTGCGATGGGGAGGTTCCCTTGTAAGAAGCAGCGTATAGAGTTCACTTCTCGACACCCCTTTCGTCAGAGTATCGCTTACCTGCCACATTCTCACGAATCTTTCTGTCTTCGATATGTATCATTTGAACCCACTTGATTTCGACTAGTAGGAGATGTCCCCCGACAAGCTGCAGACCCATACTAATTCTCTCGAAATCCACTGCACTGTTCCAATAGAAGAATTTCTAGTCCTCTAGCCCTCCACGCTTCACTGACTAGGTAGATAGCTATCACAATGAGAGAAATAGCACATTAACGTGCAGGAGGAAAGTCACTATCATGCAAAGTATACGTGGACTGCACAAAGAAATTCAGAAGCATAACACCTACAACTCATCGCTACTCAATGAATGTCTACAAATATCCCCTGGGTTGTCTCCTAATCTTAAACTATCTGCTTTATGGATTTAACAATTAGTTCTGTCCCTTGTTGCAATTATACTACCTGGGAGCACATGAGAATTTTAACTTGATCTCTTATTTCCTGCACAACGAAGTTACTAAAACACTCCACGTCATCCTAGGGACATGCTGACATACCATCAGCTCCACGTTCTTGAGGAATTTCCATACAGAATTATAACGTTACAAGTTTGGCAAACGAATTACCATTAAATGTTATTACTTCATCAGTTTTAAACTCTGCAAACTGTTGTTCTGTTGCTATGTGCACAACACTGAGTCCACAACATTTAAAAACAATGTAATCATCCTTTTTAAGCAGATCCAGATGGGAAGATGGGAATGGAGTTTTATAAACAGATTTTTTGTGTGTTCATTAACGTAGCAAACGTTTTCGATGCCAGAATTTACGGCCAGTATTCCAAAATACGAGATGTCCACTTACCAATGCTGTTTACAGTAAACGCTGATATCTTATATTCTGCGGTTGCATCCAGACCTTTACAAACTCTATGTTTAAAGTTACATATTAGTCTTGCCTGTACATAAGCAGTGGTTGCTTCTGTTTCCAGCTGCAGTGTATACTCCTTTACGGCACGTTTTCGCCATATACTCCTGTTTTCGTTTTTGACTTCACTCTTTGCAATAGTTTCCTTAATGGGGAATGTTTAACTCTGATATATTGGTTTGTTTTCTTAAGGCTTGGGGTATAACATTATTTGTAGGTATCAGTCCCAGTTTGGCGACATCTTTGTTGTGGAAAAAAATGTCCTGCATTAAGAGAAATGTATTTCTTCTGCTTTAACGTAGTACTTCTGTGTAGTGCTTATGTTGTCTTTGCTGCAGTCAGTGTTAAGAATCTTTGTTTTCCTTTATTGTAATTTTTGTACCTATACATATACATAGGTAGGCTGGCAGCAGCATCGTACGCCGCTCTACAGCCTTCGAGCTTACAATGAGAAAAAGCATTAAGAAGATACATATTTGATAGATTGACGGGCGAAAAACAGTAGACACAGAAATACAAAACATGGAGCCGTTCACACTCGACGAAAAGTACACTGAAACACGTTGGCACGGCGCACAAACACTGATGATTCGACGGCACAGGTGAACGTTGGAGTGTGACGGTGAACACTAACACAAATACGACGTCACACACACGAGAAACTGATGGCGATGATCTCCGGCGCGCGAATGTCCAAGTAACGTGTGCGAGTCCGGGGACCTGCCAAGAGGGGAAGAGGGGTCAGGGGGAGGGAGAGGGGAGAGCAAAGATGCCAATGGCAGAGGAGATGGCAGGAGGAGTAGAGGGATGGGGGTAGTGGAAGCCCGGGGGAGGAGTGGGGAGAAAGGGAGGAGGGAGGCAAGGGGGAGAGAAGGGAGAGAGGGTGCCCAAAGGAACAAACACAGGAAGATGGAGGGGGGATCAAAGTTGGTAGGAGGGGTAGATGGAGGGGAGGAGGGCAGCATCAGGGAGGGGGAGCTTGTGGAAGCCACCTTGGGAGAAGGTGTGGAGAGTGGAGAGATGGAGAGCAGGTGGGACATGGAAGTACAGGTGCGGCAGCGGAGAGGGCGGGAGAGGATGGGAGAGACCAGCGGGTGAGGAGGATCGAGTTTACGGGAGGTGTAGAGGATCTGTATCCGTTCGAGGAAGAGGAGGAGGTGGGGGAAGGGAATTAGGTCATACAGGATCCGCATGGGGGAGGGGAAACGGATGTGATAGGCGAGGTGAAGAGCATGTCGTTCTAGGATCTGAAGGGATTTGTAAAAGGTAGGGGGAGCAAAGATCCAGGCAGGGTGGGCGTAGCAAAGGATAGGGTGAATGAGGAATTTATAGGTATGGAGGATGGTGGAGGGGTCCAGAGCCCAAGTACGGCCAGAAAGGAGCTTGAGGAGACAGAGTCGGGAGTGTGCCTTGGCTTGGATCGTCCGGAGGTGGGGGGGCCCAGGAGAGGCGACGGTCGAGGGTGACACCAAGGTACTTAAGGGTGGGGGTGACGGCGATAGGACGGCCATAGATGGTGATGTAAAAATCGAGGAGATGGACGGAAGAGGTGGTTTTGCCTACAATGATTGCCTGTGATTTGGAAGAATTGACCTTAAGCAACCACTGGTAGCACCAAGCGGTGAACCAGTCAATGTGGGATTGGAGAAGGTGTTGGGAGCGCTGCAGGGTGGGGGCAAGGGCAAGGAAGGCGATGTCACTGGCGTACTGGAGAAGGCGGCTGGGGGGGTGAAGCGGTGGCATGTCCGCTGTATACAAGAGGTACAGAAGAGGGGAGAGGAGGGAACCCCGGGGCACACCGGCGGAGGGGAGAAAGGTGTAGGAATCCGTGTTGTGGATGGTGACGTAGGAATGACGTTGAGAAAGAAAGGAGCCGATCAGACGGATGTAGTTAATAGGAAGGGCGAAGGTTTGGAGCTTGAAGAGAAGTCCGGAATGCCTTATGCGGTCATAGGCTCGTTCAAAGTCAGGGGAGAGGAAGATAGTGGAATGACAGGAATTAAGCTGTTCGGAGAGGAGATGAGTGAGGTGAAGGGGAAGGTCATCGGAAGAGAAGGATGGCCGAAAGCCACACTGGGTAAGGGGAAGGAGGCGGTGCTGGCGTAGATGTTGGTGGATGCGTCGGGTGAGGATGGATTCCAAAACCTTGCTGAAGACCAAGGTAAGGCTGATGGGACGGTAGGTGGAGACGGCGGACGGTGGTTTACTGGGTTTGAGGAACATCAGGATAAGGGAGGTTTTCCGCAGGTCGGGGTAGTAGCCGGTGGACAGGACTACATTGTAGAGGCTGGCCAGGGCTGAGAGGAAAGAGGCAGGATCTTCGCGGAGGTGGCGATAGGTGACACGATCGTGACCAGGAGCGGTGTTGCGTTTCGTGTGGAGTAAAGCGATGAGATCCTGTGTAGTGATAGGCGCATTGAGTTCTGTTTGTGCAATGTTGTCCAAGTACTGGAAACCAGGTGCGAGGGGAGGGATAGAGGTGTCAGTTCGATTGCGGACATCTGGGAAGAGGGAGTAATCGAACTGGGGATCATCAGGGATGGTAAAGACATCAGAGAGGTAGGGGGCAAAGTGATTGGCCCTACTAATGGCGTCAGGGAACGGTTGGTTGTGTTGAAGGAGAGGATAGTGGGGGGGGGGGGGTTAGATCCGGTAAGGTGGCGGAAGGCTGACCAGTACTAGGACGAGTTGATAGGAAGGGTAGCGTTTAAGTGGGTGCATGTCTGTCACCAGTCCCGGCGTTTCTTAGCCACGAGCAAGTTACGGATGTATCTCTGGAGTTGCCGGTGGCATCGTAGTGTGTCCGGGTCACGTTTGCGGAGGAAGGCACGGTAGAGACGGCGGGATTCACAGAGGAGGAGGACGGTCTGTGGGGGTAAGGTAGGATGGTGGGGGTGGATGGCGACAGACGGGACGGCCGCCACGGCCTCAGACAAGGTGTGCTCGAGAAAGGAAGCAGCATGGGTGACATCGTCAGGGTGGTGGTAGGTAAAGGGGTGGCCATCGACCTGGGTGGAGAGGGTATCCCGGTAGGCATTCCAGTTGGCACGGGAATAATCATGGACGTACTTCGGGGGAGGGTCATGACGGGGGTCGGTGCGGGGGCGACGGCCGTCTGAAACAGTGAGGAGGGCAGGGAGATTGTCATTACCAATGGGGTCCAGGACATCCACCATTATGTGGCCAAGGAGGTTAGGGGAGGAGAGGACGACATCGGGAGTGGAGTTGGATTCGGGGCGGGTGTGCTGGGGAATGGGGAATGGGGACCAGGTCGCCCTGGAGGGAGAAGAGGAACCGATGCCACTGCCGTAACTGGGTGGCAGAACGGCTATGGATGTCGAGGTAGGCGGCGATCACGTAGGAGGAGAAGGTACGGTCAATGTGGGAGAGGAAGTCAAAAGGAATAGGGGTGTTAGGGCGGATGTAGATGGTGGTGCAGGTGATGCTAAGGACAGGGAAGAAGAGACTAAGGAGCAGGTGTTTGGTGGGGTTGGGAACGAGAGGTTGGAGCCGAAATGGGATCTAGCGGTGGTGACCAAAGGCAACTCCGACATGTGCAATCGGGAAGGGATTGTCAGAGCGGTGAAGGAGGTAGGGCGAAGTGTGGAGGGTGTGGTGGGGCTGAAGAAAGGTTTCATTGAGGAGGAGGGCATCCACGCAGTGGGTGGCAAGGGTGTGTATGAAGAGGTTCTTGTTGGTGGGAAGGCAACGGATGTTGTTGAACAGGATATGGTGCTGTCGCGCCATGACAGGGATTTAGACGAGGGTGTCGAGACGGGAGGAGGTGAAATGGGCATCGTTGTGGGAGTAGGTGGCATACATTTTTAGGTGAAAGACGGAACGGGCGGTGAGGATATCTGTTGGAGGGTGCGAGGACGCTGGAAAGGGTGGAAATATTGCAGAACAATGGTGAGGAATCTGATGATGTCCTCGGTGGAGGGGGGGGGGACGAAGGGAATTGCCAGGAGGGGTGGGGGCGTCCAGAGGGCGAACACGGATGGTGAGTTCAGGAGTGGTCGGAGGGTGTCGGGCTTCATATTTTTGGGAGTAGGTGGGATGTGGGAGAATGCAGGTATTACAGGAGGGAGGGGACTGGAGGTTAGCACACTGCTGGAGGAAGTGTGCTTGCTTACAATGCGGGCAGGTGGGGGCCTCGTGGCACTCAGCTGTTGTGTGTGCATTGTAGCGCAGACACCTGTGGCAGCGGAGGGATTGAGGAGGGGAACGGGAGGGGTCGATCTTGTATCTCGGGTGGAAGAGGAGGGCACCCTCCTTCAGGAGGCGGTCAATGGAGCGGCGTCCTCTGAGAATACCCGCATAAGGCGGGTGGGGCCGGCTGAGATAAAAATGCGGTGGACCTCCCACACCTCCAGCGAGGGATGCGCCTTGAGCTCTGCCAAAACCTCCTGCTCTGTGATCGTCGGACTAAGCCAAGTGATCACGGCAGTGAGGGTCGGTGGGTGACGTGGGGGTTGGGGTTGGCAGGTAGGAGATGGGGAAGGAGCGGGGGTGAGGGATGCATTCTGGCCAAACTGGGTGATGGGGATGCGGGAGAGGGTGGCAGTAGAGAGGCTGGGGCTGGAGGAGGAGATGAGAACTGAGTCCCGTCTGGGAGTGAGGAGGGAGATGGGGGTTCCAGGGAAGTGTTGACGGAGGAGGAGGGAGAGGTTCCGGGCATCGAGGAGGGAAGGATTGGGATGAGGGAGGAGGTATTTGTAGGAAGAGGGTTGTAGGAGAAGGAGTAGGTGGAGGGAGCAAGGCCAGGCTGGGAGACATCCATGGCATCCTGGGGGGGAGGGAACAAGGACGGGGCGGGTGTTTTTGAGAGCGGAGGAGGCGGTGGTGCCACTAGGGCGTTTAAGGGCGGCGGAAGGGTGTGTGGTGACATGAGGGACAGGAGCTACGGGGAGGTGGCGTGAAGTGGCATGTCTGACCGTGGATGCAGTAGTCGGCGCCGGAAATGGCGATGGTGAAGGTGATGGCGACGGTGATGGCGAAGGCGATGGGGAGAGCTGGGCATGGGCAGTGGCCCACCGGGCCACCACCCTAGCTGGAGCTGCAGTGTATGGCTGGGGGAGTGGGGGGAAGGGATCAGTGGTAGAGGAGCAGGAGGAAGAAGCTGGGCAGGGGGCGTCAAATAGCGAGGGCAAAGTGAGAGAAGTGGAGGGATGGAAAGAGGAGGGTGACTGGGCACACCATGTAATGTTGGTGGTGGCAGTGGAGGGCGAAGTTTAACTATGGCAGTGGTGGTAGTAGTGGCAGTGGTGGTGGGGGCAGACATGACGACAGGTAGCAATTAAGACAATAAGGACGAAAACAAGAGAGGAAAAACTAGGGATGGACGAAGACGGACAACGATGCATGAAGACAAGGACCAAAGTCCCACACTGCTGGCGCTGGAAACTGCTGGCGCTGGAAACTGCTGTCAGGATCGCTGCAGCTGCTGCTGCAGCAGACGGGGCCAGGGCCACTGCTGCTTCTGATGCTGTATGGACCGCTGCTGCTGGCTGGACCGCCGCTGCTGGCTGGACCACTGCTGCTGCTGGCTGGCTGGCTGGACCGCTGATGGCTAGCCGGACCGCTGCTGCAGCTGCAAGGCTGGACTGCTGCTGCTGTCTGGACTGCTGCTGCTGGCTGGACCACTGGTGGCTGGCTGCACTGCTGCTGGCTGGCTGGACCGCTGCTGCTGGCTGGGTGGATGGACCGCTGCTGGCTAGCCAGACCGCTGCAGCAGCTGGCATTCTGAACTGCTGTTGTTGGCTGGAGTGCTGCTGCTGGCTGGACCGCTGATGCTGGTTGGACCGCTACTGCTGGCTGGACCGCTGCTGCTAGCTGGACCGCTGCTGCTTTCTGTACTGCTGCTGCTGGCTGGCTGGCTGGACCGCTGCGATCGCTAGCGCTGCTGCTGCAGCTGCTGCTGCTGGCTGGACCGCTGCTGTTGGCAGGAACACTGCTGCTGCTGGCTGGCTGGCTGGACCGCTGCTGGCTGGCAGGTTGGACTGCTGCTGCTGGTTGGCTGGACCACTGCTGCTGGCTGGACCACTGCTGCTGCTGGCTGGCTGGCTGGACCGCTGCTGGCCGCCCGAACTGCTGCTACAGCTCGCAGGCAGGACTGCAGCTGCTGGATGGACTGCTGCTGCTGGCTTACCCGCTGCTGCTGGCAGGACTGCTGCTGCTGGCTGGACTGCTGTTGGCTGGCTGGACTGCTGCTGCTGGCTGGACCACTGCTGCTAGCTGGACCGCTGCTGCTGGCTGGACCGCTGCTGGTGGATGGACCGCTGCTGCTGGCTGCACTGCTGCTGGATGGCTGGACCGCTGCTGGTGGTCCGGACCGCTGCTGCAGCTGGCAGGCTGGACTGCTGGTGCAGGCTGGACTGCTGCTGCAGGCTGGACCGATGCTGCTGGCTGGATTGCTGTTGCTGGCTGGACTGCTGCTGCTGGCTGGACCGCTGCTGCTTGCTGGACCGCTGCTGCTTGCTGGACCACTGCTGCTGGCAGAATCGCTGCTGCTGGCTGGACCACTGTTGCTGCTCGCTGGCTGGCTGGACCGCTGCTGGCTCGACGCTCCGCTGCTGCAGTTGGCAGGCTGTAGTGCTGCTGCTGGCTGGACTGCTGCTGCTGGCTGGACCGCTGCTGCTGGTTGGACCGCTGTTGTTGGCTGGACCGCTGCTGCTGGCTGGATCGCTGCTGCTTGCTGGACCACTGCTGCTGCTGGCTGGTTGGCTAGAACGTTGCTGACTGGCCGGACCACTGCTGCAGCTGGCAGGCTGCACTGCTGCTACTGGCTGCACTGCTGCTGCTGGCTGGACCGCTGCTGTTTGCTGAACCGCTGCTGCTGGCTGGACAGCTGCTACTAACTGGATCGCTGCTGCTTGCTGCACTGCTGCTGCTTGCTGGACCGCTGCTGCTGGCTGGACTGCTGCTGCTGGCTGGACCACTGCTGCTTGCTGGACTGCTGCTGCTGTACGGACTGCTACTGGCTGGCTAGACTGCTGCTGCTGGCTTCACTGCTGCTGGCTGACTCGACTGCTGCTGCTAGCTGGACTGCTGCTGTTGGCTGGACTGCAGCTGATGGCTGGACTGCTGCTGGCTGGCTGAACCACTGCTGCTGGCTGGACCACTGAAGCTGCTGGCTGGCTGGCTGGGCCACTGCTGCTGGCTGGACTGCTGCTGGCTGGCTCGACTGCTGCTGGTGGCTGCACCACTGCTGCTGGCTGGACCGCTGCTGGCTGGCCAGACTGCTGCTGCAGCTGGTAGGCTGGACAGCTGCTGCTGGCTCGACTGCTGCTGCTGGCTGGCCCGCTGCTGCTGGCTGGAATGCTGCTGCAGGCTGGACCACTGCTGCTGGCTGGGTCGCTGCTGCTTCCTGCACTGCTTTTGCTTGCTGGCCCGCTGCTGCTGGCTGGAATGCTGCTGCAGGCTGGGCCGCTGTTGCTTGCTGGACCGCTGCTCCTGGTGGGACTGCTGCTGATGGCTGGACTGCTGCTGGCTGGTTGGACCACTGCTGCTGGCTGGACCGCTGCAGCTGGCTGGACTGCTGCTGCAGCTGGCACGCTGCACTGCTCCTGCTGGCTGGACCGTTGCTGCTGGCTGGACCACTGCTGCTGGCTGGATCGCTGCTGCTTGCTGGACGGCATCTGCTGGTTGGACTGCTGCTCCTGGCTGGAGCACTGCTGCTGGCTGGATCGCTGCTGCTTGCTGGACCACTGCTGCTGGCTGGATCGCTGCTGCTGGCTACACTGCTGGTGTTGGCTGGACTGCTGCTACTGTCTGGACCACTCCTGCTGGCTGGATCGCTGCTGCTTGCTGGACCACTGCTGCTGGCTGGACCGCTGCTGCTGGCTGGACTGCTGCTGCTGGCTGGACTGCTGCTGCTGGCTAAACTGCTGCTGCTGGCTGGACCGCTGCTGCTTGCTGAACCGCTGCTGATGGCTGGACCACTGCTGCTGGCAGGACTGCTGCTGGAGGCTGGACCGCTGCTGCTGGCTGTACCACTGCTGCTGCCGGCTGGCTCACTGGACCACTGCTGGCTGGCCTTACCGCTGCTGCAGCTGGCAGGCTGGACTGCAGCTGCTGACTGGTCTGCTGCTGCTGGCTGGACCTCTGCTGCTGGTTGGACCGCTGTTGTTGGCTGGACCGCTGCTGCTGGCTGGATCGCTGCTGCTTGCTGGACCACTGCTGCTGCTGGCTGGTTGGCTAGAACGTTGCTGACTGGCCGGACCACTGCTGCAGCTGGCAGGCTGCACTGCTGCTACTGGCTGCACTGCTGCTGCTGGCTGGACCGCTGCTGTTTGCTGAACCGCTGCTGCTGGCTGGACAGCTGCTACTAACTGGATCGCTGCTGCTTGCTGCACTGCTGCTGCTTGCTGGACCGCTGCTGCTGGCTGGACTGCTGCTGCTGGCTGGACCACTGCTGCTTGCTGGACTGCTGCTGCTGTACGGACTGCTACTGGCTGGCTAGACTGCTGCTGCTGGCTTCACTGCTGCTGGCTGACTCGACTGCTGCTGCTAGCTGGACTGCTGCTGTTGGCTGGACTGCAGCTGATGGCTGGACTGCTGCTGGCTGGCTGAACCACTGCTGCTGGCTGGACCACTGAAGCTGCTGGCTGGCTGGCTGGGCCACTGCTGCTGGCTGAACTGCTGCTGGCTGGCTCGACTGCTGCTGGTGGCTGCACCACTGCTGCTGGCTGGACCGCTGCTGGCTGGCCAGACTGCTGCTGCAGCTGGTAGGCTGGACTGCTGCTGCTGGCTCGACTGCTGCTGCTGGCTGGCCCGCTGCTGCTGGCTGGAATGCTGCTGCAGGCTGGACCACTGCTGCTGGCTGGGTCGCTGCTGCTTCCTGCACTGCTTTTGCTTGCTGGCCCGCTGCTGCAGGCTGGAATGCTGCTGCAGGCTGGGCCGCTGTTGCTTGCTGGACCGCTGCTCCTGGCGGGACTGCTGCTGATGGCTGGACTGCTGCTGGCTGGTTGGACCACTGCTGCTGGCTGGACCGCTGCAGCTGGCTGGACTGCTGCTGCAGCTGGCACGCTGCACTGCTCCTGCTGGCTGGACCGTTGCTGCTGGCTGGACCACTGCTGCTGGCTGGATTGCTGCTGCTTGCTGGACGGCATCTGCTGGTTGGACTGCTGCTCCTGGCTGGAGCACTGCTGCTGGCTGGATCGCTGCTGCTTGCTGGACCACTGCTGCTGGCTGGATCGCTGCTGCTGGCTACACTGCTGGTGTTGGCTGGACTGCTGCTACTGTCTGGACCACTCCTGCTGGCTGGATCGCTGCTGCTTGCTGGACCACTGCTGCTGGCTGGACCGCTGCTGCTGGCTGGACTGCTGCTGCTGGCTGGACTGCTGCTGCTGGCTAAACTACTGCTGCTGGCTGGACCGCTGCTGCTTGCTGAACCGCTGCTGGTGGCTGGACCACTGCTGCTGGCAGGACTGCTGCTGGAGGCTGGACCGCTGCTGCTGGCTGTACCACTGCTGCTGCCGGCTGGCTCACTGGACCACTGCTGGCTGGCCTTACCGCTGCTGCAGCTGGCAGGCTGAACTGCAGCTGCTGACTGGTCTGCTGCTGCTGGCTGGACCTCTGCTGCTGGCTGGACGGCAGCTGGCTGGCTGGACTGTTGCTGGCTGTCTGGACCGCTGCTGGCTGACTGGACCGCTGCTGCAGCTGGTAGGCTGGACTGCTGCTGCTGGCTGGACCGCTGCTGCTGGCTGGGCCACTGCTGCTGCTGGCTGGACTGCTGCTGGTTGGCTGAACGCCTGCTGTCTGGTTGGGCCGCTGCTGCTAGCTTGTCCACTGCTGCTGCTGGCTGGCTGGCTGGACTACTGCTGGCTGGCCAGATGGCTGCTGCAGCTGGCAGGCTGGGCAGCTGCTGCTGGCTGGTCCGCTGCTGCTGGCTTAACCGCTGCTGCCTGCTGGACCACTGTTGCTTGCTGGACCGCTGCTGCTGGCTGGACCACTGCTGCTGGCTGGACTGCTGCCGATGGCTGGTCTGCTGCTGCTGGCTGGACCGCTGCTGCTTGTTGGACCGCTGCTGCTTGCTGGACTGCTGCTGCTGGCTGGACTGCTTCTGCTGGCTGGACCGCTTCTGCTTGCTGGACTGCTGCTGCCGGCTGGACGGCTGCTGCTGGCTGGACCGCTGCTGCTGGCTGGACTGCTGCTGCTGGCAGGATTGCTGCTGGCTGGCTGGACTGCTGCTGGCTGGCTTGACCCCTGCTGCTGGGTGGACCACTGCTGCTGCTGGCTCGCTGGCTGGACCACTGCTGGTTGGCCGGACCGCTGCTGCAGCTGGCAGGTTGGACTGTTGCTGCTGACTGGACTGCTGCTGCAGGCTGGACCGCTGCTGCTGGCTGGACTGCTGCTGCTGCCTGGACTGCTGCTGCTTGCTGGACTGCTGCTGCTGGCTGGACTGCTGCTGGCTGGCTGGACTGCTGCTGGCTGGCAGGACTGCTGCTGCTGGCTGGACCACTGCTGGCTGGCTGGCTGGACCGCTGCTGGCTGGCCAGACCGCTACTGCAGCTGGCATGCTGGACTGCTGCTGCTGGCTGGACTGCTGCTGCTGGCTTGATCGCTGCTGCTTGCTGGACCGCTGCTGCTGGCTGGACCGCTGCTCCTGGCTGGACTGCTGCTGCTGGCTGGACCGATGATGCTTGCTGGGCTGCTGCTGCTGGCTGGTTTGCTGCTGGCTGGCTGGACTGCTGTTGGCTGGCTTGACCGGTGCTGCTGGCTGGATGGATGGACCGCTGTTAGCTGGCCGGACCGCTGTTGCAGCTGGCAGGCTGGACTGCTGCTGCTGATTCTACTGGTGCTGCTGGCTGGATCTCTGCTGCTGGCTGGACTGCTGCTGCTGCCCGGATCGCTGCTGCTGGCTGGACTTCTGCTGCTGGCTGGACTGCAGCGGGCTGTCTGGACAGTTGCTGGCTGGCTGGACTGCTGCTGGCTGGCCGGACCGCTGCTGCAGCTGGCAGGTTGGACTGCTGCTGCTGACTAGACTGCTGCTGCTGGCTGGACCGCTGCTGCTGGCTGGACCAGTGCTGCTGCTGGCTGGCTGGCTGGACCGCTGCTGGCTGGCCGGACCGCTGCTGCAGCTGGCAGGCTGGACTGCTGCTGCTGACTGGACTGCTGCTGCTGGCTGGACCGCTGCTGGCTGGCCAGACCGCTGCTGCAGCTGGTAGGCTGGACTGCTGCTGCTGACTGGACTGCTGCTGCTGGCTGGACCGCTGCTGCTGGCTCTATCCCTGCTGCTTGTTGGACCGCCGCCGCTGGCTGGCTGGCTGGACTGCTGCGACTGCTACTGGTGCTGCTGCTGCTACTGCTGCTGCTGCACGGCTGGACCGCTGTTGGCTGGCTGGACCTCTGCTGGCTGGCTGCCACCTGCGACCCTAACACTTCGATTTGTGACAGGCACAAATCAAAGGGCGTTACGCATTTCGAGGTACCAACTGTGATATATGTGTTAAGAATCTTTTTTTTTTCTTTATTGTTATTTTCAAACCTGTATTACAGGCAGGCCTGCAGCAGCATACGACGCCGCCCTTTGGCCGCAGAGAAACACGAATATACAAAGGAAGACATTTAGAGGAAAAGCATGGTGGACATATAAATGGAGACAAACACTTTTTGAAATACAAGGTGCCGTTCACGGGCGTAGAGTCTAAGATAAAATTGTTCAGACACTTGGACACAGACAGAGACGAAAATTGTCACACGTGAACATAGGTGCACAAAACGAATAACACTGAAGCACTTAAGCACAAAATGACGGCACACACAGAACACGAGGCGTTGATCTCCGACGTGCGAATGTTCACTAACCGTGTACAAGTCCGGGTACCTGCCAAGAGAGGAGGAGGGGTGGGGTGGGAGAGGGAGAGGGGAGAGCAAATGCCATGGGCAGGGGAGATAGGGGGAAGGGAGGAAGAGGGAAGGGAAGCCCTGGGGAAGAGGGAAGGAGGGAGGAGATGGGGGAAAAGGAAAGAGAAGGGAGGGAGGGTGCCTAAAGGAAAGGACACAGGAAGTGGGGGGAGGATCAAAGTTGATAGGAGGGGTAGATGGAGGGGAGGAGGACATCATCAGGGAGGGGGAGCTGGTGGAAGCCACCTTGGGAGAGGGTGAGGAGGGTGGAGAGATGGAGCCCGGGTGGGACGTGGGAATACAGGTACGGCAGCGGGCAGGAGTGGGAGTGGATGGGTGAGACAAGCGGATGAGGAGGATCGAGTTTGCGGGAGGTGTACAGGATCTGCATCCTTTCAAGGAAGAGGAGGAGGTGGGGGAAGGGGATGAGATCATACAGGATCCGCGTGGGGGAGGGGAGACGGATGCGATAGGCGAGGCGGAGAGCATGGCGTTCAAGGATTTGGAGGGATTTATAATAGGGGGGGTGGAGATCCAGGCCGGATGGGCGTAACAAGGGATAGGGCGGATGAGGGATTTATAGGTGTGGAGGATGGTGGAGGGGTCTAGACCCCACGTACAGCCAGAAAGGAGCTTTAGGAGACTGAGTCGATAGAGTGCCTTGGCTTGGATTGTCCGGAGATGGGGAGTCCAGGAGAGGCAACGGTCGAGGGTGACGCCAAGGTACTTAAGGGTGGGAGTGAGGGCGATAGGTCGGCCATAGGTAGTGAGATAGAAATCAAGGAGGCGGAAGGAAGGGTTGGTTTTGCCTACAATGATCGTCTGGGTTTTGGAGGGATTGACCTTGAGCAACCACTGGTTGCACCAAGCGGTGAGCCGGTCAAGATGGGATTGGAGAAGGTATTGGGAGCGCTGCAGGGTGGGGGCAAGGGCAAGGAAGGCGGTGTCATCGGCACTCTGGAGGAGGTGGACGGGGGGTGACGGCGGCGGCATGTCCACCGTATACAAAAGGTACAGAAGGGGGGAGAGGACGGAGCCTTGGGGCACACCGGCGGAAGGGAAAAAGGTGTAGGAGTCGGTGTTATGGATGGTGACGTAGGAAGGACGGTGGGAGAGAGAGTAGCCGATCAGAAGGAAGTAGTTAATGGGAAGGGCGAAGGTTTGGAGCTTGAAGAGGAGACCGGAATGCCAAACGCGGTCATAAGCTCGTTCGAGGTCCAGGGAGAAGAAGATTACGGAGCGACGGGAATTACGTTAGTCGGAAAGCAGATGAGTGAGGTGAAGGAGAAGATCGTCGGAAGAGAAGGATGGCCGAAAGCCACACAGGTTAATGGGAAGGAGGCGGTGCTGGCAGAGATGCTGGTGGATGCGGCAGGTGAGGATAGATTCCAGGACCTTGCTGAAGACCGAGGTAAGGCTGATGGGACTGTAGGAGGAGACGGCGGACGGCGGTTTGCCAGGTTTAAGGAACATCAGGATATGGGAGGTTTCCCACAGGTCGGGTAGTAACCGGTGGACAGGACTACATTGTAGAGCCTGGCCAGGACGGAGAGGAAAGAGACAGGAGCTTCACGAAGGTGACAGTAGGTGACACGATCGTGACCAGGAGCGGTGTTGTGTTTCGTGCGGAGTGTAGCAATGAGATCCTGTGTAGTGATAGGGGCATTGAGTTCCATGTGTGCAATGTTGTCCAGGTACTGGAAACCAGGAGCGAAGGGAGAGACAGAGGTGTCAGTTCGATCGCGGACATCCGGGAAGAGGGAGTAATCGAACTGGGGATCATCGAGGATGGAAAAGACATCGGAGAGGTAAGGGGCAAAGTGATTGGCTTTACTTTGGGAGTCAGGGAAGGGGTGATCATCATGGAGAAGAGGATAGTAGGGTGAGGGTTTAGTTCCGGTATGGCGATGGAAGGCTGACCAGAACTTGGACGAGTTGATAGGTACGGTAGCATTTAAACAGGTGCACGTCTGTCGCCAGTCCTGGCGTTTCTTAGCCGCAAGCAAATTACGAATGTGTCACTAGAGTTGCCGATGGCGTCGTAGTGTGTCCGGATCACGCGTGTGGAGGAAGGCACGGTAGAGACGGCGGGATTGACAGAGGAGAACGGACTGTGGGGGTAAGATAGGACGGTGGGGGTGGACGGCTACAGTAGGGACGTGGGCCTCCACGGCCTCAGACAATGGCTGCTGGAGAAAGGAGGTGGCATGGGTGACATCGTCAGGGTGGTGGTAGGTGAAGGGGTGGCGATCGACCTGGGTGGAAAGGGTATCCCGGTAGGCATTCCAGTTGGCATGGGAATAGTCATGGATGTATTTAGGGGGAGGGGCATTACGAGGGTCAGGGCGGGGGTGACGACCGTCTGAAACGGTAAGGACAGGAAGGCGGTCCCTACCAATAGGCTCCAGGACATCCACCGTTATGCGGCGAAGGAGGTTGGGGGAGGAAAGGATAACATCGGGAGGGGAGTTGGATTCGGGACGGGTGTGCTGGGGGATGGGGATGAGGTCGCCTTGAAGGGAGGAGAGGAACCAAAGCCACCGCCGTAACTGGGCGGCGGAACGACTATAGATGTTGAGTTTGGCGGCGATCATGTAGGAGGAGAAGGTACGGTCAGTGTGGGAGAGGAAGTCGAAGGGAATAGGTGCGTTAGGGCGGACATAGATGGTGGCGCAGGTAACGGTAAGGCCGGGGAAGAAGATACTAAGGATCAGGTGTTGGGGGGGTCGGGAAGGAGAGGTTGGAGCCGAACGGGGATCTGGCGGTGGTGACCAATGGCAACTCCGCCATGCGCAATCAGGAGGGGATTATCGGAGCGGTGGAGGAGGTAGAGCGAAGTGTGGATGGTGTGGTGGGGTTGGAGGAAGCTTTCATTGAGGAGGAAGGCATCCACGCGGTGGGTGGCAAGGGTGTGCAGGAAAAGGTTCTTGTTTGCGGGAAGGGAGCGGATGTTGTTGAAAAGGATACAGTGCTGTCGCGCCATGACAGGGATTTAACGAGGGTGTCAAGACGGGAGAAGGTGAAATGGACCTGGTTGTTGGAATAGGTGGCGTACATTTTGAGTTGGAAAACGGAACGGGCAGCGAGGGAGATCTGTTGGAGGGTGTGCGGGCGCTGAAATGGATGAACATTCTGAAGGATGATGGTGAGGAATCTGATGTCCTCAGCGGTAGGGGGTGGTGAAGGGAATTGCCAGGAGGGTTGGGGGCGTCCAGAGGGCGGTCAGGAACAGTGAGTTCAGGAGTGGTAGGAGGGGGTCGGGCCTTACATTTCTGGGAGTGGGTAGGATGAGGGAGGTTACAGGTATGACAGGAGGAGGGAGAGACTGGAGATTGGGGCACTGCCGTAAAAAGTGGACTTGCCTACAGTGCAGGCAGGTGGGGGCCTCGCAGCACTCAGATGTCGAGTGTGCATTATACCGCAAGCACCTTTGGCAGCAGAGGGATTGAGGAGGGGAACGGGAGGGGTCAACTTTATAACGTTGGTTAAAAAGGAGGGCACCCTCCTTCAGGAGACGGTCTATGGAGGGGGCGTGCTTGGAAAAGACCCGCATAAGGCGGGGGGGGGGGGGGGGGCTGGCAGCGTTGTGTATGCGATGAACCGCACACATCTCCAGATGGGGTTGTGCCTGAAGCTCCGCCAACATCTCCTCCTCCGTGATCGTCGGACTAAGCCGAGTGATCACGGCGGTGAGGGTCGGCGGGCGACGCGGGGCTTGGGGTTGGTGGGAGAGAGGCGGGGAAGGAGCAGGGGTGAGGGAGGCATTAGGGCCAATGCGGGTGACAGGGATGCGGGAAAGGTGGTCTGTGTGGAGGGTAGGGCTGGGGGAGGAGATGAGCACCGAATCATGGCGAGGAGTGAGGAGGTAGATGGGGGCACCAGGAAAATTCTGGGGAAGGAAGAGGGTGAGGTTCCATGCTTCAAGAAGGGAGGGATCAGGACGGGAGAGGAGGTAGCGGTAGGAGGAGGGGGTAGAGGTGGAGTAGGAGGGGGCAGAGACAGGCGGGGAGACATCCATGGCATCATGGGTGGGGGAAGGGGGACGAGGCGGAGCCTTTTCGGGAGTAGAGGAGGAAGGCGTGCCACTGGGGCGCTTGAGGGCGACAGAGGAGGTGTGGGGGATGGGAGCGACTGGAAAGTGGCGGGGAGTGGCAGGTCCCGGTGCCGGAGGCGGCGCCAGAGACGGTGAGGGCGAAGGCGAAGGCGACGGTGAAGACGATGACGATGAAGGCGAAGGGGAGAGTGGAGCATGGGCCGTAGCCCTCCTGGCGACCACCCTAGCGGGGGCCGCAGAAACGGAAGGAGTAAAGGGAGGGAGTGGAGGGAAGGGATCAGAGGAGGCACGGGAGGAGGAACCGGGGATGGGGCGACAAATAGTGAGGGAGATGGGAGAGTGAGGAGTGGGGGATGGACTGAGGGGGGAGTGATGCGGCAGACCACGTGATAGTGGTGGCGGTGGCAGAGGGGGATGTGTATATGATGGCAGTGGTGCTGGCAGTAGTGGTGGTGGTGGGGGTCGACATTACAAGAAGGGGAAAAACACAGGACAGGACAAAGAAGGCGACGAGAAACACAGAGTAGAAGGGACGGAGAAACTATGTAGGAGACTGGGGTCGAAGCCCCACTCTGCTGCTGCTGCTGGCGGGGGAGGCGACCTGGCTGGCCGGCCAGTGGTGACGCTATTGCTGCTGCTGCTGCTGCTGGACGCTGGCTGGGACCGCTGCTGGACGCTGGCTGCTGGCAGGAACCGCGGCTGGCTGCCGGACGCTGGCTGCAGGCTGCTGGGTGCTGGCAGGAACCGCTGTTGTCTGCTGGCGAGGACCGATGCTGGCTGGACTGCTGCACGTAGACGGGCTGGCTGGCACCTGTAACACCTGTCGCGTCGATTGGTACCGTTATAGCACAATCGAAGGGCGGTATTCAAACGAATTACCGCCAGAGATGGTTAAGAATCTCTATGTATGCATTTTTATTCCAGTCTCTAATCACCAATGAATACTTTAGACGATGACCGGTTTCAGTCTGTAATGACCATCTTCAGATCTAAAATATATAAATATATACATCTAGTGAGCAGTGTGTCTTTTAACGTAAAACAGCAATATGTATCACAAGATAGCATCGTCACATAGATTTAAAATATGGTGTAGAATAGGCCACATCGTCCACATAGTGATTATTGCCAACTAGCTACTGAGGTACAGTAGCATCCAGAAATCTGTTTGCCTACACCCTCCCTAGATGTCGCTACTGTGGGCTTGCTTATGAAAGATAAAATGTCTATATGACAGCTGAAAAAGAGACAGATCAATGAACAGCGCTCTCTGTTGGGTCGGCCGCAAGGCTCTTGTATAGGTGCGCACCGATCGTAAAAACTGTACCAATAGAGGGCTTTACATACATCGTGACATGTCTCCCACGGAAAACTTTTAAACAACATATAAGCATTCAATAAATAAAATTATATAGTTTGGCTATACATTCAATGAGTAGGTAGGAGATAATCAGTTACAGGATTAGAGCTACTAGTGTGTGGAAGTAAGGGAAATGCCTTCTGCTCTCAACATAACTCATCAAGTAAGGCTGGGTATAAATACGCGAGGCATTATTTGGTTATTGTAGTATATTGTCAAACAAAGCAAAGTAGGCGTTGTGAATTTCTAACTACTCTAACAAGTCGAGAGCCCGAACCTTCTCTGCCCCGTGTGGAATACGCATACAACTCTCGATATTGTCTACAGTGTGGGAGGTTTCTGCTAAATGCATTCCTAATGCAGTTTTATTATGTGCTTGCAAAGGCTCCCTGAATCTAATTCTAAAAGAGCGGCCAGTTTGACCGATGTAAAATTTGTCACAACTACTACAAATGATTTTGTAAACCCCAGAACAGTCAAATTTATCAGAGTCTTTGCTGTGTTTTAAACGGAGTTTCAGAGTATTGTTAACTTGAAAACCACATCTAACCTTAGATTTATTCAAACACTTTTCTATTTGTTGGGACATTTTTCCGTAAAATTTCATTGGAATAGTTTTTAGGTTTTTCTTTATTCTTCCTTTTTTCTAGATGATTGTGGGTCGGCCTATTATTTACTTTCTTTTTTTTATTGTATTGTATGGACGCATAACATCTTAAGCTTAAAAACCGTTGTCTACTGCAGTTTGCTGTAATATGCTAAGTTCTTGGCGTATTTCACTGTCGGCCAATGCTAATCTAAAAAGTCGGTGGATCATAGTGGTGAAAAAAGCCCTTTTATATCGAGGCGGATGGCATGAACTGGCTCCAATAATAGTATCTGTACATGCAGGTTTTCTGAAAATCGAAAATTTATGTCTGTTATCAACCTTCTTAATCGTAAGGTCTAAATAGTTAATTGAGCCCGCGTCTTCTATTTCTGTAGTAAACGCTGTTTCTTGGTGCATGTTGCCTATGGCTGGAGCAAATGCGGTAACTTCATTCTCGTCCCCCTCTAACAGTAACAAGATGTCATCGGCATAACGTTTATAATATATGGTCTTGTCTTTCAGTCGTGGAAACTCAGCAAAGAACTTACATTCTAAGTCGTTTATGAAAATGTCTGCTAACGTACCAGCCAAACTGTTACACGTCCCAAGGCCATCTTTTTGTTGATACATTTTGTTATTGAATGTAAAACAGTTATAAGTTAACGCAAATTCTAAAAGTTCCATTAATTCTGTGTATTCTGCAGTACTAATCTTGTTATGAGTTCGCAGATTACGTTTAATAATCTGAATAGTTTCCTTTATGGGGACACTAATGTAGAGGTTTTTTACATCTAAGGAAGTAATGTCGCATTATTTGGAATATGTATGTCCTTAATCGCATTAGCAAGGTCAGAACTGTTTTTCACCCCGAAATTGGTAGAGAAAGTGTACACCGCTTTAAGTTTGTTGTTAAGAAACTTATTTAGTTTACAACATGGCGATGACAAATTGTCAACATTTGGACGGACTGGGTTTCCTTTCTTATGTATCTTAACCTGCGATCTCAGTTGGGGGAGCTTAGGATTCATCACTTTTAGCGATTTCTTTTCATAATCGTTAAGCAGACATTGGGAGCTGTCTATCTTTTTCCGTAGATCTATTTGGAACTTCTGTGTCGGGTCTTTGTGAACTTCTATTATCTCATTTTCAGAGAAGAATTCCTCCGTTTTCTCAATATAGTCCTCTTCATATATAATGACCGCTGTATTACCCTTATCTGCGCGAATGACCATTGACTTCTCTTTTTTTAACTTAGTATTAAGATTTTTTAAGATGCGACTCTCATGATTGCCGGCATTAGGAGATTTACACTGACTAGATAAAGCTTTATTAACTTTAACGGCTGTGTCCGCAACTTTTAGTTTCGTCATCTTAGCTGCTTCACAGGCCATTTTAGTTTCGACTATGACTCTTGTAATGGTTCGATTATTAGGATTAGGAGTTATATTGTGTTGTAAACCTTTATTCAGCAGATAATTTTAATCCTCATTCAATTCGATATTTTTCAGGTTAGCTACTCTATTATAAAAGTGATGTTGTCCCACGCCATCCTTGGTTTTTGAAACATTAGCCTTCTGACGCTTTAGCAATACGCCTAACTTTTTGTTATGCCTCTTTTCTATTCTTTCAACATTAATCCTTATTCTGTTAGAAATTTCTTGCCAAACAAACTGAAACTGAGTGCTAGACAGTTCGTTACTTAGTTTCAAATGTAAATCGAAAGCCTCTTTACTTTGCAAGTCCTTATGTTTGCACGAATCACGTAATTGGACCCTAATACAGTTCTTCTCACTTTTGGCTTTGATTACCAAGGCGAGTGCTGACCGTTGTTTAATGTTCACTTTCGCATAATTCGGTGTGACACCTGCTGCAAGACACTGCTTATTGAATCTAATATTAAATACCTCGGTACTAATTTTCTGCTTCACTTTACAGAGCCTTTTGACTCTGTCGTACCCCAGACATGGCACTAGTTTCACCAACTGCGACATAATCGCGTGTACAAACAGTGATCCAATACTGTAAAATGCTCTTTTATTCCAGTCTCTGATCACAAATGAATTGTTTAGACGATGACCGGTTTCAGACTTTAATGACCATCTTCAGATCAAAAATATATAAATATATACATCTAGTGAGCAGTGTGTCTTTTAACATAAAACAGCAACATGTATCATAACATACCGTCATACACCAGGGAAATATACAGATAAAATATGGTATAACGTACCTTTTTTACACCATGTCCTAAAGTGATACGGCCATAATGGCATCGTCAAAACATATAAATATAATTTTTTTATTTAAAATATGGTGTAGCATAGGCCACATCGTCCACATAACGATTATTGCCAACTAGCTACTGAGATACAGTAGCATCCAGAAACCTGTTTGCAATTTATAGGTTGCAACAGGCAATGTATTACGCTATATTAATTGTTGACCGTAAATTCACCATAAAAAAAGGGTCGACCTATACCCTTCATATATTTTCTTTTAATAATTTTACATGGGTAACTGCATTCATCTTTTAATGTATCACAATTGGTTTCTATGATAGTCATTAATCTTAATAAGTCTGCTCCATGCATTTTATCTAATGTGCTTTTGTCAGATTTTGTTTTTGCGTAAATGATGACTACATATAAGCAAGCCCACAGTAGCGACATCTAGGGAGGGTTTAGGCAAACAGGTTTCTGGATGCTACTGTATCTCAGTAGCTAGTTGGCAATAATCACTATGTGGACGATGTGGCCTATTCTACACCATATTTTAAATTATATTTATATGTTTCGACGATGCCATTATGGCCGTATCCCTTTAGGACATGGTGTAAAAAAGGTACGTTATACCATATTTTATCTGTACATTTCTCTGGTGTATGACAGTATGTTGTGATACATATTGCTGTTTTATGTTAAAAGACACACTGCTCACTAGATGTATATATTTATATATTTTAGATCTGAAGATGGTCATTACAGACTGAAACCGGTCATCGTCTAAAGAATTCATTTGTGATCAGAGACTGGAATAAAAAAGCATTTTACAGTATTGAATCACTGTTTGTACACGCGATTATGTCGCAGTTGGTGAATCTCTAATTAAAATTGTATACAGACAGAGCATAACTTGTGAGCTTTTCTCGGTCTTGAGAATCTGGGAGACATACTTGCACACCTGTCAGTCTTTGGGTATTCTTATTACCCTAGTAGACAAACTGTAGAACGTTATTAAACACTACACAGCAGCTGTTCTGTTAGTTATTAGTTAGCTAACACGACATGGATTTGATTGACACAGAATACTGTGGAACACTTTGTAAATACTATTTGCTAGAGTTTGAAACGCTTATACAGTTTTCTACAGGGTCAAACAAGCGATATATTCTGTAGTTGTATGTTGTAGCCTCCAGTCTAATAATACCATGCTGTTTAGCCAAGAAGGACGTAAAAGTTTCTTGAAGTCGCTTGGTTTGACACTTTATAAAATCTATAAGGTGTTACTGGTAACTTGTTCACACCTGGGTTTGTGATTTAAGATATAAATTTCTTATGAATCTTTACTCTACAGTTGGAGGTCACATAAAAACAACCTATTCCAGCTGTCTTATCGTTATTCACAATCACTTGCAGGTTTCCTGGTTGTCTCCTCCATGCAGAAGTCATGGTTTGATATTAAGTAGTCGCATATCTCGATTTTATTAAAAATCCGAGCGAAATCTTGCCTTAGGTCCAAATCCAAAATGTAATGGTCGTCTACAAGTAGCTGCGGCAATATTCAATTTTAAATTTAGCTAATTCCACTTTATATGGCATACCTACAGTATTTTTATATCTATTCGACATGGTTGCCAATGCTTCCCTTCCGTTTTTACCTAAAATTCCTCTTGCTGTAACATTGCTGTTTCCATGTAAGGGAAACTGTAGCTTAGAATTTACACCATGTCTTGCGGCATAAATTTAGAGAAATTACTACCGAGATTACAGTTAAATGAACGACACGTTTCCTTCTTTAACATTACTGTTCGTCCCTTTTCCAACTGCTCCTCTAAGTCCACTTGATCACAGACTTTAACTACCAGAGTACAATCACAAAACAGTGCCGTAATAGTAGGAAGCATATTTAACTTCTTCTTGCCAAGGTGCGTACCATTTTCAGCGTAATTTATGTTACCAGTGTCAGAAACAAGATGTCCAGGTGCTCCAATAGTAACCTTAAACCAAAGCGTTAGTCAGTTGATCTCATCCTCCTCCCCAATAGCTGAGGCATGTTAAGTGCTTTGGAGGAATGAATATTGACACCTTCAACTACCACAGAAGACTGATGGTTGTGGCTGCCGAGCCTCTTTTTATACTTTAAAGATGAAAGAGGGCGGTACTTCTGGTCACGTGATTTTCCGGTCATACAGTATAAATTTGGATGTACTAGCAATCCAGTTGTAAAATCCTAGCCGGCCGAAGTGGCCGTGCGGTTAAAGGCGCTGCAGTCTGGAACCGCAAGACCGCTACGGTCGCAGGTTCGAATCCTGCCTCGGGCATGGATGTTTGTGATGTCCTTAGGTTAGTTAGGTTTAACTAGTTCTAAGTTCTAGGGGACTAATGACCTCAGCAGTTGAGTCCCATAGTGCTCAGAGCCATTTTTTGTAAAATCCTAGCTCAATTGCGCTATTTTGTGTGCTAAGTGTCTGTGGGATGGAGGGAAGCTGCCCCTTACGAAATTGCTACCTTAAGAGAGTTCGAGAGTGAAGAGGCATCTTGTGACAAAAGTAGAGCATGCTCTTAGCACTCTGTCACGTGTCAAAAATGAGTTTAATATTACGGCCCGGTGAAGCAGCACGTAACAGATTTACAGTTTTTTACTAGCTGAGAGTAACTATAATTTAGCGATGTCAGGACATGTGTATGCTACAATTCCTTCTGTCTTCGAAAATAACTTTTATGAAAGGGAGGAATCACCAATTTGCATGAGAAATTCGAGCTGCATGGAAGACAGCATCCATGTTTGAGATTGGGCGAAGTGGATTTTTTAAACTAGGGAACTATGTCAGGGGTGGAATTAGAACTGTATGTTCAAGCTACACCTGCTTCTCTCGCAGTGTGCTACGGCCAGCAGCCGGAGTGGGCAGGAAGCTTTTGCCGACCGGAAGCCGCGGCTTAGCCGTGCACAACTTGCAGGTACAAAGAATGCTCCGACTTGTCTCTTGGCCGCAGCTGCAACCATTACGCTAGTTGAGCGGTGACAGAAACGTATGTGTGTGTTGCGTGAAAAGATTCGATACGGCAAATGAGTGCACTGGACGATTATTGCTACATGATCAGTTGCCCACTTGGCAGTCACGGTGACAGTCTCTCTAGCCTCTGAGCGTCTGGTATGGCCAGAGTGTGGACACCTGGAGATGGCCACGCAACTACCACTGTACCTGGCGTGGCCGCTCTTTCCTGCCCTCCTGCAGTTTGTGATCGCAAGAGTGAGTGATCAGAGGGTTATTTACACGAGATATGTTTACTGCAAGGTGTAAACATCGCGGTAGAGGATGGTGCTTGTGCCGGCCGAAGTGGCCGTGCGGTTAAAGGCGCTGCAGTCTGGAACCGCAAGACCGCTACGGTCGCAGGTTCGAATCCTGCCTCGGGTATGGATGTTTGTGATGTCCTTAGGTTAGTTAGGTTTAACTAGTTCTAAGTTCTAGGGGACTAATGACCTCAGCAGTTGAGTCCCATAGTGCTCAGAGCCATAGCCATTGTAAGGTGATGGTGAGTGTTGTAATTGATCTATTTGACTATTGTAAATTGATAAACAATTAATTTTATTGGGTAGTAGAAATGGACTCTTCTGCACCATTTTTGATATCGCAATTATGCCAGCTCTCCTTTCTTAGCCAATAGGAATAGAGTATTCCCAGGAGGAAAGTGTGTTTGGACATGATGGTTCATGTATGTGTTCACAGAAACAGGAAGCGAGTCTGAAATTTCTTGATCAAAGGATTGTCGCCACCTAATTCTTTGTTTGGGGGTCACGAGAACAAATTAAGGCCCCTTGGGCAGGTAGACACGTCCCATTGGTTTACAGGTTTGAGGCACAGGTGTTACAAAGAAAGTAGCCACTTGAGAGAGAGAGAGCAGAGGTGGTTTCTCCAGTATCGAATATCAAATAACGCCAATTTCCAGTCTGTGGTCCATGGTATTTAATATTATGATCTGTAATTAGGACACATGATGGGTTTTGACCTCCATGGTGCGCAAATGGGTGTGCTTGGCCTCAGACAGGTGCCCAGTGGAGCCAGGATAACAGACACACATCCAAAGACCCAAAATGGCGGTTAATATACCGCACTTCATTCCAGTCCTCAGTGCTTGTAGTTATTACATCATGGGAAGTTGGGACAGGGGCTACAGATGTGAACTGAACTCAGGTGAGGCAGCACTGTCTCTAACTGATTAAATAAAGGGAATGCAAACTGAGTTTTTTGTTGACATCATTTTGAATTTTGTGTCTTGAATCCTTCCTCTCCCTCTCCATCACAGACTGTCTTTTTCCTGACAATTTCCAGGTTGGGTGGTGGGGGGAGGGAGTGAGGGAGTAAGTTAGGGAGGTGAGAGGATTCCAGGGCTGGGGGGGGGGGGGGTGCTCAGAACTGAACTGGATGCGGGTGACAAAAAAATTGCCCTTTTTCTGAGAGTGGTAGGGGAGAAGGATGGGAGTGGGAGCGATGGGGGTTCCTCAGAAGGACGGATTATTTTGTCATAACCTCCAGGGGTTCATAAACCACTTATCTGAACAATAGGTTAAGTGGATGAGAGGGTGATCATTTGGATCTCAATGTATACTTACCCATGAGTATGTACAACCCAATGGGACATCGTACTCTACACTAACCACCGCTTGCCAGCAAACCATTATTTATGCATACCCTTTGAGCTGCTTTCCGGCTCGATTTGATTCTGTCAACGATTAGTGGTACTTGATGTCTTTGCTACAAATACAATAATGGTTGAACTGTGTAAGCATTCACTTGAGCACGAACAACTGATACAATTCCGCACTACATTGATAATGACCTGACACAGGTCGAAATCTGATCTGTGTTGTGACTATAAATGTCATATTAAAGCAACTTAATTCCACGACTGATTGCTGCTCTATCTAACACAATACATTTTGTGCCGTCACCCTGTGGACACCAGGAGCGAGGCGCTAAGTGTGTACATAACACCAGCCGTGCATACGTGGTGGGAGAGTCGGCCGCTTCCTATTTACGGTAGGACACCGGGACGGCAATTGGTGGATAGAAATACGGCTGGACAGCATTGCGCAGCTAGCAGCGCTACTGCCTTGATGTGAGACGAACGATTTCTTGGACGACTAAGTAGGAGTTCCCGGCACGAATCGCTCCTGAGTGCTCTGTACGTTACGTTACAGCTCATCCATTGTCGGTGTCAAGAGAGTGCTTTGGAGTATTACGTATTGGATTTGTGCAGCCATAATTGAAACTGATGAGCATCTGCGTGTGGGAAAATCTTGTGACTGTGTTCAGACATCCGTTTTCTTGTAATGCGGTTCTAGGTGCTTCAGTCTGGGAACGCGTGACCCCTACGGTCGCAGGTTCCAATCCTGCCACGGGCATGGATGTGTGTGTTGTCCTTAGGTTAGTCAGATTTAAGTAGTTCTAAGTCTAGCGGACTGATGACCTCAGATGTTAAGTCCCATAGTGCTTAGCGCCATTTGAACCATTTGAACCATCTTGTAATGCGCCTGCCCATGCTGTAACATTTATATCCTCCATGCTAGTCTGCTTACTCAGAGAAATACGAGCAGTATATACATTTGAAGACTGGCAAGCAATTGGTCACTACTTTTATTTGACTGTTTTATGGTAGTACCTGCAGCAGACATTTTATGAACTCCTGTTCTGCTTCAGAAACCTTTTAATGTCAGTTGAATAGAACGCTGGTAAAATTTTCTCGTTCGTTTTGCTTTCGCAATTCTACAGTATTTATTGCCCGCTGTGATTGCTTTTCTGGTAACATGGTTTTCTTTCTGTGTTATAGCAAGCGGAGTGTCGCATGAGTCTTTGTCGGCATCAAGCTGGGACCCAATATCAGTTGGATGAGCGCGTAAGCTGGGAACAGAACGGCACCATTCCGCTTCTTTGTACGGAAGCCAGTTCATTCACCACTTTTTTAAATATATTTGTTATTAAACTTTCTCGTTGTGTAGCAGGCGTACGTACTGTTAAGTATATTTGAAGTTTGTGTTACAATTTCTTAAAATCAGTTGGAAGTAATGTTTTCTGACTCTAAGTTTTATCTGGTTAATTAAGTTCTATGCTTTAAAACACGCTATATCTTCTTAATTCTACCGTTTATTTTAGCTGAAGTCTCTTGTCTCAAATTCGGATCAAAGCAATAATAACTGAGGTTATTACGTTGGTCTGGTGACTTACTTATTATTACTATTGTACCAAACGTCCTTAAAAAAAGCGACAAGAAATAAAACTATTCAGAGTAATAACTGTGTTACAATTTGAGAAAAGTATTTCTTTTCTGGTAACCAGTCCTTTCCACTTCCATGTCCACACCCTTGCTAGCGAGGACCATTTCACTCTTCCCAACAACAGGTTCATACCTTCATCCTCAATGATAATCTCCTCCAGCACTATCACACTATCTGAATTTCACTATATATCTAATATTGTACGTAGGCAGAGTTGATATTGGTCAAGAGACAACATCCTTGTTGGGCCACAAACTCTTTATAATACTCCTAGCAAAAGATCTCAGCCTCATCCTCTTCTTCTTCTTTTTCTTTTCATGTACTGCCCAAATTTCCTGTCACAGTACTTCATGTCTTGTATGGTCTTCCTACATTTCTTCTTACAGTGCGATATCAGGCGGCTTGCTCGACCTGTACACCTATATGTTCCTTCCAGGTTTCCTGTTTTCGTTTAATTTTTTCGTTTAGATTCTGTATGTTCATATCCTTCCTTGTATCCTCATTTTGTGATCTTCTCTTTTACATCCTACCATTCTTCTTAGAAACCTTATTTCTTTAGCCAGTCCTTTTGGTGTCTTGTTGTTATCCATGCTTCACTTGCCATGGTTTTTCAGTTGGTTTTCTTTCCTGGCTATATTCTGAAAAACCGCAACAATCACCTGTGCCACCATATACACTCCTGGAAATTGAAATAAGAACACCGTGAATTCATTGTCCCAGGAAGGGGAAACTTTATTGACACATTCCTGGGGTCAGATACATCACATGATCACACTGACAGAACCACAGGCACATAGACACAGGCAACAGAGCATGCACAATGTCGGCACTAGTACAGTGTATATCCACCTTTCGCAGAAATGCAGGCTGCTATTCTCCCATGGAGACGATCGTAGAGATGCTGGATGTAGTCCTGTGGAACGGCTTGCCATGCCATTTCCACCTGGCGCCTCAGTTGGACCAGCGTTCGTGCTGGACGTGCAGACCGCGTGAGACGACGCTTCATCCAGTCCCAAACATGCTCAATGGGGGACAGATCCGGAGATCTTGCTGGCCAGGGTAGTTGACTTACACCTTCTAGAGCACGTTGGGTGGCACGGGATACATGCGGACGTGCATTGTCCTGTTGGAACAGCAAGTTCCCTTGCCGGTCTAGGAATGGTAGAACGATGGGTTCGATGACGGTTTGGATGTACCGTGCACTATTCAGTGTCCCCTCGACGATCACCAGTGGTGTACGGCCAGTGTAGGAGATCGCTCCCCACACCATGATGCCGGGTGTTGGCCCTGTGTGCCTCGGTCGTATGCAGTCCTGATTGTGGCGCTCACCTGCACGGTGCCAAACACGCATACGACCATCATTGGCACCAAGGCAGAAGCGACTCTCATCGCTGAAGACGACACGTCTCCATTCGTCCCTCGATTCACGCCTGTCGCGACACCACTGGAGGCGGGCTGCACGATGTTGGGGCGTGAGCGGAAGACGGCCTAACGGTGTGCGGGACCGTAGCCCAGCTTCATGGAGACGGTTGCGAATGGTCCTCGCCGATACCCCAGGAGCAACAGTGTCCCTAATTTGCTGGGAAGTGGCGGTGCGGTCCCCTACGGCACTGCGTAGGATCCTACGGTCTTGGCGTGCATCCGTGCGTCGCTGCGGTCCGGTCCCAGGTCGACGGGCACGTGCACCTTCCGCCGACCACTGGCGACAACATCGATGTACTGTGGAGACCTCACGCCCCACGTGTTGAGCAATTCGGCGGTACGTCCACGCGGCCTCCCGCATGCCCACTATACGCCCTCGCTCAAAGTCCGTCAACTGCACATACGGTTCACGTCCACGCTGTCGCGGCATGCTACCAGTGTTAAAGACTGCGATGGAGCTCCGTATGCCACGGCAAACTGGCTGACACTGACGGCGGCGGTGCACAAATGCTGCGCAGCTAGCGCCATTCGACGGCCAACACCGCGGTTCCTGGTGTGTCCGCTGTGCCGTGCGTGTGATCATTGCTTGTACAGCCCTCTCGCAGTGTCCGGAGCAAGTATGGTGGGTCTGACACACCGGTGTCAATGTGTTCTTTTTTCCATTTCCAGGAGTGTAATTCGACGTAGGCACCATATCCCACATGACGTACCCATCTCCTCCACTTATGTTATTGCTGACGATCGTAATGTTCACAGCCGTTCCCAAACGACGTTCCAGCTGTGTTGCCGTTTCCTGATTCCCTCCAATTTGTTTCCGTCAATATTCGGCACCATTCTCATCCCGAAAGTGGTTTCACGTGTGCCATCACCGCAACATCAGCAAGGTCTTTGAATCCATCCTCTCTCAACGCATCCATCTGCACCTAAACCGGTACCTATTCCAATCTATAATCACTGTAGCTTACATTTCAATTTCTCTACCGATTACCAGCTCTTGTAACTAATCCATCTCTTGCACCATAAGTTTAAAAGTCCTTAATCCGTCATTTCGGTATCCCTTGACCTAGAATAAGGCTAAACCAAGGTATGGTATTTCGGCCACCTCTTCAAACTCCAGACGTATGAACTTTCAATTAACTATGCCCGCCGAATGAGTTCCTTTCTATCTAACCATTAACCTTTCGTCACTATTATCTTCTGTATTACCGCAGATATGCCCTAAGAAACTCCGATACGTCCTTTACTCTCTTGACATGCATAAACCACCAAATCCTGTCCACTTCTTCCACAATGTCGATAGGACCACATATCTACCCACCATAACGCTCCCTACAGATCTGTACCAATCAGTTCACTTCTTCTACATCTACATCTATACCTACATCTACATGATTACTCTGCTGTCTACAATAGAATGCTTGGCAGAGGGTTCAATGAATTATCTTCAAGCTGTCTCTCTACCGTTCCACTCTCGGACGTCGCGCTGTAAAAACGAGCACTTAAATTTTTCTGTGCGAGCCCTGATATCTCTTATTTTATCGTGATGATCGTTTCTCCGTATTTAGGTGGGTGCCAACAGAATGTTTTCGCAATCGGAGGAGAAAACCGGTGATTGAAATTTGATGAAAAGATCTCCTCGCAATGAAAAACGTCTTTGTTTTAATGATTGCCGCTCTAATTCACGTATCATATCTGTGGCACTATCTCTCCTATTTCCTGCTAATATGAAAGGAGCTGCGCTTCTTTGTACTTTTTCGATGTCATCCGTCAGTCCCATCCAATGCGGATACCACACCGCTCAGCAATACTCCAGAACAAATCGGACAAGCGTGGTTTAAGCAGTCTCTTTGGTAGACCTGTTGCACTTTCTAAGTGTTCTGCCAATGAATCGCAGTCTTAGGTTTGCTCTACCCACAACATTACGTAGTTGATAGTTCCAATTTAGGTTATTTGTAATTGTAATCCCTAAGTATTTAGTTGAATTTACAGCCTTCAGATTTGTGTGACTTATCGCGTAATCGAAATTTAGTGAATTTCTTCTAGTACTCATGTGAATAACTTCACACTTTTCTTTATTCAGAGTCAATTGCCAATTTCCACACCATACAGATACCTTATCTAAATCATTTTGCTGATAACTTTACAAGACGGTAGATGAGAGCATCATCTGCAAACAATCTAAGACGGCTGCTAAGATTGTCACCTATATCGTTAATATAGATCAGGAACCATAGAGGGCCTATAACACTTCCTTGGGGAACGCCGGATATTACTTCTGTTTTACTCGATAACTTTCCGCCTGTTACTAAGAACTGTGACCTTTCTGACAGAAAATCACGAATCCAGTCGTACAACTGAGGCGATATTCCATAGGCACGCAGTTTGGTTAGAAGATGCTTGTGAGGAACGGTGTCGAAAGCCTCCTGGAAATCTAAAACTATGGAATCAATTTGACTCCCCTGTCGATAGCACTCATTACTTCATGAGAATAAAGGGCTAGTTGTGATTCGCAAGAACGATATTTTCTGAATCCGTGCTATGTGTCAATAAATCGATTTCTTCGAGGTACTTCTTAATTTTCGAATTCAGTTATGTTCCAAAACCATGCTGCAAGTCAACGTTAGTGATATGGGCTTATAATTCAGCGGATTACTCCTACTTCCATTTTTGGGTATTGGTGTGACCTGAGAATTTTTCCAGTTTTTAGGTACGGATCTTTCTGTGAGCGAGCGGTTGTATATAATTGCTAAATATGGAGCTATTGTATCAGCACACTCTGGGGGGAACCTGACTGGTATACAATCTGGACCAGAGGCCTTGCCTTTATTAAGTGATTTAAGGTGCTTTGCGACACCGAGGATATCTATTTCTATGTTTCTCATCTTGGCAGTTGTTCTTGATTGGAATTCAAGAATATTTACTTCGTCTTCTTTGGTAAAGGAGTTTCGGAAAGCTGTGTTTAATAACTCTGTTTTAGTTGCCCTGTCATCAGTGACTTCACCGTTGTTATCGCGCAGTGAAGGTATTGATTGCGTCTTGCCACGGGTGTGCTCTACGTGTGACCAGAATCTCTTTGTGTTTTCTGCCAGATTTCGAGACAGAGTTTCGTTGTGGAAATTATTAAAAGCGTCTCGCATTCAAGTAAGCATATTTCGAACTTCTGTAAAACACTGCGAGTCTTGGGGATTTTGCGTTCTTTTAAATTCGGCATGCTTTTCTCGCTCCTTCTGCAACAGCGATGTGACCCGTTTTGTATACCATGGGGGATCAGTACCATCACTTATTAATTTATCTGGTATATATCTCTCAATTACTGTCGATCCTATCTTTTTGAAATCATTCCATAACTTTTCTACGCTTACATGACCAGATCGAAAGGAGTGAAGACTGTCTCTTAAAACGACGTTAATAGCATTTTTATCATTTGTTTTAAATAGATATACTATGCGTTTCTTTTTGATGTTGGTAGATGTTACGGTATTCTGCGTAGCAGCAACTGCCTTGTGGTCGCTAATCCCTGTATTTGTCACGATACTCACTATTTGTCCAGGATTACTTGTTGCTAAGAAGTCAAGTGTGCTTTCGCAGCCATTTACGCTTCGTCTTCGGACATCCACATTTAAACCGGATGATGGTGGGACATCAGCTGGTATAATTTTCATTAAAAATGAAACTCTTCCAGCTGTACTTAAGATTTCATATTTATTTGGCTACTAGTTTCGACGTTGCGTCAACACCATCTTCAGTAACTGCCCGCCATTCATGTGGAGCATGTATTGGTCTCACCGCGGACTTATAGTACTCAGCCACACACAATTGATATCATCAAAGTGTACGGGCTTGAAGATGGCGTTGACGCAACGTCGAACCTAGTAGCCAGATAAATATGAAATCTTAAGTGGAGCTGGAGGTGTTTCGTTTTTAATAAAAATTTACCCTTCGAGTGGGCTCATGAACTAATTGCCCAAAATAATTTTCTGAGAAAGCATTCAGTACAATTTCGGATGACGTTTTATGCCTGCCGCCGGCTTTAAATGTATAATTTTTCCAGCGTATCGAGGGTAGATTGAAGTCACCACCGAATATAATTGTATGAATGGGATACCTATTTGAAATAAGAGACATTTTCTTTGAACCGTACAGCAAGTATATCTTCTGAGTCGGGGGATCGGTAAAACGATCCAATTAATAGTTTAGTCCAATTGTCAAGTATAACCTCTACCCATAATATTCCGCAGGAACTATCTACTTCAATTTCAATACAAGGCAAACTACTTCTGACAGCAATAAATACTCCACCACCAATTGTATTTAACCTGTCCTTTCTCAACACTGTTAGATCGCTTGAAACTGATGCAAAAAGTGCCTCCACAAGCTTAATCCCTTCGAAACCTGAGCAATAATTACGTAAGAACCATCCGCATTTTCCACATCCCTGAGTTTTATCTTACCATTTCTGCACGTCCTATCCAATTAGCAAACACACTGCAATATTTTAGACTAACCCTTGAACGTGAACGGATGTGGAAACCCCAGCTACTAAGCGTTCACTGTAAGCCCACAGTAGACTATAACCATTGCAACGAACATTGGCATTTCATACCAACATACTCATCCTCATCCACGCAAATGTCACCTGAATATCTGAATGCCAGCATAATGTTTTTTTTTTTTTTTCTTCAATCTTCTGACTGGTTTGATGCGGCTTGCCGCGAGTTCCTCTCCTGTGCCAACCTCTTCATCTCAGTGTAGGACTTTCAACCTACATACTAAAGTATTTACTGGATGTATTCCAATCTATGTCTTCCTCTGCATTTTTTACCCAGTTCTCCGTATATTCCTTCCTTGCCAATTTTGCGGAGAACCTTCTCATTCCTTACCTTATCAGATCAATCCACTTAATTTTCAACATTCTTCTGTAGCATCACATCTCAAATGCATCGACGCCTCTTCTGTTTGGATTTTCCCACAAACAACATTTCACTACCACATGCTATGCTCCAAGCGTACATTTTCCGAAATTTATTCCTCAAATTAGGGCCTATATTTCATACAAGTAGACTTCTCTTTGTCAGGAACGCCCCTTTTGCCAGCGCTAGGCTGCTTTTTATGTCCCTTTCCTCCATCCATCATGGATTCTTTTGGTACCTAAGAGCAGAAATCCTTAACTTCTTCTACTCCGAGAGCCCCATTTCTTATGCTACGTATCTCGTTGTTTTCATCTATGCTACTTCTCACTGTTTCCGTCTTCCTTCGATTTATTCTCAGTCCATGTGCTGTACTCATTAGGCTATTCATTCCATCCGACAGTTCCTGTAATTCTTCTTCTTTTTCACTGAGGATAGCAATGTCATCAGCGAGTTTTATCACTGATATCCTTTCACCCTGAATTTTAATCCCATTCTTGAAAGTCTGATTTATTTCGGCCGTTGTTACTTCAATGCACAGATTGAACAGTAGCAGCGAAAGGCTATATCTCAGTCCTACATCTTTTTCAATCGGGTCACTTCGTTCTTGGTCTTCAACTGTTATTGCTACCTGTTGGCTGTTGTACGTGTTGTATGCTGCTGCACTTGTTAAGCTTAACGTGTAATTTTCGCACGTGTCGGCTCTTACTATCTTCAGCATTCTGTGCTTTTCCGAACGTCTGATAGTATATTGTCAGTCATACATTCTACACACCAACGTGAATAGTTTTTTTGTTGCCACTTCCCTCAATGATTTTAGAAATTCTGATGAAATTTAACCGTCCCTTCTGCCTTATTTGAATTTAAGATGTCCACTGCTCTTTTAACTTATGATTGTAATGCAGGGTTCTCTATGTCTTCTACTCATGTATCGACTCCTATTCGTCTTCTATCACGTCACCAGACTAGTCTCTCCCTCATAGAGGCATGTACTCTTTCCACCTATCCGCTCTCTCCTTTGCATTTAACAGTGAAATTCCCACTACATTCTTAATGTTACCGTCCCTGCTTTTAATTTCACCAAAGTTTGTTTTGACTTTTGTGTGTGCTTAGTCAGTCTTTCCAACAATCGTTTCCTTTTCGACCTTGTCACGTTTTTGATACAGCCATTTCGTCTTAGCATTCTTCCACTTGCTGTTTATTTCATTCCTACGGAACTTGTATTTCTGTATTCCTGAATTTTTCTGAACATTTTTATGCTACCTTCTTTCGTCAATCAACTTAACAATTTCTTCTGGTTTCCTTGGTTTCTATGCAGATACGTTCCTTGTACCTAAGTTTATCTTTCCAAGTTCTCCGATTGCCCCTTTCACAGATGTCCATTCAACTACAACTACGCTGTCTGCTGAGCTATTCATTATCACAATATCTACAGCCTCAGAGGCCTTCAATCTTACCTCTTCATTCCTTTGTATTTAAACATCCCATTTCTTTGCGCACTGATTCCTCCTGACTAGTCCCTTAAACTTTAGCCTACTCTTCATCATTACTGAATTGCGATATGAATCTATATCTGCCAATGGGTGTGCCTTACAAACCATTACCTGACTTCGGAATCCGTGCCTGACCATGATGTAATCTAATTGGAATCTTGCCCTGTCTCCGGACCTATTCCAGATTTACCTCCTCCTCTTGTGATTATTGAAGAGAGTATTCCTATTACTAACTGATATCTCATGCAGAACTCAGTCTTTTCCTCTCTCATCCCTATGACGAGGTCCATATTCTGCCGTAGCCTTTCTTCTACACCCTCCCCTACAACCGAATTCTAATCCCCCATGAGTATTAGACTTCATCTCCCTTTACGTACTGAATTATCCGTTCAATATTCACTTGTACTTACTTTATCTTTTCCTCCTCTGCTAGCGACGTCGACATTTATACCTGGAATATTGTTGCCAGTGTTGGTTTGCTGTCATTACTTATAAGAACAACCTATTCATAACGAATCCAGCTCTCATTTTCTGCTGCTGTTGATATTACCCTATACTCGGTAGACCAGAAATCCTCGTCTTTGTTCCATTTCACTTCACTGATCCCCATTATTTCTAGATTGATCTTTTATATTTCCCTTTTCAGGTTTTCTAACTTTCCTACCACATTCAAACTTCTGACATTCCATGCCCCGACTCGTACAACATTGCCATAAGTTGGATATTCAATCTTTTCCTCATAGTCAGATCCCCATCGGCACTCCTCTCCTACAGATCCGAATTGGGGCAAGTCCGGAATATTTTTCCAATGGAGAGATCAACAAGACTTTTTTTCAGTTACAGGCCACATGCCTTGTGGATATGCATTATGTGTCTTAAATTCAGTGTTTTCTATTGCCTTCTCCATCTTCATGCCGTTGATCATTGTTGATTCTTCCGCCTTTTAGGGGCATTTCCCTCCCGAAGGCAAGAGCGTGCCCTGAACCACTGTCCACTCCTCCGCCATCTTTGACAAGGCCGTTGGCAGAACGAGGGTTACATTTTAGGCTGGAAGTCTTCGACCGTCATTGTTGACGATTTTAATTCTAAATTTAAGCAGTGGCGAAGGCGGAATCTGCGACCGAGGGTGTTTTGATTATCAGTGAAAGACACTACCCCTTTTTTAAATTATCAGAATGACTTGCTTCGTTCATGAACATTCAGACGACCATAATCAAACTCATCACGTAATATGAGCGGCAAATTGAGAGAACAAATGATTATTGGACAAAACGAAAGACAAATATTCTGAGTAATTAGGAAACTAACTCTCAACGTATTGTTTTTAATTAATTTATTTATTTATTTATTATTTTCTTTGTATGTTTTATGTGTATAACGGAAAAAAGGGAACTAAAGGCGGCTTCACGTGACTGGGCACCGAAGAAAGCGAGAAATGAAAGACCACGGGGGAACCAGCACCTTGTATAATTCGAGAAAAAGCGAGGGTCCCGATATTTTAGTGGCCACAGCCACCGAATTGATATCTCGACATTTGGTAACAGAAGTTAGTAGCGTGTGTCCTGGCGCACAACTTCGATGAACGGTAATGAATTTATGAAGCAACTTAGAGAGACGGGTGTTTATAGCTCGAGTGACATCTTTATAACCGAAATGTAGGAGAGTAAACGGGCGAAGTGAGTCAAGATTAGGTCGACCCTAGGTTTTCGGAATGAGGGCCACTTTACCTTCCTTGTAAGGAGTAGGAAGAGAGAGATCCCGTATCACTTCATTGACTAACGATGAGAGGAGAAAAATGAGCATAAAATTCTTTAGGAACACCACACAATCCAGGTGACCTGTGTGATTGAGATCCAGTAACAACATCAAATGTATCGTCCTTGTTGACAGTCGACAATCGGCGTTAGTGAGGGATGCAATGTAAACGCGTGTCCTGCGGTTCGCATACGGATAAGATGGTATAGTTAAGTCAGTTCATCTTGTAAAATAGAACGTGTTTGAGATTTTTTTCCGGAGTTCTTCCGTCTGAATTTATATTAAGTGTAGCAGTTCGGCTTTAATTTCGCGTGCATCCGTAATCCGTAGAGGAGCTTGCCTAGCGGTATTGTAAAGTTAACTAAATGCGGAGCAAAAGAATTCTTGGTTCCGCCGGACGTCTGCCGTCCTTATGACATCAAAATACATTACAGCATTATGAATTTTTGGCTGGGTATGTTGTGTTCTCTATTCCATAACAGACGCGTACCGAAATATTCACGAGATCAAAGGGCCCATACTTCCTAAATGACAGGATCATTGGAATGGCGTAGGTAAGCTACATTGAGAATCCAAGGAAGACAGTACAGTTTCATCGGCTACTGGAGATAATAAAATGTGACGCCTACAGCACAATGATCAGTGAAACAGGCGGGTATCACATCAACATCCAGAAGCTGCCCGCGCAAGAACAGAAACGTCGGGATGACGTCGGCTACTAAAGATGATAGTAAAATAAGTGCATCGGACAAGTGTAAGAGACCGACAAATCCATGCTTCAAATAAGCATAAGTAGCGTACCATATCATCGAGTTCTTTACTAAAACTAAAATTAGGAAAGATCCAACGGCCAGAGAACACAATCAAAAACACCACTCAATTGGATCCTTGTAGAGGATTTACGAACTAGATAAATGATTTCCTCTTTATAGAAACGCGAGTGATCCATCGAACAAAATGGTTCAAATGGCTCTGAGCAGTATGGGACTTAACATCTGTGGTCATCAGTCCCCTAGAACTTTGAACTACTTAAACCTAACTAACCTAAGGACATCACACACATCCATGCCCGAGGCAGGATTCGAACCTGCGACCGTAGCGGTCATGCGGTTCCAGACTGAAGCGCCTAGAACCGCACGGCCACACCGGCCGGCCGATCCATCGAACAACCACAGCCATAATGGGCATAGAGAATAAGTAAAGTGAGAGTACAAAAGATTCATCCTATAACCCCATCATCAGCGTGAACTTCAAGCAGAAGGAGATTAATGTTTAACGTTCCGTTCATAACGAGGTGTTTAGAGACGGAGCACAAGCTCGGATTAGGGCAGGATGAGGAAAGAAATCGGCTGTGTCGTATCAAAAGAAACATGCTGGAATTTGCCTGAAGGGATTTAGGGAAACCACGGAAAACCTAAATCAGGATGGCCGGACGTAGATTTGAACCCTTACGCTCCCGAACGCAAGTCCAGTGTGCTAACCCTTGCTCCACCTCGCTCGGTCAGAACTTTGAAATCTCATTATGGAATTACTTCACTATAAAACAAGGCAGTGCCTACCACCACATTAAAAAGACGTCGAGAATCCAGAAACTGAAAACTCATCAAATAATACTTCCTATACATAAAAGTACGTCTGCCACAAAGTCACACGTTAACTGTCGCAAAGCGTCCAGCCGGAGATCAGAACCACTCCTGTCAATATTCAAAGTGAGAAAAGTATATGCTTGCATAGGCAATTGAACTGGAACAAAAACTGCAGAATTACAAAATCATCATCTTACAGAGCTATGTACCAGTATCTATGGCAGAATCAATGGGCGAAACGGAGGGAGAAGAAGGATGAGCATCTCCCCCGCTTCCAACTGGTTTTTCTTCTTTCGTAATGCTACACTCTCAGGCTGGATACGTTGTTTACTACGGCTCCTCAGAACGGCCACCAGCACATGCAGTAGCGTGGGTGGGTCATATATATATATATATATATATATATATATATATATATATATATATATATATATATATATATATATATACACACAAGTAATATGAACCTGATAACCACATATATAAATATATATATATATATGTAGGTATGTGGTTATCAGGTTCATATTACTTGTATCAGCTAGGACGGAACATGCTTTATTTGACATCTGAGCGGCTACCTCCTTACCAGTTGTCCTTCATACCAGTTGACCTTCATATCTCTGACGCAACTCCACCTAGCAATAAAAAACGAAGGTCATGTTATCGTCCCCGTTGCCCCATGCAACTTTTGTCCCACGAACTTTTCATCTCCTGACACACTTTCGGAGTTATTCAAAAGGGTTCAAATGGCTCTGAGCACTATGGGACTTAACATCTGAGGTCATCAGTCCCTTAGAACAACTTAAACCTAACTAACCTAAGGACATCACACACATCCATCATCCCTGAGGTAGAATTCGAACCTGCGACCGTAGCGGTCGCGCGGTTCGAGACTGAAGCGCCTAGAACCGATCGGTCACATCGGCCGGCTCTTATATATATATATATATATATATATATATATATATATATATATATATATATATAGGGTGAGGAGTGAGTCACTATGGCCACCATGAATAACTCAGAGCCGGCCGATGTGACCGATCGGTTCTAGGCGCTTCAGTCTCGACCCGCGCGACCGTTACGGTCGCAGGTTCGAATTCTGCCTCAGGGATGATGGATATGTGTGATGTCCTTAGGTTAGTTAGGTTTAAGTAGTTCTAAGGGACTTATGACCTCAGATGTTGAGTCCCATAGTGCTCAGAGCCATTTGAACCATTTTGAATAACTCCGAAAGTGTGTCAGGAGATGAAAAGTTCGTGGGACAAAAGTTGCATGGGGCAACGGGGACGATAACATGACCTTCGTTTTTTATTGCTAGGTGGAGTTGCGTCAGAGATATGAAGGTCAACTTTTTTTTTTTTAATGGGATGGTATAGTTTGGTACGTACTTTCCGATAGCGGATATTGAGACGAATCCAGTGATGTGTAACTTTAAGGTGTTGGAAGGAAGGTCAACGAAGGTCAAAAAGGTGGCATGAACGTCCATTTACAGAAGGCGTTCGAAGTAATGACCGTTGGTATCAATGCAGTGCTGCAATCTTCTTGAGTGAATTTGCCTTATTACGTGGGCACTTATCGAAGTACGTGCTCTGGCAATTGTCTCTCGTATATCTTCAGTTGTAGTTGGAACATCTTTATAAACAATGTCTTTTACGAATCCCCACTAGGAAAAAAACCAGAGGTGTCAAGTCTGGCGAACGAGCCGGCTACGATACATCTCCTCCGCGTCCAATTCAACGATATGGGAATTGTCTCTGCAACTCATTTCTACACACCAGCGAAAAATGTGCCAGACTACTATCGTGTTGATACCACTTTCTGTTCCTTGTTCCTAAAGGTATTTCTTCCAATAACGGACCTAATGTTTCTTGCAGGAATGTGGTGTACTTCCTACTATTAAGATTTTCTTCCATGAAACAGCGGCCTATAATTCTGTCTTCCAGAATCCTACACCATACATTCACCGACCACGAATTTTGGTGTGCAACTTGCCGCAGCCAACATGGATTTTCAGTTGCCCAATAATACTTGCTATGCAGATTAACATTTCCATGGTTCGTGAATGAAGCCTCGTCAGTAAATGAAATCAAATTAATAAATGTGTCATCCGTCTGAATCTGAAGTTAAGCCCATCGGAAGAATTCAATGTGACGCATACAATCCGTACCAGTTACTTCTTGGTGGAGACGGATGTGGTAAGGATGATATTTATGGCGATGCAGAACACGAACACAAGGATCTCCAACCACAGTGGTAATAGTACCAATTTACGTTTCCCCGTTAATAAGTTTCTTTTGCCGGATATGTTTCAGATGCGTTAAAGATCCAGTTGTTCTCAATTTATCATACACATATTTAAATGTACGACGTGTAGGGTGAGTATGTTGAGGATATCTTTTAGCGTATAAGTCTTTAGCTCTCACTGAATTTTGTTGGCATTCTCCGTAAATGAGAAGCATATCGACTTGTTCTTCGAAGGAATACATCATTCACATTCGCTTGATTGGACGATACTAGTCTTACCGTTTCTATTCGTGTCGTATTGCAAAACCGTCGAAAGGTGGCACGTTAGATGGATACTCCGTATTCGGAGAATATTTAATGTTTGCATCATATGCGAGAGAGAATTGTCAGAACATGTGCTTCGATAAGTACCGAAGTGATAAGGAATATCACTCAATCGATCAGTCCATGAAAAGAAGATTGCGGCACTGCATTGATACCAATGGTCATCACTTCGAACGCCTTCTGTGAATGGAAGTTCATGCCACCTTTTTGATCTTCGTTGACCTTCAAAGACCTTAATTTTACACATAATTGCATTCGTTTCAACAGCCGCTATCAGAAAATAAGTACGAAACTATAGCATAACGTTTAAAAAAACAAAGTTGCCCCTCATATCTCTGACGCGACCCCACCTAGCATCAAAAACCAACGTCGTATTATGGCTCCTGTTGTCCCATGCAACTTTTGTCCCACGAACTTTTCAGCTCCTATCATACTTTCGGAGTTATTCTTGGTGGCCTTAGTTTGTGATTCACCCACAGACGGAACACCACTAGTCTTATACGAGTGCTGAGCAGACCAGCGTCCCCTTCGAATAAGTCGTCTTCTGTCATCCATCACCATGTCACGGATTTTATCAATGATTTCTGTAGTCATAACCTCCACAGGGCGCCCAGAACGTTCAGCATCACTTGTGCCCATATGGCCAGCCCGAAAATTTTGAAACCACTTATAAACTGTGCTAATCGAAGGTGCAGAGCCACCGTAATGTTTATCAAGCTTCTTTTTTGGCTCTAGAGGCGTTTTGCCTTTCATAAAGTAGCGTTTAATCACCACACGAAATTCTTTTTCGTCCATTTTTTGACAATCACTCGACTTTCTTAATTCACACGAATGCCAAACACAAAGAAATAGACCAATATGGTTGAAAAGTGGTGTGCGTTCTTTTCAAAGATGCTACTATCTAAAAATGACCTCGATACGCGCCAGTGGTGGCATCTCTCGGACTTTGCAGGGACTTCTGAAACGCCCCTCATACGTGGAATAGACGTAGGAAACATGTTGGACATTACCGCTCTAGACAACGCCACGTCAGAAAGGGCTGCATGAACACCGGAAACCAGACAGCAAACAGAAATGTGTTGCACACGAAACTCACACTACACTGAAAGGAAACCAAGTAAGACACGCGGTGCAAGGGTAAGAGGTGGAACTAGAGCAACCTCCTATACCACTTCCGTATATCCAGCGTGAGACGCCTAGCTTAACCCGCAGGACAGAACAGGTAGTTTAAACTGTGGAAAGGGGCCAAAATAAGGGACTGTCAGTAACACTCAAACATACAACTTTATTATTTGATTAAACATTACAAGAACCCAAAAAAATTTTGTTTTCAAACACACAGCTTTAATCTTTGGGACTTTAATTTAAAAACGTCTGAAGGCCAATAACTTATAAAGCAAGCATAATCAGAAATTTAAAAGGCAAGCCTTATCTTAAAACAGTTCATTAGTTAGGCTGAAGACTTAAAGAATCAGACACTTCAAGAGAAAACAAGTTAAATTCATATCGGCTGAAGGCCTAACACTTAAAACTCCATAACATTAATTTTTTTAAATACCAAAGGCCTTACGTGAAAGAGTTCTTTAATTTAGGCTGAAGACCTTAAGAACAAAACAACTCAAAGTCAAAATCTTCTGAAGGCCCAAATTTTTAAAATGCCAAAATCCTTACGTTAAACAGTTCTTTGAACTAGGCTGAAGGCCCTAAGATCAAAACAACTCAAACTCAAAATCGGCTGAAGGCTTAACACTTAAAATTCAGCAATATTAAAACCTTTAAAATGCCAAAGGTCTTAGGTGAAACAGTTCTTTAAATTAGTTACTACTAAAAACAGTTTTGATCACGATTTATTTAACAAGGTGACCGGTTTCGACCACTACTGTGGTCATCTTCAGACCATTGAGTAGGAACCTCTTTCTGTTGGAGAATTATTTATAAGACATTGATCACTGCTGTTCCCATAATGCATTCAAAAGTAATTCTTTAAATTAGGCTGAATGCCTAAAGTGTCTTACGCCTTAAGGGCAAAACAACCTAAATTTTTAAAAAAATTGGCTAGAAGCCATACAAGTACAAACAACAAGGACAAAATAAAAAAAGGCAGTACACCCAAGGGCACTCAGATGTTCGACGGTCGGCCTGGATTTCACCCCACGACAACCTAACAAACCGACAGTCAACGGACCCACCGAAAACATAACTTCCATTTCACCTAACCAGGGCACAACAGGGAGTTCAACAGAACATCGTAGAAGATATTGTCGCCCACAACCAATCATACGTGGAGCTGTCAGACTACACACTGTGCTGGACAGCAACAACACGATGAGGAAACTACACTGCCTGAAATTTACGTCAACGCCCAGGACAGGTAACCGGAACGTTAACGGCAACAAGGCAGAAGATTCAGCTGCTGCACTTCAATTCAAATAACCAAATACAGTGAAACTCCACTGGAGGGTTGCTAGAATTTTCCAACTTGAAAACCACGTTGTTGCTCGCGGGAATATCCCATAAGCCGACAACGAACTCCAAACGACACAATGTGAACAGTCTTGACTTGCTGGTAGATTAAATCAAAACTCAACTTTCGTACCCAGGGTCGGTGAACCACGTACCTCGTAGCAATGGGAACAGCCTCACACACTCCGACACCGCGTAGAGACCACCAGCGGCCCCGGCCAAACAAGGTGCTGCGGAGAATTCCTCGCTGCTCCATGGCAACCGACCGGCTCCCCAGGCTCGGAAACGATGAAAGGACCAAATATACGTCGGCCGATGAGACAACTAACCAAACGACGAAACAACGGTCGTCCCACTCCAGTCTCCCTCTGGACAGTACATGTGTGTCGCCAGCGGTCAGCGAGCACTTGCTGTCGGCGCCTCACTGGCGCTTCGTCCCCAACTTCACTGCTGCTGCGTCCCGACTGGACTGCTGGTCCATCTCCAACAGACTGGCAGACATATGAAGACCTAAAAATACTATCGGTCGCTCCAGAGATGGTACGACAGTTCACTTATCGACAAGCGCTGCTGCTGTCGCTCACGGGCAAGTAAGGCAGGAAGTTAGTGACGCCAGTAAATGGAATAAGAAAACGAGGCAGCAGTACCGTGATAGAAGACGGCCAACAATAAATGGGATAAATGCGAACCGTGCATGGCTCACAGCACAATTTCAGAACGCCGTTGTCTCAACCTGATCACAAGGCCTGGTGCGTTGCCGCGCATTTACCAATACAATGCACCCGCTCACTAAGTCTCCATATCCTCTCCCAGTAGTGATGGGACAACGAACAGGTTTCAACAAGTGATTGGGGAGTCGAATGAAACAAGCGAATGAAACTTGTCTGCTATATAAATGATTTTTACTCACTCTTCAGATATGTGTGGTTTCACTCAGTGCGAGAGACGAGACTCCCCTAACCCCCTCCCCCTCCTGCCGTGGCAACAAAATCCACCCTGACCCTGACATCTACGCCTTGCATCAGATTATATCTGCTCATCCCCATCCCTATCCGATTTCAGTGCTCTCCTCCATCCCCTACCATCCATTATCTTTTCTCCTCTTATGTAGGCGTGGCGCCAATCCCAGCTATCTGCATCCCAGACCCATGTTTCCCTGTCAACAACAATCCACCACCAACCCATCACTACATTTCCATCACCGTGAACCCAGTAGCTCTATGTTGACATGTTGACTACCCCAAAAGATGCAGTCCATCGTCCCTCTCCCATTTGTCCTCCTAAGTGCACCCCTCTGCCCGCTCCCCCTCCCCATCAATTAGTAGTGATGTGTAATACAGTGCAGTTATTACCTTAACTTTCTCGCTACACATTATTTTAAGGGTCTTAGAAATTTTGTGCTTTATTTTAAACGTCGTCGGTGAAAAGCGTCCTTTATGTATTTTAATACATCTGAATATAGTAGGATCTTTCAAAATTTCTGTTTTATATTTCTACATATTTTTCTTTTGATTCAATACTGTTCTGATGTTAGACCAACTGCGTCCTTCTGTCACGAGGGAATGAAACGTTATTGTTGTGGTGTTCTTCATTCCGAAGACTGGTTTGGTGCAGCTCTCCATGACACAGTATCCTGTGCCTCTTCATCTCCGAATAACTACTGCAACCAACATCCTTCTGAATCTGCTTACCGTATTCATCTCTTGGTCTCCTTCTACTTTTTTTACCTCCCTTATTTTCCTCCAGTATTAAGTGGGTGATCCCTTGATGTCTCAGAATGTGTCATGTCATCAGATTCCCTCTTTTAGTCAAGTTGTCCCACAAATTTCTTTCCTCCCCAATTCTCCTGAGTACCTCCCCATTAATTACGTGTCCCTCCTCATTAGTTACGTGATCTACCCACCTAATCTTCAGTATTTTTCTGTAACACCGCGATTTCAAAAACTTTGGTTCTCTTATTGTGTTTAACGTCCATAGTCCGCATCTCGTGGTCGTGCGGTAGCGTTCTCGCTTCCCACGCCCGGGTTCCCGGGTTCGATTCCCGGCGGGGTCAGGGATTTTCTCTGCCTCGTGATGAGTGGGTGTTGTGTGATGTCCTTAGGTTAGTTAGGTTTAAGTAGTTCTAAGTTCTAGGGGACTGATGACCATAGCTGTTAAGTCCCATAGTGCTCACAGCCATTTGAACCATTTTTAACGTCCATACAGATGATTCCAGAGAAGACTTCACAACACGTAAATATGTGTTCGATGCTAACAAATTTCTCTTCTTCGGAAATACTTTTCTCGCCATTGCCAGTCCACATTTTATATCCTCCCTAATTCGGACATAATCAGTCATTTTACTGCCCAAGTAACAAACTCATCTACTACTTGAAGTGTATCATTTCCTAAGCTAATTTCCTCGGCGTCATCTGATTAATTCGACTACATTCCATTATCCTTGTTTTGCTTTCGTTGATGTTGATCTTATATCGTCCTTTCAAGACATTGTCAGTTTCATTCAAATGATCTTATAAGTCCTCTGCTTACCTGTCAGAATTTCAGTGCTTTCGATCAAACTCAGAGTTCTTATTTATCCTCTGTGAACCTTAATTCCTAATCCAAGTTTTTGTTTGGTTTCCTTTACTGCTTGTTCAATGTAGAGACAGAATAACATCTGGGATCGGCTATAACCAAGTAACACTCCCTTCTCAACCACTGCTTCCCTTTCATGCCCTTCGGCTCTTATAACTGCCGTCTGGTTTCTGTACAAGTTGTAAATAGCCCTTCGCTCCCTGTATTTTCCCCCTCTTACCTTCAGAATTTCAAAGAGAGTACTCTAGACAACATTGTCAAAAGCTTTCTCTAAGTCTACAAAAGCTATGAACGTAGGTTTGCATTTTCTGAACCCATCTTCTACTATACGTCGCAGTGTCAGTATTACCTCGCGTGTTCCTACAACTAATCTTCCCCGAGGTCGGCTTCCACCAGTTTTTTTTTCCATTCTTCCGTAAGTAATTCATGTTAATATTTTGCAAACATGTCTTATTAAACTGATAGTTCGGTAATAGTCATACCTGTCAGCACCTGCTTCCTTAGGAATTGGAATTATTACACTCATCTTGAAGTCCGAAAGCCGGCTGGTGTGGCCGAGCGATTCTAGGCGCTTCAGTCTGGAACCGCGCGACCGCTACGGTCGCAGGTTCGAATCCTGCCTCGGGAATGGACGTGTATGATGTCCTTAGGTTAGTTAGGTTTAAGTAGTTCTAAGTTCTAGGGGACTGATGACCTCAGATGTCAAGTCCCATAGTGCTCATAGCCATTTGAACCATTTTTTTTGAAGTCCGAAGGTATTTCGCCTGTCTCATACATCTTGCACACCAGATGGAAGAGTTTTCTTATGGCTGGTTCTCCGAAACCTATTAGTAGCTCTGACGGAATGGCGTATACACCTGGGGCTTTGTTTCGGCTAAGGTCTTTCAGTGCTCTGTCAAATTCTTCTCGCACTATCATATCTCCCATTTCATCTTCATCTACGTCCTCTTCCATTTCTGTAATATTGTCTTCATTCCCTTGTATATATATTCTACATAATGCTTCCACCTTTCCGCTTTCCCTTCGTTGCTTAGGATTGGTTTTCCACCTGAGCTCTTGATTTTCAAACTTCTGCTTCTCTTGCCTCCAAAGGCCCCTTTAATTTTCAGTAGGCTGTATCTATATTTCCCTTACTGAAATATGATTCTAAATTATTACAATTGTCCCCTAGGAATTCCTACTTATGATTAAGAGAGATCCGTTTCAGTTGTACTAATATTTATTTAAACCACGATCGGTTACAGGATTTTAAAATCCCATCTTCAGTTGTATGAGTCTGTAACACACAAAGGAGAGGAAGGAAGAAATACAATGAAAACTATATGTAAAACCCAAAAGAGCAGACTGCTGAAACAAGGCGACTTACTTACACCATTTGGCAATACATAACATGCGCTCGGGCCAGTCAGTGCAAGTAGTTCCAATGACTGTATTTTGGCGGAACTAGAAAAAAAGAAATATGGGGGACCCAATTATAAAACTGGCCTAAAAATGTAAAGTCTGGGTGGATGGGTCGAAGTAACCAGGAGAAGGGAATAAACACAGTACTCACACTGTTCGCTACTGGGCAACCGCACGGTAGGAACGCCAACCACAGCTGTGCGGTGGGCCACGCCGGAGGTCTGGAAACGGGGTGAGGCGCAGGTGGCAAACGTACAAGCAAGTAAACTGACCTTATCAGAGATGATACAGAAAATCTGGACTGACTGATCCGAGAGCTTACAGTACTTCATCTAAGGATATAGTAGAATATGAACAAGTTGTGGTCCACCGATAGGCTAAATAACTCCCAAGTGTATGGCAATATGTGACGTCTTTCGGCAAAACGGCAAAGTTACATAGGTAAAATGAATGAACAAGGATAAAAACAGTGACAAGAGTGATAAAAGGTAATGGAATTAACGGTAATTTAAACCATATTAAGAAAGTCATCACATGTATAATACGTTAAACGCTCTACTGACAGAAATAAAATAAAATGTACAAAAACATTCACAAATCTAAAATGTTGGTGTGGTAATGTAAGTATCGAAATAACACACAGTATACATTATACAGTGTACATTATACAAGGGAATAATGATATGGAAAGGCGGCTAAGAGGGGAAGTAACTGAACGATTTTGAACAAGTAAGTCTGAACCCCACAGAGTAGTAAAAATATGTGCATTAATAGGCAACAAAGCATTGGTAGACAGACCAAATGAGTGAAGAAAGGAATATACAGTAAAAGTCATGACACAAACAATGGTAAGATAAACTATATCAAGTGAGTCATCACAAGTTTAGGACACATTATGGTGTCAAGTGATGTATTCATAAATATATAAACATAAATACTATCACGAAAATTCTAAAATGTAAATGTAGCGATGCTAGCAGCAAAATGGAAATCAACATGAGCCCACACTGCCTACTATACTAGGTGAAAAAATGTAATATGGAAAGAGGATTAAGGCGAAACAAATAACAAACGAATGGTAGTTTAGAGAAATAGGCCTGAACGTGTGACACATTATTTTAGAAACATGTACTTATTTCGTAGAACCGGTTGTTTCTACATTGTTTGCTTTTTTATTGTATACAGTGGACTCTGGTTCAATCTGCGTAAAGTTTCAATTTCTTCCAAAAAGTTAAGGACTCGACTTTTCCGCTGTATATGGAGGACTCTTGAGTTACTACCTGCTTGTATGCTTGTAAGTGATTAGGAAAGGCATATCTCGAAATATTTAAGTTTGGGTGTTCTTTGAACCGAATTATGAAAGGAGGTCTAGTTTGTCCAACATAAAGGCATTGACAGTCGTTACACTTAACTGATACACCTGACAGTGCGTGTGGTTTGTGGTTACGGGTTTCGTACCGTCTCATTTCTATGCACACTTGGTTCGATACTTTGAAGCGCAGGAGTTAAGCCGGCTTTTTTTTAACCATTTGCCCACTTCGTCAGAAATAATTCCTACATATGGTATTTTGTAATATACATTGCTTGCCATATCCTTAACGGTACGTGTGAGGGCGATCCCCTGATTGTTACATTTTGCCTCTTATGCAGTATCTGTTGATTAAGCATGTCTACTGTTTGAATAGAATACCTATTAGTATGTGCTATGTATCTAATAATTTTCAGTTCCTTTTCATAATCCTGTGTGCTGGGCGGTACTTGGTTGGCTAGTTGCAATATAGCCCGTAATGCCGCCGTCTTTCATTTGTGTGGTTGGTTGGACGAGCTGTGGATGATACTATTAGTAGTTCTTTCCTTCCTATTATTTTACAGTCTTATAAGGTAGCAAGGAGATCCAAATACGGCAAGGAGAAGTTGTCGCGATGTTAGAGTGTAAACTATATATTCGGATGCATGTTATTTAGCCACAAAGGACCAGCAGATAGTTCAGAACGTTAATAAGAAACTCAAAGACAACGAGGCACTTGTTATACCAGCCGATAGAGGCTGCATTTCTGTCGCTACTTATGAGGCCGATTACATGCAGACAGCCAATCAAGTTCTTATTAGTAGCAACATACTGGCAGGCCCCTTTGATCTAACGTCCAAATTCGTAGCTGAAGCCAAAATAACTATTCAGAAGTATACACAATGTTTTGACTCCACTTCAAAAAAAGTTGTTAATGCGAGTGAATCCGAAAACTCCAATCCTAAGAGGTACACTTAAGATAAACTAAACTCACCTCTAAGAGCGAAAGTAAATGCCGCTGACTTCCGGGATTGTTGGTTAGCTAAAGAGTCGACTAGCTCTCTCTGCATATATTACCAGTTTCCTACTACAGGCAGCATAAAAACAGGGATGAGCTCACTGGCCGCTTAGATGAATTCATGCAACCACCCACACAAGTATAAGATGGCGGCATGACAGGCTGTTTTGCAACTAGCCAGCCAAGTACCACTCAGCGCACAGGATTATGGGAAGGAACTAAAAATTATTAGATACATAGCACATACTAATGGATATTCTATGAAGACAGTAGGCATGCTTAACGAACAGATACGGCGTTGGAGGCTATTACGAGTGACCCTATAGCCTAGACCTTACTAACATGTATACCAATACACCAACAAAGGAAGTGGTCCACATCATTGAGAATAACCTAGACCAGCATGCTAATTTTGACGATCAAGTTATTGAACAACTCACAACACTCTTCAAGCTTGAGCCAAACTTGTTTCCATTCTAATAATGTGGTTTACACTTAATCTGAAGGGCTGACTAAGTGCTCCTCGTTAGCGAACGTAATCGCCAGTATTTTTTCAGCCACATTGAACATCAGTTGTTTCTTTTCCTGCAGAATCATTCACACAACCTAGTGTGTTACCGTCGGTGTGCTGATGATGTACTCCTCTTGTACAATGGGCCCAGTGAACGTGTCCGACAGTTTCAACAGGATATAATTAACATGCGTTCGAATATACACTTTACACGCGAACACCACAACAGCTTCTCCTTGCCCTATTTGGATCTCCTTGTTACCTTAAAAGACAATAAAATTATGTATGGCATTTATAGGAGGGTACCAACTACTAATAGTATCGTCCACAGTTCATCCAACCACCCACACAAGATGGCGGCGTGACAGGCTGTTTTGCAACGAGCCAATCAAGTACCATTCAGTGCACAAGATTGTGGAAAAGAACTAAAATTATTGGATACATAGCACATACTAATGGAAATTCTATGAAGACAGTAGGGACGCTTAACCAACAGATACGGCATTAGAGGCAAAAAGATAATAATCACGGGATCACTTTCACACCTATCATTAAAGATAGGGCATGCAGCGTATATATTGAAATGCTATAACTAGCAATTATCAATATGTTTATGACGAGAAGCAGAAGATAAGCTCTGACGTGGAAATAGAGTTTCTGGACCAATGTGCCTGTAAGACAGTTTGCTCCTCCATATGTGACGAATGTTTTCTGAGATTTCAGTCACACCTTCTTTTTTCACCCTTCATGTAACATATAGTTGTATAGGTTAGGCATCTGATAGTGGCACCATGCTGCCAAAACACATTGAGGCAGTATATATTGGAAACTAAATGTGACTGAGAGTTGTCTAATAAGTTTTGTATCTTGGAGTAATTAACTGAAATTTGTACCAGAGGGATTCCAACCCAGATCGCCTGCTTACATGGCAAATAAGATACCTGTTGCACCACACTGTCACTCCAACTACCACATCTGCACAGACTACCATAGCGTGTCTCCCTCCCCGAAACAAATTCCATTTCATGCCTCCGTGCAGATGTGTTAGCCACAGTGCCAATGCGGTGCAATGGGTAGCTTATCTGCCATATAAGCAAGCGATCTGGGTTCAAAAAGATGGTTCAAATGGCTCTGAGCATTATGAGACTTAACACCTGAGCTCATCAGTCCCGTAGAACTTAGAAATACTTAAACCTAACTAACCAAAGGATATCACACACGTCGAGGCTCGAGGCAGGATCTGAACCTTCGACCGTAGCAGTAGCGCGGTTCCGGACTGAAGTGCCTAGAACCGCTCGGCCACAACGGCCGGCGACCTGGTTTCGACTGCCGGCTGTGGTATAGTTTTGAGTTAATTGCTTCAATCTACATCATTAATTTAGATAAATTTGAGACTCAGTGTGTGTCAGGAACATCACTGGATTTATATTAAATTTGCATATTTATTTGGTTAGCGAAACTAGTTCTTTGTTATTGTCCAGATTAGTCACATATCGAACGTGAGCCTGTTCTTGTAACTAGAAGAGACAAGGAGAATTTTTATTTTTTTATTTTCGCGAAGGGTGTCCGCTGTTGGGAGGAGTCAGGTGGGTCGCGTGTTTCTCACCATCGGGCGCGGCGCTGACATACACACACACACACACACACACACACACACACACACACGCTCACAGACCAGGCAGGCGGGAGGGCTCTTCACGCATCGGTGGCTGCCCCTCTTGTCCGATCTGGCGCCGGAGCGAGTCCGACGAGTTTTCGTCGCTGCTCCGTTCATATCTTTTTTTTTTTACCTGCCTCGGCGGCGTGCTAACGAGGCAAGAGACGCTCGGTCTGCGACTTTCTTGCCCCACTCTTCTTCCTGCGTGGGAAGTTCTCCATGTTACACTTTAAAAGGTCTCTTAAATGTCACGGACAGTCCTGTCGTTAAGCTATCCATCAATAAATATTTACGTTTCTGCGAACGCGACCTTCTTGAAAGATGCCGGTGGACGCACAAGCAAGGTCAGCCGAGTAATTTCCTGTGAATGGCGACAGTAAGTAAGGAAAGCATCGCTCCGATCATCTCGCTGGTACCCCGGCCGCCGAATAATACTTTGAAATTGAAAAGAACGGCAGTGTCAATGGATTTAGTGCCAATAACTTATCCGTGTTTATTGACTCGTTTCGGCAGTAAACGAGTGTGTTGGTCGGCAGTAGCTTTGAGAAAGACGGCTGTTGGCTCTTCACTGAGAACTGAGCGGAATAAATTCAACAGCCTACAGAAGGTTGCCGCCAAATGTCGTTTTCAAGTATATCTGTGCCGAGAATATGTACGTTATTCGAATCCTTGATGCGGATGCTGTTAGCAATGAAACTGAAAACCTTGCGAATCGAAGAGGGCTACTAACGTTCTTATCTCTTTCGGAAAATAATGGCTTTATTATTTCACGAGAAATATTGCATACCCACAAAGCACTTTCCATCCGCTATATTGGCGAATATCGTTCACTTTTAATAACACTGCATGTAACACAATTTTTGAAAGGAGTACAACATGCTCCAGAAAAATTATTTTAACTGTCAAAAGGTCTAATGAGCTAAAATATATTCCCTTTCGCATAGCACAGTTTTCATAACAGCATTGTTTTTAGTCCTTCTGCATAGAGTACACATGTTTGAGTTACGGTTGATGCATCTCCCGTTTTGTTTAGAATAGTGTGTTTGTTTGTTTGTGTGTTTGTGTGTGTGTGTGTGTGTGTGTGAGAGAGAGAGAGAGAGAGAGAGAGAGAACTGGACGTGTTACTATAAAGGCTCTACAACACACGTAATTTTGTTTAGCTTCTTTCTGTTGTGTAAAGAGTTTGTTGATCTTTTCTCGTCTGAACGCAGTAATATTTTAATATTACTCCATATTTAACTATAAAATAGTCATGAATCAATTCTAAGTGAAAGTGAATTATGTGATTGTACTGAAAAGCCCTGGGAATTCAAATATTGTGTGTACAGAGTATACACTTCCTGTCGGAGTGAATTATCTTTTATCGCTGTCGGTGACTCACCAGCAGCTAAGCAGTGCAGATATACAAGACAGTTCTTGTGCTGGAATTTTAACGCGGGCTGCCAGTTTTAGGGTGGATTAAAGACTGACCTTGTCTATCTCTTCAAGAGATTCACTACGATGAAGGGTCGTATTTTCAGCTGCGGATGCGGACGAATTAGCAATTACATCGTATCAACCATTGCTCCATCTACGGTACGAATCCGGCAATGCTGTGTTTGTTGACTGCTGTAAAACTGAGTCGTTGACTTAAAGCTACTGGAAAGACTAACGAAACTGACTTAAAATGCTGGCGGTGTCAGCTCTGTGATTTTCCTCCGAATCACAATCCCTTTCTTCTCTGCTGATTGTCGTTGACTGAGATAGCCACAAAAGGAATTCTGTTCAATATTAATTAAATGAACAACACGACTCTTCGTTGGTTTTGTTGAGATGAAATACATGTTGAAACAGGCGTGCTTTAATTAGTTAATGAATTTGAAACGTTAATTGTAAATTAATAGCAAGTGTAGCCAAAACCTCGTATATATTTATTGTTTAATTGGTGTCATCTTGTAATAAGTATGGTATTTTTTTGTAAACCAATGCGTGTGTAAATAGAATGTGAAAGTACTGACACTATCGTTTGAGGGGGATTTCTTTTACTGAGCGGGGCAGCGCAGTGGTTAGCACACTGGACGATTGTTCAAACCCGCGACCGGCTATTCTGATTTTGAGGCTTCCCGTGATTTTTCCTAAATCGTTTAAGGCAAATGACGGGATGGTTCCTTCGAAAGGGCACGGCCGATTTCCTTCTCCATCCTTCCCTAATCCGCGCTTGTGTTCCGTCTCTAATGACCTCGTGATCGACGGGACGTCAAACACTAATCTCCTCCTCCTCCTCCGGGATCTCTTTTACACTGTGCGAAATGTTGGATTGCTGGATTGCTGTTGCGAACTTGATGATGTCTGTTGCCCTGCTGTGTTCGTTCCAGCATTTTGGTGAAGTGTGTAACAGAAGTGTTTTGTGTGTTACCAGGTATAATATAGGGGTGCATAATTTATCTTCACAACTTAATATTTTAATACCCCCAAAAATGGCATTAGGTGTGACAACTCATAAAAGTGCTGTTTCCTCATTCATACACATCAGTGTGTCACTCTTAGTGGCACGAATAATGCCGGGTCGGAATTCCACTTATCTCCACTTACGATTCAATATCTTCACGGCGACACTTGCAAATGCATTGCGAAAGCTTGCCTTGAAGTGCAGTATATCTCTAACCTTGATTCGGTACACCAGATCCTTTACAGAATCCCCAGGAGGACGTCCAGTGGAGAGAAGTTCAGGGCATCGGGGTGTCTGTATAAACCAGGCCACCGACTGAAAGTTCTTCTGTCGTGTCCACGTTTTATCAGATTCTCAAGTTCAGTTTTGTGTCAAAATTGCGTCACCTGGAAATTAAAAGAAAAAAAGAGCTATCTGGTAATTCGCGGTTTGGTCATGATACTCAAAAAAGTCGCTCCGGTGAAATTGCAGTAATTGCTATTTTCTTTCAGTTTACAACACTCTTACTAGTTAGCCTAACTGCCTTTCCTCTAAACCACTACTCCTTGGGATTAACTCTTAATTCTTCATAGATGCGTATCACCTTTGACTGTTAGTCCTCGTTAGCCACTGACTTTGTGAGTTCGGATTAGCCACAGTTCTCTATTCTTCAGTGCAATCTTCTGAAGTTCCTCACCAATAACGAACCAGGCCCGATGAAATCAAGTCTGCGGAGCAATTGTTGAGTAAGATGGCTAACGGAAATTCTAGCCTTTAGAAGGAAAATAAGTAACCTGTTGTCAGATGGCTGAGTTCAGAGAAGGTCGCGTTGACACTTCATGTGGTTTTCTACTGATTGTAGTTCTGTGGTAAGTTCGTATTTACAACACGAAGTCTCGCCACCCGTGATGACTTTTCAATCAAACCGCAGCAGGAGTTCACGATCGTTTTCTGTTAGGGAGTCAAGATGTGTGGGACAAACTTTGCGTACACTTTGCATTCTCTTCTTCAAACGACTCTCGAAAATATATTAATAACCTGATTTAGAAATGTTTCTTCATTGCGATTTATGACACAACAATGTTACTCAATGGCAGCACGTCCTCTATTTAACAATGACTGCTCACAAAAGATTGGTGTAATGCACTTCTGTTGTTTACAGTTGTTACTTTATCCGCCATCGTGGTTACTGCGCTAATGTCACTTGTGCTCGAGGAATAGAATCAGTCTCGGAACTATTAGGTTGTTGCAAGTATTTCATTTGCATGTTGCTACACCGGTTGCTAAGGGTTTTTTATCGTCATTTTTATTTGTAGTTCATTGTTGCTGTTTTGTTTATATATTGTCATTTTGTCATTTGAAGAGAGAGTGAGTGGCGCTATTGTCGCTAGAAAATGGAGTGTCAAGTGGAGAACATATTCTTCTGTTTGAGTAGAGGGGTGACAGCAGCAGAGGCAGCCAGAAACGTTTTGGGACTAATGTATCTGGATATATCACGGGAAGAGAACGGTTTTATCGTTTTACGAAGAAACGGTTCATCATTGGTGACTCTCCACGTTCAGGAAGACATTCGGTGTGTGATGAAGAGGATCGTTTAAACGAATTGATCCACAATGATCCGCGTCGGTGCAGCCGATAACTGGCAAATGTGATGAAGTGTGATCATGCCACCATCGTGTGACATTTGCCTGCAATGAGGAAGCTTCAGAACTCGGGTGTATGGGTACTGCATGCAGTGGGGAACATTCAAAACTCGGATGCATGAATGGCGGAACCTCTAAGTCACAATCATCACATTCACCAATAGCAGTGGGTGGCCGTATGTGCGTCTCTGCTTGCTCGTTATCAACTGGCTCGTGAGGAACACGGACCATTCCTGTCCTGTAACATTACTTTTTGACGAGGATTGATGTGATTCCAATAACATAAGGAAAAGAGTGGCTGAGGCCAAGCAATGCAGGAACTCCCTGTAGAAAGACCTTCGTGCATTCACAAAAGATAATGTTATGTGTCTGGTGGAACAACGACGGTGTGGTGTACTACGAATTGCTTCCCCGAGGTGTAATCCTCACTGATGCCATTTGTTGTCAACAACTGAGACGTCTTGCAGACGCAATCCGAGAACAACGACCAGAAGACTGCCTGAAGTGATGCTACTCCATTGTAAGCCCACCGGTACCTACGTTTACAACTAGATGGGTACTCTGCAAATCACACTTAAGTGCCTGGCAGACTGTTCATTGAACCACCTTCACAATAATTCTCTATTTTTCCAGTCCCGAACAGCGCGCGGAAGAAACGAACACCTATATCTTTCAGTGCATGCTCTGATTCCCTTTACTTTATTGTGATGATCGTTTCTTACTATGTAGGTCGGTGTCAACAAAAAATTTTCACATTCGGAGGAGGAAGTTGGTGATTGAAATTTTGTAAGAAGATTCCGCCGCAATGAAAAGCGCAGTTGTTTTAATGACGTCCACCCCAAATCCTGTACCGTTTCAGTGGCACTCTCTCCCCTATTTGGTGACAATACAAAATGTGCCATCCTTTCTTGAACTTTCTCTATGTACTCCGTTAATCCTGTCTGGTAAGGATCCCAGATAGTGCAGCCGTACTCCAAAAGAGGACTGAGAAGTGCAGTGTAGGCGTCCTCTTTAGTAAGCCGGCCGCGGTGGTCTCGCGGTTCTAGGCGCGCAGTCCGGAACCGTGCGTCTGCTACGGTCGCAGGTTCGAATCCTGCCTCGGGCATGGATGTGTGTGATGTCCTTAGGTTAGTTAGGTTTAAGCAGTTCTAAGTTCTAGGGGACTGATAACCACAGCAGTTGAGTCCCATAGTGCTCAGAGCCATTTGAACCTCTTTAGTAGATCCGTTACATTTTTATGTGATTTGTCAATAAAATGCAGCATTTGGTTTGCCTTTCCCACAACATTTTCTGTGTGTTTTTTTCCAATTTAGGCTCTTCGTAATTGTAATTCATAGGTATTTAGTTGCTTATACGGCTTTTAGATTTGACTGATTTATCGTGTAACAGAACATGAACGAATTCCTTTTTGCACTCATGTGGATGAACTCACACTTTTCATATTTTACGCTCAATTGCCAAATTTCGCCCTATACAGATAACTTTTCTAAATCGTTTTGCAATTTGTTTTGATCTTCTGATGACTTTACAAGACGATAAACGACAGCATCATGCGCATCAATCTAAGACGGCTGCTCAGATTGTCTCCTAAATCGTTTATATAGATTAGGAACAGCATAGGGTCTATGACACTACCTTGTGGAACGCCAGAAAATTGTTTTACTCGATGACCTTCCGTCAATTACTACGAATAGTGACTTTCCTGACAAGAAAACACTAACCCACTCACATACCTGAAAGGATATTCCATAAGCACGCAATGTCACTAAAAGGCACTTGTGAGGTGCATTGTCAAAAGCCTTCTGGAAATCTAGAAATACGGAATCATTTGAAATCCCCTGTTAACGGCACTCAACACTTCGTGTGAGTAAAGAGCTAATTGTGTTTCACAAGAACGATGTTTTCGATGTGCGTGTTGATTGTGTGTCAGTACATCGTTCTTTTCGAGATAATTGATCTTTTTCGAACACAATATATGATCCTAAATCCTGCTGCACATCGACGTTAATGTTATGAGCCCTGTAATTTAGTGGATTACTCTTATTGCCCTTCTTGAATATTGGTGTGACCTTTGCAACTTTTTAGTCTTTGGATACTATCTTGCGTCGAGAGAGCGGTTGCATATGACTGTGAAGTATGGAGCCATTGAATCAGCATACTCTGAAAGGAAGATAATTGGTATACAGTATGGAATAATTGTTATACAGTCTGGACCGGAAGACTTGCTTTTATTGAGTATTTTAAGATGCTTCACTCTTCCGAAGATATCTACTTCTAAGTTACTCATATTGCAGCTTTTCTTGATTAGAATTCTGAAATATTTACTTCGCCTTCTTTGGTGGAGGAATTTCGGAAGGCTGTGTTTAGTAAGACTGCTTTGGCAGCACTATCGTCGGTAGTAATTCCGTTGCTATCGCGCAGAGAGGACGTTGATAGTGTCTCCGCTAGCGCATTTTATATACGACCAGAATCTCTTTGGATTTTCTGCTAGTTTTCGAGACAGAATGACGTATAACACTTCGCAGGAGATGTGTTGGGAAGTCATTCTGCACCAACCTTATTCACCTTATCTTGGATCAGCAGATTTTGTCTATCGAACAACCTTCAAGGAACTTCCTTTCCGGACGAAAATGCGCTCCGAACATGGTTCGATGAGTTCTTCGCCTCAAACCACCTGGTTTCTATAGTCGAGGTGTCGAGAATTTTGCCCAGCGTTCGCAGACTGCTGTCAATACTGAACGAGAGTATATTATTGGTGATTAAAGTCTCTGTTGCGTGTATCTGTTGTGTTTATTAAATTTATGGACAAACTCGAAGAACTCTTGCTCAAAACTAAAATATGGACGCCGGCCGGAGTGGCCGTGCGGTTCTAGGCGCTACAGTCTGGAACCGAGCGACCGCTTCGGTCGCAGGTTCGAATCCTGTCTCGGGCATGGATGTGTGTGATGTCCTTAGGTTAGTTAGGTTTAATTAGTTCTAAGTTCTAGGCGACTGATGACCTCAGAAGTTAAGTCGCATTGTGCTCAGAGCCATTTGAACCATTGAAAAAATGGACGGACGGTGTCCTAGAGGAGAATGTTTAACACTCAAGGATATGACATTTACGAACATTCGAAGCAAGAAAGTCTTGTAAATATGTGGTCTAAAATGTATATCTTAAGAGCTATGAGCACTACGTCATCTTCCGTACTGTGAAACATATCTCTTCTTCTGTACAAGTGTTCATAACTCTTACGGTACGCATTTTAGTGTCCATTTTTGCTTGACTATTTTTTCTTGTTTTGATCCACAGTAATCCTCTCAAATTAAGGAAAGTAAAGAACTTACACTAGAAAAGATTTGATTCACAGAATCGAAATGAAGTGCTCACATCTCCTAAAGTATAGATTTGAGAGCCTTTGTTTACGAATGTTTTTGCTTCGAATAATTATTCGTGTAGTATTCTTTAATACTGAGCATGTCTCCTGGGACACCATGTATGTGACACTGGACTCGCATTCGGGAGGGCGACGGTTCACACCTGTGTCTGGCCATCCTGATTTAGGTTTTCCATGATTTCCCTAAATCGCTTCAGCCAAATGCCGGGATGATTCCTTTGAAATGGCACGGCTAGCTTTGTTCCCCATCCTTCCCTAATCCGATCGGACCGATGACCTCGCTGTTTGGTCCTCTCCCACAAATCAACCAACCAACAACCATGTATATGGAAGCGTAAATGTCGAGTGTTCATATGTGATCTGTTTTATGACTGCTCATATAACTTCACATAATAGTTCGAATATTAATACTGCATTCTAAACCAGTCACCACTAAATTTCAGTGTAAGGCAACTACAATAGGAACTAAGACCATTAACTCTCAACAACCTCATACTGAAATTTCATTAAGAAAATGAGTACGATTGCATTTTGAAACTTCGATTAACTTATGCAGTATATGAATGAAATGTATAAATGTCAATAGTTCTATTAAATTACTTATGACGATTCATATGATTCACTCACTCAGTGGTTTGAATATGAACACTTCATTCGAAATTAACCACCATACCTCCCCGTTGAATTCAACGCTCGGGTTACGTTTTCACGGCATCTGTGGAAGACTGCAGCTTGTATATTCCCTTCAACCTCATTAGATGGGCCTTACCCAGGAAATGATGAAAACATTTAGGTCATGAGGGGGCTCAGTGAAAGCATTTTTCTAAATTCTCCATTAAGGCGTTTACCACAGCTAGTGAAACTAGAAGACACATTCTCTTGTTCAACTATCTCCCTTCACACTCCGCCAATCTCTGAAACAAGAGCACGAAGTAAGTATGAGCAGTGTGGCGAGATCGATACCTCGTACCTGGAGAACTTTGGGTATCTGGGGAGCTAGCTCTCTCTGGCGGAGGAGCGACAGAGGTGATAATCGGGTCGAGTGTTGGGGGCAGTTTTGGAAAGAAAGTCGCACGAGACGGAGCTTACTTGTTTTGGGTTAGTGCGGCCAGACTTCTCCCTGTGCGCATGTTCCAGCAGCGGGCCCCTCGTGTTGGTGCTGCCGGTGTAGAGGGCAGGGGCAGTTACTGCAGCGTACCAGCCGTTAGTAGTGTATTCCGGTCGGACCATTTGATGAGTATTTTGACTGAACATTCGCCCGGCTTGCGTGCCTTGATTGCTCGAAGATAGAGCTTGGGATTTGCCTTTCCCTGTTTTAATGGTGAGCCAGTATTAACTTCGTACCTTATCGCTGCGGATCGAGTGGCTGAGGTCTACCTCGGAGTGTGATTTGCCGATGGCGGGTTTGTAACCCGATCTCACACCGGGCGGGTTCCTCATAATATACTGAATGTGGTCTAAGGACCTCCTCGAGAAAGGTGGTCCATTGATAGTGACTGGGCCAAATATCTCACGAAATAAGCATCAAACGAAAAACTACAAAGAACTTAACTCGTCTAGCTTGAAGGGGGAAACCAGATGGCCCTATGGTTGGCCCGCTAGATGGTGCTGCCATAGGTCAAACGGATATCAACTGCGTTTTTTTAAAATAGAAACCCCCATTTTTATTACATGTTCGTGTAGTACGTAAAGAAATATGAATGTTTTAGTTGGACCACTTTTTTCGCTTTGTAATAGATGGCGCTGTAATAGTCACAAACGTATAAGTACGTGGTATCACGTATCATTCAGCCAGTGCTCGGTCGATATCGTGTTGATGTATGGCTATTGTGATCAAAATGCCCAACGGGCGTGTGCTATGTATGCTGCTCGGTATCCTGGACGACATCATCGAAGTTTCCGGACCGTACGCCGGATAGTTACGTTACTTAAGGAAACAGGAAGTGTTCAGCCACAAATAAAACGTCGACCACGACCTGCAACAAATGATGATGCCCAAGTAGTTGTTATAGCTGCTGTCACGGCTAATCCGCACATCAATAGCAGACAAATTGCGCGAGAATCGGGAATCTCAGAGACGTCGCTGTTGAGAATGCTACATCAACATCGATTGCACCCGTACCAAATTTCTATGAACCAGGAATTGCAGGGCGTCGACTTTGAACGTCGTGTACAGTTCTTCCATTGGGCTCAAGACAAATTAGGGGACGGTGACAGATTTTTTGCACGTGTTCTATTTAGCGACGAACCGTCATTCACCAACAGCGGTAACGTAAACCGGCATAATATGCACTATTGGGCAGCGGAAAATCCACGATGGCTGCGACAAGTGGAACATCAGCGACCTTGGCGGGTTAATGTATGGTGCGGCATTATGGGAGGAAGGATAATTGGCCCCCATTTTATCGATGGCTATCTAAATGGTGCAATGTATGCTGATTTCATACGTAAAGTTCTACCGATGTTACTACAAGACATTTCACTGCATGACAGTATGGCGATGTACTTCCAACATGATGGATGCCTGGCACATAGCTCGCGTGCGGTTGTAGTGTTGTTGAATAGCATATTTCATGACAGGTGGATTGGTCGTCGCAGCACCATACCATAGCCTGCACGTTCACCGGATCTGACGTTCCCGGATTTCTTTCTGTGGGGAAAGTTGAAATATATTTGCTGTCGTGATCCACCGAAAACGCCTGGCAACATGCGTCAGCGCTTTGTCAATGTATGTGCGAACGTTACGAAAGGCGAACTACTCGCTGTTGAGAGGAATGTCGTTACACGTATCGCCAAATGCATTGAGGTTGACGGACATCATTTTGAGCATTTATTGCATTAATGTGGTATTTACAGGTAATCACTGTATAACAGCATGCGTTCTCAGAAATGATAAGTTCACAAAGGTGCATGTATCACATTGGAACAACCGAAATAAAATTTTCAAACGTACCTACGTTCTGTACTTTAATTTAAAAGAACCTACCTGTTATGAACTGTTCGTCTAAAATCGTGAGCCATATGTTTGTGACTCTTACAACGGCATGTATCACAAAGCGAAAAAAGTAGCCCAACTAAAACATTCATATTTCCTTACGTACTACACGAATATGTAATAAAAATGGGGGTTTCTGTTTTAAAAAAACGCATTTGATATCCGTTTGACCTATGGCAGCGCCATCTAGCGGGCCAACCGTAGCGAGTGTTTCGTAATGCGGCATTACTTTAGTAAAAAAAAAAAATAATTCTTACGGATAGTAAATGGTTTATTGTCAGAAGAAAGGAACTTATGAATATTTTTAATATATTGGTCAACTATATTGAGGTACCAGAAGAAAGAAAATTATGAATATTTGTAATATATTGGCGAAGTGTATTGTGGTAATAAATTATGTCAAGATGTTATTTGAAAGAAACAAACGCTGTTCACTTGTTATCCAGTCCTTCCATTATGACCTGGTGATTGTGTCCTTTATTAATTAACGTACTTGTTCGGCTGTATGAACGTACTGAGTTCCTCAAAGCACTTCCTTCATCATACCAATTACAGTTTTACGTGTTGATTTCATAATGTGTTTCTTTACTGAACCGTCAATTTGGAAAGATACGTAGAAAGTTTGTAGATGGGAGAGACTGCAGCACATATAAAGTAACAGCAAGATAACGGTCGCCTGAATGGGTGTAACGCTCAAGTAGAAAATCCTTAAACCGTGGCATTAAAACGATCGTTACGACAGATAAGTTGTTGAAATACGGATGCATCGCAATAGAGACGTCAGGTGTGCGATCATTAGCTGAGGAAAAACCTGCTCTGCCGCCTCGCACCTATGCCCCCGTCAGTAGTACTGGCTGCTTGCAGGACAGGGTCGTAAGCTATGGTTTATTGATGAATTAGAGCTTTGTACCAAACAAGGATGCAAGTATTTATGAATGTCGGAAAAACAACGACGGAAGTGAAGTAAAATCTCATAAAGAGAATAAGTGTAAGTGGGACAGATATGAATGCTACAATTGGGAACTGTTTGGGCTAAATAAGTGGAAATCTTAAGGCAGCACACTAAGCATGGAATAAGGATGAAATATTAAAGAATTAAGACTCAAGTGAAGTAAACTAGCAGAAAGATAAAAATTAGGATGGACACAGTGGTAACAGGAACGAATAGGCTTTTTCTAACAAAGGTGTTAGAGTGATATTAAGAAAGGCCTACAATGCAGATCTAGAGCACACCACCCTATGGAAGTGACGTATGGACCACGACAAAAGTGGAGCCGGAAAAACTGTTTTGAAATATGGTTATTAAAAGTAGAGAGCCCGTGTGAAGTATGAAACTCGTACAAATAAACACACCAACGTTTTTGAAGTTTGCGTCACCAGTAAAGATGTATGTAACTGTCGAAACCGGCCGATAGCACAGCTGAAAATAAAAGCAATCCACTCTACTATGGACCATACTTTTCTTCATCATATTTCTAGAGACTGTAGCCAGACACAGAAGCAAAATTATGGGTCAGTTTAGGACAATATGTGCTGTGACATCCACGAATACTTAACGTCGCTTTACTTATTTATTTATTTATTGTTCCGTGGGACCAAATTAAGGAGAAGTCTCCATGGTCATGGAACGAGTCAATAGATGAAATTATAATACGATAGTAGAAACAGATAAAATGAAATATAAAAAACGTATTCAGGCGACAAGACGTAAGTTTAAATAAAGAAAATCAACAATGTAACACTGGAATTTGCTTAATTTTTCAGCTCTTCCAGGAGCTCCTCGACGGAATAGAAGGAGTGAACCATGAGGAACCTCTTCAGTTTAGACTTAAAAGAGTTTGGGCTACTGCTAAGATTTTTGAGTTCTTGTGGTAGCTTATTGAAAATGGATGGAGCAGAATACTGCACTCCTTTCTGCACAAGAGTCAAGGAAGTGCATTCCACATGCATATTTGATTTCTGCCTAGTATTAACTTAGTGCAAGCTTCTAACTCTTGGGAATAGGCTAATATTGCTAACAACACACGACATTAAAGAAAATATACACTGTGAGGGCAATATCAAAATTTCCAGACTATTGAATAGGGGTCGACAAGAGGTTCTCGAACTTACACCACATAGAGCTCGAACATCCCGTTTTTGAGCCAAAAATACCCTTTTTTGAATCAGAAGAATTACCCCAAAAAATAATACCATACGACATAAGCGGATGAAAATATGCGAAGTAGACTACTTTTCGTGTTGAACTGTCACTTATTTCAGATACTGTTCTAATGGTAAATAAAGCAGCATTTAGTTTCTGAACAAGATCCTGGACATGGGCTTTCCACAACAGCTTACTATCTATGCGAACGCCTAGGAACTTGAACTGTTTCGTCTCGCTTATAATATGCCCATACTGTCAGATCAAAATATCGGTTATAGTTGAATTGTGAGTTAGAAACCGTAAAAACTGACTCTTACTGCGATTTAGCATCAAATTGTTTTCCACAAGCCACGAACTTATTTCATGACCTACATTATTTGATACTGTTTCAATATTACACGCAAGACCCTTCACTACCAAGCTGGTGTCATCAGCAAACAGAAATATTTTTGAATCACCTGTAATACTAGAAGGCATATCATTTATATAAATAAGAAACAGCAGTGGCCCCAGCACCGATCCTTGGGGAACGCCCCACTTAACAGTGCCCCATTGGGACTGAGCATCACTACCACTATCAATATTGCGGAGAACTACCTTCTGCTTTCTGTTCTTAAAGTAAGAGGCGAACCAATTGTAAGCTACTCCCCTTACTCCATAATGGTCCAACTTCTGCAGTAATATTTTGTGGTCAACACAGTCAAAAGCTTTCGTTAAATCAAAGAAAACACCTAGCGTTCGCAACCTTTTATTTAATCCGTCCAAAACCTCACAGAGGAAAGAGAATATAGCATTTTCAGTTGTTAAACCGTTTCTAAAACAAAACTGTACATTTGACAGCAAATTATGTGAATTTAAATGCTCCAGTAACCTTGTATATACAACCTTCTCGATAACTTTAGCAAACACCGATGGCATGGAAATAGGCCTAAAGTTGTCAACATTATCCCAGTCTCCCTTTTTATAAAGGGTCTTCACTACCGAGTACTTTAATCGGTCAGGAAACCGACCACTCCTAAAGGAAAAGTTACAGATATGGCTAAGTACTGGGCTAACGTACATAGAACAATACTTCAGTATTCTGCTAGATACCCCGTCATATCCATGAGAGTTCTTGGTCTTTAGTGATTTGATTATTAACTCAATCTCCCTCTTGTCAGTATCATGGGAGAGCATTTCAGGTAACAGTCTCGGAACACTTTTTTCTAAGAGCGCTATATGATTCCCTGTTGGAACTAGGTTTCTATTTAGTTCACCTCCTATATTCAGAAAGTGATTATTAAATACTGTACATATATGCGACTTATCAGTAAAACGGACATTCCCACTACGCACTGATTCTATATCTTCGACCTGTCTCTGCAGACCAGCCACTTCCTTTACGACTGACCATAAGGTTTTAATTTTATACTGAGACTTAGCTATTCTATCTGCATACCACATACTTTTTGCCTTCCTAATAACATTTTTAAGCACCTTACAATACTATTTGTAATGGGCTGCTGCATTTAGATTTTGCCTGTTTCTAACGTTTTGATATAATTGCCACTTTGTTCTACAAGATATTCTTATCCCTCTAGCCAGCCACACGGGCTGCCTGTTTGTGCTAGCACCCTGTTTTGAACGTTCTAACGGAAAGCAACTTTCAAAGAGCATGAGAAAAGTCTTGAGAAAAGCATTATATTTATCATCTACTGTATCAGCGCTATAAACATCTTGCCACTCTTGTTCCTTGATAAGGTTTACAAATGTCTCTACAGCAACTGGATCAGCTTTCCTAAACAGTTGATAACTATATTTAACATGTGTTGCAGCATAAAAATCTTTTAGAGTTAAAATTTGTGCATCATGATCTGAAACTCCATTCACCTTTTTGCTAACAGAATGCCCTTCTAGTAATGAGGAATGAACGAAAATGTTGTCTATGGTTGTTCTACTGCTCCCTTGCACTCTTGTTGGAAATAATACGGTTTGCATAAGATTATATGAATTAAGGAGGTCTACCAGCATCCTTTTCCTTGCACAATCACTTATGCAATTAATGTTGAAGTCACCACATATAACTAACTTTTTGTATTTCCTATAAAGTGAACCAAGAACCTCCTCTAGCTTTAGCAAAAATGTTGTGAAATCGCTGGGGATCTATAAATAACAACAGTTAGAAGTTTAGCTCCATTAAATTTAACCACACCTGCACAATATTCAAACACCTTTTCAGTGCAGTACTTTGAAACATCAATTGACTCAAATGGGATGCCGTTTTTCACATACATGGCTACTCCTCCACACCGCAAAGAGCTCATAGAAAAGCTGCCAGCCAACCTGTATCCTGGTAAACCGGGTGAGCAAACTAAGACAGGTCACCCACAATACATAGGATCTGTGACGTAAATCGGCAGCTACAAACGTTATTATTGGAAAATTTGCTACAGTGTCCGGTAAAACTTACACAAAATCGCTTCTCGGTATGTTTACATGGCCATCAGAATGACAAATTTTCTAATGTTTACGAGTAATTTTTAACATTTATAAAAATTTATTCTTCTCGAAGAGGCCCTAAGGTACCGACCGGCCACCGTGTCATACTCAGACGACAGGCGTCACTGGCTGCGGATATGGAGCGGTATGTGGTCAGCACACCGCTCTCCCGGCCGTATGTCAGTTTACGAGACCGGAGCCGCTACTTCTCAGTCAAGTAGCTCCTCAGTTTGCCTCGCAAGGGCTGAGTGCACCCCGCTTGGCAACAGCGCTCAGCACATCGGATGGTCACCAATCCAAGCCCAGCCCGTCACCCCTAACTCCGGCGGACTGATGGGAACCCGTGTTACCACTGCGGCAAGGCCGTTGGCTTTTAAGATTTATGGATGCTCAATTAAGATGTCGACTTTTTCAAAATGGAGATGTGTACGTCGTTCTGTGGTATTGGAAAGAGACATTCAGCGACTAGCAAGCGTGGAGCTTGTAATGTGTCGTAGCAACACTATTCTGACATGAGTGAAGCCGACAGTGAAGCACGTCCCGATATTCATGTTACGGATAGAACTAATGATTCATAAATGACTTTTAACTTTGCCATACTTAAGTCCACTTGAATATGAGGTTATGATATCGTCAGTATGCTTAAAAATTCTTTAGTTTACTTAAATTTTGTCTTCAAAGAAAATATCAAATAATTGGTTTCACGTAAATTGTTCAAATCGCATTTCTAAATTATTTGTTAAAGATACAACAGCTGTATAGTTCAAAATTGTTGAGGCTTTCGTGGCCACTTGTTGACAAACTGCCTATTGGCTTCTGTCTCGGGTTCTTCGGCCGACGTTCATCTAATGATTTTTCTGATGTTTCGCCAGCACGAGTGGCTGGCATTGTCAAACTAAGAAAAGGACAAGAAACTGCCATTTCTAGATGTGCTGGTCACAAGGGACGGCGAAAACCTGGGACACAGCGTGTATCGAAAACCGACTCACACGGACCGATACCTGCACAAACTGTCAAACCACCACCCGAGCCAGAAAAGAGGCATGATTAGTACGCTCGTAACGAGAGCAGGACGAATATGTGAGCCGCAACACCTCAAACGAGAAATGCAACACCTGGAAACTGTCCTGAGGAGCAATGGGTACTCCACAAATTATATTAGAAGTGTAACTGAGCAAACACTCGGCGAAGTAAGGAACCAGAAAAAGAAATGTCGGTTACGGCCTTTCTGCCATACATTCCCAGAGTGACGGACAGAATCGGCCGTATATTGCGCAAACATGACGTAAAGACGATTTTCAAACCGACAAGGAAGATCAAAGAGTGTCTTAGATCGACGAAGGAGAAAAGAGACCCACTTGCAATGTCGGGAATATACCGCATACCATGCACATGCGGAAAAGTTTATGTCGGAATGACTGGACGATCCATTAACACCAGGATCAAGGAGCATAAGCGACATTGCAGGTTGGGGCAGGTGGAGAAATCGGCCATGGCAGAACACGCACTGAATGAGACCGACCACGTAATAAAATTCGCCGACACGGAAGTTCTGGCTGTAGAGAACCACTATCACACGCGCTTGTTCAGAGAAGCTGTATAAATACAAAAACAAGCGAACAGTTTGAACAAGAAAGAGGAAAGCCTTAAGGTAAACGGATCCTGGCTTCCCGTACTGCAGCGAACGACCGTCTCAGGTAGTAAGAGGAAAACCGCACCGGAAATAACCGCGGAGAAGCCCTCGGACGTTGGCGCGCCAGGTACATATAGTCTGCGCTCGCGAGGTCGGCTCCAGTGCACCACCGGCAATGGAGGGTGAAGCTTTGACAATGCCAGCCACTCGTGCTGGCGAAACGTCAGAAAAATCATTAGATGAACGCCGGCCGAAGAACCCGAGACAGAAGCCAATAGGCAGTTTGTCAGCTGTATAGTTACTACAGAAAACTTCACAAGCCAAGAAGGCTAAAAAAGCATTTTATTGGCTGACGTGTTTCGACAGAGCTATGCTGTCATCATAGGGTCTTACGCGTTACAATTTTCGCAACATTTGTTCATCAGTGTTGTAAGTTGCTTCACACTGAAACCGGTCATCCAATAAAATTATTTTTTATCGATATTGTCTTGTGAAGTTTTCTTCGGTATCCATGCACTGCAGATCGCCCCCAGACCGATCATGTCAGGAATATAAGTCGTATAATGTCTGTTACCAAATTAAGATTCTGTGACTATCTTAGCAACAAGAATTATTACGCAATTAGTTTACAAAAGTTTGTATTAAAATACGCGTTTGTAGTGGATTGATTTATACGAAACATGTTAATACTTTTTTATGAATCACATTGACTCCACAAATTCTTGAGAGTCGTAAATGTCGATTGTAAATACGTTCTTTCAGTTACGTCAGTAATGCTACATAAAATTATCATTGTCACCTGTTATATTTAGTTTGGCGTCTATGTGACTCAGTCTTGGTTTTTTTTTTTTTTTTTTTTTTTTTTTGGCTTAGAAGGTGTTTCTTCTATCAGAATCATGCGTTTTACGAAAATGAAATGCACTTATATTATTTCATTAAAATGCGTACCAGACAACCTAAATCAATGCCCTTTATCGTGTATCTTGACGGGACTGGATATGCAGATGTTACAGTCAGAGGATTATACCCTTCCTGTCGCCCCCCTCCCCTCTTCTTTATTTGAGGGAGGGGGGGGGGGGAGTCGTCAGTTTTCTGACTGGTCTGATGCGGTCCGCCACGAATTCCTCTCCTGTGGGAAGCTTTTCGTCTCACAGTAGCAATTCCAACCTACGTCCTCAACTAATTTATTATTTATGGATGTACTCCAATCTGTGACTACAGTGTTTACCCTCTACAGCTCCCTCTAGTACCATGGACGTTATTCCTTGATCTCTTCCCATGTATTCCTTTCCTCGCCAGTTCCTCAGAGAACCTCTTCATTACCTCTCACATCAGTCCACATAACTTTCGACATTCTCCTGCTCAGCACATCTCTAGTTCTTCGACTCTCTTCTGTTCCGGTTTTCCCACAATCCATGTTTCACTGCCATAGAGTGCTATACTCCAAACGTACATTCTCACAAACTTCTTCCTCAAATTAAAGCTTTTGCGTGTTACTAATAATCTTCTCTTGGAAATTAATGCTTATTTGTAGTGCTAGTCTGCTTTTGATGTCCATCTTGTTATTGGGTATTTTGGTGCCTAGGTAGCAGAATTCCTTAATTCGTCTACTTCGTGGTAACTAATTTTGATCTTAAGTTTATCGCTGTTACTTCTAATTACTTTCAACTTTCTTCGATTTACCCTCAAACCATATTCTGGACTCGATAGACTTTCGATTCCATTCAACAGATCCTGTAATACTGCTTCACTTTCATGAGGATAGCAATGTCATTAGCGAATCTTATCATTGACATCCTTCGACCTTGAATTCCATGTCCACTCTCGAACCTTCTTTTACCTGTATTACCGTCGTTGCTTCTTCGATGGTGTAGATTGAACAGTAAGGGAGAAAATATACATCTCTGTCTAACATCCTTTTAAATCCGAATAGTGTTGTGTGATGTCCTTAGGTTAGTTAGGTTTAAGTAGTTCTAAGTTCTAGGGGACTGATGACCATAGATGTTAAGTCCCATAATGCTCAGAGACAAATCCGAATAATTCGTTCTTGATCTGCCAGTCTCTTTGCTCACTCTCGGCCCTTAAACATAAAATCCTGTTGGCAGAATATCGGCAACTGAGAATTATAGCAGAGGTTGAAAATACCGCTTCTTTATGTTAACGCCTGGCATTTAACTTCACCAAAGGTTGTTTTCACTTTTCTGCGGGGGTTGCCCATGAGAATTACACACATGAAAGAATGGCGTTTTATCTACACACCCTATTTTTCCACGTAACCTCCTTCCCATTCTACGGCCTTCCTCCAGCGCGAAACAAGGGTGTGTATGCCCTCACTGTGTGAATCACCTCCTCATCGTCCTCAAAACGTCTTCCACGAAAGGCATCTTTTAATGGCCCCAACAAGTGGAAGTCCGAGAAGGCTAGGTGAGGGCGGTAGGGTGAATGGGATAACACTGGCAACGCTATTTTGCGATGTGTTCAGCAGTCCTCAGACTTGTGCATCCACATTTCTTTTGCTGATTGACAAATGCAGTGCAACTGCCGAAACGTAATGCGTCTGTCCTCGCGAATGACAACGACAGCCCGTTGCAACAGGTCAGGTGTGACAGCCGTGGATGTTCTCCCCGACCGCTGCAAATCGTGAAGCTCCACCAAACCGCCTTCTGATGACCTCACCCAGCGACTAACTGTACTTCTGTCGACAGCTGGTGCTCCATAGACTTTGCACAATCGTTTGTGAAAATTCCTCATAGTTTGTTACTCTGCAGTGAGAAATTCAATGAGGCACGTTGCTTGTAACGTACATAAACTACAGACGCCATTTTAAAACTGTCTTGCAGCTACGCTATCTGTCGGAAGTGACGGAAACTTCGCACGCTCAGTCAGGATACTTCAAAAAATACATACGTAACGTTTAGCATTCGTAGCATTGTTTTCGGCTGAGAAAAAAAAATGCGGTACATTACTTTCTGGGAAACCCTCGTATATGCTGAGTCAGTCCTACCGACAATCATTATCTGACTTCGGTATCTCTGCCGGACATTGACGTAATCTAACTGGAATGTTCCCGTAACACACGGCCTTTTCCAAGTGTACCTCCACCTCTTGAGATTCTTGAACAGGGTATTCGCTATTACTTATTGAAATTTACTACAGAATTCAATTAGTCTTTGTCATCTCTCATTCCTATTTCTAAGCCCATATTTTCCTTAAATCTCTCCCCAAGTAACTTCTTCCCCGACAACCGCACCCCTGTACCTCTTGACAGAGTTTCATCTTATTTTACGTACTAAATTACTCATTCAATATCCCTATATATTGTCTCTATCTTTTCATCTTTTGCTTGCAACGTCGGCATGTATAACTGCATTACTGTTGTTAGTGTTGATTTGCTGTCGATTCTGTGAGAAAAATCCCTATTACTGAACTGTTCACAGTAACTCATTCTCTGCCCTACTTTCCTATTCATAATATATCCCTCTCCCGTCATAACATTTTCTGCCGTTGTTGATGTCACTCTATACTCATCTAACCAGAAGTCATCGTCTTCTTTTCATTTCACTTGACTGACCCTTACTGTATATACAGTGAGCCTTAGCATTTCCCTACCACTTTTAAACTTCTGACCTTAGACTACCCACTTCGACGAATATTATGCTTTCGTTGGCCATTAAATCTTTTTCTCGTGGTCACCTTCTCCTTTGTAGTCTCCAGCTGGAGATCCGAATGGGGGCCTAGACCGGAATTTTTGACATTGGAAAGATCGTCCTGAAACGTTTCCAATTACATACCACGTGTTCTATGGATATATACTGTGTGTCTTTAATGCAATGTTTTCCATTTTGCATTGTCTTCTGAATTCTCTTGCCGTTGATCGTTGATGATTCTTCCCCCTTTTAGGCACAATGTCAGTCCCTTGGACTAAAGACTGCCCTGAACCTCTGTCGACTTCTCCGCCATCTTTGACGAGGTCGTTGTCAGAACGATGGCGTCTTCTTATGCCAGAAGTCCACGGCCACTATTGCTGACGATTTTTATTCAAAGTTTTAGTAGTGGCGAGGTTCGAGCCAAGGTCTGAAGGTGTTTTGATTACAAGTCAAAGATACGACCCCTAGACAACGGGTTTTGTGAGACATTGTATACGATAGTTGAAAAACTGGTTTTCTTTTGTGGCAAATGTCAGCAAATTGCTAAGAGAAGCGTTACGGCTTTACGACGCAAGGTATTCTGAGCGTCATAAACCCTTCATTTCTGTCTTCGCATGGATAAAAAAAGCATAAATTATTGCAACTGATGAGAGAAATAGAACAAACGTAGCAGTTGTATAACGCAGTTCACTTATTACTGCTTTGTATCTAGGTTTTACGAATGAGCTCAGCCAAATTAGAGTTCTGCAAATATTGGGTTCCATTTCATTACATCGGTTTCAGATTTTTCCCCATTAACAGCCTCATAACAATGACTTCTAGAAATAGTTAAAATTCTACAAATCGTATTTCCGAAAACTGCAAGCGATGCAGCCTTTCTGTGCATGGTTTTGTGTACAGCAGAAGCACTGCGTTAATACTGCTGGCATCGATCCCACACTGTAGGTTAACTGTCAGTTAAAACTCAACTGTCCGAGATAAGTTCTGTTAAAGTGTCATTCGAGCTTTTCATGAATCTCATCACTGGTCCCTGTTTTTATTGATGAGAATAAACAACCACATGTATCTATAGAGCTTAAGAGGCATGCAGTCGCAGTTATTAGAAGAAACATCACTGGGCATAAGGCAGGCAATCGATGTCGTACCTAAACGACAGATAGCTCAACCATTTCAAACAGATAATTACAACCTCAACAGAATATTCGGAGAGCGTTGAATCGGTTTCCCAGAAAACAAAAAAAGGGCTTGAGCGCTCACCATGCGTAGCACCTCAGAGCTTTTACTTGTTGGAGTAGTAAAGCGACAACTCTATAAGGATACACAGTCATCTCCCGATGTCATAGTATGATATAAAAGATGGTCCTAAGTTGCAATAAGTCCAGACAAAATTCAACGTGCATTTCTCTCTGTTCAGAACCGCTTTATAGCACGAATCAGTTTGAGCATTTGATGAAAGTCATAACAAAATGGCTCTGAGCACTATGGGACTTAACATCTGAGGTCATCAGTCCCTTACAACTTAGAACTACTTAAACCTAACTAACCGAAGCACATCACACACATCCATGCCCGAGGCAGGATTCGAACCTGCGCGGTTCCAGACTGAAGCGCCTAGAACCGATCGGTCAGAGCGGCCGGCGAAAGTCATAAAAATAGGCAGACGTAACGTACCTGCGTTACGGCTACATTAGGTTCAGCATAGCAGGGCAGAAGCAGACGTTTCCGGGCCTTCATCTCCTGACAGGAGGACCGTAATTTGCGGCGCTAATTTCTTGTTATCATTTGGTCAAGTTTCACGCAAGGTGAGTTGTTGATGTCCTATTCGCAGGCTATTACCAACGCCGCAGAAAAAAGTGAATAGTTGAATTAAAAAAAATTGTTGCCATAATTTTGCAGCTACAAGCTTTGTAAATTGCTTGTGTACGTCAGAAAATTCCCCACATTGTTCTCTACAACTGCGAAAAATCCGCACCTCCATGAATATGACCTATTCGTTCGCAGTGTACAACATTTTGAGTGGCCAATATTAGCTACTACCGAAAGTATGACAGGTGTCATGAAACCCTGTTATTATTTTACAAGTAATATAACGCACTTGTATTACCTAACTTGATAACAAACATTCTCGTAGTAACGTTTTACGGATGTGGGCAGGTAAATGACTATAAAATATGTCAAAGTAAAATAAATAAAATCAATAACCGGTTTTCGAACATGAGACGCAAAACTGAAAGACCGCAACGTCGTGACTACTTCGTCTGACATTATCGCTCTGTAAATGTTATCTGCATTACGCCAAAAACTTTGACCGTCATTTTCTCAGAAACGATCGAGTAATTACGGAAAAACAGAGACAAGCGTTCTCTTATCTTGACTCATCGACGACCGAGCGACGTTTCTGAGGAAGCGGGTTATGGCACTTGCCGTGTTGTCCTGAGCAGATTCCAAAGCATCCTAAAGCAGCCCTGGTCTCAATGACGTGGTTAAGGGGAGTTGGTACGCCCTATCCCGACTTGGGTTCCAGTTATTTCAGGAACCACTGTATCCATTGACATGAAACTTTTACGGTACGTTAAACTGTATGTTCTGAGTCCACTGAACTACAATATTTGCATTTCAGCCATTGCTTACGGAAATACAATTTTTTAATTGCACGGTTAAAATTTCGTGTCCTTTTTTGTACGTTACCCTAAATAATTTTAATTATACGCAACATTAGGTTTTCATTTTACTTCGGTAGACTCAGGATATGTATGTTATAACTTCATGAAAATCTTAAAAATCTACTCGAATTGGTTTATGAGATTTAGGAAAAAATGCAACAGAAAATGTAAATTTTCAGGAACGGCTTCTAAGGTTTCAAAAGACTGTAACTCACTTAATATATGCTTAATTTTTTATTTTTAGTCACTCAGAAGCACCTTGCAGCATACTGCATATCATTCTCTTGTTTTTTCCAAGTCTTTTCTTCTTTTCTTCTTTCTGGACTCCTTAGTCGCCAATTGTGCTGCATACTCTGCTTTATCACTGTGAACCTTGTCCATCCGTTCACGTTCTCTGATGCAGTTCAGTCCAGGATGAATTCCCATATGCTGTAGTACTTTCAACCTACCCATGTTGCCATCATTAAAGGCAATAACAGCATCAACGACCCTCTCCCCCCGCCCCACTTCAGTGTCTTCATTCCACCAAAAAAGTCTTTTGGTAAGCGTTCCATATAGGATTATTGAACGAATCATTGGGATTTTGAGTCCGACCATGCACACACTTCTTCAGTAATAAAGCATTTGCCAGGTTTTCTGTAAATAAGTTTTTTTGGTATCCATGACTGCTACTGGTGTGGAATGTTTATGGCGGTATGAACTGTTTGAGTACTGGGCATTGCACCATGAATCAGATTCAGGAGGGCAAAGGTCGTGTACTGGTTTTTCATCAGTTGACAGTCTGTGGAAGAAGGTGGCCCATACTGCCTACTTCAGTTTGAACAAGTCCTCAGAATTATTTCTAATGGCCATCCGATAATACTTCTGTAGTTCATCAATCATTTTGTCCGTCAGCCTGCTTCTTATGGTTTTACTGTCAGAAAGTATCTTGTCTTTCAAACTTTGTTCCAACTTTCTCAACCTGGTGCCCAGCCTATTCCGGACATGAACTTTATAACGCAGCAATCCACAACCTTCTATATAAAAAATCACCGATTTTATTAGATCTTGAAATAATGCACGTAAAAATTTTAACATTTTCAACCGGTGTAGATTATGTTTAAAAAATTAAATAAAATACTTCCCATGTGAGTTTAAGAGTGATATGAATATCATTTTATTCGGAAAACTGAAAATTTTATAATGAGATAAAAACCCTAAAATGCGAAAAAAAATTTGCCGTTCTAACTCCCCTTAAAGCAACCTAAGCTCAGATTGTTCAAGACTTTGCAGAACTTGGAAAAATGTGCCTGTTGTTGCAACGCTGACCGCTGCTTGTTCGAGGCAGCCCCAATATCGCAGGGCACCCAATAACCTTTGCAATAAACAACAGCGTAAACACGGCTAGATGCACTCATTCACTTCCTCAGCTAAAACAGAACTTCCGCAGTCTTGTACGAAATGCCGCGTAACATGTGACTACAACAACTGCTTTCTGCGCCACTTGGAATGGCGACACTGCCATAATTGAGGATATATACTACGAGCAAAGGAAATGAAAAGAAAATTCTGTTCCACACAAATATTGTCTTGAGAAAATAGAAATAAATATTATCTCTCATTCTGAATCTGTGCCCATTCCTCCTGGTAATCCACACACGAACCATGGACGAAAGCGACGTATTCGTACGGCGAAATGCTCAATGTAAAACTTGTCTCATTCCAACCAGCTCTACTGTAACAGACGTACATTTGACCACTTCGTCAATCATCATTCAGACAAAGGCAGTCTTCGGCAGGTCAGAACAGATAGTCACATTCAGAGAATAAACTGAAAACTATCAACTCTCTGCAGATTTTCAATCAGTCTGTAGCACTTTCGTTAGATACTGGCACTTCATTCACACTGACTAATGAAAATACTTATGAGTAATTGGGACACCCTCAATTACAAAAATCTCATATGCACCTCACGGATAGAATGACGAAACTATCTCTGTTCTTGGAACGTGAACCTTGCAGGAAAAACATAGAAATAAGACTATTTGGGTACCTTTCACAGTAGTTCAGCCACGTTCTAGATGCTTTTGATTTATTTGGTTTGGACACTCAATGTGTGTGCTATTAATACGGAACTTTTAAATACCAGTATTCATCATTTGTTTGTAAGATATGGCACTAGGACATGCATTAATTTTCAAGCACAAATTAAGCTCAACGACAATGCAAAACTTAAGTCATACCGTGCTCTTTCGGGACCACACGCCATTCTCGATGAATTTGCTTCAGAACTCAACAGATTAGACAAATCGGTGTTTTGAACCGAATACAGCCACATTTAACATTCAAATATTGACTGACTCCTTGCCTCGAGTTGACAAGCTTATGGATCGACTATCAGGTGGACGACTCTTTCCAAAAATGGTCTTGGTCGATGCTTATCAACTTTTCCTGGATGAGGAAACTAAAGAATTTACGATGGCTAATACGCACATCACCTTGTATCAATTCCAGCACCTTCCCTTCGGGAGAGCCCCTGCACCTGCGTTATTTCAAAGCTTTCTTCGATAAGTGACATCGAAAGTTCCTTCCTGCTGAAATTATGATGATCATATTGATGCTCACGAAGTAGGTGAAAAGGAATCTTACTTCTTAGGCAGCAAAACAACAAATGACGGACGAAGCAAGGAGGTCATTAAAAGCAGACTAGCACTTTCAAAAAGGGCATTCCTGGGCAAGAGAAGTCCACTAGTATCAAACGTAGGCCTCAATCTGAAGAAGAAATTTCTGAGAGTGTGCGCGTGGAGCACAGCATTGTAGGGAAAACCGGAACAGAAGAGAAGCATTTGATGTATGGGGTTACAGACGAGTGCTGAAAATTATGTGGACTGATAAGGTGAGGAATGAGGAGGTTGTGTGCAGAATCGGAGAGGAAAGTAATATGTGGAAGAGACTGACAGGAAGAAGGGAGAGGAGTATAGGACATCTGTTAAGACATCCGGGAATAACTTCCATTGTACTAGAGGGAGCTGTAGAGGGCAAAAACTGTAGAGAAAGACAGACACTGAAATACATCCACCAAATACTTGATAATGTAGGTTACAAAAGCTGCTCTGAGATGAAGAGGTTGGCACAGGAGAGGAATTCATGGCTCGCCGCATCGAACCAGTTAGAAGACTGATGACCAAAAAATAAATAAATAAATAAATAAAAAATAAAAAAAACCAACCGTTGCCGCGCAAGCGTGGGTAACCAGGCAATTCCAAGAGAAGAATTTTTTAATTATCCTCGACCTGATCGTCCCTGACAGCGTGTTTATATTGCTTTTGCTGGTCTTTTTTGGAACACAAGATATCTCATTATCATCGAGACATAAAGTAAATATCCCTATGTCACTTCAGTGCTTTCGACCACTGTTTGAGAGAATGACCAGGTATTTTCTTCACCTGAATTTGACCAGTTTTGCCAAGAGAATGGCATTCAACATATTGAACTGCGCCATTCTCTCCTTCATCCAACGATGTAACGGAACGTTTCTTTCACAATTGCAACGTGCACCTGTCCAAACTTCGTGTTTCGCGGTCAAGAGAAACATGCTTTGTTATTGTTCCCGAGCACCTATGACACTATGTCTGCTTTCGACGTTTCATCAGCAGAGCTCTTACATGATTGTAGTCATCGCACGTTGCTGCATCTCTTTCACCCTCGTCACTCTTTGTGACACTACCTTCGCAACAGCGGTCCAAACGAAGACCTATGTTTTCTGTCGTGTCTATAAGAAGTTTCACAGCTAGAATACGGCAACGTCAGTCAGACGTCTGTCCGTGTTCATTATACAATTCACGACGTATCTGGTACCCACGCACGGCACCAAAACCAACTTCGTTTCCTTGGTTGTGGTGACCGCTCCTCGCCTCCTCAGCCTCTGCCGCCTTCGCAGCCACCACGCCTGTCGCCTTTCGGTGCGACGGCCGTGGTGGACATCAGGCCCCTACCGGCCGTACAGCCTCCAGCGTCCTCAGCAGCGCCACACCTACACTCACCTGCGCCGTTGAAGTTACGTCCTGTCTCTTGATTCTCGGCAGAAGTTCTCCGTGGTTTGCAAGATAAATTTCGGGACGCGGGTTGGATGGTGCCATCTACCATTGCGCCACAAGCAACGACGTCAGTGGCACCGAGGCACAGCCTTCCCCCGTCGGCGCCCGCTCCCGTGGCGACGGTGCGCCTTCTTTTGTGGGTGGGGCGAGGGGGGGGGGGCGAAGGAATGCGATATCGACGACATAGTCGACCGCACCCGACGCGGCGCTCGCAGAGGTACGCGGGAGAACTTTGGAACCGCCCTCCCATCGTTAGCTGTCTTCGCTGATGGGCACTACACGAACTCGTCACCAAGAGGAAGCGAAATCCAAGTGACCTCTGTACTCGAGACGCTGTTCGGGCGGCACAGCCTTTTAACCAACCGCAGTTCAGAGGTCGTCAGCAGATCGCATGCGTCTATAGGGTAATGAACATTAGTGTGGAAGACTATAGTGAAGAACATTACATCAATGTGGCATGACGGCATTAATCATTGCTCATATCCAGAGACTTATGTGTGTAAATTATCTTTCAACACTATCTAGTTGCTATAAAAATCATTAACCGTATATAATTCAGTAACGCAGTAGAACTTACAACATTCAAAGTTTTGTGTAAAAATGGCTCTGAGTACTATGTGACTCAACTGCTGTGGTTATCAGTCCCCTAGAACTTAGAACTACTTAAACCTAACTAACCTAAGGACATCACACACATCCATGCCCGAGGCAGGATTCGAACCTGCGACCGTAGCAGTCGCACGGTTCCGGATTGTGCGCCTAGAACCGCGAGACCACCGCGGCCGGCAAAGTTTTGTGTAGCTCAATTATTAAGTGTACATAGCATAATTAATGTAACCTATTACATCTTTGTATGTGTCTGACTGTATTTATCGCCACCTCGTCTATCATATTCCGGTTGCAGCCCTCTTTCTTTGCGAATGTAGACATACGGCGCTATTGTCTCACTTAATTCATATCGACCCTGTATGGACTTATTTACAGGTTGAGCCTGTGTCAAACGCTTCACCGTACAGCAATAGATCCGCAGCCGTTAAATTGGTGTTCCAGTCACTCGTTATAAAGGGCAAGCTTTGTGTCACCCAACCTTCATCACTTTAGCAACTGATGAACGTTTCATTGACAAACTCGCACCGTATGGCCTGAGATTCACGTGGTAAATTGGATGCATTTATGTATTTCCATATAGTATGATGAAGTGAAGCTTCTGTTTCGTTCGCTGCCAGATGTTCTCTAGTGCAGTTTATGATCCTCTAACAGTTCGGGTGCTTGTATAGACGTAACTGCTGTCGATATAGCTATTTTGCATGAAATATCGTCTCTCATTTCCCAATTTAACATGATTTGTCGTTGGATTCATAGGCTCTATGTTGGACATTGGCCTTGAGCAATTAAAGAATACCTATAAATAACAAAATGGCGTGATAGAGACCTGAACGTCGCTCTTCGCAATAAGAAAGTAATGCGTCAACAACTACGATACTTAGTTCCGTGTTACAACCACAAGATTATCGACAAATAACATAGCTAATACACTTTCAAAAACAAACACAGCATTAGCGGGGGTTGTATCTTACACTGCAATAGGGCACCCAGCGAAGACAGATATGCATCGATTTTAATAGATTATATTATTTCCATTCATAGAGTAAGTTATATTTATTTCGGAGCCAGTTATAATTAGACTCTTGTAGGTATACGCAGGCATGTCGCTGAAATTTATAAATGACGTTCAAAAAGTTTACGTCTGAGAGCGATGCTGAAGCGTATATGCAACCCAACGCGACTCCGATGAGGGTTTATAAGCAAAGACATATATTCAGGGGGCTAATGTGGGATCCGAACGCAAATTTTTTGATCGCCCCTTATATTTCGACGTTTCTACCGCTGCTACTGCAGCCTATCGTTACCGTGATGACCTTGGTGCAGAGCATTGATTAATCTACTTTCAACGGTGACATTGTTAGCAGCTGACGTACAGTACATATTCATTCACACGGAAATAAACTTACGATTACGAACATATTTTCAACGCTGTTAGGACAAAATCTGTCGTTAGATGTGTTCCGAGAAAAGACTTTCCGACTTGCTTTAGCGGATGACGACATTATATTTCGTGGATAACGAGTTTCTTCTATCATAGAAAACTTGGTTATACGGCAAAAATGATCCTGTTCTTTCGGCATAACGGATCTCCGGTACTTCGTTTCCTCGCAGTGACACGTCTGCAGAGGTGGACATTCCTCAAATGATGGATCGGCCGCGACCACCACGGCCATTGCTCACAAGGTTATTTGCACTGACGCATAAAAACCCATGACGAACTCTACGAAGTTCAAGGTAAGGCAACAATTCATTTCCTGTGCACGTCTTTGATCTCATCAGTACGAAATAAAACCAAGCACACTAGAAAGACTTCTTTAAATCGTATTACTTTTCTCTAGGTAATGTCAGGTAAATACGGGGATGGGTCTGTAATGACCTAAACGTCGAGAAGCTGTCAAGATAACACTTTTTTGTATAAGAAATAATATTTAACTTGCTGAAACTCATTAGAATTTTTTAGAATTCATAAAAGACCTTAACTGTACTCTTTGGGTTACTATAAGGTTTTATTAATAACAAATTCCAAATCCCACTAAATACTTATTGCTAATAGGGCTAAAGCATTTACAAAAGTGTTCACTTAGAACTGCCTCTAACATTCTAGCCTGAAACGCCGGCCGGAGTGGCCGTGCGGTTCTAGGCGCTACAGTCTGGAAGAGCGACCGCTACGGTCGCAGGTTCGAATCCTGCCTCGGGCATGGATGTGTGTGATGTCATTAGGTTAGTTAGGTTTAATTAGTTCTAAGTTCTAGGCGACTGATGACCTCAGAAGTTAAGTCGCATAGTGCTCAGAGCCAGCCATCTTAGCCTGAAACGTACTAATTCATGTAAAAAAAACTCCATAGCCTACAGTACATGTCTTCTAGAGTGAAATTAATCGCGTTGAGAAATGAGCAGAAGCGACCTGGTTTACCTGGTAAAACTTTCTGTAGCCCAGATCGCATAAATACTTATTTTCGACTACCGGTTTCGATAGTCTTTGCTGTCATCTTCTGGTCTACAAAAATTATTGTTACAAAAAGTGTTCATTGTGAACTAGAACCTGACAACTTGACATGAGGTTCCAACTCAGTAAGAACACGTTCTGTAATAATAATTTTTGAAGACTAGAAGATGATAGCATTGCCTGTCAAAACCCTTTGTCGAAAATATAGGTAATTTACCATATATACACTCCTGGAAATTGAAATAAGAACACCGTGAATTCATTGTCCCAGGAAGGGGAAACTTTATTGACACATTCCTGGGGTCAGATACATCACATGATCACACCGACAGAACCACAGGCGCATAGACACAGGCAACAGAGCATGCACAATGTTGGCACTAGTACAGTGTATATCCACCTTTCGCAGCAATGCAGGCTGCTATTCTCCCATGGAGACGATCGTAGAGATGCTGTATGTAGTCCTGTGGAACGGCTTGCCATGCCATTTCCACCTGGCGCCTCAGTTGGACCAGTGTTCGTGCTGGACGTGCAGACCGCGTGAGACGACGCTTCATCCAGTCCCAAACATGCTCAATGGGGGACAGATCCGGAGATCTTGCTGGCCAGGGTAGTTGACTTACACCTTCTAGAGCACGTTGGGTGGCACGGGATACATGCGGACGTGCATTGTCCTGTTGGAACAGCAAGTTCCCTTGCCGGTCTAGGAATGGTAGAACGATGGGTTCGATGACGGTTTGGATGTACCGTGCACTATTCAGTGTCCCCTCGACGATCACCAGTGGTGTACGGCCAGTGTAGGAGATCGCTCCCCACACCATGATGCCGGGTGTTGGCCCTGTGTGCCTCGGTCGTATGCAGTCCTGATTGTGGCGCTCACCTGCACGGCGCCAAACGCGTACGACCATCATTGGCACCAAGGCAGAATCGACTCTCATCGCTGAAGCGACACGTCTCCATTCGTCCCTCCATTCACGCCTGTCGCGACACCACTGGAGGCGGGCTGCACGATGTTGGGGCGTGAGCGGAAGACGGCCTAACGGTGTGCGGGACCGTAGCCCAGCTTCATGGAGACGGTTGCGAATGGTCCTCGCCGATACCCCAGGAGCAACAGTGTCCCTAATTTGCTGGGAAGTGGCGGTGCGGTCCCCTACGGCACTGCGTAGGATCCTACGGTCTTGGCGTGCATCCGTGCGTCGCTGCGGTCCGGTCCCAGGTCGACGGGCACGTGCACCTTCCGCCGACCACTGGCGACAACATCGATGTACTGTGGAGACCTCACGCCCCACGTGTTGAGCAATTCGGCGGTACGTCCACCCGGCCTCCCGCATGCCCACTATACGCCCTCGCTCAAAGTCCGTCAACTGCACATACGGTTCACGTCCACGCTGTCGCGGCATGCTACCAGTGTTAAAGACTGCGATGGAGCTCCGTATGTCACGGCAAACTGGCTGACACTGACGGCGGCGGTGCACAAATGCTGCGCAGCTAGCGCCATTCGACGGCCAACACCGCGGTTCCTGGTGTGTCCGCTGTGCCGTGCGTGTGATCATTGCTTGTACAGCCCTCTCGCAGTGTCCGGAGCAAGTATGGTGGGTCTGACACACCGGTGTCAATGTGTTCTTTTTTCCATTTCCAGGAGTGTATATATAAATTGCGAATTATACAGCGTTCTGTGAATCGAATAGCAATCAGTCCGTTCACTCATTTGACAAATATCTACAATACTGTCTTTATATACAGGGCTAGTACAATTGATAAATTCGTTTACAAAGCTCCACATTGAAACTTCCTGGCGGATTAAAACTGTGTGCCGGATCGAGACTCGAACTCGGGACCTTTGCCTTGAAATGCACGCAGTTATAATCTGCCAGTAAGTTTCATATCAGCGCATACTCTACTGCAGAGTGAAAATTTCATTCTGAAAGCTCTGTATTTTCCAAAATATTATATGTAGAAATATAAGTGATGCTTGAAAGGAACCGTAAAGCTATCAAGTTTGAATTTTGCACTCTGCAGATTTTCTATGAGTTTCCTCTAGTGAAGCAATAAGAGCGATAGCCAAGTTCTTTCCTTGAATTACGTAGCAACATCTTGTCAATGGTCAAAACAGTAGCATTGCCTCGTTATCCGAGCTGTTCCAGTGGTCTTGGCAGGGGGGGGGGGGGGTACGTATACACGGTCATTGATGTACGAACCAAGGAAAAAGTAGCGAGGGAAGAGAGCCACATCACATTCACCACTATGCCCAGCCCAACGATGTGGAAGTTCGTCTTTAGAAAGCGACGAACGTCGATGCTTTAATGAGTGGTGCTTCGTTTTATTAAGAGATAAAATTCTAGGAATCAGCAACAGCGACAACTGCAACAGATCAAGGTAAGTGGTACCCATCACAGTTTCCTCACAGAAGAAAATCGTCCCATACGTGTTGTCTGCGACATTGCGCAGAATACATTAATCTTTGGCGAGTCTCGTTCCAAAATTTCATGAAGGATTTCAGTGTCTCACACTCTCACATCGTGGCGGTTAACCTTTCCAGATAACGGTTGCTTGCTGCTGAATATCAGGAAGGCTTGGAGGCGAAATGTTCACCATCAACAGCTTCCTGCATTGTGATGCAAAAGTGAGAGCACCTACTGTAATCTTGCGGTTTTAATGGTTGTAGACGGTATAGCTTGAAACGTAACCACTGTCGCAAAATCTTACACAGTTTGCTGCAATATTCCAAGTTCGTGGGTTGCGCGTACCGTTGAAAGACCTTTACACTAATTTTTACTTGTTATTTTGAAATTCCTGATTCTACAGTTGATGGTTATTTCATTTGGTAGTAACTTCTGGTCGAGTACGGGAACAGCGTTGTTGAATTTTGGTGAATGGGGAAACAATTTACTTTACGTTAACTAATAAAACTTTTTCAACTTTTTGCCATTTGGATTTTGAATTATTATTTCTGACAGGAATTACACCGCGAAAGCTTCATCATCGGGATTTTCAGCGTCACTTGAGTCTTTCCGCCTCGCAGAGGTGAAGCAGTAGCACTTGATAAATGGTATGTTGGGTTGGGTTGTTTGGAGGAAGAGACCAAACAGCGAGGTCATCGGTCTCATCGGATTAGAGAAGGACGGGGAAGGAAGTCGGCCGTGCCCTTTCAAAGGAACCACCCCTGCATTTGCCTGGAGCGATTTAGGGAAATCACCGAAAACCTAAATCAAGATGACTGGACGCGGGATGGAACCGTCGTCCTCCCGAATGCGAATACAGTGAGCTAAATAGTATGTTGTTATACAATTCTAAAAACGTATAAGCGGCAGAGAAAACAAACAGCAGTGCTAAAAGCACCTGCATATTATGAAAAACTGCTTCACTAGTGGCCAAAGGCGATGTTCCTCAAGATTGTTTCATTCTTATTCTACACTTATGACCTAAAACATTAGGACGAAATGAACACTACGCGACCAGTGATATATATTTTCAGAGGTTTACCTCTATGACATGAGACACTGGGAAGATGAAATTGCTGTCAAAGACTACGTTTTCTCGCGAACTGATTTTTATATGAACAGAAGAAGACAGCATGAAGTAAGAGTCACTGCCATTGGGATTCTTTAAGCAAAAGATTGTTGAAAGTCTTTAAAGTCAGTACCGCCATTAGACTATTTTTTCTTTACAGTGTTACATTTCCACCTACACAATTATGATTGTGTAATTAAACAACAGTCTAATTGCGACACTGACTTCAAAGAAATATATTATGACTGTGGCCCCGCATAATGAGAAAATTAATTGTTGAAAGTATATGGAACTCCAGTAATTTCGCTGTGTCCCCTCTCGTCGAACGTATTATTTCGGATATACAAAAACAGAAATACAGCGGACAACAGAAATTCTATAATCTTCCTAGGATGTTAATAGCTCATTGATTTCAGTGCTAAAATAGCTAACGTCTGGTTGTGTAGTATTCGTCTTCTGACACCTAGCTCAGCACGTAGACCACGCTAAGCCGTCCTACAGACGATGCGCACTCAGCACGTACCAGTTCTCCCTTTTCCTTTACAACTACGGACGATATGTTGGGGACAGTTACGGTATGTTTGTAATAATATCTAACGATGCAGCATTTGAAACTTCGCGGTAGAAGTCTCCACTGAGTGAGTGCTACGGGTCTCACTCCGGTCAAAGATAGGCGGCCCATCGGCGGTGCGCTATTGGTGCCGCTTTCCCAGCAGAGGGCCTAAGGCTATCGTCAGGGGCGGAGCGGGGCTGGAAGGAGGGGGAAATGGGAGGAGGAGGGTACAGTGAAGCGGGTCAGGGGCCACGGCGCACGCGCACACCGCTCATCACAGAGCGAGGCAGTCTGCCGCGCTAGCAAGCTGCTCACCAAGGGCGGCTGTGGGCTGCGTCTCCATCAAGTGGAGCACCGCCGTGGGGTAAACCATGAAGCAAAACCGTAGCACGTAATCTCTATGGAAAGTATTATGTACTTATTGCCGCTAACTAGGCGAGAGTTATCGCATCCGAACACCCTTTATCTCTGAAGGTATGTACGAGTACACATTTTGATCGAAAGTACTTGGACACCTATTAGTGAAAATTTATGTGGGCGTGTCCTCCCTTCGCCTTTATAATCAATTGAACTCTGCTGCCGACCCTTTCAGTAACGTATCTGAATTTCTGTGCAGGAATGGCAGCCCATTCTCCCTCAAGAGCCGGAACCACAAAACGCAGTGATGCTGGAAGCTGGGATCTAGAGCAAAGTCGACGTTCTAGCTCCTCCCAAAGGTGCTCTGTTAGGTTCATCTCCGAAATCTGCGCAGCAAGTCCGTTCCAGGAATGTTGCAGTCCACAAAATATTATCCCAACGATGCTGATCTATCAGAGAGTGCATTGTCATGCTGATGCAAACAATTACCGTCATCGTTCATTTCCTCTACCGTACGCATTACACTTCGCTGTAAAATGTATACCCATACATATCCTTTCGCATTTAGCTTTTCCTTAAGTGACTGGATTTCTGATTTCCTGTCAGAGACGTCACAGTTCGTTGTAATTGACGGAAAGTCATCGAGTAAAACAGAAGTGATTTCTGGCGCTCCACAAGGTAGTGCTATAGGCCCTTAGCTGTCCCTTATCTATACAAACGAGACAATTTGAGCAGCCGTCTTCGGTTTTTTACAGATGAAACTGTCATTTATCGACTAATAAAGTCATCAGAAGATAAAAAAAACAGCAAAACCATTAAGAAACGATATCCGAATGGTGCGAAAAGTGGCAGTTGACCCTAAATAACGAAAAGTGTGAGGTCATCCACATGAGTGCTAAAAGGAACTCGTTAAACTTCGGTTACACGATAAATAAGTATAATCTAAAAGACGTATATTCAACTAAATACCTAGGTATTACAGTTACGAACAACTTAAATTGGAAGGAACACATAGAAAATGTTGTGGGGAAGGCTAACCAAAGACTGCGTTTTATTGGCAGGACACTTAGAAAACGTAACAGACCTACTAAGGAGGCTGCCTACACTACGCTTGCCCGTCCTCTTTTAGAATACTGCTGCACGTTGTGGGATCCTTACCAGATAGGACTGGCGGAGTACATCGAAGAAGTTCAAAGAAAGGTAGCACATTTTGTATTATCGTGAAATATGGGTGAGAGTGTCACAGAAATGATACAGGATCTGGGCTGGACATAATTAAAGGCGTTTTTCGTTGCGACGGAATTTTCTCACGAAATTCAAACCACCAAATTTCTCCTCCGAATGTGAAAATATTTTATTGACACCGACCTACACAGGGGGGAGCCATCACCACGATAAAATAAGGGAAATCAGAACTCGTACGGAAAGATATAGGTGTTCATTCTTTCCGCGCGATATACGAGATTGGAATAATAGAGAATTGTGAAGGTGGTTTGACGAACCCTCTGACAGGCACTTAAATGTGATTTCCAGAGTATGTGTGTAGTTGTAGATGTAGACGAAGAACGAGATCACACCATGCCGATGAAAATTATCCCCATACACCATCTCCTCCGTACTCCATTGTTGCGCTACACGATGTCAAACAACGCTCCTCGGGCATTCGCCAAACCAAACGCTTCCATTAGACTGCCGCAGGGTACAGCGTGATTTGTCGCCCCCTCATCACTGGTTTTCAGTCATCCACTGAGCAGTGGCGTAGGTTGTTGTATATGTCTTACAAAAAGCAGTAATAGTACTCCTCTCATGAACTGACAAGTATGTAGCAGACTAGAAGACTGATGCACAGGTATGTAAAAATAAGTTATGAACATAATTATGACATTCGAATCAAGTAAGCGATAGCTTGCAAATTGGAGATACTTACACTATACCCGAAAACCTGGCTGAAATTAACTTACAAGTTCACGGCACCCTCCATCGGTAGCGCTGGAAGTCAACATGGTGTTGGTACACCCTTAACGTTCATGACACCTTCCACTCTAGCAAGCATATGTTCAATCAGGTGGTGAAAGTGTTCTTGAGGAAGGCAGCCCATTCTTCACGGAGAGCTCCACTGAGGATAGGTATCAATGTCGGTCGGCGAGGCCTGGGACGAAGTCGGCGTTCCAAAACATCCCAAAGACGTTGTATAGGATTCACGTCAGGACTCTGTGCAGGCCAGTCCAATGCAGGGATGTTATTGTCGTGTAACCACTCCACCACAGGCCGCGCATTATGAACAGGTGCTCGATAGTGTTGAAAGATGCAACCGCCATCCCCGAAATGCTCCACAACAGTGGAAAGCAAGAAGGATCTTAAAACATCAATGTGAGCTTGTGTTGTAATAGTGCCACGCAAATCAACAAGGGGTGCAAGCCCTCTGCATGGAAAACACGACCACACCATAATACCATCGCATCCGAATTTTATTGTTGCCACTACATAAACTGGCAGATGACGTTCACCGGGCATTCGCCATACCCACACGCTGCCATCGAATCGCCACATTGTGTACCGTGATTCGTTACTCCACACAACGTTTTCCACTGTTCAGTCGTTCAGTGTTTACGCTTCTTATACCAAAGGAGGCGTCGTTTGGCACTTACTAGCGTGATGTATGTGGCTTATGAGCAGCCGCTCGACAATGAAATCCAAGTTTTCTCACCTCCCGCCTAACTGCCATAGTACTTGCAGTGGACCCTGATGCAGTTTGGAATTCCTGTGTGATAGTCTGGATAGATGTCTACCTATTACACATTACGACCGTCTTCAACTGATGACGGTGTCTGTCAGTCAACAAACCTGTACGCTTTTGTGGTGTACTTGTTCGTTCACGTTTCCATTTGATTATCACATCAGATACAGTGGACCCAGGGATGTTTAGGAGTGGGGAAATCTTGCGTATAGACGTATGATACAAATAACACCCAATCAACTGACCACGTTCGAAGTCCGTGAGCTCCGCGGAGCACCCCATTCTGCTCTCTCACGATGTCTATTGACTACTGAGGTTGCTGATAAAAAAAATGGTTCAAATGGCTCTGAGCACTATGGGACTTAACATCTGTGGTCATCAGTCCCCTAGAACTTAGAACTACTTAAACCTAACTAACCTAAGGACATCACACACATCCATGCCCGAGGCAGGATTCGAACCTGCGACCGTAGCAGTCCCGCGCTTCCGGACTGAGCGCCTACAACCGCTAGACCACCGCGGCCGGTTTTAAAGTATCAGCCAATAACATTGACAGACTACAATTCTGGCGGTCTTTTTCACCAGAAAAATAAAATCTGCTACTGGTATCTCATACCACCGACTGCACCATATACACAATGCCGCAACCTCTACTGCTCCGAGGATAGCATCTCGGAGCTAGATATGATGTCTACTACGGCCAGAAATATTACACCTTATGCAGAGGTAATTACGGAATTATTATCGTGTTTTAGTCCGATCAAGAATTCAAGAGATTTATTGAAATAGGAATCATTTCTTAACGTTAATAGATTATTTTCAGATCAGGTGAACCAAAAGGGAAAAACAAAAGTCGAAAACAAAGTACGAAATGCTAAGATTAGAAAGGGTGAAAGTTGGAGCTGCAGTCTTTCGCTTCAGTCTATACGTCGAAAAAGCAATGACGATACAATCTACACATCGAAGAAGAAATGACGGAAATAGAAAAAGTCTCAAGGGTGGGATTAAATTTCAGAGTGGAAGGATATCAATGATATGATTCGCTGATGACATTGCTATCCTCAGTGAACCTGAAGAATAATTACAGGATCTGTTGTATGGAATGAATAGTCTAATAAGCGCACAATACGGATTGAGAGTAAATTGGAAAAAAGTATTTAGATGAATTGGAAATTATGATTGCGGGAAACTTAACATTAAAATTGAGGATCACAAAGAAGACGAACTTAAAGAATTCTGGCAGTTATGAAGCAAAATAATCCATGACGGCACGAAGTAAGGAGGACACAAAAAGCAGATTAGCACATGGAAAGAGGGCATTCCAGGCAAAGGGAATTTCAAGGGAACATCTGTGTCCTCTGGTACTAGAAGAGTAACACCCAATTTAACATTATTCCACCAAGTAAAGTGCGAAGTACTGGTTCATTACTTGAAAGTGCACAAATACGTTGATAACTGCCTGTGTTTTGAGGGCAGTAGCCTGGTGCGTGAAAAAGACTATCTGATCAGTGCCGTGTCATTGAGTAGTGTTTATTAATAAGGTACATCTCAACCAATCACCAGATAAACCAATGATTTTTAGAGACCAAGATGAAGTTTACTGGTTGCTGGTGTCGGTGCACGTCGATTTGTTACCGGCTGGAATGTGTGCCATCCTCCAAACGTACAAACAGTTGACGCCGCCGATAGTGAAGCTTGGAACAGTGTGCCGTCAGAAGCGGGCTTAGGTTCTGGAGCCGCAAATGAATAAAAAAGCTTTATGGAGGAAGTTTCTTAATTATCGACGTTGCAACTTTACAGTTTGTTATATCTGAATACTGCATGGTTGTTAGCCAAATAGTCTTGAAAGAACACACGAGAAGCTCATAATCCTTGGGAAATCGACACAGGTCAGTCAATAAACAGATTTATAATAAAACGAGACGAGAAATCAAATTCTCGTTGCCTTCACTCACTAATTAAATTAATTATCGTTGAGTTTGGCCACTATGCACAATTATGATGCTGTCACAGTGAGAAAAACAAGTTGAGATATGCTCCAGGTTATATTTGCTATTAGTGGTTTGCGTAACCATGAAATAGTTGTAGGATAATTTAAAGGATAATATTTATTGCCTCAAATTACTGGCGAAGGTCAGGATAAAATTAACAGAGAACGGAGTTCTCTAAAACTCAAATCATATTGCAAAATCACGTTAACGTTTTGCGGAGGCACAAAAATGTGAGGAACACCGTGTGGAGGAAGCACAACCACATCTGCTCATCTGGCAGCTTGCCAAATCAAAGTTAACGACACAACAAGAAGCCACAAATTATAACCAAATTAAGCAGCACAGGTTGTGTGCCAGAGTAAGCAAGTCGTGAACTGCTTAGAATGTAGGTTGCACTTCAGCAACTGCAACACTTTACATTTACCCAACAAGGGCTGGTGCGCGCCGATCAGCACCAGACGGAGGCACGCAGAAGAAACGCTCAACATGGCGTCCCAGAGCAGAATAGCTCAGAATCTGACTTCCTGGGCATCGACTGCCAAAGTACACTAAGAAGAGAATGATCCACTGCTATTTCCATTGTAAAGGACGAAGGAAAACGGGAAACACAATAGAAACTTCCCACTCTTGGGCATTCAGAATGCATATTAACAAATACGAAGTTGGTACTATGCATTAGCAGTGTCTCGTCGACTCTTCGGCTTTTTTCACACTGAGCACGGTGGCGGGGCGACTTAGATTCGATTGGATGACCATAATTTTTCGAGCAGAGGCCACCGTTTTTCTCACGCTGCTTGGGTGGCACCGCGGCGAGTCGACCTACGATGTTTGTGCAGAAAAGGCAAAAATGCCAACTCAGTTACTCGGGGGATGCCACTGGTGGCATGGCAGCCCATGCTCTTATCTAGGTCAGGTGCTGGCTCTGCTCATAAACTCCCTAAGCAGGTCGTAATCTCAGTTCATAAAAACTGTCCATCTCCCTGGTAACTGCCTTCTGCTGCCAACAGGACCCAGAGATCACACTCGAAGTGCACCTCGAAGTACGAAAAACGCAAAGCCTCCCTCCAAAGCCCACATGACCAGTACTCTCAATAAAATAACCACAAAATAGCTGCAGAAAATGAAACAATATCACTTAGCGACATATAACGGTTCAGCCAGTTTATGCTCTGGTTCGGAATCATTGCCTCGATAGTGCGTTGTGCTTCCTGTGGCGCCATCAGTGTTTACTCGCAGAAAGGGGGATGGAGGTAGAAGGGCGTGTGAGTCGACGCGGTCTGGTGGGAAGACGAAACGTTCTCTTCGGAGGTGATTCCCTTGCCAAAGATGAAAGTGTCTCTTGGCAGTGCGAGCTAGTGTGTTGAGATACTGACGTTTTGCGGACACACTCAACTGTTTCTGGGAAGGGTCATGAACCAGATTTGCATCGACTACTATCGCCTGTTCTGGAAAAAAGTGTCTGTTAGTATGGACATAGTACATCCACCTCTGGAAAGAGGTGTTTGCCTCTATGGAGACAAATGACGGCATTCTTGCCTTGTAAGTTAAGTAATTCTGCACGTGTTTCTTGGTTTCTGATTTTTCACTTCTTGTGTTTAAACTATTGACACTCAAGTACAGGGATGTTCTTGAAACACAATTGTGGCTTGGGCTGGTACATAGCAACTAAGTGTTTCAGCTGCCTTGTTAATAACTGTTTTGCTGTTAAAAAATGACAGATGTTAGAATATTTTTCTCAAATTGGTGAATACTGAGACGTCATTTGAGGTCTCTGATTAATAAATGTTTTGCTATTGTTTTAAAACTTGTGGCAGCTGTTAGAAAAATTTTTGTTAGGTCAGGGGAGACTAAGAAGTCATTTGGGGATCCTTACATAATAATTAATTGTTACTTTATTTAAAGTTGTGGCTGCTCTTTGAATATTTTTCTAATTAAAATCATGTACAGTGAAGAGTCATATGAGTTGCCTACTTAATTACTGTTTATTACTTTTAAAATTGTGGCAGCTGTTCGAATCTTTCAATAATTCAGTAAAAGAAACTACATTTAACGGGTAGTGAATGCTGCAGGAACTTTATGGGGCTTCAGTCCTTTCATTACGGCGATCTGTTCCTAAGGTCTCAGCCGAAACCCACCTTATCACTGCTAGTAGAGCATGATTTTTCTCTGGAAAGCTCTTGTTGCAGTAGCATTCATATGTTACTCTTTACTTGGGTTGACCATTTCAATTTGTTTGGTTAATTACCCGCCATTTTCCAGTTAGCAATTGTCAATATGGAAGACAGGCCATGCTCAATGATAGGTTATCTCAAGAAAGATTAGCTGTTCTATGAGCTGAGAATTCGCCAGCAGTCGGGCGAGGGTGTCATATCTGAGCTGACTGCCCATGTGCACGGCATCTAAGGGAAACCCTTGGATCTCAACCGCAGCGCCAAAGGCGAGGTGCGTGCTGCGCTCAAAGGGGTTGGCAGGACTGAAGAAGAATGTGAAGTTTTTACGAGATACTCACCCTAGACGCAAACAACTGTATGGGATCCCAGTGGAGGCTACACATTGGTTGAATCATCTTTGTGACCGAAAACAGGAGTCCCTTAAGTCTGAAGTGATGCTGTTGATAGGTTAGTTAGTCAATTTAAGGATTCACAGATAGATGTGTCTTCTTGCACTAGATGACGCAGAAAATGTAAGTAGGGGGAAGGTGTATTTGATAAGTGTTGTTGATAAGCTCTGGCCTCAGAAGAGCGAGCAGGAAACCTAGGGGCCAGTAAATGAGGACTCCTCTAATGCCTTTGCTAGGTTCCCTAACCCTGTTTTGCATTTACTACATGGAGTTAACAAGACTTCTATTGAGAAGATTACACAAGTTGGATTCGTGTCATGATTGACGGTTCAGTTTGAATTTCATGCTGATGCATTGTGCATTTCACATGCTTCTTCACCCGTTAACCCCTGGAGTTTTAAGCAAGCTCTTTTCTGAGATTGTTCAAGCGGAGGGATCGCTTCACAGTTTGAGACAGCATGTTGTTCAATTAAAGTTGCCATTCCCTATTAGATATGCTATGCGTTGGAGCGTAAGTATTTCAGGCATGTGCAACCCCAGCCAAGACCATACCTAAGTACAGTTATAAGATGCACACTGCGATGTTAGCCTTGGAATTGAATGTAGCCGAAGGTGATGTAACCAAGAGTATACCAGAAGGCATGAAAACCGATGATCGATTACATGTGACTTTTTCCAGGAACCTTTATGGAATTAGATACTTTGGTTGCCATAATGGAGGGGTTGAGGTTTGCCAGTGAGCAACAGGAGGTGTACAGTGGCCTAGTTATTTCATGCAAGGGCACGAACACATGGCCAAGGGCCTTGCATTGGTGGAGATTAAACTCAAGTTTTGTTTTAGGGGTGCGAATAGCGAGCATTTTGTGTGGTCATGCACCCTTGAAGTGAGGTCTGCGTCTGAAAAACTGACGCCACTGGTCAACAGCTTGAGAGTATAGCCGGTGTCCTGTGAAGGGTTGCGCCCACATTAGAACAGTTCAAAGTCTGATGCTTCCTTACGTGTGAGCGCCCTTGAATAGTGAGCCTGTGTGCACTCTTCTAGGCTCTGTGAGTTCTATTTCTTTACTTGGTTACAACTAGTACCTCGAATTTAGGAAGTGTGTAGACTGACTCCTTTGTGGCCCCCATCAGAGCTGTTGTGTGGTTAATGAGCAAGAGTTACCTCTGCTCAGGGTGTTCCAGGGCAAGTTTGCCATACTGTTGCCAATTGGTCTGTCAATCAGATACCTGGGTGTGATTTCATTAGGCGCACTGGGTTGGTTCTTGATTATCGGAATCGTGCCTTTTATTTCAAATTGTGCCCTACTGAAAGGATGGTCTTGTGTTCTTGTCATCGTTCTGATTCTTTAGTAATGTGCAATTGAGACCTTCTGTCTTTGGGATTGATGATTTGGAAGCTGACGAGGCTAGGCAACTGCTCAGAATGTTGTCCCCATTTCCAGATATCCTCACCAATAAACTAGGCATTACTGATAAAATCAAATATAAGATTTGCTTGGTTGATGACATTCCTGTTCATCAGGCACCTTACACACTGTCTCCACTCAAGATGAAGATTTTGTGTGGACTAATTAATAACAAAAAGTGGCTCTGAGCACTATGGGACTTAACATCTGTGGTCATCAGTCCCCTAGAACTTAGAACTACTTAAACCTAACTAACCTAAGGACATCACACACATCCGTGCCCGAGGCAGGATTCGAACCTGCGACCGTAGCAGTCACGCGGTTCCGGACTGAGCGCCTAGAACCGCTAGACCACCGCGGCCGGCAATTAATAACATGTTCTGGGATGGGGCCATTAGACCTTTGACTTCTCCTCATGTTTGACCCATGTTCCTGGTTTCTAAAGGGCAGAGGGCCTTCAACCAAAAGATTAGCGTCAGGTCAATTCTACTGCCTGACCTTGATATGTGACAATGCTCCAGGTTTTACCTCTTGAGAATTTTTGTTTTGATTAGGGGATCAGACATATTATTACCCTCTTTACTACCCCAACTTTTTTTTGCGGAGTGGTTGAACAAGAATTGAGCTGCATTTATAATATTTCACACTAAATCTCAAAAGAAGTGGTACCTCTCTATCCCCTGGTTAAATCTGGCATTTAATACTGCCGCTCCTGCCTCACTAATCCTTGACTGTACAATAACCTCTCCTTTGGCTAACTTTTGGACCATTGACAAGCTGCTCCCTGAGTGAGTTACCCATCAGAATGTCAGAGATAATTGGGAAGGAGTGACATGCAACATAGAGCTTGCACATAGGTGCACGGGTACAATTGTAGGAAGCACAAGTGGGAGGGTGAAGAGCACTTGTTTGTGCACAGGTTTAATGTCTTGGCTAAGACCAGAGCAACAACTTCTGGTAAACCGCATCACCGCATTACTGGCGTCTGTAAAATCTTAAAGATTCTGAGTCCAATTGATAGACTGGTCCATAATGAGTTTATGGGAAAATCTGTAGAATACATCTTAGTGAGGTTAAGGAGATTTGTTAGACTCACCCTAACCTTTTTCCCCAAGGTACCAATTCCCCACCAGGGTCTGATTGTGGGAAGTTGAGCCGTGGTAGCTCTGTCACTTATCGAATTCTGCTCTGGCTCAGCATCAGTGCCTCGATAGCGCAGAGTGTTTCCGTGACGCCATCGTTGACCACTAGTGGAAAGACGAACGGGATGTGGATGGGAGTGTGTCGATGTGGTCTGGCTTGAAGATGAAACACTCCCTTTGGAGGTGATTCCTTTGCCGAAGTCTGAGGTCCCTCTCGGCAGTGTGAGGTAGTGTGCTGAGAGTCTGACGTTTTGCGGACACAACCAACTGCTGCTGAGAAAGGTCATGAGCCTAGTCTGTATCCACTATGATCGCCCTGCCTGCAGAGGCGACTTGGAATTGATTTGCCCCTATGGAACCAAAGGGTGGAGTCTTTGCCTTTCAAGTAATTTTGCACCTGTTTCTTCGTTTCTGATTTTTGCTTTCTTTCGTTTTAAACCGTTTGTAGTCAAGTATAGGGGTATTCTTGAAAAACACAATTGTCGCTTGAGCTGGTACACAGTAACTTAGCGTTTCAGCTGTCCAGTTAATAACTGTTCTGCTATTTAAAACATATTACAACAGGTGTTAGAATATTTTTCTTAAACTGGTGAATAAGAAGTCATATGATCTGTCTGTTTAATAACTGTTCTGCTGTCTAAACAATTTGTGACAGCTGTTAGACTATTTTTTTCTGATGTGTACTGAGAAGAAAGGTGAGCAATCTGCTTAATAACTATGTTGGCTATTTAAAAAATTGTGACAGTTGTTTGAACATTTTACTGAAATTGCTGAATACTAAGAAGTTGTTTGTACCGTCTGTTTAATAACTGTTTTAGTATTTTTACGAAAAAAATGATGGTGGCACCTGTTAGAATATTTTTCTTAAACTGTTGAATACCAAGAAGTGATCTGAGAAGTCTCCATAGTAACTGTTTTGCTATACTGAAAACAAGTGGCAGCTGTTAGAATTTTTTCTTAAGCTGTGGTATACTCAAAAATAATTTGGAGGTGTGAAACATTACATGGATAGGCCCACGTAATTTTATGTAAATATAACGTCGCAAAAACGATGGAAAGCGCAAAAATGCGCACTAATCTATTTTTTTACTGTAAACAAATTCATGTCTAAATAACTTTTGTACATTAATTTTATGAAATGTAGTTATAGTTTCATAAATAATATTTCAAAGATATAACGGCAGTCAGCTGGTGGCTGAGTGCGATTAGCCGGCACGGTAGCTCAGCGTGTTCGGTCAGAGGGTTAGCTGCCCTCTGTAATAAAAATAAACTGAGTTAGCCGATTAACAACGAACTTAAACGGATGTCTTACGACGTCCGCCCCGAGCAGATGAAACGAACAAATGCGAACAAAATGAGATTAAAAAAAAAGAAAAAACTGCGATCGATTGTAATACGTATTTTTGATTCAAGAGCGTTTCTTCTCGGATCTCTCTCTCTCTTGTCTGGCAGCCCTTGCACTGATAGGACGCACTATAGTTGCATTACTTGTGTACCAGTAACTAATCTTCCTTTTGTGTAGACAAATCTGATGTAAGTGTACCCTTAGAACCATTTGTAGCTAAATTAATATAAGTTAGTTAAGTCTCTTGAGTTCTCATTTTAACAGTTCCCCTAGGCACACAAAATGTTTTATTGTTACAACCAACGACCGATAACACCTTAACGGATCGTGGCGCGGAGACGCAATGGCCGAATACAATCAGTATTCTGCCATTTATTCATTTTCAACTTGCTAAAACGTCCCTGAGATTAACTGCCGATCATTACCATGCGTTTTGCAAACTTGAATGCAAGCGCGGAACCTTAAATGGTCTGCAGTAGGATAGGCTGCTGGAGGTGTGACCTGTTGGAATTGCGTCCGCTGACCATCCCGCCGCCACCACCCAGATCAGCTGTGTTCAACGCCGACTAAGAGTCCGGTGAGGACATACTTGGTGTGGAATTATTCGAACTACGGTTCCGTTTCCGTTCAGCATTTAAATGGCGGCTGATGAAGGTTAATTCGACGGCTCTGCAGTAACAGTTCCCACCGGAATCATTTTGGTCCCTTGTTGTATCGTCGGTAGCCGGTATTTGACCAAATTCTATACAGCGGTTGTGTTCCGTCTGCCTCTATCGTTAAGTGTTGCGGGATTAGCGTTACTTGTGTCCACTCTGAGATTTTCCATGTATGATAGACTATAATACCCTGCCTACCCGGCCGTTAACCTGCGGGTCTTGGTGCTATTAGTATTGCTGATTATTATCTAGGCAAGACATTCCTGCTGTGGATATTGATTTTACTGTTGTATTTGTGCACCCTAAGCTGTGAAATAGAGCGGGCCTACCCGCTTGGGGCAGCTCTGTTGTGAAACTTGCTTCCTTTTTGCGGCAAGATTAAATTGCAAATTAAATGGTAGAATAGTAACGCATTTGTCCTGTGGTGTGCTTGCTTAATTTTAAAAGCAGTGTGAGTGAGTCTATTTAAATTTTCTGACACACTCTTCTCCCGTTCTTAAGTTCGGCACTGTTCTAATCTGACCTCTGTCTGGAGCTCCCCGCGAATTGATTACCGTTCTGGGGGGAAGGAGAGGTAAGCAGCATCTTAATACTAATTACTCATCGCGTTCTTAGCTCGCTCACCTGAAGATTTTGTTTCATCGATCTGTCCTAAACTGAACTCACACCCGTTATTGCGCTCAGAGTCTTGAATTGGCATGAAATTGTTGTGTGTATTTCTAAGAGAGTATTTGTCTGTTATAAACATGTTCTGCTCCCGCGCTTAGTCTCAAGGTCAGTGTGGCTGGTTAGTTTGCAAATCAGCACCGGACGTGATACTATACTCCCACCTGGGTAGCTAAGAAGGCGTGCACTATTTCTGATGTTGCTGTAATTAGGATACTACTGCTATTCTGTAATTGCACTTGATCTTCCCACTTTTGAGTTTATGATTAGTATAGTTAGTTATCATTCCTGTAAAGTCTAAAAACTGCTTAATAACCCTTGTTAAATTGCATACAATTTGGGTAATGGTTTGCCATTAGCAGGTCAGAATATTTGTTCAGTTGTTATTTCAAAGCTCTATTTAAGTCCAAATGCTCTTTTTCTGTATTAATCGAAAAATTGTTATCACGACTAAAATTGTTGTATTTCAACCGAGTTATGTAGTTTTAAATAAACTGTCTTATGCATTTTACGAATGGTGCTTAACTTTCATTTGGCCCAACTCTTGAGCAATCATAACCCGCGCGAAGTGTACCACTTTGGTAGCAGAGTGTGGATCCTCTGGGTAGAAGGTACGGTAGTTGTTAATTAGGCAAGTAATACTTGTAAGAGGCAACTGGATCTTGTTTCTTATTTTGTCGAATTCCATCCATTTTTGGAAATTTTCAGGTGCACTCGGTGGCAACATGACGACCAGAGGTGTGCTGAGGCCGGGCTGCCTCAAGCAGAAAGAGATTCAACATGAACTCCGAATTCGCGTGGAGTCGGAGGAAGGCAGCGTGGCAGAGCTGTGTGTGCGGGTGCGTGGTGCAGTGGGGAGAATAGTACGGGTGACAGGTACCCACGTCAGAGCGGCTTGCTGCGCTGCTTCCATGTGCCTTTTAGAGCAGAACGATCTTCTTTCATTTTGGACGATAAAAACAACTTTGCAGAACAGCAGCTAATCCACCCAGTCAATGTGGCTTATCAAAGGTGTGTAAGCCAAATGTTCTTCTGAGACCGATTGTGAGTGCCATAGGATCTCACACCCATGAGGTGGCCCTATGTCTCGCCTCCTTGCTACAGCCGTATATTGGTAGAACTGACAGTTACATTAAAAACTCTGTGCATTTTATTGAGAAACTGAAGAAGATTAACGTCAACTCAAGCGATACTCTTGTCAGCTTTGATGTAGTTTCCTGTTTAGTATGGTGCATGTAAACGAAGCTATTTCATACATAGCAGATTATTTTTTCGACTGACATAGTGGCTTTATTTAGACACTGCCTTACGTCAACTTATTCCCAGTACAGCAATGAATTTTACGAACAAATCGATTCGTTCATCGTCATCATAACAGTGTATGCTTTCCACCTTTTACCTTTCCTTTCATTTCTTAGTGCTGGCTTGTCACGTGAGCTCTAGATATTCATACCGTTACAGTGTTGGAAAAAATTGCAACTCAAAAAAACAGTTAATGTAGAGTAATGAAACTTCGGGAGTACATTCGTCTAGGTAACATTTTAAGTGACGAACACTGCAAGATCACAAGTTTACGTACGCGCGAGATGAACCTTTCCAGATGTAAAATGCAGATAGATAAATAAATCGCCAGAATATTGAATGCAATCCTTCAGACTCATACAACAGGTCGAATGACTGACGTACAAACTGGCAGGGAGGATGCGTTGGATAACGCCTAAAGTGCCCCCACTGTCATACGAAATCGCATGTCAGACCATAGCTCCATGTGAAGGTCCAGTGTGTCTACAAGCAGGCAGGCTGGTTGCAGGCCCTCGAGTAGACTCGTTCTAACCAGCACACGGAAATCACTGGCACCGCGGCAGAATTGACTTTCATCGGAAAAGACTACAGACTGCAACCCTACCCTCCAATAAGCTCTCACTTGGCACGAATGAAGTCGCAAATGGCGGTGTTTGGCGTTATTGGAATACACACTACGGGCCGTCTGGCTCGATGCTCTCCTTGAACTAACCAATTTGTAACAGCTTGTTGAGTCACTATGATGCCAACTGCCGCTCAAACTGCTGCTGCAGAAGCAGTATGCTGCAACAGAGCCATACTCCGAACACGATGGTCTGCCCTCTCCCAAGTGCCACTTGGTCGTCCGGAGCCCGGTCTCCTTAAGACGGTACATTCTCGTAACCACCGCTGCCAGCAATCACATACAGAGCATTCCTGCCAAGTCTTTCTGCAGTATCGCAGAAGGAATATACTGCTTCTCGTAACCCTTTACACTACCCCGGTCAAAGTCAATGGAGTGTTGATATTGACGTCTTTGTCGCCTTAATGGCATTCTTGACTAACATCAACTCACCATTTCCAATGTCAAAGATAACTAACGTTCACGACCGTTACAGCGTGTATTCAAAGTAAACTTGATTTGCATTCTCATACTAGCGCTACTAGCACAACTCGTATGCGACTGGTGTGAACCATGGACCTTGCCGTTGGTGGAGAGGCTTGCGTGCGTCTCAGCGATACAGATAGCCATACCGTAGGTTCAATCACAACGGAGGGGTATCTGTTGAGAGGCCAGACAAACGTGTTGTTCCTTTTCAGTAGTTGCAGGGGCAACAGTCTGGATGATTGACTGATCTGGCCTTGTAACACTAACCAAAGCGGTCTTGCTGTGCTGGTACTGCGAACGGCTGAAAGCAAGGGGGAACTACAGCCGTAGTTTTTCCCGAGGGCATGCAGATTTACTGTATGGTTAAATGATGATGGCGTCCTCTTGGGTAAAATATTCCGGAGGTAAAATAGTCCCCCATTCGGTTCGGATCTCCGGGCGGGGACTACTCAGGAAGACATCGTTATCAGGAGAAAGATAACTGGCGTCTACGGATCGGAGCGTGGAATGTTAGATCCCTTAATCGGGCAGGTAGGTTAGAAAATTTAAAAAGGGAAATGGATACGTTGAAAGTAGATATAGTGGTAATTAGTGAAGATCGCAGGCAGAGGAACAAGACTTCCGGTCAGGTGAATACAGGGTTATAAATACAATATCAGAAAGGGTTAATGCTGGAGTAGGTCAATAATGAATAAAAAATAGGTAAGCTACTGCAAATAGCATAGTAAACGCATTATTATGGCCAAGATAGACAAGAAGCCCACGCCTACCACAGTAGTACAAGTTTATATGCCAACTAGCTCTGCAGATGTCGAAGAGATTGATGAAATGTATGATGAGATAAAAGAAATTATTCAGATAGTGAAGGAGATGAAAATTTAATAGTCATGGGGGACTGTAATTCGATAGGAAAGTAGTAGGTGAATGTAGAATTGGGGTAAGAAATGAAGGAGGAATCCGCCTGGTAGAATTTTGCACAGAGCATAACTTAATCATAGCTAACACTTGGTTCAAGAATCATGAAAGAAGGCTGTACACATGGAAGAGGCCTGGAGATACTGGAAGGTTCAGATAGATTATATAAGACAGAGATTTAGGAACCAGGTTTTAAACTGTAAAACATTTCCAAGGGCAGATGTGGATTCTGACCACAATCTATTGGTTATGAACTGTAGATTAAAACTTAAGAAACTACAAAAAGGTGGGAATTTAAGGAGATGGAACCTGGATAAACTGACAGAACGAGAAGTTGTAGAGAGTTTTAGGGAGAGCATAAGGGAACAATTGACAGGAATGCGGGAAAGAAATACAGTAGGAGAAGAATGGTTAGCTTTGAGGGATGAAGTAGTGAAGGCAGCAGATGATCAAGCAGGTAAAAAATGAGGGCTAGTAGAAATCCATGAGTAACAGGAGAAATATAGAATTGAATTGATGAAAGAAGAAAATATAAAAATTGCAGTAAATGAAGCAGGCAGAAAGGAATACTAACGTCTCAAAAATGAGATCGACATGAAGTGCAAAATGGCTAAGCAGGGATGGCTAGAGGACAAATGTAAGGATGTAGAGGAATATCTCACTAGGGGTAAGATAGATACTGCCTACAGGAAAATTAAAGAGACCTTTGGAGAAAAGAAACCCTTTGTATGAATATAAAGAGCTCAGATGGAAACCTAGTTCTAAGCAAAGAAGGGAAAGCAGAAAGGTGGAAGGAGTATATAGAGGGTCTTTACAAGGGCGATGTACTTGAGGACAATATTTTGGAAATGGAAGAGGATGTAGATGAAAATGAAATTGGAGATGTAATACTGCGTGAAGAGTTTGACAGAGCACTGAAAGACCTGAGTCGAAACAAGGCCCCGGGTGTAGACAACGTTCCATTAGAATTACTGATAGCCCTGGGAGAGCCAGCCCTGACAAAACTCTACCATGTGGTGAGAAAGATGTATGAGAAAGGCGGAATACCCCCAGTCTTCAAGAAGAATATAATAATTCCAGTCCCAAAGAAAGCAGGTGTAAACGGATTTGAAAATTACTGAACTATCAGTTTAATAAGTCACGACTGCAAAATACTAACGCGAATTCTTTGGAGACGAATGGAAAAGCTGGTAGAAGCCGACCTCGGGGAAGATCAGTTTGGATTCCGTAGAAATATTGGAACACGTGATGCAATACACACCCTACGACTTATTTTAGAAGATAGGTTAAGGAAAGGCAAACCTACGTTTCTAGCATTTGTAGACTTAGAGAAAGCTTTTGACAATGTTGACTGGAATACCCTCTTTCAAATTGTGAAGGTGGTAGGGGTAAAATACAGGGAGCGAAAGGCTATTTACAATTTGTACAGAAACCAGATGACAGTTATAAGAGTCGAGGGTCATGAAAGGGAAGCAGTGGTTGGGAAGGGAGTGAGGATTGTAGCCTATCCCCGATGTTATTCAATCTGTATATTGAGCAAGCAGTAAAGGAAACAAAAGAAAACTTCGGAGTAGGTGTTAAAATCCATGGAGAAGAAATTAAAACTTTGAGGTTCACCGATGAAATTGTAATTCTGTCAGAGACAGCAAAGGACTTGGAAGAGCAGTTGAACGGAATATATAAGATGAACATCAACAAAAGCAAAACGAGGATAATGGAATGTAGTCGAATTAAGTCGGGTGATGCTGAGGGAATTAGATTAGGAAATGAGACACTTAAAGTAGTAAATGAGTTTTTCTTCTTGTGGAGCAAAATAAGTGATTATGTTGGAAGTAGAGAGGATATAAAATGTAGACTGGCAATGGCAAGGAAAGCGTTTCTGAAGAAGGGAAATTTGTTAACATCGAGTATAGCTGTAAGTGTCAGGAAGTCGTTCCTGAAAGTATTTGTATGGAGTGTAGCAATGTATGGAACAGAAACATGGACGATAAATAGTTTGGACAAGAAGAGAATAAAAGCTTTCGAAATGTGGTGCTACAGAAGAATGCTGAACATTGGAACCAATGAGGAGGTATTGAACAGAATTGGGGAGAAGAGAAATTTGTGACACAACTTGACTAGAAGAAGGGATCGGTTCGTAGGACATGTTCTGAGGCATCAAGGGATCACCAGTTTAGTAATGGACGGCAGGGTGGAGGGTAAAAATTGTAGAGGGAGCCCAAGAGATGAATACACTAAGCATATTCAGAAGGATGTAGGCAGCAGTGGGTACTGAGAGATGAAGAAGTTTGCACAGGATAGAGTAGCATAGAGCTCTGCATCAAACCAGTCTCTGGACTGAAGGCCACAACAACAACATCGTTCACATGTACAAACACGCCTGTCAACTTTCGTTTACGTTGCACAACTTCTTCTTGGTGTTGTGATTTTTTTCCCGTCAGTGCATTTCTCATTTGTCCAAAGACTGAATTTTCCTGCAGGTGGCATCCAGCTTTCTCCTATTCGTGCATTTGCTACCTTGCAGTTATCCTCTGATCCTTCCCGCTTAGCCACCATTTGGCACTTTCTGTCAGTACTTAATCGTCTTTATTCCTCAATGTCCGACTGAACTGTCGACATTGTTTGCCGGGGAATGATGTTTGACCATTACTTCCTTGACACACTGTAAAATGAAGATCCGTCATCTACAAATAAGTGAGGCGTAAAAGTCGATTAAATCCAGGGACGTCTATCTTCCATTTGTACTGACTGCATAAATAGCAATCAAATGGGGTCCCAATTAGTTTCAGTGCTGCACGTGCGTCGGATGAAAATTGTATACTTGTTCCAGTCGTTTTGCAGGAATTCAGTGCGAGGTAATGCCTGATTTGCTGGCGGTGTTCTGTAGAGTTGATTCCGGCTTTTCGGGATACAAACAGGTATTTTACCTGTCTGACTGGTATATACGATGCAGTATATACGACACACTATAAGAATGTTTTGGAGAGTTGTTCTTTTTATCAGTTAGTCTTCGTATTCCTCCATGGGAACCGAAGAAGTTAGTATGCGTCAATACACACAAATCCCTACTTCGAAATTCCTTTCTCTCGTTTTCGTTCCTTCGTATTGCAGGAAATGACTATCGGTTTCACAAGGAAAGTCTTATTCATAAAATCTCCGTCCATATCACGAATGCAAAACATCTGCATCTGTACTACATAAGCGGCCTTATTGAGTGTGGCGGAGGTTCCTGGGAAAAAGTAACGTAGGAAGAAGTACGCTTCTTGGAATGTACGATCTCGAAATTTTGATAGTAAACGTCTCCGATGTTTAACAGCTGAAAGTGGAGTTTCATGATCATTTTCGTGATCTTTAATGCCTGTTAGATGAATCCGTGACGAAACTAGATGCTTTTTTAGGATATTCTCTATTTCCTCTTCTTACATAGCACAGATTTTTCTCCCACACTGACGAACAATACTCCAGCCTCTCTCACCTGAGAGTTTCATAAGCTATTTATTTCTCAGGAGAATTACATTTTCTTAGAATTCTTTCAAAGCGTATTGTCTTCTTTTATGTGGTAAATGTAATTCACGTCTCTTAGGACACATACTTCTAAGTTTCTAGTATTGTTAAAGTTTCCAGTGACTGATCACTAATGATAATGGGCCTATGTAACTAAGCGTAGCCTTCTGCAGCCGTCGTCCAAATCAATAAAGTTCTTCTGGGTATCCGACCGCGATGTCATGTGTAAAATTCTCCGACCTTACTGCCAGAGAATTTTAAATACTGACAGCGTGATCGGATACACAGAAGAATTTTATAGTCTTTCCACCTAATCATGCCCAGTGCGTAATATTTACTTATGTTAACGTCTAGTAGCCGGTCACTGCAGAGGGCGTAGTCAATCTAACATACGTCTTCGAGGATTTCGACACATCTATTTGGTTCCAGTGACGGCAAATCGAATATCACACGGTAATAAAACCCTACGTTAGAAAGAGAGGATGACAAGGTTGTTGAAAACGGTTTGAGCATAACAGCAATAAACTAATTCATTAAGATTATTCATTATGAGCAGTCATCATGGGAGAAGGCACGAGGCATAGGTGGTAGATGGTTAACTACAGAAATGAAATGAAATAATAAGTTTCAGAATTAATGCATACGTACAAAGGACACCCCAAAATCCCTCTTTCGGACAGTTTCTCTTCGTTAACCAAGGTTTTTTTTTTCTCAAATTTGTTTCTTTCAGCATTTCCATGTAGCTGGGCGACCTCTTTCCTCTGAATTTCCCACATCTGTAAGATCCAAATATAAATATCTCATATGGCTCTGTCTCGTGTCAGACGGAACGACATTGCTTTCATATTATTTATTTAGGTTCCGTCAATGTTGCATATAAGTTTTTACGGTTTGGAGTTTCACAAGCCTTTCTTATATCACAAGATAGAATAAAATCAGAAACACAGAACAGGAAATATCAAAACAATTTTCCAATATTCTGCATGCACACATCCCAGCAGTGCAATATTTCGGTTACGACATACCTGAATTTCACATTTTTTACCATGCATAATGTGAATCATACATTTAAATACCTTGTTCATTCATCAGGTCAACATAAGAAAGTACTGGATATAAGGTTGAACCGTTTCAACAAATGACATAATAAAAGTGATGTAGCCATAACGTAATTCTAGCAGCATATTCCAAATCTTGGTCACACACTAGGTCAACACGACAAATGTCAGGTGATCTCGACAAGTGCCTTACGTTGTTTACTATGTATTAATGCGGGTCGTCTACTTCTCGTCATCCGTGCTGTCTACTTTTCACTTTTGTATTTAAATCTACTTCTCAGTTTTGTATTTACTGTGTATCCATGTACGCTGTCTCCAACAAACAGTGCTACACTGTTTTCAGCTATACACATTTAACTTTATTCTTTAGCAGTTTCGATTTTTACAACCATCATTACCGGAACAGAAGCAATGCAAAAGAAGGATCAAAAATGCGTAATACTCTTACAAGTGATGATGGTTGTGAAAAAATGAAAGTGTACAGCTGACGACTATAAAAATAATTGTCCTCAGATATTTAAAAGTTGTACCAAGTTCCCTACAAAAATCAATATCTTGATTTCCATCAAATGTTGTTGTGTTATCACACATTTAATTCAATTAAAAATTAAACATTAAACTGTAGCCATGACTGTACATTACATTAGCACCAGCCAACTATGTTGCCACACACATTTGCATTTTTACTATTATTGTTTTGGCAATTCTGTGCCTTGTCCAAATTTAATGAAAATTGGTGTAATGTACATTTTGTTAACACAATAAACTGTAATCCTGTCTTTGAAATGTATTGATGGCAGCGATCACTGTCAGAACTAGTTGTTGCTAGCTGACCACAGCGTCGCAGCGCTAGGGACATCAGATGACCACTGTACTTTTAAAATATTCAAATTGTTACGAAGTTAAACTAAAATACGTTGAGTCACTGACAACCATAAGGGCCTAAATCACACCATCATCGCTTTTGAGACTGTAGCAGGTATACATCCACTTCACGTCTTTTGATATTAGTGTGAACCAGCTTTATCAGTGCAGAACCACTACCCCACTGTATATATAAACATCTGCGAAAAACCCTCTTTCCTATTTCTTTATGCAGGAATGATCACTGGCACACTGACGCCCTTTTCTTCATAAAAGCCGGAAGACCTTGAAGGAATGCCCCACCTTAACCTCACGTTTCACGGTTTCGGCATTCCAGTCTGTGAAATGGACGGCGATGATTTCAGAACATTTAAGAGTGTTACCGATATCACTACCACACCAAAAATTAATGTCCGTTGTAACAACGTACATTACAGATATTTTACAGTGATGAAGTTTTTAACAGTCCACAATTTTCTTCAAGTCAAATCATGGGAGACCACAGCTTGTTATTTCCCCACAGTTTGTAGATGCCTAGTGCCAAGATATGTAGGTGGAAGGTAAATATCAACCTTGAAACACAAAGACTTAATAAAACTACTAATACGTGACTTAATAAAACTGCTACTAAGTGCCTGAAGTTCACACACAGTTTTATCTTAATCTGAAGCCAGAGAATGTGCCTAATGAAGACGATGATATCGAGAACCATGAAATGTTGTGTCGCGTCGTGTGTGTGTGTGTGTGTGTGTGTGTGTGTGTGTGTGTGTGTGTGTGTGTGTGTGTGTGAGGATGTGTGTGTGTGGGTGGGTGTGTGGTGCATGCAGTATCTATTCTTTATGTTCTGGTTCTACAGACATTTTATGTATATTGCACCAGGACGCTCCTATTTTTTGAAGCTCTATTCAAGAGTTGTATAGTTAGGTGATAAGTTTATTTCGGCTGCATTGTCATTTTCAAGTAATCTGCTACTACATAGCGCTATTAGCACATTCGATGTTTAAGTTACATTTCTGACTGGTTTTGTGAAATGTGTCGAGCCTTCCTTCCATATATCATCGTTGACTTTGTAAATGTCAGTATTTCTTCGTACTGTATTTGTAGCGCAGATTGAGTAGCTTTTTTATATAGATTCTTTTCTCAACAATAGATGTTGCTGTTGATAAATAGCTGTTGAAATTTTCGTTTTCTATAAGTTTGACAGCTTTATTTGACAGAAGTCAACAATGTTACGTATTTATCTTATTCATTTATGGAATTGTGTGGTGCTTATAGGTTCTTTGTATAGGTTTGTGTGAGTACTCTTTCCTTATCATGTCATCTATTACCGTGTTTAAGAACTTCGACGAAATTTGCAATAAAATTTTTATACTTAAGTTCATTCTGTTCGTTTAGGTTCTTGTCTGGGTATTTTCATATATGTGCATGTTTGTGTGTGTGTGTGTTTCCATTTATTCTAAATGGGTCATTACTGGGCTTTAAGTATTATGTGTAGGATTTTCATTGCGTAGTAGAAATGGTTTACATTGTGGTTTTCTATTTACGAATGGCAGAAAAATGCGGAACGATGTGTGTCGCTCTTCCTGATCAGAGAATTCCGTTCTGTTAGGCCTACATAGGATTTTTCACAGTCGTAACAACTGATTTTTTATACACTTGGATACATGTATGTTAGTGATTTCCTTTTTGTGGAACGGATTTGTGTTTTTATGTTGTGCACAGTTCGTACGCAAATCTCACTCTAGTAATTTTTAATACTGAATTTAGCTTGTCTGATATATTTCCTATGTATGGTTTCCTGTTTTGTTCGAGTTTATTGTATTAGTTTTATGTCAGCCGGAATTTGGATATACGTGGGATTTTTGTACTTCTGATATAGGCCTATTTGGCTGACTATACTTGAATTACAATTGATTTGTTGTTATATGTATTTCTGATCGGTTGTCGAGAATACGGAAGAGAGACCGACACCAATCCCTCTTCATATTTCTGCCATCTGAAAACAGAAAATCGTAATGTAAACCAGTTCGCTCACACACTGAAAATCCTGCTTATAATACCTAAAGGCCCAGAAATATACATACACACGCACGAACATACCCAGACAAAATCCTAAACTAACAGACTGAAATTCAGCATAAATTTTTTTTCTTTCTTTTTTCTTTTTTTGCAAATTTCGTAGAAATTTAAGAACACGGTAATGATTGAGATGATAAGCAAAGATACTCGATATTTCGGCAAAGATGTTGAGTTTTACCTCACACACAATTGATTTCAAATGGCCCCACAGGTAAAAGTCAAGAGGTGTAAGGTCAAGGGACCTTGGCGGCCATTCGATGTTACCCTCCCTAACTATATAGTGACCTCAAAACTGTTCATCCAGAAGCTGTCTGACTTCAGTAGCATAGTGGGGAGGTGATCCGTCTTGTCGGAAGAAGACTGGGAAATCACCGTGCGGGTTCAACAGCGTTGGGAGCATATAATCACGGAGCATGTTGAGATACCTCTCCCTATTCAAGGCTCCATCAGTAAATACCGGACCCGCGATTCTTGTGTCCCAAATTCCATATCAAACCATCACTTTTTCACCACCAGCACCTTTACAGTGATCCACCCACCAGGGTTTTTCATCTGACCAGTAACGGCAATTCTGTTTGTTTACTTCTCTTTGCACATAAAAATTATTTTCGTCACTGAACGACACCTGGCGTATGAAGTTTGGATTGGATTACTGGTGTGTGTGGAACACACGCAGAATTGAATACTGACTGACACCGGATATTGCTGATATCTGACACGTACTGCGAAGTGAAATTTCCTCAAACGATGTCACAATCGCTGTTGCAGTCTCCTCTTCGGTGGCTGTTCTTGGACGTCCATTGAGTGGCTTGTCCATCACAGAACCTGTTGCACGAAATCTGTCCAGCAAATGACACGTTTGTAAAACGTCGTCTTTCTCAGGATGCCGGGCATTGAAGTCAGCAGCAGTCAATCTGATACATCGTCCACCACTCATTAACACAATTTCAATGCGTTTCTACTATTTAAGTGCCACTGTGGATCACCTGCAACTAAGAATTTATCATCCTTTTGCAATTCCAAACTTTAACAGGTCATAACTCTTACACAAATAACAAATGGCTCAAATGGCTCTGAGCACTATGGGACTTAACATCTTAGGTCATCAGTCCCCTAGAACTTAGAACTACTTAAACCTAACTAACCTAAGGACGTCACACACATCCATGCCCGAGGCAGGATTCGAACCTGCGACCGCAGCGGCCGCGCGGTTCCGGACTGAGCGCCTAGAACCGCTAGACCTCCGCGGCCGGCATAAATTACATCTTAAAACGGATTTCACATGTGTATTGCTGACAAAGAGGTAGTTCAGAATGATGTACCACATGATCCTCTTCCCATTGGAAACATGTAACCTAAATTCAAGATGTCGGATCTCAAGACGGCTACTGATGTCACCATAATTCCTATTAGTGCTGCCCCCAGCTGCGGACACCCCATACCAGACGCCATTATGATTCCTCACAGCGTTCGACTATTATGGGGAGGTTTGCAGACTTTTGCTTCACCCTATACAGTACATGTGTACGTGCAATGTGCAAACACTGCGCCCTCCTGAACTGTATGGAAGATTCTAGCGGCGGTCCTTGGAAATCAATTGCTTCGCAGAATGGTACCATCCCTAGTCTGGAAGTATGTTGCTAAGTGCAGTAGCAATGAAGAGCAATGCTTTATTTGCTTTAAAAGATTAAAAATGGGAGAAGGTATAACAAAATTTGTGACACGATATTGGAAGCAAACATTCATAATATTCCTTCTAAGAGAGTGTAAATTGAATTGACAAACGTATAATTTTATTAAGGTGCTATAACTTTCAATAATAACTGAACCCTTAATTTTCTCGTTGCTTCAGAGTGAGAAATTGATACCATTCAAAAGTAATAAATAGGGAAGTCATCAATGTGAACTATCGATCCTGTTGCCGTGGTGTTCGTCTCCTTCAAACTTGTAATCTTTGCTGGAGAGACCGGTTTCTGCCACATCGTCAGCCCCATATTGATCTTGGTCTCTTACTTCCTCACCTTCATTAGAATTTATCGATCTTTGCTCGAAATCTAAGATTATTAGTGGAAGTAATAACAATAAAAAACCGAAAACCAGTTATTTTGGAGATTGGTTATTTTGAGCGGTTTTAAGAGTCAGGTTGAAGTGCCGACCAAAATAAACAGTGTAACCGTGAGCCAGTTATTTCGGCGATAGCCACCATCCGCAACTCCTGTCCCCTGGCGGGATGGTACAACAACGAAGTTAGGAAACTACTGCGAAAGCAAAGAGAGCTTCACTCCAAGTTTAAACGCAGCCAAACCCTCTCAGACAAACAGAAGCTAAGCGATGTCAAAGTTAGCGTAAGGAGGGCTATGCGAGAAGCGTTCAGTGAATTCGAAAGTAAAATTCTATGTACCGACTTGACAGAAAATCCTAGGAAGTTCTGGTCTTACGTTAAATCAGTAAGTGGCTCGAAACAGCATATCCAGACACTCCGGGATGATGATGGCATTGAAACAGAGGATGACACGCGTAAAGCTGAAATACTAAACACCTTTTTCCAAAGCTGTTTCACAGAAGAACACCGCACTGCAGTTCCTTCTCTAAATCCTCGCACAAACGAAAAAATGGCTGACATCGAAATAAGTGTCCAAGGAATAGAAAACCAACTGGAATCACTCAACAGAGGAAAGTCCACTGGACCTGACGGGATACCAATTCGATTCTACACAGAGTACGCGAAAGAACTTGCCCCTCTTCTAACAGCCGTGTACCGCAAGTCTCTAGAGGAACGGAGGGTTCCAAATGATTGGAAAAGAGCACAGGTAGTCCCAGTCTTCAAGAAGGGTCGTCGAGCAGATGCGCAAAACTATAGACCTATATCTCTGACGTCGATCTGTTGTAGAATTTTAGAACATGTTTTTTGCTCGAGTATCAGGTCGTTTTTGGAAACCCAGAATCTACTATGTAGGAATCAACATGGATTCCGGAAACAGCGATCGTGTGAGACCCAACTCGCGTTATTTGTTCATGAGACCCAGAAAATATTAGATACAGGCTCCCAGGTAGATGCTATTTTTCTTGACTTCCGGAAGGCGTTCGATACAGTTCCGCACTGCCGCCTGATAAACAAAGTAAGAGCCTACGGAATATCAGACCAGCTGTGTGGCTGGATTGAAGAGTTTTTAGCAAACAGAACACAGCATGTTGTTATCAATGGAGAGACGTCTACAAACGTTAAAGTAACCTCTGGCGTGCCACAGGGGAGTGTTATTGGACCATTGCTTTTCACAATATATATAAATGACCTAGTAGATAGTGTCGGAAGTTCCATGCGGCTTTTCGCGGATGATGCTGTAGTATACAGAGAAGTTGCAGCATTAGAAAATTGTAGCGAAATGCAGGAAGATCTGCAGCAGATAGGCACTTGGTGCAGGGAGTGGCAACTGTCCCTTAACATAGACAAATGTAATGCATTGCGAATACATAGAAAGAAGGATCCTTTATTGTATGATTATATGATAGCTGAACAAACACTGGTAGCAGTTACTTCTGTAAAATATCTGGGAGTATGCGTGCGGAACGATTTGAAGTGGAATGATCATATAAAATTAATTGTTGGTAAGGCGGGTACCAGGTTGAGATTCATTGGGAGAGTGCTTAGAAAATGCAGTCCATCAACAAAGGAGGTGGCTTACAAAACACGCGTTCGACCTATACTTGAGTATTGCTCATCAGTGTGGGATCCGTACCAGATCGGATTGACGGAGGAGATAGAGAAGATCCAAAGAAGAGCGGCGCGTTTTATCACAGGGTTATTTGGTAACCGTGATAGCGTTACGGAGATGTTTAATAAACTCAAGTGGCAGACTCAGCAAGAGAGGCGCTCTGCATCGCGGTGTAGCTTGCTCGCCAGGTTTCGAGAGGGTGCGTTTCTGGATAAGGTATCGAATATATTGCTTCCCCCTACTTATACCTCCCGAGGAGATCACGAATGTAAAATTAGAGACATTCGAGCACGCACGGAGGCTTTCAGACAGTCGTTCTTCCCGAGAACCATACGCGACTGGAACAGGAAAGGGAGGTAATGACAGTGGCACGTAAAGTGCCCTCCGCCACACACCGTTGGGTGGATGCGGAGTATAAATGTAGATGTAGATGTAGATTGCTTAGCAACTGGCATAGAGGATACATCTCGCTTTCAGTTTCATATCGAAAGAGTGCATGAGTCAAATAATATGTAACTTAGTACGCTGTGGTACCGTGGGTAAATGTGAACTAATAGAATTTGTCGATATAATGGAATTTAGCGTGAGTTTAGGTTACTTTGGATTTAGAGGGAAAGTGTACTAAATGAAGCAGGGTTTGGGGACGGGTAGTTGCCTCTCTGGGTTGTTAGCAGACATATTAAATGTAGAGACAGCGGTACTCAAGAACAATCCACTATTGACACAGGAAGTAGTTATGTACAAAGGCTACGTGAACGATACATTCATTGTATTGAAGGGAGGGGAGGAGGATTGCTCACCCTCCAGTTGACCTTTAACCAGCAGTATCACAGTATCAAATACACAGTATAAAAAGAGTCCGAGAGGTAGAATGCCTTCTTACATTTGACAATAGCAAGGGCAGAACAAAGGTTGAAACTTTCTGCAATGGTAAATCCACACATTCAGATGCATTTACAGCGTGTGACTCCAACCTTAAGCCACAGCCCCTAAGCACACAGTTGTTCGCTACGGTGGCTCCTTGATACATAAGCTCCCGTTAGAAGAGACAGAAATAAACTACAGCTAGAATTGTGCATCCTCAAACAGGTAGCTGTGGCTAACGATTTTACGAGAGGTTTAATTAGACAGATTTTCAAAAAAATCTAGAATAATAAGAATCCACATAAAGACAAAAAGTTTGTTACGCTAAATTGTTATGGTTGGGACACGCCCCTCGCAACCAGTACGTTTGGACATAGCATGTAAACTGGCTCGTCCCACATTACTGCGGTAGAAATCGCGCAAATGGTGACATGTACTTAATTAATTCCAGTAGCACACGCAACACTGCACATCGATGCAATAACATGCCCTACAATTAAGAATCTTCATTCTCTCGGTGTTATTCACTCATTGGTCATGGAAATAGCCTATAAACTGATTCGTTCCACATTACTGCAACAGAAATCGGATAAATGGATGCATGTACTTGACCAATTCCACTCTGCGCAACTTTTCAATAACGTCTCATAAAATTAAGTACCTTCATTCTTTTAATGTTATTCACTTATCGGTCATGGAAACTATATGAAAAATAAGAAAAATGAAGACGAAAAGTTAATCATACCCAGTACCGTTTACGATAACATTAGTCAAGGAGAGATAAGTTACGTATCCTACCTTCATGTGACAGCAGAGAATCTTGCTTTGAGTGACTGCGCTGCATCTACAATGCACAATTAATAACTATCTAACTGACCAGCACTTCACTAAGCAGTCATTACATATTTTTTACTATTAAGATAACTTACGGGTTTGTTGCCCGGTGACGTCGTATATTAAATTCCCTTGCACATTGCTTCCTCCTTGCAGTTGTGCCTTGAGAATGGCAGGGTGTGCTCCTGACGAAATATCGGCGGTGGTCGACGACGTCACCGGCAGCAAACCCGTAAGTTATTTGAACATTCAGTTCGCCGGAAAAAGTTAAGGACTCACAATATTTTTGACTGTATGAAAAGTTATATCAAAATGAGCCCCGTTCAGTACATCGAATTTTCAGCGTAAAGACCAAACTTATTAAACTACTTGAGTCGCAGTCTGTCATTTTTCTAGTGCTCCATTTTCTGTCAGTAAGAGGAAAGAGAGTACGTAGTAATAGGACAAAGTACACTCGATGCATTCTGTTTTTTGTCCAGAATGAACCTTTCACTCCATATTAAAGTGGTTGCTGAAGCAAGAGATCAAAATTGTTTCAAGGACCGTCATTTCAATCTGGGAGTTAAAAGTCCTAATGAGAGTCACGGTAGGGCATATAGTTTTAATTTTTCAGATCGCTTCAGTAACCCTACTGCCTAGCGACGTGGGTATACAAATTCTTGAACTCGTCCGTTCTCTGAACTCCAGTACACGTGGTACGTTTTGTTCGTGGACGGAAACATGGCCCGGACTTGTGAGTCAGCCTGTATTGGGGCGGCAGGAAGGTTCGAAACCCACGCTGGTGCACGAGTCGTGATTGATACTGATAGCAAACATTTGCTTATATTAGGGTGGCCATTTGTTGTCTCGTCGCCGCGGTCGGGCGCCAGTGCGCACGCGCGCCGTGTCACGTGACCTGCGACCCCGTTGCGCTTTTGTCTTCATCTGTTTTATTCATGGAGTCCGCAGGGGAGCACGCCCTAAGTGCCAGCTGCGTGGGGCCCCTGGACGAAACATGTCGTCTGGAACGGGCGAGCACTCGGCACTTAATCTCAGACCACCGAGCTAGCTCTTTCCTCCGGCCGCCAGTTTACTGTTTCCTTATTTCAACGGTATATGGCCAGCATCGCTACTCGCAGCGATAAATACATAGCGTAAATTATCAGATTAACTTTCCTGACGAACTACAGAACTGCCTCTGCAGATATTCTGAACAACTTTCAAGAAAGTATTCGTGTAGTAGGTTATAGCAGTACCACGAATTTTATTTAATTAGCTGTATTTGTCAAAATAAGATCTTATTGATACACAGCATAAAACAACATTCCTCATGATGAGAGTTATACGATACATTTACTTAAGTGATGAAGATTTTGCGGTGAAACACCCTGACACCGTCAGTCTTTGTGTGTAAAACTTCATCGTTAAATTTCTATCAATTTTCATAAATCTAATTTCACTATGCGCCATTACCAACATTGGTATGTTATCAGTTTCTAAATCTCAGCGTGTATTTTCGCATATTTGTCGACAATCACGCGCTACCAGTTTTATTATCTGGAAGAATCAAAAGCAGTTTGCATCATTGAGTGCCACAATCAACCATAGTCAAACGCAGTCTCCATTACCACGACTTTCTGAGACCACTGTGAAAAATCGTCGTCATGAACGATTTGAGACGTAATCTTTTTCCTCATTTCCTTCTTCATCAGAAATTTCACTGATGCGGTTACCTTGGATTCTACCAGAAACTTTGACTTGCTCTTTCCACAAGTGGCCAGAACGAACTATAAGTTTAAAGGTACAAAAATATACTTTAGGTATTGAGATCCAAATTCTACGGAAACGACTGCACACAGACCGAGAAAAGTACCACAAACTGGAAGGTGAGAAATCAAATACTAACCAAAACTCCTATGTGACCAGTAGGTACCTCACCAACGAAGTACACACTGTGATGCATTCTGAAGACAGCGCTATTCATGTGTGGGGATTAAGTGGACAGCGTCTGCAAGCCCGTCCTACAGTCATCAACGACAAGTCTTCTGTGTTCTCTAGTGAAGGGACCCCCCTCACTACTTCACCACAATCAGGCTAAAGTTCGTTCGAAGGCCGTTCAGTCTAGAAGGGATATGCCAATCAGGCACAACCCTGTGCCTGGAGGCAATCATTCCACAAACGAAGCAGGTTAAAGATAACCGTATGGTGAAATATCGTGTCCTGCTGCGTGAATATGTCCGTAACTGCCTGCAGCACGTCCACAAACAACACGAAACGTCGACCCTTCAAGGGATTTTTAAGGAATCCACGACTATAGTTCGGGTGTCTCCCACTTGTACATAATGGCTGTGGTTGGGCTCCCATATCGACCAGCGTCTAGTGTCGAATCGCGACAACCACGGAATTTAGTACACCATTCCATAACGGTGGTTTTCGACAGATGCGCTTAATTCTCGTATGAATATCACTGTCCTTCGGCACCCGAGAAAAGGAAAACAGTACGTTGTTCGTATTTCACGCACGTTGGTAAGACACGAATGCCAAACTAATCCAAAAATGGTTCAAATGGCTCTGAGCACTATGGGACTCAACTGCTGTGGTCATTAGTCCCCTAGAACTTAGAACTACTTAAACCTAACTAACCTAAGGACATCACAAACATCCATGCCCGAGGCAGGATTCGAACCTGCGACCGTAGCAGTCGCACGGTTCCGGACTGCGCGCCTAGAACCGCGAGACCACCGCGGCCGGCCAAACTAATCCCTTGACCACACGTCGGCGCTTGTAAACCCGCATCGGATTCACGCTACGTTGCATAAAGAAACTTTTTGATCGCCCCTTATATTCGCAAAAACTGTTTCAGCCTAGTATCGGCTGACTCGTATAGGCATAGATTAATTATCTCCCTTTTCTGTAACAAGCAAAATTTCTTTCACAAATGTGTTTGTAGCGGCTGCATTGATTTACGAATGATCAGGCTCCAAGCTTTTAATTTTACACCAACATACTCATATTTCTTCCTTTGTCGATGCTGTACAAAACGTAAAGAAAAACAAAGCCGCGTGAGTTAGGTACAAATGTTTAGAAAACTATTAGTCATCTGCTTATGAGCGCAACAGTGTACAGATGATAGGTAAAATAATGTGAACAGTGTTAGTAATCGGATGGCTACGTTAGATGGTCAACATCGCAGGTAAGGCACGTGTCACGCTGGACTGTACGTGTTCGGTACGGACTAGGCATCAGTGCAGGTTGTTTACGAGTAGTGCGCACTTCGTATTTGCATTCCGAGGCCGAGGTCGACGTGCAATGAAAGACGTAACAGAGTTCCAGAGAGGGCAGGTTGAGGGGACCCGATTAGCTGGAGCATCAGTAACCAAGACAGCCAACTTGTTGAATGTTTCAAGAGTAACTGTTTCAACAGTCATGACAGCCTACACAAAACATGGAATGACATCATCGTGTAAAAATAATAGTGGGCGCAAATCAAAACTAAATGACAGAGATCGTCGTACGCTAACACGAATTGTGTCAAAACAACACAAAACTACAGCGGCTGAAGGGACTGCAGAGCTCAATAGCCACCTTCGACACCCCGTATCTATTGACACTATCTGCTGAGAACTCCATAAAACGAATATTCATGGACGAGCGGCTATACCGAAACCACTAGTGACGACAACCAACACAAACAAGCGTAAAACATGTCAGGAGCATAAACCCTGGACGGCTGACTGGTGGAAACACGTCATGTGGTCCGACGAGTTAAGGTTTTCGTTATTTACAACATTGGGTCGGGTTTACGTCTGGGGAACTTGTATTAATGTACCTCTGCAATGCCTGGGCGACGTTATTATCGTCGGAGTTGGCGGCGTATTGTCCCCGTGTACAAGTCTTTAAAAGCAATAGACATTGACCTTGCTCGCCAATTCAATAAACAGCGGCTTATTGGTGGTCGTAATGTCTTTCGTGGACTTAAAATGCAGGTCACATGTGATGTTAGTGCTGTCTTTGGAGGCGGTACATGGATAAACTTGGCTGTTCTATCGGGGAACCATGCAGATTATGGTAGCCTTGAACCTTTCCCTGATGCAAATATCCTGTTTGCTTGATTCCGATGGTTAAGCATGGAGGTGGAAGTGTTGTTGTGTGGGCATCCATATCATGATATTCAGCTGGTACCATCATTATTCCCAAAGCCCGTGTTAAAGCCAACGATTATGTGAACATTTTAGATGATCAGGTGCACCCCATAATTCAAATGGTGTTCCCCAACAGTGATGCCATATTTCAGGACGATAATGCACCCATTCACACAGCCAGGAAAGTACAATGGTGGTATGAGGAGCATGCAACTGAACTGCAGCGTCTTCCCTGGCCAGCAAAGTCCGTGGACTTGAACATTATCGAACCCTTGTGGACTGTAGTGGGGTGCAGACTCCGGACCAGATTTCCGCCTCCCTCGTCACTACACGAGTTAGAAGAGGTTCGGACCGAAGGGTGGCATAACATTCCACTGGAGACTATACAATCATTACATGCCGATATGCCAAGATGAATTGCAGCTGTACTCCAGGCAAATTGGAGGGGACGGGTCCAATCCCTTAATAATAAGCCATTCCCAAGAAAGTGAAGGTATTCTCTTAATTTTGCCTATCTCCTGTATTTGATATGGCCTAGCTGTTTACAGTATACACCCATCTGATTTCTCAGAGCGCTATTAGTATAAAAATTAATCACATAAATGCTCCTTGCATCGATAAACATGTCAACTGAAGCAAATTTGTGTATGGACTTACTTGTTTCGAAAGACCATTTCTTGTCACCTACCTTCTTGTGTCCACGGCTGTAGGAGGTCGGTACAAGGTAAGCCTTTCACTTCAAACGTAAGTCATAGAATGAGATGAGAAATGTCATGGAATACTTCCTAATATCATGTCGGGCCTTCTTCCTCCCGGTGTAACTAATTTCAAACAGCAACTCGCCGTGCAGTCAACAAGTCGTTGGAAGTCCATGTAGAAATATTGAGCCATGCTGCCTCTTTAGCCGTCCACAAATGCGAAAGTATTGCTAGTACAGAATTTGGTCCACGTACTGACCTCTAGATTATGTCTCATGAATGTTAGATGGGTTTTCATGTCGGGCTATCTGTCTGGGCAGGTCGTTCCCTCGAACTGTCCAGAAAGTTCTTCAAACCAATCGCGATCAGTTGTGGCCTGATGATATGGCGCATTGTCACGTACAAAAATTTCATCGTTTCTTGGGAATATAATGTCCATGAACGGGTGAAAATGATCCCCAGGTAACCGAAAACAACCATTACGGATCAGTGAACGGATCAGTTGCACAAAAGGACCCAGTCCATTTCATGTAACACAGTGCACACGAATATAGTACCAGGCTAGTTTGCATAGTGCCTTGTCCAAAATCTGAATCCATGGCTTCGAGGGGTATGCGCCGCACTAGAACCCTTCTATCAGAACTTACCAACGGAAACCGGGAATCATCTGACCAGGCCACGGTTGTCCACTCGTCTAGAGCCCAACAGGCGTGGTCACGAGCCCGGGAGAGACGCTGCAGGCGATGTCGTGCTGATAGAAAAAGGCACTCGCATCAGCCATCTGCTGCCATAGCCCATGGACGCCAAACTTAGCCGCACTGTCCAAACGGATACATTCGTCGCACATCCCCCATTTATTTCTGCGGTTATTTCACGCGCTGTTCCTTTCAGTTAGCAATGATAACTCTAAACAAATGCCACTGCATTTGGTCTTGAAGTGAATGTATCCGACCGCTGAGTTGCCTGCGGTGAAAGGTAATGCCTGAAAATTGACATTCTTGACACACTCTTGACACCAAGGATCTCGGAATACTGAATTCGCTAGTGAATTCCATAATGGATTGTCCTTTGCCTCTAGCGCTAACATTTCGCGTTTAAAATCTGTTAATTTCAATCGTGTCTCCATAATCACGTCAGACACACTTTCACATGAACCACGTCAGTGTAAACGACTTTTCCGCCAATGCACGGCCCTTTTATACTCTGTGTACGCGGTACTAACGCCATCTGTATGCAAGTGTATTCCTATCCCATGACTTTTGTTACTTCAGTGTACAGTTGCATGAGTGAAATAAGCACATACTTGTTTGCCATATTTACAAGTAGCGCAGCTGTGAAAGCCAAATTATTTCAAATAATTCTTCGGTTGCACTTACAGCTGACCATCTAAATGGAAACAAGTCGCTGCCAGTAACTTATGGTTGGGATGCAGGCATCGATGGCAGACTTCCAAGTGTCTCCCCCCTCGGCTCTCTGCGTGCACCGACTTATAAGGAGGTGTGGAAGAATAGTATTAGCTCAGTTGAGGGCGTGGCTATTAGCAGCGACCTCTATCTGCATATGTCGCGTCACGCGTCGGTCTTGCAGCGAGTGATGGAGAATCCTGAGCGAGCAAAGCGCCCTTTGCCGGCCAGCCTGGAGCTACACTTGGCGCACTAGGGAGCGGCGCGCTCACAGCATTGTGTGTGGTCGGGGCAAAGACTACCGATGCCGCACGAGGGCTGCCATACCCGGAGCGAAGGGGTGACCGACCCATGCCCCCAGCCCCCGTCTATCTCTCAAGGAAATGAACAAATATAGTGTAATCAGGGGTTTTTATTTCAAGAAAATGATTTATATTTCGGTATTATACAGGTTTTTAGGAGGGTCGGAACTAGAACTTTTTGTGGCTATTTACAAGTCGCTATTCGTATTCAAGAATATTAAAAGTACTCCATGCCCGCAGGTTTGGCCCCTTCCCCCTACAAACTACAGTATGAGTTTTCTTGATCCTGCGTAGCGTAATACTGATCTTGCTTCTTCTGCGCGTATGCAGATGTCAGTAGTATCGCATGCGTAATGTATAGAAGGCTAGTGCATTGGCTGAGCTGTCATTTGGACTCAAGTGACCCATGTGAAAAGGTGTCCGACGTTATTGCGGCGCACGACCGGAATTAACAGACTCTGAACGCGCAATGATAGTTGGAGCTAGACGCATGGGTCACTCCATTTTGGAAATTATTAGGGAATTCAGTATCCCGAGATCCACTGACTCAATAACGTGAATACCAAATTTCAGGCATTACATCTTACCACGGACAACGCAGAGACTGACGACCTTTACTTAACGACCAAGAGCAGTGGCGTTTGCATAGAGTTTTCATTGCCAACAGACAAGAAGCAGTGCGTGAAATAACAGCTGAAATCAATGAGGCACGTACAACGAATGTATCCGTTAGGACCTTGTAGCGAAATTTGGCGTTAATGGGCTATAGCAGCGGATGACCGACGCCAGTACCTTTGCTAACAGCACGACACCGCCTGCAGTGCCTCTCCTGGGCTCCTGACCATGCGGGTTGGATCCTAGACGACTAGACAAGATTTCCGATATTTAGAGCTGATGGCGCGATACGGGTGTGGCGAAGCCATGGAGCCAATTTGACAATAAGGCACTGTGCAAGCTGGTGGTGGCTCCATAACGGCGTGGGCTGTGTTCACATGGAGTGGACTGGGTCTTCTGGTCCAGCTGAACCAGTCATTGACTGAGAACGGTTATGTCCGGCTACTTGGAGACGATTTGCAGCCAGTTATGGACTTCATGTTCCCAAACAACTATGGAATTTTTAAGGTTTACGGTGCAGCATATCATTGGGCCACAATTGTTAGTTCAAATGGCTCTGAGAACCTAACTAACCTAAGGACATTACACACATCCATGCCCGAGGCAGGATTCGAACCTGCGACCTTAACAATTGTTAGTGTTTGGGGTTTCGAGCAAATAGTTTGGCCATCTAAATCACCAGACGGGACATAAGCGAGAGGTCAGTTCGTGCTCAAAATCCTACATCGGCAACTATTTATCAATTATGGACGGCTGTAGAGGCAGTAGGTGTCAATATCTCTGCAGGGACTTCCAACGACTTGTTGAGTCATTGCCACGTGGAGTTGCTTCACTACATCGGACAAAAGAAAGTCCGACAAGGTATTAGGTGGTGTCCCATGACTTTTGTCACTTCAGTTTATAGCTGATGCGCCAAAACATCATGAATTAAGGTCCTTCTACTGTCTGTACTTTGGGCTTTTAGGTTTTCATTATAGTTGAGTATTTCCAAGCGAAATCCCCTTGATGAGGGTATCCAAATTCACTTGAAGCATTTAGTCAGGGCCGGCTGGAGCATACAAGTTGCATATTGCGAGAATCTGGCACACTGGTGATCCACATTCCTTTAATTTGTTTGTTTTTAATCGTACATACCTCATCGACCAAATTCTGGGTTTTCCCGTGTTCTCCCCGCATCACAAAACAGTTTCAGATCAAAGTACAACCCCCTTAATATTACATTACAATAACAATCTTTCTCCTTCCTTTAACTTATAGGACATCAAGTACCTTTCACGCCGGTAGTATATCCTATTGGTAAACACGATAATGGTCCCACAAAAAATTCGGAACTATTCAACATAAACTTCAACAAATAACTGTAAACCCGTGTACTATTTCAGGGTTATGGCATTCCTTTCTGCTCCACTAAAGGAATTTTATAGAATAAAAATTCGCTTCAGTTACTATTAATTTTCTTAATTTAATCCACGACTGTTTCGAAGCTTGAAGCTTCATGCCACCGCATAATTATTTGAACATAAATGTGTGGCGGCCGGACCGGTCAGTCAAGGGGGATCACACCCATGTCAAACAAGCTCCTGGGAGCGTAGGATCAGCAATTACAGCGGCCCTCTGGACAGCACGACACGTAGGTGACTGGTCCTCGACTAACTGACCCGACCGCCACACATCTGTGTTCTCAAAATTATTTGGCGACATCTGAAAATGGAATTTTCAGTTTTGAAACCGGTCGTGGAATGAATTAAGAAAATTACTGCTAACTGAAGCAAACTTTCCTTCCATAAATATTGGAAACAGGCTGTTTAGGTTTTTATGTTGGTAACGCCACGTGGCGTTCTATACGAAAATCACTGACTGTCCTGTGTGCAGTCTGTAGCTGGCTGGACTCGTTGTTGGAATATTCGCTTGTGTACTGTTGGGCTGTTGGATGTGAACAGCACGTAGTGTTGGGCAGTTGGAAGTGAGCCGCCAGCAGTGATGAATGTGGGGAGAGAGATGCCAGAGTTTTGAGAGCGGACGATCTGGACGTGTGTCCGTCAGAAAAAGGAAATTTGTAAGACTCGATATCATGGGACTTCTGAACACTATTAAGGTAAATACATTGTTTGTTCTCTATCAAAACCTTTCATTTGTTAACTATGCCTATCAGTAGTTAGTGCCTTCAATAGTTAGCTGGCAGTATTGGCGCTCTCTGTATTGCACTAGTTCGAGTAACGAAGATTTTTGCGAGGTAAGTGATTCATGAAAGGTATAGGTTACTGTTAGTCAGGGCTATTCTTTTGTTGGAATTATTGAAAGTCAGATTGCGTTGCGCTAAAAATATTGTGTGTCAGTTTAGTGATGATCAGAATAAGTAAAGAGAGAAATGTCTGAGTATGTTCAGTTTTGCTCAGCTGTTTGAAAATCAAATACCGTAAGAGGTTTACCAGCAGTCATTTAAAATTTTTCTAAGGGGACCTTTCAATATGTTCCTCAGTTTCGGATGTTCCCCTAATCATATATTTACAGAATTACATCATACATTCTGTCCATTAAGGGGCATCAACTCCTGACTACGTATTATTGGCCTCGTGCCAGAATGGGGGCGATCTACAGTGTAAAAAACTCGGAAGAAAAATTTCAAATAGCCAAGATCGCTAGTAAAACATTTATATTTGTAAGACTACGGTATCATCGTCGGATCTTACACTCAACAAATTCACGTATACTGAATTTGTAGACCTGTTGACTGTAACGTAGTCTTTCCGAAACCGGTTATTGAAATAGATGATTTCCTAGCGATCCTGGCCTTTTAAAGTTTTTCTGCTGAGTTTGTATCTCCTGAGAACTACACTCACTGTAAGCAGGATAGGTAATAAAGAAAATCCAGCATGGACTCTTCTCTGCTGGAATGAAGCATGAGTGGCATCATTGTTCCTTGTACCACAGAGAGCTAAAGAGACACGACTATGTCGAAGCTGAGCTCAGACAACGCACGTGTCTAAGAGATGTAGTGCGCGAGCAGTCTGATAGAAGGAGCTACCTACACATGTCCGCATGTTCGAGGCAAGCGGCCAACGTTGGATCTAAATAATAAAAAAAACTTATGAAAAAAGTTAAATAGCGAAAATTAAGATAGTGCTATTACTGCTGGAGACTTCCGACTGCAAGTCATCAAAGTCTACATCTACATGTACATTCCACAAGCTAGTGTGTGGCGGAGGGTACTTGTATTATCACCATTAATTCTTCCCTTTATAACGTAAAGGCTTTATTTAACATATAAACACTACTAAATCATGAAATTTTTTGCCAAATTTTATGTAACGAAGTATCAACGTGAACGTATAGACAACGTTGTGAAGCTTTGGAAACACCTAAACGAAGGTGCATGAATGTGAATTAAACTGTTACTGTGACAGGATAACAAAGAAAGTCAGTATTATTGGAAATGACTGTAATATTCCTAGGAACGTATTTTTCTAAGTTGTCGAACATTTACTCACGCCAGGCGGAGATCTACATTGGGTTCTCCTTTACTTTTTTAGGTCACTTTGTAGGGCGGACTGTGCAGAAACATTAGCAGTCATGGTAGCATTGAGAGTGGGCGGGGATGTGGTGCCTATGTCTGAACATGTGCAATTTGACAAGGGCCTAAAAGAGCCTCGAATCAGATACAATGTGTTGTGGCTGTTGAGTATATAGAAATAAGTCGTCTCTGAAATTTAAGGGTCACGGAAAATAAGATTTTCCGGTCATAACAACTATTGCAATATTTGAACCATATTCGCAGTAGAAACTATGGCACATGGATGAGTCTTCTTAACCCACGCGGCCACAGACAAGAAGAACTGGTTTAAATATATCAGTATCACAATTTTCGACAGCACAGCAACTTTCAACGAAAGAACTTCATTGTAACCAATTATCTTAGACGTGAAATCACATTCCTTTAGCACCACTCGTCTAACTTCGCTCAAATTTTAAGAATACAGTGTTTTATAATCTCAGTAGCTTATAAGGTTCGTTTGCGTAATGAAATTTCTTGTTCCTGATTTCCTTCTTATTGTATATTCAGCGTCTTGTCTCTAATACATGATTTCACATATCGTGTCAAACTCTCACGACATTGTTAGTCGATCGTGAAAGGTTATAAACTGTTCAATAGCTCAAGAATCTTTCACTTTATATTTACCAATGGTTGTGATAGTGTGTTGCTTATGAATGTTAAATTTAACTGAAATTATTTTATAGTCTATTAATAATTACAATACTTATTCAGTGTCAGAGCTCTGTTAAAATTCTGAGACATGTTGACTATACAGCTTCCATCCATCTTGGTCTGATGTAACTTCATTTCGATAAACGACTTTAGCTTCGTAATCTTGAAGTAAATTAAAAAGAACTAAATCCAGCGCGTTCCGAGCTAGACAGTTTTCCTTAGATTAATATTTGTTTTAGAAGGATTGACATACGGTAAGTTAATACCAGGTCTCATTCATCGTTGTAAGACAGCACTGTTGGCTCTGTGGATGTAACGTATTTACCAGATGCATAACTATGGTAGGCAGTGAAGTGAAATATTTGTATGTGTTGCAGATTGTCATAGAACCCCATATCCACCTTACCCTCTGGAAAGAAATAGTCGATCTCCTTCAAGTTTATAATTTTCAACTCGAGTTATATATGGTCAACATTACAAAAAGTTTTGATCAGTAATATGCTTGTACCGTGTAAGATAATTGCCTATAATCAGTTGTGTGAAATAGGGCTTTACAGTTTTGTAAATAGATTGTGGCGAGAGCAGAATTTTACTTTACAGTGTGCAGCCAAGTTCATGTCTCATGGCCGCGCCATCCGCCGAATAAGCAGCTGTTTTCGAGTGTAACAGCTCGCAAGCCAGAACAAGGCACGAAGTATGCTAAAATATGGTTTAAACGCACCAGTTACGCACGCTACTAAGTGAAACGAAGGAAAGTACACTAGGTCACACATGCGTCATAACATAATAGTAGAACAAACACCATTATGGAAATAATAGGTTTGATTCCACGCAGTTTGTAGAATAAAGAAGTAGGTAACGGGTGAAATTGGAAGGTTCGGTTATATCTTTCCCCGATCCATGTCACTATCGACAAGTGTCCCAATGAGCTCTAATTTCTCTGAGCCTCTCGTCGTGATTTCACGAGACGTATTTGGAAGGAAGTAACATGTTACACGGCTCTTGTTGGAACGTACTCTCTCGGAATTTCATTAGTAAACCTCCACTTGATGCAAGACGTCCCTCTTGAACTGTCTCCCAAAGGGGTTAGTCAAGCGTCTGTGAAATAATCTTGCACTTATTAAATGATCCAATCTGATACTAGAAAACCAATCGAATGAATGTTCTGTAAGAAATTTCTTTTGTGGGTGTATTACATTTCAGTAACGATGTTCATAAAACACATGCTTCGCACTTCATTGGCTACGTTTGATGTGGTCATGCTAGGTTAGCACACTCCCAACAGTTACCCCAAAATATTTAACAGTTATTACTGTTTCCATCGGCAGGTCAAGGTGGTAGGTGTAGGGTCTTTGACAAATATTCAGTATGCCCTTGGTGCCGGATTCGACCATAGCCACAACCTGTCTCTTGAATGGAAATAATCAGCAATGGTGGCCGAATACTTTCAGCATAAGAAGCATCACACTACGCCAAAGGCCTTATCGGAAAGCGTGGATGAACGGACAGAAATTCAGGGCGTTCTCCTACCCTTGGTGTGGGAAAGAAATAGTTATGTTCAAAGGAACTAGAATATAGAAGGCAATGGAAACCACTGATTTAGAGACTTAATGTGTACACACGGGACAGATCGCCTGTAACTGACAAAAATGTCATGAGGATTTCTACTATTGGTCTTCCACTTTTACTGTTCCTTCTTGGATGTTACCCGTGTTTCCCTCCAGCGTACCCATATTTTTCTCAGGATTTCTAACATATTACACCGTTTTACACAGTCGAACGCTTTTTCCTACGAATGTGTCTTCATTTTTCTTCGTCTTACTTCCATCATCAGCCGCTACGTCAGAACTGCCTCTCTGGTGCCTCTACCTTTCCGAAAGCCAAACTAATCATCTAACACATCCTCAATTTTCTTCTAATTTTCTGTATATTTTTCTTGACATCAATTCCAATGCGTAAGCCGTGCGATAATTCTCCCACTTCTCGGCTCTTGCAGTCATCGGAATTATGTGAATGACATTTTTCCGAAAATTAGGTCATATTTCGTCAGCCTCATACGTTCTATACAGGGTGTTACAAAAAGGTACGGCCAAACTTTCAGGAAACATTCCTCACACACAAAGAAAGAAAATATGTCATGTGGACATGGGCCCGGAAACGCTTACTTTCGCCGGCCGAAGTGGCCGTGCGGTTAAAGGCGCTGCAGTCTGGAACCGCAAGACCGCTACGGTCGCAGGTTCGAATCCTGCCTCGGGCATGGATGTTTGTGATGTCCTTCGGTTAGTTAGGTTTAACTAGTTCTAAGTTCTAGGGGACTAATGACCTCAGCAGTTGAGTCCCATAGTGCTCAGAGCCATTTGAACCATTTGAACGCTTACTTTCCATGTTAGAGCTCATTTTATTACTTCTCTTCAAATCACATTAATCATGGAATGGAAACACACAGCAACAGAACGTACCAGCGTGACTTCAAACACTTTGTTACAGGAAATGTTCAAAATGTCCTCCGTTAGCGAGGATACATGCATCCACCCTCCGTCGCATGGAATCCCTGATGCGCTGATGCAGCCATGGAGAATGGCGTATTGTATCACAGCCGTCCACAATACGAGCACGAAGAGTCTCTACATTTGGTACCGGGGTTGCGTATACAAGAGCTTTCAAATGCCCCCATAAATGAAAGTCAAGAGGGTTGAGGTCAGGAGAGCGTGGACGCCATGGAATTGGTCTGCCTCTACCAATCCATCGGTCACCGAATCTGTTGTTGAGAAGCGTACGAACACTTCGACTGAAATGTGCAGGAGCTCCATCGTGCATGAACCACATGTTGTGTCGTAGTTGTAAAGGCGCATGTTCTAGCAGCACAGGTAGAGTATCCCGTATGAAATCATGATAACGCGCTGCACTGAGCGTAGGTGGAAGAACATGGGGCCCAATCAAGACATCACCAACAATGCCTGCCCAAACGTTCACAGAAAGTCTGTGTTGATGAGGTGATTGCAAAACTGCGTGCGCATTCTCGTCAGCCCACACATGTTGATTGTGAAAATTTACAATTTGATCACGTTGTAATGAAGCCTTATTCATAAAGAGAACATTTGCACTGAAATGAGGATTGACACATTGTTGGATGAACCATTCGCAGAAGTCTACCCGTGAAGGCCAATCAGCTGCTGATAGTGCCTGCAAAACTGGTTCTCCCGTAGCACTCTCCATACAGTGACGTGGTCAACGTTACCTTGTACAGCAGCAGCTTCTCTGACGCTGGCATTAGGGTTATCGTCAACTGCACGAAGAATTGCCATCGCTCATTGCAGGTGTCCTCGTCGTTCTAGGTCTTCTCCAGTCGCGAGTCATAGGCTGGAATGGTCCGTGCTCTCTAAGACGCCGATCAACTGCTTCGAACGTCTTCCTGTGGGGACACTTTCGTTCTGGGAATCTGTCTCGTTACAAACGTACCGCGCCACGGCTATTGCCTGGTGCTAATCTATACATCAAATGGTCATCTGCCAACTCCGCATTTGTAAACATTGCACTGACTGCAAAACCACGTTCGTGATGAACACTAACCTGTTGACGCTACGTACTAATGTGCTTGATGCTAGTACTCTAGAGCAATGAGTCGCATGTCAACACAAGCACCGAAGTCGACATTATCTTCCTTCAATTGGGCCAACTGGCGGTGAATCGAGGAACTACAGTACATACTGACGAAACTAAAATGAGCTCTAACATGGAAATTAACAGTTTCCGGACACATGTCCACATAAAATATTTTCTTTATTTGTGTGTGAGGAATGTTTCCTGAAAGTTTGGCCGTACCTTTTTGTAACACCCTGTATTCCAACATGAATACTCGTTTTGTTGCCACTTGCCCCAATGATTTTAGAAATTCTGATGGAATGTTACCTATTGCTTCTACCTTATTGGACCTTCAGTCTTACAAATAACTTTAAATTCTGATTCTGATATTGGGTACCCCATCTCTTCTATATCGACATTTCTTTCTTCTTCTTTCACGACGTTAGACAAATTTTCCCATCTCATAGAGGTCTTCGATGTACTCTTTCCACTTATCCGCCCTCTCCTCTGCATTTTAAAGAGGAATTTCTATCACCACCCTTGCTTTTAATTTCGGCTAAGGTTGTTTTGACTTTTCTGTATGCTGAGTCAGTCCTTCGGACAGTAATTTATTTTTCAATTTCTTAACATTTTTCGTGCAGCCATTTCGCTTCTACGTTCCCTGCACTTCCAGTTTATATCATTCCCAAGTGACTTGTATGTCTGTATCCCTGAACGTTTTTGTGCTTCCGTCTTTCATTGATCAGCTCGAGTTTTTCCTGTGCTACCCACGATTCCTTCGCAGTTACGTTCCTTGACCTACGTTTTTCTTTCCAGCTTCTGTGATTACTCTGTTTAGAGATATCCGTTCCTTTTCAATAGAACTGCCTGCTGAGCTATTTAATACCGCAGTATCTTTAGCCTCAGAGGATTTCAAGCGTACCTCTTCATTCCTTTGTGACTTCCGCATCTTACTTCCTTGCGCATCTCTTATTCAGCCTACTCTTCATCACTACTAAATTGTGATTTAAGTCTACATATGATCTTCGGTACGACTTTCAATCCAATATCAGATTTCAGAAACTCTGCCTGACCAAAGTGTAATCTAATTAAAATATTCTCTCTCCCCGCCTCTTCCAAGTACACTTCCTCTTCTTGCGATTCTTGAACAATATAGTATATCCACTATTACTATCCGAAAATTATTACAGAATCAATTATTCTTTCTCCTCTCTAATTCCTACGACCAGCCCATATTCTCCCTAATTCTTTTCGTCCACTCCCTCTTCTAAAACGGCATTCCGTTCCTCGAAGACTATCAGATTTGTATCTCCCTTTACGTACTGAATTACACGTTCAATATCCTCATATGCGTTATGTCGATTCAGATGAGAACCTCCCTGCCGTTGAACTGTGCACGTTCTCTCACTCTCTGTCCTACCTGCCGATTCGCACAGAATTCTAGTCCTGATATTTCATTTTCTGCTGCTGTTGATATTGGAGTGAACCTTAAGATTCCCTTTTCAGATTTTCAACGAGTAACTTCCCTACCTCTTTCAAACTTCTTACATTCAACTAGCAATACTTTCTTTGGTTATTCAATCTTTTTCTCAATGTCATCTTCCGCTGGCAGTCCGCTCCTGGAGATTTGAATGGAGGATAGTTCCGGAATGCTTTACCATTGGAGAGATTATCATGACAGTTTTCCAATTACAGGGCACATGTCCTGTGGTTACATACCACATGTTTTTAATGCAGTGGTGTCCATAGCTTCCTGCTTCCTCATACCGTTGATCACTGCTGATTCTTCCTCCTTTTAGGGTCACTTTTCCACGCCAAGAGTAAGAGTGCCCTGATTTTCTGTCCGTACCTCCTCCCTCTTTGACAGTCCCTTTCACAAAATGAGGACACCTTCGGCCGCCATCCTGAGGATTTTTATTCAAAATCTAAGCAGTGGGGGTGTTCGAACCTGGGATTGAGGATGGTTTGATAACTAATCAAAGACGCTACCCCTAGACTACATATGTACATCATAGCAAAATTGCCATATTGTCTTTATAATGTTTATAATACTAAAGTTGAGAATGATGTTTCTTCTCTAATTTTTGTTCTGAAATTATGTTTAATATGTCTATTCATTTTTAAAAGCCCCACTCCCTATACCACTCTCCCAAATGTCAAATGTCCATGCAATTTAACGTTACTGTTAAGTAAACTAAAAACATGTTATGCACTGACATGTTATGCACTGACGTCTATTTCATAATCAATTTGTATTAATCATTTTCAGTATCAATGATTGAACAATAAATATGATCCTGAACTTTTGTTACTTAGACTCTGCAAATAGCAAATGATAATTTTTGCAATAATGAATACTTATTACCTTTGCAATAATGAGTGTAATTTCGGTGGGTATATACACTTGCTGTCATAAAAATGCGACCATCGAAGTTGTGAGTGTTGACCAAAGAAAATTTCTGCTGTTATGCAGTCAGACTGGTTTTCCACACCTACATGACCCCGACAGCGCTGCAAACAAGAAATAAAAGTGTGCGCCATCTGAAGATGAGTCAATAGGCGTTTTGAAGTCAGTAATGGTATACTAAAATCTGAACCATCACAATAAGGGACTAGTTGCACTTATTTCCGAAAACTTTTTTTTTCATCAAAGCATATTGTTCCACCTCCATAACGGATAATACTTTTCTTTCGCTACCTAGCCAGATAAAAGGAACAATGTACACAAATAGTAAGCATAAAGCGAAGTTGAAATCTATTGTCACTGTTAAATTCAATAAACAATGTATGTCAGAAAATGTTAGTGCATACTGCGCCAGAGTTGTTACTTAAGACAAAGTAAATCAGCACAAGCAGCTAAAAACATATGAAACAACTTGGATTAAAAATGAAATTAGGTCCTATCAAAAGTGAAACGATATTTACAGGCTGCACCTACAGTTAAGCATTTACCTTACAACATCAATTTTTTCAATATTCTTGGACACAGTTCAACAATCTGTGGCTAAGTAATGCTAAAAATGTCATCCAAACAAAAGAAACATTTCGTTCTAGATTGCAAAAAAGCAAAAAACTCTGTGAGTTCTCAGTATAGCTCACCAGTTGAACAACATGAATTCTTTGGAATAGTACTAAACTTACCGAGCATTAACTGCAAAAATACAGAACTAAATTAGTTAATGAAGAGCTTAGACACTATATTGCCACAAAAGTTCATGAAAATAATTAATAAAAAACTAGATAATAGCACCACCAGTTGAAAACCATGATTCTTTGAAATCATACTAAACTTAACAAGGATTATTTGACATAATACTAAACTTACAAGCATTAATGGGAAAAATACAGAACTAAATTAGCTAATGAAGAGCTTAGACACTATATTGCCACAAAATTTGACAGAAGTAATTAATAAAATTCTGGATCATAGCGATGACCTTGCTGTTAAGTCTGTCAAAGGCAGTAGAGGTGCGATAATGTATGAATCAGAATACATCAATAAACCTTTATAATTTTTTAAAAATAACAACATAACTGAATAATAATCTGATTTCCCCCCCCCCTCCCCAGATATGATACAAAAACCAAATGGAGTTTAAAAAAAAACTGCAACTTCTAACAATCACTGAAGGCAAACATTGAATAAATTCACCCCAAAGCGCAGATGACAGCCAAAATTTTTTAATGTAAACAACATATGACCAATTGCCTGTTCGGTAAATATTCTTGCATACAATATCACTAAAAACCTTCATGACATTCACACTAACTCTTACACACCAGAACCATGTAATCCAAAAACAATACTTACGATCTAACAGCATCACAGACTTCTACATACTCATACATACCTTGACACAATCAAGACAGTACTATACCACAATTATCATATCTTTAATAACAAACTCTGTTTTCAGAATTATCGTTTAGCATAGAACAGTAATCTGATGACATCTATGTTAATAATCTAGAACCAAAGTTTTTAAATCAAACCAAATGAAAGAAGACAAAATCATTTATTGTAAGCGTTATGTTGGTGACTTCTTGATGCTGTACAAAGGGAAAACCACTGAGATAGAGAGATTAGCTGAGGAAATTACTGATATATGTGCAAAATACATTTTATAGTTGTCAGAGCTACAAGCGTAAATTCCAGATTTACAGAAAGACTATCACATTGGATGACATTATAAGAAACACATTGTGCCACTCGAATCAAAACAAACTATCATATTTTAAATCATAAGCCCAGTTGAAGCTGCATCTACTATAAAAACTAAAGAGCCAAATACACTAAAGGCAACACCCTACAGCAGTACTTATGACCCATCCAGAAATAACAAATTAAATGCAAAACTGAAGAAAGTTAAAAGATCCAAAGACCAGTCCTCGCTAGCAGAAGACAGCAAACACGTTTCTGCACATTTTTGCAGTAACCTATCATTTCATCTTGCAAATATGTTTAAACCACATGAAGTGAAAATAGGTTTTTCACACAAAATACAAGATACAAAACAAAATAGTTTACAATGTAAATACACGTGACCCACCTTTTCACAAATTTGGCGCATATGAAATAACTTGTGACAGCTACTCCTATTACTACAGGACGAAATGGAAAAATCTCATCCTAAGAGCACTTGCACGCACTCTATTTGAAAACTCTAGTTTTGTTGTCCACCTAGCACAAAGTAGACAGTCCATTGTTGTTGCTGTTGTTGCAGTCTTTAGTCCTAAGGCTGCTTTGATGTAGTTCTCCAGGTTCTTCTATCCTGTGCAACCATATTCATCTCCAAATAACTACAGCCAACTACATTGTTATGAATCTGCTTACTGTATTCATCTCCTGGTCTCCCTCTACTACTTTTACCCCACACACTTCCCCTCAATACTATATTGGTGATCGCTTGATGTCTGAGAACGTGCCCTATGAACCAATCCCTACTTTTTTAGTCAAGTGGTGCCACAGATTTCTTGTGTCGCCAGTTCTGTTCAGTACCTCCTCATTAGTTACGTGATCTATCACTCTAATCTTCGGCATTCTTCTGTAGCACCATATTTCAGTACCTTCTATTCTCTTCTTGTCTAAACTGCGTACTGTCTATGATTTGCTTCCATATAATGCTACACTCCCGACAAATACCTTCAGTAACAACTCCCTAACACTTAAGTCTATATTTGATGTTAACAAATTTCTCCTTAAATGTTTGTCTTGCCATTGCCAGTCTACATTTTATATTCTCTCTTCTTCGACCCTCATTATTTATTCTGATGCCCGAACAGCAAAGCTCATCTACTACTCTAAGTGCCTCGTTTCATAAAATAATTCCTTCTGCGTCACCTAATTTAATTCGACTACATTCCATTACCGTTCTTTTGCTTTGTTGATATTCATCTTATATCCTAATTTCAAAACACTGTTCATTCCATTTAACTGCTCTTCCCAGTTCTTTGCTGTTTCTGACAGAATTACAATGTCATTGGCAAAGCTCAAAGTTTTTATTTCGCCTCTCTGAACTTTAAACCTACTCCAAATTTTTCTTTGGTTTGCTTTACTACTTGTTCAATGTACGTATTGAATAACATTGGGGATGGGCTACAACCCTGTCTCATTCCCTTCTCAACCACTGCATCTTTTTCATACCCTCGACTCTTATAACTGCTGTCTGGTTTCTGAACTACTTGTAAATAACATTTCGCTACCTTCAGAATTTCAGAGAGAGTATTCAAGTATTCTCTAAGTCTACAAATGCTGTAAACGTAGGTTTGCCTTTGCTTATCCTATCTTTTAAGATAAGTTGTAGGGTCAGTATTGCCTCACTCGTTCCTACATTTCTCCGAAATCCAAAGTGATCTTCCCCAAGGTCGGCTTCTACTAGATTTCTCCATTCTTCTGTAAGAAGCCGTGTTACTATTTTGCAACCATGACTTATTAAACTGACAGTTCGGTAATTTTCACGCCTGTCAACAACTGCTTGCCTAGGGATTGGATTTATTACATTTATCTTGAAGTCTCAGTGTTTATCACCTGCCTCATACATCTTCCATACCAGATGGAAAATTTTTGCCATGGCTGGCTCTCACACGCATGTCAGCAGTTCTGATGGAATGTTGTCTATTTACGGGGCCTTGTTCGAGCTAGGTCTTTCAGTGCTCCGTCAAATTCTTCTCACAGTATCACATCTCCCATCTCTTCTTCATCTACGTCCCCTTCCATTTTTAAGCTCTTGATATTCATACTGCTCCTTCTCTTTTACCCAAAGGCCTCTTTAATTTTCCTGTAGGTGGTACCTATCTTAACGTCAAAGAAATATGCTTCTAAACCACCCTTGCATTTGTCCTTTAGCCTCTCCTGTTTAGCTATTTTGCACACCCTGCCAATTTTATCTTCTATACGCTTGTATTCATTTTCGCCTGCTTTATTTGCTGCATTTTTGTTTTTTCCTTTCATAAGTTAAAGCCAGTATCTCCTGTGTTATCTGTGGATTTGTACTAGGTCTTGTCTTTTTGACTATTTGATCCTCTGCTACCTTCACTATATCATCTCTTAAAGCTAACCATTAGTGTTCTGCCGTATTCCTTTCCCGTTTTCTGGTCAACTGAAGCCTATTGCTCCCTCTGAAACTCTCAACAACCTATGGATCTTTCAACTTACCCATGTCCCATCTCCTTAATTTCCTACTTTTTCTTTAAATTCCTTCAGTTTTAAGCTACAGTTCATAGCCAATTTATTGTGTTTTGCGTCCTACTATGCCCCTGGGAATGTCTTACAGTTTAAAATCTGTTTCCGAAATTTCTGTCTTACCATTATACAATCGGTCTGAAATCATCCAGCGTCTCCAGAACTCTTCTATGTATACACCCTTCTTTCATGTTTCTTTAATCAAGTCTTACCTATGACTAAATTATGTTCTGTGCAAAATTGTACCATGTGGCTTCCTCTTTCATTCGTTTCCCCACTATTTTTTCTTCTTTTCCTTTCGCTACTATCGAATTCCTGTCCCCCACCACAGTTTAATTTTCGCATCCCTTAAGTATCCAAAAAAAATTTTCCTTATCTCCTCATACACATTTTCAATCAGTTCATCACCTGCAGAGCTAGTTGGCATATAAACTTTTACTATCGTGGTACGTCTGCGCTACGTGTCTATCTTGTCTACTATGATGTGTTCTCTGTGCTGTTCATGGTAGTGTACCCTCATTTCTATTTCCTTTTCCAGTGCCGGAATCGCTGAAACCTCATTCGAAATGTCCTGCTGCGGTTCTTGAAGACTATGTTGTGATACACATTAGACTCAGGACTCCCCACGTAAGGTAACCACACACTGGCAGATCAGATGGTCTGGGTGGCCAGCTACGGCCACGACCAAATTGACCTCATTAGGTAACAGCTCTGTCAGGCGTGAAGATTGTGTAAATTAGCTCCAAGGAACAGGTGTGGGTCACGTGGCAGGAGTACACGCGGTGTTGTGTCGTGGGATGTGGTTATATGCATATACTCATGTCCTATAGTATTCACTCCGGGATACTTATTTGTCCCACCCTGTATACTGACTCCCGTTTCTTTTTCTACCATATAAGACGAATCTTTCCTTTTATAGAGGCCTTCAATGTATTCTTTCCGTCTTTCCACCTATCCACTCTCTCTTCCGCATTTAATAGTGGAATTCCCATTGCTCCCTCTAAGCAAACCACAGATAACCTCACATCACACCACCAGAGATTTACTCGCGAGTCAAGCACAAGATATGGACCTTACAGCATGGTTCAGCCTTCCTCCAAAAACTCGAGCTCCAGGACGAGATTGACCAACAAGCTTCGGTCAGTTGGGGCAAGCACTTTCGACTTGGTTAACAGCTACACACTGGACTTACCCTGTCTCTACAACCTGAACGTGCAAGATAAACTGATGGGCACCTCCAATATGTGCCAAAGGCTTCTTGTGCTTTCCAAGGTTTTTAGCAAAAACAGTATTGACTTCATTAAAGTTAGCTAGTACATGTCCTTGGTTTTATACTGCTCTGCCTCTCACTTTTGGGCTCTCCGCCATTTGCCAGTTGTCTCGAAAGACATGAGGTGTTACTTTATCTGGGAGTAAATTCGAAACATCCCATAAGTTGACAAGCTTCGAGATAAATGGGTGGGCGAACAGCAAGGAGGTGGGGGTGGCCTGATGGGCCTCATGTCTTACCATGTTGAAAACAAAATTCAATCACAGCAATGAACGATGTGATTTGGTTTGCGCCTCAGCACGGAAGGTTTCCAACGCTGCCTATAAGTTCCGATTAAATTTTTCGGCAAAAGGAGATTGAGGCTAATATGGTGTAATCACATGGGTCACATCACGGCGAAAGAAAAAAGGCCGAAATTCCCGAGAAACAAAGGCAGGAGCATTGCCAATGACCAATACATTTGACAGATCAAAGAGCGAAAATATTTCGCTTAGATGTTTGACACTGATATTGGTAGTCACACAACTTCTCTTAGGCAGCCAAGCAAACCTAGTGAAAGCGTCAACAGCCACGGAAATGTATCTATACCCGGCCAGAGTACAGGGGAATCGATACACATAATCAATGAAAATTCTTTCCATGTACCATTCTACCCATTCCAGTTACATGAACTGGGCTTCGCTAACTTACACACCTGGCATTAGTGGACTAGCTGACTAATATCCTACAAAAAGGTGACTAAGTTATGACTTCGCTAAACTTGTGTCTGGTCTTTATATGCCAAGGTGTTCTCCCAAAAGGGGCTAATGATAATATGTAAGGTGTGCCAGCACTAAGGCCCAGGGCAAACAAACCGTCAAGTGATCCCCACCTCAAGAACTGAACACAATATCCCCTTTTTGATCTGATATCCTGGCACCTTCTTGCCTGACGCAACTCGCCAACTAAGACCACACAACACAGGATCTGCCTCTTGTTCTTACTCTAAGTTGGTAAGTAGAGCCAGAACCTCAACAAGAAAAGCTCCGACGATTTGCAGCTCGTCAGTGGGTCGAACGAAATCTTTCATCCCTTGCTCCTTGAACATGTGGCTAGGAGCATCATCCACCACATTTTCACTATCCCTGTTATGCCTCATCGATAATTTGAAAGCTGATAGGCGCACCACCCAACTACACACGTGGCTGTCTTACGTGGCCGAGCCAGAGCCCAGGTCAGGGCCTTGTAAGGTGTCAAGCAAATAACACACCTTACATTGAATTCCTGAAATAATTCCTGCTAACTCGATATATCACATGACATAGTTAAATGAAACTGAACAAATTTTATGAATATGATGCAGATGTAATAAATAACCCAGCATTTTGTGGGTATAAACCACTAACACTCACATTAGTAATTGTACGCAAGTAATTTCCCCGACCCAAGCTACGAGACGCAGTTCTCGGTGAAGGGAGAATTTTACCATGGCACGCCGTCCCATGTCGCTAAAAGACTCTCGCCATGGGATACCTAGTGGACACAATGAGATGCCAGAGCCACTGCGTAGGCCAGTGGCAAAAGCAGTCCATGTCCATGCTTCTAATGATGGCCCTTCGTAAAGCCTTTCTACAGGAACATGGCGTGAGATTCCAGATGACACGTCCAGAGAAACCCAACTCAAAACATCGGTAATTCATTGTCGCCACCTGCGTTAAAACTTACATAAAAGAAAAAGCTGTTTATCTCGATATTGCACAGCACAAGTTAAACTCTGCCTTACGAAAGAAACGACGCCTGTGATAGGCTACAAAACTCTAGTGGGTGGAGGTATAGCAAGTACGAAAGCCCTGAATGGCCAGAAAGAAAACGCGTGGCCACCAACTTTGATATTTGCAAAATACAGACAGGTAATTGGCTCTTCTCTTGCAGAAAGTCGTCAAGTGTTCGAGCAAGGCGACTCGCACTGAGCTGAGACGATTGCGAGAGTCATTATATGAACACTTGTTCACAGTCTGGTCTTAACCAGTCAGGAGTTAAACTGGAGAATCGCACCGAGCACTGACAGTTGATAGTTATGAGCGATTTGGGGGCAACGACGTACGAGCTATTCCAGCCAAATAGCGTGTACCATGCCAATTAACTGAGATAGGGAATGACCTGGAGTCGGCTTCACCAAACACTTAGGAAATGTATCCGATTGATGTTCAGCAGTCGAGAGAGATTTAGAATAGATTCTCAGGTTCACAGCTCGCGCCGACAGCTGCCACTGCCGCCGCCAATGCAAGGTAAACACACACGCGCTTGCGTCACGCCAGCAAGTGATATTCAATTGGCACTCAGAACTGCGGTCACATCCGTCTCTCATATTTCTTTTGTACATTTAATCATGACCTGTACTTACATATGTTCAGGATTGACGGTACTAATTGATGCAGAAACGAGAGATGTCCGATCTAACGAAAAGGATGGATCAGCCACTGAGGAGTTATGAATTGGTGTAATTGTGTACTTCTTTTTGATTGCTCTTTTAGGTATTTTCATTGTGCATTTTAGCGTAACTGATATCTCTGGCCCCAATTGTATTTAATTTGTATGTATTTTTATCGACCGCCAGACATGGTCATCAACAATCTTACCATTAAAGAATTTTAGGAATTTCGCTTCACACTTGTGAAAACCCAGTATCAATATTTTACCATCTTGTACATAATTTTGCTAACATTGCTATGTCATGAAGTCATACTTAGAGTAAAAATAAATCTCGATAACGAAAATCTAAAGTTTTCATTTTTTGCTAAAATATGATTACATCTGAACCTGTACACTAGTTTTTGTTAGCGATAACTTTTCCTTTACGGGGAGTGTAGTGGAACCAACACTGATTACGTCACTTTCCGTACTGCTGCATGCTTCTGAACTCTGCATGTGTGAGATGGTATCTTCCTACCTCGCAGGCTGTAGGTTCAACATCAAATTCCTGAAATGCTCACAGAGCTTCGTTGCGCAGCAGTGGTACGAAGATAGATCAGAACCAGTCTCACACGTGTTAGAGCCCGGCTGTTGTTTTCAAGCACAAATTCTTGGTGCTCCATATAAAACTTCAATTTTTCGACCGCGAAGAGAACCGCAAGTGCCTCCAACTCATACATTTAATACTTATCCTTGGGCGGAGTCAGGGAATGGGAAGCATAAACAATAGGCCATCTCTCTCCATTTTGGGACTGGAGTAGCACTGCTGCTACTCCAGGGTTGTAGCCATCAGTTTTCACAATAAATGGGAGGCCAAACTCAAAGACAGCCAGCACGTGAACATTATTCAGTACAGCTCTCGAACTATCCAGGCCGCCTCCTGGGCTTCTGTTCACTTAAACTCCATGTCCTTCCGATGCAAGGCGATCGAAGGGCAGCTAACTGGACAAATTGTGAAATATTCTTTCGAACAATACTTACCATACCCACAAACTGAACTATCCCTTTCTTGGTTTCGGACGTTGGAACCTACACATCGCCTGAGTTCGTGAGTAGACCATATGGACTCCACCAGCAGAAACCAGGTTCCCCAAGAAAAAAATTTCAGGGCACACGAGGTAGACTTTCGTCGGCTTCCCCGTTAAACCTACCTCACCCAGCCTACCCAGTACCGGACAAAGGTGTTTCAAATGCTTGGAAAAGGTTTACTCTATACCAGGGCGTCATCCAAATAATTATACACGAATTGGAACTTTATATCACCGAAAACAGAATCCAGCAACCTAGATAGCGTGACTGCGCCAATAGTGAGACGGGTAAAGGGTAACTGGTTAAATATCAGCTAGCCTATGATAGTACATCTGGTCTGTCGTCGCCCATGCCAACTGTCATATGGTCTACTACCACTATTACGGTTGTGTGTCATTGTCGTCCCACTCGATTTACATGTTACAAAGCAGGCGACTGAAGTGGTGGCCTTGGATTCCTCCGCCAATAGTACCTGGTAGTACCCAGTAGTACGATCGATTTAGATAAAGTACCGTAAAGTACTGGACGTTAGTGAACCAGGTAAAGCTATGGTGAAGGTCAGAAGACGGACAGATTCGAGAACTACCTTGGGGTTCAAGGTGCGATAGTCTACCTAGGACGGAAAACATCGCCATTTGCCTTTTCCACTAGAAAAAAGAATGACGCTTAGATGGAAGTCAAAGGACAAATAACTCTATCTGGTAACATTTTGTCAACTTCCTATCTTAAAATCTCATCTTAAGTGGTGAAAGTTTATAAGGAGATTGCCTAAGGGGATCTCGATCAGATAATTGAATTTCGTTGCCGTTTTATAAGTCATACCTAACCTGTCGATTAACACGTGAGGGAAATCAACTATTTGCGCTACCTGTTGTGCCTCTTCGTTAGATAAATAACTCAACTGAAACGCAGTGGATTCAGAAACCATAGAGCAAACATCAGACGACGAATGTGCTTGTGGAACAAAATCTTTAAAGAGGCGTGAAACCTGAAATAAAAGACGACACGAGCATATCCCAACACTAACCCACTTTTTCCTATAAAATCACACCCTAACAGGAGGTTGGTACACAAACCCTTCACCACAGTGACCTGAACAGGCAAGGAAAATTCCCAAGTACCGCAGTACATACTCCGCGTGCCTACCGAATGCAATTGCTGCCTGTTAACAGCCCTATGGCCGGCCGGTGTGGCCGAGCGGTTCTAGGCGCTACAGTCTGGAACTGCGCGACCGCTACGGTAGCAGGTTCGAATCCTGCCTCGGGCATGGATGTGTGTGATGTCCTTAGGTTAGTTAGGTTTAAGTAGTTCTGAGTTCTAGGGGATTGATAACCTCAGAAGTTAAGTCCCATAGTGCTCAGAGCCGTTTGAACCATTTTGAACTGCCCTATGGCCTCCTAAAGTGAGTTGTACTTGGGTGGTTTACAAATACCCCGATAACCAGAATACCATCGGTAGTTTAACAGCAAGGAGCACACTGGCTAGTGATTGAGGTAAGCACAAGTGAAAGGCAAAGAAGGACGTTTAACACCCGCCACCTTGTTAGAAGCTCTCGGAAAGGTATGTGAAGCTGAGCGCCTACCTTTAGCTTGGCTTCAACTGTTTGGAGTCTTCCCTTGGAGAACACGACAATTCCTAGCAAATTGCCCAGGTTCAGCACAAGGATAGCAAAGCCCTTACGTCCTCTTGCCCTTGACTGAGGTGTTGGTTTTGGCGTGAACTACATGTACTACTTGCTCATCAGAGAGGCGAGTTTTGTACACTTGTAAAACCCCAGTGACGTTAGTAACCAGAAGTTCTAGGTTCTTTTGAAAACAAAGTAGGGGAATGATTCTCCGGATTAATTCCCTGTTCAATAACGCTGACTCCCTTTGCCTCAAAAAATTCACATCGGAAGCGATCGTACCGATGCGCACTTCATTTATATACTTAGTCAGGAGTGCCCCAGTGCGCTCAACACGAAAAACATCCTGATGAATGAAACCACTCCGAACTCTTTCGGAGACCTGTTCTCTTGAAATGTGGATACGCAACTCTCGTATGTCGTAGCGACTAGTTAAGATACTGCTAACTAAGTCGCTTAATGAACCTTTACACAAAGGGGATATCAGAAAGCTATCTCCCCAGAGATATTAAAAAAACTGATCTTCCTTTCCATGTTGACCTAAAACAACAAAAGGATTACTGAACGAGGAAAATCATCGATTGCCAAATTATCTATTCCTTGTATAACGCTGCAAATGGGGTTTGGAAGCTCGGTGAAATGACAGGAATCGCAATCTGTCCGGGCGTCTGACAGACTTTGGTCTTGATCGGAGCTTTCTATCGACAATTTGCTCTCGGTGCTTCCACGTAACACGTTTCCCCACTCTAAAGCATTTAACTTCTCTGCAAGGCCATTGTCCCAACGTGTAATTTGCTGACTCTGTCTTTTAAAGAAGGACCTGTCGTTATCAAATTTAAATCCTCGGTGCGATTACTTGAGTAATGTACACCTGAACCCTGTACATTTGGGAACGAGAAGGGGAGTTACCTTCTAAGAACTCGATATTCTTTCCCATATCGCTGAGAGAGGCCGAACAGTATTCCAGCGCTGCACTTGCCTGCCAAATAGCCCTGGCGTAATTTGAACTAGGAGCGCGAGGACGCCGCGATGCCACGAACACGAATATAGTACGGCACCGATGCCGTCAACACGAATATGGCACGTCACCGTCTTTGGAGTGGCCACAAATCTTGAGCTCGTACCAGAGCTGCTCCTTGCTCAATACACCCAGCTCAATCACCTGGTACAGTTCCCTGTTAGAGTAAACCTGGAAACTTGAAGAACCAGTAGTCTCTGAACCAAGGACAGATTAACCAAAACCAAAAAGTAACAAATATAGAAACGAACAATGCTTAATCGAACGGAAATCCCAGAAAGTATACAACAAAACCATACTCTGCCACCAGAACGTAGCGCGACACTACGGTACCACTGTGCATGCTCAGCTTCCCACATTAGGTATGGCTGGGCCATATTTATTCGGGCGCAAAATCATTATTATTATTACAAATGCAAACTGAGTACCAGATAATTATTGCGAGGTGATTTAGCAAGGGAGTTACTATTTCATTAAAAAGAACATAAAACCATTAAAACTTACAAGAGAGATAACAAAATTTGCGTGCTCTTTTAAGACTCATTTAAGTCTCATACTCACTTAAGTCTCATCCAAATGCCCTCATAAAAAGGATCAAGATTCTTCAGTTAAGGAGGGAAAAAAGACACACAATAGTAGACTTTACAAATCGTAAAAGATAAAAATACGAAACATAACGGGCACAATACAGACAGAAGTGATGCGTGTAAGGCGTGATGACCGACAGCGTGTCTCAAGAACGCTCAAGGCTCCAAGTCAACACACCAACCAATAGAGGCATGCGTGAGGTTCGCCCTGGCCGTGCACGCACACGTTAAGGCTGATGTGGGGGACCAGATTGTGATGGACTTACCACATGGGGGAGTCGCGCGGTCTGGGGCGCCTTGTCACAATTCACGCGGCTCCCCCCGTCGGAGGTTCTAGTCCTCCCTCTGGCATGGGTGTGCGTGTTGTCCTTAGTGTAAGTTAGCTCAAGTTAGATCAAGTAGTGCGTAAGTCTAGGGAACGACGACCTCAGCAGTTTATTCCAATAAGAACTTACCACAAATTTCCAAATTTCCTGTGATGGACTTGTATTACACACCAAAACTCTTTAAGAGAGAAAATGCGTATAATCACTGCCGTTTTTAACTAATTAAAAAAATCAGCGCCTGGAGAGAGGTTTCAACACCTAAAAAACTCAAACATGAAACACCAAAAGTGGCTCAAACAGACAGACATGCACCAAAAGAATTACAGCTGGTTTACTAGCGAGAACATCAACAGGTGAACACAATAAAATGGAAAGGCTTGGCAACAGAAATGAAAAGCGGTAACAAATTACATCAAACAGGGAGACTTAGCATAGATATGCTAGATCGGTATGATAAGGCTAAAGGCAAACTAAATAAGCAATAAGGGGAAAGTGGCGAATCACCACAGTGTAAACGGGCAAGCTGCCGAATACGAGTATTCCACGTCTTCTTGTCACGGTGCGTCCCTGGTGCACGAATGTCCTCCTTGGCGCGTTTTCACGGTTTCTCCTTAGTCGCCCAGCGAGCTCCAGAGACCTTCCGTACCGAGCTACTAGTAGTCGAAGCAGACTGCCGGCGACTTTTCTTAACGGCAACAAGCAAGAATCACTCCCCGAGCGCTGCCCCAGTAGCTCTGTTTAAGTAAATGAAAGAGAGCCTCACACCGCAGCATCACAGAGACACTCGCCAGTCGGGCGCGACGTATCGACCTTGCAGCACTGCTCAACCTTCGGGAGGAGCTTGTTCTGCTTCATCAGCCTCAGCCGCCGCCCGCAGCTTGGGCACGTAACTCGTCAACCAACGGTGACGCGGCAGGCTTCCCGGCCGCTTCACCACGGCCATAGCACTCGCTCCCTGGAGATATTTCCTGTTGTGAGTAGAGTCGGTGACTCCCTTCTTCTGTCTCGCGCTGTCCCAGTTCAGCTCGCAGCGGCGCAGTTTCGGCAGAAACACTGCCGACCGCGCCCCCTAGCCGAAACACCGCCGACCGCGCCCTCTAGCCAAATACTAGTGCGACAGCATTAGTGATATGACCGACTGTGCGGGGCAAGAAGAACGACGTCACACGAAGTCCAAATCCACCGCACAAGTGTCAACTGTCAGTGCCGACACCAATTCTTGACTCTCTCCAGGCCCTACATTTCGCTACAGTCGTCTGATATTGCAACCTTCCTACAGACAACAACATCGTCTGCAAACAGCCTCGTGGAGCTTCTCCTACAACATCATTTGTATAGAGGTACGTTTCACAATTCCTGTTGAAGGCTTCTAGGTGTCATACAGTGGAATTAGCAGATATTTTCTGACGAGGGACCCATGGAGGAAAATGTCCCATCTGCATATAAAACAAGTCTAAAAAGCTATCACATTAAAATCCTCTACTTCACGGTCTGAACACAAATGGTACTGGTATAGTTATTGGAAGATTCAGCATTGTTGCTACGTCAGTAAATGTGGTTTCATTATGATAGTACACCCAAGAATTTTGTATGTGGCGTCTGAGGATATCTCTACCAAATATATGGTGATCATACAAGATAGACGAACCCCTTGGCGATCACAGTCGCCAGATTTAACTTCTGTCGACTTTTTCTTGTGAAATTAAGTGAAGCGTCTTGTGTTTGAGATTACTCTACAGCTACAGGAAAATCTGCTTGGAAGACTGCTGTAACTAGCAAAAATTATACGTTACGGATTTTGGACTATGCCGGCCGGTGTGGCCGAGCTCAGAGCCATTTGAAACATTTTTGTGGACTATGTGCATGAAATCACGCTTCTCACACACAACTTCTTTGTACAAGTTGCTTCGTGGAGCAGATACTGAAGAGCACACAGGTCAGAGACAAGTTACTCCACTGTGTATATCTTTTCACGTGGGACACTTGAAGGTGATACGATCGCCCAAACGGTCCATTTCGGGACATGGGTCCCTCCTCAAAGCTTTAGCAGTTAAATCACCTCCACAACCGTTAGAAGCCTGAAGTAAGATATGTGAAACACTGTGTACGTTTAGACGTAAAGGGATATATCGAAACGCCAAGCTTGCAGCTGCAGTGTTACGTTTGACCACAACATTCTCAATACGTTTGGAAGTATCAGTCGTGGTCAAACCATTGGTAGTGTAGTTGTGTGTGCTTTGTTTCGGAGCTAAGTGAGTCGTACGTGGGCGAATGCTCTTGGCCGTCTCTTGGATGATTCCTCAACCAAAGTAGCCGAAGTGTTTGGTGTTTCAAGTGGCACCGTATCAAAGGTTTAAACCCCTCACAGGGAAAGGAGAAAACATGCCGTACAAATACCTAGACGCACATTCAGTATGGTTGTACTGCTTTGACTTGTTTGTGCACATTGTTCAGTTTTATCGTGAAAGAATAGTGTAAATCATTGCCTGGTTTTATGGATATGAATATTGTACTTTATATTGCCGAAAATAGTAATTCAGTAATGTATTAATATAGCGATCTTGACAAATAAATGAAACTTTTTCACAATAAGTGCGCAATACAAATTCACAGATCGCCCCCTGCGCCGACTGATTGTCCGCTAAGTTGCAACTAGGACGAAAGTTTATGTTGAGTGATAGCAACAGACGTTCATTGTAGAGGACTGTGACGAACACTAAGAGGACGACAGCTGCCTAAAACCCTGCAGAACTGGATGTTGCACTCTTGATCCACTGTCAGCACGAAAACAACACGAAGGGAGCGGCAGAAGCAAGGAATTACAGTGCGAGTTGTAGATCCCAAACCACTCATCAGTGATGCAATTACCCCTAATAGGAAAGCACAGTACTGAAGACGTAAAACCTGCACTTTGAAACAAAATAAAAGTCGTTTCGTATGTCGAATCTTGTTTACACTGTTTCCAACTTCTGGCAACGTCACAAAAAAAAAAAAGGTTCAAATGGCTCTGAGCACTATGCGACTTAACTTCTGATGTAATCAGTCGCCTAGAACTTATAACTAATTAAACCTAACTAACCTAAGGACATCACACACATCCATGCCCGAGGCAGGATTCGAACCTGCGACCGTAGCGGTCGCTCGGTTCCAGACAACGTCACAAAAGTGGATCATGCCGCTGGTCGTTAATTATTATGGTAGCCAGATAGTGGTATTCCTTGGGCTCCATGGTTACTCTGCAAATTCGCATTACTGCCCATGATTAAGTGACTGTGGCTGAACAGGTGGATTCCAAAAAAAAAAAAAAAAAAAAAAAAAAAAAAAAAAAAAGTGTGTGAAATCTTATGGGACGTAACTGCTAAGGTCATCAGTCCCAGAGCTTACACACTACTTAACCTAAATTATCCTAAGGACAAACACACAAACACCCATGCCCGAGGGAGGACTCGAAACTCCGCCGGGAACAGCCGCATAGTCCATGACTGCAGAGCCTCAGACCGCTCGGCTAATACCGCGCGGTGTTTGTTCGCCAATAGTAATGCTGTGCTCCAAGATGTCAGGGCCCCTGTTCACACAGTTCACATCGTCCAGGACTGGTTCTGTGACTACGTGGATGAACTGTCGCTCTTTCCTGCCCACCAGATCTGAAAACTATTAATCCTTTCTGGTCTGCTTTGGAGGGGAGGATGCGTGATCGCTATGCGCCTCAATAATGGTTACCTGAACTTGCCACTATTTTACGCGAAGAATGGTGCAAAAATCCGTTAATAACCATACAGGACGTGAATTTAACCATTCCGAGACGACTGGAAACTGTTTTGAAAGCCAATGGTTTTCCCTCACCTTATGAGGAGCGGTAATGTGTTCTGCTTGTGGAGGTCCCATATTTTTTTCCAGCCCCTGTAGACGAACAGAGCTTAGCTGAGTTTCCTAAGACCACTCTTAACAGACGGCGTGCGACAAGTTTCCTCTCCGCCACAACCGCTGAGTGAGCGAGCACCTCGGCTTGGTCCCGGCCAGCCTAACTGGGAGGGTCGCTTTTAATTAGGCGCGTCCGCCGCCAGGTGTTGCCGGCGCTGTGTTTACGGCCGGCGAGGCGCCGGGCCGTTCCGCCGGGCAGCTCCGTTGCCGCCCCCAGCCAAATACGGCGGGCGTGGCCCTCTCTATCTGGCGCATCGGCCCGTCTCGGCGCGGCGCGGCACGGCACGCTCCTAACGGCTGCCCGCGGGCACGCGCGACATTTCAGCCTCCTCTTCTTCCCTCTGCGCCTCTCTTCTGCCCGCGCCGCACGCGATCGTTTCGTCAGACGAACGCCGCCGCGCCGCACCGCTTCGCTGTCTGACCGTCGTGAAAACTTTGCGTCCAACAGAGCGAGGAAAACGCGCCGGGGTCGGAAACGTGCAGCGGCTTCAGCTTCCGCAAAGGGTCATAATATCCACTGCGTGCGCCCCGGCTGTAGACGTCAGATCCTGGCCGCTACAAATCATTCTCGCATGCATACAAAGTAGCTTCATGTCACCAGTATCCGCAGCTGAGGCCGCTGACGCATGATATACGTACGATTTTTCTATTTAGGTAATCGCAGATTTGTCCATGCATAGTTTAAAAGAACTTTTCTAAAACAATTGCCGTATAATCGTCTAAAGGGTTGTAGAGTCCACTTGTACGTGTTAACTCGAATTTATTGTGAGTTCAAGCCACCATCGGTTTCGAGATAATGAATCATATCTTCAGGGGCCGGCCGGTGTGGCCGTGCGGTTAAAGGCGCTTCAGTCTGGAACCGCGTGACCGCTACGGTCGCAGGTTCGAATCCTGCCTCGGGCATGGATGTGCGTGATGTCCTTAGGTTAGTTAGGTTTAATTAGTTCTAAGTTCTAGGCGACTGATGACCTCAGAAGTTGAGTCGCATAGTGCGCAGAGCCATTTGAACCACATCTTCAGGTTAATTTGGCTGGGTTGCATAAATCCATTACACCAGTACGACCATTTAGTATTCTATACGGCACATATCCTGGAAGCTTCGGATAGAATGGAAACTGAAATACTATTAGATATTTAACAGTCACTGAGGGACTTACTAAATTGGGCTGTTGTTGAATTCTTCATGGTACTTCGAAAAACGCCTATATCGCTAAATAAGTACTAACAGGAATTCAACACCGACCAAATTAGTATGTCCCTCAGTGATCATCCGTAATTATGTAAGATTATTAATAAATGGCTCTGAGCACTATGGGACTTAACATCTGAGGTCATCAGTCCCCTAGAGCTTAGAACTACTTAAACCTAACTAACCTAAGGACATCACACACATCCATGCCCGAGGCAGGATTCGGGCCTTCGACCGTAGCAGCACCGCGGTTCCGGACTGAAGCGACTAGAACCGCGCGGCCACACCGGCCGGCCTATTCATGCATATTTCAACTCCATTGCATTTGACATTGCCAGGATGTGCCTTGTAGGAGGTTGGGAGATAGTTTTGGTTTAATGGGTTTATATAAACCAACTAAATCAATCTGAATATGCTATTCATTAACGCGAAACCGATTGTTCAAAAAAATGGTTCAAATGGCTCTGAGCACTATGGGACTTAACTTCTGAGGTCATCAGTCCCCTAGAACTTAGAACTACTTAAACCTAACTGACCTAAGGACATCACACACATCCATGTCCGAAGCAGGATTCGAACTTGCGACCGTAGCGGTCACGCGGTTCCAGACTATAGCGCCTAGAACCGCTCGGACACCCCGGCCAGCGAAACCGATTGTACGTTGACCACAGAATAAATGAGGATTAGCAGCCACAAGTGGACTCAACGAATTTTTAGAACAGTTTACCTTAAAATTTTCTAGAAAGATCTTCTCCTGTTTCAGCGCACAGTACAATTATTATCAGTGCGTTTAAGTAGCCGTGTAGACTGAACGTAATTAGAAAGACACATATTCCAGTCTAACTCAGGAATGTACAAGTATTAGTCCATTACCATGGAGTCGAACATGAAAACGATCTTTTAATTACGCACTGATATACGGCGTGAACCCGAACTCAAATGACAAAATTTGTGACGCAGTTCAGGGACATTTTTTGAGTATTTTCGTATCAGAGACCTCTTGCCTTTGATGGCTCCGACAGAGTAATAGTGTAATTATGATTTTTACGGTATATCCCCAGTTGTCGTTGTTTCTGTGAAAATATTTTCGCAACAAGCAAAAAACTGTATTATTCAATTACCAAACCGTACAACGCACACATACAATAATCCATCAAGCCTTAGAAGCAAAAGTACTGGGATGTGGTTGCTGTCGCTGCGGGAAGATGTCAGTATAAAGTCGTCGTACCGCTCTTACATTGCGTTCGGCGAAGACACACACGAGGTGCACATAACTTTCCATTAGTAATCAATGGAAACTCTAGGTAGGAATATCAACAATATAAGGGAAAGGCTAGATTTCTACTCACCAAGATGACAGGTTGAGTTGCAGTCAGGCACGACGGTAAGATTGTTAAACATTTAGCTTTCGGCCAAAGCCTTCTTTTTAGAGACGTAAACAGACACACAATTTACGCGAGCAGGCGCACCTCACGTATACATGACTGCAGTCTCCGGCAGCTCGAATTGGTCCGAGGTGCCGGAGACGGCAGTCATAAATGCTTGAGGTTTTCTTTCTTGTTTAAATGGGTGTGTGTGTGTGTGTTTCCTTCGCTGAAGAAGTCTTTGGCCGAAAGCTACAATCTTTTAGTAGTACATGTCTGCAACTCAACGTGTCATCTTCACCGTGAGTAATAATCTACCCCTTTTCTTCATCAGTAATCCTATCTTTACTGCCGCGTATCACTTAACATACAACTAATATTTCCGAAAAGCAAATCCGGCACAGAACCGAGCAGCACTGAATCAAAGTTGAGGGTGAAGAGAGAACTGAGTATTACGATTGTCAGCCACAGTTAGCACGAGTGACTGAACCGAATTCGTTTCCAAACCACACACATAAAGCGTGTCGTCGACAGTTGCATTAATTTGCAGGTATGCTCAGTGCAATACAGATACAAACTGAATGAGGCTAAGAAATCAATCAAAATCCAGATTCTATCGTGACACTGCATACCATGGTTCCCTCATTCCAAAATACTCATGTCCCTGGGAGTGACGGAACAGGAAACTATGAGAATTCATGGCAGAGGGTGCGTCAAAAGTTGATGTTAAGTGATTTTCTAGGTATTCACACAGCTGTGCTGCCGCAGCGGTCGATACTTTTAACAACATGTCAGTCACTTTCTATATCGTTGTCCAAATGGTGATTCATATATACCTTAAAGTGAGGACGTTAACCCTTCAATTTTTGAGCAACATTATCATTAACATTGCTGAGATAAGAGCATATTTCTCTTAAAAGCATCTTGAGTAATTTTTAGTCTTTTTTTATTTCTTGACTTTGAGACTTTGCCCATACAGCCAACTATACACGATATTTAATCATTTCATAGTTCTTATAATTTCTTGTCATGTTTGAAGCTGGTTTAGGTAGATCTGAGGATGAAGTATGTGACCCAGCCCAGTCACAAAATTTAAGCATAGGTGATGAAAACAATTCTAGGAGAACTACGCCAAGTAATTTTGATAGAGAATTTTGATTATTTAGGCTCAAAAGGCACCAATTTACTTCAAGAGTTAATGAAAGAAACCACATCAGAATTTAGTAACGGACCCTGAAAGAATACAAATCGCAAAACTTCCTGCAACAAATTTCATAAACAGTGATAGAATCAGCTGCAACTTTGCTGAACTGTATATGTGAAACACAAATAAACTCATACCTGGTCGTGAGTACGCGGCAATACGACGTTCTGCTGACAATAAATACGGTTCGCGTAGCTGGACAACCGTCACGTTTCAGGTTCCTACCGATAGCATGCTTTGCACCAATAGAGAATGAGCAGCCCTGCTATGATTGGTCGGCGCTCAGACTCTAATGGCGGGTGTCACAACTTAAGCGAGTCACAAAAAAGCGTAAAGACAAAACACGAAAGTACACCTGATAAAAACACTGCACACAAAAACGTAAAAACACACTCCTCCGTAAGAGACTTTAAGACCACATCCAATAGCAACTACAATACAAAAAGGAAAAGATGGAGGTAGCAAATAGTAACGACTACTGTTAACGGTGGAATCAAAAACGCCAACTCTGATGTCGAAGACACTTCACTGAAATTACAATTTTTGAAGGAAAACAAATATTAAGAAAGTTTCTCACAACAAGAAAGGAAATTATAGTTTTAGCTGTTTAAAATACTTTGTGTTTTCATTCAATGATGGAAAGAGCGAGAGATTTCCCTTCCTGCTTATCAGTTCATGATCGATACGATGGGACGCCAGCGGCAGCTCTTTGGTACTGGCGGCGTAAGTAAGGCATCTCTAGGTAATTCCTCTTGCTTGGCATGGTTTGCACGTAATTGTTGTTGTATAGATCCAAGTGCGTATGTGCGCGACTAGGACAAGTTTTACACACACCGTTCTGTTATCAGTTCCCCGTAGCAGTTTTAAGATATGTAACTCACCGATCGGAAACTGCAGTCCGTCACGATCACTAATTCAAACTTCCGGCTAAAATTGTCTAACACGTAATAAATTGTATAAACGTTTCCACAGTGGTGGTTAATGCCTTAACGCGTGAGGCAGTTCGTTAAGACGAACATAAAATAATAAATTTTTAGGTACATTAGCTTTCGTAGTTCATTTAGCAACGACAGTCACTGTCCATTCACATGTACGAGCACATTTTCACTGATTTTTATAATACTTGGGAAGCTCGTAGTATTCGAATAGTCTAACATTATCTGTCATAACGTTCACCTCGAAATTTATTTCAAATTATGTTCGAATCGTAATTACATGGCCATACATTTTAGTGTGTTCTAACATGGTACTAACACGACTTCAGAGAACATGCGCGAGCACACCACGACATTGCACACGCCTTCACTGTCACTGATAGACCGCAACTATCGATGACACTCTCGCATCACAGTTAATACAACTGTTTTGCATATTTGCAATTAGTTTGCACAGACTATTTAACAAAAGCATTAGAAAGAAAATAAAATGGAAGTTGGAAATTGGCATTCTCAGTTAATGAGATTCATGTGGCAATATTAATAAAACAATAACCAGTCACATTTCATGCTATCGTACAAAAAAAAATTCTAGACAATCAGCGATATATGTACACAGTAAAAAGGAGCAAAGGAAAGAAAGAAGACTAGAGTAATTGTAATCAGAAAGATTTTCAGATGTGCCCCCCCCCCTCCCTTCCATTTTATCGTGAGCTGTTACCAAGGACCTCTCAAGGTGAAATGTTTCCGATACGTACAGGACATCTGACTTCACAGAATTAGTTTTTTAAAGTGCATATTTTAAATAACGAAAATTAGATTATTTTAAATAAGGAAAATTAGATTCATGACAACAAATATCAGTTGTCAAACATATCCTGGATTAATGTGGAACTTATCCAACAGCAATGAAAAAAGTATCTTGCAGTATTTTTACCAGTAATGATATAAAGATTTTAACTAACAGAGCCATTAATTCAGTTTATGTTCTCGAAATTAGCAATAAGAAATATATGAATCATTGCAATTATTCTTGAGTCAAGCAAAACAAGTAAGTAAAATAAATTTATATCATAGCACTGAGGAGATATTTTGCTAGTCCCTTATCTATAGTAAACGTCAGTTTTCATCACACATATTTTTTAGTGTCTTTATAACTTGTCTATTTAAGACCCTACAAGATGTCTGATAATTCACTCCGCATTTTTAAACACTTATAGTTTCTTTATTTATGAACCAGTTTTCTTGAAACTACTTTTATTAGAAACAGCACTCTTTGAGGTTGTGTTTAACATGTTTTTTTCTTTTGTTTCAGTTAGAAAATGCCGCCTGGGTTGATCGTGGAAGAACAGTCCACAAGACGCTCGTTATGAGGTCTGTTGATCGATGGTGAGCGTACAAAGGTGGTGACGGGTTGAACGAAAGATCCATACAAAACTGGATGCAAAAACCGTTAAAAACTGCTATTCCAAATACCTAACCACAGAGAGTGTCCGCGATCGAAGAAGATCAGAAATACTATCAACTTCGAGGACACCAGAGAATGTAGGCAATTTTTCCTGAAATGTTCAGGAGGAGTCCTAACAAATCACTGAGTCAAGGATCTCGTGAAAGAGGTATTTCACGTTACACAGTTGCAAAGATTCTTAAGAAAGATCAAACTTTTACACATTGGAAACCACATTACGTACAGCAATTACTTCCTGATGAGTGTGACAGAAGAACTGAATTTGGAGAAATTTTTTTGGTTGGAATGACGATTGGCCTGAACTTTTTGAGAACATTCTATGGGCTGATGAGCCAGTTTTTCACACTCGAGGGTTTGTATACAGACATAAGTGACATTATTGGGCAGCCACAAACAGACACGAATGTGCTGGAAAAGCACAGGGGCGTCCGAAGGTGACAGTATGGTTTCGTATTACTTCATCCGAAGTTGTTGGTCCTTTCTTTCTGTGGAACATAATGCATGGCCAAAGATACCTGGAAAAGCTTCAAGGTTACAAAAGGCCAGTAATTTTACGATGGAACAACCCACAGCTTCATTTCATGCAGGACGAATGACTTGCACTTTTTGCATATGATGTCTGCGAATGGCTGCATGATCTTTGAGAGTTCGATTAGCAGACGTGATGCATATGACAAGCCTATCCGCAGCCCTGATTTAATGCCTTGTGATTTCTTTCTGTGGTGACGGACTAAGTAGCAGGTTTACAAGAGAAATTCACGGAACTTGGGCGAACTGGAAGCAGTAAATCTGAAGTGTTAGCCCATGTTCCACCCAACATATTGCAGGCAGTAGTATTACACGTACCATTTCGTTAAAAAAAATGCAGAGAGAATGTTGGAGCTTACGTGGAAGTCTAAAATGCTGTTAAACACAAATTCAGGGATTGCTGTTTCGAACAAAAACAGTTCTAAGAATATTGGTTCACAAATAAACAAACTGCAACTGTTTAAAAATATGGAATGACTTATCATGCACCCTGTATAATACTCGATTCCAAGTCTCTGGAATTTCGTGTGCTTTAGTGTACTCAAACAATAAATTCTCTTACTAATTGTTATCACATGTACCTTCCTTATTTTGCCTCATATCTCATGGGAGGTACTGCTCATCAGTATACTACAACAACTCAGAGAGATTACGAAAGATGTAATTAAATATGTCACCACATCAACAGATATGTCACACCATGTGTCAGCTTATCTCTCAGTGCAAAATTAAAAATTAATTTAAAATTAATTATGATTAGAAATTAATTTAATTTAAAATTAATGTTTGAATCCACTATACTACAAAATTCTATCTACAAGAAAATATTTTTTCTTATCTCCCTTAATTAAGTCACCAATACTGAAAGTGGGTTCACCGCCTGGATTCTAAGTAACATATTCAGTAACTATTCCACTCATCAAATTCACATTATTTGTTTGTGCTACTCTTGCCTTGTATGACTTTAAAACTGCCAAATTCTTAAGAACAAATTTCTTCTTCGATTTAGGATAAACCAAATAGAATATGAAACTTCCTGGCAGATTAAAACTGTGTGCCGGACCGAGCCATGTCTCCGCAATATCCTTTCCTTCAGGAGTGCTAGTTCTGCAACGTTCGCAGGAGAGCTTCTGTAAAGTTTGGAAGGTAGGAGACGAGGTACTGGTAGAAGTAAAGCTGTGAGTAGCGGGCGTGAGTCGTGCTTGGTAGAGCACTTGGCCGCGAAAGGCAAACGTCCCGATTTCGAATCTCGGTCCGGTACACAGTTTTAATCTGCCAGTAAGTTTCGTATCAGCGCACACCCCGCTGCAGAGTGAAAATCTCGTTCTGTGAAATAGAATATGTTCAGGTGAAGTATGTTGGATACTTCAACTTGGCCTTTGTACATATCAAAAAACCTTTGATGTTCCATTAATTATTTTCTTCAGTTTATCGTATGCCTTCACTAATATCACATCCCTGACAGTAATATCAATAGCTTTTATCTCATCGACATGTCGTTTCTGCCTCTCTAACAGTTCCATCAGTTCGAGCATTCTCTTCTTCTTCTCGCCTGAAGTTAACTTATTCAGAGAAGGGAAAGGTATTTCCTCTTCCAAAAAAATTATAGATGTCTTACCTTTCTTAGTTTAATAGGGAGTAAACTCTGTTATATGACAAACAATACTGTTCATACATCCTCAATGTTCTCCACAACACCTTCTCGTTAGCTGTGATCGTTGCTGCAGTATGTACAGCATAGCTTACCAGCTTCCCTAATGTAACCTTCTGCTGGATTTCAAGTTGAGGTGTTAATAACTGCCCAAGTTTTCTAAATTTCACAAATTAGTCATTCCATAGCTAAGTCAAGACTGGTTTTCCAGGTGCCTTCTGGAAGGGATAGAACTCAATAGATTAAGAAAACTTCTCTGGTAATTAAAAAACACAGGCCGAACCAGCTTTCGACTTCGGTAAAGAGCCATACAGATCCACAGTTAACAACTCTATCAGATCATTCTGGTTAACATTTCGCATGTGAAGTCAGCTCGTTTGGTTTGTAATTTGGGCTCTTTGAAGTTTATCACATTTTAATACGGTTATTCTTCTCTTTACCATTTTTTCAAAAATTACATACTCTCTTTGTTTTGTCCATACAGTTGAGAATGTACTTGTCCAAAACTCAAATAAACGTAATCGATTATGTTATCCATGTACTTATTTGTCCAACACACCTTCCATTCATTACTGTGTCTAAACAACAATCCACCACATATCTTGTAATATTTTGCCTATTTATTTTTAATATCTTTCTTACCAAAGTCCCTTTTTATCACCTTCCGTATCTCATGTTGATTCTAATCCACACTAAGATATTTACAGATACCTTCAACTATCTTTTTCCTTTATATGAAACAGTTTCACTCTTTCTTTAACCAAGTATGTCTATATCTCCGAAAAATATCAGGGATCTGTCGTTAGCGCAAATGATGGTTTTATTTCCCTCTAGGTAATCTTTGAACTTTTGGAACCCCCAAACTATCACCAATATTTCTCGTTTCATCACACTGTTATTTTTCTTGAATGGAGTTAATAACCTCCTTGTAAAATCTATTGCCCTATTATCTATCTTCTCCTCATCCCTAAAATTCTGGAAAAATTCCACTTTAATACCACATCAATTTCAGTCGGTTCCTAAAAGAAGGGCTGACTGTTGTAAAATCCTCTCGTCCCTCAAAGCTCCATAAGATCGTCAAAAGCTTCTTGACAGTCGTTTATACGAGTAAAATCCACCTTAGGACTCGGTTAATCTATCAGATATGAGTTGTCGACTTGTCGAGACACAAAATTTCTATAAAAGTTACACAAACGTAGAAAGGACTACAGTTACTTGCAGTTTTTTTTGGAATAGACATTGCTTAACCGCTTTTGTCTTGTCATGTCCTTCGGGACATGAATGGATACACGTGATCGGACAGGATTCTTTTATACCTGTCACCTATAAGAGTCGTATCTAGACGTATCAGGCGTCCCATATCACACCAACTACACACGCCCTACGCCATTACAGAGCCTCCATCAGCTTGAACAGTCCCGTGTTTACATGCAAGGTCGATGGATTCATGAGGTTATCTCCATACCTGTACATGCCCATCCACTTGATACAATTTGAAACGAGACTCGTCGAACCAGGCAACATGTTTCCCGTCATGAACAGTCCAATGTTTCTGTTGACGGGCGCAGGCGGGGTGTATAGCTTTGTGTCATGCAGTCATGAAGGGTACACGAGTGTGCCTTCGAATCTAAAAGCCCATATCGATGATGTTTCGTTGAATGGTTCGCACGCTGAGATTTTTTGACGCCCAAGCATTGAAATAAGCAGCATTTTGGGGAAGGCTTGCAATGCTGTCATGCTGAGCGATTCTTTTTAGTCGTCGTTGGTCCCGTTCCTGCAGGATATTTTTCCGGCCGCAGTGATCTCTTATATTTGGTGTTTTACCGGATTCCTGATATTCACGGTACACTCGTGAAATGGTCGTACTGGAAAATTCCCACTTCATTGCTGTCTCGAGGATGTCCCATCGCTTATGCGCCAACTGTAACACCACGTTTAAACTCACTTAAATCTTGATAACCCGCCATTGTAGCTGCTAACCACTACTAACAACTGTGCCAGGCGTTTGTTGTCTTGTTAGGGCGTTGCCGACAGCAGGGCAGTATTCTGCCTGTTTACGTATCTCTGTATTTGAATACACATCCCTATACCAGTTTCTTTGGCACTTCATTGTATAAAAATTAACACATTCATATTTAGCCTAAATGGGACAGCAGTTATTGGTAACACTTTCCATTCACCGAAAAGACTGTATAGTTTCGATACTCTTTAGCAGGTGCCACTTGCCAGACCGGTAACACAGTTCATCTTGTAATACTTTTGGAATATTCCATCCATATTTTTTGGGCAAGAATTCTATCTCCTCACTACTGTATTCAATATTCTGGAACTTGTAAGGAATCTCACACTACCACCTTTTTTATCCAAAATAATCGAAGGGCTGCTTCATTTGCGCTAACTCCTTTCTATAACTCCTCATTCTACCATTCTTTCAATTTCTTTGTACACTGCTTATCTTAGAGCATATGGTATAGAAAAAGAAATGCTCATACGATTGTATATCCAGTTTATACTCAAAGTTGTTAACTTTACTCAGTGGTAGAGGATAATTCCCTGTATACTAGTAAAACATCTCAGTTTCTCTTTCTGTTACTCATATATCAGACTCAGTCGTATGGTTTTACAAGTCTTCTGTAATTTCACTTTCGTCTTTATCAAAACCATAATACAGATTCAGCCTTAACTCCCCAAATCAATTCGTATTGCCATCATCTTTATCTTGAGATGTCACAATAAATTGTTATTATCTACTACTAAATCATAAAAGTTCACACTAAATGTTTGACCCCTCATTCTCAAAACTAACAATACTGTCCCCACAGTTAACCGATACTTTACAGTCCAGTAATGAGTCCACGCTCAAAATGAGACATACAGTCAGATCAGGAACCACAAGAAATCTACACCCAAATTATGCCTCCAGTTTTAAATAACAAAATTGTGACTTAATTACTTTACTTGATTTACCCACAGCAATCAGTATTTTCAGTCCTATTACTGGCACATGCATTGTAACATTATGTTCCTTTATGCAATTAAAAAAGTTCTCTTGCAACTACACTAATTTTACTACCAGTGTCCAAAAGAGCTTCCAGTGTCTACCGCAGATGCCAATCTTCAGAACAGGTTGTTCAGTCCTGTAACAAGTCCTGCTCAGAACCTCTACGTGTCGACTCACATTAATTTTGGATTTACATTTTTTCTGACTCTTTCCGAATTGCACATAAACTTATTTCCTCCGCATTATGTTGTATCTCTCTATCTTTAATAAGAACGAAAACATTAACTTTCTCTTCAATCCCTATATCTATTCCATGGTTCAAAGAATCAGTGATAGCATTCTCCTCAATAATGGTCCTCCTTTCCTGTCGCCTTCCTGCAAGCTCTTATATAAGAGTAAACTATCCTCTTGTGTCCTTTCAACTTCCTCTTCTGTACCACTATTATCACTATCATCTTCTTCTTCACTATTATCACTTACAGTTGACAAAGCATCCTACATCTACATCTACATCTACATCTACATCTACATCTACATCTACATACATACTCCACAATCCACCATACGGTGCATGGTAGAGGGTACCTCGTACCACAACTAGCATCTTCTCTCCCTGTTCCACACCCAAACAGAACGAGGGAAAAATGACTGCCTATATGCCTCTGTACGAGCCCTAATCTCTCTTATCTTTCTGGTCTTTCCGCGATATATAAGTTGGCGGAAGTAAAATTGTACTGCAGTCAGCCACAAATGCTGGTTCTCTAAATTTCCTCACTACCGATTCACGAAAAGAAGGCCTCCTTTCCTCCAGAGACTCCCACCCGAGTTCCTGAAGCATTTGCGTAACACTCGCGAGATGTTCAAACCTACCAGTAACAAATCTAGCAGCCCGCGTCTGAATTGCTTCTATGTCCTCCCTCAATCCAACCTGATGGGGATCCCAAACGCTCGAGCAGTACTCAAGAATAGGTCCTATTAGTGTTTTATAAGCGGTCTCCTTTCCTTTTCTCCTGGCTTCGTACTGCTGCTCATATTCTTAACTCCACCATTTATCTGGGGATGCATTTCCATATATGACCTCAATGATTCTGTATCACCTCTAAAATTAACCTCAGGCAAAATCTCTCCAATCGGTTCTAATATCATCAGTGTCCTGACTTCCACAAAATCTGGCACCATAATTAGTATTATTATATTTACAAACTTATAACTTCCTGTTTCATCTTGACGAATTGTAACATTTGTAGACCCTAAAGGTTGACCCACCCCAGCACAACCCCTCACTGTTGCGGGAGTCTGTTTCCCATTTGCAACTAGCCGGCCGGTGTGGCCGAGCGGTTGTAGGCGCTTCAGTCTGGAACCGCGCGACCGCAACGGTCGCAGGTTCGAATCCTGCCTCGGGCATGGATGTGTGTGATGTCCTTAGGTTAGTTAGGTTTAAGTAGTTCTAAGTTCTAGGGGACTGGTGACCTCAGATGTTAAGTCCCATAGTGCTCAGAGCCATTTGAACCATTTTGAACCATTTGCAACTCTCTCTTTCTATAGTGACATTCATTACCACCCTTAAAACTTATCTGATCTCTTCCTCCTCTGTCTCTTACATTTGGTTGATTCAACCTGTTTGCCGGATTTCTGTTCTCATTATTCCGCTCAGAATCTCTGTTTTCGGGAAGTCAACAGTTTGTTTGACACCTATCTGTTCCTCACGGTGTTCAGGGAATCTTCAATATTATTACTGTGTCCTATCTATCCATATCTATTAGGGGGCAAGTTCCCCATTACCACTACTATAGTATCTCTTTCACTCCATGGCTTGTCCAAATGTTTCAACCTGCTGCTTGAACTCTCACAATATTCTTTCAGGCACTCCCTGTTCTTACCATCAAATCATGGAGACTCCTTAAAACTTTTTATAACGTCACTTTGTGTTTCCTTGGGCCATTCTCCTGTCAGAAATACTGAGACAAACTACTCATAAATCTCATACTTATCTCATGAATCTGCTGTTAAAAACAAACATTCTCCATTCAAGCAAGCATTTGCCATTATCAGCTGACCTTTTTCTATCTAATTTTCAGTAAATTGATTTCTCAAACAGTTTATAAAAGTCATAGGATGCACATTCCCATTAGGGTCAGACACTATATTACTAAAACGACCACCATCGCTTATCCTTACTACTAGCTGTGATGCTATAAGAGTTTTACTTTTTACAACATATATTAAAATGTTCTACCCTACTCTCAAACCCAGATGTTCTCTATTTAATCTATTCCATTTCTAGTTCGTCTTTTTACAATTTTACCCTGAAAATTTGATCATGATAGCCTTTGAAAAGTAGGAAAAGGGAGAGAAGTAAACGTAGTAGGTGAATATGGATTGGGGGTAAGAAATGAAAGAAGAAGCCGCCTAGTAGAATTTTGTGCAGAGCATAACTTAATCACAGCTAACACTTGGTTCAAGAATCATGAAAGAAGGTTGTATACATGGATGAACCCTGGAGATACTAAAAGTTACCAGACAGATTATATAATGGTAAGACAGAGATTTAGGAACCAGGTTTTAAATTGTAAGACATTTTCAGGGGCAGATGTGGACTCTGACCACAATCTATTGGTTATGAACTGTAGATTAAAACTGAAGAAACTGCAAAAAGGTGGGAATTTAAGGAGATAGGACCTGGATAAACTGAAAGAACCAGAGGTTGTACAGAGTTTCAGGGAGAGCATAAGGGAACAAATGGCAGGAATGGGGGAAATAAATACAGTAGAAGAAGAATGGGTAGCTTTGAGGGATGAAGTAGTGAAGGCAGCAGAGGATCATGTAGGTAGAAAGACGAGGGCTAGTAGAAATCCTTGGGTAACAGAAGAAATATTGAATTTAATTGATGAAAGGAGAAAATTTAAAAATGCAGTAAATGAAGCAGGCAAAAAGGAATACAAACGTCTCAAAAATGAGATCGACAGGAAGTGCAAGATGGTTAAGCAGGGATGGCTAGAGGATAAATGTAAGGATGTAGAGGCTTATCTCACTAGGTATAAGATAGATACTGCCTACAGGAAAATTAAAGAGACCTCTGGAGAAAAGAGAACCACTTGTATAAATATCAAGAGCTCAGATGGAAACCCAGTTCTCAACAAAGAAGGGAAAGCAGAAAGGTGGAAGGAGTATATAGAGGGTCTATACAAGGGCGATGTACTTGAGGACAATGTTATGGAAATAGAAGAGGATGTAGATGAAGATGAAATGGGAGATATGATACTGCGTGAAGAGTTCGACAAAGCACTGAAAGACCTGAGTCGAAACAAGGCCCCGGGGGTAGACAACATTCCATTAGAACTGCTGACGGCCTTGGGAGAACCAGTCCTGACAAAACTCTACCATCTGGTGAGTAAGATGTATGAGACAGGCGAAATACCCTCAGACTTCAAGAAGAATATAATAATCCCAATCCCAAAGAAAGCAGGTGTTGACAGATGTGAAAATTACCGAACTATCAGTTTAATAAGTCACGGCTGCAAAATACTAACGCGAATTCTTTACAGAGGAATGGAAAAATTGGTAGAAGCCGACCTCGGGGAAGATCAGTTTGGATTTCGTGGAAATGTTGGAACACGTAAGGCAATACTGACCTTACGACTAACTTAGAAGAAAGATTAAGGAAAGGTAAACGTACGTCTCTAGCATTTGTAGACTTAGAGAAAGCTTTTGACAATGTTGACTGGAATACTCTCTTTCAAATTCTGAAGGTGACAGGGGTAAAATATAGGGACCGAAAGGCTATTTACAATTTGTATAGAAACCAAATGGCAATTATAAGAGTTGGGAAGGGAGTGAGACAGGGTTGTAGCCTCTCCCCGATGTCATTGAATCTGTATATTGAGCAAGCAGTGAAGGAAACAAAAGAAAATTTCGGAGTAGGTATTAAAATCCATGGAGAAGAAATAAAAACTTTGAGGTTCGCCGATGACATTGTAATTCTGTCAGGGACAGCAAAGGACTTGGAAGAGTAGTTGAACGGAATGGATGGTGTCTTGAAGGGAGGATATAAGAAGAACATCAACAAAAGCAAAACAAGGATAATGGAATGCAGTCGAATTAAGTCGGGTGATGTTGAGGGTATTAGATTAGGAAATGAGACACTTAAAGTAGTAAAGGTGTTTTGCTATTTGGGGAGCAAAATAACTGATGATGGTCGAAGTAGAGAGAATATAAAATGTAGACTGGCAATGGGAAGGAAAGCGTTTCTGAAGAAGAGAAATTTGTTAACATCGAGTATTGATTTAAGTGTTAGGAAGTCGTTTCTGAAAGTATTTGTATGGAGTGTAGCCATGTATGGAAGTGAACATGGACGATAAATAGTTTGGACAAGAAGAGAATAGAAGCTTTCGAAATGTGGTGCTACAGACGAATGCTGAAGATTAGATGGGTAGATCACATAACTAATGAAGAGGTGTTGAATAGGATTGGGGAGAAGAGAAGTTTGTGCCACAACTTGACTAGAAGAAGGGATCGGTTGGTAGGAACATGTTCTAAGGCATCAAGGGATCACCAATTTAGTATTGGAGGGCAGCGTGGAGGGTAAAAATCGTAGAGGGAGACCAAGAGATGAATACACTAAGCAGATTTAGAAGGATGTAGGTTGCAGTATGTACTGGGAGATGAAGAAGCTTGTATAGGATATAGTAGCATGGAGAGCTGCATCAAACCAGTCTCAGGACTAAAGACCACAACGACAACAACAGCCTTTGATTACAGTCTTCCCTTGTTTGCACACATTAGCTTGGACTTCAGCATCTTCATCCGAGCAGTCTACTCTTTCCCTTATGTCATTGAGACTTTTTTTTGTTTTTCATTTAATTCATACGCCTATTCTGTTCCTTTAAAAGTCTCCTTAACATCTTCTTTGAATTTCTCGGGTTCTTTATGTACTTCTAACCTGAGCTCAAAAATTTTCTTTTTTAACCCATCTTTCAACTCTTTTTTTAGTTCTTCAAGTTTAGCCTTAATTTTTATGTCCTTTTTCTACATTTTCACTTTCTTCATTTATTTCTCATCAATATCTGGCTTTATCTTAACTACTGACGCTTCTCATACATTCTCCACAACTGGTTTTGTTTCTTTATTTCCAACATGCTCAGTCCTCATGTCTGGAAGTTAGCTATCCATTTCTCCTATTTAATTATCGCATTGCAAACCTAATTAAAACTAAGCGGACCGAAAGAAGTTATACGACTCACAATATTTCACACTTTGAACCGAAAATTATTAGATGCCATCAAGACAGCATTAAAAGAAAACTTTCCTGTCACTATGGGGCGCCGTGTGTGAATTATGGGACTCATTCCTGTTAGAAAATTAACCATATGCGAAGAAAACAATTCTATAAGAGCTACTCAGCGTAATTATGATCGTGAATTTTGTATATCTGGACTCAAACGGCACAGTTTTGTTTCCAAAGTTTACGTAAAAAACCATGCAAAATTTGATAAAGAACCACGAAAGAATTCAAATCACAAAAACACCTGAAACTAATTTCATAAATAATAATGAAACCACCTATAATTTTGCTCAGTTATAAATGTGAAAGACAAATAAACTCGTACTTTGTCGTGAGTATGCAGTAATATACCTATTCTATCGAATACCAAAAGAAATCGCGTAGTCGGACAGCTGTCAATTTTAAAATTCCAAGGATGGCATACGTTGCACCAACAGCGAACGAGAAGCCTTAATATGATTGGTTGGAACTCAGAATTTAATGGCCGATGTCACGTCTTAGGTGAGTTAGCAAATTATAATAACAAAACACGTAAACGCACCTGTTAAAAACACTCCACACATACAATGAAACACGTGCCTCCAAAGGACACATTAAAATGAAAATGGTTCAAATGGCTCTAAGCACTATGGTACTTAACATCTGAGGTTATCAGTCCCCTAGACTTAGAACTACTTAAACCCAACTAACCTAAGGAAACATTTAAACAGTTCATAACGTGAGGGATTGTTACAGAAGGAGCTTTAAATTCGCGATCGTAGCACTCATACTAAAAGCGGATGGACTGTAGTTTCGTAAACATTGAGTTAAGTGAATGTTACAACGTTTTAAAATTGTGTATGGGAGATTAATAACAGAATCGAGTGTGTAAAGGACGTAGTACTCACACATACGATCTACATGCCATCAATTAAGTGTGGTCCGTCTGCGACAAAAAGAACCTGACAAAAGATGAAATAACTGCCAGGAGCAACATATACCAAGCAATAGGACCTGTCTGCTGCAGTTTCACGACTGGTGAAGCTACTTTCATTACCCTGCCAGCAGCAAAGGACTACCGCTGACGTCACATTGCACCGACTACGATCGGAGAAGCTGCAACGTGAAGAGTCTCGCTGTTTCTATCGCTGAGTAAAGACTCAAAGCTTCTTTTCTTGTTGAAACTTTTCTGTTATTTGCTTTTCTTGAAAATATATGTAATCTCAGTGAAGTGTGTCCGCAATCATTGTTGACATTGTTGGTTCCAGCGATAACAGCAGTCATTACTATTTGGTACCTCCTTTCTTTTTGCGTTACAGTAGTTGTTATTGCATTTTCGTTTTACTGTGCCGAGCAGTTCTTGGCGCTTCAGTCCGGAACCGCGCTGCTGCTACGGTCGAAGGCCCGAATCCTGCCTCGGGCATGGATGTGTGTGATGTCCTTAGTTAGGTTTAACTAGTTCTAAGTCTAGGGGACTGATGACCTCAGATGTTAAGTCCCATAGTGATTAGAGCCATTTGCAAACATGATTACCAAGGAGGAAAGATTGCACAAATCATGTGGCAGGGTGGCCACCCTATTGTCTTATGACTTTCTGAAATAAGAGTCAAGTAGCTAATGTTGTGGAATCTGCTTTCATTCCGTCTTTGCTGGCCGGAGTGGCCGAGCGGTTCTAGGCGCTACAGTCTGGAACCGCGCGACCGCTACGGTCGCAGGTTCGATTCCTGCGTCGGGCATGGATGTGTGTGATGTCCTTAGTTTAGTTAGGTTTAAGTAGTTCTTTGTTCTAGGGGTCTGATGACCTAAGAAGTTAAGTCCCATAGTGCTCAGAGCCATTTGAACCGTTACGTCTTTGACTGATCGCTACCAGCAACTGGAGCACGACAGTTCGCTGATCGTGACAGTTTACGCCAATGGATGGATCACTACATATACAACAAGAAAGTGTCCAAAAACCCAAGGAATGCTATACCTTCCGAGTATGCGACCATCCACTAACGCTATAGAATTTCACTTTGTATTTCAACAACTTTCCGTACCTTTAAGCCCTTCTGCTGTCGTTAGGATTTCCAGTAATAAAGGAACGGTTTAATAGGAAAGTTTGGTTGCTGGAAACTACTGAGTACTTGGAGATGCGAGAGATGGAGGGTGAATGGACTTCAATATCAGATTAACTGTAGAAATCTATGTAAGGTAACCACTTGATGTCACGAGATGCGTATCACTCGCATAAAATAAGCCGGGGATGTCAGTAGAGAAGCAGTAACAGCATAATGGCCTCGGTCGGGAGAGATCAGTAATTTTGAACATTTCAACCCTTCTCAAACAGTCCAAATCGACTTGCTGATGGAGGGACTGTGAAATGGAACCGCGTTATGTACTGAAGGACAGGAAAAGTCCTGCACTGCGGAGGGTGGTTGTAGGAAACTGCGTGAAATAAACGTATCAAAATTTGCAGCTTGCACAATGACTGTGCGTAGGGAGTTACGGAGAATTTGGTAAAGTGGCCGTGCAGTTGATTATGAGTCACACGCTTCTGTACTGGGTGCTAAGCGACGCTTGAGCTGGTATAAAGAGCGACATCACTGGAGACTGGATGACTCGAACCGAATGCCTTGAGGTGATGAGTCACTCCACCCAGTGGCAATCCTACTGAAGGGTTTGCGTTTGGCGAAGGCCTGTAGAATCTTACCTGCCATTATTTATAGTATTAACAGTGAAGTAGGAGGATGTTTGTTATGGTATGGGGATGCCTTTCGTGATTTGGATTTTGTCCGCTTATTTCACTTAAGAAAACTCTAAATAGAAACATTTTACGGCATTATGTTATGAACAAAGTAGATGAACGGAGACGATGGTTGGTAATGCACCATGTCGTGAAGCACCGTCTATGAGCCAAATCGACTGGCCTGCCTAGTCCCGATCTAAGCACACTGGAACATATTTGGGATGATTTAGAATGTCGACTTCGCTCACTGTGAGGTCACAAGCAGTGGGTCGTATACATTTACTGGTCGTGGTATGGAAGGATTATATGCGATTGGGAAGTAGCGGCATAGGCCCGCATCTCGTGGTCGTGCGGTAGCGTTCTCGCTTCCCACGCCCGGGTTCCCGGGTTCGATTCCCGGCGGGGTCAGGGATTTTCTCTGCCTCGTGATGGCTGGGTGTTGTGTGCTGTCCTTAGGTTAGTTAGGTTTAAGTAGTTCTAAGTTCTAGGGGACTGATGACCATAGATGTTAAGTCCCATAGTGCTCAGAGCCAGTAGCGGCATAGTGTCCGGTTCCGAGCGGAAAGCAAAAAAAAGAGCAGCCACGCGGACGTAGCTCCTGCGGTCGAGGTGAGAGGGATGTAGTTGGCTGGTAGAGATAGGAATCTGAGCAAATTGGAGTCTAATACTGTGGTTGCATACCTCACAAATCAAGACATCACTGTCCCATAACAGCTAACGGGCTTCCTTCGTTCCCGCAGTAGTTCCGCAGGTATGAGGAGTCAGCGACCGCAATAGCGACGCTGTTGCGGTCGCTTCATACGTCGACTGGCCATCCTGAGTTAGGTTTTCCGTGATTTTCCTAAATCACTGCAGGCAAATGCCGGGATGATTCCTTTCAAAGGGCACGGCCGACGTCCTTCCTCTTCCTTCCCTAATCCGATGAGACCGATGATCTCGCTGTCTGGTCTCCTCCCCCAAAAACAATCCAATCCATACATCGACTTGTTCTCTCTAACAGAAGCGCGCAGGAGTCGTAGGCTTGTCGTGACTTACTGTTAGTACGGAAGATGAGTACACGAACTTCTCCTTTGAGCTAACACTGACAAGGTGAAACGACCGATTGTCTGGACTAGATGGACTTTAACGCAGCTGTGTTTTGTAAGATTGTGGAGGATGAGACAAAAATTAGTTGATGCAAAGTACGCAATTACAAATGTGTTCCATTAGAGAAGGATCGATATCTGGAATTCGTTTCACGCTATAGCTCACACTTCAGACGAAAAAGATACGCCGGCCGGAGTGACCGAGTGGTTCTAGGCGCTACAGTCTGGAACCGCGCGACTGCTACGGTCGCAGGTTCGAATCCTGCCTCAGGCATGGATGTGTGTGATGTCCTTAGTTTAGTTAGGTTTAAGTAGTTCTAAGTTCTAGCGGTGTGATGACCTCAGAAGACAAGTCCCATAGTGCTCAGAGCCATTTGAACCATTCTTTTTTAAATATACAAATTTAGTCCAACGCAAACAAAACGGCTGTATTATTGTTTATTCCACCACCACATGGGAAAGCGTATGTGCTCTGTCGAATGAGGGACATTGCTGTTGTATATCTGCGACAGAAAGTACGCTGTTTCTGTATTCATTTGATGATGGCAACTTTCATTTATGGGCCAACAGACAGTTGTGCAACTTATCACTTGCCCTTTGCCTGCGACACATCACTGTTAATTCTCAGGGTAAGTATTGTCATTTATCTTACTGTAATAAAAGCTCATTATACGATTTGCTTCAACTGATGTCTAGTGTTCCGAGGAAGCAGGTTTCCTAGGCACCCCATATTTCCTGAGTGGGCAGGATAAAACATTGGCAACGAGAAGGCCAACGGATCCCATAGCAACACCCTGTTTTTTGCTCATGGTCTTTTCTGCTTTGCTGGCACTTTAATTCTACTTTGCCTCTTTCGTTGCAGGGGCGTGTTTACTAGCTTTAATAGCTTCAATAGCGTCTGTTATAGTGTTTTTGCTAATCAGGGTTTTCAGGTCGCCGTTCCTTGCTTTTGTACTTATTTTTATTGTTTGCCTTGTTTATTTATTGCCTTTGTAACTTCCGATATGAGCAACCCACCTCACCCACGCCATGCACAGGCGGCTCAGTTGCAAGTGATAGATGCAATGCAGCTAATGCAGATGTTTCACTTTCAGAGCCAACAAACTTCTACACTGCTAAACACGGTGCAGCAGCTACTGGCCAATGCTGCGCGCCCAAAAGAACAACAAATTATACCTACAGCAGCTCCAAGTGCTATACTGCTTCTTCGTCATTTTCATGAACAAGAAGAGGAATGGCTCAAGTAGTTGTAACAATTTATAGCGCATGTTATTGCTCACAGTGTACCAGGTACTGTGAAAAGCGTTGCAACGGACTTCCTGCCCATTCACAAAAATCTAGTAAAAGGCTCAGGCCATAAATGCAGTGTATTCCATGCCTGCAACAGGCATCAGTATAACTAGCAAGCGAACAGTTTCTCCAGTGCTACACCAGTCCAACAAAGATTCTCTACATTCGCATATTAATGGCAAATGTGTTAAATTTCAGTTGGACGTGGGGGCCTCTGTTGGATCGCTGAATCGTAACACATATGAACTGTTAGGCTCCCCATGCCTGTCTAAAACTACCATGCACCTGACAGCTTTGGATATATTCCCGTTCTTGGAACATGTACTTTGCCTGCCATGTATTACTCGCATACGTGAACTGTAATTTTCGCTTGCTACACTCACGCGATTGTGAGAACATATTTGGCCTTGACTGATCTGATTTGTTTGGCTATCAAATTCAGGACTGTCAGTGACTGCATTCAATGCCAAAGACAGTGTAGCTAGAGTGCTGAAATAAGTCTCTGAACTCTTTTCTGGAAGATTAGGTAAGGCTAACAATTTTGTTGCACTTTTACCATGAAAGTCAATGCTCAGCCGAAATTTTGCTGGACCAGATCTGTTCCCATTGCACTATGGGACAAAGTCGCTCCTGAACTAAAAGAATTGCAAGATAGCGGAGCTATTGCGTCCAAATAAGCTAGTTAATGGGCAAGTCCAATGGTTTTGCTCCCCAAACCTTCAGGCCACATTCGTCTCTGTGTTGACTTTACGTCTACAGTCCACAGTCTACCCACAACCATTGCCACGCCCAGAGGAACTCATGGACAGATTATGAGCTGGTCACTACTTTTCAAAAACTTATTTGGGCGACGCATATCTTAAAATATCCCTAGATGATGAATCTCAAAAATTGTGTGTTGTGAACACTCATTTATGGTTGTATCAATATTTGCGTTTGCCTTTTGGCAGTTGTTCCTCACCTACCATTTTCCAACGGTATATGGAACAGCTGACTGCTCAAGTACCAAACTGTTGAAAGTATTTGGAAGATATTGTCATAGCAGGTCTTGCACCTGAAGAACACACTGCCAATTTTCATGCTTTGCTTCGTGTCTTATCTGATGCTGGACTTACATGAAGATGGACAATTGTGATTTTTTAAAACCTGAGTTGCAATATCTTGATAATGTCATGAACAGTCAAGGTGTACATCCTCTTCAGTCACATTTGTTAGCCATACGGGACTTGCCAGTTCCTCGCAACGTCACAGAATTGCAGTCACTCTTAGGAAAAATGAACTGTTTCGTATGGTTCATAACGAACGCTGCACAAATCGCAGGTCCACTGCATCGCTTGCGCCGCAAGAATATCCCCTTTATTTGGACAGATGAGTGACAAGACGCTTTTCAAAAACTTAAAGATACATTGTTCAGTGATTGATGCTTGGTTCACTTCGAGCCTGAAAACCGGTTGTGTTGCAAGTTGACGCTTCCGCGGTGCAGTGCTTTCGCACAAATGTGGTGATAAAGACAGGCCTATTGCTTTCGCATAAAGAACGTTGTCCAAAGCTCAGTGTAACTATTCACAAATAGAGAAAGAAGAGTGGGATATTGTCTATGGTGTCACCAAATCCCACCAGTATTTGTATGGCAGAAAATTCTGCTTAGTAACGGATCACAAGCCTTTGCAGTTCTTGGCCGGCCGAAGTGGCCGTGCGGTTAAAGGCGCTGCAGTCTGGAACCGCAAGACCGCTACGGTCGCAGGTTCGAATCCTGCCTCGGGCATGGATGTTTGTGATGTCCTTAGGTTAGTTAGGTTTAACTAGTTCTAAGTTCTAGGGGACTAATGACCTCAGCAGTTGAGTCCCATAGTGCTCAGAGCCATTTGAACCATTTTTTTGCAGTTCTTGTTTCATCCGACGAGCCGATTTCGGTACGAACTGCCCAAAAATTGCAAAGACGGACTTTGTTGTTGTCTCAATATCACTACGAGATTGTGTATCGTCCGACAGCTGAACGCGGTAATGCGGACGCACTTTCACGTCTTCCGATTGGCCCTGATACAGACTTTGACCCTTCTGCTGCATCTTGTTGTCACATCGATGCTCACGATTCTGAATTGCTTCATTCCTTTCCTCTCAACTATAGGAAAATCGCACAGGCCTCGGAAGCTGATTCAGAGTTGAACATTTTACTAATATATATTCGCACATCTTGGCGTCGCTCATTGCATGGCATAAAAAACTCTGTAGCGCTCTGATATTTCTCTCGTCGGCATTGCCTCGCTATACAGCAAGGTGTAATTCTTGTTCAAAACGACAGTGGACAGTCACTTGTGTTGATCCTCAAATCTTTGCAAAAAGAAGTGTTGCAGTTACTTCACCAAGGACACTGGGGGATTGTTCGCACGAAACAGCGTGTCGACACCGTACTTGGCACGGTATGGATACTCAAATAGAACTAATGACGTCACAGCGTTACGCATGTGCGGGCAATCAGACCGCTCCACCACAGAAATTCTCTACTTGGGCTAAATCGCAATCACCATGGCAACGTGTGCATATAGACTTTGCGGGGCCTTTTTGGGAACACTCGTTGGTTGATTGTGATAGACTCTTATATCAAGTTTCCTTTTGCTGTGCCAATGAACTCGACAACGTCACATAGTACAGTTCAGGCGTGTTCCTCTACATTTTGTCTCGAATATTTGCCTAAAGTCATTGTGTCGGACAACGGACCTCAGTTCACGTCACATAAATCTGAAATATTCTGTGAACGCAATGGCATACAGCATGTAACTAGTGCACCGTTCCATCCGCAGTCAAACGGCGAGGCGGAACGTTTTGTCAGAACCTTCAAGCAGCAGATGGCCTAACTTCGTACCTCACACACCGGGGACCAAACATTGCAACTGTTTCTCGACTCCTATCGTCCGCATCAGAGAGATGGACCATCACTGGCGGAACTGCATCAAGGCCGCCGCCATCGGACACTGCTCCTTCTCCCTCAGTATCCGGCGCCGAAGGAAGGCCGCAAATAATGCTTTGCTGATGGTGGCGTGAGGCGAGATCCTTTGTCGACTTGGCTCATGCATGTATCTCATTTCAGGCCCAGACAGATTGCAGCGCCGACATCACAGTCAGATCCGCCACTGTCATGTGCACGGTGATCCTCCTGTGTCTCTTCCCCCCAGGTTCACGGATCCCGAGGACGGCGCGGCCACAGAGGCCGCCAGAGGATGTCATCACGACATTGCGGGAAGACCCCATGGAGACGGAGCCTTCACCTCCTCCGATGGATCTGGATTCGCCTATTCCGCAGAAGCCCGACGCCTTCTACAACTTGTGGGCCTCAGGCCTGGTTGTTTTCCGGGGGACGTTTCAGCCAGAGCGAAGGCCGGATGGCGGGGTACGATCGGCAGGATGACGTTCCCTGCAGTCACAGCTTCCGGTCCAGCGCAGTGTCCAAGATCCTACGTCCCCTCCCGTTGTTCGAGCTCCTTATTCGACGACGGTCCGTCGCTTTGGGGGGGGGGGGGGGGGGGCAGGAAATTTCCGGCGTAAACGTAAAGTCAAGTGGCGGCGCAACGGTCGGGAACGTTAGAGAGTATGTGAAGAAGTGAGCCAATTGCATGCGGACAGACCCCTCTCCATGACAACAACGAGGCAGCAGCGGCCTCTAGACGAAGATAAGCACCACTCCAGATCAATTGGAGACCAGCAGTTCTACCAGTTCGCCCACATCCACAGCAGCATCAAGACTAGGCACTTGTACAGTAGCGACTTAGGAACTGTACTATTTCTCCTATATTACTAATTGTCTATACCGAAGAGATTGTCTGTCGCCCTTTGCCTGCGACACATCACTGTAAATTCTCAACGTATTGTCGTTTCTCTTCCTGTAGTAAAAACTCATTAATACGATGTACTTCAATTGCTGTCTAGCGACCCGAGAAGCAGGTTCCTAGGCACCCCATATTAGACGAGTAGGCAGGACACAGCATTGTCGTTACAGAAGCGGTAACGTTTCGAAGCTGTGTATGCGTCAACGTGATTGTTAGATAATATGTGAATATGAATTAAATATTAAAATAAATTTACGGCAGTCTTCGAAAAAGTTTTATCTATATAAATGTATTCACTGCTAGACGATCAGTCGTTATACTAGTATATAACTTGCTTGTGTCATTTACGCAGGTCGATGTTTTGTGACATTTAAACTTGCACTTGAGAGTGGTTATAAAGCTAAAAACATGATTATGTGAAATAAATTGACAGTAATTTACAGTTTAATGGCGGAAATTTCTTTCAATAGGGTTGGGTTATGTAGCGGGAATGCCGCGAGTCCGGAGTTCTACATGGGAACTCGCGTACTCGCTCTCTCTTCTGAACGACTCGAGTTAACATGTACTCGACGACAGGAAAGGTACCCAGATATGAAGGATGGGTTGTTTACTTACTGCATCTCATATTTCCTGTAAAGACGCACGCACTCATTAGCATCTGCATACTGCCTGTTACTGACGTGGGAAAAATTGCCAATTACAGACATACGCTAGCATATACTAACTAACTATATGTACGTACTGCTCTTGACTCTTTTGTCCATGGCACTATGCCGGCTTCGTGCACCTTGCTTCTGTATGTAGCCTTCTTTACGTAGTCCTGGCTGATATGATAAGATGCGGATCACAGTGCTGTCCATTGTCTATTTCACTGATGTTTTTGTTATGACCTCAGATTAATATTAGAGTACAATGTACACATCCCTTGGGAAGTAATATTTTCTGCTATCAAGATGCAAGGCCACTGAATATTTTGTGCTTAAGGTTATATCTCCATCCTTTCATCTGCTTTTCCTGTTTTTCTTCTTTCTTGTCTGAGACCATATACCCCACAATTTGCAGTGCAAAGGCTGTAAGCCAACCACAGTCTTAAATCCGATATGACAGACTGTTTAAACTTTTCTCGTTTTCCTTTCTCGTATTCTTTTCTGTCATTTTCCTTTCCTTTTCGTCGTAAGTTGTGTGGTTGTGTAAATGTAATTCTAGACTACAAGGAACGTAATTGTTCTAATTCACATGTATTACACACTAATAAGTTTTGTTAGAAATTTCTACGTATGAGCATGCACTGTGGCTGAACGTAAACTATCGCAAAGCTATGTAGCCTTCGTTGTCTCTATTCGGTAGGTGTCAACAAGACAGCAAAAGTTTCCACTCATTGGTAGTCGGAAAAGAAAGGACTCCTTAAGGTTCCAACTTTCATATCTCTCAGTTGTGGCAGCCAAGTAACTTCTAAGGCCCAGTAACCTCATCCAGTCTTAAAAATTTAAACTTATTTCGACCTATGGAAGACTCAAACACGACGTGAAAGATTGGAAAGAACACACACACATTTTTCAGCAGGAAATTAAAAGCCAGTATTCTTCGCCCATTTCTGCAACCTCTTCACAGTTACTTGCGATTGCCGTGAAAGCGCTGGGTGGCTGGAAGAAGACAAAATATTAAAAACCTGTACAAGAGTAAGTAACACTGAATCAAACATACTTAAAATATTACGATTACCTGATATAGTCCTGTGCGCGACGGCCTGTAATTGTCAATGTTCATTTAAGAAAACATTTATCTTGGGGGTAATCATTCTGTCCTATTTTGGACAAGACGTTGCAGAAAATCTCAAATAATCTGCGGGCGGAAAGGGCCTTAGAAAAGTGGAAGGCACATCCCAAATAGTAATGATCGTAATTTCTCGCGGATATTATCTACATCTACATCTACATTTATACTCCGCAAGCCACCCAACGGTGTGTGGCGGAGGGCACTTTACGTGCCACTGTCAAAACCTCCCTTTTCTGTTCCAGTCGCGTATGGTTCGCGGGAAGAACGACTGTCTGAAAGCCTCCGTGCGTGCTCGAATCTCTCTAATTTTACATTCGTGATCTCCTCGGGAGGTATAAGTAGGGGGAAGCAATATATTCGATACCTCATCCAGAAACGCACCCTCTCGAAACCTGGCGAGCAAGCTACACCGCGATGCAGAGCGCCTCTCTTGCAGAGTCTGCCACTTGAGTTTGCTAAACATCTACGTAACGCTATCACGTTTACCAAATACCCCTGAGACGAAACGCGCCGCTCTTCTTTGGATCTTCTCTGTCCTCCTCCGTCGACCTGATCTGGTACGGATCACACACTGATGAGCAATACTCAAGTATAGGTCGAACGAGTGTTTGGTAAACCACCTCCTTTGTTGATGGACTACATTTTCTAAGGACTCTCCCAATGAATCTCAATCTGGTACCCGCCTTACAACCATTAATTTTATATGATCATTCCACTTCAAATAGTTCCGCACCCATACTCCCAGATATTTTACAGAAGTAACTGCTACCAGTGTTTGTTCAGCTATCATATAATCATACAATAAAGGATCCTTCTTTCTATGTATTCGCAATACATTACATTTGTCTATGTTAAGGGTCAGTTGCCACGCCCGGCACCAAGTGCATATCCGCTACAGATCTTCCTGCATTTCGCTACAATATTCTAATGCTGCAACTCCTCTGTATACTACAGCATCATCCGCGAAAAGCCGCATGGAACTTCCGACACTATCTACTAGGTCATTTATATATATTGTGAAAAGGAATGGTCCCATAACACTCCCCTGTGGCACGCCAGAGGTTACTTTAACGTCTGTAGACGTCTATCCATTGATAACAACATGCTTTGTTCTGTTTGCTAAAAACTCTTCAATCCAGCCACACAGTTGGTCTGATATTCCGTAGGCTCTTACTTTTTTTATCAGGCGACAGTGCGGAACTGTACCGTACGCCTTCCGGAAGTCAAGGAAAATACACTCCTGGAAATGGAAAAAAGAATACATTGACACCGGTGTGTCAGACCCACCATACTTGCTCCGGACACTGCGAGAGGGCTGTACAAACAATGATCACACGCACGGCACAGCGGACACACCAGGAACCGCGGTGTTGGCCGTCGAATGGCGCTAGCTGCGCAGCATTTGTGCACCGCCGCCGTCAGTGTCAGCCAGTTTTCCGTGGCATACGGAGCTCCATCGCAGTCTTTAACACTGGTAGCATGCCGCGACAGCGTGGACGTGAACCGTATGTGCAGTTGACTGAGCGAGGGCGTATAGTGGGCATGCGGGAGGCCGGGTGGACGTACCGCCGAATTGCTCAACACGTGGGGCGTGAGGTCTCCGCAGTACATCGATGTTGTCGCCAGTGGTCGGCGGAAGGTGCACGTGCCCGTCGACCTGGGACCGGACCGCAACAACGCACGGATGCACGACAAGACCGTAGGATCCTACGCAGTGCCGTAGGGGACCGCACCGCCACTTCCCAGCAAATTAGGGACACTGTTGCTCCTGGGGTATCGGCGAGGACCATTCGCAACCGTCTCCATGAAGCTGGGCTACGGTCCCGCACACCGTTAGGCCGTCTTCCGCTCACGCCCCAACATCGTGCAGCCCGCCTCCAGTGGTGTCGCGACAGGAGTGAATGGAGGGACGAATGGAGACGTGTCGTCTTCAGCGATGAGAGTCGCTTCTGCCTTGGTGCCAATGATGGTCGTATGCGTGTTTGGCGCCGTGTAAGTGAGCGCCACAATCAGGACTGCATACGACCGAGGCACACAGGGCCAACACCCGGCATCATGGTGTGGGGAGCGATCTCCTACTCTGGCCGTACACCACTGGTGATCGTCGAGGGGACACTGAATAGTGCACGGTACATCCAAACCGTCATCGAACCCATCGTTCTACCATTCCTAGACCGGCAAGGGAACTTGCTGTTCCAACAGGACAATGCACGTCCGCATATATACCGTGCCACCCAACGTGCTCTAGAAGGTGTAAGTCAACTACCCTGGCCAGCAAGATCTCCGGATCTGTCCCCCATTGAGCATGTTTGGGACTGGATGAAGCGTCGTCTCACGCGGTCTGCACGTCCAGCACGAACGCTGGTCCAACTGAGGCGCCAGGTGGAAATGGCATGGCAAGCCGTTCCACAGGACTACATCCAGCATCTCTACGATCGTCTCCATGGGAGAATAGCAGCCTGCATTGCTGCGAAAGGTGGATATACACTGTACTAGTGCCGACATTGTGCATGCTCTGTTGCCTGTGTCTATGTGCCTGTGGTTTTGTCAGTGTGATCATGTGATGTATCTGACCCCAGGAATGTGTCAATAAAGTTTCCCCTTCCTGGGACAATGAATTCACGGTGTTCTTATTTCAATTTCCAGGAGTGTAGCATCTGCCGGCCGGTGTGGCCGTGCGGTTAAAGGCGCTTCAGTCTGGAACCGCGTGACCGCTACGGTCGCAGGTTCGAATCCTGCCTCGGGCATGGATGTGTGTGATGTCCTTAGGTTAGTTAGGTTTAATTAGTTCTAAGTTCTAGGCGACTGATGACCTCAGAAGTTGAGTCGCATAGTGCTCAGAGCCATTTGAACCATTTGAAAATAGCATCTACCTGGGAGCCTGTATCTAATATTTTCAGGTTCTCATGAACAAATAAAGCGAGTTGGGTCTCAAGCGATCGCTGTTTCCGGAATCCATGTTGATTCCTACATAGTAGATTCTGGGTTTCCAAAAACGACATGATACTCGAGCAAAAAACATGTTCTAAAATTCTACAACAGATCGACGTCAGAGATATAGTTCTATAGTTTTGCGCATCTGCTCGACGACCCTTCTTGAAGACTGGGGCTACCTGTGCTCTTTTCCAATCATTTGGAACCTGCCGTGCCTCTAGAGACTTGCGGTACACGGCTGCCAGAAGGGGGCAAGTTCTTTCGCGTACTCTGTGTAGAATCGAATTGGTATCCCGTGAGGTCCAGTGGACTTTCCTCTGTTGAGTGATTCAAGTTGCTTTTCTATTCCTTGGACACTTATTTCGATGTCAGCCATTTTTTCGTTTGTGCGAGGATTTAGAGAAGGAACTGCAGTGCGGTCTTCCTCTCTGAAACAGCTTTGGAAAAAGGTGTTTAGTATTTCAGCTTTACGCGTGTCATCCTCTGCTTCAATGCCATCATCATCCCGGAGTGTCTGGATATGCTGTTTCGAGCCACTTACTGATTTAACGTGAGACCAGAACTTCTTAGGATTTTCTGTTAAGTCGGTACATAGAATTTTACTTTCGAATTCACTGAACGCTTCACGCGTAGCCCTCCTTACGCTAACTGTGACATCGTTTAGGTTCTGTTTGTCTGAGAGGTTTTGGCTGCGTTTAAACTTGGAGTGAAGCTCTCTTTGCTTTCGCAGTAGCTTCCTAACTTTGTTGTTGAACCACGGTGGGTTTTTCCCGTCCCTCACAGTTTTACTCGGCACGTACCTGTCTAAAACGCATTTCACAATTGCCATAAACTTTTTCCATAAACACTCAACATTGTCAGTGTCGGAACAGAAATTTTTGTTTTGATCTGTTAGGCAGTCTGAAATCTGCCTTCTATTACTCTTGCTAAACAGATAAACCTTCCTCCCTTTTTTTATATTCCTATTAACTTCCATATTCAGGGATGCTGCAACGGCCTTATGATCACTGATTCCTGTTCTGCACTTACAGAGTCGAAAAGTTCGGGTCTGTTTGTTATCAGTAGGTCCAAGATTTTATCTCCACGAGTCGGTTCTCTGTTTAATTGCTGGAGGTAATTTTTGGATAGTGCACTCAGTATAATGTCACTCGATGCTCTGTCCCTACCACCCGTCCTAAACATCTGAGTGTCCCAGTCTATATCTGGTAAATTGAAATCTCCACCTAAGACTATAATATGCTGAGAAAATTTATGTGCAATGTAATCCAAATTTTCTCTCAGTTGTTCTGCAACTAATACTGCTGAGTCGGGAGGTCGGTAAAAGGAGCCAATTATTAACCTAGCTCGGTTGTTGAGTGTAACCTCCACCCATAATACACTCCTGGAAATGGAAAAAAGAACACATTGACACCGGTGTGTCAGACCCACCATACTTGCTCCGGACACTGCGAGAGGGCTGTACAAGCAATGATCACACGCATGGCACAGCGGACACACCAGGAACCGCGGTGTTGGCCGTCGAATGGCGCTAGCTGAGCAGCATTTGTGCACCGCCGCCGTCAGTGTCAGCCAGTTTGCCGTGGCATACGGAGCTCCATCGCAGTCTTTAACACTGGTAGCATGCCGCGACAGCGTGGACGTGAACCGTATCTGCAGTTGACGGACTTTGAGCGAGGGCGTATAGTGGGCATGCGGGAAGCCGGGTGGACGTACCGCCGTATTGCTCAACACGTGGGGCGTGAGGTCTCCACAGTACATCGATGTTGTCGCCAGTGGTCGGCGGAAGGTGCACGTGCCCGTCGACCTGGGACCGGACCGCAGCGACGCACGGATGCACGCCAAGACCGTAGGATCCTACGCAGTGCCGTAGGGGACCGCACCGCCACTTCCCAGCAAATTAGGGACACTGTTGCTCCTGGGGTATCGGCGAGGACCATTCGCAACCGTCTCCATGAAGCTGGGCTACGGTCCCGCACACCGTTAGGCCGTCTTCCGCTCACGCCCCAACATCGTGCAGCCCGCCTCCAGTGGTGTCGCGACAGGCGTGAATGGAGGGACGAATGGAGACGTGTCGTCTTCAGCGATGAGAGTCGCTTCTGCCTTGGTGCCAATGATGGTCGTATGCGTGTTTGGCGCCGTGCAGGTGAGCGCCACAATCAGGACTGCATACGACCTAGGCACACAGGGCCAACACCCGGCATCATGGTGTGGGGAGCGATCTCCTACAATGGCCGTACACCACTGGTGATCGTCGAGGGGACACTGAATAGTGCACGGTACATCCAAACCGTCATCGAACCCATCGTTCTACCATTCCTAGACCGGCAAGGGAGCTTGCTGTTCCAACAGGACAATGCACGTCCGCATGTATCCCGTGCCACCCAACGTGCTCTAGAAGGTGTAAGTCAACTACCCTGGCCAGCAAGATCTCCGGATCTGTCCCCCATTGAGCATGTTTGGGACTGGATGAAGCGTCGTCTCACGCGGTCTGCACGTCCAGCACGAACGCTGGTCCAACTGAGGCGCCAGGTGGAAATGGCATGGCAAGCCGTTCCACAGGACTACATCCAGCATCTCTACGATCGTCTCCATGGGAGAATAGCAGACTGCATTGCTGCGAAAAGTGGATATACACTGTACTAGTGCCGACATTGTGCATGCTCTGTTGCCTGTGTCTATGTGCCTGTGGTTCTGTCAGTGTGATCATGTGATGTATCTGACCCCAGGAATGTGTCAATAAAGTTTCCCCTTCCTGGGACAATGAATTCACGGTGTTCTTATTTCAATTTCCAGTAGTGTATTTCACAGGAACTATCCACTTCTACTACACTACAGGATAAACTACTACTAACAGCGACAAAAACGCCGCCACCGGTTGCATGCAATCTATCCTATGCTTCTTGTAGGCCTTTTCATTCTCAAAGAACACACTTGTGCAAGAAAGATTGATGTATACCGCCTCTAAAATGGTAGGGCTTGAAACAATAATTACAGAACTGTTTAGATTTTAAATTCCAGACGAGGCAATGGCGAAAGATGAGCTCTAATGACTGTCCCATGCATCGAGGTGGACGACTCTACTATAAATTGTAAGGTGTCTAAAATCCTTCTCGAGTTTCTTTTCACGAATCAGGAAATTCTCCTGGTTTATATAAGAAATTAATGACTTCGACAGTGATTCTGTTAGGGTTTCATGTGGGTGCTGCAGTATGGCGTAACGAATGCTATTTTAGCCTGGTAATTCATCACGTGCAAGAGACATTTCCGAGTTCCGTGCCAACTTTAGGCACAGTTGGTTATGAACTTAACTGTTCCTAGAAACTGAGTCAAAACTGACCTTTTCAGCGATTGTTCGATATGGACAAAAGGCTGGATTCTGGCTGAAGGTAACAATTACGTGAGCGACATGCTATGTCAAACTCTGAGAAATCTCTCCTTTGTACGTAAGCGGAATATTAATGCTCATCACAGCCGTTATTGGCTGCCATGAATATCTGACTGAAATTCTCATGATGGTCTCTGATACAAACAACGGTTTAGAGGATTGGGTTTTTCGTTTGCGGGCACGGTAGCCCAGCGTGTTCGGTCAAAGGGTTTGATGGCCTCAGTAATAAAAAACTGAGTAAACGCATCAACTATGAACTTTAAAGGATGTTAAGGGATGTCCATCCAGAACAACAAGGAACAAAATGAGATCAACAAGAAGTGTCTTTGATTAGTAATGAAAATGTCTTCAGTCCCGGGCTCGAAACCCGTAAGAAGTCACGCTCACTCTGATAACGGGCTTCTCAAAGAGGGTGGAGGAGCGGACAGAGCTTGAGCGCACTCTCTTGTCACTGGGGTGGGAAACTACCCCTAAAGGCGGAAGGGTCAGAAATGATAAACCACATGAGGATGCAGAACGCAATGGAAATCACTGCCCTAAACACACATAGCGTATATCCAAAGAACGTGTGACCCGTAATTAAAAAGGTGTCACAATGATCCCTCCATTGGCAAAAGATTCTGGAATAGTCCCCATTCGGATCTCCGGGAGAGGATAGCGAAGGGGGAGGTGACCATGAGAAAAATATTGAATGACCAACGAAAGGATAACATTCTACCAGTGGAGCGTGGAATTTCAGAAGCCTGAACGTGGTAGGGAAGCTAGAAAATCTGAAAAGGGAAATGCAAAGGCTTGATCTTTATATAGCAGGGGTTAGTGAAATTAAATAGAAAGAAGATAAGTATAGGATAGAACCAACAGCAACAATAAATGGTGTAATGGGTGTAAAATTCGTTAAGATTAGGAAAGTAGGCCAGAGAGTGTGTTACTGTGCAGTTCAGTGATAGGGTTGTTCTTATCAGAATCGATAGCTAACCAACATCGAAACGATAGTCCCGGTATACATGCCGACATCGTAAGCTGAAGATTATGGCATATAAAAACTGTATGAGGATAGTGAAAGGGTAAAACATTATGTAAAAGGAGATGAAAATCATATAGTCATGGGGGATTGGAATGAAGTTGTAGGGGAAAGAGCAGAAGAAAAGGTTACGGGAAAATATGAGCTTTGGAAAAGGAAAAAGAGAGGAGAAAGACTTATTGAGCTCTGTAATAAATTTCAACTAGTAATAGCGAATACTCTGTTCAAGAATCACTGCCCTACAGTGGTACGCGATGATTTCTGTTAGATTACGTTATGGTCAGACAGAGATTCCGAAATCAGATACTGGGTTGTAAGGTGAACCCAGGAGTAGATATACACTCAGATCAAAATGTAGTTTTGGTGAAGAGTAGCCTGAAGTTCAAGAGATTAGTCGGGAAGAATCGATATGCAAACAAATGGCATACGAAAATACTAATTAATTACCAGATATGCTTGAATTTCTCTGACGCTATAGATACATGGAATAGGTCAGAAGGCAGTGCAGTTGAAGAGGAATGGTCATCTCTAAGAAGGGCAATCACAGAAGTTGGAAAGAAAAACATACGTACAAAGAAGGTAGCAGCGAAGAAACCATAGGTAACAGAAGAAATACTTCATTTGATAGATGAAAGAAGGAAGTACAAAAATTTTCAGGAAAACTCAGGAGTACAGAAATACAAGTCGATAAGGAATTAAATAAATAGGAACCGCAGAGAAACTAAGACGAAATGGCTGCATGAAAAAAGTGAAGAAATCGAAAAAGAAATGATTATCGGAAGCATTGACCGAGCATACAGGAAAGCCAGAACAACGTACGGTACAAAAATGTTCAGGAAAACTCAGGAATACAGAAATACAAGTCGATGAAGAATGAAACAAATAGGAACTGTAGAGAAGCTAAGACGAAATGGCTGCATGAAAAAAGTGAAGAAATCGGAAAGGAAATGATTGTCGGGTGCACTGACTCAGCATACAGGAAAGCCAAAACAACCTTCGGTGACATTAAAAGCAGAGACGGTAACATTAGGAGTGCAACGGGAATTTCACTGTTAAATCCGGGCCGGCCGAAGTGGCCGTGCGGTTAAAGGCGCTGCAGTCTGGAACCGCAAGACCGCTACGGTCGCAGGTTCGAATCCTGCCTCGGGCATGGATGTTTGTGATGTCCTTAGGTTAGTTAGGTTTAACTAGTTCTAAGTTCTAGGGGACTAATGACCTCAGCAGTTGAGTCCCATAGTGCTCCGAGCCATTTGAACCATTTTTTTGTTAAATCCGGAGGAGAGATGGGCAACATATTACTACCGCCCACATATATCTCGCGTAATGATCACAACGAAAAGATCCGAGAAATTAGAGCAAATACGGAGACTTACAAGCAGTCGTTCTTCCCACGCACAATTCGTGAATGGAACAGGGAAGGGGCGATCAGATAGTGGTACAATAAGTACCCTCCGCCACACACCGTAAGGTGGCTCGCGGAGTATAGATGTAGATGTAGATGTAGAGAGCAGATAGGTGCAAAGAATACATTGAAAGCCTCTATGGGTGGAAATATTTGATTGATGTGATAGAAAAAGGAACAGGAATCTATTTAGAAGAGAGGGGGGATCCAGTATTAGAATTTAATAGAGCTTTGAGGACTTAAGATCAAATAAGGCATAAGTGATAGACAACATTCCATTAGAACTTCTAAAAACATTGGGGGAAGTGGCAAGAAAACGACTATTCCCGTTGGTGTGTAGAATGTAAGCGTCTGGTGACATACCATCTGACTTTTGGAAAAACATCATTCACACAATTCCGAAGACGGAAAGAGCTGAGAAGTGCGAGAATTATCGCACAATCAGCTTAACAGCTCATGCATCCAAGTTGTTGACAAGAATAATATACATAAGGATGGAAAAGAAAATTAAGGATGCGCTAGATGATGATCAGTTTGGCTTTAGGGAAGGGATACGCACGGGAGAGGCAATTCTGAAGTTGCGGTTAATAATGGAAGCAATACAAAAGAAAAATCAAGAAACGTTTATAGGATTTGTCGACCTGGAAAAAGCGTTCGACAGCGGAGGAGTGGTACTCAAGCGTCAACTTTAGGTTACAATATCTCCGGATGTAATTAACATTTAACAATGCAACAAACGGCACTGATTACGTATTTGTTAATATGTTCAGATGTGCTAACAAAACTAACGGGGTTCTATTTAAAAAAACGTAGGTTTGTGTTAAAAAACATACTTCCGTGCATTTTTGTATGTTTTGTATTAAACAATTACACTAGCCCCTCTCCTCATGTTCGGTCTGTGGAATCGGCTCGTCAGTATTTGATGTGGTTTACGAAATACATACAGCGGTAACGTTAGGTGACTCACCCTGTATGGCTATATTCCATACAAATAATTTCAGGAAAGACTTCCTAAAACATGTCTACATTCGATGTTAACAAATTTCTCTACTTCAGAAACGTTTCTCTGAGCATTACCAGTCTACATTTTATATCATCTCTACTTCAGCCATCATCAGTTATTTTGCTGTCCTAGTAACAAAACTCATCTACTATTTTCACTGTCTCATTTACTAATCTAACTCCCTCAGCATGACAAGATTTAATTCGACTACATTCCACTATACCTATTTTCCTTTCGTTGATAATAATCTTTTATCCTGTTTTCACGACAGTGTCCATTCCGATCAACTGCTTTTACAAGTCCTTTGCCGTCTCTGCCAGAATTACAGTGTAATAGGCAAACATCAAAGTTTTTATTTCTTCTCCATTAAACTGAAGTCCTTCTCGAAACTTTTCTTTTGTTTCCTTTACTGCTTGGTCAATATACAGATTGAATAACATCGAGGATAAGCTGAAATTCTGTTGATACCACTGATTCCTTTTCATGCCCTTCGACTCTTATGCGGCTGCAGTGGCCGAACGGTTCTGGGCGCTTCAGTCAGGAACCGCGCGACTGTTACGGTCGCAGGTTCGAATCCTGCCTCGGGCATGGATGTGTGTGATGTCCTTAGTTTAGTTAGGTTTAAGTAGTTCTAAGTTCTAGGGGACTGATGACCTCAGCTGTTAAGTCCCATAGTGCTCAGAGCCATTTGAACCATCTTGTAAATAGCCTTTCTCTCCCTGTATTTTACCCTTGCTGTCTTCAGAATTTCAATGGAAGCACTCCAGTCAACGTTGTCGAAAGCTTTCTCTAAGTCCAACAAACGCTGCCAACGTAGGTTGAGCTTTTATTATCCTATCTTCTAAGATAAGTCGTAGGCTCAGTATAGACTTGCATGTTCCTACATTTCTCGGAAATCTAAACTATCCTTTCCCGAGGTCAGCTTCTAACGGTTTTTGCATTCCTCTGTATAAAATTCGTGTTAGTATTTTGCAACCATGACTTATGAAACTGATAGTTCGGTAATTTTCACGCTTGTCAGCAACTGCTGTCTTTGGAATTGGAATTATTACATTATTCTTGAAATTTGAGGGTATTTGGCTGTCGCATACATCTTGCACACAATATGGAAGAGTTTTGTGATGGTTGGCTCTCCCAAAGCCATCAGTAGTTCTGACGAAATGTGGTCTACTCCTGGGGGGTCTTATTTTGAGTTAGGTCTTTTACTGTTCTATAAAATTCTTCTCGCAGTATCGTGTCTATCATTTCATCTTCATCTATGCTCTCTCCCAGTTCTGTAACACAGTCTTCATCTCCCTTGTACATACCGTCTACATACTCCTTCCACCTTTCAGCTTTCCCTTCGTAGGTTAGGACCGCTGTCCTTCTGAGATCCTGTATTCAAAGAGCACCTGCCGGAGTGGCCGAGCGGCTCTAGGCGCTACAGTCTGGAGCCACGCGACCGCTACGGTCGCAGGTTCGAATCCTGCCTCTGGCATGGATGTGTGTGATGTCCTTAGGTTAGTTAGGATTAAGTAGGTCTAAGTTCTGACTGATGACCTCAGATGTTAAGTCCCATAGTGCTCAGAGCTATTCCAGCCATATTCAAAGAGCTGGTTTTTCCTTTTCCAGAAGGCTCTGTAGATGTCCTGTAAGTGGTAATTATTCTTCCCCTAGTGATATTCACTTCTGAACCTAGCATTTGTCGTTTAGCCATTCATTCCCTTTGGCCTGCTTGATCTGCTGCATTTAAGGTACCACATATGAAATATCTTCACTTATATCCGTTACACGCTATATGAGACTCAGCAGGGATCTTATATAAAGTCGCCTTGTAAAGTAAATATTTTTGCCTTTAAGATTTGAAGCACTGCCCATGCCGTTGGCGCCTGCCTCGACAATGTGTGGGGAGAAGCCCTTTGTGGCGGCTCGGCTGCGTCCAGACGTGCAGTCGCGGGGCGCTGACAGCCGGCTCGGCCCGCGGCGCGCCCGCCCGCCTTGTTTTGCCGTGGCCCGCGCGGGGTGGCATTCCGCGACAGCCCTCTCTATAAGGCAGGCCGGGCCGGCTGGGCCGCCCGAAACGCGAGCTGGGCACTTAGCAGAGGCGCGCTCGTAAACTGCGCCTCGCCGCCCCGCACAGCGCCTGCCCAAAGGGACCGGCTGCGGCTGCCGCTGCCGCCGCGGCTGCGGTTGGCGCAGTCGTAAAAACGGCGCCGCGACGGCGACCGCGCCGGCAAGCCTGATGAGCCGGAGCGCCCGTGTCGCGCCCGCGCCTGAGGCTTCGGCGTGTATAGGGAGACTCCGAGGGCGTTAACTAGAGCTGCACTTTACCGAAACTACAGCTCCGTATTTTAGGTAAAGTACATAAATGACGCAGTAAATGTTAGGATTATAGTCAGTAATGGTGTAACTGGCTAAGAAACAAACGGAAATAAATGTGTAAGAGAGAAACTGGGAACCCATGAGTCCATTTTGTTTGTTTGTTTTGCACACAATTAAAACCGTACATAGTTCATTGTTAGTCCACCGTCTATTTTATATCCTTACAGAACATAAACTGCGTTTTATGATTAATAAGGATTAGTTGATCGCGTGACTTCTGCCCTTTGCCGGCCGGTGTGGCCGTGCGGTTAAAGGCGCTTCAGTCTGGAACCGCGTGACCGCTACGGTCGCAGGTTCGAATCCTGCCTCGGGCATGGATGTGTGTGATGTCCTTAGGTTACTTAGGTTTAAGTAGTTCTAAGTTCTAGGGGACTGATGACCACAGAAATTAAGTCCCATAGCGCTCAGAGCCATTTGAACCATTTTTGTTCATGTAAACAAAGCAATTACAATGAAGAGCCAAAGAAACTGGTACACATTCCTAATATCGTGTAGGCCCCCCCGCGAGCACGCAAAAGTGCTGCAACACGAAGTGGCATGTGTGAAGTAGTGCTGAAGGGAGTTACACCATGAAGCCTCAGGGCTCTCCAGCGGCTGAAGATCTCTTCTGAACAGCACCTTGCTAAGCATGCCAGATATGCTCAATAATGTTCATGTCTGGAGAATTTGGTGTCCAGCGGAATTGTTGAAATCCAGAAGAGTGTTCCTGAAGCCACTCTGTAGCAATTCTGGGCGTGTGGGGTGTCGCATTGTCCTGTTGGAATTAGCGAAGTCACTCGGAATGCACAATGGACATGAATGGATGCAGGTGATCAGACAGGATGCTTATGTACGTGTCACCTGTCGGGGTCGTATCTAGATTCACGCGCCCCGCACCATTACAGAGCCCCCAACAGCTTGAACATTACCTTCCTGACATACAGGGTCTGTGGATTCATGAGGTTGTCTCCAAACCCGTACACATCCATCCGCTCCATATAATTTGAAATGAAACTCTTCCGACCACGCAACATGTTTCCAATCATCAAAAGTCCAACGTCGGTATTGACGGGCCCAGGCGAGGCGTAAAGACCTGTGTCACGCAGTCATCAATGGTACACGAGTGGGCCTTCGACTCCGAAAGGCCATATCGATGATGTTTCGTTGAATGGTTCGCACGCTGACACTTGTTGATGGCCCAGCATAGAAATCTGTAGCAGGTTGCGGAAGGGTAACACTTCTGTCACGCTGAACGATTCCCTTAATTTGTCGTTGGTCCCGTTCTTGCAGGATCCTTTTCCGGCCTCAGCGATGTCGATTTTATGTTTTACCGGTTTCCTGATGTTCACGGTACACTCGTGAAATCGTCGTACTGGAAAATCCCGACTTCATCGCTACCTCGGAGATGCTGTGTCCTATCGCTCGTGCGCGGACTGTAACACCATGTTCAAACTCACTTTAATCTTGATAACCTGCCATTGTAGCAGCAGTAACCGATCTGACAACTGCGCCATGCACTTGTTGTCTTCTGTGGTGTTGTCGACTGCAGCGTCGTATTCTACCTGTTCACATATCTCTGTATTTGAATACACATACCTATACCAGTTTCTTTCGGGCTTCAGCGTACTTATGATGAAAGCCCAGAGTACATGCACAAACGTAAAAATTGCACGTAATTATTCTTGTTATTTCTAGTACTCAATAGAACTTTCTTTCACATGATCAGAGGCAAAAGTTTTCTGCTATTGTTGATAAATGCGAAAGTAGTTTATGAATAACAGAAATATGTTATATGAAAGTTCTACGAAGTACTAAACCGATTGTTCTCTTACTTTTTAGTACAACATAGTTCTTTTTCACGTTAAAGATCAACAATTTTCAAATTAATCCTCACTGATTATTTCAATTTTGCTAGATATACTGTTTAATTTTAAGGAACCGAGGGTAAGATAACCACATAGGACAAAAATGTTCTGTACGTTACCCAGCCCTTTATGTATCCTCAGTTTCTATATGGTTCACCGTTTCCAGTTTTTTAGGGGATCTAATAAGACACTGATCGCATTTGTAAAGAAAGCAATCGTTGTAAGACAACGCCCGGTAGGTATGCCACACACCTAGCATACTGGTAGCCTTAACTGGCCAAAACTGCTAGCAAAATTAGTCTACGGTAGCCTACAGTAGAGTCACAAGTCCAGTGTTAACGAATCCATTGTTGAAAAGAAATGCCACACCTGGGGACGTAATGCAGGTGTACAAAAATAGTATTCATTACTGTTCACAGTTTTAAATGTAAATATCCTTTTGCCCTATTCACGAACTACAACGTTCCGCGCCGGTCGAGGCATGGACGTCGATTTCATAGTTGTCAGTTTCGAACGACGATTTCAGTATGACCATACACGTGCCTGGCTCTTCAAGAAAGCGTGTATCCTGGAAATTATGTCACTCAGCTTCTTATGTAGAATTTGTCGCTTGACACCACCATCAGTGGTAACAACTCGCAACATATGGTATAAAAATTTACGAGACAACTAGTTACGATCACATCTGACGCTCGCAGCGGCTACGACATTCATACCAGACCGCTCAGAACGATACTGAACGCTCACAGTTTGTCAGATAATGCGTGACGTGGCCATGTCGAACAAGTGTAGCCACGACCACCATCATTCGTGGCTGCAGCTATAGTGGATAAAAACCTTTTGAGCCCATCTTTGTACCGATGGCTGAGGAACTTTGGCTGTTAAATATAAAATGTAAATTAACAACACCGTCAGCCGTTTGTATCTTGCATGTAATTTATTCAGTTTCAGTTTCGGCGTTTCACTATGCCATCTTTATGCCCCTGTGTAAAGATAATAATAATGACAATATAAAGTACACAATGAAAGGGGCAGCGTAAAATTTAGGTAATCAGGTATATGCAGTGGTAATATGTAGTAACATTAAACAAAACCAAACTGTAGAGGGCGTAACATCAAAATCAATGATAAATCAATGAGTAAACCGAAAGAACGTAATGAATATAAACTTGGGAACAATATACGCCGTGTAATAGTATATGGAACGTACTAATCGGTGGTCAAAATTACGTGTAATTCATAGATAAGTAAGGTGCCACATAACGACAAACAACTAGTATGTAACGCTGATTCCCATGAATGAACTGTGGCAAAACTATCACAGTTGTGTATAGATGAGTACAATATGAAGTAAAATATTTATTTATGTATTGTTATATATCACTAAAATTTAAACCCCGTTTATTGGAGGTCAAACACACGGTAACTACCGGCATCACCATGCACCATACACGAAAAACAAGAATTTAAAGTTATTTCAAAATAACATATGAATCATATTTTCATAAGATGTGACCTATTTGACAGCAACTTTTTTAATGAAACGATTTGTGACGCTAATTAATACACGGTAACAAATTTTCCTACTATGTAGGAAGTGTTAAAATATCATGTGGAAGAGGTCATCACCATCATTATCGAGGTGTTGGAAGTCTGCCGGTATTCGGGTGTGAGGGTAGGTAACATGGCGATTTCTAAAGTATGAAGTAAGTTTAATGATATGTACTGGAATATATATGTAGTACAACATAAAAACATTCAATGCAGTCAGAAAACTAAAGACACGTACCTTTCTATGACACGCAGCCTTTATATAGGGTAAGATAGAGGACAGTGTGATCCAACACCAGAAAATCAAAGCGGCGAAGTGGGCCAAAAATAAACAGCGAACCTCTGGTCACGAAGTAAATATCGGATTATGGAGGGGGAGGGGATATTAAGAGGCTTAAGAGGGCTAAAGTTGTGATGTGATGTGCTAAAGGACAAGATGTATGTAATCATCTATGTCATAATCCATCCAGACTAAGTAAGCTAAGTGTCAACAGGCAATGTCAGTAAAGGTGAACAAATTAATGTGTATACCAGATGTAAAACTAAATACAGTTAATATATGGGGCGCGTATACCTGTTTCGTATAAACTCAAGAATTATTTAGAATAATCTGTACGTCATGCAAAAAAACAGAATGCAAGGGATTAACTAATGGATCACATGTTTCCCAAATCTGTCAAATAATCAACCATGAAACAAAAATTGTCTCGAGGTATACTCCTACATGTGTAGTAAGTTAGTTGTTAGTTTAGTGAGTTGGTGTTTAAATGAGAATGCGGCTGTCGAGGGATGTGCCACAGACGGTACGTCAAGTTGAATCGAGGCATAAGAAGTACAGGTACGTAATCCTAAACGTAAGTACTCCTTGGCCGGCCGCGGTGGTCTAGCGGTTCTAGGCGCTCAGTCCGGAACCGCGCGACTGCTACGGTTCGAATCCTGCCTTGGGCATGGATGTGTGTGATGTCCTTAGGTTAGTTAGGTTTAAGTAGTGCTAAGTTCTATGGGACTGTAGACCACAGATGTTAAGTCCCATAGTGCTCACAGCCATTTGAACCATTTTTTTTATACACCTTCACTAGTTGACGTGGTTATTTTGTTTCGGGTTACGTACTTGTACACAGACTGATGAAGGTGTTTTTAATTTTGTATTTTATAGTGGATAACGTCGAGGGTACCTTGAGCCTAACGTTGTGCTTTCTGGTGTTCAACAGAGTTGTTGATTCCTCTTTAATGCAGTTCAAAATGGCTCTGAGCACTATGGGACTCAACTTCTGAGGTCATCAGACCCCTAGAACTTAGAACTACTTAAACCTAACTAACGTAAGGACAACACACACACCCATGCCCGAGGCAGGATTCGAACCTGCGACCGTAGCGGCCGCGCGTTTCCAGACTGTAGCGCCCAGAACCGCTCGGCCACTCCGGCCGGCTTTAATGCAGTATTTCGGCGATGGACCCGGTAGTCTTCTTTAGATATTGCAGCTGATTTTGTTATGTGTACTCATTGCCTGGACTACAACCGAACTGAAGTATTGTTGGTGTCGTGGTGTCCACGATTATTTATTTTTTAAGAGCTCGCACTATTACTCAGTGAAACAGAAACTCTTTGTATTTTCCAGCTCTGGTTACTTGATACGGACGGAAGATCTTAAAGTATAAGTCTATAGTCTTTCGTGGCTGTTGTCACAGTTGGTAAAATGCCCTGACTGTTAGACAGCGTTGTCTCCCTATTCAGACTTCACACACACACACACACACACACACACACACACACACACACACACACACACATACACACACAACTACAAATACACACACACACACACACACAATTAAATAAATAAAAATAAATAATAATAATAATAATAATAATGAAAAATGCTCAAACCTATTCCCTCTCTCTCTGTCTCTGTCTCCCCCCCCCCTTTTTCACACACAGACACACACACACACACACACACACACACACACACACAAACACACACACTCACGCAAAATGGCACATACACCTCTGAAAGATTCAGAACAACCACCAGGAACACCTTCAACTGTTCCACTGTCCACAACCTTGTTTTTACACTTTCAACTGTTTCACTGTCCACCATCTTGCTTTTACAACTGGTAAAGAGCGAAACAGTGACAGTGAAATCTCAATATACAGACCTTTACAGTGAAGAAAACGAGAAAAAAAAGAAAACATGTGAAACTGTGAAAGACAACAGGCACTATAGAAACATAATACATCAGGAAAACCACACCATGTGGGAAATAGGTATGAATACATAATTTTATATGTTTTTCAAAAATCTGTCTCTAAGATTTAAAAACTAATATTTAGCTGTAAACAAACAGCAAAAAACATTCTTTATGTTTAACGGCCATAAGATAAAAGCTCCACTGATCGTGCTGCAACTACAGTGAAACATATTTGGGATAAAAAACAAAACTGAGTTTAGGTAAAGGCGGACCCATCTAAAAACGTATGTAATGGTCTATGCGTTGACACTTTTGTTGTGTTTCTGCATCACTCTACTCGTGTCCCCAGTGGCTGAACACTCGAAAAACAGCTAGCGCTTATTCGGAGGAGTGGAGCTATTGGGTAAAAATTTTCAGTCTATCATTGATGGGAAGTCATTATTAGGTAAATACTAAAAAACAAATACTGAAAGAGAGGCGAGTACTATGTAAAGTATTCTTGTCGTTCCGCCGCAGTGACTTCCCAATAGTTCACGTTCCTCGCTCACCGTGGCTAGGTATTTATTTGCTTGTTCGTGTTTAGCTTCGAAATCGGAAGCCTGCACTCATTATTTGTTATTTCGACTGATTCCCGGACTTCCCCTCTACAGATATTACTTTACTTGACTATGCTCTTAAAATATGTAACATGGTCAAATTTTTCTACTTGCGCTGTTATGGCGGATTTTACATTTTGGCATCTACCGTTCGTGGTCTATAATGAGTTATTTTATCGACCTTCCAGTTTCTATTTTGTATATATTGTCACATCCACATATCACTTCATGGACTGTAACAGGCTGGTGGCGGTCAGTCACGTTCGTTGGAGCTTGGAAGAAGTCTTTTATTTTGTGCTGACTGAAAAACGTAGGACTTATGCCATTCTTCTGAAGGATCTTGCCTAAGCAGTCAGGAACTCCGGTAAGAAACGGTAACCTTACAGAATGAGTGGGAGGTTCCTCGTTCTTCTAGTTTGCATTATCCCAATAGCAGAATCGAAATGTTGAGCACTGAAGAAGTGAGAAGAAGAATATGCTGCGGCCTATAAGATTTTTTCAACTTTGATCACAAACTGAGAGTTTAAATTTAGGTCCTGTTTAAATTTTAAAGCTCAGTCCAATTTATTAAGTTTCCCGAAATCTTCATTTCTCTAGACTACTCCTGTTCCCGAAATCTGGAGTGTGCATCACGAAATGGTCGCACTTCTCTCCTCGACTGTTTTCATAGTCTGCTCAATGTAAGACATGCTCCATTCGAACGGAATGTGGTACATACCTCGATTTCGTAGCTCTAGATCGTCTTTAACATTGCAAACAAGACATTTTATCATTTTCCCTAATGTTCCCGAAGGAGTCGAATTATTTATCCGGAAAGTGGGCAAGTACAAGGCAGATAAATAAACTCTTGCCATTTATTCTTCTTTCTTAGTCTCATCTTGTTTCTGAGTCGCTCTTTATTTTAATTTGCAACACCTTCTTAATTTAGGACTCTGAGTACTCATTGCTCCTAAAACTATTCCTAGTGTAGCTCTTCAGTGAGCTTCTCCTCTTATACCAGCGTTCGATCTACGTGGACTGGAGTATTTAAGATGGGTTTAGCTGCATCGAATGGTGTGGGTTCAATGTGTGGAAAATGAGGCCAGTGCGTGTGGATTTTCTACATGCAGTACCAGAGATCCGTCCGTTCTTCTGCTAATCAACATGTCAACGAAATGTAATTGGCGAGCTTTTTCAAGCTACGTAGTGAATTTTATATTAGAATGGATAAAATTTAAATGTTTCAGGAACTGTTCAAGTTTTTTTTGTTCCTTGTGGCCACATCACAGACTTGTCCACCTATCGATAGAAAAGCGTCCGTTTGATGGATTCCAGTGCGTTTGTTTGCAAGTGTTCCATGGATAGCTTCAAAACGACCAGCAGTAACAGACTACAAACTGAAAACCACCGTTGTTTTCATAATTATGTAATAAGAAGTATTATTCAACACCCAAAAGTACATAATTAATCAAGTATGCTGAGATTACCTGAAAGATATTACTATCAGGCTGTTCAGGAATACGGGAAAGTCCGACGTTAGATAATTATAACAAAATAAAAGAGACCTGCGTAGGATTCAGTAGGAAAATCAGGTGACCTTCAGAATAAATAAATGTAACATATTACACATAAATAGGTACAAATACCCGTTATTACTTGGAACAATTATCCAGGCTCAGTCTTAGGTCTCGAACCTCGGTTCATTACTAGAATACTAGGAGACTTCTTGTGAAACAACGTTACACTAACCTATACCACCGATGGAGACCTGTTTAAATGGAAACGTGAAAGAATGTGCAGGCATTCAACGTTGGCATAAAAGAGATCAATTAGAGCGTGTAAGTAGGAACGGCAGAGAATGGCTGGTCTCCAGGAAACCCGTCTTTCACATCACGAAGTTGCGGATCGTGTAGGGAAGAACAGCATGGTCGCCATCTTGGTCACACCCTTGCAACGGGCCGCGCAGTACCGTCCATTATGTTGGCTTCACGTTGGACTGCTGCTACGGTTGTAGAACTGTCTGCAACAATACCCTTTGATTCCGTCTGGTGCAGGCTTGATAGCTATACGCTAGCCAGCACATCGCCCTCCATTTTCCAGGGAAAAAGTGGAGCTTGTAAAGTAAAGGGCACAAGAAAGCCTTGAAAGGCGAGATGAGTAGCAAAACGTAGTGTTTTCTTATCAAGCACGAGTCAAGCCGTCTTAACCTAAATGGCATTGACAGACGCTCAAGTGTCTTATGCTACGGCGTTCTGCTATCTGGTAGTTCTTTGTGTTGAGAGCATAGCTGAGGAATGCCACCTGTGATAGTTTGAAGTACGTTTGGAAACAATGTGCGATACAGACTTCTACAAAGTGAGGGCAATATGAAGCACAGAAATTGGTGTATAGTTAGTTTTGAGAACTGAGATTCTATCTGTCCATCAGGCAACTACTAATATAAAAATTCAGCCATTACCTGTCGACAAAGCTTGTTTTAGCAAGACAATAAAGTATGCACGGCGAGAAAGCTGCAACTCCTCCTTACACAGCCTTTTTCAAACTTTCCTTTACTTTAAAATTGGTATACCATGTCACCCATCGAATATATAAGATGATGTATGAAGTGTTTCAAAATGATTCATATCATTTCGCAAGAATATATCTTTTTGTCTGCATGAATGAAGACAGAAACTTGGAACGAACTTTAACTTATATATCGGCACTAAGAGTGTAATTTGGGAATTTTTTTAAAATGTCTCTATTATATAGAAAGATGAAGTTTCTGTTAGCTGACAACCATCTTGAGATCCAACTTATTAAAGACTCAGTGTCTCCCTTGCTTAGTGTAACTTAGAACATGCTCACTAAAGAATCAGTAGCTAACCACAGTGTTTGCTATAACAACATCTTTCTCAACTGCAACTCAGAATCATACTTACTAAGGAATCTTAACCCGAATACTGGGTTATAATTAAAGAACAGCTGCTCATATAGGCCTAGTGTGGACTGTATCTATCATATGGCATCGAAACTTAGTTAAACATCTGTTAATGCGGAACCGATTTGTGCTGAAAAAAATTAATTCCAGGTTTTGCCACCAGGTGCAAATCTGGAGCTGTGAATGAATGAAAGACGTACAGAGATTTTTCCATACGCAGTGGATTAGGAACGGGACATGAGCAGAAAAGATCAAACAGACTGAAAAATGTATAATGTAGACTTTATTATTAAATGCCGCTTTCACAATTTGACCACCATAAGCACCAGAGATGTTAATGAGATGCTGTACAGTGGTCAAGACTACAACTATTTTTTCTGTAAAGTAAATCGGCCCACATTACCGCATGAGAATATATACCAAGTTTCGCTGTCATACGATAATTACAGCCCACACTGGAACTCTGCGGATAGTTGCAATTTCATATCATAAACCCTGATCCATAAGATTCTAGACCTGTGGTCAATAGGTAGCATCTTTGACTAGTAATCATAAGGTCATTTGTCCGACGTTCGAGCCCTGCCCCTACTTAAATTTTGAGGAAAATGCTGCCGAAGAATACAGGCTGAAAAACTTCCCCTTATTGTGCCAATGGCTTTGTCAAAGAGGGTGAAGGATAGAACAGAGATCCAGGACACTCTCTTGTCTTTCGGGTGGGAAACTGCCCCTTTTGGATCTGCAAGAGGGGACTTTCAAAGGGGTGGTAACCATAAGAAAAAACTGAATAACTAACGAAAGGATAACGTCTTTCGAGTAGAGGCGTGGAATGCCACGTGTTTGAATGTGGTAGGGAAGCTACACTCCTGGAAATGGAAAAAAGAACACATTGACACCGGTGTGTCAGACCCACCATACTTGCTCCGGACACTGCGAGAGGGCTGTACAAGCAATGATCACACGCACGGCACAGCGGACACACCAGGAACCGCGGTGTTGGTCGTCGAATGGCGCTAGCTGCGCAGCATTTGTGCACCGCCGCCGTCAGTGTCAGCCAGTTTGCCGTGGCATACGGAGCTCCATCGCAGTCTTTAACACTGGTAGCATGCCGCGACAGCGTGGACGTGAACCGTATGTGCAGTTGACGGACTTTGAGCGAGGGCGTATAGTGGGCATGCGGGAGGCCGGGTGGACGTACCGCCGAATTGCTCAACACGTGGGGCGTGAGGTCTCCACAGTACATCGATGTTGTCGCCAGTGGTCGGCGGAAGGTGCACGTGCCCGTCGACCTGGGACCGGACCGCAGCGACGCACGGATGCACGCCAAGACCGTAGGATCCTACGCAGTGCCGTAGGGGACCGCACCGCCACTTCCCAGCAAATTAGGGACACTGTTGCTCCTGGGGTATCGGCGAGGACCATTCGCAACCGTCTCCATGAAGCTGGGCTACGGTCCCGCACACCGTTAGGCCGTCTTCCGCTCACGCCCCAACATCGTGCAGCCCGCCTCCAGTGGTGTCGCGACAGGCGTGAATGGAGGGACGAATGGAGACGTGTCGTCTTCAGCGATGAGAGTCGCTTCTGCCTTGGTGCCAATGATGGTCGTATGCGTGTTTGGCGCCGTGCAGGTGAGCGCCAAGATCAGGACTGCATACGACCGAGGCACACAGGGCCAACACCCGGCATCATGGTGTGGGGAGCGATCTCCTACACTGGCCGTACACCACTGGTGATCGTCGAGGGGACACTGAATAGTGCACGGTACATCCAAACCGTCATCGAACCCATCGTTCTACCATTCCTAGACCGGCAAGGGAACTTGCTGTTCCAACAGGACAATGCACGTCCGCATGTATCCCGTGCCACCCAACGTGCTCTAGAAGGTGTAAGTCAACTACCCTGGCCAGCAAGATCTCCGGATCTGTCCCCCATTGAGCATGTTTGGGACTGGATGAAGCGTCGTCTCACGCGGTCTGCACGTCCAGCACGAACGCTGGTCCAACTGAGGCGCCAGGTGGAAATGGCATGGCAAGCCGTTCCACAGGACTACATCCAGCATCTCTACGATCGTCTCCATGGGAGAATAGCAGCCTGCATTGGTGCGAAAGGTGGATATACACTGTACTAGTGCCGACATTGTGCATGCTCTGTTGCCTGTGTCTATGTGCCTGTGGTTCTGTCAGTGTGATCATGTGATGTATCTGACCCCAGGAATGTGTCAATAAAGTTTCCCCTTCCTGGGACAATGAATTCACGGTGTTCTTATTTCAATTTCCAGGAGTGTAGAAGAAAACGGAAACGCTAAGGCTCAGTCTAGATATAGTTGGGGGGTTTGTGAAGTGAAAGTGAAAGAAAATAATGATTTCTGGTCAGACGAGTGCAAGGTAATATCAACAGTAGCAGAAAATGGTATAATGGATGTAGGTTTTGTTATGAATAGGAGGGTAGGGCAGAGAGTTTGTTACTGTGAAAAGTTCAGTGATGGGCTGTTCTCATCAGAATGTACAGCAATCGAACACCAAACAAAGTTAGTTCAGGTACACATGCCCACGTCGCAAATAGAATCTTAAATACAGAAAGTATCTGAACATACTAACAAGTAATTCAGTAAAGGGAGATGAAAAATCTAATAGTCATGGGACACTGGAATGCGGTTGTAGGGGTAGGAGTAAATAAAAAGGTTAGGGAATAGTGAGGGCTTGATACCCTAGTAATGAGAGAGGAGAAAGACTAATTGAGTTCTCAAATAAATTTCAGCTAGTGGCAGCGAACACTGTTAAAAAATTACAAGACGAGGAAGTGTAATTGTAAAAAGGCCGGAAGATACGGGAAAATTTCAAATAGATTGCAGCATCGTCAGGCAGAGATTACGAAATCGTGTATTGGATTGTAAGGTGTACCCAGGAGCGGATGCAGGCTCAGATCACAATGTAGTAGTGATGAAGAGTAGGCTGAAGTTTAAGAGACAAGCCAGGAAGAAACAAATCACAAAGAGGTGGGATATAGAAGTAGTATGAAATGAAGACATATGCCTGAGCTTCCATGTGGCTATAGGCACTGCAGTAAGGAATAGCGCAGCAGTCAGTTCATTTGAAGAAGAATGGACATCTCTAAAAAGGCTAATCACAGGAGTTGGAAATAAAAACATACGTACAAAAAAGGTAACTGTAAAGAAACCATAGGTAACCGAAGGAATACTTCAGTCATCGATTGAAGAAGGAAATACAAAAATGTCCAGGGAAATTCAGAATTACAGAAATACAAGTCACTTAGGAATGAAATAAATAAGAAGTGCACGGAATGTAAGGTGAAATGGCTACATGAAAAATGCGAGGAAATCGTAGAAGAAATGATTATAGGCATAGTCAAAACAACCTCCGGTGTAAGTAAACGCAGTGATTGTAACATTAAGTGTACAGTGAGCATTCCACTGTCGAATGCAGAGGGAAAAGCGGATAGGCGGAAAGAGTACAGTGAAGGCCTCTGTGAAGGGGAAGTCTTGTCTGATGAAGTGATAGAAGAAGAAACAGAAGTTGGTATAAAAGAGATAGGGGATCCAATATTAGAATCTGAATTTAAAGGAGCTTTGGAATATTTAAGATTAAATAATGCAGAAGAGAAAGATTACATTCCATCAGAAGTTCTGAAATCATTGGGATATGTAGCAACAAAACGACTGTATACGTTAGCATGTAGAATGTATGAGCTTGGCGATATATCATCTGACTTTCGGACAAATATCATCCACACAGTTCCGAAGACCGCGAGAGCTGACAAGTGTGAGAATCGACACACAATCAGTTAACATTTCATGCAAGCAAGTTGTTGACGACGTGAATATACAGGAGAATGGAAAAGAAAATTGACGAGGTGTTACATGACGATCAGTTTGGATTTATGGAAGGTAATGGCACCAGAGAGGCAGTTTTGATGTTGCGACTGATACTGGAAGCAACACTAATGAAAAATCAAGACACGTTCATAAATTTTGTCGACCTGGAAAAAGCGTTTGTCACTGTCAAATGGTGCAAGACGTTCCAAATTCTGAGAACAGTTGGGGCAGGCTATAGGGAGAAATGGAAAATGTGCACTATGCACAAGAGCCAAGAGGAAACTATAAAAGTGGAAGACCAAGAACGAAGGGCTCAGATTGAAAGGGTGTAAGACAGGGATGTTCTAACTATACATCGGACAAGCAATGATGGAAACAAAATAAGGGTTCAAGAATGGGATTAAAATACACGGTGAAATGATATCAACGATAAGATTCACTAATTAAATTGCTGTCCTCAGTGAAAGTGAAGAAAGATTACAGGACCTTTTGAACGAAATGAGTAATGAGTACAGACTATGGATTGAGATTAAATCGAAAAAATACGAAAGTAATGAGAAGTAGCAGAGATAAGAATATCGAGAAACTTAACATCAGAATTGGTGATCACAAAGTAGATGAAGTTAAGGCACTCTTTTGGCTAGGCAGCAAAATGACCCACGACGGTCTATGGAAGGAGTACATGAAAAGCAGACTAGCATTGGTAAATAGGGCATTCCTAGCCGAGGGAAATCTACAGTTATGAAACATAAGCTTTACTTCGATAAAGGGATTTCTGATAACTAAACAAACACCGTTTTCTTTCTTGTTGCACAAGTTTTATTATTTTTACTGCCCAACTTAGGTTTCGGGTTGTAAGCCAATTTTCAAGTAAATTACTGATTCCCAGAGATGAGAATGCACAGATAAACATGATGATAAGGCAGAGATAGTCTACGCCACTTTGTAATGTATCGATCCATTGCTTAATGTAAAATTACTTCAACGACCATTTTTTAACAAATTACATATGGAATTACACGATTCAGCAATTACACTAATATAAACATACCTGGAAATAATCTTATGCATCAGCCAAGTACTTTTATCTACTGACGGATTTAAACCGAAAGTTTTTCTTGTGTCCTGTTGTGATATCATCTACAACAGATGAATAATTTAATAGGGTTTTCTCGTTTAATAAAACGTGTAGGAAGTACTAAGGAATGACGAGATATGCTTGAAGTTCTCTAAGGTTATAGATACAGCAATAAGTAACAGCTCAGTACCAAGTACAGTAGAAGCGGAATGGACATCCCTAAAAAGGCCGATAACAGAAGTTGGGAAAAGAAACATAAGTACGAAGGAGGTAACTGCGAAGGAACCAAGGGTAACAGAAGAAATACTTCAATTAATCGATGAAAAGAGGAAGTACAAAAATGTTCTGTGAGACTCAGGAATACAGAAATACAAGTCGATGAGGAATGAAATAAATAGTAAGTACAGGGAATCTAAGGCGAAATGGCTGCATGAAAAATGTGAAGAAATCGAAAAAGAAATGATTGTCGGTACGACTGACTCATCATACAGGAAAGTCAAAACAACCTTCGGTGACACTAAAAGCAAGGGAGATTACATTAAGAGTGGCACGGGAATTCCACTGCTAAATGCAGACGTGAGTGCGGATATGTGGAAAGAATACATTGAAAGCCTCTATGAGGGGGAAGATTTGTCTGAAGTAGTAGAAGAAGAAACAGGAGTAGATTTAGAACAGATAGGGGAACCCAGTATTACAATCAGAATTTGAAAGAGCTTTGGAGGCAAGCGGAAGATGTTCGAAATTCTGAGAAAAATATGGCTGAGGTATAGGGAGAGACGCGTCATATGTAATATGAACAAAAGCTAGGAGGGAATAATGAGAGTGGACGACCAAGAACAAAGTGCTCGTATTAAAAAAGATGTAAGACGAGGATGTACTCTTTCGCCCCTATTGTTCAATGTGTACATCGAGGAAGCAATGATGGAAATAAAAGAAAGGTTCAGCTGTGGAATTAAAATTCAAGGCGAAAGGATATCATTGATACGAGTCGCTGATGACATTGATATCCTGAGTGAAAGTGAAGAATGGGCGGAAGGTTGCAAGTGCTACTCTGAGGTGAATGAGATGAAGAGGTTACAACAAGAGAGGAATTCGTGGCGGACCGCATCAAGCTAGTCAGAAGACCGATGAAAAAAAAAAAAAATGGGGATGTACCCATCTGCTTTTTAATTTCTAAAATTTCTGCTTTTTAATTTCTGAAATTTCTAACTGGTTGAGTTTAGTCCCCTTTTCCTCTGTGTGTAAGACTTGTACGTCTAATGGTTCAATTGGCTCTGAGCACTATGGGACTTAACATGTGTGGTCATCAGTCCCCTAGAACTTAGAACTACTTAAACCTAACTAACCTACGGACGTCACACACATCCATGCCCGAGGCAGGATTCGAACCTGCGACCGTAGCGGTCACGCGGTTCCAGACTGTAGCGCCTAGAACCGCACGGCCACACCGCACGGCCACACCGCACGGCCACACCACCCGGCACTTGTACATCTACTATGTATTTGTAGTTATTGTTAAGGAAATGTTCCGCTTAGGCTGAATCAGGGAAAAAAGGCAAAAAATAGTGTTTGCTTAGTTAATTTACAATGTTTAACGAAGAATCGACAAAACTGATTAAGTTAAAATTATTTCTGATAATATACTTTTGCAGTACAGCACTGTATGGCAATAAAACGTGGACTGTCGGAAAACTGGAACTGAAGGGAATCGAAGCCCTTGAGATATTGTGCACAGAAGAACACTGAAAATTAGGTTAACTGATAAGGTAAGCAGAGAGGAGGCTCTCCACAGAACCGGTGAGGAAAGGAATATAGAGAAAACACTAACATGAAGGTGTGACAGGATGGTGGGACATCTGTTAGGACATCAGGAAATGTCTTCCATGACATTAGAGTGGGCTGTGGAGGGTAAAAGCTGTAGAGGTAGGTAGGGACTGGAATACTTCCAGCAAAGAATTGATGACGTAGGTTGCAAGTGCTACCCCTGAGATGAAGAGGTTAGCACAGGAGAGGACTTCGTGGCGGGACGCACGAAACCAGTGTGCAGACTGATGACTTAAAAAAAAAGGAGTTCCCCCTGGTGTAACCAGCTCGTTTCTTGTTCTCTCTTCGATCTGGGTTCTCTTCACAGTATTGAGAGAACCAGAATGGCAGCTGCATGCAAGAGCATTTCTTGACGATTAACCGCCTCATTTATGGATAGGCTCTGAGGGGTGTATGGATCTCGCATTGTACCTCTGGCCTCCAGTTCGCCTCTTTTCACGGTGTGTGACTTTTTTATGATTGGGGGGGGAGGAGTGGAGGGGTATTCTGGAAGACTCCGTCTATGTCTCTCCACTTCGATCCACTTGGAGTGAACTGCGTCGCAACATCAAGGAATGCTGTAGTATTAGACATTTCGCAAAACAACTGATCGAGTTTGATTAAAGTCTGGATGTTAGTCATGCGTCCGATGGAGGGCAGATTAAACGTTTGTAAAAGGTAAAGATAAATTATGACACTTAACGTAATTATAAGAAATACACCAAGGGCTTATATGTGTACAAGGAGAAGAGGTACACGGTTTATTGAAAAATAATGCATCCTAACTTTTTATGTGAAAACTCTTCAAGCTTTTTGAAATAAAAAAAATATTATTACCATTCTACATCCTCATTTCATCACGTCTACATATTTTTTTTCTTAACACAGTCGCCTTAGCAACGAACACGTTGCTATCAACGAGGGACCACTTTGTAGCATGTTTGACTTTCTTGACGGAGGCACGACCTCACTTCTGCCTGCACCGATTCATCACTATCGTAGTAAGGCCCCCAATGTCTTCTTTAAGTTCTGGAAACAAATGAAAATAGAATAGGATCAAGTCGGGACCGTATAGAGGATGATCAGTGACAGTGAACCTGAGGCGTCGGGTTGTTGAGGATGTCGCAGCTCTCGTGTGTGTCATGCTGATTGCTACATGTGTAGACGAACTCGTCGAATTCATGCTGTCAGTTTTCTGAAGGTCTCTCAGTACGCCGCCACGTTTAACCGCTACAATTCCGAGCCCCCTAGCGGCAGAGGATTGCAAATTGCGTCGGCGAAGCGGGAAAGTCGACCGACTAGTATGCGTGATATGCAGTGTCTTTATAACAGAAGGAAGCTTTCGGAGGTATTGATTTTCAGGACGCCCACCTAAGACTGGATATGTCTTTAGGAAACAAAAGCTTCGTGGACCTATTCGTAAGTCAAAATGCAGCGCAAATTTCAATCTTTATTCATGTAGAAGATATAGTCCTGTGAAAGTGAATGAATCTCTTTGAAGTATCCTATAGCTGTTCGTAACTAGTTCTTCACTGCATTCGTAGAATCTTTGTGATGTTACATTCAGAGCCGAAACGACAGTTAAGGGTCGCAGACAGTGTAAAGCTGAATCAAAAGGACTTTATAATTCAACAGCGTCTAAAACATACAGTTACTTAAGAGGATTTAAAAATAACACATGCAATAACAGTTTAATCCAGAACTTCTTTCTTCCAGGAGCGCTAATCTCGTAACATGTACGAAAACTTCTGTGAAGCTTGGAAGGTAGAGATTTTGGAAGGAGTAGAGTTGGGAGGATGGATGTTAAGTCTTACTTGGATAGTCAGTCGGTAGGGCGTTTCTCAGCAAAAGGAGACGGTCCCACGTTCAAGTCCTGGTCCGATTCACAATTTTAATCTACCGAAAGTTACAAAATTGCTTAATGTTAGCTGTAGTCGACTTTTTGTTGGTCTTTGGGCGTCTCCGTGTGGTGTCACTAATGACGAACCATTTATCAACTGCACTCCCTTCATTGGACAATTGCATTTCGGTTACTGGTGTTGTGGTTGATACCTTTAGTAGCAATACAATATGACCAAGGTGAGCACTGTAACAGCTACATTATATTAGAAAACATAATGTTAATTCTGGACATAAAAACTGAAACGTCCCCTTAGAAAAATTATACATGACTGTGCTTAAACTGACACACAATATTTTTTAGCGCAACGCAATCTGACTCAAAAATGTCTACAAAAGAATGGCCCTGACTAACATTAACCTATACCTTTCGTAAATCACTTACCTCACCGAAATCTTCGTTACTCGGACTACTGCAATACAGCGAGCGCCACTACTGCCAGCTAAATAAAAGATTCAAACTCCTGAAGGCACTAACTACTGATAGGCATAGTTAGCAAATGAAAGATTTTGATAGAGAACAAACAATGTATTTACCTTAATAGTCATAATATATATAGCAGTTCATGACATCCAGTCTTACAAATTTCAAAACTCCGCCATCTCTCTCCCCACATCCACCACTGCTGGCGGCTCACCTCCAACTGCGCGCTGTTAGCAGCCAACTGCCCAACACTACAATGGCAGACAACAATGCAAACCAGCCACAGACTGCACACAGTACAGCCAATGATTTTCATACAGAGCGCTACGTGGCGTTACCAATAAGAAAACCTGAACAGCCTACTTACAAAACAGACGATGCAGCCGTATTAAGAACAAAAGCACACACACGTTAAAAGACTACTGACGATGCCGAACACCAGCTACAAACTGCTGACGACACAGTTCTACAACAAGCAGACAGCACAGAGTTGACGACATCTAAGAATGAAAACCTGTACCACCAGCAAGGTAGGAAACAACACAAACGAAGAGGTGACAAAAAATGGCTCTGAGCACTATGCGACTTAACTTCTGAGGTCATCAGTCGCCTAGAACTTAGAACTAATTTAACCTAACTAACCTAAGGACATCACACACATCCACGCCCGAGGCAGGATTCGAACTTGCGACCATAGCGGTCGCTCGGTTCCAGACTGTAGCGCCTAGAACCTCACCGCCACTACGGCCGGCAGGTGACATAAGTCATGGGATACCTCCTAATATCGTGTCGCACCTCCTTTTGCCCGGCGTGGTGCAGCAACTCGGCCTGGCGTGGACTCAACAAGTCGCTGGAAGTCCCCTACAGAAATATTGGTTCAAATGGTTCAAATGGCTCTGAGCACTATGGGACTCAACTGCTGTGGTCATAAGTCCCCTAGAACTTAGAACTACTTAAACCTAACTAACCTAAGGACAGCACACAACACCCAGCCATCACGAGGCAGAGAAAATCTCTGACCCCGCCGGGAATCGAATCCGGGAACCCGGGCGTGGGAAGCGAGAACGCTACCGCACGACCACGAGATGCGGGCCCTACAGAAATATTGAGCCACGCTACCTCTACAACTGTCCTTAATCGCGAAGGTGCAGGATTGGGTGCACGAACCGACCTCTCGATTATGTCTCATAAATTGTCTACGAGAGTCATGTCGGATGGTATTTGCAGACAAATCATTTGGTCGAGCTGACCAGAATGTTCTTCAGACCAATCGAGAAGAAACGTTGGCCGGTGACAAGAAGTATTTTCATCCATAAAAAGTCCATCGCTGTTTGCGAACATTAATTAATAGCTGTAAATGGTCCAAGTAGCAGAACGTAATCATTTCCATTCATCGGTTCTGTTGGACCAGACGACCCACCCCTCCCGATTCTATTTAAGTACTCATTATGAAGCCACCACTAGTTTGCCAAGTGCCTTGTTGACAACGTGGGTCCATGACTTCGTTGGGTCTGCGCGACACTGTGCTCTTACCAAATTACATCGGGACCACGGTTTTCCAGTCGTCTAGGCTCCAACAAATATGGTAACGAGCTGAGGAAAGACAGTGCAGGCGTCTGCTGCCACAGCCCATTAAGGCTAAATTTAACCGCACTGTGCTAACGGATGTCCACTGCCTCGCCTGAGTGGTCAACGTATCTGACTACCGGGCAGGGAGCCCAAGATCGATCCCCAACCGGATCGAACATTTTCTCCGCTCGGGGACTTGAGTGTTGTGTTTGACAAGGAAAATCTCCAAACAGTTTTGTAGTTTGGGATGTTATTTTCTTTTATTTTATTTTCACAACCAGTCTATGTGTGGGGTGCATGTGGCTGAAGATGGCATACTTAATGTTGTGTCTAGACAAGACAGCCTAGACACAATGAGAGGAAGCCGAAAGGCACGCGCTTAAACTCACGCAGGCTGGCGTGAGGTCTGAAACAGGATACGTAATGAATGCTATAAAGAAAAGTACGTAGCTTCTGGAATACTTAACTTTAATCCACATTTGTAGAACATCGCTCTTGATGATACATTAATAGAATCTCAATATCAATTGAATACGGCGCCTTGCTAGGTCGTAGCAAATGTAGCTGAAGGCTATGCTAACCATCGTCTCGGCAAATGAGAGCGTATTTGTCAGTGAACCATTGCTATGAACGTCGGCTGTACAACTGGGGCGAGTGCCAGGACGTCTCTCTAGACCTGCCGTGTGGTGGCGCTCCGTCTGCAATTACTGACAGTGGCGACACGCGGGTCCGGCGTATACTAATGGACCGCGGCCGATTTAAAGGCTACCACCTAGCAAGTGTGGTGTCTGGCGGTGACATCACACTTAACTGCAGTAACTGGTTATGAAAGCAAAATAAAATTTCTCGAATTGCACGAATGATTGGTGATTTTCCTTACGAAATATTTTACCAACCGCTGTGCCGTGCTCACAGTGATCAACAGGGATTGGGTGTTGTGTTGTGCCTATCATCATTTCCTCGTCATCGACACGCAAGGCACCCGATGTGAGTATTCTCGGCCATCAAAGCCATACTACCACATCGCTTCATTTTTTTCCCTAATGGATAAGTTCGTCGTACTTCCCACAATGATTTCTGTGACTATTTCATGCCGTGTTGCTTGTCTGTTAGCACTGAGAGGTCTACACGAACGCCTCTGCTCTCGGTCTTTAAGTGAAAGCCGTCGGCACTGCTTTGTCCTTTGTGAGACGTAATGCCTGAAATATGGTGTTCTCGGCACACTATTGAAGCTGTGGATGTCGGAAAACTGAATTTCCTAACGATTTCCGAAAGCGAATGTCCCATGCGTCTAGCTTCAGGTAACTACCTTTCAGCGTCCAGAATCTATTAATTCTGGTCCTGCGGGTATAATCACATTACACACTTTTTCATATGAATCTCTTGAGTACCAATGACAGATCTGCCGATGCACTGCTGTTTCACACTGATGAGCCAAAACATTAAGACCATTTGCTTAGCCGGCCGTGGTGGCCAAGCGGTTAAAGGCGCTACAGTCTGGAACCGCGCGACCGCTACGGTCGCAGGTTCGAATGGATGTGTGTGATGTCCTTAGGTTAGTTAGGTTTAAGTAGTTCTAAGTTCTAGGGGACTGATGACCTTAGAAGTTAAGTCCCATAGTGCTCAGAGCCATTTTTGAACCACTTGCTTAACAGCTTGTTTGTCCGTCTTTAGAACGAAATACATCACTCATTCTCCGCATCAGAGATCCGACAATTTGTTGGCAAGTTTGTGGAAGTATATGGCTTTAGATGTCTATGCACAGGTCATGTAATTCACGTAAATGATTTGCTTACGCGCTGACGGGGCCCGATAGCGAACAACATGGGTTCCATAGGATTTACATCAGACGAATTTGGTGGCTGAGTCATCAACGTGAGTTCACTATAAAGCTCATCAAACCACAGTAGCACGTTCTGGCTCCGAGACATGAAAATTATACTGGTGTAATGGGACACAGCCGTCGGGGAAGACGTCCAGCATGAAGGGATGCAGGTGACTCGATGCTGTCAACGTGTCTTCTATTACTATGACAGATCCCATGCAAGCGCAGGCGAATGTCTCCCGTAGCACAGTATTGTTCCCACCAGCCTGCGTCCGTGAGGCGCTGCACGTTTCGAGTCGCCGTTCACCTCCGTGATAGCGTTCGTGGAGACGACTATCGACATAGTGTAGCAAATATGTGATTCGCCTGAAGAGCTGACACTTTTCAATTGATCGATGGTCGAATCCCGATGGTCCCGTGCCCACTGCAATCGTAATTGACGATGTTGTCGGGTTAACATGTGAACACGTAGGGGTGGTCTGCTGCGGATCTCCATATTCAGCAACGTACAATAAACCATGTTCTCTGAAACCCTTGCGCGTGTACCAACATCATGCTCTTTAGGCAGAGATACCACAGATCACCATGTGACCTACTTTACAGATGAGACAACCATCCGAACCCCACATTCTGTGAAGAGTCGTGGACGTCCAACCATTTAGCGCCTAGTGGAAATTTCACTGTCCTTCTACCTTCTTCCGTAGATGTTCACGACAGTAGCACGTGAACATTCGACCAGCTTCGCCGTTTTCGAGATACTCGTTCTTAGGCTCTGCGTAATAATGATCTATTCTTAGTCAAAGACACTTATTCCAATGTATTTCCCTATTTGCAGTTCATATCTTCGCTAAGGTGATCCCGCGTCCGTGTCTGCTACGGCCGGCCGTGGTGGTCTCGCGGTTCTAGGCGCGCAGTCCGGAGCCGTGCGACTGCTACGGTCGCAGGTTCGAATCCTGCCTCGGGCATGGATGTTTGTGATGTCCTTAGGTTAGTTAGGTTTAAGTAGTTCTAAGTTCTAGGGGACTAATGACCACAGCAGTTGAGTCCCATAGTGCTCAGAGCCATTTGAACCATTTTGTCTGCTACGCTTACATACTTTACTATCGCTTCACATGCCCGCAGTGCCAGCACGTGGCATCCAACGTCGCATGGGCAGTGGTTATATTGTTTTGACTTACCAGTGTATCTCTTGTGCATAAGACACTGCTTCATCTGTATATATGCATTTCGCTGTCCCGTGACTTTTCTAACAGCACTGCGTAATTACTATGAATAATGTGACGCTAGAGCCTACGTTTTATCAATTAGAATCTAGATGATACCAACAACGAAAACCAAATTAACTTGTATGGCAAGAAACATGTTAAAATGATGATAACGAGGTTCCATACTCCGAGGAGCGTAGGGGACGATGTGGGAGACCCGCACCGTCGTATTAGGCAAGGTCCTACTGGATGTGGTTTGCCATTGCCTTCCTCGCACCGTAAAGGGGATGAATGATGACGACGACGACACAAAAACACCCACTCATCTCGAGGCCGGAAAAATCCCACACCCCGCCGGAAATCGAACCCGAGACCCCAAGCGAGGGAAGCGAGAACGCTACCGGAAGACCACGAGCTGTTGACACAGGTTAAAAAACCGGTCACGAATCGTATGTTTAATTAACGTTGTATTCTCGTATGTTGTTCCCGATTTACAAGATCCATCTTTCCACACAGAGCAACAGAAAATGATTATAAGAACCTACACTACGGTCGCAGGTTCGAATCCTGCCTCGGGCATGGATGTGTGTGATGTCCTTAGGTTATTTATGTTTAAGTAGTTCTAAGTTCTAGGGGACTGATGACCACAGATGTTAAGTCCCATAGTGCTTAGAGCCATTATTATAAAAACCTAACGAAGAATTTGAGAGAATGGCTGTCGTTGAAGAAGTACAAGAGAATGAATAGATAGACTAAATTACTTTTATTTCCTTCTGTGATTACAAATTTGAAAGTTATCTGTTTATCGTGTATGCTAAAAGTGTGTATAACTGAATTCCTCGCTAACAAACTGAAGACCGTCGGACTTCTGAAGTCGGGGTAGCTATCCTACTTTGGTACAAGAACTTGTATTTATGATCGTGAGTTTAATTAATTTAAATCGCACCCGACTGTAAATTAAATTGCATAATAAAACACTTCACAAGGATGTTCAAGAATGGCTAACTGCTACGTATTTTAAACATTCCGTAATACAAAAACGTGTCTGTTGAAATAACATGAAATTGCACTGACAGAAATCTGTTACTTATTCTGTCAAAAATTTTCATTTAGTACCCGCTACAAGTTCTTACTCAGCAGCGGACAACTTGACTCTGCTCTGGCTGCACTGCAAATGATGTTCTGAAATAAATCAGTGGACGAAAGTTTGACCTTCCTATTCTTATCTTACTTAAGTTGCTGTTCCAGCAGCTTAGGTTTTTGATTCTCTTTTCAAAATTATTAATTATTGTTCACGAAAAAGTGCAAAGCGCGACAATGCAAATTTTATCAAAGATATTTCTTTGAAAGGTAGGTATATTCTTTGTGATATATTACAAAATAACAAGAGACAGTGCTTTAAAATTCACTCCTTTTAATGTGACGAAAGTATTTTGCAACTAATATGAATAATTAGCATTCTTCCATCCGCATCGTCATACTTGATAATGCCTGCTTCTACAAAATATTTGTATTACAAAAATTTGTTTTCTTGACTTCCTAATATATTGTTATTTAATTAATCTAAATGGAGGAGGACAAATCAGAATACTGAACACATGATTGAAAGTTCTCCCTGATAATCAGCACTTAGATACTATTCGACATAATGAGATATTTGCACAGCAATAATAACTGAACTCGTGCTTCCAGCTAACAAACTCAATAGTGTAACCTCTTGAATCTGTTTATCGTGAATGTGTTCAGAATGCAAAGATATCTGAAGTGACAATATTCCGTATAAACCGACAATTTCAATTATAGCAGAACTAAAAGTTGTGCGAAATTAACGACAGTTGTTAGGCGAGTTTCTACATCTGAAAGGTGATGTCCTTTCAAATTTCGCGCCAGTCACACAAGAGTGGCGCTAACAGCGCTACTGTAAGGATGAAAATCAGGTTTGTTTTACATGCAGGCTGTAACGGTCGTGAGTGTTAGTTATCTTTGAGATTGGTGTTAGTCAAGAATGCCTTTAAGACGACAAAGATGCAATTATCAACACCCCACTGAGTTTGAACGTGGTAGTGTATTAGGACTACGAAAAGCGAGATGTTCCTTCTGCAATACTGCAGAAAGACTTGGCAGGAATGTAGCCACTGTACACGGTTGATGGCATCGATGGTTAGGGGAGTGTTCGCTCGCAATAAGACCGGGCTCCGGACGGCCACGTGACACTACCGAGAGGGAAGACCATCGTCTTCGGTGTATGGGTCTGGCGCATCGTACTTCATCTGCAGCAGCAATTTGAGCGGCAGTTGCACCGCAGTGACACACGAAATGTTACAAACCGGTTACGTCAAAGACAGGGCTAAGAGCCAGACGCCATGCAGTGTGCATTCCACTGACCCCAATCCACGGCCATTTGCGACTTGAGTGGTGTCAAGCGAGAGTTCACTGGAGGGCGACTGTTTTGTTTTCTGACGAAAGCTGGTTCTGCCTCGATGCCACTGATGGCCGTGTGTTGATTAGAAGGAGGCCAGGTCAGGACCTGCAACCAAGCTGCCTGTGTGCTAGACACACCGTACCCACACCTGGAGTTATGGTCTACGGTATGATTTGGAGGGAAATTAGGAGCACTCTCGTGGCTATCCCAAACACCCTGACTGCAAATTTGTACGTCAGTTTGGTGGTTCGACCTGCTGTGCTGCTATTCATGAACAGCATACCAGGGGTTGTTACCCAACAGGATAACGCTCACCCACATACCACTGCTGTAACTCAACGTGGTCTATAGAGTACCGACAGATTCCCTTGACCTACTCGCTCACCAGATCTGTCTGCAATGGGGCATATGTGTTACATCATCGCACGACAACTCCAGCATCATCCACAAACAGCATTAACCGTTCCTGTACTGATCGACAGAGTGCAACAGGCATGAAACTCCAGCCCTCAAACTGATGTCGGCCCCTGTACAACACAATGCATGCACGTTTGCACGCGTGCATTTAACATTGTGTTGGTTACACCGGTTATTAAAGTACAAGCATTACAGATTTGCAGTGGGCTTATCTCGCGCTTACATTAATCTATATTCCTGGATATCAATGACTTAAATATGTAATCTAGACAAATATATTCCCAAAATATTATTACTATACATTAATTACTTTTTATTGTAGTGATTTTCTTATCGTCATTAAATTAGCATTTTAAGATGCACCAAGTGCATATAACTGTGATTTACTACCATTTAATTAAAAGTATAAATCTTCCAAATTGTTTTATCCTTACGCTATCTGTTTCGGTCAGCGACGAACATCTTGGTATCTGTTTTCTTTTCATCGCTTGCCGAAACGATGGTCTCAGGACCAAAGTATTTTATGATTATAGACAGAAATGAAATCAATTTTTTACGCTTTCTAGATAACTGCTATATTCGCGACTACGTCATACATTGTGAAAATGAATAGGTAATCTATAAACTGAAACGGTGCGCACACTTTTCTGGTCTGCATGAAATGACAGAATGTGAAAACCGAACAGCCCTTGTTCGCGTACCTGGTCGCAAGGCCATCCTTTTAGTTATAGAATATGTCCAGATAATGCCCAACAGGGGAGATTTATGAAATGCTTCGTTTTAGATAGCGTAACACTTCAGGAAGCAGTATCCGTAATAAACGTCACTCGTCGCGTTTGTCAGTTTTAGCTATAGAAGAAGGTTGTTTACTTATGCTGCAGAAGTTTCTCTTGGAGGCTTTTACACATCTTCCATACAGTCTCGTTCTCTCCGCTTGCGATTTCCAATGTTCTTGCAGCCTCGAAGAAAGGCATTCGTGGCCGTCGATTTTCTTTGCACAAACAGATGGATGCCTGGGTATAAGCTCATTCCGTGGGCAAATTTTCCTATGAGGGCACTGATCGTCTAGCGGTGGTATAAACGTACCAGTATCAACAGTTACGAAGATTTCCTTTGAAATAATGAAGTTATTTTTTTTCCATTTGTCTCGTCTTGATTTGTTTTCCACATGTTCCTTTCTTCGCCAATCCTGCAGAGAACCTTCACATCCATTACTTATCCATCCACCAGATTTTGAACACTCTTCTGTAGAACCATAATTCGAACGCTTCATGTTTGCGGTGTCCCCGCTGTTCATGATTCACTACCATACCACGCTGTGAGCCAAATGTACTCTCTCATAAATTTGTTGATAGCAGTAGAATTCTCTTGGACAGAAATTCTGTATTTGTCTGTGCTATTTTGCTTCTTTTGTCATTTGATTCGTCCGTCGCGTCTTATTTTGGGTCCAAGGTAGCAGAATTCTCTAACTTCGTCTACTTTGTGGGCACAATTTTTGGTGTTAAAAGTTTCTCGCCAGACTCATTTCTGCTACTTCCGTTAATTTTGTATTTTTTTCCGGTTAGGCCTCAATATGTACTTTCATCTTATTAGACATTTGATTTCATTCAACAGATCCTGTAATAGTTATTCACTTTCACTGAGGGTAGAACGGTCATCAGCGATTCTTATCATTGATACCCTTTAATCCCACTGCCATTTAATCTCGCTCTTGAACCTTTCTTTTATTTCCGTCACTGCTTCTTCGATGGACAGATTTAACAACAGGAGCAAAAGACCGTATCACATCTTAATCCGAGCACTTCGTTCTTGGTCTTCTAATCTTGTTTTGCCCTATTGGTTCTTGTACATCGTCCGTCATTCCCTATATATCTTATTCCTATTTTGCACTGTATATCGAACGTCTTGCACCAGTTTACATTGTCTAACGCTTTTTATAAATTGATAAATGCTATAAGTATTTCTTGACTTTTCTTCATTCTTCCTTCCATTGTCAAGCTCAAAGTAAGAACTGCTTCCTTGGTGCCTTTATCTTTCCTAGAGCCAAGCTTATAGTCATCTAAAAGATTCCCAGTTTTCTTGTCCGTTCTTCTGTCTATTGTCATTGCCATTAGTTTTAGTACATGATCTATTAAGCTGGTTTTGCGACAGTTCTCGTAATTATCTGCCGTTGCTTTCTTCGGGGTTGTGTGGATGGCATTTTTTTTATGGTTCCTCGTTAGTCTCATCGAAACTACACACCAACGTGAATAGTAGTTTGGTTGCCGTTTCCCGCAATGGTTTTAGAAATTCCCATGGAATGACATTCATTCTTTTATGTTTTATTTGTTCTCAAGACTTCCTGAGTCCCTTTAAATTCTGACTCCAATACTGGATCCCCTAAGTCTTCCTTATTGACTTCATTTTCTTCTGTCAACAGACAATTCTTCGCCTCGTAGAGGTCGTTAATGTACTCTTCCACTTACGCGCTCTGTCATGTTTAATAGTCGAATTCCCGATACGGATTGAATCGTGACTGAGTGCTGACTTCCTATTGTTTGAATTACATCTCAGTCGCTGTGCACAACGGTCCTAAAGAAATCCCTTCTAGTCGAATTCTCATTCCACTCTTTATGTTACCACACTACCTCTCAGCTTTACAGAAGCTGGTTTCGACTATTCTACATGCTGATTCACTACTTCCAACGATGTTTTCTTTTTCATTTAGTCATTTCGTCTTGGCTACCCTGCGCTTCCCATATATTTCATTTGTAAGTGATTTACGTGGCTGTATTCCTGTCTTTACCTGAATGTGTTTGTACTTCGTTCTTTCGTCGAACAATTGAGATATTTCTTCTGTTATCCAAGGTTTCTACCGAAGTACCTTCCTTGCAACTGTGACTATCCTTTTCGCAGCTGTCCACTCCTCTTCAACTGAACAGTTTAATATGGTATTCCTTATCAAAGTATCCACATCCTCAACGAAATTCAAAAGAGTCTCATCATTCCTCAGTACTTCAGTACCCTTCTTCCTTTAGACTGATTCTTGCGGACGATTGTCTTAAACTTTAGACTACTTTTCATGAGAACTAAATTGTGATCAGAGTCTGTATTTGTTCCTGGGTACGCCTTACAGTCGAATATTTGATTTTGTAATCTCTATCTGACCATGAACTTAATCCAGCAGGAATTTTCCAAGCACATCTCCTTCTCTTGTGATTCTTAAGCAGAGTATTACTAGCTGATATTTTTTTCAGAAGATAATTAATCTATCTCCTCTCTGATTCGTACTGGCAGGCCCATATTCTCCCGTAATCCTTTCTTCAGTTTGTTTCCCACGATATGCAAATACCCCAAGACTATTAGATTTTCATCTCAGTTTATGTACTGAATTACCCGTTCAGTATCCTCATGTACTTTTTTTCCTATGTTTTCATTTTCTGTTTGCGACGTCGGTATGTATACCCAAAATATCGTTGCGGCGTTGGTTTGCCGTCGCATCAGGTGAGAACAATCATTTCACTGAACAGATCGCAGGATTCACTATCTGCCCTACCTTCCTATTCATAACTGATCCTACTCCCGATGTACCATTTCCTGCTGCTGTTAGTATTACCCTGTACTCGTCTGACCATAAATTCTTGTCTTCTTTCCATTTCACTTCATTGATCCCTAGAGCGAGCCTTTGCATTTACCTTTTCAGATTTTCTAGCTTCCCTACCACGTTCAAACTTCTGCCATTCCACGCCTCGACTCGTAGAACGTTCTCCTTTGGTACGTTTTTCAATCTTTTTCTCATGGTCATCTCTCTCGTGGCAATCCCCTCCCGGAGATCAGAATGGGGAATATTCCAGAATCTTTTGCCAATGGAGATATCATCACGACACTTTTTCAATTACAGATGACATATCCTGAGGATACACATTATGTGCCTTTAATGCAGAGGTTTTCATTGCCTTCTGCATCCTCATGCCGTTGATCATTGCTGATTCTTCGATCATTTAGGGCAGTTTCCTACCCCAAGGACTACAGAGTGCCCTGAACCGTCCGCTCCCCGCCATCTTTAACAAGGTCGTTGGTAGAACCCAGACGTCTTCGGCCGCCATTGCTGATGATTTTTATTGTAAATGTAAGTTGTGGCTGGTTTCGATCCAGCCGACGAGAATGTTTTATTACTAGTCAAAAACACTGTCCCTAGATTTAGACTGGGCAGTTACCGGTAAATCAAGCGCCGCCAGACATATGTAGCGTATTAGACAAGTTACCTGCTGGAAAATTCAGAAGTAATGCACATAGTGCACAATGGATGAAAGCCAGACCCACTTGAAGAACTCATCGAGGTAGATTCGATAATGTTCTTAATATACAAACGGAATTGAGTGGTAACGCTCCCTTCAAACGCTTTATCGATCTCTTTTAAGGCTAGCACTATGTTGCTATAAGAGAGGTTTGCGTAGATAACCACTGGCATGTTAATATGGAATAATATGAAACAGCTGATGGCTGAGTGCACTTAGATGGAGCCGTACACTTAGTAACAGAACTAACCAGAACGCGGAATATAGTTATTGCAAAATGTAGGAGGTGTGGACGGTGTCACCACTACAGGTTCATATGGTTTAAATGGCTCTGAGCACTATGGGACTTAACATCTGAGGTCCCCTAGAACTTAGAACTACTTAAACCTAACTAACCTAAGGATCTCACACACATCCATGCTCGAGGCAGGATTCGAACCTGCGACCGTAATGGTCGCGTGGTTCCAGACTGAAGCGCCTAGAACCGCTCGGCCATACCGACCGGCACCACTACAGGCAGGGAGCACTCTGGTAAATGGGCGGAGGAATGGAGTAGCGAAGGTGAGAAACAGGTTTTTCTGATTTTAAAACAGTAAGACGACTTTATTTACGAATACTTTTATTTTGTTTTTATTTAATGAGTGTTATGTGCGTATGAAGTATTGAATGCAGCCAGAAGATTAGAGGTTGAATTCCGAAGAGTGTAACTGTGGATTGCTCTTAATCACACTTGCCAATATTTTTGGTAAGATGTTTGCAATAAAGAGTGACCTAAATCTAATTTTGATAAGACAAGATGTCTTGGTCGCAAAAGAAAATTTGGAAATTTGTCGTAACGTCCTATGGAACCAAACTGCTGAGGTCATCAGTCCCTAGGCTTACACACTACTGAATCTAGTTTAAACTAACTTAAGCTAAGGACAACACACACACCTATGTCCGAGGGAAGCCTCGAACCTCCGACAGGAGGAGGCGCGAGAACCACAAAAGAAAGTCTTTATTTACGGTGACCGGTTTCAGCTTTGAAGTGGCATGAGCAGCTGACGACTGTGCCTTCTAGCCTACATTAAGATTCCCTTCGGCGTCTACGCGGCTGACCGACTGTCGTTCCCTTTGGTCTGAAGATGGTCTTTCCAGACTGAAAACGGTGACCATAAATAAAAGATTCTTTTTGCAATCAACAATGCTTTTTAAATTAACTTCACATTTGTGTTTTCCTTGCTAAATAAAGACAAGGAAAGATAAATAAGATGGTGAGTGGTAAAGAGGAGGAAAGACACATTCAATTAAAATTGGGAACGAAACTCTAAGAATATTGCTCATATTCAAAACTGGGAACAATACTGTAGTGGATGGTGTGAAAGAATTCCCCTGCCTGGGAAGCAAATGATACTTCTTATTTGCCTACGCACTTTTACAATCAGTTCTAAACAAGTTAGGAGGTGTTATTATCTTATGTTTATTTTTGGGGTTCTTGTTAACTCCATCATTTTACAATAAAACATCACTGCGGGGTACTCAAATTTATCATTCCCATTATATCAAACTTTTTTGTGTTATCATATTTCTCCTGTTTTTAATTTGTTACTTTCGTTAGCTGCTAGGTAACTTTTCCTTATTTAACATTTCCGCTTTCTCTTACTATTTCTTATTTCTGATGTTGTACTGCAATACAGGTATGCGTTTATTGTAATAACCGCTGATTGATCATCAGATTCAAATTACTCTTTATCACGTTGCTTACAAATATTGGTCAAAGCACGAAGAAAGATAAAAGATGCCTACTGGTAAGAGATACTGATAGGGAAACGGAGTTTCTGAAAGTGTTCATCTGAAGTTCAGCATCCTGTGAGAGTGATACGTAGACAATTGGAAACCGAGAGAAACAGAAACGGCCGGCCGGTATGGCCGTGCGGTTCTAGGCGCTTCAGTCTGGAACCGCATGACCGCTACGGTCACAGGTTCGAATCGTGCCTCGGGCATGGATGTGTGTGATGTCCTTAGGTTAGTTAGGTTTAAGTAGTTCGAAGTTCTAGGGGACTGATGACCTCAGAAGTTAAGTCCCATAGTGCTCAGAGCCATTTGAACCATTTTTTTAAACAATAAAATGGCTCTGAGCACTATGCGACTTAACTTCTGAGGTCATCAGTCGCCTAGAACTTAGAACTAATTAAACCTAACTAACCTAAGGACATCACACACATCCATGCCCGAGGCAGGATTCGAACCTGCAACCGTAGCGGTCACGCGGTTCCAGACTGAAGCGCCTTTAACCGCACGGCCACACCGGCCGGCTTAAACAATAACTGAAGGCATTTTACATGTGATGCCATTTAAGATTGTTAAAAATAAAATCGACAGTTGAATGAAAAACGAAGGATATACTGAAATGAATAATGAAAATAATGTTGCAAGTTGTTAGCGTCGCAGTCAGTTCGCGTTCTGACCACGATAAAGTCAACATGTATGTTCCTGAATGAGATTTTCACTCTGCAGTGGAGCGTGCGTTGATATGAAACTTCCTGGCAGATTAATACTGTGTGCCGGACCGACACTCGAACTTGGGACCTTTGCCTTTCGCGGGGAAGTGCTCTTCCAACTGAGCTACCCAAGCACTACTCACGCTCCGTCCTCACAGCTTTCCTTCTGCCAATACCTCATCTCCTACCTTCCAAGCTTTACAGAAGCTCTCCTGCGGACCCTGCAGAATTAGCACTCCTGAAAGAAGGGATATTGCGGAGACATGCCCTAGCCACAGCCTGGGGGATGTTTCCAGAATGAGATTTTCACTCTGCAGCGGAGTGTGCGCTGATATGAAACTTCCTGGCAGATTAAAACTGTGTGCTAAGCTATGTCTCCGCAATATCCTTTCTTTCAACTGTGCTAGTTCTGCAGGGTCCGCAGGAGAGCTTCTGTAAAATTTGGAAGGTAGGAGACGAGCTACCGGTAAAAGCAAAGCTGTGAGGACGGCGCGCGAGTCGTGCTTGGGTAGCTCGGTTGGTAGAGCACTTGCCCGCGAAAGGCAAAGGTCCCGAGTTCGAATCTCGGTCCGGTATACAGTTTTAATCTGCCAGGAAGTTTCATGTAAGTTCCTGCTTAAGGTCTTTTACATGTAGCTTTGAATTGTATTCTATGGTGTCGAATAAACCTATCCGAAGTCTTTGTGAATATAAGGAGTTGTTTTTGGTGCTGCTTGTTGAGGGCACTCAACGTCATTATCATCAGAAATAGAAAATGATAATTGAGTTATGTTATTTCCTGAAGTAAGGACAGCGATAAAAATAAGAAGTGATATATTTGGTTTGAAATAGATCCCAAGATATATTTCGAAAAGAGTACGGGCTGCTCTTCTCGGAACACGGCCTGTTGTAGAGTTTTGAGCTGCATTAAAAGGACGCAAGGCCCACCAAGGGCTAGTGCGACTTTGTTGTTTGTTTGCCGGCGATACTGCTGTGTACCAACAAAAAGTAGGACTACCACGAGTGTAACGGAGGTTGAATGGAGAGCGATTCTGTACAAGATGATAATGCATTAATTAGCTGAGTACTTACTCCGCTCATCTATTAGTCCATCTTCTGCTTCACTCTGTTCATCTCCACGTCTCTCCTTCCATCTTCTCCTCCCCCATTCTCTGTCCATCTGCTCATTCATTTCTCGTCCATCTGCTTCTGCCCCCTCTGCCCATCTCCTAAACATCCCCTGTATCTACTCCTCCATCTCTGTTTGTTCATATCCTAAGCACATTTCCCCTTCTCTTTGCGCGTCCCCTCCCCCCTTTTCTCTGACCATCTGTTCCTCTTCCCTTTCACTGTTCGTTTTCTCCTCCCACTCTCTCTCCATCTCTTGCTCACTCTCTCTCTGTCCATCTCTCACTCCTCTCTGTCTCTGTGGATCTTTTCATCTTTCCTTTCTCTGTCAGTCTCCTCCTCTTCCATTTCTGTCAGTTTGTTTCTTCACCTCTCTCTGATCATCTCTTTCTCATCACCATCCGCGTCCAAGTCCTCCTACACACTGCTTTCTCCTTGTTGTCACCCCTAACCCAACGGGAGGGTGGTGGTCTTAAAGCCACAGTATGTCTTTCCAGATAGTAAGTAGCTCGTCTACCAAGTTTGGTTAAATCGATCCTGGGGTTCAGGAAAAGCTTTCTACCCTTGGATTTTTCTGTGTACGAACATGGCACATGTATTTCACATATAATCACACTGGTGCTTTTCGAAGTCGGAGTGATCTCTTAAGAGAACCTGAATGGAGGTTATCTTACTCCTATTGACTGAAAGTAACCATAAAGTACGTTTAGGTGGACAATATTTGATATCATACTATTGTGATAGAGCACAAACCAGAGATTCAGTGAATTTAACGGAGCGACATATGAAGTATTATATTTGGTTGACTAAACTTAGCAAAAAAACAAGACTAAATTACGACAACTGTAGGCAAAAATATTAACTATAAGTATTAATCTTTTGCAGCCTGTTATATCTCAATAGATACGAACCTGCAAACTATTAAATATCAAAGTAAGTGCGCACAATACGTATCAGTATATAATCAAAACAGTTCAAAAAATTATCATTCGCAACGACGTCATTCTTGTGGTGTCCTGCCCACTCGCCTCTTGTGGAGTGCCTAAGGGATGCTGCTTTTTTGGATAGCTGTACAACAATTCAATGAAATCACATTAATGGTTTCTTTGCAGTAAAGTAGACTGACAATACTTAACTTTGGTTACAATGGTGTCGCAAGCGATGGGCGATATGCAAATAATCGGTGTCCTTTGGTACATACAATTCAAGTTATTTACACTCGCTCATAAGTCACTGCTATTACTAATGTCACTGTTCATCTAGGTCTCTCTGGTAGGGCCTCGGCTAGTGTCCGTATTCTATTGTCAGGGTCTGCTACTGCCGGTCTACTACCGTCCAGTCGAGGCTGGCAGGAGCGGTGCTTGTATTCTCTTTGGCCAGCTGGAGGTCACTCCTGTCGTAGTGCAGTCCTAGTCAGAAAACTATTGGCTGACGTCGTCTCACAGCCTTCTCTGCTCTTGTGTTCGTAATCTTCGTACCGTTGCTCGTCGTTACGCCGGAACAATTTCCTCTAAGATAATACTACATATGAATAAAATATTATTCATATTTAGAACCCAACCAACATAAAGAAGTAAGCCATTCAGACTATGTTCTATATTGCAGTCAAATAACTCCTTTCCATGTGAGTAATGCTGTTGTTGTTGTGGTCTTCAGTCCTGAGACTGGTTTGATGCAGCTCTCCATGCTACTCTATCCTGTGCAAGCTTCTTCATCTCCCAGTACCTACTGCAACCTACATCCTTCTGAATCTGCTTAGTGTATTCATCTCTTGGTCTCCCTCTACGATTTTTACCCTCCACGCTGCCCTCCAATGCTAAATTTGTGATCCCTTGATGCCTCAAAACATGTCCTACCAACCGATCCCTTCTTCTAGTCAAGTTGTGCCACAAACTTCTCTTCTCCCCAATCCTATTCAATACCTCCTCATTAGTTAAGAGATCTACCCACCTTATCTTCAGCATTCTTCTGTAGCACCACATTTCGAAAGCTTCTATTCTCTTCTTGTCCATACTAGTTATCGTCCATGTTTCACTTCCATACATGGCTACACTCCATACAAATACTTTCAGAAACGACTTCCTGACACTTAAATCTATACTCGATGTTAACAAATTTCTCTTCTTCAGAAACGATTTCCTTGCCATTGCCAGTCTACATTTTATATCCTCTCTACTTCGACCATCATCAGTTATTTTACTCCCTAAATAGCAAAACTCCTTTACTACTTTAAGTGTCTCATTTCCTAATCTAATTCCCTCAGCATCACCCGATTTAATTTGACTAGATTCCATTATCCTCGTTTTGCTTTTGTTGATGTTCATCTTATATCCTCCTTTCAAAACACTGTCCATTCCGTTCAACTGCTCTTCCAAGTCCTTTGCTGTCTCTGACAGAATTGCAATGTCATCGGCGAACCTCAAAGTTTTTAACTGCTTTAATCAAAGTAAAAAGATAGGTTATAGTTTAGCTTTCGTTTTTGGATACAGAAACAAAATTCTTGCTTTCTAATTTATACTAAAACAAAAATCAAATCTCTTGTAAACGGCACGCAGCGGAGACTCTACGTTATCTGATTCTATGTGAGTACAGAACGCTAAGCTGCCTTGGTAGCAGGTGCCCGTCAGTCTTGCGAAAGCACAGACACGTTGATGTACTGCGGGTGATGAACACAGCGCTGGGAAATTTGAGTGCTGACAAACGATGTTCAGCGGTTACATGAGCCGCACAAGTTTACCTGATAAATTGTTTACCCCTCTGGAGTGAAAGGACAGCCGAATTACCAATTAGACGCGCGGGCCACGCACAAAAGCGGCGCTCGGAGCTCACCGTTCTCCTACTTGCTAGCTGGGCCTTTCCATTATGGTGTGATTGGCGCTGATAAATGGGCCATCGGGCAACGATAGTGACTAATAGTTTTCCCTCCACGGCGGCAATCAGTAGCGGACGCCGACAAATGGAGCCCTACTGGCCGCTTAACGAGCTTTTCTCTGGACGTCGTGAGATCACGAGCTTTCCATGTTGGTTTCAATAGAGGAGCCACTTACTCTTGCGCTCGAAATCAAGAACGCTGATTGCAGTGGCACACACAAGTTCATCGGAGGTACGCAGCAGAGCAACAAATGACTCGCTCCGTTCCGTTTTCCTTGTGATTATTATTTTCGAACACTATCCCATAAATGTAGAGTTCGTAAACGTGTTTTACCCAGGGCACCACGATAACTGTTTGCAGTTTTCCGTAACACTCGTACTGGACGTATCAACACACTGGGTGCTCAATCACAACAAACTTTTAAATCTATCTTAGAAAATAAAAAGCAGCTTGACCTTTTTTTTAATAATTGTTATGCGACAGGCTACTGTTGCTTTTCACAATGAAAAAAATGACATACTGTCCATACATATTAAGTAATTGACTTTGATCCTCTCTGTTTGAAATTTTATACGACAGAGTATGTAACTATTTCATAACGCTGCAACCGGTTACGATTAATCAGTAGTCGTTTTCAGAGGATTGAAAGACAGAAACTATAAAATCAGTCAATTACCGCACTTGTAATGGTAAATTAGCAAAAATGGTTCAAATGGCTGTGAGCACTATGGAACTTAACAGCTGAGCTCATCAGTCCCCTAGGACTTACAACTACTTAAACCTAAATAACCTAAAGACATCACACACATCCATGCCCGAGGCAGGATTCGAACCGGCGACCGTAGCGGTCGTGCGGTTCCAGAGCGCCTAGAACCACTCGGCCACTCCGGCCGGCGTAAATTAGCAGCATACAGCAGATATCAATGATAAAGGAAGGTACCTGACCGTTTTGCGTCTTTACAAGACAATGAAGCGAACAAGAAAAATTCGATAGTATCAAAAATAAAATGTGTCAGTCATTCAGAAATGGACTAAAATTTCTAATGTACCAGTAAAGTGAGTCGAAGATTGCTTCGTTTGCAGTGGTTCAGTTGCATCAGATGGAGCCTAGATCTTTCAAGTTTTGCTGCTCATGGGAGAGAACTGCCATGTTTTTCGTTGTTCGACTAACTTTTTGGCACAGAGCAAGTTCCGCCCCGTCCAGCGGGCGGCGCCAAGACAGCTCACACGCCCTGCACGGGACGCCGCTGGTATCAACAACGAGGTCCTACGCAGAGTGGAATGGAGTCAGTTGCATAGAAACGGAACAGAGTGACATTTGGCGACTGGCGACACCAGTGACGGCTAGAATTACGGTCCGGTCAGTTTTCTTCGGGTCCGAGGACGCCGTTGCTAGTTTTACTTCGACAGCCCGGACGTTTGTGGTGTTTTGTGCAGCGGTATCGCGTTGCAAGGCCTACAAAGGGCTGGTGCGAGTTTGTTATTTGTTTGTCCGCCATTGTGCTAGCTGTGTACTAACCACAAGAAGACATACAGCGAGAGCAATGAAGCTTGCGTGAGGAGCGATTATGTACAAGCTGATTATGTATTTACTAGGCGAGTATTCGTGCCAGTGGCCTTGCTGCAGTGATGGTACCGGTTCCCGTCAGATAACCACAGTTACGCGCTGTTGGGCTGGGCTAGCACTTGGTTGGATGACCGTCCGGTCTGACGACCTCTGTTGGCAAGTGGGGTGCACTTAGCCCTTAGGCCTTCCGAGGCCTGTTCGGAAGTTTACTTTAGCTTAGATATGGACTCGGCATTGCCCACGCGTACATTTATTCCAATCATCTATTAGTCCATCTCCTCTTCTCCCTCTCTCTATTCATCTCCTCTCTTCTCTATCAATCTCCTCCCCATCCTCTCACTGACCACCTGCCCCTTCCACCCCCCTCTGCCGCTCTTCTCCGTTCCCTTCTGCCAATTTCCTCCTCCCCCTCTATCTCCTCCTCTCCCCTTTCTCCGCCTCCTCCTGCCACTCTCTCTGTCAATCTCCTCCTCCCCCTCTCCATCTTCTTGTTTTCCCTTTCTCTGCCCATTTCGTCTTCCCCTTCTGTCCATCTCGTACTCAATCTCTCTTTGTCCATTTCTTCCTCCAGCCCTCTCTGTCCCTCTCTTTTTATTCTCTATCCATCTTTTCCTCTGCCCTCTCTCTGTCCATCTCCTCCTCTTCCCGTTCTGTCCATTTCCCCCTCCTTCTCCCCCATGCGTGCTTCTGTTTTCTCATAGACCCTTCTTGCTCCAAGTTATGACACCTACCACAATAGAAGAGTGCTGATTCTTGCCCCTACAGAATTTTTTTGTAGATAGTACGTTGTATGTGTCTGAAGTTTGGTTGAAATCGATGCAGGGGTTTAGGAGGAGTGTTTTACCCAATGCTTTTCCCACATGCGCACATGTCACATATATTTCACGTATACTTGATATATTCGTATACGTCGTTCAGTTGTATCTCTATCGAATTTCGCCCTGCAATTTCTTTTTCACACAGCTCTGTGACTATGATATGTCTCCTGAACTATGTATCATGCAATGACATGGTTTTCTAAGTACATTTAGCGGCTTATGTGTGTACTGTGTGCAAAATGTGTTACGGGTAGAGATTGTTGCGAAAAAGTAATAAATTTAAAAATAATACATGATGTGGTAGTTTACCACGCATCTCAGTGTTGCTGACGTCATAGCTTCTGAACTATTTGTCGTACAGTGATATAATGTAGGAGATACATTCAGCGGTGTGCGTGAATACTATTTCAAAATGTGTCGCGAATACAGATAGTAGTAAAGAAGTAATGAGTTGGAATGTGACGCCTGATTTGGCACTTTTACTGCATGGACTGTGAAACTGTGGTATGTGACAAACTTTTTCTTGTTTCATCATTTTGTGTTGGTACCACCTGAATTGATGTTCTATTACGAAATTTTACCTATTCATTGTGAATTCAAGGTCTAGGCCTTAGCTTAAAGTAATTTAATTGTCTTGCTTTTGGTATTATTACTGTTGTCCTTTCATTCTTTAAGTCATGTACTTTCATTACGAAGTTTGATTATTCAAGCATTGGTTCTTGTTATTCTGTGTATATCTGTCGTGCCCCCGTGCTACTTGTAAATATCGGAGACTGGTGCATTTTGCTGCGATCTTGTGGTACTAGATTTCTATTAAGGTGTGCCATTTTTAATAGTGGGCTTTATCATTCATAAATTTCATTTTTTGTGACTACACTGTTAATGAAATTTGTAAGAAGACCGTCCAGTTTCAGTCTGCAGATCGCTTCTCTTTATTTTCAAATATTTACATACTGAAATTGAACAATGTTGTATATAATTTGATCGCGGGCATTCACTAATGACGGATGTGTCCAGTTTTGATAAATACATTTTGTATTCTGATGAGAGAAAGGTATACGCTCCCACCACCACAGTTACTGCCACTCCTCAGCCTGTGCTGCTGCTATCCTTAACTTACCGCTTTGTGATGTCGATAACTACCCTTCATTTTATTTGAGGTTGTTTCGAGATGGTGAATTACAAGTAATGCTCAGTAATCACGCTCATAAAGAAGATTTGTTGGTCACATTTACCTATTAAGAACAGACACACGCTCCTGTGCCCTTCATTTTATGTTCGGAGAGAGGCAGGAAAATTTTTCACCAGATCAGAGTATCGCGCGGAGTTTTTCATCTAAGGCGTAAGCACAATACTTGATTTCATCCAAGACGTAAGCACACTACTTGACGCTGGGCTTGGACCAACGCGTGGCAGGCAGGTTGTAGTCGCCGTACATGCTGCGGCACGTTCCTCAAGTTTCTGGCAGGTGGCGTATCCTGCCCCCGGTGTTTCCGTAAGTCGTTTCTTCTCCGAGAAAAAAAATGCAGTATGTGATTCACACAACCATCAGAAGTTATTGTTTTGTAGAAAAAGATCGTGGTGCACGAATCATTCTTCTCACATGATGGTGAGACTCTTCATGTAACACGGAAGGATTTTCAGAACACCAGCGTCTAGCTAAGAGTTCACGTAAACTGTTAAATACAGCAATGGTTCACGGAGAAAAAAAAAAAAACAGCACGTCATGATCAACTCTTCTGCCACGTACAGGTTACTATAGTCAGTTGCAAATAAGGTTTCAGTCTGTGTAGAGTTCAGTGAGCTGATGCTACTGATACACAAGTATGATCTGTGCAGTTGTCTTGGATTTCTTATCACGACCACGTCTAAATTTATTTGTTTATTAGATGAGAAACCCACATTTTGCCGGTATATATTTGTTCCAGTCTTCTCTGTTCATTTTCTGTGCAGCTCCTGACGCTCTCTCTCAATTTCCTTTTCCCTCCCCTTTATCCACATTCCTCTCCCATTCCTCCCCCCCCCCCCCCCCACTGTATCTCTTCCCCTTCCATCTCCTTCTCACATCCCTGTCTCTGCCCAAATCCTTCTCTCCTTTCTATCTGTCTCCTCCACCCTCTCCCGTCCAGCACCTTATCCTGCTTTCTGTCCATCTCCTTACGTCTCGCTTTGTCCATCCCGTCAACACCCATCTTTCTACCAATCTCATCCCTTTCTTTATCGACCCTATCTTCGTCCATGTCCTTCTCATCTTCGTCCATCTCCTTCTTCTCTGCCCCTTCTCTGTCCATCATCTCCTCTGCCATCTCTTCGCCTATTTCCTCTCGCCCCGACTCTGTCCGTCTTCTCTTCCCTCTGTCTAACTCCACATTTCTCCTCATCCTGCGTCTCTCAACGCTCCTCCTCTGCAGCCACTCTCTTTCCTCCCTCCTCTGTCCATCGCCTCCTCCTCGCTATGCCCATCTCCTCTCTATCTGTTTATCTCCTTCCTAATTTGTCATCTCCCCCTCTCTATCACCTCACCTACTCTCTGTCCACCTCTTCGCCCCCTCTCTGTCAACCACTTATTACCACCTACTCACACCCCAATGAGAGGTTGGCAGGTTGTACGCCGCAGCTTTCCACACAATAAGTGTTATGTGTACCACCTTTGATCTTGGCTTAGGAGGAGATGAGTAACATACATGCATACATACATACATTTTTATAATATACAGGTTGTAACCAAAAGGTGTGGCCAAACTTCAGGAAAAGTCCCTCACACGTAGGGGAAGAGAGTATGTCATTTGGACGTGGCTTTGCAAACGCTGTACTTCGCTGATGGAGTTCATTTCGTGTTTCTCTTCATAACCACATTAATCATAGGAAATACAGAGAAACAGAATGTACTAACATTACATGAATTGTTCAAAATGCACTGTTGGTTGTTATGTTAATGTTGTAAGCTTTTTAATAACATATTCCATGACAAATTGGTAGTTGGGGTGGTAAACAGCTAAAGCCCATTTTTACGTAATTTGAATGTTCTATCAGTGGTATAAGGGACGCTATAAAAATACGTGGAAATCACAGGTTTTGTGGTGACTACTTTCCTTGATGATGCGTTTCGATTTATACATCATCAGATTAATCAAGGTCTAATGTATTACTTATAGCATCCGTTATAGCACTGATACAGCCTTCGAATTAGGAAGAAGTAGGCCAATTCTTTGGTCTCAACGCTTTCTGGACATTAACCAACTAGATTTTTGTTTGTGGGGGTATTTGAAATCTCGTTTGTGCGGAATCCCTATACGAGATGTACAGCGTCTTCGTGTCCATATTGTGGAAGGTTGTGAAACATTACACAATTCTCCAGAGATACACCAGCGAATCAGCTATTCAATGCAACGACGAGCTGATGCATGGCTCGTTGCTAACAAAGGCAATTTTGAACATGTCATTTAGGAAAGTGTTTCATATTGTGACGTTACGTTCTATTCCTGTACCTCTCCCGTGGTTAATGTGATCAAGAAGACAAGCAGAAAAGGAGTTCTGACACGAAAATAAAGCGTTTGCTGACTCACGTCCATATTTGCCTTTCTGTACGTGTGATGTATATTCCCTGAAAGTTTGGCCATACATTTTCGCTACATCCTTTATAGAGATTTGTTTATTACGTCGTAGAACTGTAAATGCGACCACACGCTGTATTCATTATTACTCAAATTATTACTATCAACAGTCATATTTTCCATATACATCAACAACTAATGATTCAAAATGGACTGTTACTGCTAACAAATACTAATGCCTATCAGTATTACACTGCCGGAAAAATGTGCAACACCCTAAAGGACGAGGTCATTTTATTAATAATTGAGGTGACAGATAGTTCATCATCGTAGGAGTGTGTGATAATAGATTTACACCAAATGGAACACACATGTCACAGTAACAGCTGCACAGTGGTATCAGTGTACAGTGAACCCATCAGGCGGCGACGCAGGCGTGTATCCTCGCATGCAAACGATCACGAAGGTACCATATGGCATCCTGCAATGCCCACCAGGTCTACGGCATATACATGTACGTCTATCACTCACATACGGACAGGGCCTACTCTCATTACTGAAGACAACAGAGCGCCAATCCACCCTCTAGTCAACTCTCTCCCGACGCCAGAGTAGCTACGCTGGCCGGTGTCGTGGTGGCTATGGTAGCCCGGTCAGAGGCACATCTCAATCCTGCTGCAAGCAGGCGGTGCCCATTGTCTCTGATGACATAGCAGGTGCAACGTATGCTTGGATTTCGTTGAATGAATGTTGCACACACTGCTCACCTCTGAACTCTGCACATTTACTGCCTGCAGTGTCACAACGGAGGGCGCACAGACAGGCCTCCTCAGCGCCACCTGATCGCCGATGAATGTGGAAAATGAATCGCAAACACTAACTCCCCCCTCCCCCCCCCCACAGTATCTACATGTATTACTCCCTGGTGCCAATTAAAACGCTTCTTGAGGATGTTGCATTTCTTTTTTTCAAGAGTGCACTTCTACTACTAGTGAAGACTATACGTACTATCTACCATACCTAAAACTTGTTTCCCTCCTATCTGTCACTGGAATGTTCCATAACTAATTGAAGCCGGTTATAAACAGTAATGATGCCAGATTTTTGTGTGTCGGTTTTAAGGGGCTCCGGAACGCCCTATACTTGCAATGTTAAAATAACGCTTATAAATTACATCTTTCCTCACAAAGTATTTGAGGTAGGAAGTTGAACTTTTTACAGATTATTTATTGGAATATGGGCTACAACTTAACACGGATTTTACAAAATTTTAGTTCAGTTATTAAAGATGATTTTTTTCAATTGTAATGAAAATTCACAACATTTTTTTGCTATTTTTTATTTATATATTCAAAAATACACAGTTTTTTGGAAAAAGGCTGTGTTAAATTATGCAGAAGGTACTGTGTAACATTTACTGAAAGTTTGAAACAAATATGTTTGGAAGATCCTTAGAAAACATGTAATTAGTATGAGAAAATAAAAGTTTTGGGAATCGAGCGACAAAGATTGGATTAACTTTTTAGTGCATTCCAGGTCCATAGGATGGATTATCTTCATCCTCTGCAAACTCCTCCTCCAGCTTCCTCTTGTTCCTCCTCCTGTTTACTCTTGCTTGTATTTCTAGACTCTTTACAGCCCTGTCTGCAGCCCGAAGGCGTTCCTTGTCTAAAGCAAGCATCGCTCGTACCGTGTTAGAACCTATCTTCATTCCCATATTTCTAAATACCTTGCACCTTACAATGTTGCCATCATTGAAAGTCACAACAGCATCATACACACCAAAGTGAAGTGTTTCTATTCCAACAAATACAGTCTTGGGGATTCTCGACCATATAACACTATTTACACTTTCATTGGGGTTTTGAGTTTTTCCGTGAATACACTTTTTCAACAGTTCAGGTGCTGCTAAGTCTCTGAAAATAGGTTTTATCACCTCCATTATTGCATGAGGCAGACTATGCTTATGATTGTACACTTCACCAGTTAGCAATCCTTTGTTATATTTACACCAACTGTCTTCTTCTTTGGGACACAAGCTATGTTGCGGATTTTCATCGTCTTTATTGTTTACAGTAATAACACATACCTTTGGCTTTCCAACATTTCTCCTTTTCTTAAAAGCCTTCAGAGGATTTCTAATAACTTTACTTTTACTCATTATTATACCTCAACAAAACAGAGACTCAAGAAACCGAATTAATTACGAATATTTTCGAGATAACGACAGAGTAAATAAACATGAAACGATCGACAATCACACCAGCGATATATATTGAATCATCACAGGTTAGCCACAACACATACTTTATCTCACATCACTAAAATGTACCTGATGAACACGGACGTTAATAATAACACCATTTGGCAGCAGTTTAAGAGCGCCACAGTGGGTCACGGCCATGTAGAACACATTTCAAAAAAAATTTAAAAATAGTTGTAGTCTTCGGAATTGAATAAATTATATATCTATTAAAAGGTAATAGTCTGCAGATTCAGAAAACGCAAAAAAGTAAAAATTGAACTTTTCATGATTTTGAGCCTTTCCGGAGCCCCTTAATAACACACCATACTGCACCGTGGCCCGTAAGTGAACCCTGCAGGTCTACTGGGAGTTGCGAAAGGCGTACTGATGGAATTTGTCGTATACCATTATTTCAGCAACAGGATGAGAATCTTACTGTGTATTTGCTGCTTGTCTGTGGCTCATATTACTACTAGATCCTGCACTTCATGTTCTTCTTTCTTCAAACATTACGTTGCAGCGTTTTCCGTATCAAGAGATCGTGTAGACGTATCCTGAGTTTACCTGCCACACCTCGACTGGCAGATTACGAAAAGCTACCGTTAACAGAAGAAGTATTCCATTTTACGTGCTGTTAACTATACATGTTTGTGTTACGAGCAGAAGTGCACACTGAAGCAGTCGTACAGCGTTCCATGATCGCAGTTGAGATAGCTTCATAATACGTTCTTAAGTAGTCCAGTTCGGCTAAAACCAATACGTCACGTCTCCGAGAAACGGACCGCAGCGCATATGGTCATTTGCGCCTGCCTACCTAGTACTGTCCTGCTCGCAACGTACGTGAAAGACCCTGCACGAATCAACAAAGTTGATCAGGCGTCTTCATTATAAACCATAATTCAGTACAGCATTATTAGTTCAGTCATTCAAAATACCGTCGTCCGCTGTCACTAGTTTAATCAGTCCAGCAGATCAGGAGGTGCAGCGCCGGCCCGCTCCCAGCGGAGCTGATACCCTATGACCAGCAAATCCCGCGGGCTGACTTGCAAAAGCGAGCCCGTGACGGACAATTGATCATTACGCTTCTCGCGTAACAGCCGGCGTTCTGCTTACATTCGTCTGCCTTTCACCGCACGCCACCGGAATAACGTCGCCGCCGTCAGTACGCCCGTCGGGTCGGCAGCTGGCTTTATGCGAGTGACTACGTGGTCGTATTGGCTCGATCGATAGCAGTGGCGCATGCCACTCCCTGTTGTTAGATCCGCCGTGTTCACCACACGGAGGTGGGCGACGTTGTTCCGCGTCTAATGTTCTACAGAGCCTGCGGCGCATGCCTTCCGAGACGCTACTGCCTAATCTGGAACTCTAACTGGTTGCCTAGTTTTCGTGAACACCCCTTAGCTTCCAGTCGGCGAAGTTTATTTAGTAGTTCACCATTTAAAGGCCGGTCGGAGAGGCCGAGCGGTTCTAGCGCTCCAGTCTGGAGCCGCGTGACCGCTACGTCGCAGGTTCGAATCCTGCCTCGGGCATGGATGTGTGTGATGTCCTTAGGTTAGTTAGGTTTAAGTAGTTCTAAGTTCTAGTGGACTGATACCTCAGCAGTTAAGTCCCATAGTGCTCAGAGCCATTTTTGAGCTAACTAAAATACAACAAGCGTGTATCAAAGCTCTCTTTCTACCAGAACAGTCTGGTCTCTATTTGTACCTGAATAAGCACTCACTGCTGAAAATTATTCTCTCAGTGATATATCAACCTATGTCTCTTCTCACAAACTGTAACTTCCTAGTATCACGAACTAGAAGCGAAGCGATCCTACTAATTGGGAAATAAGCACAGGTCATTCCAGTTTTCAAGAAAAGTCATCCAACAGACGCACAGAACTTCGACATCGTTCTGTTGTAGAATTTTGTACCATTTTTTATGGTCGCGTTTCGTTTCATTTCTGTTGACTGAAAATCTGTTCTGCAGGCATCAACATGGGTATCAAAATCAGCGATCGTGTGAAACCCAAATTGTTCTGTTTGTCCACGAGATCCGGCCAGCGATAGACACAGTCGCCGAGGTAGATGCCAAGGCTTTCCATACAGTTCCGCATTGTCGTCTAATGAACAAACTACAAGCATACGAAACATCAGACAAACTGTGTGAGTTCCTAGCAAACAGAATACGGCATTTCATTCTCAACAGAGAGAAGACCCATTACCTTTCACTATACAGGGTGGTCCATTGGCAGTGACCGGGCCAAATATCTCACGAAATAAGCATCAAACGAAAAAACTACAAAGAACGAAACTCGTCTAGCTTGAAGGCGGAAACCAGATGGCGCTATGGTTGACCCGCTAGATGGCGCTGCCATAGGTCAAACGGATATCAACTGCGTTTTTTTAAAAACGAGTCCCCATTTTTTATTACATATTCGTGTAGTACGTAAAGAAATATGAATGTTTTCGTTGGATCACTTTTTTCGCTTTGTGATGGATGACGATGTAGTAGTCACAAACATATGGCTCACAGTTTTAGATGAACAGTTGGTAACAGGTAGGTTTTTTAAATTAAAAGGCAGAACATAAGTACGTTTAAACATTTTATTTCGGTTGTTCCAATGTGATACACGTCCCCAGTGTGATACACGTCCCTTTGTGAACTTATCATTTCTGAGAATGCATGCTGTTACAGCGTGATTACCTGTAAATACCACATTAATGCAATAATTGCTCAAAATGATGTCCGTCAACCTCAATGCATTTGGCAATACGTGTAACGACATTCCTCTCAACAGCGAGTAGTTTGCCTTCCGTAATGTTCGCACATGCATTGACAATGCGCTGATGCATGTTGTCAGGCGTTGTCGGTGGATCACGATAGCAAATATCCTTCAACTTCCCCCACAGAAAGAATTCCGGGGACGTCAGATCCGGTGAATTTGCGGGCCATGGTATGGTGCTGCGACGACCAATCCACCTGTCAAGAAATATGTTATTCAATGCCGCTTCAACCGCACGCGAGCTATGTGCCGGATATCCATCATGTTGGAAGTACATCGCCATTCTGTCATGCAGTGAAACATCTTCTAGTAACATCGGTAGAACATTACGTAGGAAATCAGCAAACATTGCACCATTTAGATTGCCGACGATAAAGTGGGGGCCAATTATCCTTCCTCCCATAATACCGCACCATACATTAACCCGCCAAGGTCGCTGATGTTCCACTTGTAACAACCATCGTGGATTTTCCGTTGCCCAATAGTGCATATTATGCCGGTTTGCGTTAACGCTGTTGGTGAATGGTGCTTCGTCGCTAAATAGAACGCGTGCAAAAAAATCTGTCATCGTCCCGTAATTTCTCTTGCGCCCAGCGGCAGACCTATACACGACGTTCAGAGTCGTCGCCATGCAATTCCTGATGCATAGAAATATGGTACGGATGCAATCGATGTTGATGTAGCATTCTAAACACCGACGATTTTGAGATTCCCGATTCTCGCGCAATTTGCCTGCTACTGATGTGCGGATTAGCCGCGACAGCAGCTAAAACACCTACTTGGGCATCATCATTGGTTCCAGGTCGTGGTTGACGTTTCACATGTGGCTGAACACTTCCTGTTTCCTTTAATAAAGTAACTATCCGGCGAACGGTCCGGACACTTGGATGATGTCGTCCGGGATACCGAGCAGCATACATAGCACACGCCCGTTGGGCATTTTGATCACAATAGCCATACATCAACACGATATCGACCTTTTTCCCGCAATTGGTAAACGGTCCATTTTAACACGGGTAATGTATGACGAAGCAAATACCATCTGCACTGCGGAATGTTACGTGATACTACGTACTTATACGTTTTTGGCTATTACAGCGCCATCTATCACAAAGCGAAAACATTGGTGCAACTAAAACACTCACATTTCTTTACGTACTACACCAATATGTAATAAAAATTGGGGGTTTCTATTTAAAAAAAACGCAGTTGATATCCGTTTGACCTATGGCAGCGCCATCTAGCAGGCCAACCATAGAGCCATCTGGTTTCCCCCTTCAAGCTGGACAAGTTTCGTTCTTTGTAGTTTTTTCGTTTGACACTTATTTCGTGAGATATTTGGCCTGATCACAATCAATGGACCACCCTGAATACATTCTAATAAAAAGTACCACTAAGGAATGATCTGTAGCTGTGGAGAAAAAGAAATGGTTCCAATTTCAGAAAATTTAGTTTATTTATTCAAGACAAAAAGCTTCACGAGTCGAGCAGGACAATATCGCTCCGTCCAACTCGACCCTTATAGAAGCAGTTATTCGGCTTGTGACTGACTGATTTGTTGGATGTCCCTCTGAGGGATGTGCCAAATTCTGTCCAGTTTTCACTTTACGTCGCCGAAATCCCGAGATGGTTGTAGGGCCCTGTTAGAATACTCCGAACATTCTCTTTTGGGGAGAGATTCGTTGACACACTGGCCAAGGTAGGGTTTGACAAGCAAGAAGACAAGTTATGGAAATTCTCACCGACTGTGGACGGGCAGTATCCTGCTGAAACGTAAGTCGACGTACCACTGTGTTGTAAGGGTGCCGCGAATGACTAAAAAAAGGGGTGTTGCTATGAAACGAAATGGTACCCCAGACCATCACTCCTGACTGTAAAGCCGTATGGCCGGCGACAATCAGTCCCACCACCGCCTTGGGTGTCTCCTGGCACGAATTCGGCCTAGAATCCCATTGACTGAACCAGATTTGTCCCGCTTCGAATTGAGCCCCGATGCCATTGTACCGCTTCACTGGTCATTTGGATTAATTTAAAAGTGGGACTCAACAGGGAATTCAGTCCTCAACTCGGAGTTCAATTCTACTCCAATCAATGAGATTCTAATTTTTTTGAAATTGTAATATTTTGTCCGTAAATGTAATCGCATCTACCGATTTCCATGCACCTTTTTTATTTTTTATGTTTTAGGGTGTAATTCTCTAGCTTCAGGAAAGCGCGCAGTTGTTCCAGGATTCTAATTCTTCGTTCTGTATTCAATTAGGTAACGATACATAGTGACTTTTGGCTCACCCAGTACGTGAAAAGCCATATGGAGTAAATTATGGTTCATTCAAAAAATGGTTCAAATGGCTCTGAGCACTATGGGACTGAACTGCTGAGGTCATTAGTCCCCTAGAACTTAGAACTAGTTAAACCTAACTAACCTAAGGACATCACAAACATCCATGCCCGAGGCAGGATTCGAACCTGCGACCGTAGCGGTCTTGCGGTTCCAGACTGCAGCGCCTTTAACCGCACGGCCACTTCGGCCGGCTATGGTTCTTTGTTAACTGAAAATTCTCTACTCTTCTTGAAAATTACTTGGGGGTGCGTGAATGTATGCGCAAATAGGAAGCACTGTAATGACTTGTGAGAGTTGTGAGAAACGACCGCGCATGAAATCGTGAAAAAACAGACAAGAAACAGGCTGGAATATGACTCCAAAATACCATAAGTATCTGTTTAGGTTTCACTGGTTTTCTTAACATGTGTGTTAATGAACTATTACTAAGTTTAATTGGTAATTAAATTATTTTTTGGTTTAATTATGAAAGACATGGAATAGAATGTAAATGAAATAGGATACAAGGTAGTGAGAAGAGTTTCTCAACTACAATAAATCACAGCTATAGCAGTGTCTGACTTTTGTAAACGTGAAATAGCTGCAAGACATAAACCACCTCCATTGTTGAGGTCACTAACGCACGCCTATGTACTTGTGCTCGATTCGGAGGTAAGCCAGTCCGAAGCCTTGTGGTGGATGAATTTTTACTGCTAGTATATGGCTGCCATAAGAAGGAGAGGTGCCTGATCACCAGTCTTTTTGTCCTTGTTTTGGATTAAATTCCAAACCTACGCTCCACATACGACACAATTCTCACATAACCGCAAGGGAAAGGGCCATTGCGTGTGGAGGAAGAACATCGTTTCCACAAGACGGTTGAACTCATCCCGTGCGGTATCCCAGTCAACGATGCCATACCACATTTACATTTACACTTGAAACAGATGAAGGCCTAACCGGCGGAGTGGAAGATTTTAGGGTGTTAGTTCTGAAGACGCGAATGTTACTTGCATGTATCGCATTTACGATCTTGTAAAGACATCGAGAGCTGTCTTCACTGAGACGTTAACCTGCACAGTCACTGACCGTGAAGCCCTGAAGCGTGGTAATTTTGCTTCGTTTACACTATTTCCCATAGCATACATCTGACCAATTATTCAAATTCACGAAGAATATTTTATTTCCTTAGTGCAGAAAGGCACATAAGAATGATACGTGGTGTCAGTCCCGAACTTCGCGATGAGTTTTGATTAACTGTGCACGAAACCCCAATCCCCCATCCCACGCATTCCCTACATCACGGAATTTTCGATTAGTGTCATGTGTTCATTCAAAAGAAATATCAGCATTTACACAGTGAACGCGAGACCGTAAATAATTATGATTTTCACTTGTGTGATAGCTACAGAAATGATTGTTATGTGTGAAAAATTCCAAGTTAAATGACCTCCTTGTGGCACTCTCTTACTGGTACATAGCCTTTCATTTTTATATTACTAATTTGTATGCTCCCCTGGAAATTATTTGTGTTCGTTTTGAAAGAAAAATACCATCATTCGGTGATATTCATTTATTACGACCGGTTTCCACTTTAAGTTAACGTCATCCCCAGACTGTGAACAGAAGAGTTACAGAGAGTACACCCCATCTACATCTACATGGATACTCTGAAAATCACATTTAAGTGTCTGGCAGAGGGTTCATCAAACCACCTTCACAATTATCTATTATTCCAATCTCGTATAGTGCGCGGAAACAATGAACACCTATATCTTTCCGTGCGAGCTCTGATTTCCCTTATTTTATTGTGGTGATCGTTCCGCCCTATGTAGGTCGGTGTCAACAAAATATTTTCGCATTCGGAGGAGAAAGTTGGTGATTGGAATTTGGTGAGAAGTTTCCGTCGCAACGAAGAACGCCTTTCTTTTAATTATTTCCAGCCCAAATCCTGTATCATTTCTGTGACCCTCACTCCCATATTTCGCGGTAATACAAAACGTGCTGCCTTTCTTTGAACTTTTGCGATGTATTCCGTCAGTCCTACCTGGTAAGGATCACACACCACGCAACAGTATTCTAAAAGAGGACGTACAAGCGTAGTGTAGGCAGTCTCCTTAGTAGGTCTGTTACAGTTTCTAAGTGTCCTGCCAATAAGACGCAGCGTTTGGTTAGCCTTCCCCATAACATTTTCTATATGTTCTTTCCAATTTAAGTTGTTCGTAATTGTAATACCTAGGTATTTAGTTGAAGTTACGGCTTTTAGATTAGACTGATTTATCGTGTAACGGAAGTTTAACGAAGGAACTCGTTAAACTTCAGCACTCATGCGGATGACCTCACACTTTTCGTTATTTGGGGTCAACTGTCACTTTTCGCACTATTCAGATATTTTTTTCTAAATCGTTTCGCAGTTGGTTTTGATCTTCTGATGACTTTATTAGTCGACAAACAACAGCGTCATCTGGAAACAACCGAAAATGGCTGGTCAGATTGTCTCCCAAATCGTTTATATAGATAAGGAACCGCAAAGGGCCTATAACACTACCTTGTGGAACGCCTGAAATCACTTCTGTCTTACTCGATGACTTTCCGTCAATTACTACGAACTGTGACCTCTCTGACAGGAAACCGTAGTAAAATGTATTACATTACAAGATAATACAGAACTGATGTATCATTAACCCCTGTCTAGGCTGCTATTTTTAACCAAATTATAGCACCAGATCGCTTTTCTCTTGTAGATAAGTTGTCTGAATTTATATTCGGCGAATTACATATGTAGGTACTCGTTCTATGAAGGAGTACCTTTGATTCAGATGGGAAGGATATGTGCTGCTGCTACCTTAGCAACTTACCTACCATCTTTACTGTGTACTACACAGAGATTAGTGGATAGGATTTATATTTCACATATTTTTAAGTGGAAAATAAAGTGCAGAACTAATGGGAATCGTAATTCAAACATTACCAAGGACATGGAGAACAGATGTCAAAGCAATGAAACTAAAAGAAATATCCTTTAAAAGCCGAAACCATACAATGCGTCTAGCTAACAATATCCGTCAAACTGCGCTCCAAATTGAGTCTCCCATTATAAGGGCAGACATAATAGCTATAAAGAGGTGCACCAGCTGTTGGAAAGCTGTTTTGTGCTTCACTTATAGCTGCGATTTCATACAGGCATATTTAATTTTTTATTTTTATTTTTTTATTTTTTATTTTTTATTTTTTTACAGTATAGCGTGTAAGGTTCTTCTTCTTTAAGCATGTTAAATATTTTGATTTCGGGACATTCATACACGACTACGGAGTTGTAGTACACCGTAATAAATCAGAAAAATCAGAAGGCGGCCCGTAAACGCCGAGACAAGTTATCGCCTCTATTAAATCGCAACTGTGACACATAAAAAATCAGTTACAGCGTTTATCATTCTTCAGGACAGTCTGCAGAAGGATACTGGATCGTGATAAAATGTGTTACCGAAGTAAGATTGACCCGGAAGAGCTACGTGCGAAGTACCCTCATCTTGTATCTCTCCCTGCTCAAGGGCAGGTGCCACACGGCTATGAAACAAATTACAGTGGCGTTGATCAGTTACGGAGTAAGTCTTCAGATACTGAAAGACAACATACCTACTAATAACTACATCCCACTATTGGCAAGCAGTGGCTGGCAAACTGACATATGGGAATATTAGTTTTCAAGGTAGTAAATCGTGATTGGTTGATGTTTCTGTCCGAGAAAATTATTGGCTTCAGAAGCAGGACGGAATCAAATACAGCCCATATATCGTCATGTTCATAGTGCATCAGAGCAATAGCAGGAAATCAAGGATGCAAGAGAGTGTTTTCGACACGCGTGCTAGCGAGGAGTCTACTGGCGTCTGCGTACTACCAATGTCCACGATACAGAACATATTAATTTGTGGCACATGGTCATGTGAAAGGGTGAATGTCACAAGACTACGCGTTCAAAATCCAGAAAACTTGTAATGGCAATAAATCGTAAAATTAAACTCATTTTCTTATATATCCGTTTCGCAACACATTTGATTCCGAGCAATGAAATAAGTAGCGACGTCTACCAGTTGTTGAAAAATTATATCTTCTGATTGCGTAGTTAATGGTAAACCAGGGTGGGAGTTCGGCGATAAATATACCTGTAGTTACCTCTGAACCCTGATGAAATTATTTTAGTGCCAATAGAGTCCCCTGCCATTATAAATTTCTTGAATTATGACTCCATTATACTTGTATGTGACTATGCTTTGTAGCCATTGTTTTCGTAACACTTGGTGTTATGCGTATGTTTATACTCCGGCCAAACACCCTATACTACTAAAAGTATGTGACTTAGAAAAGTCAGCTGACTGTAATCCAAGTGTGTGTATTTATCTGGTTTTACTCTACACTTGATAATTGATTCAAAGACGAATCCGCGAAAGTACGTTGTAGTAAAAAATACGAAATAAAATAAAGGTTGGTTCTGACACTAGCACCCAATGCTACAAACGTATATTATTCCTGATGACATTAGTTTGATTGTAGGTGACGCCGGTACGCTATTTTTGATTTTTTTCTGAATTTTGTCTCTGACAGAAGCAGCGGTAGAGATTGACTTGTAGACAGACAGACAGACAGACAGAGAGAGAGAGAGAGAGAGAGAGAGAGAAAAGCAGAAGGTAGGCAGGGAAGCAGGAAGTGGAAGGAAAGAGAGTTATTGAGATACGAACAGTAATTGTGTGATATTATTTCAACTGCTTTCTTCCTCAAATAATGCATTTTGTGACTAAAAGAAAATCCCTCTGAGCCCCAAAGTGTGCAGACAACCTTGTATGTGGAACAACCACAGAAATGAGTGTTCATCTCGGGTATTAATAACCGCTTCAGCTGTATTTAGTCCTTCATTACTGGATCACTACCGGTTTCGTGGCACTAAGGGTCGTATCTTCACCTGAACATATGATTAATACGAGGGTAATCCAAAAAGTAGGGTCTCCTTTTTCTTTATAAGTACATAACTGTTTGTGTGGCAGTTGATCACACTGTTATGAAGAGTGCTTCACGCGCTGTATGTAAACGTGCGCACGACACGCTGAGAAGCTCAGTCTTGGCGTGGCAGCCGTTGAAAGTGGAGCTCCCATTGGATGTTACCGCCAAGTGTGTATTGCACGCAGTTATTCGATTTTTGAACGCAAAGAGCACTGTGCCGATTGAAATCCATCGCCAATTGACGGAAGTGTATGGTGAATCGTGCATGGCTGTCAAAAATGTTCATAAGTGGTGTAGAGAGTTTGCAGCTGGTAAGACCGAAATTCACCACGAACAAAGGACCGGGAGACCGTCAATTTCTCAGGAGACAGTGTTGAAGGTTGAGCAAAGCATGCGTAAAGATCGACGGATTACCCTGGATGAACTCTGCACGTTGATTCCTCAGGTTCCCCGAAGCATCGCTCACAGAATTTTAACGGAAACATTCAGCTACCGAAAGGTACGCGCAAGATGGGTGCCACACATGCAGACTGAGGACCATATGAGCCAACGAGTTGATGCTTCCCGCTCATTTCTTCACCACCTTGCCGCCGAACAGGACAACTTTCTGGACTCAATTGTCACTGGTGACGAAACCTGGGCATACCACTTTACACCTGAGACCAAGCAACAATCACGGCAGTGGTGGCATCCTTTCGCCAAAGCCGCGGAAATTCAGACAAACACAGTCTGCTGGTAAAGTCATGACAACCTTTTTTGTGATCGGAAAGGGGTATTGTTGCTCGACTTTATGCACACTGGGACCACAATTAACGCTGACAGGTACTGTGAGACTCTGAAAAAACACAAACCCGTAATTCAGAAATGGAGAAGAGGAATGTCGAGAAAGGGTGTACACATTCTCCACGACAACGCTCGCCCACACATCGCTCTGCAAACTGTTGCTCTCCTGCAACACTTTCAGTTGAACATAATCACCCACCCACCCTATAGTCCTGACTTGGCTCCCAGTGACTATCATCTGTTCCCTAAGTTCAAAGAACATTTGGCCGGAAAGCGGCTCAGCTCCGACGACGAGATGAAAGAAGAGGTTCATAACTTTCTGAACAGCATGGCGGCGAGCTGTTATGACATGGGCATACAAAAACTGCCACAGCGTCTACAAAAATGCATCGACAGAAAAGGTGGTTATGTCGAAAAACAGCTAAATGTTCAAACTGTAAACTGATGTAAACCATTGTAGAAATAAGCAGGTCTATGTACTTATAAAAATAGGAGACCTTACTTTTGGGATTACCCTCGTACATGAGAGCGGGAAAGCTCGGAATCTTTTTATCTAACTTTCGTTGTCATTGATTAAAAACCGTCTTTTAGCGGTGTTTTGTTTTGACGGACAACGAATGTTGGATAAAAAGTTTTCGAGCTTTTCCGCTCCAATGTTTTAATCATGTGTTCACCTGAAGATCTGACTTTTAGTGCCATGAAACCGGTAGTGATCCAGTAATAAAGGACTAAATACAGCTGAAGCGGTTATATAGTGTGCACATAGAATCCTAAACCTACTGTCGAATTTCTAGAACGCCCCCTCGATTAAAGACTGTCGCTTCGAAAGTACGCTATTCATTGGCCAGCGGACTGAAATTACACATTCTTCGATATTTCATAGCTTTTAGACCACGAACCTGATAACTAAATTTTGATTAATTTGATTTTTCTATCCATTATCATGGCCTTTAATTTCAGCTCGTTGTAAAACAGTTTACTCAAGCTACGGCCTTATATATGATAACTGGTAGGACAGTAGGACAGCCTTACTCCACAGGAATCAGATCAACAAAGGTGCAATAAAGATAAGCATACGTTTCACTCTGTGAGTCATCTCCTTCGCTCTGTAGTGACAATGCATCCAGACCTGCATGGCTGGTATTTGAGCGTCGTCCGCGTTGGCCCCTCCATCGCGGTCTCTGCGAATCGGCGCTAATGAAACGTGTAAGTCACGCCCGGGTAACAGGATGATTGCCCATTTAGGCTGCCGTGCGTTCCCTCTTCTGTCTGGTTTGCGGTCGCTACTCGTCCCATTCCAGTTCGTGCCTACCCACTGTCCATTACCGCACCAACTGAAAAGTCTGTTACGCCAGGGATACACTTACAACGTGACCACCTTAGAAGTTGGAATCCGATTCAAGTGTGCTGTGGTTTCAGTGCTTGCAACTTTCATTGCAGCATTTTCAACTACGTTTCTAGAGATGATCTTACCCATTTACTTCTCTTCCTGCTTTTGTGAAGGTAGTGCTGCTTTATAAAATTTTGCTTTTCTTTTAATTTCAAACACGCGTCCCTATGCTTGGATATACTTGGATTAGCTGACTATAGTTGTCTCACAGATTATCTCAGTTCAACGTCCCATATAGAAGGGGATATATATTGCTATTGGCAATAGACTGACACTGCTGAAAATTACAGTAATTGGGGATCTAAAGCGAGAGAGAGGCGTAATGATAACGCACATGACTGTTATTCAGACTCTTTATGTAGGAGGCCTGACACCATCAGCTGTATACAGGGTGAGTCACTATTGCCACCTAGAATAACACCGAAAGTACGATAGGAGCCGAAAAGTTTGTGGGACAAAAGTTGCACGGGACAACGGGGTCTATAATTTGACGTTGGTTTCTTGTTGTTAAGTGGGGTCGCGTCAGAGATATAGAGGCCAACTTTGTTTTTTTATTGGGATACTATAATTTGGTACTTATTTTCTGACAGCGGCTATCGAGACGAATCCAATGATTTGTAACAGTTTGGTCTTTGAAGGTCAACGAAGTTCAAGAAGGTGGATGAACCTCATTTACAGAAGGTGTTTGAAGTGATGACCATTGGTATCAATGCAGTGCTGCAATCTTCTTATCATGTGTTGAGTGGTATTCCTTATCACTTCGGCACTTATCGAAGCAAATGATCTGACAATTCTACATAGTGGAAATAGTAAATCTTCGCCGAATACGGTGTATCCATCTAACGTGCCACGTACATGTAAACACCATTCGACGGTTTCGCAATACAACACTAATAGGAACGGTAAGACTAGTATCGTCGTATCAAGCGAAAGTGAATGATGTATTCCTTCGAAGAACAAGTTGATATACTTCTAATTTACGGAGAATGACAATGGAATTCAGTGAGAGCTAGAGAATTATACGCTGAAAGATATCCTCAACGTACTCACACTACACGTCGTACATTTAAATATGTGTATGATAAATTGAGAACAACTGGATCTTTAAAGCATCGGAAACATATCCGGCAAAGGAAAGTTACTAACGAGGAAATGGAAATTGGTACTCTTGCCACTGTGGTTCGAGATCCTTGTGTTAGTTGGCGACAAATCGCAAAGGAATCTGGCATGAGCCAGAGTAGTATTGTTCGTGTTCTGCACGGCCAAAAATACCGTCCTTAGCATATCAGTCTATACCAAGAATTAACTGGTTCGGGCTGTATGCGTCGCATTGGATTCTGCCGATGGGCTCAACTTCAGATTCAGACGGATGACACACTTATAACTTTGATTTTATTTAGTGATGAGGCTACATTCACGTTCCATGGAAATGTTAATTTGCATAACATGGATTACTCGGCAGCTGAAAATCCATGTTGGCTACGGAAAGTTGCACACCAAAAGCCGTGGTCGGTGAATGTATGGTGCGAGATTCTGGAGGACAGAATTGTAGGCCCCTATTTCATCGAAAGGAATTTTAATTGTAGGAAGTACACTACATTCTTGCAAGAAACATTAGGTCTGTTAATGGAAGAAATACCTTTAGGAACAAGGAACAGAATGAGATATCAACACGATGGGTGTCCGTCACATTTTTCGCTAATGGCTAGAAATGAGTGGCAAAGTCAATTCCCAAATCGTTGTATTGGACGCGGAGGAGATGTGTCGTGGCCGGCTCATTCGCCAGACTTGAAGCTCTGCATTTTTTCTTGCGGGGAGTCGTAAAAGACATTGTTTATTAAGACTTTCCAACTAGACCTGAAGATATGCGAGTGAGAATTGTCAGAGCATGTGCTTGTATAGGTGCCGAAGTGATAAGGAATACCCCTCAATCCATGATAAGAAGATTGCAACACTGCATTGATACCAATGGTCACCACGTCGAACACCTGTAAATGGACGTTCATGTCACCTATTTGACTTTCGTTGACCTTCGCAGACCTTAATGTTACACATAATTGGATTCGTCTCGATAGTGGCTATCAGAAAATAAGTACCAAACTATAGCAACCCATTTAATAAAACAAAGTCGACCTTCATATCTCTGACGCGAACCAACCTAGCAACAAAGAAACAACGTCATATTATGGCCCAAGTTGTCCCATGCAACTTCTGCCCCACAACTTTTTCAGCTCGTATAATACTTTCGGAGTTATTCTACGTGGCAATAGTTAGTGACTCACCCTGTATAGAAGTCTTATTTTATTTGTAATCGATTTCGTTACGTTACACCGTCTTCAGACTCGTCTATGGTACCACGTGATCATGAGCACGGGGTAATCATCACTATATATCTCCTAGACGCTTAAAAAATTCGGTGGTGTTCAGGGGGACACCATTTACAATAACTATCCGGCTATTCAGGTTTAGATTTACCGAGATTTCCCTAAATCATTGTAGGCGAATGCTGTGGTCATTCATGGGAACTGGCACGTCCTATTTCCCTCCCTTCCTTCTCTAATCCGAATTCGAGCCACGTCTCTAATGACATTGGTATCGACGGGACGTTAACCGTATACTTGTTTCTTTCCTTTGGCACCCAAATGCTGCCTGAGGTAGTGGTTGCAACTCCGGTTACTTTCAATACATAGGAGTTTAAACTGCATTGGTATCCAAAAACACGCCCAACCATTTCAATGAACCATTTCACCGGTTTGCCTGCTGTGCCGTTTAACAACGCAGGGGCTTCAGTCTGGAACCGCGTGACCGCTAGGTCGCAGGTTCGAAACCTGCCCCGTCAAGGATGTGTGTGATATCCTTAGGGTGTTAGGTTTCAGTAGTTCTAAGTTCTAGGGGACTGATGACCACAGATGTTAAGTCCCATAGTGCTCAGAGCCATTTTTTTTTAACAACACAGGCAACGAATGTGATCATCATGGTATCACCTTGAAAGCATGCGTCTATCACTTCAGAACTGAACTCGTCCGAAAAACCTATATTTTGGAAGTTAGCACACCAGCAGTGAATTGACACTCAAGTGTTGTTTGCAGTATGCGGCGTCGACGCAGATAGGTCTATTCCCGATGCAGAGCTCCAACTTCGAATCAACGTTGTGCACGAAACTGTATTGTAACCATACGGACAAGCTGGCGGCCATCTCGTACAGTGATCCCATTAAATCTCGCAGAACCCACTCGCCGCTGGGTACACATCTATTCTAATCCACTGATTCCACAAATCACTGCTGAGATATGACCTGTACGAGTTGACTTCTCACTATGTGACAATTTTGTTAAACTATATCGATAGTTCTTCCCTTTTCTACTCCACACGCCGAGATTGCGCAGTTTGATGTTGATGAATCACAATAGAGCTTTTCTTCCCTTTAACCTTTGCGTTTTACTAATCAGTTTGATCCTGCTTGATGTAACCCTAAATTATCACACACGAGAGCACGCTTTTGGGGCTACCTATGTATCCTCTCTCTAAAATGGCAATCTATATATTTCTTGGTACACATAACCGTTTTACATTCTCTATGGGTATTCTCTCTGAATGATGTAGTTGTCACGAGAATTACTTTCACACTTGTCATTCGTTCGTTAATTCACGCAATTCCTGATATATTAATGTACTTGATTTTGACCATGGTGACTCATATTGTTGGAAGTCTATAGCTGTGTAAAGATGATTAAAAAGAAAAGCAACATTTAATAGTTTTGTGCGCACCGCGCTGCGTCGCATTGCGTCTCAAAAACCTATGCTTACTCTGATGTGCTCTGGCATCTACATCTATTTGACTAAGATGTTAGTGTGCGTATTTCGGTGTGCATGTTAGGCTAGGTGCACAGCCCAATCACTTTAATGTGACCACCGCCTACGTTTGACAGCACCGTGAAAGAACCACTCACAGTCAGAAGATGGCAGCACTAGCGTGCCGGACAGTGCAGTCGCTGTCGTAATATGGAAACGGAGAGATTTATCTGACCTCCAAAAGCGTATGATCATTGACTTTCGGGCCAAATGTGAAATCATTTCAGGTTCAAAATGGTTAAAATGGCTCTGATCACTACGGGACTTAACATCTGAGGTCATCAGTCCCCTATAACTTAGAATTACTTAAATCTAACTAACCTAAGGACATCACACACATCCATTCCCCAGGCAGGATTCGAACCTGCGACCGTAGCTGTCGCGCTGTTCCAGACTGAAGCGCCGAGAACCGCTCGGTCACTCCGGCCGGTAGCATTTCAGGAGCGGCTAAGTTAGTAAACTGTTCGTGTCCCGACGAGGCTAAAGTATACTGTCCATGGAAAAATGGCGCTATCCAAAATTGACACCGAGGGAACTGTGGTGCACTATGGGACATGGATGACAGAGGAGAATGACAGCTGGATAGATGTGTACAGGCGAAGAGATGTGAAACTATTGAGCACCTGACCGGCCAGGTGAAACAAGGGGCTTCCAATAATGTCTCCACAACGATCGTCCAGCGAACTTTGCTGTGTATGGGCCTCCGCAATACGCGCTTGGTTCAGGTACCGATGTTGACTTCGTTGATCAGCGACGAAGGCTGGAAATTACACAACAGTTCCGCGACTGGATGTCCAGTGAATGGTGACAGGTGGCCTTCTCAGATGAATCACATTTTATGCCCCATCGGACAGATGGCAAAAACCCTGTAACAATCGTCGGAAGTGTCCAGTACAGGGAAGGGAGTGTTCTGGCCTGGGGAATGTTTTTGTGGCATTCCTTGGGTGATATCGGCCTTCAGTAAGGCACAGTGGATCAACACAAGTACGTATTTATCAATTTGTACCATATCCACCCCTACACGCAGTTTGTTTCTCCTCGGCACGATAGCATCTACCAGCAGGACAATGCGTGGGGCCACACAGCTCACAGTGCACGAGCGAGGTTCAAATCAGCCACAAGATGAGTTAACCGTACTCCCCTGGCCGCCGAACTGACAGGACTAAACCAGAATCGAAATCTGTGGGACCACCTGTATCGGACTCTTAGCGTGATGAATCCTCGACGGAGGAGCGTAGCGCATCTGGCCTCGACACTGGGGTCGTCATGGCTCCACATTCCTGTCGGTGCTTTCCAGACCCTCACTGTCTGTCTTCCTCCACTCTCGCAGTGGTCTGCGTAGCAAAAGGTGATGAAATTACTGGGACTGGACAGTGTATATTAATGTCACGTAGTATTATCTTCATCTTGTTTTTTTCATCTCTTTGAAATAAATTTGGAATTATTGATGAAGGCGTAGGCTCCTAAATAGTTTTCAGTAAACACAGAATCCGTGGATGTTTCGTAACATTTTCTGTTTTGATTAGGTGTTGTGCTTCTACGTAGCACTGATTGGTTTTAACTTCATGTAATGCATCGTCCCATCTGGTTTCTTAGAATAAGCTATCTTACATCCGCCGAGACATTGGATAACAAATATAACTGTTACCAATGCTTGGGGTATAATGGCACCTAACAAACTAGCTGTGATAACCACATAGTTGTACAAACGGCCGACGATACGCCCGTTATTAACCTTAGGAATGTAATTTCATTGTATACGACTTTCACAGTACTCCTTGCAGGAAATTTACTATCTCGACTGTCAAAAACACAAAGAAGTTCCATCTATCATGCAGTACTAGGTTGTTGTTGTTGTTGTTGTTGTTGTTCTTGTTGTTGCTGCTGCTACTGATGTGGTGTTTAGTCGGGAAACTGATTTGATGTAGCTCTTGACGCTAGTATGAAAGCCTCTTCATCTAAACATAAATACAGCAACCTACACCCAACTAATGTTGCTTACTGCAGTTGAGTCCTTTGTTTGCCTCTGCTGTTTTTACCTGCATGTCACCCTCCATCAACAGACTGATGAATTCATGATGCATGAGGATGTCAATAATTATCAGCCAGTATCCTTGCTTACAGCGATTTCAAAAATCTTCGAGAAAGTAATGTACTCAAGAGTTGTTAGGCATCTCAACAGTAATGGAATACTTAGTAAATCACAGTTCGGATTTCAAAACTGCTGTTCACTTAGACAGCAATATACAATTTCACTGTCCACATAATAGTGTCTTTAAATAGTAAAATGTCACCAACAGGAATTTTCTGTGACTTATCCAAAGCATTTGATTGTGTGAACCATGACATTATGTTACAGAAATGACAGTTGTATGGTATAAATGGAATAGCATATGAGTGGTTTAAGTATTACTTACAGAACAGGAAGCAAAACGTACCCTTATATGGGTCAAGTGATTTAAATAAGTTTGCCACTTCATCTAACTGGGGTGAAATTACATTAGGTGTTCCACAGTGTTCAGTCATGGGTCCTCTTCTGTTCTTGATGTATGTGAACGACCTACCTCCCTATCTGAAACAGGAAGCGGAACTGACACTGTTTGCTGATGATACAAGCATCATTATTAATCTGGTAAAAGAAACTCCAATTGAAAATGATACAAATAAGGTCTTTGGAAAAGTCATTAATTGGTTTTCTACAAATGGGCTTGCTCTAAACTTTGAAAAAACACAGTACATCCAAATTCCTGCTGAAAAAGTACAGTTCCTTCAATAAATATAACACATCAACAGAGGTCAGTAGACAGGGTAAAGCATGCTAAGTATTTGGGTGTAGACATAGATGAGAATCTCAATTGGAAAATTCATGTTTTGGATCTTCTAAAGCCATTAGGTTCAGCAACTTTTGCTACCAGAATAATTGCCAATTCTGAGGATAAAGAAATTAGTAAGATAACATACTTTGCATGCTTTCACTCTCTGATGTCCTATGGAATAATATTTTGGGTTAACTCAACATTTAGACAAAGGGTATTCACTGATGGAAAGAAAGTGGTTAGAATAATGTGTGGGGTTCATAGCTGCACATCTTGTAGGCATATTTTTAAAAGATTGGGAATTCTTACAACAGCCTCACAGTACATTTACTCACTAATGAAAGAAAAAAGAAACACTTACACTATCCTTTACTCAACCTATCTTTTGCACAGAAAGGGGCAAAATATGTTGCTATAAAAATTTTCGACAAATTACCAGATGAAATGACCACTACAGGAAACGCGTGAAATAAAATGTCTGACAGACAGCAGTAATAGCTTCAAAAATAAATGGAAATCATATCTCCTTGACAACCCCTTCTGTATCAAAGATGCATTCTTGAATAGGAATAAATAAATCTATAAATACAGCATTTGCATTTTGTGCCATTTAAGGAAATGAGATAAATAACAGAAATATTAATGGATTGTAATACAGAGCTAAAGATTAATATTTCTATTATTTATCTCATTTCCTTAAATGGCACAAAATGCATATGCTGTATTTATAGATTTATTTATTCCTATTCAAGATGCATCTATATATATATATATATATATATATATATATATATATATATATATATATATATATATATATATATATATATATATATATATATATATATATATATATATTACAATACAGAGCTAAAGATTAATATTTCTATTATATATCCCATTTCCTTAAATGGCACAAAATGCATATGCTATATTTATAGATTTATTTATTTCTTTTCAAGAATGCAAGTGCATAAGAAATGCAAATATGAAACAAGATTTTTTAATATGCACATATGAAACAAGGTTTTTTAATATATATATATATATATATATATATATATATATATATATATGTGTGAAACAAGAATTTTTAACATATATATATATATATGTGTGTGTGTGTGTGTGCCAAGTGCACAAGAAATGCACATGCACATGTATATGTGCATTTCTTGTGCACTTGAAACATTCCACATCATAATGGCTACCATACCATGCGATTGATCAATGGAACACGCAACCAACTGACTAATTAACTAACTTTCCTATCAACCTATCTCTTCTTGTGCTATAAATTTATTTTCTCCACAATTTCATCTAGAATCTTTTCCACATTTATCCTGTTTCCATTATCTAATACGATCAGCATCGCCTGATACAACATTCAATTTATTTATTTTACTTCCATTAATGTTCCTCTTACAACCTTGTTTCCAGACACTATCCATTCCATTCAACTTCTCTTCCAAGTCACTTGTCGTGTCTGACAGAATTACAATGCTATCTGCAACGTGGAAGCTTTTATTCCTTCTAAATAAATTTTAATTTTCTTTCCGAATATCACGTTATTTTACTTCACCGCCTGCTCAGGGTAAAGAGTGTTAGAATTGGGAAGGGGCTGTACCTCTCACTCTCCTCTTAGAAAATTTATTTCGTGTCGTTCTACTCCTACAATCCCAGTTCGATTTCTGTACAACCTGTACAAAACCTTCAGTACCATGCATTTTATCTTTCCTAACTTCAGAATTTCTTTGAGTGTGTTGTGGTCATCACGACTTATTACCCTGATGAATCGGTAGTATACACACTTGGCAGCATCTAGCTTCTTTGGAACTGAATTGTTACATTCTTCTGGAAGTCTGCAGGTAATTCAACTGCCTCATACTTGTTACATACCAAGTGAAATATGTTTGTCATCTCTGGGCGTCTCAGGCATCTCAGTAATTCTGAGGGAACGCCGTCTGCTACAGCGGTCTTGTTTCCACTTACATCTCTCATTGCTTTGCCACATACTTCTCTAAGTATCATATCTCTCATTCAGTTTCATCAGTTTCGCTTTCCTTTCCACAATATTGTCTCCAAGGTTGTTCCAGTGTTTGTTTTCCTTCCAGCTTTCAGCCGTTCCTCATTTGCTTAAAACTGGTTTCACTCTCGGCTCTTCATAGTCTTTCAGGAATGTACTATTCTCCAAAGGTCATTTTATTTTCATATACGCACGTCTATACAGTGTGCTCCCTGCCGTCGTTGGATAAGCAGCTGCAGCAGCAAGTCGTATACTCCTAGCTCACTCATTTGTTACATAGTTTAATTCTTAATTTCTTTGCGTGTTTTTGGTACTTGTATTGTTTAATTCCTGAATTTCGGGCGTATTGTAGTATTTGAGAATTGTAGCATCGCGTTTTAGTAACTGAATAGTGTAAATTCGCGTAGTCGTCTGTCTTGTGTTTTTGTTTTGAACAGCCAGTGTTGGTTGGTCACAGTCAGTGTGCTCCCTGCCGCCGTTGGATAAGCAGCTGCAGCAGCAAGTCGTACACTCCTAGCTCACTCATTTGTTACATAGTTTAATTCTTAATTTCTTTGCGTGTTTTTGGTACTTGCATTGTTTAATTCATAAATTTCGGGCGTATTATAGTATTTGAGAGTTGTAGCATTGCGTTTTAGTACTCGAATAGTGTAAAATCGCGTAGTCTCCTTCCGCCGCCGAGCAGTGTGTCAGCAGTGCGCAAGTAGCAGCATTACTGCATTTACTAGGCAATCTTGTACTTTAATAACCGTTTAAATTTTGTGTCGATTTGTTTGCGCTCTCTGTAGATTAATTCAGACGTTCTTTGCACAACAGTTTTTAGCATGGATAGGGACTGCAACTGCTGTGTTCGGATGCAGGCTGAGTTGGCATCCCTTTGCGCCCAGCTTCAGGCAGTGTTGGCTTCGGTCACACAGCTTGAGGCTGTAGCCAATGGGCATCACTGTGGGGGTCCGGATGGGGGTTTGTCGGGGACGGCCAGCTCGTCCCACGCGTCCCCCGATCGGACTATGACTGTGGTTGCCCGGGATACTGCCCACATTGAGACTGATCCCTCACCTGTGGTAGACTGGGAGGTCGTCTCAAGGTGTGGCAGGGGGCGAAAGACATTCTGGAGGGCTGCACGGAAGGCCTCTCCAGTATGTCTAACAAACCGGCTTCACGCTCTGTCTCAGGCTGATACTGATCTTCGGCCTGACGTGGCTGCTTGTCCTGTTCCAGAGGTTGCCCCTCAGTCTGCAAGATCCGGGCGGTCGCAGAGGGTGGGCTTACTGGTAGTTGGGAGCTCCAACGTCAGGCGCGTAATGTGGCCCCTTAGGGATATGGCAGCAAGAGAGGGGAAGAAAACCAATGTGCACTCCGTGTGCATACAGGGGGGAGTCATTCCAGATGTGGAAAGGGTCCTTCCGGATGCCATGAAGGGTACTGGGAGCACCCATCTGCAGGTGGTCGCTCACGTCGGCACCAATGATGTGTGTCGCTATGGATCGGAGGAAATCATCTCTGGCTTCTGGCGGCTATCTGATTTGGTGAAGACTGCCAGTCTCGCTAGCGGGATGAAAGCAGAGCTCACCATCTGCAGCATCGTCGACAGGACTGACTGCGGACCTTTGGTACAGAGCCGAGTGGAGGGTCTGAATCAGAGGCTGAGACGGTTCTGCGACCGTGTGGGCTGCAGATTCCTCGACTTGCGCCATAGAGTGGTGGGGTTTCGGGTTCCGCTGGATAGGTCAGGAGTCCACTACACGCAACAAGCGGCTACACGGGTAGCAGGGGTTGTGTGGCGTGTGCTGGGCGGTTTTTTTAGGTTAGATAGCCCTGGGCAAGTACAGAAAGGGCAACAGCCTCAACGGGTGCGGGGCAAAGTCAGGACATGTGGGGACCAAGCAGCAATCGGTATTGTAATTGTAAAGTGTCGAAGCTGCGTTGGTGAAGTACCGGAACTTCAAGCGCTGATAGAAAGCACCGAAGCTGAAATCGTTATAGGTACAGAAAGCTGGCTGAAGCCAGAGATAAATTCTGCCGAAATTTTTACAAAGGTACAGACGGTGTTTAAAAAGGATAGATTGCGTGCAACCGGTGGTGGAGTGTTCGTCGCTGTTAGTAGTATTTTATCCTGTAGTGAAGTAGAAGTGGATAGTTCCTGTGAATTATTATGGGTGGAGGTTACACTCAACAACCGAGCTAGGTTAATAATTGGCTCCTTTTACCGACCTCCCGACTCAGCAGCATTAGTGGCAGAACAACTGAGAGAAAATTTGGAATACAGTTCACATAAATTTTCTCAGCATGTTATAGTCTTAGGTGGAGATTTCAATTTACCAGATATAGACTGGAACACTCAGATGTTTAGGATGGGTGGTAGGGACAGAGCATCGAGTGACATTATACTGAGTGCACTATCCGAAAATTACCTCCAGCAATTAAAAAGAGAACCGACTCATGGAGATAACATCTTGGACCTACTGATAACAAACAGACCCGAACTTTTTGAGTCTGTATGGGCAGAACAGGGAATCAGTGATCATAAGGCCGTTGCAGCATCCCTGAATATGGAAGTTAATAGGAATATAAAAAAAGGGAGAAAGGTTTATCTGTTTAGCAAGAGTAATAGAAGGCAGATTTCAGACTACCTAACAGATCAAAACGAAAATTTCTGTTCTGACACAGACAATGTTGAGTGTTTATGGAAAAAGTTCAAGGCAATCGTAAAATGCGTTTTAGACAGGTACGTGCCGAGTAAAACTGTGAGGGACGGGAAAAACCCACCGCGGTACAACAACAAAGTTAGGAAACTACTGCGAAAGCAAAGAGAGCTTCACTCCAAGTTTAAACGCAGCCAAAACCTCTCAGACAAATAGAAGCTAAACGATGTCAAAGTTAGCGTAAGGGGGTCTATGCGTGAAGCGTTCAGTGAATTCGAAAGTAAAATTCTATGTACCGACTTAACAGAAAATCCTCGGAAGTTCTGGTCTTACGTTAAATCAGTAAGTGGCTCGAAACAGCATATCCAGACACTCCGGGGTGATGATGGCATTGAAACAGAGGATGACACGCGTAAAGCTGAAATACTAAACACCTTTTTCCAAAGCTGTTTCACAGAGGAAGACCGCACTGCAGTTCCTTCTCTAAATCGTCACACAAACGAAAAAAGGCTGACATCGAAATAAGTGTCCAAGGAATAGAAAAGCAACTGGAATCACTCAACAGAGGAATGTCCACTGGACCTGACGGGATACCAATTCGATTCTACACAGAGTATGCGAAAGAACTTGCCCCCCTTCTAACAGCCGTGTACCGCAAGTCTCTAGAGGCACGGAAGGTTCCAAATGATTGTAAAAGAGCACAGGTTGTCCCAGTCTTCAAGAAGGGTCGTCGAGCAGATGCGCAAAACTATAGACCTATATCTCTGACATCGATCTGTTGTAGAATTTTAGAACATGTTTTTTGCTCGAGTATCATGTCGTTTTTGGAAACCCAGAATCTACTATGTAGGAATCAACATGGATTCCGGAAACAGCTATCGTGTGAGACCCAACTCGCTTTATTTGTTCATGAGACCCAGAAAATATTAGATACAGGCTCCCAGGTAGATGCTATTTTTCTTGACTTCCGGAAGGCGTTCGACACAGTTCCGCACTGTCGCCTGATAAACAAAGTAAGAGCCTACGGAATATCAGACCAGCTGTGTGGCTGGATTGAAGAGTTTTTAGCAAACAGAACACGGCATTTTGTTATCAATGGAGAGACGTCTACAGACGTTAAAGTAACCTCTGGCGTGCCACAGGGGAGTGTTATGGGACCATTGCTTTTCACAATATATATAAATGACCTAGTAGATAGTGTCGGAAGTTCCATGCGGCTTTTCGCGGATGATGCTGTAGTATACAGAGAAGTTGCAGCATTAGAAAATTGTAGTGAAATGCAGGAAGATCTGCAGCGAATAGGCACTTGGTGCAGGGAGTGGCAACTGACTCTTAACATAGACAAATGTAATGTATTGCGAATACATAGAAAGAAGGATCCTGTATTGTATGATAATATGATAGCGGAACAAACACTGGTAGCAGTTACTTCTGTAAAATATCTGGGAGTATGCGTGCGGAACGATTTGAAGTGGAATGATCATATAGAATTAATTGTTGGTAAGGCGGATACCAGGTTGAGATTCATTGGGAGAGTCCTTAGAAAATGTAATCCATCAACAAAGGAGATGGCTTACAAAACACTCGTTCGACCTATACTTGAGTATTGCTCATCAGTGTGGGATCCGTACCAGATCGGGTTGACGGAGGAGATAGAGAAGATCCAAAGAAGAGCGGCGCGTTTCGTCACAGGGTTATTTGATAACCGTGATAGCGTTACGGAGATGTTTAACAAACTCAAGTGGCAGACTCTGCAAGAGAGGCGCTCTGCATCGCTGTGTAGCTTGCTGTCCAGGTTTCGAGAGGGTGCGTTTCTGGATGAGGTATCGAATATATTGCTTCCCCCTACTTATACCTCCCGACGAGATCACGAATGTAAAATTAGAGAGATAAGAGCGTGCACGGAGGCTTTCAGACAGTCGTTCTTCCCGCGAATCATGCGCGACTGGAACAGGAAAGGGAGGTAATGACAGTGGCACGTAAAGTGCCCTCCGCCACACACCGTTGGATGGCTTGCGGAGTATAAATGTAGATGTAGATGTAGATGTATGTTTGCTCTTGTCGTGCATCGTTGTACAGCTTTGCATTTCTGCTCCAGCAACTCTTACGTTATTTAGCACTTCCTGTCAATTTAATATTTTAGACATCTGTATTTCCTTTTGTCTATCATTTGCTACATTTTTTTTCTATTTTCACCTTTTTTCAAATAATTTCAATAAGTTGTATATTATCCAAGGGTTCTTACTACGACTGATCTTTTTAGATAAGTGATTCTCTGCTGCCTTCACAACTTCATTACTCAAAGATAACAATTCGTGTTCGATTGCGTTCCAGTACCATACGTGAATCAATCGTTGCCTAATGCTTCCTTGCAAACTCTGAACAATTTCTGTATATTTTTGTTCATGTACGTTGCATCTTGTTAATTGCCTAATTTTCTTCAATATCTTTAATTTTAATCTGCATTCATAACCAATAAAATGTTGGCAGCCGTTGAAAATATCTTTTAATGCAAAATCCAGTTTCGTGTCTCCCATAGTACCATGATGTAATCGACTTTAGCAACGACTAGATTAAGCTCTTTTTGTACAAATTGTACCAGAACATTCCCTGCGGTTTTTACTTACTTTCCGTTCTTTTCCCTCAATCGCATTCCCGCCACACATTGCAATTACGTTTGCGACTGATTCAATAATTTACTTTAGCTCACCACACATTTTTTAACATCTTCTTTAACTGTGGAACTAGTAGCCATTTAATGTTTCTTTTCTATCGATTTTAGCTACAATAAGGTCTTAGCTTACTCGCATTTCTATTTTCCCATGCGTTATTAGACCTCTCTCATTACACCGGATTATGCGTTTGAGAATCTTGCACTCATTTGACCTGCAGTCCTGGTCTTCGTATGCATGCACAATTTAGATGAAAATCTAATAGTCATGGGGGACTGGAATGTGCTTGTAGGGGAAGGAGTAGAAGAAAAGATTACAGGAGAATATGGGCTTGGGACAACGAATGAGTCAGGAGAAACACTAATACAGTTCTGCAATAAATTTCAACTTGTAATAGCGAATACTCTGTTCAAGAATCGCAATACAAAGAGGTATACTTGAAAAAGGATAGGGGAACAATTCAGTTAGATTACATCATGATCAGGCAGAGATTCCGAAATCAGACACTGGATTGTAAGGCATATCCAGGAGTAGTTCACTAAAGATAAGAAAGTTCACTAAAGGTATAGAAAAGCAATAAGTAATAGTTCAGTAGGCAGTAGAGTTGGAGAGGAATGGACATCTCTAAAAAGGGCTATCACAGAAGTTAGAAAGAAAAACATAGGTACAAAGAAGGTAATTGTGACGAAACCATGGGTGACAGAAGAAATACTTGAGTTGACAGATGAAAGAAGGAAGTGCAAAAACGTTCAGGGAAATTCAGGAGCACTGAAATACAGGCTGAGGAATGAAATGAAGTGCAGGGTAGCTAAGACAAAATTGCTGTCCGAAAAAAGTGAAGAAATCGGAAAAGAAACGATTGTCGGAAGGACTGACTCAGCATATTGGAAAGTCAAAAGGACCTTCGGTGCAACTAAAGCAAGGGTGGTAACATTAAGAGCGTAACGGGAATTTCACTGATACATGCAGAGGAGAGAGCACATAGGTGTGAAGAATACATTGAATGCCTCTATCAGGGGGAAGACGTCTGATGTGATAGAAGAAGGAACAGGGGTCGATTTAGAAGAGATAGGGGACCCAATATTAGAAACAGAATTTAAGAGAGCTTCGGGAGCTTTGGAGGACTAAAGATAAGTCATATGGAATAGATAATATTCCATCAGAGTCTCTAAAAGCATTGAGGGAAGGGGCAACAAAACGACTATTCATGTTGGTGTATAGAATTTATAAGTCTGACGACATACTATCTGAAATTCGGAAAACTATCGTCCACACAATTCCGAAGACTGGAAAAACTGACAAGTGCGAGAATTATCGTACAGTCAGCTTAACAGCTCATGCATCCAAGTTGCTGACAAGAATATTATACAGAAGAATGGAGAAGAAAATTGAAGAGGTGTCAGATGACAATCACTTTGGCTTTAGGAATAGTAAAGGCACCAGAGAGGGGCGGTTCACGATGGAAGCAAGACTAAATAAAAATCACCGACAGTGTAAAATGGTGCAACATGTTCGAAATTCTGAGACAAATGGGGATAAGCTAAAGAGAGAGATGGGTATAAAATATGTACAAGAGCCAAGAGGGAATAGTAAGAGTGGACGACCAAGAACGAAAGGGTCGGACTGAAAAGGATGTAAGACATGGATGTAGTCTTTAGCCCCTACTGTTCAATCGGTAAAGCGAAGAAGCAATAATGGATATAAAAGAAAGGTTCAGCAGTAGAATTCAGACTCAAGATGAAAAGATATCAATGATACGATTCGCTTATGATATTGCTGTCCTAAGTGAAAGTGAAGAAGAATTACATGATCTGCTAAACGGAAGGGGTAGTCTAATGAGTAAAGAATATGGGCTGAGAGTAAATCGAAGAAAGTAGAAAGTAATGAGAAGTATGAGAAATGAGAACAGCTACCTAGGCGGCAAAATAAGGAGTGACGGACGGAGCAAGGAGGACATCAAAAGCAGACTAGCACTGGCAAAAAGGGCATTCCTGGCCAAGAGAAGTTTATTAGTATCAAACATAGGGCTTAATGTGAGAAACAAATGTGTGAGAATGTACGCCTGGAGGAGAACATTGTATGGTAGTGAAACATGGACTGTGGGAAAACCGGAACGGTAGATAATCGAAGCTTTTGAGATGTTGTGCTACAGCCGAATGTTGAAAATTAGGTGATCTAATAAAGTAAGGAATGAAGAGGTTTTGCTCAGAATCGGAGAGGAAAGCGATAAGTGGAGAGCACTGACAAGGAGAAGGGAATGACGTCCATGGTAATAGAAGGAGCTATAGAGGGCAAAAACAGAAAGGAAGACAGAGATTGGAATACATCTAGCAGGTAACTGAGGACCTAAGTTGCAAGTGCTACTCTGAGAAGAAGTGTTTGGCACAGGAGAGGAATTCGTGAGGGGTCGCATAAAACCAGTCAGAAGACTGATGACAGAAAAAAGAAATAAAGAAATAAATAAAATAAAAATAAATAAATAAATAAATAAATAAACAACCTGATGCCAATAAATTGCAGTCAAACGGGTAATGTGATAATATGTGTTAAAATTACTTCTTCAGCTAGGGAATTTCTAATTTTCTCCTGAAAGTGTCGTACCTAGTAAGAATTTTGTGAGATACAATTTATAAATTGATTGCTTGTGGTGATTCAATAACGTTGCCAAAAGTGGACAACGGAAGAAAAGGTTGACTTTGAAAGATGTTGTCTACCAGAAGACTTGAAACAAACAAAGTAACTAAGAAGAGCAGTTACTATGTCGGAAAATATCTAGTAATCTCAAAGACAGCAGGCAGATCACCGGCATTACCAAAATTTTTAATAGCTCTTTTGTAGCATGTGTTGAACACGCTTAATGATCTCAGGTTCTCTTCCTGTAAACGGTTTTAATTTTGGACGATAAAATACCCTTGGAGTTGTATAAAAAGAAATTTTGATTATTCATTTAGATCTCGTAATCTCGAAAGCACAGAATGGAGTGTGCTCTTCCATCTAGTAGTTCTGAAGATCGGTGTGGAAGAATCACGAAGGGAAGTGGTCAAATACCATACCGGAAATGTCAGAGTTTTTCCGTGGAGGACGTCACCACTTTCTGTTTAACTGGCGGTTGGGAGGTCGGAGGTTGCAGCCCAGAAGCAGACATCTGCCCGCAACGTCTTCTCTTGTCAGGCGGAAACCGCAACACGCAGCGCGCAATGCGGCCACAATTATCGGGCAGCCGATACGGCGGACGCGCATGGGACGCTCCGCCTCGCGGCCGCGGTTGCTCCGGCCTGCGGTTGCAATCGTGACTTCCCGCCGCTAGGGAACACTGCTCCAGACATTCACCAGACCTTTTTTCGGAAGATGTGTCTGAGGTTCCGGGTGTGGAGCAGTCCGCCAAAGACTCTCACAAGAAACCCTGTGCTAAATGTAATGTAGCGTTCTGCAAAGCGATACGGTTGCAGTATTACTGAGCAGGGCATCACTGTTTCTTTGAAAACGTAGACATTTTTAAGCGATGATCCTAAGGCACATATCTGTATTACTAAGCGACTCTCGCGGGACCCAGACCAGTGACAGATTGCGTATCTAATGGCTTTCAGGGGCAAAAGAACTTGATTTCAAGATTTCTTTTATATAGTAACCGAATGTCAGAATTTAAAATGCTGCTTTAAGAGAAGTAATCTTTTGTGAAAAGTTAAGCTCAGTAAGACAATTATTGCTATTTTGTCTAAAACTGACATGGTGAGACCGTAACTGTGTACAATTAATGTAGGTTAATTCTTACAAAGAAGAAAACAGCAACCAGCCACTATTAATACTGCTATTTATTTAGGTAAATAGCGCCGTTACCGGTTTCGAACTGGTAAGTTCATCATCAGACGGCTGTTCACGTGATTTTCAAGATACACTTTACATTATCTTCCGTGTTTGATTTTTATTATTTCACTGTGGCGAAGTATTTTTGGTGTGTTGTTGCCGTCGAAAATTCCGAGCGATTTTGTTGCCAAGTTGCAGGATTGTTTTCTTCGCATATTCCTAAATACATCCAGCATTTACGTAACTTGTGCATCACCATATTGTGCAAAGCACCACAGAAACACACACACCAAAAATAATTTGCCTCTGCATATATTTAGGAATATGCGAAAAATAAAATCCTGCAACTTGGCAACAAAATCTTTGGGAATTTTCGACGGTAACAACACACCAAAAATACTTCGCCACAGTGGAATAATAATAATCGAAAACGGACGATAATGTAAAGTGTATCTTGAAAATCATGTGAACAGCAGTCTGATGATGAACTTGCCAGTTCGAAACCGGTAACGGCGCTATTTACCTAAATAAAGAGCAGTATCAATAGTGGCTGGTTGCGGTTTTCTTCTTTGTAAGAATTAACCTACATTAAGACAATTATTACCATTACGAACTGTGTATACATCTCGAGGCAGCGTTGCTGACCACACGCAAACACGGGAAGTAGTGTCCGACACGTCACGAAATGGAAACTAAATTGAAAATCCGATGCAGATTTGCACAGATGTGTTGGGCAGTGTCTCTAATATGGCTGTAGATCGCGTCACGTCACTCTTTTCAGTTTTGAGCACTCAGTGAGCACGGAAATATGCACAGAACAATTGCGTCTCCAGCCAAATATGGGTGCATGATGAGAGGTTTCGCTTGATTTCGTGCAACCGCACATAAATTGACTGTCATGAATTTCCTTCTTCATGACAGTTCTCGGCCACACTCTGCAGCGGCAGTGAGGATTCCCCTGCAGTGTTTACGATGCGAAGTGTTTGCTTACCAACCTTACATTCCGGATTTGGCTGCCTCTGATGTTCATCTCTGGTCGCATGAACCTCTGGCTATGAAGTCAACATTTTGACACAGACAACGAACTGCAAACCAGCGTAGAGAAGTGGCGTAAAGCATAGGCGTTTGTCTTCTAGGACATGGGTACCGGAACGCTGATACAACGCTGCGACAGACGTCTACGTCATAGCGGCGACTATGTAGAGAAATACACTAGACTCTCGCTAATCCGGCTATTCCTGGCACATATGGGTGCCGGATTAGCAGAAAGCCCGGATTATTGAGGGTCTGAAATTTATTTTATTGATGTATTTTGTTTTCTATTTATTTTGAAAACATAGGAGATATAGTTTATTGTACTTTATCAAACCGAAGAATGCAATTTTAAAACATAGAGGATATACTTCATTAAATCCAAAAATACATTAAGTTTCAAAGAAAACTTAGTCCTTGAGTGTATACTGTACATAATTATACAGCCTATCACTCGCTATGAAACATATCCCTAATTTTTAAGTGTCGCAGTGATGGGACGGGACGGTGGCTTGCTTTATCACGCACCCGATTTACTAGCATCACATCGGTACAGCGTAATATACTCCAGGAAGACATCGGCAGCTCAGCATCATCAGTGTGAGAAATCTTCATGCTCTCTCATCCTGTGTCCTCTTGTTCGTCACTTTCATCTTTACTTTCCTGAACGCTTTTACTTGTTTCTTCATCTGTTAAAGTTTGGCCCATATCACAGTTTTCCTCATTCAGCCTCTTAGTAACATCTTCATCATTCTTACTCTTTCGCATAATCTTCAGTTTTTCCAACTCACTATCCATTTGTGTTGAGTACTGACGAATAACATCTTCTTTCTTTTTGATGTCATAAATAGTTGCTCGTGCAACACTAAACTCAGCAGCAATGGCCTTCTGCGAAGGACCTAGATTTAACTTATCTAAAATTTCTAGTTTCTGTTTGATGTCTAGCGTTGATGGGTGTCCCAGTCGAGATTACGTAGAACGGCGTCCGTCGATCACGACAACGCCAATCTGTAACTATTACAAAAAAAAAAAAAAAAAAAAAAACAAAAAAAAAACGCACAAATTCTTCGAGTGGTTTGGTTATTTTCATACACTGTATCTCAAAAATGCTATCACTGTCTCGATGGAGCAGCACGCCGGAGTGTGTGAGCCGCCCTTGCGTGTAACGAAAGCAGTTGTGTTCGTTGTCTGTAGATCTTCTTCACTTATAAATGTAGCGACTGCACCAGTCGATTACACGATGCCTCCATTGACCTGAAATAATCAAAAGTCCCTTGCGTGTTTGCGAAAGACCCTACAGTTTACGCGAACTTGCTGACTATTGTTCTTTTGCCCGGTTTGAGAATGGTTATTCAAAGGTTAAAAAATAGTGTCTTGAACCATCATTCCATCACCCAAACCGAGGCCATATTATGAATTTTGCGAGGATATTTAGTTGTTAATTGTTATTCCGCCGTCAAGGCGTTGCTACGTCGCGTATTCAACAACTGCAAGACGTAACTCCAGAGATAATATACCCTTGAGCAATGTTGAGGATGAGTCGTAATTTTGATGTTAAGTTAATGCTGTTCACATTTAAATTATCACTAATTCACTTGCACTAATTCACTTGGCACTTTTATGTTATCCGAAGACTCAGTTTCACAAATACACTTTAAATGTCCATTAAATGATGTAGGCGACACGAAGAATTAAAACTGAATTAAGGTTTATTGTCTTTCGTAATTATTGTTTGTCCCAGCGCTAAGCACATACACCGATATGGCATTCAGGGAATTATGTCCGTTAACATCAGTAATCCTGCCTTTGACGATAACTTCTGATAATACGGCGAAATTGTAATCTCTTCGTGATTGCGTTTAGTTGTGGCCTACTCAAGCCTAGTAATCGAGCTTATCCAGAATGAGATTTTCACTCTGCAGCGGAGTGTGCGCTGATATGAAACTTCCTGGCAGATTAAAACTGTGTGCCCGACCGAGACTCGATCTCGGGACCTTTGCCTTTCGCGGGCAAGTGCTCTACCATCTGAGCTACCGAAGCACGACTCACGCCCGCGAAAGGCAAAGGTCCCGAGTTCGAGTCTCGGTCGGGCACACAGTTTTAATCTGCCAGGAAGTTTCAATCGAGTTTATGTCGTCGATCAGTCTCTTTCTGTGTCCTTTGATTTTCATGACTATTAAGTATCACGAAGGCTAAGTCCTATCAAAAATCGGTAATCACACGATTTATTTTCCTATCACATACATCAAAATCCCGATACTTGTCCTGACGGTAAAGAAGATCCTACTTTAGTACGACTTCTGACTGATACTTCCATACTATATCGTAAAACTTTAAACTTGAGATCGGTTTTAAAACAATCTAGTAGCGCTTAACATGCATACTACTGTTGCCCGAGTACAAGAGAGAAGTGAAGTTAACATTTCCATTGCCGAGTTACAATGTAGTCACCTCGAACTTACAGCTCGATGCGGCAACAACTCTCTTCTTTGATAAATGTTATCTTTGGTCGATTTATGGTCTGGACTTTAACCTTCGTAAATAATAAATTTTGAATTCTTTCTTTAAAGTTTCTGTTTTGTATCACGTGGTATTCTTTCATCCATTTCTTTCTTTATGATAAGCATTAGTATTTATATAACATTCCTGTTAATCAGACTGACGAGAGTGTAAATTTTGTTGTCAGTAGCTGCCGTCACTGTCAGGATGACTAATTTTCCTATTTCTTGTGCAAAAAAAGGGTGGTCATTATAGGTTCTATAATTGAAGTGTTACACATGCCCCTCGGGTGGTGAAGTGGGTACGTGACTTCTCGCTTCATCGTCCCTAACCAAGTAAGGTCCTTGTTTTATTATTGGCATACTGCCATTCACACACAGACAGATACAAAAAAATCGAATCATTACAGTGTTTCTTTTACATCAATATGAACTTAGGGTTCGTGTCTCCTAAATATTTCATTATTCCATTTCACTGTCATTTTTAATTTTCGGTGTATCGCCACACCGCCGCCTCATCTGCAACAGACCATGCAAAGCTGCAAACATGATCCGGTTCGATGACAGTGCCTTATCCTCTGTCGACCATGGCGAAGCTGCAACAACATCGGATCGTACATGCAACGAGTACGATTCGATTATGCGTGCTTGTCTGGTTACTCTCGTTGTCCAGTAGCTGCGTTCCCGGTAGACAGCACTAACACCTCAGCAGAATCTGTCCTAGGATAGTCCGCACCACCACTGTCGAGTACGCTGAAACTTTTAGACCACTTCTCCTTTAGGTACATCACATAAGATTACATATCGTTATCTCAGTTCTGAATGTTCATCGCCGCGTATCGGCTTTTCATTTAGTTAATAATGTTTGTGATAACTCTAATTAATCTACACTCACGTTCACACTTTGTACTATCAGATTACAAACACGTACAACATTATTCACACCGGTACCGTTCTATGGTTCTTATTAGTCCGTTTTTCCCTGGTTTCAAGTCCTACTGGTTCTCATTTATTTCCTATTCACACTTACTCGTCTCTCATCTTCTCCTTCCTCGAAATAAGAAATTTGTTCGAATAAATTCCCCTATTCCCGAATGAAACACGGTAAGATTTTGCAATGTGCTCACGTGCTTCTTTTTAAACTGATGGTTCGTTTCTCAAACAACATGTAGAGGCATATTAGCATACGAATATTAAAACATAAATTATTAACATGATAATTTCAATGAACACAAAATAGTTACAGATACGAACTCGTAATTTTTCTTAACGATTTACAGCTAGAGAGTTAACCGTTACATTTTGGCAATATTTTCCCAAAATAATTTTTCTTTTCAATAAAGTTACCCTCAATGGTTTAGCTTTAACTATAAAAGTACATACACCCTCCTTGAAATCTATCACTGCTCTGTAGTCACACAAAAATTCCATTCCCCCAATACACGTCGTTGACATTCGAGATACTACTAGGAAAGTGCACTCAGTGGCTACTCTTTGTAGTTCTACCGTCACCCGTATCTGTTTAATAATGCATTGCGTGTTTGCACTAAACGCCCCTGACACCATGCAGCCCCTTACCGGTAAGACGAGTATCTTTCGTTGCTTACTAACTGTACTTAGACAACTCATCGTCGTCACACTAACTGTCGTTCCTGTGTCTGTTAACACGTTAATCGGTACTTCATTTATCTTTACCTCGAGAATTGCTTGCAAAATATATCCACCCGCATTTGTTTCCTGTTTCGGTTCGAACTTGAGAGCCTCACAAATATCACTTTCCTTATTATAGTCCAGTATATTTATTAACTCGCGACGTTTGCCTCCCTCCTCAATACCAGCCAACCCAGGAAGGCCTAAAATGACTGGCATCAGTCTGATCGTCCATCCTTTAGGTCCCTCGGCTGCTCATGTACTTCAACTATATGAACTTCGTTTCCCGTTTTTGGGTACGAGTTATCCACAACTACACCTCTTCCACCTGACAGACGTATTGATTTATTGGACCCGAAAGATGCACTAGTAGGGTCTGAATTTCCCTAACCTACATTGTGCATAGGACAATTTCCCCAATTCGCTTTATTTGGTGGATTTATAGGAGCGAAATTGTTCCTCTTGCCATCATCACAATATTGAGGGTTCAATGATTGCCCCCCCCCATACTTTCTCTTTCTGTTAGCAGTTACAACATTAACTCATTGACAACCTCCCACTACAGACGCCTTGTTGTTGTTTCGCACAAGAGTCCCTCTTGAATATTGATAATTCGTGTTCCAATTCTGATTTTTCTTTTGCGATCGATTCAAATGATCATTACTATTCTTAAAATTACCGTGATTTCGGTTAAATTCTCCAGAGTGACTGTTAATTTGATTACCGTTGTTCAACGCCTTACTACCAGCGTTGTTCTTAGCATAATAATGGTTGTTGTTATTATGCCACTGTTTTGCATCCTCCATAAGCATATCAATTCAGTCGATCACTGATAAGAACTGTTCAACGTCAGAATCGGGAATATGAATTATTTCTCTCGAATATTCAAAGGTAACCTACCTCTCAATATTCGAATCACTTCTCTACTCGAAATTGGTTCTGTCCAATAATTCAATAACGCATTTTGTTCAGACAGCGTTAGAAATACTGCCTAAGGGTTTCCTTTTTTGAATTATAAAATTCTGGTTGACATACTTCCTTACGCAGTTTTTCTTGTTTACTCAAAGGCCTATATTTAGCTAGAAATAAACTCTCATATTACAGGTCTCGATAACTTCAGTGGCCCATAACGCTGCTTCTGCTACAATCTTCGACACTATAAACTGTAATTTATCATATTTCGTACAAATAAAGGGAAATATTGTTTTAAAAGAATTGATAAAAACTCTGGGTTTGATATTGTTCTTTCCATTTGAAAATGTGGGAAACTGTCGACTTTCGAAAATACTATGTTCCCCTTTTAATGACGAAATGTATCCTCTCTGAACGTAAGGATCATCCTCCTCATCTGATTGGCTATTCGTTTCCCACGGTTCACCTACACACGTACTATGTTACATACGCGGGCGTTTTCTCTCGCAGTTAGATTTCATGTTGTCGCGTATTTGCTCGTTTTCCTCTTTGAAATCAGAATTCTGACTATTGCTCAAAGTATCCCGTGTTGCTAAGCGCTAACTCCAATTCTTGGTACATTCGTAAACGATCTTATCTTTAATTTGATGTAATGCATTCACAAAAGTCTCTATCAAGGAATTGTTCTTGGTCACCTGTCCATTAATTTGATTCTGCAGAACGTACCTTACCGTTAATTTCTACCGTTTCGCTTTCTATCCATTCGGATAGATCTTTCTCCAGTTTCTTAGTTTAATCTAACATCAAAGTGTCCACTTTACCCAACGAATTTTTCTCTAAATCATTTATACAACCTGTCAATCCCTCTATTCTAACTGTTATACAGATGCTATTTTCAGCCAAGGCATGAACCTTTTCAGACATAACCCCAACTTGTTCTGAAAAAGTATCGACATTTTCATTGAATTTATCGACACGATCAATAATTCTCATATCTTCCTTTTCTCGGTTTGCAAACCTTGACTCTAAATTGTCAAACGTATCTAGTTTAGCCTCCCAAATTGCAAGTAAGTTAACCTGTTGTTCAGCAAACTTAATTTTTAAAGCCTGTTGTTGATCAATTAATATAGCATCTATAGATGCTTGCTGTTCAGTTAACTTAGCATCGATGTCAGATAATTTATTCTCCAACATCGCGAATTATATGAGGAAACGTAAAACTATACATCTGAGACGCTGATATACTGGTAATAGGATTTTGTACATTTCTTACGAGTTAGCATTGGACGTTCTAGGTTATTCCTCACACAGCACGTCATCCGCTGTATGTTATCACTCTCAATCAACCATAATCCTTCCTCACTTGTAATCCTGTGGACCTATCAGAGGACCTCTGATACACTGCCTACATGCTATCAAGACAGAATGTGTTACAAATACTGTTTGTTAGTGTGGGAAATATCCAGCAGCAGCATGAGGTAGTTGCAAGAATTGGCTTAGTACTACGTGTCTTAGTCGGATCACATTCTAAACTGAGGCATAAGTATGATTTTATTACGAGCTTATATCTCTGGCGACATGCACGTGCACTTCCGCGACCACCGTTGATATTCAATGTCGCTGTATACTGAGTGGAAGACCACTTCGGTTGGAAGCAATACCAATACCTCGATGTATAAAGTATGCATGTAGTTTTTAAGATGGATATTGTTAGCCATAGTTGTGTGTGCCTGTAGAACGAAGAGGCTTTTCACGTAAGGCGACAGTAACATGGTCGTCGCGATCGTATTTTTAATAGCTGGTTGCTTGTAAGACGATTACGTCTCTCTTCCTAAGATACACTGGTACCACTCGCAAGAAAAACAAATGAGGCATGTCCATTCATGGCGGATTTTCGCTCAGTTTTGTTTGTGTCACCAGTATTAAGTTACTGTCGAAGTATTATACTCAGTAGGGGATGTAGGATATAATTTGCTGTGATCGGGAGGCTTGTGAAGTTTGTGTTGGGGTGTAAATTTACTGTAGTCATTGATGCAACACGTGCAAAGAAATTGACAGTAGCTGGTTGTATGAATGGGGAGGGGGGGGGGATATGGACTTCACGTGGGAGATTGTGATTTCAGTGCATCGATAGCTTTAAGGGGGATGAAGGATTTTACGTGGAAAGTTATGTCCAGACACACGAAAGACATTGATATTTCCAGAGCCACAGTCGTCAGAAGGAGGTATTTCCAATACTTTGCTCATGTGTCATCAGATTTGTGCTGGAATCGTAATATTTAATTATAATTACAGTGACAAATGTGTGGCTGGTTTCCTAGGATGACATCATTTGGAATGTTGGATGAGTGGCGGAGGTAGCCTGTGGCCGGAACGATTGAGCATTTCCAGCGTTAAGGGTCTCACGAGCATCGAGTACAAAGAAAGCTTCCAGCCAGGCAGCTAGTCGGTTCTAGCCCGCAGCTGGAGGGGCAAGTCCCGGTAGCGGTGCTCTCTGGATATCTGAACAGTAAACTAATACTCAGTATGCATTGCGCTGTCTCTGCGATCGTATATGCTGCATGTATTCTCTATGAAAAGTTGAGCATTTGTAATATCGAGCGCTTATAATTTTGGCGTTGGATGTGTTGATAACATCAGAATTCCTCCAACTCCGGGTGCACTCCAAGGCCAGGGCATGCACGTACATACACTGTGGCAACTAGTCCTGCGTGACTCTCTGACCTGGGGAGTTGCGTGGAAATATCGGGACATGGGCACGTGGGATGTACGAATGTTTCAGCGATCTCCGACATCTGCCATGACAACTTCTAGGATCGTGGTTTAGTGCCTTTTAATACATCTCACTGGACTCTGTCTTGCAGTGGTATTTGCTGTTGTCTACCTCTCACGCAGTAGGCTCTTCCTCCCCCCTCCTCCTCCTCCTTCTCCTCTTTCTCATTCTTCATGCTGATGTAGCTGAGAGAACCAGTTTTGGGGTTATAGAATGCTTCCCCCCCCCCCCCCATGAACCATGGACCTTGACGTTGGTGGGGAGGCTTGCGTGCCTCAGCGATACAGATAGCCGTACCGTAGGTGCTACCACAACGGAGGGGTATCTGTTGAGAGGCCAGACAAAGGTGTGGTTCCTGAAGAGGGGCAGCAGCCTTTTCAGTAGTTGCAGGGGCAACAGTCTGGATGATTGACTGATCTGGCCTTGTAACACTAACGAAAATGGCCTTGCAGTTCTGGTACTGCGAACGGCTGAGAGCAAGGGAAAACTACAGCCGTAATTTTTCCCGAAGGCATGCAGCTTTACTGTATGATTAAATGATGATGGCGTCATCTTGGGTAAAATATTCCGGAGGTGAAATAGTCTCCCATTCGGATCTCCGGGCGGGGACTATTCAAGAGGACGTTGTTATCAGGAGAAAGAAAACTGGCGTTCTACGGATCGGAGCGTGGAATGTCAGGTCCCTTAATCGGGCAGGTAGGTTAGAACATTTAAAAAGGGAAATGGATAGGTTAAAGTTAGATATAGTTGGAATCAGTGAAGTTCGGTGGCAGGAGGAACAAGACTTTTGGACAGGTGAATATAGGGTTATAAATACAAAATCAAATGGGGGTAATGCAGGAGGAGGTTTAATAATGAACAAAAAAATAGGCGTACGGGTAAGCTACTACAAACAGCATAGTGAACGCATTATTGTGGCCAAGATAGACACGAAGCCCACGCCTACTACAGTAGTACAAGTTTATATGCCAACTAGCTCTGCAGATGAAATGTATTATGAGATAAAAGAAATTATTAAGGTAGTCAAGGGAGACGAAAACTCAATAGTCATGGGTGACTGGAATTCGACAGTAGGAAAAGGGAGAGAAGGAAACATAGTAGGTGAATATGGATTGGGGCTAATAAATGAAAGAAGAAGCCGCCTGGTAGAATTTTGCGCAGAGCATAACTTAATCATAGCTAACACTTGGTTTAAGAATCATGAAAGAAGGTTGTATACATGGAAGAACCCTGGAGATACTAAAAGGTATCAGATAGATTATATAATGGTAAGACAGAGATTTAGGAACCAGGTTTGAAATTGTAAGACATTTCCAGGGGCAGATGTGGACTCTGACCACAATCTATTGGTTATGAACTGTAGATTGAAACTGAAGAAACTGCAAAAAGGTGGGAATTTAAGGAGATGGGACCTGGACAAACTGAAAGAACCAGAGGTTGTACAGAGTTTCAGGGAGAGCATAAGGAAACAATTGACAGGAATAGGGGAGAGAAATACAGTAGAAGTAGAATGGGTAGCTCTGAGGGATGAAATAGTGAAGCCAGCAGAGGATCAAATAGGTAAAAAGACGAGATCTAGCAGAAACCCTTGGGTAACAGAAGAAATATGGAATTTAATTGATGCAAGGAGAAAATATAAAAATTCAGTAAATGAAGCAGGCAAAAAGGAATACAAACGTCTCAAAAATGAGATCGACAGGAAGTGCAAAATGGCTAAGCAGGGATGGCTACAGGACAAATGTAAGGATGTAGAGGCTTATCTCACTAGAGGTAAGATAGATACTGCCTGCAGGAAAATTAAAGAGACCTTTGGAGAAAGGATAACCACTTGCACGAATATCAAGAGCTCAGATGGAAACCCAGTTCTAAGCAAAGAAGGGAAGGCAGAAAGGTGGAAGGAGTATTTAGAGGGTTTATACAAGGGCGATGTAATTGAGGACAATAAAATGGAAATGGAAGACGATGTAGATGAAGATGAAATGGGAGATATGATACTGCGTGAAGAGTTTGACAGAGCACTGAAAGACCTGAGTCGAAACAAGGCCCCCGGAGTAGACAACATTCCATTAGAACCACTGACAGCCTTGGGGGAGCCAGTCCTGACAAAACTCTACCATCCGGTGAGCAAGATGTATGAGACAGGCGAAATTCCCTCAGACTTCAAGAAGAATATAATAATTCCAATCCCAAAGAAAGCAGGTGTGGAGAGATGTGAAAATTACCGAACTATCAGTTTAATAAGTCACGGCTGCAAAATACTAACGCGAATTCTTTACAGACGAATGGAAAAACTGGTAGAAGCCGACCTCGGGGAAGATCAGTTTGGATTCCGTAGAAACGTTGGAACACGTGACCCTACGACTTATCTTAGAGGAAAGATTAAGAAAAGGCAAACCTATGTTTCTAGCATTTGTAGACTTTGACAATGTTGATTGGAATACTCTCTTTCAAATTCTAAAGATGGCAGGGGTAAAATACAGGGAGCGAAAGGCTATTCACAATTTGTACAGAAAGCAGATGGCAGTTATAAGAGTCGAGGGACATGAAAGGGAATCAGTGATTGGGAAGGGAGTGAGACAGGATTGTAGCCTCTCCCCGATGCTATTCAATCTGTATATTGAGCAAGCAATAAAGGAAACAAAAGAAAAGTTTGGAGTAGATATTAAAATCCATGGAGAAGAAATAAAAACTTTGAGGTTCGCCGATGACATTGTAATTCTGTCGGAGACAGCAAAGGACTTGGAGGAGCAGTTGAACGGAATGGACAGTGTCTCGAAAGGAGGGTATAAGATGAACATCAACAAAAGCAAAACGAGGATAATGGAATGTAGTCGAATTAAATCGGGTGATGCAGAGGGAATTAGATTAGGAAATGCGACACTTAAAGTAGTAAAGGAGTTTTGCTATTTGGGAAGCAAAATAACTGATGATGGTCGAAGTAGAGAGGATATAAAATGTAGACTGGCAATGGCAAGGAAAGCGTTTCTGAAGAAGAAAAATTTGTTAACATCGAGTATAGATTTAAATGTCAGTTTGCCGTTTCTGAAAGTATTTGTGTGGAGTGTAGTCATGTATGGAAGTGAAATGTGGACGATAAATAGTTTAGACAAGAAGAGAATAGAAGCTTTCGAAATGTGGTGCTACAGGAGAATGCTGAAGATTAGATGGGTAGATCACGTAACTAATGAGGAGGTATTGAATAGAATTGGGGAGAAGAGGAGATTGTGGCACAACATGACAATAAGAAGGGATCGGTTGGTAGGACATGTTCTGAGACATCGAGGGATCTCCAGTTTAGTATTGGAGGGTAGCGTGGTGGGTAAAAATCGTAGAGGGAGACCAAGAGATCAATACACTAAGCAGATTCAGAAGGATGTAGGCTGCAGTAGATACTGGGAGATGAAGAAGCTTGCACAGGATAGAGTAGCATGGAGACCTGCATTAAACCAGTCTCAGGACTGAAGACCACAACAACAGAATGCTTTAAAAACCCAGTCGCAGCGTCAAATGCCAAATTGATCAATTTATTATTTCCGACAGTGCTACTGGGATCAGACACACCAATCAAAACCCTCTGCAGGTTGTTTAAGGACAACCAAATGCTGTCCTTAGATACTGAGAGTCACACGAAAGACTTAATAAGGACTACTTCTTTGTCCTTACTCCAGCTACACAACGCAAAAAAGAAATTGCACGTGTCTGCTGAAATACTAGAGAAAATGGGCCTGGCGACTTTTAGGATAGACACACTGTATTTTTCCTTTGTGTATTCTAATCACATTCCACTCCTGTGGCGAGCAGACGGTTACTTTATACGCTCTTCGATGAGGCGTGTGCAGTTCACTTAAACGATATTACAGTATTTTAGGGAAGGAAGGAAGATGGATTAGTGTTTAACGCTCGTCGACAACAAGGTAATGAGAGGCACAGGCTCAGATTAAGAAAGAACAGGGAAGGAAGTTGGACGTGCCGTTTTCAAAGGAACCATTGTCTCAGACGATTTAGGGAAGGCACGGAAATCGAAATCTGAATAGTCGGAACGGAATTTGAACCATCGTCATCCCGAATGCGAGTCTAGTGAGCTAACCACAGCATCACCTCACTAAGTACAATATTTTTGAGTCACATAAATTATTTGGTCACAAAAAGCAAGTTGTGCTGTGCTGTGTTGTACGTAAAGCTGTATCGTAGGTGTTGATTTCGTGATCGGTAAACGATGATGAGGTTATGCATTATTTGAATGGGATGGCACTGCCGTTGTTGCTGATGAAGAGGACAGTACTGTAATGGACGCTGCTCATGCTGCTGAGCAGATGAGACGGATGTAGTATACGACCACGATCGTGAATTGGAGTTTCAGAGTTTCAGCGTACAAGGGATCCTTCTGTCATCTCGATGTTGACCTCTTCATTTAGTAAGTAATGAATCACTCATTTCTCACGAAAAAATGCGCCTGTTTTCTTTTGGAACCGTGTGGATAGCTAATTCAGGAATATCAAAACAAGTCATGGTGTCTGGATACGACATTTGAGAGGTCGTTCTATATTTTCGGCAAGAGAAAATTGATCATGTATATGTGCAGACAAACGTATTACTCAAAATATTTTGCTGAAACTACGAAACCTGTTGCTTTTACATACCATAGTAAGTAAGTATAGAGAGCTTCTCGAGCAGTAACTCAGTGAAGAGTCAGGGACTTTTCAGCCATATACCAAGGAGGATGCTAGTGGGGCACAGGGTGTCACAGCAGGGAATATTTGAAGGCTGTTTGTCATTCCCGTTATTTGCCTTACAATCAAGACAAACCTCCCAAAAATCTTGGTTTAGAACGCGAAGGTAGAAACTATTGCAATTTAATTCTTGGGAAATATTTTTATACAAAAAATGCTTTATGTCAAAATGTATTTGTTTGCATGCTCGACATATTGGTCGTACCATTGTATCGGGAAAAGTGTAGGGCATTAAGAGTACAAGAGCTCGCGTGTGCCGGCCGAAGTGGCCGAGAGGTTCTAGGCGCTACAGTCTGGAACCGCACGACCGCAGGTTCCAATCATGCCTCGGGCACGGATGTGTGTGATGTCATTAGCTTAGTTAGGTTTAAGTGTGTCTAAGTTCTAGGGGACTGATGACCACAGAAGTTAAGTCCCATAGTGCTCAGAGCCATTTGAGCCATTTGAACCAAGCTCGGGTGTTGTTATTAAAGAGTGACTCTATTAATCACTCCGAATGTAAGATCTTGATTCATTCACAATAAGAGATGGACACAGAGCAGTTTTTCAGGAGCCGGAGCAATGCGCCGTTGCAATCGCAGCGTCCGTTTAATAGTGAGCGAGGGAAATTCAATCAAACAGCCTTGGTGGCCCCAAATTACCTTCGTTACCTCGGATTCCACATGCTGGGTGAGGTATCTGTTTCATTACATGCTTCTTGATATTCTGAAGGTATCGACCATCCACTTTCTAACTGGCTCACAAAGTATATGAAAGCGTTGTCTTAACTTTACTAACCTCCGAAGTGCTGGTATCGAAGTGAATAAATAGCATCTTGTGGTTCCACAATAGCATTTATTCAAGAGTTGTGCTACGCATCATGCATTCTATGCAAGTTAATTTACTCTGTTAAATTATTGTAAACCTAAATGGTTTACAGATTGCCAACGACCATGCCTCCTTGAATACATTAGTACCCATTAGATCACAAAAGATAAGCAGCGCCGGGCATGACCTCTACTTGGATGGATAACAGCCTGATTACGGCACACATTATTGCCAGCCCTCCCTTTGCCTGCTCGGCAAAGGGGAGGAGGCATGGTGGAGTACAGTTCTGTTTACCAAACCAGTCTATGGCCATCCTAATTTAGGTTTCCCTGATTTCCCTAAATCGTTTCAGGAAAACGCCGGGATGGTTCCTTTGAAAGGGCACGGCCGATTCCCTTCCTAATCCTTCCCTAATCCGAGCTTGTGGTCCGTCTCTAATGACCTCATTGTCGATGTGACGTTAAACACTAATCTCTTCCTTCTCTTCCTCCTTCTTCTTACCAAACTTTGTGCCAATGTCCTGGATTCAATTCTGATTCTCTCCTAATGAAGTAAGGGCAATTGACACTTTTCATGGTGATTCGTCTGTTGCAAAGGGACGTTAAGATCGCCGACGCCCCACCTCTCCTCTCTCTCATCGTCATTGGACATAAGCATCACACTAAACTACACCTACACCCATTATTCTATACGTAACTGATACACTTAACACACAACTCACACATTGCCAAGGAAAGACGCAAGTGTCCACCAAGGATAGTAAAGACCTTCATAATTAGGTGGCTTAAAGTCCCTATGGAGTCTCCCAGCCAATCATTCCATAGAGCGTAATTTATTTTTTACAAATTAATAACTCTAGGACACTTAGGCCTTGGTGGGGATTTTTCCTCGTTCCATTCTCTCGAGGATAGCCCCAGAGCCACTTAGCCTGCTGTCGAATGAGTACTGGGAATCTTTTCCGGGGATAAAAGGCGGCCAGCGCTGTGGGCTCACCAGCTGCTCGAGTCCAGTGCTGCAGGAAAGGAAGGCCGTCCTCTGTCTACAATCAGGCCAGTAGCCCAGCCACGGGCTGTGCGCCACATATCTTACCTTTTTACGACACTATAAATTTTACGAGCAGCATAATTTCAATGAACTTAGAAGGATCCGTTGTGCCTGTTCCAAGTAAAAATTGCTTCCCGAGTGCTTCATTCAGATTGTCCAAGGGTGACATATAATATCCGTCTCCTATAATGGTGAAGTATTTTGTTGTTTACAGTAGCACAAAATGCAGGATGGAGTTCAGATCATCACAAGAACATCAAGGAAACCTAATATGACCCTTTATTCGGCAATGTTGCTCCCAAGCAGGTGACATGTTTCAAGCTTCATTCATGCTTGGATGGGTAATAGCTCTTTCAAGCAACATTCAAGCCCACAGGTATAGTGATATATTATTGTCTCTGGTGAAATGTTTCTGAACAGTGTGCGTTTTTAGCAAACACGGTATGGGATTACGTGAGCTCCAGTTTCCAGTGCAGCAGCTTCTTTAGATTTTGTGGTGCTGTTTTCTCTTGCGCAGTGAAAACTGCTTATAAACGCTTAGAGGAAGTCTTGAAATTGAATTACTATGCAAACGTATTAGCATATGCTTACCTTGAATCTTGTAGATGGACCTATTGTGGGAATAGGACGCTTGGCTTTGACTATTGGCTTGACAAAAATTCCAGAAGAAGAAGAAAAAAACTGCAGCTCGAGTGCCAGAGAATTACGTACTCTAGGATAGTTGTGCACATTAGCTGGACTATGGGCCGAAAAGGTGAAAGGCTTTGGATTTCAGAGGTATTCAACTACAAATGGAGAGACATGCTAAATTGTTCTGGGTGTTGTACGAAAAAGGAACTATTTTAAGATATTTCACATGAAATGGTGGAAAATGCGACCAGCCTTTGAGCCACAGCAACAAAATTGTAGTATCTATGTTCTAGTACCTGTGCGCATTTTGTGGGCAACAGTACTTGAGGCAACTTACTAAATTGCGTGCTGTTACCATGTTGTTGTTGTTGTGGTCTTCAGTCCTGAGACTGGTTTGATGCAGCTCTCCATGCTACTCTATCCTGTGCAAGCTTCTTCATCTCCCAGTACCTACTGCAACCTACATCCTTCTGAATCTGCTTAGTGTATTCATCTCTTGGTCTCCCTCTACGATTTTTACCCTCCACACTGCCCTCCAATGCTAAATTTGTGATCCCTTGATGCCTCAAAACATGTCCTACCAACCGATCCCTTCTTCTAGTCAAGTTGTGCCACAAACTTCTCTTCTCCCCAATCCTATTCAATACCTCCTCATTAGTTACGTGATCTACCCACCTTATCTTCAGCATTCTTCTGTAGCACCACATTTCGAAACGCTACGGTCGCAGGTTCGAATCCTGCCTCGGGCATGGATGTGTGTGTTGTCCTTAGGTTAGTTAGGTTTAAGTAGTTCTAAGTTCTAGGGGACTTATGACCTCAGCAGTTGAGTCCCATAGTGCTCAGAGCCATTTGAACCAACCACATTTCGAAAGCTTCTATTCTCTTCTTGTCCAAACTGGTTATCGTCCATGTTTCACTTCCATACATGGCTACACTCCATACAAATACTTTCAGAAACGACTTCCTGACACTTAAATCTATACTCGATGTTAACAAATTTCTCTTCTTCAGAAACGATTTCCTTGCCATTGCCAGTCTACATTTTATATCCTCTCTACTTCGACCATCATCAGTTATTTTACTCCCTAAATAGCAAAACTCCTTTACAACTTTAAGTGTCTCATTTCCTAATCTAATCCCCTCAGCATCACCCGATTTAATTTGATTACATTCCATTATCCTCGTTTTGCTTTTGTTGATGTTCATCTTATATCCTCCTTTCAAGACACTGTCCATTCCGTTCAACTGCTCTTCCAAGTCCTTTGCTGTCTCTGACAGAATTACAATGTCATCGGCGAACCTCAAAGTTTTTACTTCTTCTCCATGAATTTTAATACCTACTCCGAATTTTTCTTTTGTTTCCTTTACTGCCTTCTCAATATACAGATTGAATAACATCGGGGAGAGGCTACAACCCTGTCTCACTCCTTTCGCAACCACTGCTTCCCTTTCATGCCCCTCGACTCTTGTAACTGCCATCTGGTTTCTGTACAAATTGTAAATAGCCTTTCGCTCCCTGTATTTTACCCCTGCCACCTTCAGAATTTGAAAGAGAGTATTCCAGTTAACGTTGTCAAAAGCTTTCTCTAAGTCTACAAATGCTAGAAACGTAGGTTTGCCTTTTCTTAATCTTTCTTCTAAGATAAGTCGTAAGGTTAGTATTGCCTCACGTGTTCCAACACTTCTACGGAATCCAAACTGATCTTCCCCGAGGTCGGCTTCTACCAGTATTTCCATTCATGTGTAAATAATTCGCGTTAGTATTTTGCAGCTGTGACTTATTAAACTGATAGTTCGGTAATTTTCACATCTGTCAACACCTGCTTTCTTTGGTATTGGAATTATTATATTCTTCTTGAGGTCTGTGGGTATTTCGCCTGTCTCATACATCTTGCTCACCAGATGGTAGAGTTTTGTCATGACTGGCTCTCCCAACGCCATCAGTAGTTCTAATGGAATGTTGTCTACTCCCGGGGCCTTGTTTCGACTCAGGTCCTTCAGTGCTCTGTCAAACTCTTCACGCAGTATCATATCTCCCATTTCATCTTCATCTACATCCTCTTCCATTTCCATAATAATGTCCTCAAGTACATCGCCCTTGTATAAACCCTGTATATACTCCATCCACCTTTCTGCCTTCCCTTCTTTGCTTAGAACTGTGTTGCCATCTGAGCTCTTGATATTCATACAAGTGGTTCTCTTCTCTCCAAAGGTCTCTTTAATTTTCCTGTAGGCAGTATCTATCTTACCCCTAGTGAGACAAGCCTCTACATCCTTACATTTGTCCTCTAGCCATCCCTGCTTAGCCATTTTGCACTTCCTGTCGATCTCATTTTTGAGACGTTTGTATTCCTTTTTGCCTGCTTCATTTACTGCATTTTTATATTTTCTCCTTTCATCAATTAAATTCAATATTTCTTCTGTTACCCAAGGATTTCTATTAGCCCTCGTCTTTTTACCTACTTGATCCTCTGCTGCCTTCACTACTTCATCCCTCAGAGCTACCCATTCTTCTTCTACTGTATTTATTTCCCCCATTCCTGTCAGTTGTTCCCTTATGCTCTCCCTGAAACTCTCTACAACCTCTGGTTCTTTCAGTTTATCCAGGTCCCAACTCCTTAAATTCCCACCTTTTTGCAGTTTCTTCAGTTTCAATCTGCAGTTCATAACCAATAGATTGTGGTCAGAATCCACATCTGCCCCTGGAAATGTCTTACAATTTCAAACCTGGTTCCTAAATCTCTGTCTTACCATTATATAATCTATCTGATACCCTTTAGTATCTCCAGGGTTCTTCCATGTATACAACCTTCTTTCATGATTCTTAAACCAAGTGTTAGCTATGATTAAGTTATGCTCTGCGCAAAATTCTACCAGGCGACTTCTTCTTTCATTTATTAGCCCCAACCCATATTCACCTGCTATGTTTCTTTCTCTCCCTTTTCCTACTGTCGAATTCCAGTCACCCATGACTATTAAGTTTTCGTCTCCCTTGACTACCTTAATAATTTCTTTTATCTCTTAATACATTTAATCTGCAGAGCTAGTTGGCATATAAACTTGTACTACTATAGTAGGCGTGGGCTTCGTGTCTATCTTGGCCACAATAATGCGTTCACTATGCTGTTTGTAGTAGCTTACCCGTACGCCTATTAATTTGTTCATTATTAAACCTCCTCCTGCATTACCCCCATTTGATTTTGTATTTATAACCCTGTATTCACTTGTCCAAAAGTCTTGTTCCTCCTGCCACCGAACTTCACTGATTCCAACTATATCTAACTTTAACCTATCCATTTCCCTTTTTAAATTTTCTAACCTACCTGCCCGATTAAGGGACCTGACATTCCACGCTCCGATCCGTAGAACGCCAGTTTTCTTTCTCCTGATAACGACGCCCTCTTGAGTAGTCCCCGTCCGGAGATCCGAATGGGGGACTATTTTACCTCCGGAATATTTTACCCAAGAGGACGCCATCATCATTTAATCATACAGTAAAGCTGCATGTCCTCGGGAAAAATTACGGCTGTAGTTTCCCCTTGCTTGCAGCCGTTCGCAGTACCAGCACAGCAAGGCAGTTTTGGTTAATGTTACAAGGCCAGATCAGTCAATCATCCAGACTGTTGCCCCTGCAACTACTGAAAAGGCTGCTGCCCCTCTTCAGGAACCACATGTTTGTCTGGTCTCTCAACAGATACCCCTCCGTTGTGGTAGCACCTACGGTATGGCTATCTGTATCGCTGAGGCACGCAAGCCTCCCCACCAACGGCAAGGTCCATGGTTCATGGGGGAAGGCTGTTACCATATACATTATGAAATACCTTGAAATATCTGCAAATAGAGTAGGTAGCAGGGGAGAAATCATTATGATTTTAACTAGCATCCTAAAATATTACCATCATAGGATCTCTCACAAAATTATCATTCTCAGGTTAAACTCACGGAATACGGTTTCAGTTTCCGAACCAGCATTATAGAGATGATATGTATGTATTAGTACGAGTGCTGTAATAATTCAGCTTACATTTTTGAAACGCAGCAAGACAGCAGGAACCGAATCTAGCTGCTATTTTCAAGTGAATTATCTTCTTCTGTAAAGATAATTTACTGCAGATTCCTTGAATAGGGAAATGTTGTCACTAACTCTTGCAGGTATTTACTCCCCCTGAAGCGGTAGTAAACCAATACGTCATACGAACATCGTGTCACACTATTCACAAATAATCTGGAAGCCTTACACAAGGATAACTAGATCGATTCGGTCTTTCTGTACTGTCGAAATATTGTTAGTTAAAAACCGATGTTGAGTTCTTTGAAGAATGGACTATACGGGCATATTTATTGACTGATTCACGTTATGTATTGATGTTAATGTTCATCTGGGTAAGTGTCACTGGTGATTCATTTATCTGTGAGAAAGTAATGTTCGATAAAAATTGTAGCAGTGCCAAACTGGCAACTGGCCCTGAAGTATTAACCTAAGCCCTTCGTGAAACATGAACTACATGATACAAGAATCACAGCTGCAGTCAATCGTCATACAAATATGCTGAGATTGCGATTCGTTATTCACAAATCAAATAGTCTGTTCAGTGTCCCATGAAGACTTCTCGGAATGTGCAATTTGTCTGAAACGAATATTTTAAGCAAATATTTGTGTATTCTATACTAGAGTAGATGACAAGACTGTGTAATTCATATCAGGTTGGTCTAAGATCAAATACAAACAAAACTTGTTACTTGTTGCGGAAAATGATCACAGGCATGTATAAGTCTTGGTAGAGACTCAAAGAGATGCAAAAAATTCTGAAAACATTATCACTGGGTACAATTTGAATAAATTACTACAAATTAGATCCGGAAACGCGCCACAAACGATCACAGATTTCAGTCCTTATATATTTATTTATTCCAACTCACAAATTAAATTTGACCAGTCTTCTATCAGACTTTGCTTCATTACTTTCCGTAACAGTCAATTTCAACATAAGATAGTTGTTGTTGTAGTCTTCAATCCACACACTGGTTTAATGGAGCTCTTCATGCTACTCTGTCCTCTGAAAGCCACTTTATCTCCGAGTAACTACTACAACCTACATCCATGTGAATCTGCTTACTGTATTCATCTCTTGGTCTTCCTCTACAATTTTTACCCCTAAAAGCTTACCTCCAGTACTAAATTGGTGAGCACTTGATGCCACAGAATGTGTCCTACCAATTGATCCCTTCTTTGAGTCAGGTTGCACCACAAATTTCTCTTCTATTCAGTACCTCCTCATTATTTATGTGATCTTCCCATCTAATTTCAGCATTCTTCTGTAGCACCACATTTCAAAAACTTATATTCTCTTCTTGTCTAAACTGTTTATCGTCCATATTTCGCTTCCATACATGGCTACACTCCGTACAATTACTTTCAGAAAGGACTTTGTAACACTCCCTTATAATTTGGTGTATCCGCTCGTTCGCGGATCTGAATAGCAGCCCACATAAGTATTAATTAATATGACCATGTACCTAATGGGGCTGGCAATCGGAAATGGACTGCTACGGAGTTGTTACATTCCATTCTGTCCTTCTCAAATGCCGTAATAATGAACTGTCTGTTGGCAAGAAGAACAACAAACGCAGCTTCGCTAATCAAGACCTATATTCTTATCAAAAACACCAAAATAAGGAGACAGCCACTGCCTTCGTCATACACTGTTAATAACGGCTAATCTCAGCACAGGTTTCTTCGTTATTCATCATCGTCACACGCAAAATCCAATCACTGTAATCCAACACTGTAATCCAAATAATGCCGACGCGGTAGACGCGGAATCTCAATAACGTCACACAAATATCACTGAATCACTCTAATAATTATACTGTTTCACTTTCCCGTATAATACTAACACAAAGGGGTTAAACCGCGGCGATGGCCACTCCCTTTGTCGGTAATTTGTATCAACCACTGCTGGCTTCTGCACAGCTCTCTGCCCGCCTCGGGGGAACCTACAACGCACACTGAACTCAACTGACTCTCGCTCTCGCGACCCAGCACACTATCGATAGTTGCCCTGTCGACCTGTGCTGATGCAAACTTAGTAGTAAGGGCCTGCGGACCCCTTACATCCCCGCCCTCGAAAACTTCTTTAGAGCCGCAGGCGAAAAAGAACCGGCAAGGGAATTAAACATTGCTACATATGAACAAAACACACAGTGTAAATAATGAAAGAAATTACAATTCACTAAATAATCCCTCGACTCCGGTAGTGGGCTGCCTCCACAATAATTTCTACAAAAGTTATACATTACATCACATAAATATGGCATTGTCCAAATTACAATTTTTTTTATCAAGCAGCAATATTCCTCTCTAGTCCAATATTGAATGAAACACACAACATATACACTCAAAAATTATTACTTAAACACATGACATATGAATTACTACACTACAAGATAGTTGTTACAGATTTTATACCTATTCTCAGATAATCTTCGATATGAAATATGCAATTCTAATTGTAATACATCACAAAACACAGTGTAAATAAACCTTTCCCTTTTTCAAATGTTCGTTTAACAATTAAATGTTCTAAACATGTCCTACCCAACTACATCAAGGGAGCTTGAATACTCTCAGTTCAGACATTTGCCCTAATCAAGTTTCTCTTCCTCATCTGGGTTATCCCTGCTCTCGTGTGAGTAGTACCTTTTTATGTTTTCCACATGTTCCTTACCATGCACTCTCTTCGTCCGTGCATATTCCAATTCCACAGTGTTAGGATGACCAATTTTTATAATCCTGTACGGTCCCTTATAGACGTGGTTAAACTTATGTATTTCAGAGTTTATTTTCTTTGATTTAGCATGAACCTTTACTAATACCAGGTCTCCCACTCGGTAAGTTATCGGTTTCACTAGCTTGTCGTGTCTTTCTTGCCTTTTCCTAGCCTTCTCCTTCATACTTAATTCCACTAGCTCCAATTTCCTTTCCCAGGTCAATAAACTTCCTGGTGGGTAGGCTACCAACTCACGAAAAATACTGTCGGGTTCTTGATTGAGCAATACTTCACAAGGTGCAAACCCTGTAGAATCATGTGGGAGGTGATTTCTAACCCGCTCAATCTCTTCCAGATATTCTTTCCATGAACCATGCTTCCTATGACAGTAGGTTCGGCACAAACGGTTCAATTCCTTCATTGTTCGTTCCGCTGGGTTAGAAGCTGGCCTATACCTAGAAATGGCAATTTGCTCTATTCTGTGCTCATTTAGCATCTCTGTCCACTCCTTTGACCTGAACTGTGAACCATTATCACTCAAAATTCGCTTAGGAATACACACCTTTTGAAAATAGTTTTTCTCAAAATGGTTAATGATGGCTCTACTAGTAGCTTTCTTCAATGGGTAAAATTTTATGTACTTGGAAACCAGTTCTTCCACTACTAAGATTGGTGTGTAATTCCCCCGTGAGGCAGGAAGTGGTCCAAAAAGATCCACTGCCACTATGTCCTTAATTGCTGTTGGTACAATTGGATGCATATATCCTTTGTGCTGTACTGTAGTCGTTTTAGATTTTTGACAGGTGTCACATGTACTCAGTATTTTACGTATACGCCTTCCCATGTTGTTGAAAGCACAATCTAACTTCAACTTCTCCAGACACTTCTTCGGTCCATAATGCGCATTACTATAGTGCGTATACCAAATTAATTTTTCTACCACATGCTCAGGCACACAGAGTTTCCAGCTCTCCTCACTCTCCTTGTTCCTTTTATAAAGTATCCCATTGTGAATATAATAAAATGTGCGAATTCTTTCCTCTCCTGCACACCTGTATTTGTTTTTAATTGTCTTTAATTTCTCGTCCTCGTTCTGTTCCCTGCGCACATTCTTCTTATGAATACTTCATACTGTACTCCCTTCATTAGGTTAATCCTAACTCCTTCTCCTTCTGGCCTGTCCACCAACATTCCCCTCGAGTCAGCTGGTAATCTTGACAAAGCATCAGGTATTATGTGTGTTGCTCCTGGTTCATAAATTATCTCGAAGTCATAGTCTTGTAATGCCAGGGCCCATCGCGTTAGTCTGCTATGCCTCAACTTGCTTGTAGTCAGAAATGTAAGGGGCCTTATGGTCAGTCACGACCTTCACATGCCTCCCGGCCAAGTAATACCGGAAACGCTTAAACCCCCACACAATTGCCAATGCCTCCCTTTCAGTAATCGAATATTTCCTCTCCCAAGCATTCAAACTTCTGCTACCGAACGCTATTGTTCTTACACTCTCACCACTTCCGCCCCTCTCTATTTGGTACAAATGTATTCCTAGTCCATAGTCAGAGCTGTCTGCTCCTAAATAAAAATCCTTGGAAAAATCCGGGTGGTACAATATATCTGCATTATATAGTGCTTCCTTGATATTCTCAAACTCGGTTTGGCACTCTGCACTCCAATGCCACGGTATCCTTGCCTTGGTCAATTCCCTCATACTCGGGGCATTAAGTACAGATCCTTTGACAAATTTTCTATAAAACTCACAAACCCCAAAGAATGCTCGCAACTGCTTCTTACTATGGGGAGTCGGAAAATTTCTAATAGCCTCCATTTTACTAGGATCAGGATAGATACCCTCCTCGGATATTATACGGCCCAGAAATTTTATCTTGGATTTGCCAAATTCCGACTTGTCCAGGTTTACAGTTACCCCTGCGGTTTCAAAAGCTGCCAAGATTGCATCCAATCTATTCAAATGTTCTTCCCTTGATTCGCTTGCTATCAAGAGGTCATCCACGTAGACAGTGACCTTCTTAAGTAACTCCTCGCCTAGTATCTTATCCATCGCTCTTATAAATTCGGACACTGACACATTAAGCCCAAATGGCAACACTCTAAATTGATAGCACCTTCCACCATAAGTAAATGCTGTATACTCGCGAGACTCTGTGGCCAATGGTATTTGCCAGTAACCAGCAGTCAAGTCGATGCTACTAAGCACCTTTGCTCCTTGGAATTTTTGAATCAGTTCTTCTATAGTCTCTGGTTTGTCCCGCTCCAGTTCGATGATTTTGTTCACTGTTCGTGCATCCAAAACTATCCTCACCTTTCCATCCTTCTTATCAACAACAAATAGGGGGTTGTTATATTGACTGTTGGCCCTTTCTATAACACCAAGGTCCATCATCCTCTGTATTTCTTCGTCTACTGCTCTTCGTTTCGCCTGGGGAATGGAATACTGTTTTATATTGAACGGTTTATGGTTCTTTAGCTTACACTCCACCCCTTTCATGATACCTGGCCGTTGAGAAAATACTTTACAACACCTGTATAATACGGTGGCTAATTTCTTCTTAGTCCTCTCATCTAGGTGTGTCATCTCCTCCAACTTTTTTCGGATCTTATCCTCTTTATGTCTATCCTCTTGTGCTAATCCCTCAAGGTATATCAACACTTCTCCTCCTAGTTCCTCTTCCCCGTATCCCATGGTGGGTTCCTCTTCATGACACAAATTTATACTTCTGAATTCTTCCTCTTCTTCGATTGCACTCCCCTCAGCAAATTTTAACCTCTTCTCTTCTCCTTTTCTTCCTTTGACCTTGATAGTACCTTCATCAAAACTCACTACTGCATCAACCAATCTATCCCTAAAGTAATTGATGTGTTCAATCCAGCCACCACCAAAAATGTTGCTTCGTATTCTTCTCCCTCTATCTCGAATGTAATCAACACTTGTTCTTTAATAGGTTTACTCCTTGCACCCAACGCGTTCACAATTCTCACTCCACTCACTGGGAAACTAGGCAAGCTAACATTTGCTTTTAGTATCTGTTCATATAACCTTTTGGATATTGCACATGCTTCACTTCCTGTATCGACTAGTGCCTCGATATTCAGTCCACATAACTTGATCCCTATCATGGGTAGCATGGGTTCTTTGGGAATCCCACTTCTTTCCTCCAGTAGATCTTCTCTCAGATCTCCACCATTGTCGTGTCTCAGTAGGTTCACCCTGGTCCTTGTAGCTCTCACTCCTGATCGGACCTCATCTGGAGTGTCATTCAGTTTTCCAGTCTCTCCGCCTCTTCTATATGCACTGTGTCATTCATTCGCCTATCCCATCTTCTCTCATGATCTCTTGGTTCTTCACTCCTTCTCCAATCATTTCTCCATTGCTGTTCACCACCATGGTTCCTGTACTTATGGCCACCACCTCTTCTATATGCACTGTGTCATTCATTCGCCTATCCCATCTTCTCTCATGATCTCTTGGTTCTTCACTCCTTCTCCAATCATTTCTCCATTGCTGTTCACCACCATGGTTCCTGTACCTATGGCCACCACCTCTTCCTCTATAATTAGACGAATTACCAAAATGATTCCTTGGGTCATTACTTCCCCCTCGGTTTTGATCATTAGATTGATTCTGTCCCTGTGATCGAACAGATTCCAACTGTTCCAGTATCTTCATCAAGGCCTCCCTGTTTTTAATTAGGCTCCCAGATACAGTTTCTTGCATTTTCTGATTCAATCTTCTTTTTATCGCTGATATCATTACGTCATCACTCAGGGGTTGTTCCAAGATCTCGTTCAATTCCCACAAATGTTCGGCAAACTCTCTCAACGTTCCTCTCCATGTACTAAGTGACTTGCGGTGGAGTAGGTCCTCAATTGCTGCACACTGATGACTTTTGGACCAGTATTTCTTCAAGAATTCCTCTTCAAACTGATCATAACTAGTAGTCCCTTCTTTCTTCCTGACTCCCCAAGTGAAGGCCTCACCTTCCATTCTATCTATTGCAAATTGAATCTTGTCTGAGTCCTTAAGATGTGCTGGGAAAACTCCTTTTAGCCATTTCATAAATATCATTGGGTGCAACCCTCCTTTCGGTCTAAATTTCTGCCCTGTATTATTTTGGACGTACTGATTATCACTGCTCATCAAGGTAACGACCTTATCTCCCCCAACAGTTAAAGTGGCATTGCTAATTAGTCTATCAATTTCTTCTGTCTTGCTCTCCAATTGCTGTACTCCCTGTTGTAATTGTCTGACCTCCATTTCCACCCTCTTGTTATCCTCTTCTCGTTGCACGGCTATAGCATTTCTCAGATTGACTCCTAGTTGGTTTTGCCTATCTCCTATCCCCTTAACCGCATCATTGCATTGTTTCTGCATCTGCGTCACCTCGGCGATTCGCTGATTGCAATTTGTTTCTACTTCGTTGATTCTTTCTCCCAATTCGGCTTTCGTTTCTTCAATATCGTCTTCTATCTTTTTTGTTAACTTTCCTTCCACCTTCTCCACGTCTTCCTGGACTTGGACTATGCTCTTCTGTAGCTTCCTCTCTCTCTCGTCGATGTCCATCTTCAGTCGTTCTTGTAGCTCCTGCATTTCCTTTTTCAGATTACATTCCATCTTCATTTGCGATCTTTTGATCTCTTGTGCTATAGTTTCTTGTAAATCTTCCTTCAATGATGCGTTATTTTCTTGTAAAACATTTAGTGATTCTCTCGTTTCTCGTAAACCCTTCTCTAACGCTGTGTTAGTTTCTTGTAAACGCTTCTCTAACGATTCTCTTGTTTCTTGTGAATTCTTCTCTAACGATTCTCGGGATATTCTTCCCTCTTCTCTAATTTCTTGTAAATCTTCATTCAATGATTCTCTGAGACCCTTCTCTAATGATGCGCTATTTTCTTGTAAACTTTTCTCTACTGATTCGTTAGTCTTCTTTATCAAGTCTATCAACATCGACCACCTATCAACATCCTCTGAAACTAGCCTAGCTCTCGTCGTTTGTCCCGGTGTCTCGGGATAATTAGTTGAATGTGCTGCTGGGCTTCCTAATGACAATCCATAATCACTGATTCCTGAATCATCTCTGTCTTCCTGTCCTATCCCTTTCCTTTCAACTACTGCCTCACAGGCCTGCTTATCTTCAGTAGACATGTTTGGTTTATATTTAACGCACAGACAAGTAATACAAAATAACCTCTAATAACCCAAAACACTCCTAATTATCATGAAACTAATCAAACATTACCTGCAGATCTTTCAGTTAATCCCAAAATTGATACAACATGCACGAACACTGAACATCACAACTCTCAAAACCTAATAACTTCAAATATCAATTCTCGCATACACAGCTTATGCAAAATGTTCTAAACAAGATAAATCACACCACTCATAAAATCTATAAAGGTAAAATCCCCAAAAACAATGAGCATATCTGTATAACTACCATTTAGACAGTGCAGTGTGCATAAATAAGTATGCTATATAACAGAGTATTTTTTGCAAACTTTTCGGAAATTACTGTAACTGGGCACTTTTCCTAATGTAAATATCAGTCAAAACTGTTTATTTATCGCGAAGACTGCACACTGCAATTTAATGTTAGGTCAACCAGTCGTCTTCAATCACCAGCTGACATTACCGCGAGTCGCGATGTTTTGACGTTTGAGGTGGGCGTGGCGCTGTACTGCCGCTGGAGCTGCGTGAGGTTGCGCTGCTGTTGCAAGTCGTCGTAGTTCTCCGTCGGCCGCTCCGTGGCGCTGCAGGCGGGTGTAGTTTGTAGTTTGGCCGCTAGATGCCGGGACGGCGCTCGGTGTCTCGAAGTCGCGTCGCTCGCCGTGGTGGGATGTCGTGTGAAATCACCTCGCAGATCGAAGCTCTTTGTCGCGGCTGCTACACAGGTCTGCGTGACGTCACTCAATAATTGCGTCGCCACAACACATTGTCGTACGTATAACAGTTTATGGGTCCACACGAAGCTGTCCGATTTTCACTGTTCAAAAAGCAATTTCAGTAAAAATACTATCACTAAACACTTCTTTAACAACTTTCGTGACGAATACTTGGCTCGTTTTCCTATTTTACTGTTCACACGTGTCTTTCTTTAGTGTCCACTTTTCACAGTTTTTCGTGCGGATTTACGCGCTTGCACATTATAACACAGTCTATTGACACTATTATTCTCATCTAATATGGCAAGAAAAAAGTTTAGTCACAATCGTAAGATATTATTACTTCGTATTGTTCAAAAATACACTGTTCTTTGTTGCGATTTTAAAGTTTATGCGCTATCCCGATCCAATATTGAAAAATATTTTCTCGCGTTAAGCAAGGTAAAATTACCTATTGTTCATTACGATTCGTCCGAAATTTGCACTTGTCCTTTCACGGTAAGCCAAGGGTGTAACACTCCCTTATAATTTGGTGTATCCGCTCGTTCGCGGATCTGAATAGCAGCCCACATAAGTATTAATTAATATGACCGTGTACCTAATGGGGCTGGCAATCGGATTGGACTGCTTGGGAGTTGTTACATTCCATTCTGTCCTTCTCAAATGCCGTAATAATGAACTGTCTGTTGGCAAGAAGAACAACAAACGCAGCTTCGCTAATCAAGACCTATATTCTTATCAAAAACACCAAAATAAGGAGACAGCCACTGCCTTCGTCATACACTGTTAATAACGGCTAATCTCAGCACAGGTTTCTTCGTTATTCATCATCGTCACACGCAAAATCCAATCACTGTAATCCAACACTGTAATCCAAATAATGCCGACGCGGTAGACGCGGAATCTCAATAACGGCACACAAATATCACTGAATCACTCTAATAATTATACTGTTTCACTTTCCCGTATAATACTAACACAAAGGGGTTAAACCGCGGCGATGGCCACTCCCTTTGTCGGTAATTTGTATCAACCACTGCTGGCTTCTGCACAGCTCTCTGCCCGCCTCGGGGGAACCTACAACGCACACTGAACTCAACTGACTCTCGCTCTCGCGACCCAGCACACTATCGATAGTTGCCCTGTCGACCTGTGCTGATGCAAACTTAGTAGTAAGGGCCTGCGGACCCCTTACAACTTCCTGACACATCTATACTCGATGTTAACAAATTTCTCTTCTTTAGAAACGCTTTCTTTGCCATGGTCAATCTACATTTTATATCCTCTCTACTTCGACCATCATTAGTTATTTTGCTCTCCATATAGTAAAACTCATCTTCTACTTTAAGTGTCTCATTTCCTAATCTAATTCCCTCACCATCACCTGATTTAATTCGACTACACTGCATTTCCTCGTTTTGGTTTTGTTGATGTTTATCTTATATCCTCCTTTCAAGATACTGTACATTCCGTTCAGTTCCTCTTCCAAGTCCTTTGGTGTCTCAGACAGAATTACAATCTCATCGGCAAATCTCAAAGTTTTTATTTCTTCCCTGGACTTTAATTTCTACTTCTGTTTCCTTTACTGCTTGTCAATATAGAGACTGAACAACATCGGTGATAGTCTACAACCCTGTCTCACTCCCTTCCCAACCACTGCTTGCCTTTCATGCCCATCGGCTCTTATAATTGCCATCCAGTTTCTGTACAAATTGTAAATAGCCTTTCGCTCCCTGTATTTTACCCCTGACACCTTCAGAATCTGAAAGAAAGTATTCCAGTCAACATTATCAAAAGATTTCTCTTTGCCTACAAACGTTTCTACGGAATCGAAACTGATCTTCCACGAATCGTCTTCTACTAGTTATTCCATTCTTCTGTAAAGGATCTGTATTAGTATTTTGCATCCGCGACCTACGAAACTGGTATTTCAGTAATTTTAACACCTGTCAGCACCTGCTTTCTTTTGAATTTGGATTATTATTAGTATATTCTTCTTGAAGTCTTTGGGTGTTTCATCTGTCTCATACATCTTTCTCATCATATGGAAGAGTTTTGTCATGGTTGGCTCTCCCAAGCCTATCAGTAGCTCTACTAGAATATTGTCTACTGCCGGGGCCTTGTTTCGACTTAAATCTTTCAGTGCTTTGTCAAATTCTCCACGCATTATCATGTCTCCATTCTCATCTTCCTCTACGTCCTCTTCCATTTCCACAACATTGCCGTCAGCTACGTCTCCGTTGTAGAGATCCTCTGTAAACGAGATGGCATATTATCAGATTCTGTGATAATAGATGTAATGCAAAATCAAAACTTACGAGAAGAAGAAAATTAAAAAGGAAGAGAAAAAGGAGAAAGGTAATGATATAATGAAGAAGTGACTCTAAAACGAGTGAAGTACTTTGGGCAACAATTGCAGGAATTATAAAGTGTGGTCTACAGGTAATCTAAGGGAAGTATACATTGAGTTGCAGTTTTCTGAGGATGCAAGGCGATATTTTATCTTTGAGACGAAAGATGTTAGTCATTTTTTTGGTGTTACGCGACATGCTTTTCCGTTGCTGAATGTTTGCGACACAGAAAAACTTCAGAGCAGATATTTATGCTACGTGTCCCTTTTGAGTTTAAATTATGTGGTTAAGTAGGGTTGCATTGAGGGACGACGGAACAAACAAAATTAACTATTTCCTGTAACTTTGCTACACCAGGATGGTTCTCATAGGCAAGAGTGCGTTTAGGAAGATGCCAACAGTTCGATAGTTGCCGCCGTTTGAATATTGTTGTAGAATGTCAGAGTAGCCAAAAATAGAAATGCTGTTTTATCGTTGTGAGTGGTGAATTACCATAGCTCTCAGGCTTTGTAATTTGCACTTCTATGACGGACACCATTAGAAATAAGTAGGTGTAATTTCACCGGTGGAACTAAACTGCGCTTTTGTTTACTCTTCTTAGTCGTAGAATATTACTCACTACAGCTTATTGCTGCAATAAAAGTTTAAACTGCGCAAAAGTAGGCCTACGTGAGGGATGTAGAGTCACTGGTGAGCCATCGGGGTGATCCTACTGGTCGGCTGTTGGTAGAGGGGGACATTGATAAAAACATTGATGAAAGGCATTGTCCACAGATGTAAGATAACAAGAGCGTGTTTTCTGATGCATTCACTTTTACTGCTCGGCTAAGTGCCTTTTGTGCCGAGCAGCGTCTTTAGTTACTGTCGTAAAACGAGTAATGGAACGCCACAGAGAGCTGCGTGGAAACGTTCATTCCTGCTTGCGGTGTTGCTCAACGTCCGCAGCTTTTATGACAACATAAGTCAGCCCGTCGAGGTATGTGCGAATGTCGGACTGACTTAGGACGTGTTACGTGTCAAGTTTTCCTAAATCAGGAAGAACTCTTTTCAAGTCTTCCTTCGGGTAGATGCGACGGCAGTACAATATTTGTGAAATGGCGACTTTTTCCGCCTTCGACTACAACTGTTATTTATATTCCGCCATTGCACAGTTTCGGGCGTTAAGCCATTTTTTTGCGGTAGCTGTAAAGAGCGAACCGTATTCACATATAATATATAATAATGATAAATGAAAAAATAAAAGTAATAAAATTACAATAAGTGACGGTTAACCGCTGTGTTGATGCAGTAGAGTGTACCCGACGTGCTATGACGGATAAACATAAAATTTATGAGAAGTAGTGAAGCTTGTATTCGATATAAAAACACTTTAAAAATAGTAATACAAATGAGAAAAGCGCTCAGTTGCAGCCGCCATAAAGCAAGCTGTCATAGCACCGTCAATCGTCTAACAAATAATGGTGACTGCTGAGTATACATTATGGCTTCGTCCTCGTTCGTGTCGACACAATGGCTGTCGTTACAAAGGTGGGAAGTGGCACTTCAAATTTTGCAACGCATCTCTTTACCAGCGCAGTGCACAATGATGTTCATAGTAATCTATTTGAAGTTATCACACACACCACATAGCTGTCGGTGTAAACAAATAAGAGTATATAACAAGAGCAGGCAGCATAAATCTTCCACAAATTTGCAGACATGATATTAGGTCGTTGTGAAGGGTATCTGTCGGCGAAAGATCTGGCTGGGGATCGGTGCTCGTGATGAAAGTGTCCCATGAAAGTAGGGCATCTATTAACATCGAAGGTGGGAAGACGGTACCAGCACACACATGAAAGAAAAACATTTGATGTTTAGATGGACTGAGTTTCCGGATCTGCACATTAGTGATAAGTGAATAAATATTGCATAAATAACGTGGTCATATTTATTTGTTGTACAACGGGTGGCAGTAGGACGTAAAACGGAAGTTTGCGAGAGAACACGTATGTGCTGAACAAGCTAACAGGCTAAACAACTAATAAATGGGTGATTGTTGCTGTTCTTCATAACATTCCCGGCTGAGTTACAAAATTACATTTACAAATGCGTTATGGAGACCCCAGCACGATTTATCATTAATGATTAATTATGGGAGGGTCAGAGGAATCCTTCAATGGCGACATTCACACAAGAAAACCTTCACCAGTATGCACGTGGTTACTTTGGCTTGAGTGCACGAAGCAAGTGAACAAGAATTCATCGATAAAAAAATTGTTAATAGTTGCACGATGGAAGAAATTCTGAAACTAATTTGGAAGTTTTACCCCGAGAATCAGATAACAGTGACATGTAACGATTCTCACAATCCGTGAACACGTGGTCATCACAAATACAATTTCTGCATATAATGGGTGGTAAACTTCAGAGTAGCTGACCACATTGGATAAGATACATTACTGTGAGTAACTATCTGCGAACTTAAGGCTCTCAGATCCGTACTTGACACATGCTGAGACAACAAACCACGAGGAATGTAGAATCCGAACTAAAATCTAAATTAGTGACGTTTCAGAAATCTATTCACTTATACTATACACGTGAGATGACCAACGAACTAAATCGGACTGAACTGAGAAGATACGAGTCCGCATGTTTGAACAGAGGTAGAGCAGAACAACGGCTTGCATGCGCGGCCAAGTGCAACTGGTTATAATGTTCCGAAATTAACCAGAAAAATTCCGTATACCGCTCAACGAGCAATGAGCTGAAATCTCCAAAAAAATTAGCTAATGAACTGACTATAAATAGACCCACTCACACTTAGTAGGTGTCGCCCGTCTCGCATCTCACGGAACACTGCCGAGCGAACTTTTTTGGAATCCACGCCTGCCGCTCCTCCGGAAGTGCCCGGAGAACTCCCTATTGTGTGGTGCCAACCTGCACAAGAGCTTCGTCGAAGGTGAACAGAAACCTCTTTCCTACTTGGTATGTGCTTTATGGGGTTGGCAATTCTGCCACAGTAGAGTACTACTTTTACTCTCACAAGATCTAGATACTGAAATTTGTCTTGTACACTCTCATTCGCGCTTTTCATTCATCACGTGAGAGGAGAAGAGGATGCATATACTGACATATTGAACATAGATGTATTGAATATGGGTTTGGGGCTCAGATAATTACCAAAAATCATAGTAAAGCGTGAAGTGAAATAAAATTAATTTACCTTGTGGCCACTATAGACACACTCAGCTGCTAAGTCTTCATGTAGTTTACAGTTCGCGCCAATAAATGAGGTGCCAGACGTGGGTACATGAAATTAAATGTTAAGCAAAATGATGAAGAGGCTCATGTCGAGATTCTTCAGTTGCTCAAAAATAGTGTAGAACTTCTCGGCACAATAAAATTAAATGTTAATTGTGTCACTGAGCAAAAAATCTTTAACACGTCTTCAATACTGTACGATGTTCCCAGGTACATTCCCACAATGGCTCATCAGTATTGTTCTATTTTTCTTTTGTTCTTTAGATAAGGTGCATGGCAACTTTGTCACTAGTGAACATTCATGAGAAAATTAAATTACATATCAGTAAGTTAAGCCACACAATCACTTCATTAACGCATTAAAAAATTATAACGTAAACGGAGAATACAAATATTGATGTGAAGGTTATCTAAATCTGATTTCAGATCAAAATCGCACGGAATTAGGTTACAGTTTCAGTTTACAAATTATATATTTGTAAACAAACTATAATCTCGTTCATGGCTATTTTGCTATGAAATCATATGTTAGATAACCTTCAAAGCAATTTCCTCGTGTCACAATATGTAAAGTACAACTGTTTACATGGGCCAAATACTGCTTCCTCTTGTAAAGGAACCTGCCATAACGATGGAATTAAGAACAGCTGCAACTGAACAAGTTGTGCTGATCTGAGAGGGAGTTAGGAACGGTGATGTAGAGGGGGTGAGGGCTGGGGGGCTACAGGTAAGGTAGCAACTGAATGTCAATGTTTCGCCGTAGATGTGTATGAAAGTACACAGCATACCAGTGGTGAATTTTGGACACTGCATAGCGGCAGGCGGAAACCAGCATTCTGATAGTGTAAGTGGAAATGCTGAAGAGAAATTAATTCGATGTATTCACCAAATTGTTTTGACGTCAAGCATATAAATGCGCAGAAAGAAAACTCCATAGCACTAAATTACTTTCTGTTATGAGATGGATTGCTTGCGCGAGGCGGCTATACAGATTTTTTTTTAATTTTTTTTTAATTTTTCTTTTTTATTTTTAACAAAAATGGGACTCCTTCCTCCCCTATAGCCCTACCTTTTCCTCTCCAAAATTGCCGCCATCCTCTAGTGTCGACGCAGCACATAAAGCATGATGCTGTTAGTAGCATGACTCATTGCCATAAACTGGAAATAAAAGCGGAGGTTCGTCACGAGGCCAGTAGGGTTAGGCAACAGCTGTGGGCAAAATACATGGCAACACAATAATTTACAGTAACTTACTAAAAGAAATTTTAAAATGCTTAGCTGGAACGTGAAGACTGCGTGACAATATGGTTTAATGTCCACTGGCACTAATCTATCGTTAAGCATTGAATAGTACAAAATCCAGCGAACGATAACTAACATCACCCTTATAATGTCCAGTTTTGCTCTTCTTGGCGGCGGCTGTGAATGAGTGCTGAAGCACTGAGATACGAGTCCATTTGGGAATTATTAATGTGACTTAATGGAAATAAGAAACATAGCCTTTGTCATCTGCGCCATTCCTGAAGTCTAATGTTAACTATATTGCACCTTAGTTCTAGGCAACTCGGCGATCTTCTAGGTAAGCTGTCCCGTATGCACATCTACATCTCTACATACATGCTCCACAAGACATCATACGGTGCACAGCGGAGGGAACACTGCACGGTTAGTTGGCGTTTCCTTTCTTGTTCCATTTTAAAACTTATTTTGATGGTTCTTAGGTGAAATTTATGTTGGCGGCAGTAGAATCGTTCAGCAACTTCAAACGCCGGTTCTCTAAATTTTATCAATAGGGTTGCTCTAAAGGCACGTCACCCACGCTCCAGGGATTCCCATTCAAGTTCCCGAAGCACCTCCACAATATTTTTCTGCTGTTTAAACCTACCGGTAACGAATCTAGCAGTCGGCCCCTGAATTGCTCCGATGTCTTCCTTTAATACGACGTGGTGCGGATCCCAAGCCCTCAGGCACAACCCAACAATAGGTCGCACTAGCGTCCTACATGTGGTTTCGTTTACAGAGGAACCACTTTCCTTTGGAGGACACAGCAATTACAAAAGCTAACAGAAAAACAGTAATTCTGAAGATTACTGTTGTTCTGCCGAAATATGTACAACTGAAGTCCACGACGTACCGGGTATAAAAAGACTACTAATACAAAATTGTAGGAGAAAAAAAATTAACACTTCCTTATTGATAAGGTGCATCGTTTCCCTACTAGGGGTCGACATAATTTCTCACTGTAGACTCTTAGGGACGGTGTTGAACTGCTGTGCGATGAATATTGTTTTACATATGTTGCTGAAAATATTGTACAGTGGTCCATGTACATCAGTACACATGCCGGCCGGAGTGGCCGAGCGGCTCTAGGCGCGTCAGTCTGGAACCGCGCGACCGCTACAGTCGCAGGTTCGAATCCTGCCTCGAGCATGGATGTGTGTGATGTCCTTAGGTTAGTTAGATTTAAGTAGTTCTAAGTTCTAGGAACTGATGACATCAGATGCTAAGTCCCATAGTGCTCAGAGCCATTTACATCAGTACACAACTGGCACTTGCAAGTCACTGATTGTCTAACATACTCAAAAGAGCTATATATTTTGTAAACAATGGTTACAGCTTCGGCCAAACAAGCACCAACCACTTCCGGAGTGTCTATCTGTGTCTCATAAAGCAAATGCTGTACCTGCCACCCACAGAAATCCCTAGGAGTGTTGTGTTACTCCCATTTTCACATGCTAAAGGCCATCATATCAAACTGAAATCAAGGTCGCACTTTATCAGACTGTAATGTACAATGTGATAATTCAGGATCAAGGATATAAAAATGTCTCAAAAAAGTATTTTATGCGTTTCATGGGAACGTAATCCAAATAACAAAGATGTATTTGGAACGGTATGTGTAACAAATCTTAACATTAGAAACAATTGCTCAAGCGAAATATAGCCTGTAGAAAGACTGGCAAAAGCAAATTTCTGGTTATTCGTGTGAGAACAATATTTAAAAGAACCTTCATCTTCAGTCCTCCTCCATAGCAGAGTGGTCAGCGTGAAGGACCTGGGTTAGATTCCCGATATTGGCGCGAGGACTATAACGGGGTGCAATCAGCCTCGTGATGCCAACTGAAGAGCTACTTGACAGAACAGTAGAGGCTCCAGACCAGCAATGCTGACAATGACCGGGAGAGCGGAGTGCCGATAATCCCCCCTCCATTCCATATCGCATCGAGTGATGCCATTGACAGAGTATGACATAGGGGTCGGTCAGTGCCCAAGGACCTCCCGAGGCCTGTGGACGAAGTTAACGTTTTTAAATTCATCTATCATCCTTAAAAAAGTTTCCGACTGTGCGTGCAAGCTTCCGGATCGTCCAACACCCGTTTAGTTCTATTGGTGGCCTCTCAGTGAGTTGTTATCAGAAAACCTAACCTTCAGTTTTCAGTTTCTTCAGATGAGACCTTGTTCAGTGAACTCGCAGACCGAGTGTTACAGTTCAGTGAACTCTCGGAACGCGTGTCATTACTTATTAAAAAATCATCATGAGTTGGCCCACAATTGTTGCATAATGTTAAGTTTGGTGTCTTGCGCACAATTTCTGGTATTTTACAAGCGACACAGGAACTCCGTGCAACCGGTGGTACGTGACACATCTTCCTGACACAGTCAACGATAGTTAACACTGTGACCGTTACCTTTGTTGTTAACATTATTAAGTCAAAGTGCTTTCTAGCTGCTTCAGGATGTATAGAAAAGCGACGTATCTTGCATTATACACACAGCAAAAAAAGTTTTGCATCACCCCGGTACCCAGAACTCCTGAAGATAGACGTTGATTGTGGGTATTGTATCACAGACAAAGCCCCATTGACTGTTCATAGGTGTCACTAAACACGTCCAAATATCTAAAAAATTACGCATGAGCAGCGCCTATTAGTCGGAGGAGGTCCGACAGTCGATCAGGTCTAATCATTCCACCAGGAAGGAGGTACACGGCACATGTTGTCTGTAGTTCAACCATGCCTGGACGGCCAATACCGCGGTTCGATCGCGTCCTCATTCTTACTTTGTGCCACGAAGGGCTCTGAACAAGGGAAGTGTCCAGGCATCTCTGAGCGAACCAAACGATGTTGTTCGGACATGGAGGAGATGCAGAGACAGGAACTGTCGATGACGTGCCTCACTCAGGACGCCCAGGGGCTACTGCTGCAGTGGATGATCGCTACCTACAGATTATGGGTCGGAGAAACACTGCCGCAACGCCACCATGTTGAATATTGTTTTCCGTGCAGCCACAGGACGTCGTGTTACGACTCAAACTGTGCGCAATAGGCTGCATGAAGCACAACTTCACTCCCGACGTCTATGGTGAGGCCCATCTTTGCAACCACGACACTATGCAGAGCGGTACAGAAGGGCCCAACAACATGCCGAATGGACCCTTCAGGATTGACATCACGTTCCGTTCTCTTCACCGATGAGTGTCGCATATGCCTTCAACCAGACAATTGTCGGAGACTTGTTTGGAGGCAACCCGGTCACGCTGAATGCCTTAGACACACTGTCCAGCGAGTGCAGCAACTTGGAAGTCACCTGCTGTTTTGGGGTGGCGTTATGTGGAGCCGACGTACGCTTGTGGTCGTTGAAGGCGCCGTAACGGCTATGCGATACGTGAATTCCATCCTCAGACCGATAGTGCAACCATATTAGCAGCATATCGGCAAGGCATTCGTCTTCATGGACGACAATTCGTCGCCATATCGTGCACATTTTCTGAAGGACTTCCTTCAGGATAACGACATCGCTCGATTAGAGGGGCCAGCATGTTCTCCAGATATGAACTTTATCGAACCACATGCCTGGGATAGATTGATAATGGCTGTTTATGGACGACGTGACCCACCAACCACTCTGAGGAATCTACACGAATCGACGTTAAGGAGTCGGACAATCTGGGCCAACAGTGCCTTGATGAAGTTGTGGATAGTGTGCCACGACGAATACAGCTATGCATCAATGCAAGAGGACGTGCTACCGAGTATTAGAGGTACAGGTGTGTGCAGAAGTCTGGACCATCACCTCTGAAGGTCTCGCTGTATGGTGGCACAACATGCAATGTGTTTTTTCATGAGAAATAAAAAGGGTGGAAATGATGTTTAAGTTGTTCTCTGTCCAATTTTCTGTACATGTTCCGGAATTCTCGGAAACGAGGTGATGCAAAACTTTTTTTGATGTGTGTATCTGCAGTTCCTACTTACCTTTGCTTGATATGCAGAGTTAGTCATTAGTACATTTTGGAATCCAGAAGACAACTGTACGATAATTACAAGAAAGACAGGCAACAAACACATGTCAGTAGATAGAGCACATTCCCATAGTTTCTGTTGGTGGCGTATTTGCACTAGAGTCAGGGGCGTCAAAACATGCGAACAAATGATCCGCTTAGTATTGTCTCATCTAGTTAGTGTGCCCCTGCAGATAGGCATCTTAGTGAACAGAGTTCCCATACGGGCTGTCATTGCCCTTTCCGTGACAAATTGTGTCAGTGAATTCAATGACCTGCACGCCCGTGTTGGCGTTCGATGCGTCTCGACCGCTGCCCATATTCAGCAGCTGAAATGTAGGCTATATACTTGACCAAACGCCGTATCAACTGAAATGTAGCTATTTTCTGTGCGTCGTTTTGTTGCTACACAGTCGTATTCTGAAGCTAACGATTAATGCTGTATTATTATAATACAGATAGTAAAATATGGTTATCCGTTACTCACCTGGAGATGTGCGCAGCGCGCGGTCTAGTATCTAGCGTTGCTGCCTCCGGATCACGGAGTCCAGGGTTCGACTCCCGACCGGGTTGAGGATTTTCTCTGCCCGGGGGCTGAGTGTTTGAGTTGTTGTCATCATTTCATCATCATCATCATCATCATTCGTGCCAGTGGCTAGCTTTGATTGTGAAAAAATTGTACTGTGTAAAAATTGGTACTTAGTATGGGCGCTGATGTCCGCGCAGTTGTGCGCCCCACAAACCAAACATCATCATCATCAGTTATAGATGTTAGTAATATTCTTATGGAAGGTACTGAAATGTGAGTCCCGGTGAATTCTACATTTTTCGGACAGCAACATTTGAGAAGAAACGTAATTTAATGTACTCAGAATCCATGAAAACTGGACAGACCAGCCATAAAAGGGTGGTAAACAGTAACAGAGGCCAGTCTTCCAGACGATGATGACCGGCCGTTGTGGCCCAGCGGTTCTAGGCGCTTCAGTCTGGAGCCGCGCGACCGCTACGGTTGCAGATTCAAATCCTGCCACGGGCATGGATGTGTGTGATGTCCTTAGGTTAGTTAGGTTTAAGTAGTTCTAGGGAACTGATGACCTCACATGTTAAGTCCCATTGTGCTCAGAAACATTTGAACCATTTTCCAGATGATGATACGGCTTCGTTAAGTTGGAAATAACGCACTCGATACTATCCACAGTGGAATCTCACGAAAAGAATGCCTATAGTACACTCCAGACGCGTAATCACCCTGGAATCTCACTGACTGGAGTAGAACTGTCTTCAGTGATGTTTCTCTTCTTCAAACTGAGCCCTGTTGACCAGCAAAGACCTGTCTGGAGACGCCCCGGACAGAGGTGGGATACCAACATGACGAGGCCCGCCAAAAGGCACGACTACGGGGTGTGATGTTCTGGGGTGGCATTCCTTTCCACAGCTGGACCTCTTTAATTATCATCTGCGGCACTCTTACAGCACAGTACCATTTCGACGCTATTCTACGCCCCATTATATTGCTCTTCATGGCAATCCATCCTGTGCTTACACTTGAGCAAGATAGTGCTCGCCCGCACACTGCGGGGGTTTCTACTACTTGTGTTCGTGCGCGCCAAACACTGCCTTGGCCACCAAGATCGCCGGATCTCTCCCCAACTGAGAACGTTTGGATAATTATGGGCAGAGCCCTCCAACCAGCTCAGCTTGTTGACGATCTAAGACGTCAGTTGGACAGAAGTTGGTACGATATCCCTCAGGAGGAATACAACCGCTCTGTCAGTTGATGCCAAGCCAAATAACAACGTGCATAAGGCCAAGAGATGGACCGACGTGATACTAATTTGATCAATTTGTGCAGCTGTTTCTCTTGAACAGGTAATTCAGTTTTTCTGAAAATGAGATCACTTCTTTGTCTGTACATGTAAATCATATCTACCAATTTCTGTCCCACTCTGATAATTTCTTCATGGTACGTCTTTCTTTTCTTAGTGTGTATATTAAAAGTGTAGAACACGTAAGTAAAAGTCTAGTTTACATTTGCGAAGTACCGCCATTCTAAATCACAAGTCAATGCGGACTACTTGTAGCGTTTGGCGTAAAATCAAGCGAACAATAATGAAAAATTATGTATTAATCAAACAATACGTATTAATCAAACAATTTTGTATTTATCTCTCTCAAAAATATTGATCCGACTGTATTTCCTCAGGCTGGGTGGCAGTGTAGACTTTCCTGTTGCCACAGTGTAGAGTAGGGACAGTAAGCTGCCGGATTTGGTTCGTCTCTCTATTTAGTAGTGATCAGCGCCCAAGGACAGAACAGAGAGTCACTAGGAACATAGGTTTTCTCGTTAATGTAGGGCGCGAATGACTAACCGTGGTTGTCTGACGGTTCTGGTTTTGAGAAACTATTTAATTTTCCATAGAAGCGTATTTACGTTTGACTGAAATGTTCCTACATGGCCCCAAAGAGTCCCTCAGTTTGGATCCCTTCCAAGGTTTGTATGGGCAACAATAAACGCTACACTGCGTATGTTTAACTTCTAGTTCGATACATTGTTGGTACACCCAGTACACCCATTGAAAGTGCTGCATGAGCCAGTTTAGGTGAAATAGTGAGCAAGTGTTTATGAAGTCTATTACATTCGAAATACACGTTCAGGCTAAGAACGAAAGAGAGCTTACTCAATCAATACTTGAAGGGTACCAGTGTTGACCTACGAGAGTCATTGCTGCTACTCAGGAAAGAGAATTTTAACGAAGGATCCTCATGTCCGTCCTTCATGTGCATTTATTACCGAAATTTCTTGCTGTAAACTGTAACGTCCACCAACGCTTGTTAACTTCATCCACAGTATGAAAGTCGATTTTGTCTTTTGCCGTGCACAAAAGACACAGGAAAGATAGACACTGCACTGTCTCTCATTCATAGACGGTTTTAGAACTTGTTTGTTATCTCCAAGATGTTAACACCCGCTCCACCTCATTCCATTGCATTAGCATTCTGTTATAATTACAGTTACCCTCAAAACTTATCCGGTAATTTCTTATGTCTGAAGAGAGAACCGCTGTTATACCACTGGGATGGCTACAGATAAAGAGTATACGAGACTCCGTTATCTTATTTCTTACATTAACTCATTCTTCATTACGTGCTTCATGTGTTATTGTTTGACCAAATCGCAATATCACGATAAACAAATTTCAGTGGGTCTGGAACGACAGTTATTGAGTATTTACCGAAATGTAAAATGACACGAAACTTGCTGGCAGATTCAAACTGGGCTGCTATCCTGGTCTTTACCTTTCGGAACAAACACTGTCAATGAATGAGATTCAGAACATCTTATAGCTCACGTGTTGGGTAGAGTGGGGCTGGGGAAGGTGGTCTGACAGGCGATGGTGAATTTAGCAAAAACCATTTTATCAAAAGCAACAAGTTGCTTGATACATGACAGGAATAGATAATAAACAAAGAATACTTCAAGTTTTTTTCCCTCCCCACAGTTCTTGAGGAATTCGGAACCAGAATAGCGCAAAGAAACTAAAATTCCTTCCGGCTCAATCGTAAAACAAATCAATATTAAGTGACAGGAACTGCAACGATCTAAAAATCACAACACTCTCGTCTACCATTAAATTACAATTAAGTGCAGAATCAGAATTATCTTTCAGCCAGAACTAAAATAATACAAATAGTAAAATCAGCCTTCGTCACTCAGGCTTTACAAGAGGACATTCACCGATATACAACCGAAACTACCTCTAACAACCAGTCGCTCCATGGACTACACCCTACTGTTAGTATCACTGCCAAAGAGCTGTACTAAAATAGCCCCAAGGTGTACAAATCTCAGTATACTGATATGGGTCTTCCCGCAAATATCTCACATAATTTACAACCTGATGTTTTCTGCTCGCTCATAACTGCAACACTAAGTGAGCTACACATGCAGCATAGATGAACAGTTTTGTGTCCACACGCCAACATGTCAATACCGGACATGCTTCCTAGGAGAATCTAATCTTTAATGGTTTGCTCTTGAACGTGAAGCTACTAACCAAAGAACTTACTACTACTAACAACTGCCGGCCGGAGTGGCCGAGCGGTTCTAGGCGCTACAGTCTGGAACCGCGCGACCGCTACGGTCGCAGGTTCGAATCCTGCCTCGGGCATGGATGTGTGTGATGTCCTTAGGTTAGTTAGGTTTAAGTAGTTCTAAGTTCTAGGGGACTAATGACCACAGCAGTTCAGTCCCATAGTGCTCAGAGCCATTTGAACCATTTGAACTACTAACAACTATAATCATTAGTCTTCAAATGAAGCAAGTACTGATGTAATGTTGACTGAAACTATATTGTTCCAGAGATCTTTTCATATCTCAAACATCGTGATGTATATATACAGACTGAAGCGTTGAATGAAAACTGGCACCAGTGCCGGGACTTGAACCTGGTTCTCTTGCTCACTAGGCAGAATCGCTAACCACTACGCCATCCTTCATGTACACACTATGGAGGTTGACACTTGAAAAGGTCTCTGAAATCAAACCACCCAATTTCATTTGATGAAAGCACCTTTGTTTGGGTCTCAGGCAGGATCATCCATTTCGTTCGATGGTGAAGTGCTAGTCTCGTACAGTGGGAGAGCCACTGCAATGCTGTTCGAGTTTAGGAATACTATGTGGGGAATTTCAATCGATGAAAGAGGCATGCTAGGATAGTCCGTGCTGTTGTAGAAAGCCACTGTGCCAAAGTACTTAGCGCACTAAAAGTCTGCAATAAACGCAACTGCCATTATAATTTACCCTGCTTTTAGTTATTAGGTAGTAGTACGAGCCCGTGACCATTCTGTGTAACCTCACGTCAATAGTACTTCTCATTTCCGCAATATTTGCGGTGCACGTTTTCACACACGTTCCATGTGACGAAGCCAGTGGGGGTTGTCAACAGACCAATAGTACAAATTTCGGCGGTTTACTTGGCCATGATTGCTAACGTGGCTCCACACTCGCATTGTAATAATCACAATTTATAATGTCGCAAAGCTCTCATCTCGAGAGAAATAATCAGGCGCCCAAAGCGAGTAAGAAATATTTAAACACACGATACTGTGCTCCGCGGCCCACCGTGTGATATATGCCAGCCACGATCCATTGCACTCGAGGCACAATGCTTTCTATGCTCACTGTACACTGTATCTATCCCTCACAACTGTTAACTCTGACCAGCTGACACAAACACTACAGGTCACTAATGCATGCACGTAGTGCTCTTTTCGCTCGTAGCAAAAGAAGCCTTGTCTGCATATCATCCCTTCCTGGAATGGCCGTTCTCTCTCGCCACCAGAAATGATGCCGACTGCCCTCTTGACCTGTTGTGTCCACACCATTTGGCCATGCCTCGCTGCGACCACTAGCATTTCGAGTATCCTGACTCCACGGCGCAACAACTCGCAGTTGACTCCCTTGGATATTGCCTACCAACTGACTGACTTGCGACCAGCTCCAACTGCAGCCCACTACGACGAGTCGGGCATGCCGTCCCTGTTAGACCAGTGCACATACCCGGCCCAGCAACACATCAAGACTCGTCCACTGTTAGCTACAGCGACTCCCGGTGGAGAGTGAAGTTGTCGTCGCTGCGTCTCGCGGTCCACTGGCCACATCTCCAGACCCAGCCCGCTTTCACCACCAGCCTCAGTTGTAGCACCAGGCTCAAACGAGTCCAGCAGTGACCACTGGCGATGCGCCACAGGATACCCGGCCGCTTCCCACTGAATAACACGTACACAACACATAAGCCACATGGATGATACCAAATGATGAAACAGTAATACACAGACAAAACAACAGAAATCTGTCAATAGATCAAAAATGACAGGACACGGCCGGTTACTGTACCTAATTAGACCAAATTAAAATAAAGTAACTGTAACACAAATATCTATCAAATAAACACACATATAATACAAAAAACGTAAACAAAACGTAGATATTAGAACAGTTATGTGAGGGAAGAATCGACTTGTGAAATCCGAGACCTATGTCGTGTATTGATTGAACAACGGGTTCCACTGCCCGAGGCCGTCGGGCTCGGAAGACCACTTATCTGAGCAGTGCCGGTGGTGGGACAACTATCTGCAACCCTTTCTTTTCATACTCTTCTTAAAAATTATTATTTTGAGTACTAATCACATCTGTAACTTGTACATAAGCGGACAAAAATTACGCTGTGTAGAAAATTTTCCTGTGCAGTTAGGGCCATGGTTACCGATGGAATAAGTGGAGCGCTACGACCCACACAAAATTTATCCGGGGTTGTTCCCTAGTTGTCTAAATATGGTGTTTTCCTCAGGAGATGTCGGTTGTTCGTAGCGCAGCAAGTCACTGCCTTCCACAGTTTCGTCCGTCCCAGATCACCTGGAAATGCCGCGCGGGGTAGCAGCGCGGTTTGCGGCACCGCGCCACGATCCGTGCGGCTCCCGCCGTCGGAGGTTCGAGTCCTCCCTCGGGCACGGTTGTGTATGTTGTCCATAAACTTAGTTTAAGTTACATAAAGTAGTGTATAGGCTTAGGGACCGATGAGCTGAGCAGTTTGGTTACATAAGACTTGACCACAAATTTTCGAAGTGTTTCGCCTTCCAACGGTGCTAGCTACGGCTCAAAAGCCGTCAACCGTTCCCTCTCGCAAAACACTCGCACCAGAGCAGCGCGGCAGCACCAGCGACTTGTCGCCAACTTCAAATTCACAGCACTACCGCTAAAGGCCTGATTCAAGAGTTAAATCACTCAGTACATCTTTCCTGTTATTCGGACGCCACTTGAAGCCTCCTGCGTTTCTGCTGCGCTAACAGACTTGGAAGGAAGAATATGGCGGGGAACCTCTTACATCGTCCATCAGAAAGCTTGATACAGCGCGACCTGCCGGCCGCATGTGGCCCGTCAATGATCCGTTGGCGGCCCGACCCCCACCGTTCGGTTTTGCACTTTTTTTTTAATCATCTTTCACAACCTCCCAGAGAGGGCGGGCTCTTTGAAACTGTAAAGGGCGTATTTTAACAGGTTTAAATTTATGAAACAAGTTGTGTAGATAATCTTTAATGATTTGTTATTATCATTAGATGTTTTCGGACCGTGGTCCATGGGTGTCCTTGAATATTCCCGACGAGATAAACCTGTATTCTACACTGAAGAGCCAAAGAAACTGATACACCTGCCTAATATCGTGAAGGGCCCCCACTAGCACGCCAAAGTGCCGCAACATGACGTAGCATGGACTCGACTAATGTCTGAAGTGAACTGACACCATGAATCCTGTAGGGCTGTCCACAAATCTGTAAGTGTACGAGGGGGTCGAGATATCTTCTGAACAGCACGTTGCAAGGCATCCCATATACACTCAATAATGTTCATTTCTGAGGAGTTTGGTCGCCAGCGGAAGTGTTTAAACTCAGAAGAGTGTTCCTGGAGGCACTCTGTATCATTTCTGGACTTTGAGGTGTCTCATTGGCCTGCTGTAATTGCCCAAGTCCGTCGGAATGCACAAAGGACATGAATGAATGCAGGTGATCAGACAGGATGCTTACGTACGTGTCACCTGTCAGAGTCTTAGCTAGAAGTATCAGGGGTCCCATATCACTCCAACAGCACACGCCCCACACGATTACAGAGCCTGCACCACATTGAACAGTCCCCTGCTGATTTGCAGGGTCCATGGATTCATGAGGCTGTCTCCATACCTGTGCACGTCTCTCCGCTCGACGCAATTTTAAACGATACTCGTCCGACCAGGCACCATGTTTCCAGTCATCAACATCCCAATGTCGGTGCTGACGGGCCCAGGCAATGCGTAAAGCTTTGTGTCGTGAAGTCATCCAGGGTACATGAGTGGGCCTCCGGCTCCGAAAGCCAGCACTGGTAATGTCTCGTCGAATGGTTCACTCGCTGACACATGATGGCCCAGCACTGAGATCTGCAGCAATTTGCGGATGGGTTGCACTTCTGTCACGTTGAACGATTCTCTTAAGCCGTCGTGGTCCCGCTGTTGCAGGATCTTTCTCCAGCCGCAGCCATGTCGGATATATGATATTTTACCGGATTCCTGATATTCAGGGTACACTCGTGAAATGGTCGTAAGCGGAAATCCTCACTTCACTCACTTCACCGCTACCTCTGGGATGCTGTATCCCATCGCTCGTGCGACGACTATAAAATCACGTTCAAACTCGCTTAAATCTTTATAACCTGCCATTGTAGCAGCAGTAACCGATCGAACAACTGCGCTGGACACTTATTGTGTTATATTGGCGTTGCCGACTCCAACGCCATATTCTGGCTGTGTACATATCTCTGTATTTGTATACGCATGACTATACCAGTTGTATACAGGCATTCCAAGATGGATCGGAGAGCCTTTGAAAATCCTGGTAGATGGGGGACTGGTATGGTTTGAGATCTTAGAGGAGGATAATGAGATGAGCTGAAATGGGGTACTAGATATTGTGTTTTCAACGAAGCTCAAAAATCGTAATTAGAGTTCCATACGCCAGTCATGAAATTATTGAACAGTGCTATTTAAGTTTCTTACATAATTATTTTTATCACTCAAAGGTTTTACACGCAAAAATCATGTAACTACACCACGCAACACAATCAAATAATCACTTCTTTCAATCTCCGTAATTGACTCCTTCTGCGACGAGGAAGTTTGAAATTTGGTTCAAAGAAGCGGACAACATTCAGGTGTAACAGCGAAAAAGCACCTCACGGTCGGGCTCGGTGATGCTTCAAACATAAGGGCTGGTGGCATACAGGGCGTCCATGTAATGAACTCTTGTTTTTAGGCTTTGATTCCAATACATATCGCTGTCGACAACGGCAGATCTCATTGCGACAAGCAACAGGAAGACGCTCGTGACAAATTAAAACTTTGCCGCAACTGCCCACCCCCGCCCTCCCACCCCCCGCACGATTCAGTCTTTTCTAAGGACATCATGATGCTGCAACAACACTAAACGGGAAGTCATTCCTTTGGAGAGCAGCCGACCGCGAATTTTGCTTTACTCGTAGTATACTGCGTGGAAGTATTATGAGCAGTTCAAAATCAATTAACGAAATCTGAACGTGATGAGAATCACAGAATTCTGTTACTGATCCTTCATCCCACCTGTGGCATGTGCATGGATGGATGAGACATTGAAACGCATGTGAATAATATGACAGAGGGCACCTATAAGACTCCCCAAGTAGGCAACACCTGCGCATCTTTACACGGCATTTTAAAAGTCCTGCACCGACATCTATCTGCCGATCCATTCCTACCTGCCAAATAGGCAACCCCACTGATTTGCCTTGAGACCAGGAGACGTTAGAGTGGAGTGGACTGTCAGTACTGCCAGCGGGTGGGGATCGTTAAGTAGTATTTCTGTACAGAAATTTTTTTTTAAATGCCCAATAAAGATGCACCGAAGTCGTTACTGAACTGGGAGCTCTAGAGGAACCGTTTTATTAAAATGCGTTTCAGTGTCTCATCTCCCAATGCACGCACCACAGGAGGACGCGAAGAAGGAGGGATGAAAAGGCATGGACATAATTTTCTGCTTCAGATCACGGTCGGATTTCGTCAACTGATTTTGAACTGTCCTTAGTGGTTTCACCCTATTTACCGAAGCAAAACTTGGGGTCACACTACACTGTTAAGGAGTAAGATCACGTTCAATTAGTTTGCAGCCCCACGATGTCCTTAGAAATGGTTGAACGGTCTGGGGGATGTCACCAGTGACAAAATTCAAATATTCATTATCTTTTCAATAAGAAAGTGCACGTAGATTTTTCTTCTTTTTCTTTGCTGCCCATGATAGTCAAAAAATGATTCAAATGGCTCTGAGCACTATGGGACTTAACTTCTAAGGTCATCAGTCCCCTAGAACTTAGAACTACTTAAACCTAACTAACCTAAGGACATCACACACATCCATGCCCGAGGCAGGATTCGAACCTGCGACCGCGCGGTTCGAGACTGTAGCGCCTTTAACCGCTTGGCCACCCGGCCGGCCCATGATAGTCGTACCTGTCCGTCATCGAGATGACAGAAGGATCCCTTGTACGCTGAAACTCTGAAACTCCAATTCACGATCGTGGTCGTATACTCCGTTGGGACCATTTAATCTCCGATAACATCCCACAGATGCCACCAAAGTCACCTCTGAACTACATCCGTCTCATCTGCTCAGCAGCATGAGCAGCGTCCTGTTTCTCAAGCGACATCCAGTGACTAGCCCACGTTCGTGCTTTCCTGACCAAGCCATTCCGCAGTTCCTGCGTCACTACTTACAACACAATACTCCACTCCTCCTTTTATACAGGCGTGTGCAACGCAATGACCAGTTTGGCTTTACATACGAGTGTCTGGATACTTTTTACCTAATCATGTATAACAAGAGTTATAAACTAGAAACAAATATGGCCAAAATGTCCAGGTAGGCCATATAACGATGCTTGTCGTAACAATCGTACGTCGTGCATTACGGAGCATGAGTATAAACATATCTCAGAAATCAGCGGAAGGACTAAGTTCCAAAGTTCACCAACAGTCCAGCTAGCACAATGATTATATATAGGGAGTTAGAGAGATGGGGTACAGTGGTCGACCACCTCCTCATAAGCCACACAGTTCCGTAAACAATACTAAGCGACGCATGAGATGGTATGAAGAGTGACACCGCTGAATAGCGGATGACCGAAAACGAGTAATTTGAAGTGATAATACATGTTGTACCCTGTGGCAATTCGACTGAAAGTTTTCTGTTGGGCGAATTCCTGGGGAACAGTTCCTGCCATCATTTATAGTGCCAATATTGAATTGCATAAGTGTTGATGATGTTTGGTTTGCAGGGCACTTAACTGCGCGGTCATCAGCACCCGTAAGGGATCCCAATCTTTACACAGATCTAGAAACTGTCACGAATGATGATGATGAAATTATGAGAACAACACAAACACCAAGCCCTGGGAAGAGAAAAATCCTCAACCCGGCGGGAATCAAACCCGGGACTCTGTGATCCAGATGCATCAACGCCAGCAGCTAGTGAAATGCACAGCTAGTGTGACTTAAATAATTATAGATCCATCTCATTGCTGACTTCATTTTCTAAAATATTCGAAAAAGTTATGTATTCAAGAGTAGTCTCACATTTAAGTGAAACTAATTTACTCAGCTTGGCACAAATCGGATTCGGGGAGGGTTACTCGACTGAGAATGCTATCTACACATTTCCCCATAAAATAGTACAAGCCCTAAATAACAAATTATCGCCAGCTGGTATTTTTTGTGATCTCTCCAAGACATTTGACTGTGTGGATCATGTCATACTCTTCGAAAAACTCAGATTTTATGGAATTGAAGGCTATATACACAGCTGGTTTGAATCATACTTAATGAACAGAAAGCAAAAAGTTGTGCTGAATAGCACAAATAATGTTGGGAGGGTGATAAATTCTTGTGAATGGGGAGTTATCACAAAGGGGGTCCTACAGGGTTCAATTTTAGGTCCTCTGCTGTTCCTTATTCGTGTGAATGACCTCCCACTTACCGTTCAGCAAGCGGAACTAGTACTTTTAGCAGATGAGACGAGTGTTATAATAAATCCCATTCTAGAAAAGCAGCTGAAGATATTGTTAAGGATGTCTTTCAAAGAACTATTAAGTGGTACTCAGAAAATGGACTCTCCCTTAATTCTGAAAAAAACTCAATATATCCAGTTCTGTACACCGAATAGAGTCATACTGACAATTGATGTAGTATATGAACAGGGCTCAGTTAACAGGGTATATTTCTCCAAAATTTTGGATGTTCACAGAGATGACAACTTGCACTGGAAGAAGCATATTACTGAGCTTCTGAAACAACTAAGTTCAACTTCTTTCGCTCTTCATATAGTTGCTAGTCTTGGTAATAAACGGATCAGCCTCCTAACGTACTTTGCATATTTCCACTCAATAATGTCTTATCAAATAGTTTTCTGGGGTAAGTCACCACTTAGACATTAAGTATTGATTGCACAAAAGAGGGCAGTGAGAATAATTAACGGTGTTCACCCAAGGACGTCATGTAGGCACCTTTTCAAGGAGTTAGGTATTTTAACTTCACCATCAGGGTACATATATTCGCTAATGAATTTCGTTACAAATAATCCATCTCAATTCGCGAAGAACAGTGATGTTCATATGTATAACACTAGATGGAGAAATGACCTATCCTGTTCGTTATTGAAGTTGTCAATTGCAAAAAAAGGAGTACATTATTCAGCAACAAAAATATTTGTCCGTTTGCCCAACAACATAAAGTGTCTGGCAAGTAGCAGATCAAGATTTAAATCTAGCTTAAAATCGTTTCTTTTGGACAACTCCTTCTTCTCCATGGACAAGTTTCGGTTTCAGAAATGGTAAAGAAAAGGATATGTACCTCTGAATGTAGTTGCATGTGTAGAACTAAAAATTTCAATAATATTAATATTATTTGTATATATATTGTAATTCGGAGTAGGTATTAAAGTCCATGGAGAAGAAATAAAAACGTTGAGGTTCGCCGATGACATTGTAATTCTGTCAGAGACAGTAAAGGACTTGGAAGAACAGTTGAACGGAATGGACAGTGTCATGAAAGGAGGATATAAGATGAACATCAACAAAAGCAAAACGAGGATAATGGAATGTAGTCGAATTAAGTCGGATGAGCTGAGGGAATTAGATTAGGAAATGAGACACTTAAAGTAGTAAAGGAGTTTTGCTATTTGGGGAGCAAAGTAACTGATGATGGTCGAAGTAGAGAGGATATAAAATGTAGACTGGCAATGACAAGGAAAGTGTTTCTGAAGAAGAGAAATTTGTAAACATCGAGTATAGATATAAGTCTCAGGAAGTCGTTTCTGAAAGTATTTGTATTGAGTGTAGCCATGTATGGAAGTGAAACAAGGACGATAAATAGTTTGGACAAGAAGAGAATAGAAGCTTTCGAAATGTGCTGCTACAGAAGAATGCTGAAGATTAGATGGGTAGATCACATAACTAATGAGGAGGTATTGAATAGAATTGGGGAGAAGAGGAGTTTGTGGCACAACTTGACAAGAAGAAGGGACCGGTTGGTAGGGCATCTTCTGGGGCATCAAGGGATCACAAATTTAGTATTGGAGGGCAGCGTGGAGGGTAAAAATCGTAGAGGGAGACCAAGAGATGAGTCCACTAAGCAGATTCAAAAGGATGTAGGTTGCAGTAAGTACTGGGAGATGAAGAAGCTTGCACAGGATAGAGTAGCATGGACAGCTGCATCAAACCAGTCTCAGGACTGAAGACAACAACAACATATATTGTAATCTGACTTGTTCCACATCATATCGATAAAATAATCGGTAAAATGATCTACGGAGCAATACATAACTAAAACTAACAGGAGGTTTTGTTAAGGTATGGGGCGTTTTCCGTGTTTAGGGTACATTCCATATATTAAACTTAAGAATATGGTAAATGCGGCAGGTTCTGAACACATTTTACAGCATTGTGGGCTGTGTGCAGTAGAAATCGGAGAGGATGACTGAATCAGCGTGAGAATGAAGCCTGTAATGAACCAGCGTCTGTGACGGTATGGTTTGTGGGCAGTGACGTTCCTAAAATAGACTGGCCTGCCCAGAGTCCCAACCTGAACCCAGCAGAACGCATTTGGGTTTTGTCAGAATGTCAACTTGGCACCAGACACCGGCGTCCAACATCATTACCTCACGGATTTTGGCTGTTGAGAGAGAATAAGCTACCATCCTCTACATTCAAAGACCTCATTCATTTTCCGCAGCGTTCAAGGCGTCACAAAGGTGGATGGAGACATCCCATGCTAATCTCCACTAATATGTTTCCATGTACTTTTGATCAGATAGCGTGGATTCATTTCAGTCTCCTCTGTTACATTAAATTGTCTTTGTAAGGATGTAGATACCGGGTTCTTTTCTAAAGTCAGTATTTCTCAAACTGATGTATCAGAATCGTCATTCTGATGCCTGAATGTGACTCTCTTTTCTCGCTTCCACATCATAATGCAGAAACAGTCGTTGTTTTTTAAAATATCACCCCTGTTTTTTTCTGGGTTTTGGTTTTGAAGTGTTTTGGTTTTGAAGTGTCTAGCCGAGCGGTTCGAGGCGCCATATCACGGACCGCGCAGCCCCTCCCGCTGGAGGTTCGAGTCCTTCCTCGGGCATGGGTTTGTGTGTTGTTCTTAGCATAAGTTAGTTTAAGTAGTGTGTAAGTCTAGGGACCGATGACCTTAGCAGTTTGGTCCCTTAGGAATTCACAAATACGTACATTTGAAGTGTCTATTGTTGGACATATATTACTGAAGAGTGTTAGGTTTTATCTAAATCTTTATCATAGTTGTAGGTAGGGTGACAACGTAAAAGAGAAAATGATGAACTTAGGGTCTTTTCCATTTAATGCCATACTTCTTCTCTCTTACCTCGTCTTTTCTTTTTACATTATTTGACAGATTTATTCTCAGTATTTCGTCTTTTTTGCATCTCTAATATGAGAAATTTCGTATATGAGAGACCATTTAACACAGTGTATGGGTTTCATACAGCTTCGTCAGTATGAAAAATATAATACGTTGAATGATGTGCTACGTCCGTCATAGATCTTTTCGTTTCCTGTGATAAATTGTGTTAATTTACTTTTTATTTATACAGAGCATATATAATAGCTTGGATAAACAAAACAACAAGATGAAAAACGTGTTATAGAGAAATTTACATGTACGTAAATGTATTGAAGATGTGAAGGAGCCGCGCGGGATTAGCCGAGCGGTCTCAGGCGCTGCAGTCATGGACTGTGCGGCTGGTCCCGGCAGAGGTTCGAGTCCTCCCTCGGGCATGGGTGTGTGTGTTTGTCCTTAGGATAATTTAGGTTGAGTAGTATGTAAGCTTAGGTACTTATGACCTTAGCAGTTAAGTCCCATAAGATTTCAGACACATTTGAACAACATTTGATGTGAAGGAATCGGTTTGCAGACGAGACTCCGGGGCTCATACTTTTCTGTATTCTTAACGCAGCTTGTAATAATGAGGCGGCCTTTAACAGAGAACTCATTTGCAGTTTTCTTGCAAGCTGGCACGTATTTGTGTGGTGGTCCAGCAGGCCTCATACTAACAAGACATACGAGTACTTTAAATGAAAGTGTGTGCTGCTGCGAATAAATTGAGTCTCTCCGTGTACGCATAGCGGGACGAGGATGAAGAAATGTGACGGGTAGCATGGCAGCGTGGCTAAATCAGCAGGTAGCCGTCTAGCCGCATTGTGTGGGGTGCCGTCGCAGCCGCCGTCTCCGTACGTCAGCGCGTAACGATCAGCTCGTGGGCGCGGCCGGGCGGGGCAGAGCAGGTGGCCCATAAACAGCGCCGGACAGCGCGCCACTGTGCGTCCTACGGACATCCTCCAGCGACACCGGCACCTGGGGACGCCGACAACCCGGCGCGAGTTGTAGCTTCCCGGCGCCGTCCCTAGCTCTGAAGGTCGTAGTGGTACGGGATGGGACTTTCAATGACAGTGGTGTTTCAGTTGTTCTCCCTGACTCTATGTGCCCATTTGTAAAGTTATAATAGGCTGACACTGATTCTCTTTCTTTGGTGACCACGTGTTAAGTCGTCTGTTCTGAGTTAGATCATGCCAAAGAAATATTTAAATTCGTTTAGAATGAGTGAATGAGTTTTTCTAATTATTGTGTTACTGTGCCCACTTTTAAATAATAATTTTTTGTATATCTGTATCTGGGCGGAATTATGTTTATTTCCGGTTTGAACATACCGTTTTTATCAAGGAGAAAGGTTATATCTTATATGATATATGGTTGTTAGCAACAAAATATATAAATTCGGCGACATAAGCGGAAAGCCCATCCAACACCCCACTCCGTTTAGATCGTCACTATAAACTGGGCTCTAAGGCGCTGCAGTCATGGACTGTGCGGCTGATCCCGGCGGAGGTTCGAGTCCTCCCTCGGGCATGGGTGTGTGTGTTTGTCCTTCTGATAATTTCGCTTAAGTAGTGTGTAAGCTTAGGGACTGATGACCTCAGCAGTTAAGCCCCATAAGATTTCACACACATTTGAACATTTTTATAAACTCGGTGGTCAATCACCTTTCAGTTTAAACGATTCACAACAATTTATAGTGAAGTCACTGCATTTTTATGTCAGTTTTCAGCTCACTGTGGGCTAATGCTCCTGTGCTGATGTCTCTGAGCCTGTTTGGGTAGTGGTTCTGTAAAATGTTGTTCCAAGTAGGAAATGGTCAATGGCTGGTGCGTAAAACATCTAAAACACTTCTAAACCAATGAAACCAGTGCAAGTACTGCAAATTTCTTTCAAAATTTGGGCAGCTATAAGAGTTTGAAACCCAAGTGTCTGCAGTCCAAAATCAGAAGTTTACTCTTGAGAATTGATAATCTGAGAAAACCAACAGTTCACATGTTGGTGACGTAAATAGCTATCCCTTTTTGTCTGTTGATGACACATCACTTCAAGACGGTAGAAAGGCCTGGAACTACGTAGGACACATATGATGTCCACCTGTCTTGGAAATTTCCTCGACATTCTGAGCACAGCAGCTCTGAACACCTGTATAACTGTAAACATGAAAAATGTCAGGCTCAGTTGTAAGAAATTTGAAATAATTTATTACAGCAAACCGATTTCAGTCACTTACGACCGAGGCCACCATTTTTCTTGTTTACAATTCTAATATTGCGGTTGTTGATCATATGGTTTCCAATGGAATCGAGCCTCACCGATATAACTGTTGTATCCAAGTGTAGGAAGCAACAAATTTTCAGTGACGGAGAAAATTTCGTACATTGAATAGGAAGACCAAATTAGCAAAGTATACCTTATGCTACATACTAAGGAACAGGAGCGAAGGTGTGATACGTGTCGTGTGTATTCATTCTTCGTAAACAGTCAAATTTAAATTTGAATCCAGCCCATGCCTAAACTATCGTTATGCATATTCCCTCGGTTATCATAATACAGAATGCTTCAAGAATACTTCATCTAAGACCCTATCAAAGACAATGTAAATTTCTGAAGCATTAAATTCACTGTAACTAAAAGCAAGTGTTCACTGAGTTCCAAAGAGTATCTTCTGAAACAGTGTTTTTTGTATATATAATGAAAATGCTGGGAGTGAATAAAGATAATCCTCTATATAAAAAGTACCAAACTACTTTTTGGTAATGTATCAGACAGAGTCAGAACAGGACTGTATTCGTATAGAATTTCATTCAACCAATAAAATGCTGTTCCCTGAGACATTTTGGACAGAAAAACGTTTGTCCATGAATCAGCACGGGTATAGAAAGCACTGCTCGCGTGAAACTAAGCTCGCCATTTTCCCGAACTATATTTTGTGAATCGTGGATGAAGGGAAACAGGCAGATTCCATATTCATAGCATTCCGAAAAGCTTTAGACGCAGTCCCAGTGTAGACTGTTAACGAAGGTCCAAGCAGACGGAACATGTTCTCAGATGTGTGAGTGTCTCAAAGACTTCTTAGGTTATAAAACCCATTACGCTGTCTTCGACGGAGAGGCTATAGTCAGGAGTGCCCAGGGAAGTGTGATAGGACAGCTCTTGTTCTCTATATACATATACAAGCGAACTGACGGACAGGGTGAGCAGCAATGTGTGAGTGTTTGCTTATAATGCTGCAGTGTACGGGTAAGTGCCGTCGTCGTATGACTTAGGGAGGATTCTGGATGACTTATGATTTTTATTTGGTGGGCTAGTTAGAAGTTTGTCATAAACAAAGAAAAATGTAAGTTAATGCAGACCAGTAGGAGAAACAAGCCTGCAATGTACAAATACTATACTGGTGGTGTGCTGCTTGACACAGTCATCTCCATAAAATATCAAGGCATAACGTTGCAGAGCGATATGAGGTGTAACAAGCAAGTAATGGTGGTAACATGGAAGGAGAATAGTCGACTTTGGTTTATTAGGAAAATTCCAGGAATGTGCTGCTCACCGCGCGGGGTAGCGGTGCGATCTGAGGCGTGCGGCTCCCACCGTCGGAGGTTCGAGTCCTCCCTCGGGCGTGTGTGTGTGTGTTGTCCTTAGCGTAAGTTAGTTTAATTAGTGTGTAAGCCTAGGGACCAATGATATCAGCAGTTTGATTTCATACTCCTAACCAGAAATTTAATACAGGGTGATTCAAAAAGAATACCACAACTTCAGGAATTTAAAACTCTGCAACGACAAAAGGCAGAGCTAAGCACTATCTGTCAGCGAAGTAAGGGAGCTATAAAGTTTCATTTAGTTGTACATTTGTTCGCTTGAGGTGCTGTTGACTAGGCGTCAGCGTCAGTTGATGCTAAGATGGCGACCGCTCAACAGAAACCTTTTTGTGTTATTGAGTACGGCAGAAGTGAATCGACGACAGTTGTTCAGCGTGCATTTCGAACGAAGTATGGTGTTAAACCTCCTGATAGGTGGTGTATTAAACGTTGGTATAAACAGTTTACAGAGGATGGGTGTTTGTGAAAAGGGAAAAGTTCTGGACGGCCGAGAACGAGTGATGAAAATGTAGCACGCATCCAGCAAGCATTTGTTCGCAGCCCAGGAAAATACTACCTGTTCCCTCAGCTCGAACAAGAAGCACAACAATTCATATTTCAGCAGGATGGAGCGCCACCACATTGGCACTTATCTGTCCGTAACTACCTGAACGTCAACTACCCGAGGCGATGGATCGGCTGCCAGGCAGCCCGTGACAGAGCACTTCATCACTGGCCTCCAAGAAGCCCTGATCTTACCCCCTGCGATTTTTTCTTATGGGGGTATGTTAAGGATATGGTGTTTCGGCTACCTCTCCCAGCCACCATTGATGATTAGAAACGAGAAATAACAGCAGCTATCCAAACTGTCACGCCTGATATGCTACAGAGAGTGTGGAACGAGTTGGAGTATCGTGTTGATATTGCTCGAGCGTCTGAAGGGGGCCATATTGAACATCTCTGAACTTGTTTTTGAGTGAAAAAAACCTTTTTAAATACTCTTTGTAATGATGTATAACACAAGGTTATATTATGTTTCTTTCATTAAATACACATTTTTAAAGTTGTGGTATTCTTTCTGAATCACCCTGTATTTCTTTTTTAAAAAATGCGCTGCTCATCTACACACATCAAAAAAAAAAAAAAAATTATATCACCGCGGTTTCGAGAGTTCCGTAACCTGATCAGAAAATTGGAATAGACGGCAACACAAACATCATTTCCGCCCTTTTTATTGTACATGAAAACCACCCATTGCATGTTGAACTACCATAAAGCAATTCCTTCAGAGTTCGTGGTCCAGCTTGCTGTACACACCGGTACCTCTAATACCCAGTAGCACGTCCTCTTGCATTTATGCATGCCTGTATTTGTCCTGGCATACTATCCACAAGTCGATAAAGGCGCTGTTGGTCCATATTGTCCCATCCCTCAATGACGATTCTGAGTAGATCCCTCGGAGTGGATGGTGGGTCACGTCGTCCATAAACAGCCCTTTTAAATGTATCCCAGGCATGTTCGATAGGGTCCATGTCTGGAGAACATGCTGCCCACTCGAGTCGTGTGATGTCTTTATCCTGAAGGAAGTCAATCACGAATGTGAACGATGGGGGCGCGAATTGTCGTCCATGAAGACCAATGACTCGCCATTATGCTGCCAATATGGTTGCACTATCGGTCGGAGGATGGCATTCACGTATCGTACAGCCGTTACGGCGCCTTCCATAACCACCAGCGGCGTACGCCGGCACCACATAATGTCACCGCAAAACAGATGGAAACCTCCACCTTGCTGCACTCGTTGGACAGTGTGTCCAAGGCGGTCAGCCTGACCGGGCTGCCTCGCAATACGTCTCTGACGATTGTCTGATTGAAGGCATATGCGGCACTCATTGGTAAAGACAAGGTGATACCAATCCTGAGGGGTCCTTTCGCTATGTTGTTGGGCCCATCAGTACCGCGCTGCATGGTGTCGTGGTTGCAAAGATGGACCTCGCCATGGACGTCGGGAGTGAAGTTGCGCGTGATACAGCCTATTTCGCACACTTTGAGTCGTAACACGACGTTCTGTGGCTGCATGAAGAGCATTATTGAACATGGTGGCGTTTGATCATACAATGTAAGCCGCCGCCGTACCTCCGAGGATGTCTCCCGCAGTCGGAGACGAAACGTAAGGAGAGAGATTTATACTTCGACCACGGCTTATCAGCCCGGAAGTTTTAAGTGAAGATGGTGGCGTTGCTGTCGAGGTTGCTCAGAGCCATAATACGTAGGTAGCGTTAATCCACTGCAGCAGTAGCCTTTGGGCGGCCTGAGCGAGACATGGCATCGATATTTCCTGTCTCTCTGTATGTTCTCCATGTCCGAACAACATTTCTCTGATGCACTGTGAGACCCTGGACACTTCCCTGTTGAGAGCCCTTCCTGGCACAAAGTAACAATGCGGATGCGATCGAACAGCGATATAGACCGTCTAGACATGGTTGAACTACAGACGACACGAGTCGTGTACCTCCTTCCTGGTGGAATGACTGGAACTGATCGGCAGTCGGACCCCCTCCGTCTAATGGGCGCTGCTCATGCATGGTTGTTTACATCTTTGGATGGGTTTGGTAACATCTCTGAACTGTCAAAGGGACTGTGTGTGAGATACAATATCCACAGACAACGTCTATCTTCAGGAGTTCTGGGATCCGGGGTGATGCAAAACATTTTTGATGTGTGTATAAAGGAGACCAAGTATACAGCACTTGTGCACCCCTTCTTGAGTACTGTTCGTATGTTCGGAATTCCAACCACGTTGCATTGAACTTAGACATCGAAGTAATGCAGAGACGTGCTGCTAGATTTCTTACCGGCAGCTTCGATTAACAGGTGAGTTTTACGGAGACGCTTCAAGAACTTAGATCGGAATCCCTAGAGCGAAAACGACGTACTTTTAGCGAAATACTACTGAGGTTGAATGAAGAACGATTCTACTTCCGCCAAAGTACATTTCCCGGAAAGACAGGCGTGTCTCAGCTATTCACCCTGCTTCTTGTCTTCACAGAAAATAGTAAGAGAAATTAGGATTCGTACGGTGGCATATAAGGCATAGATTTTCACTCAATCCTTTCGCGTTTCGAATAGGATAAGGAATGACTTGTAGTGGTATAAGGTACCATCCGCGTGCACCGTATGGTGGCTTATGGAGTGTGTATCTAGATGCAGATCCCAGCTTGCTGTCGTCACCGTTGCCCAAAGCCTCAAGTTCGCATCCTAATTCAAGTTTTATTCACTTTGATCTCAAGCGTGATCACAGTGACCGTAGGCAAGAATATTTAAAACAAAGGACAAGAGGTGACAACACAACTGTACTTAAACGAATGTCGACTATAGAGTCTATTAAACAGATATATTATTTCGTAGAATAATGAAATATTGGGGGCGAGTGCGAGAGATGTTCTGTGTAGTGATGCTACCGGCAGTCGAATGGCGAAGATCACCACTGCGGTGGCATAGTGGCGTCTGTGGCCCTGATGTGTTCATCACTTCCAGTTGCTATCGTAATTATAATGTTCGTAATAGTCGCAAGTAGCGAGCAACAAGATTGTAAACGGTGTCACTGAAGTTTCAAGACCTTTGTTGTTGTTGTTGTTGTTGTTGTGCTCTTCAGTCCTGAGACTGGTTTGATGCAGCTGTCCATGCTACTCTATCCTGTGCAAGCTTCTTCTTCTCCAAGTACATACTACAACCTACATCCTTCTGAATCTGCTTAGCGTATTCATCTCTTGGTCTCCCTCTACGATTTTTACCCTCCACACTGCCCTCCAATACTAAATTGGTGATCCCTTGATGCCTCGGAACATGTCCAACCAACCGATCCCTTCTTCTGGTCAAGTTGTGCCACAAACTTCTTTTCTCCCCAATCCTATTCAATACCTCCTCATTAGTTATATGATCTATCCATCTAAGCTTCACCATTCTTCTGTAGCACCACATTTCGAAAGCTTCTGTTCTCTTCTTGTCCAAACTAGTTATCGTCCAGTTTCACTTCCATACATGGCTACGCTCCATACAAATACTTTCAGAAACGACTTCCTGACACTTATATCTATACTCGATGTTAACAAATGTTTCTTCTTCAGAAACGCTTTCCTTTCCATTGCCAGTCTACATTTGATATCCTCTCTAATTCGACCATCATCATTTATTTTGCTCCCCAAATAGCAAAACTCCTTTACTACTTTAAGTGTCTTATTTCCTAATCTAATTCCCTCAGCATCACCTGACTTAATTCGACTACATTCCATTATCCTAGTTTTGCTTTTGTTGATTTTCATCCTATACTCTCCTTTCATGACACTGTCTATTCCGTTCAATTTCTCTTCCAAGTCCTTTGCTGTCTCTGACAGAATTACAATGTCATCGGCGAACCTCAAAGTTTTTATTTCTTCTCCATGCATTTTAATACCTACTCCGAATTTTTCTTTTGTTTCCTTCACTGCTTGCTGAATATACAGATTGAATAACATCGGGGATAGGCTACAACCCCGTCTCACTCCCTTCCCAACCACTGCTTCCCTTTCATGCCCCTCGACTCTTATAACTGCTATCTGGTTTCTGTACAAATTGTAAATAGCCTTTCGCTCCCTGTATTTTACCCTTGCCACCTTCAGAATATTAAAAAAGAGAGTATTCCAGTCAACATTGTCAAAAGCTTTCTGTAAGTCTACAAATGCTAGAAATGTAGGTTTCCCTTTCCTTAGCCTAGCTTCTAAGATAAGTCGTAGGGTCAGTATTGCCTCACGTGTTCCATTATTTCTACGGAATCCAAACTGATCTTCCCCGAGGTTGGCTTCTACCAGTTTCTCCATTCGTCTGTAAAGAATTCGCGTTAGTATTTTGCAGCTGTGACTTATTAAACTAATTGTTCGGTAATTTTCACATCTGACAGCACCTGCTTTCTTTGCGATTGGAACTATTATATTCTCCTTGAAGTATGAGGGTATTTCGCTATCTCGTACATCTTGCTCTGCAGATGGTAGAGTTTTGTCAGGACTGGCTCTCCCAAGGCCGTCAGTAGTTCTAATGGAATGTTGTCTACTCCCGGGGCCTTGTTTCGACTCAGGTTTTTCAGTGCTCTTTCAAACTCTTCACGCAGTATCGTATCTCCCATTTCATCTTCATCTACTTCCTCTTTCATTTCCATAATATTGTCCTCAAGTACATTACCCTTGTATAGACCCTGTATATACTCCTTCCACCTTTCTGCTTTCTCTTCTTTGCTTAGAACTGGGTTTCCATCTGAGCTCTTGATATTCATACAAGTGGTTCTCTTTTCTCCAAAGGTCGCTTTAATTTTCATGTAGGCAGTATCTATCTTACCCCTGTTGAGACAAGCCTCTACATCCTTACATTTGTCCTGTAGCCATCCCTGCTTCGCCATTTTGCACTTCCTCTCGATCTCATTTTTGAGACGTTTGTATTCCTTTTTGCCGGCTTCATTTACTGCATTTTTATATTTTCTCCTTTCATCAATTAAGTTCAATATTTCTTCTGTTACCCAAGGATTTCTAGCAGCCCTCGTCTTTTTACCTACTTTATTCTATGCTGCCTTCACTACTTCATCCCTCAAAGCTACCTATTCTTCTTCTACTGTATTTCTGTCCCCCATTCCTGTCAATTGTTCGCTTATGCTCTCCCTGAAACTCTGTACAACTTCTGGTTTCGTCAGTTTATCCAAGTCCCATCTCCTTAAATTCCCACCTTTTAGCAGTTTCTTCAGTTTTAATCTACAGTTCATAACCAATAGATTGTGGTCAGATTCCACATCCGCCCCTGGAAATGTCTCACGATTTAAAACCTGGTTCCTAAATCTCTGTCTTACCATTATATGAACTATCTGAAACCTGTCAGTATCTCCAGGTTTCTTCCATGTATACAACCTTCTTTTATGATTCTTGGACCAAGAGTTAGCTACGATTAAGTTGTGCTCTGTGCAAAATTCTACCAGGCGGCTTCCTCTTTCATTTCTTAGCCCCAGTTCATTTTCACCTACTACGTTTCCTTCTCTCCCTTTTCCTACTACCGAATTCCAGTCACCCATGACTATTAAATTATCGTCTCCTTTCACTATCTGAACAATTTCTTTTATTTCATCATACATTTCAATTTCTTCGTCATCTGCAGAGGTAGTTGGCATTTAAACTTGTACTACTGTAGTAGGCGTGGGCTTCGTGTCTATCTTGGCCACCATAATGCGTTCACTATGCTGTTTATAGTAGCTTACCCCCACTCCTATTTTTTATTTATTATAAATCGCCTCCTGCATTACCCCTACTTGATTTTGTATTTATAACTCTGTATTCGCCTGACCAAAAGTCTTGTTCCTCCTGCCAGCGAACTTCACTAATTCCTAGTATATCTAACTATAACCTATCCATTTCCCTTTTTAAATTTTCTAACCTACCTGCTCGATTAAGGGATCTGACATTCCTCGCTCCGATCCGTAGAACGCCAGTTTTCTTTCTCCTGATAACGACGTCATCCTGAGTAGTCCCTGCCCGGAGATCCGAACAGGGGACTATTTTACCTCCGGAATATTTTACCCAAGAGGACGTCATCATCACTTAATCATACAGTAAAGCTGCATGCCCTCGGGAAAAATTACGGCTGTAGCTCCCCCTTGCTTTCAACCGTTCGCAGTAGTAGCGCAGCAAGGCCGTTTTGGTTAGTGTTACAAGGCCAGATCAATCATCCAGACTGTTGCCCCTGCAACTACTGAAAAGGCTGCTGCCCCTCTTCAGGAACCACACGTTTGTCTGGCCTCTCAACAGATACCCCTCCGTTGTGGTTGCACCCACGGTACGGCTATCTGTATGGCTAAGGCACGCAAGCCTCCACACCAACGGCAAGGTCCATGGTTCTTGGGGGGTTTCAAGGCCTTAGGAGCAGATAATCTTCTGTAAGACGCCAAAGCCGTTGGTCTATGTGGCGTGGAGGGTGACTGTTGTAACCACGGAAGACGCGAGTTGCTAGTAGAATACCAACCAGCTAAGTGATGGATAAGGCGAGCTTTGGATGATAAAAGGTGTGATCAAAATGTTTCCGTTGGAAGGCAGTACCGTGCAGAATAAGTAAGCCAATGAGACAAAATCGCCGTGAGCATTGAGGCAATCATCCCACTGACACACCACCTTGAAGATACTCCTTTGATAATACACCGTGTTCTATTGCGTGAAGAAATCCATAACTGCCTCGTCCGAGAGGAATCGTCGATCCTTCAAGTTCTTTTATAAGGGACCGAAGGAGCGATAATCACAAGAGGACAGGAGTATAGGGCGAGTGCTTGAGTGCCTCCCACTTGGGGTGGCGTAACTTCCGCGTTACGACATTTGCGATGTGGGGACGTGCGCCAACATGATGCAGCAGCACCATTCCGCAAGGTGATTTCTGACAGACAAGCTGTTGCATACACATTCTTCATTATCCAGCGGATGCCTACCGGTGTATGTTCTCCGGCAGCCAAAAAAAGAATAACAGCACGTTGGTCCTGTTATGACGCATTTGATAATAACGTCGCTCACGTTTTTGCGTTTACCGAACGCACGTCTAAATGACACGAACGCAACATTATTCCATCGCCTACATATCAATGCTTGTATATCCACATCAAAGTTGTGCTACGTTGTAAATTCGCTGCACCAACGCCCCCCAATCGGAAACTATTTGATCGCCCCTTATATTAAAATCCTCGGCACTCAAAGAAATTTGTCGACTGTCCGGAGAGGTGTTGTTACTCTTTACAACCAAGCTGACAGCGCCCATCTACACAATGTTGAGAACGCTGCTCGCGCTCATTATGCTGCCAGGCACTGACGTCTTCTAACAGCTTAAGCTACTCTCTCGTGTATCTGTGAGTGGGGCACAATTAAAGTTGCTACGAGGATTTAATTTTAAAAGAAAACTCCATCGTGGAGAAAATTATGAACTTGTTAATGAAATATAACAATGATCCACAAAACTTGTGGAAAAATTCCTCTGTATTTACGTGTCAGCTGTTTAGTCGCTTTCGTCTGACATTGCATCACATATAAAATGAAAAATAAAAGCCAAGCGTTCGTTAATAATCTCGAATTTCTATATTTTTCTGACCCTAGAGGCTTCATATGTTTTAGGTGTTGCTTCCATACTTTTACTTCATAAATTCTGTTACCTCTGAAAGGAAGTATTAGTATCATTTGCGTTTCTAGAATAAAAGATATAAACTCACTAAGTAGCAAATAAATATTTTTATTCACGGCATAGATAAAAAATAGTTTTATTTTAATTAACCTTTTATGAAGGGGAGTGCTTTTTTACATTGGCAGATTAATGTTGTATGCAAGCTATCTTAATTTACAAGTACAATGGTAAAACTTAGAGCCGAAAACTGGCTTTCGTATGACCAGTCATTGTTAAGTAACATAGTTTGATGAAACTTGGGTTTAAAGCCGGGGGGTTTGGTTGCCACAGGAGCACGGTAAATACATTCTGATGATCTTCGTAAATATGAGCTGTGTGATACGTTGCATTGTCCTGTGGTAGATGCCATCGTGCCGTGGAGAAACGAACTACATATAGGGGAGAACATAGTCGCATGGACGGATGTATACTTGTGTTGATCGATTGTGCCTTCCGGAATGACGAGACCACTCGGTGAATGCCCTAGGCCGATACACTCCCTCCCAGTTACTGGGTGTTTGTTTTCAGACGTTTCACGCCATGCACGGCAACGGTCATCTATACCATGGTGCATAAAACATGATTCATCTGAGAAGGTCGCCTGTCTGAATTCCGTGTACGTCCAGTTGCGATAATGGCTTTCCAGCTCCAGCTTTCGTCGTCGAAGAACAGCTGTCGGTGCGGCTGCCTAAACCAGGTGACTGCTGCGGAGGCCCGTGTGGAACAATGTTCGCTGAACGGTCGTTGAGGAGACACTGTTGGCAGCTCCTCGGTTCATCTGTGCGGTCAATTACTCAACAACTCAACTTCTATTAGTCTGTACACAACTGTACAGGCGTCGTTCACTCCTGCCATGTTCCTATGTCCAGAGTTGCACCACAGTTGCTCGGCGCCGGGTTTGAATAAAGCAATTTTTCCATGTACGGTATACTTTAACCAAGACGTCACGCGAAAATTAGGCTTTTCGGAAAAACTTTCACCCCTGGCCCGAAAGTTAACGATTATGCCGTTTTGGAAGTCAGAAATATGGCTTCGTTTTCGCATTACGAAAACGACCACCCTGTTTTTCACGTGCCCCCCTCCCTTTCCCCATCGACACTCTTATATACTCATATACCATCCACCAGTAGTGCAGCCACATTCCGTCTGTGGGAGGTTATTGCAAGTTGACGTCGACGTACAATAATGTGACGGGACAGTATATATCGCGAGAAAGAGAGCAAAGTCCAAGAAAAAAATCTTAGAGCGAAAAGTAGGCAGATGAGTTCTACACGTAACACAGTCAAAAAATGGTTCAAATGGCTCTGAGCACTATGGAACTCAACATCTTAGGTCATAAGTCCCCTAGAACTTAGAACTACTTAAACCTAACTAACCTAAGGACATCACACACAGCCATGCCGGAGGCAGGATTCGAACCTGCGACCGCGTAACACAGTCGCTGAGTCTCAGACTCGTTCAGCAGAACTGGCGGATGCGAGTCAGAGTGCCACTGCCCCTACCTGTAGCTCTGCACAGCCGTTTCATAAAAAGGCATCTCGTATTTATGGTTCACGCAATTTATAGAATTCGTTGCAAAATTTCTAAACAGGTGGGAGGTTAAGAAATGGATAGATGAATATAATAGTTCAACATATGTGTTAACCACATTTTGTTCAGCTTTTTGTATTTTGCCTTGTTGTTATTGTTGTTCTAGTGACTTTCATTTTTATACGTGTTAGTCAAAAATGGTTCAAATGGCTCTGAGCACTATGGGACTCAACTTCTGAGGTCATTAGTCCTCTAGAACTTAGAACTAGTTAAACCTAACTAACCTAAGGACATCACACACATCCATGCCCGAGGCAGGATTCGAACCTGCGACCGTAGCGGTCTCGCGGTTCCAAACTGCAACGCTTAGAACCGCACGGCCACTTCGGCCGGCCATACGTGTTAGTCCTTCCCTCCACACGTCATCTAGTTCAGTCAGTAAGAGGCCTCCATTGTGAATATGCTTTGGATGCAAGCAGAATGTGCAATTTGAAGGTCTAAAATTCTATTTTGATCCACTGGACCATACTGAAAATTGATCTTTAGAGACATTTGAAATTGTACAAAATGATAATTTGGTTCATGAAACACTCCGTAATTTTAACGAAGGGCTTAGTCTGACTCCGTAAGAATGACGTCACAAACCACCGTGGTAAATGAAGCTATGAAGCTGCCTCAGATGAAAGTTCGCAGTTCTGAACAGTCCTAGCAGACCTTTCCAGCAAGTCACCGCGGTAGGGAACCACATTTTGAACTTTGGTAATTTGTTTCCTTGCAACACAGCCCCACGGTGAAATGGATTTTTTTTATTTTGCTGAAAAATAATAAGTAAGCATTGTGCAAAGTTTTTGTTTGTTTTTCAGCTTTCAATATCATCTCAAACGAAATTTGATTCCGTCGAGTGCAAGCCTTGACAGAACAAAACACCTTCAAACATATCCACTAATTTACTGATACGAGTACTGTTGGGGGCTCGACAGCCTACGCCTTGATACTTAATACTTTCAGTTGACAAAAGTCATGGTATACGTCCTAATATCGTATCGTACCTCTTTTCGCCCGGCTTAGTACAGAAACTCGACATGGCATGGACTCAAAAAGTTGTCCCTTGCAGAAATACTTAGTCTGCTGTCTCTACAGCCGTCCATTAGTGCGAAAGTGTTCCCAATGTAGGATTTTGATCATTTTTCGCACGAACCGATCTCTCGATCATGTCCCATAAATGTTCGGTAGGATACATGTCCATCATCGCTCGAAGTATCCGGAATATCCTCCAACCAATCACGAAGAATCGTGACCGAGTCACACGGGGAATTATCATCCATAAAAATTCCATCGTTGGTTGGGAACAAGTAGGGGAAAAAAACCATTTCCAGTCGATGACCGGTTCAGCTGGACCAGGGACCCAATGCGTTCCATCCAAACATAACCTGCGTCATTATGGAGCCACCACCATCTTGCACAGTGCTTTGTTGACTACTTTGGGCCATGGAATCGGCGTCACGCTCGGACGCTATCATCAGCTCGTACCCACTGAAATCTGGACTCATCTGACCAGGCCACAGTTTCCAGTCGTCTAAGGTCCAACAGATATGGTCGTGAGTCCAGAAGAGGCGCTGCAGACGATTTCATGCTGTTAGCAAAAGCACTCGCGTCGGTTGTCTGCTGTCTTAGCCCATTAACGCACAATTTCATCGCACAGTCCTAACGAATATGAACGTCATAACTCTCACATTGATTTCTGCTGTTTTTCGTGTGTTGTTGTTTGTCTTTTAGCACTGAAAACTCAACGCAAACGACGCTGCCCTCAGTCTTAAGTGAAGGCTGTCGGCCACTGTTTCTTGTCCGTGTTGAGAGTTGATGCCTAAAATTGGTTATTCTCGGCATACTCTTTGTGGATCTCGGAATATTTATCTCCCTAACGATTTCTGAACTGGAATGTCCAATGCGTCTTGCTTCAATTACCAGTGCGCGACCGGCCGCTGTGGCCGAGCGGTTCTAGGCGCTTCAGTCCGGAACCGCGCTGCTGCAGCCGTCGCAGGTTCGAATCCTGCCTCGGGCATGGATGTGTGTGATGTCCTTAGGTTAGTTAGGTTTAAATAGTTCTAAGTAGGGGACTGATGACCTCAGATGTTAAGTCCCATAGTGCTCAGAGCCATTTGAACCATTTTGAACCAGTCCCATCGTGTGGGCACTTTAACAAATAAAAATAAAATAAAATAATAAAATAATAATAATAATAAATTGTGATAATAATAATTGTTTGAATAAGTAATTGAGAGATTAAAGTTTGTTTCGCCTTTAAGATTGGAATTGAGTTTCTTAAAGTTTCACAAAATCTTACGTAGCATTGTTCATTGAGGTCACACAATTAAGTAAATACAGTTTACGCACGTCCGAAGATGTAGCCAGGGCTCATTCATATTTTTTGTAGACAAAGTCTGATATCTGACCTCAGCCTCAATCATGACAATGGGGTGACTAAAACTAGAAAATTCTAGGTAAGTAATTGCAGATAATTCACAAATGAGAGTGATTTATTAATTTTGCGCCACTTTTCTGCAAATAAGTATCAATATTGCTAGCTGTGGAGCCACACAAAATATTACGTCCTTCTAGGGCGACGAATGACATAAGAGAGTTGATGCGTACTGGCTGCCACAAGAGAGGGGTGTTAATTCCTTTGTTTTGCTTTCTCTTGTCTTAAAAAATCGATACATATAAATTAAGTTCAGTAAATTAAATATCGTCTGTGCTCGAGTGCAAATGGTTCCTTAAAGCACACTCACGCAAAAATTCTTTTCACCTGAACTACCTGAGTACAATTGAGAGCTCTACTGCAGTAGTAGCCCTTGGGCGGTCTGAGCGAGGCATGTCATCGACAGTTCCTGTCTCTCTCTATCTTCTCCATGTCCGAACAACATCGCTCTGATGCACTCCGAGACGCCTGGACACTTCCCTTTTGAGAGCCCTTCCTGGCACAAAGTAACAATGCGGACGCGATCGAACAGCGATATTGACCGTCTATGCATGGTTGAACTAAAGACGACACGAGCCGTGTACCTCCTTGGTGGAATGACGGGAACTGATCAGCAGTCGGACCCCCTCCGTGTGATAGGGGCTGCTCATGCATGGTTGTTTCCATCTTTAGGTGGGTTTAGTGACATTTTTGAACAGTCAAACGGACTGTGTCTGTGATGCAATATCCACAGTCAACGTCTATCTTCAGGAGTTCTGGGATCCGGGGTGATGCAAAACATTTTTTTGATGTGTGTATAAAGGAGACCAAGTATACAACACTTATGCACCCCTTCTTGAGTATTTTTCGTGTGTTCGGGATTCCAACCACGTCGCATTGAAATTAGGCTTCGAAGTAATGCGGAGACGAGCTGCTAGATCTGTTACCGACATGTTCGATTAGCAGGTGAGTATTACGAAGACGCTTCGTGAACTTAGATGGGAATCCTAGAGCGAAAGTGACGCAATTTTAGTGATATGGTACTCAGGTTGACTGAAGAACGATTCTACTTCGGCCATAGAACATTTCCCGTAAAGACAGGCATGTCTCGGTTATTCACCCTGCCTCTTGTCTTCACAGATTAAGGTAAGAGAAATTAGGGATCGTACGGAGGCATATAAGACACAGTTTTTCACTCAATCCTTTCGCGTTTCGAATAGGATTAGAAATGACTTGTGGAGGTATAAGCTACCATCCGCCTGCACTGCATGGTGGCTTATATGAGTATATATCTAGATGCAGATACCAGCTCGCTGTCGTCACCGTTGCCCAAAGCCTCTAGTTGATATCCTGTTCCAAGTTTAATTCAACTTGACTTCAAGCGTGATCACAGAGGTGGTGGGCAAGAATGATTGAAACAAAGGACAAGAGGTGACAGCACATCTCTACTTAAACTAATGTCGACTATGGAGTCTATTAAACATATACATTATTTCGTAGAATAATGAAATATTGGGGGCGAGTGCGAGAGAGGTTCTGTGTAGTGATGCTACCCGGCAGTCGAATGGTGCTCACCACGGCGGTGGCGTAGTGGCGTCTGTGGCCCTGATGTGTTCGTCACTTCCAGTTGCCATCGTAATTCTAATGTTTGTAGTAGTCGCAAGTAGCGAGCAACAAGATTGTAAACGGTGTCACTGACGTTTTAATGAATTAGGACCAGGTATACTTCTGCAACAAGACGCCAAAGCTGATGGTCTGTGTGGCGTGGAGGCTGACTGTAGTAACCGCGGAAGACTGTCTACACTACGCTTGTCCGTCCTCCTTTAAAAAAGTGCTGCGCGGTATGGGATACTTAGCAGATACAACTGACGGAGTACATCGAAAAAGTTCAAAGAATGGCAGCACGTTTTTATTATCCCGAAATATGAGGGAGAGTGTCACAGAAATGATACAGGATTTGGGCTGGACATCATTAAAAGAAAGGCGTTTTTCGTTGCGGCGGAATCTTCTCACGAAATTCCAATCATCAAGTTTCTCCTCCGAATGCGAAAATATTTTGTTGACACCGACCTACATAGGGAGGAACGACCACCACGATAAAATAAGAGAAATCAGAGCCCTCTGCTCTCTGCCAGGCACTTAAATGTTATTTGAAGAAAATATATGTAGATGTAGATGTAGATGCAGAAGACGCGAGTTGCCGGTAGAAAATCAACCATGTAACTGAGGGGAAGGGCGAGCATTCGATGATGAAAGGTGTGATCAAAAAGCTTCCCTTGGAAGGCAGTACGGCTGTATCGTGCAGAATCAGTAAGCCAATCAGACAAGATCGCCGTGAGCGTTGAGTCAATCATCCCACCGACACACCATCTTGAAGATACTCCTTTGGTAGAACACCGTGTTCTATTGTGAGAAGAAGTCCAAAACTGCCTCCTCCTGCAGGAATCGTCGACCCTCCAAGGTATTTTATAAGGGACCGAAGGAGCGATAGGAGCGATAATCACAAGGGGATAGGAGTACAGAGCGAGTGCTTGCATGTCTCCCAGTTGAGGTGGTGCAACTTCTGCGTTACGACATTTGCGATGTGGGGACGTGCGTCACCATGATGCAGCAGCAGCATGGTGCATTGACAGCTCCACCAATGCACTTCCCTTTCATGCCTCGTGTACGCGATATCACAATCTGTATACCCGCATTCGCTAACCCTTGACTAGTGTCTGCGTCAGTGTATTGGTAAATATCACCATGGCCGCACTGTAGATTTCCCTTACAGATGATTATTGCCTCTAAATTGAGAACTAAACGCATATCGAATATACTGAAGCATGACAACCTGATAGAAATTAGCAGCGGATTAAGGGCTGCTATAATCTTGGTAGCGGAAAGACTTAGGTGAAAGGAAAAGAAAATAACTGAGAAAGGACAAGTGAGTTATATCGTTTCGTTCAGTAGGTTGACCACTGTCGGTACAAATGCAAGAAAAGCAAGAAAAGATGCAGATGTTGTTATAGTGAAACAGAAGGGTGGGCTACGAACGAGCTTACAAATTCGATGGAAAGCGACATGAGACAGTGATTGAGGTTTCCGCTAATTAATTCCGAGATTTACTATTGGGGAGGTTTGCGCGCAGAGCTCCGAAGTCCCCGCGCCGCTGCCGCCGCCGTGCGGGCAGGGAGACGGCGGCCCGCCCACACGTCGCTCGCCCCCTGGCTGGACAGGAGTAATTAGGAGCGGCTACCAGCGGCTGTCAGCGCCCGATTTATCCCCCTCACTTAATGAGTTTCTCCGCGGCTTCCAGTAAATTACCGGGCGGGCTGGGCCGCGGCCGCTGGGCCGCGGCCGCTGGGCCGCTGCTGAGGGCGCTTCTGGACAGCGGCGGCTGCCACGCGTGGGACGCGCGGACCGCGGTCTCTCGACGGCTCGTGACCAGCCGCGCCCGCACTACCTGCTAGCCATCCGCGTTGCTGCTCCCTTCACCTCTCTTTTCCTTCCGTGTTCTGGCGGTACAGGTCGGTGGTGCACCGTTATTTCCACTGTCAAACCGAGCGGTTCTAGGTGCTACAGTCTGGAACCGCGCGACTGCTGCGGTCCCCGGTTCGAATACTGCCTCGGGCATGGATGTGTGTGATGTCCTTAGGTTAGTTAGTTTTGAATAGTTCTGTGTTCTAGGGGACTGATGACATCAGAAGTTGAAACGTCCCCTTAGAAAGATTAGTGAATTACTGTGCTGATAAACCTCTTACATTATTTGATTTTCAAGCAGCTGAGCAGAACTGAACGTACTCAGACATTTCGCTCTTTCCCTATTCTGATCAACACTAAACTGACACACAATATTTTTAGCGCAACACAATCTGACTTTTAATAATCCCTACAAAAGAATGGCCCTGACTAACAATAACCTATACCTTTCACAAATCACTTACCTCACAAAAATCTTCGTTAGTCAAACTACTGCAATACAGCGAGCGCCAATACTGCCAGCTAAATAAAAAATTCAACTTACTGAAGGCACTAACTGCTGATAGGCATAGTCAGCAAATGAAAGATTTTGATAGACAACAAGCAATGTATTTACCTTAACAGTGTTCAAAAGTCATAATATCTATATCAGTCCATGATAGCCAATATTACAAATTTAATCTCTCTGTCCAGATCATCCGCTCTCAAAACTCCACCATCTCTCTCCCCACATCCACCACTGCTGGCGGCTCACCTCCAACTGCGCAACGCTATGCGCTGTTAACAGCCAACTGCCCAACACTACAATAGCAAATTCCAACAATGCAACAGCCAACTGCCCAACACTACAATAGCAAATTCCAACAATGCCACCCAGTCACAGACTGCACGAAGCATAGCCTGCGATTTTAATACAAAGCGCTACATGGCATCAGCAACATAAAAATCTAAACATCCTACTTACAAAGTAAAGTCCCATAGTGCTCAGAGCCATTTGAACCACTGTCAAAATTTGACCTGGCGTTTGCCACTGCACTGCGTAATGTTTTTTGTGATACAGATTTCGTTTCTCTGGGTGTCGATTTCTTCATTTCATATTGCGTCGTGGTACCACTAAATTAATTTTGCCATTTTCATAATGTGACGTTCACTTTGGTTGTTTCACATTCCTTTTTGGAGGAAGCATGGTATAGGCAACGCTTGTATGTGTGCTTCAGTAGCTTTCAAATTAACTACACTTTAATTTTAATTTATTTCATCTGAGTATGTAATTGTAACAACCAAAAATATTATCACTTTTTAAGTACAGCTGAATGTACATTATTAAAATAGAAAAAAATAAATTGCATAACAAAGGAAAAAATAGAAACACTGGACGGAAAATCTTGGAAGTGTGTAAATATCTTAGCACATTAAGCCATCTTAAGCGAAAATGTGTGATTCAGCTGCCCCTACCCATGGGCTTTTTGCAACCCTTAATGCCTTTAAATACCACGAGCGAGAGTTTCATAATCTCTCCCTCACTATCTACAAACTATTAGATCTTCAAATAAAATTAACACGACTTTTTTTGCAGGAAATTTAATGTAGTTAAATTTTGTACTGCAATACTTTTTCGCTATAGGTCATCGTTTTCCTATTATTTGAGAAAAACGTATGAAAGTTACTTTCAAACACATTCTCCTTTAATAACACGAAAACCTTGGCCTCCAGCGGAAACGTATTCCAGTACAGTATCTAACTACATTCATTTTCTTAAAAAAAGACGCTGTAAATTTTTTAATGTAAAAATAATAGTTTGCGCATATGGAGGGAGAGAATATGGAATTGTCGCACTTGAATTCTGTAGACATTGCGGGTTGCTGAAAACCCATAGGTAGGAGCAGCTGTCACCCTATATTCAGTTCAGATGTGGAGTGAGACTGGGTCTGCTATGGCCGCACGAAGTCGATCATATTTGTTAAGACAAATTTAATATTTGAAAAGATATCAATAACGTTTAAATTCTGCATTCCTTTCTGAAAAATCTCAACCAAAAGTTCGTGAAATGCAACGCTGAAAACGGAATTACCAGATAAAACAGATTTAGTGCTGCTTGTTCTCTATCATTTTGTTTCTAAGTGTAAAATACGCGTTATTTTGGAACAACAAGCACCCTTAAATTCTAACAAGTGTGCGCGATTTACTTACTACTGACGCCCTACGGGCATTAGGGGAGCGTCTGGAACTACAAGAAGACACAGTGAAGACTAAAATCATCCACTCTGTGGGGCTCATGGGCTATCAACATGATTAAAAACACTAGGATTAACAACTGGAGGAACTTCATACAACTACATCAAAGATAGTTACTCTACTGGCCATTAAAATGGCTACACCACAGAGATGACGTGCTACAGACGCGAAATTTAACCGACAGGAAGAAGATGCTATGATATGCAAATTATCAGCTTTTCAGAGCATTCACACAAGGTTGGCGCCGGTGGCGACACCTACAACGTGCTGAAATCAGGAAAGTTTCCAACCGATTTCTCATACACAAACAGCAGTTGACCGGCGCTGCCTGGTGAAACGTTGTTGTGATGCCTCGTGTATGGAGGAGAAATGCGTACCATCAAGTTTCCAACTTTGATAAAGGTCGGATTGTAGCCTATCTCGATTGCGGTTTATCGTATCGTGACATTGCTGCTCGCGTTGGTCGAGGTCCAATGACTGTTAGCAGAATATGAAATCGGTGGGTTCAGGAGGGTAATACGGAACGCCGTGCTGGATCCCAACGGCCTCGTATCACTAGCGGTCGAGATGACTGGCATCTTATCCGCATGGCTGTAACGGATCGTGCAACCATGTCTCGATCCTTGAGTCAACAGACGGGGACGTTTGCAAGACAACAACCATCTGCACGAACAGTTCGACGACATTTCCAGCAGCATGGACTATCAGCTCGGATACCACGGCTGCTGTTACCCTTGACGCTGCATTACAGACAGGAGCGCCTGCAATGGTTACTCAACGAAGAACCTGGGTGCACGAATGGCAAAACGTCATTTTTTCGGCTGAATCCAGGTTCTGTTTACAGCATCATGATGGTCGCATCCGTGTTTGGCGACATTGCGGTGAACGCACATTGGAAGCGTGTATTCGTCATCGCCATACTGGCGTATCACCCGGCATGATGGTATGGGGTGCCATTGGTTACAGTCTCGCTCACTTTTTGTTCGCACTGACGGCACTTTGAACAGTGGACGTTACATTTCAGATGTGTTACGACCCGTGGCTGTACCCTTCATTCGATCCCTGCGAAACCCTACATGTTGCAGGTCCTGTACGGGCCATTCTAGATACAGAAAGTGTTCGACTGCTGCCCTGGCCAGCACATTCTCGAGATCTCAGACCAATTGAAAACATCTGGTCAATGGTGGCCGAGCAACTGGCTCGTCACAATACGCCAGTCAATACTCATGATGAACTGTGGTATCGTGTCGAAGCTGCATGCGCAGCTGTACCTGTACACTCCATCCAAGGTCTGTTCGACTCAATGCCAAGGCGTATGAAGGCCGTTATTACGGCCAGAGGTGGTTGTTCTGGGTATTGATTTCTCAGGATCTACGTACCGAAACTGCGTGAAAATGTAATCACATGTCTGTTCTAGTATAATATATTTGTCCAATGAATACCCGTTTATCATCTGCATTTCTTCCTTGTGTATCAATTTTAATGGCCAGTAGTGTTTTACCTACTTAATAATAAAGTGTAAATTATGGAACATCAGTATTAATAATTGACCAGATTGACCACGGAACCGCTTGGGACTAGAAAATCTTCTGCGAATGTCTTCTACTGAAGAAATTAGCTGAAGGGATGGGGTGAAGCTGTTTCCCAATGTGAGAGCTCTCTTGCTATTTAGCACTTAGCCAGCTACAATGGTATTTCCAAACCTTACCCCGCATCCTACCGTTAAATGACAGATACAAGATTATTAATTTACGAATGTGTTTGAGTCATCACTACTTTCTGCTGTATGGTTTGCAGTTTTCCCATAAAAATGGTTAACACCAAACATTTTTCACTGTTCGTCGATCATAAGTGCTCCAGATATGTCCCTAACAGTTGTCGCGTGCTTTTCCTTTAATATTTTAGACGGTTGTTTCGGGATTTTTTTAAAGTTAAGTATTCTCAAATAAAGATTGTTCAGTAAGTGATTCAAGCGTAGGGTGTAGGTGAATACTTTACGTTAGGATTGTTTTATACTCCCGCAAAACTTTGGGTTGAGGTAGGTGCCAGCCACCTGGTCAGCGTTTCATGCTCCGTCAGTAAAACTCTGTTTTTGAGCAATGGGAAGAGGAAACAGCTTTAAGGAAGAAGAATTTTGTTTCACTACATTTCTTCACGCTCCCCAAATTCTCAAATTCGGAGCTAGTGGTTCCTGTTCAGTAAGCTTCTGGGGCCTAATGGTGAATAAATGTGGAATGAATTAAATACATTATAATGAAATCAGTGGAACGATGAAGATTAAATGAAAGATTGTGCAGTGACAAGAAATGATATCGGTGGAAGCTGTTCGTGAAGCTGAACCGATAATATGAAGTAGAATAATTATAGCATCTCTTCAGTTTTGGGGACGTATGTTACTCCATCGAAATGTTGTAAATCATTATTCCAACTTTTTTAACATTATGCCTCAGGTCTTAACCATGTCTATTGATGCATGGTCCTCCACCACGTTTCCTTTCTTTGTACCTAAAACCCTTTCAAATACCTTATCTGGCAGTTCTTTAGGAACATAATTGTGACAGTGTACGGTCTCTACCAAATATAAGTGTTTGATATAAAAACGACAGCGTTATTGTGCAGAAACTGTTTTAGGAAAGTATTAATATAATTATCGAATGAGGCTGTTCTACTTACAAGAATTATGTGAAGTGAGGGCTGATACATTTCACTCAGGAAAGACTGAATTAGAGGTTGCTTTGTATTGGAGGGATACCTAGAACACGTCGTCGCTGTGAGTTTCATAGTTACAGTCCGTGCACAAAACGTTCAGTAAACACATTTATTCTGCAGGAACAGGGCGAGTATAATTTCTGCACGTGAAAGCTCTGTTACTGGAATGGCGCGCGCCGCCCTCAGTGGTTTATTTCGTTGCAAACTGGTTGAAGAAAGTTACGGCCGACGCCCACAGAACGTCCTCATTTAGTACGGAGTGCCTGGTCTAGCAAAGTGCCTCGTCCACTGGCTCAACAACAAAAAGTCTCTCAAACTATCCCGCAGTAGATGGTTTTCTTTCTTGCCAAGAGGTATCATTACATCTGTGACAGTCACATGCAGTCGCTTTTCGCCAGTCAGTACCCTTAGCTCACAGTAGAGCAGTCATGCGTGTGAGGTACACAATAATTTACTTTGCTGACACTAGATCGCCAAGAAGATATGAAGATACATATAGGCCATCGAACATCGTGCTATGTTTTATTAAGAGAGGACTTTACTATATTAATACTGTGACTAAGAATAAAATTTTCCAGGGGAATTAATTGTCAAATGAATCTTTTTCTTTCACTTTCCCAGCTGTCAAGAAAGAAGCAAGTTTAGAGCGTCATCGACTTCGCAGGCTTTCGACAAGGAGCAAGCGCTCATCTGGAAGATTCAAGAAAGAAAATGGACCTTCACCGTTTTGAAGGAATTTTGCCGACAGTCACTTGAAGCGATCAGAAAACCGGTAGACAGCCTATATTACATTGGGCATGAGGGATGATGAAACTCTGGGACATACTGCTGATCTTGAGCCCACGTACTGGAAACTTTATCTTTATGCGACGAACTGTCGTACACCTTACAAACGCACTAGGTTCCTCAGTTCGCATCATTTCGGACGCTGAAAGTGTGAGACAGGAGACTGTACGCCTGCGGTCTGTGTTTAACATTTACGGATAATCTGTGAAGCTGTCCCGCCGGCCCTTGGAATCTGGACAATGGTCAGAGGCACATAAACATGACATAGGTCTACTGCTTTCTTACATTACGCTTCATGCGCACCATACGAGATTAGAATAATTTTAAAATTGTATGATACCAGGACAAGCTCTGATGATTAGTTCTGCACCTTACAATACCAGAACTGAGTCTGGTTTTCCAAGCAGTTCATTCTTCTTTGAGGCTAAGGCAGAATCATTCTTTATCTTTCAGATACTAGGATGTAGAATGCCACCATCTGCTGTGGTGGAACGAAGGGGGACGTATGGATGAAGTAAGTAAATGGTAAATGGATGAAGTAAGTCCCAAGATACAGGAAAGGACCGAAACATGTTAATCGAATCTGTGTAGATGAGATTAAACATTCAGCAGGATCAGTGATGCAGCATGCGTGGAAAAGTCTAGAGATTGCCATAATCCAGCGGTCGGTGTCGTATGGCTAATGAAGTGCTAATTTGGTTATGAATTTGGAAGAAATGAAAACTATGAAATACGGTACTGGTAAATAATCTAATCATAAGAAAAGCATCGTGGGACAGCTGAGCTCAAGTCTACCACGAACAGTACCACTTGTTTACGCACCATTCGACACTACAGAGACGTTTCGCATTTAACACGATATATCTGCGCATGATCTGGTGATCTAAAACATTTCTACAAAATTTCAACAGTTCGGGTTAACTACTTCCTTGTCGTATCTCGCCGCCCCAATAAGCCTTAGAAACATCTGCAAGTTTCTCTCTTTTTTAGAAATGTCTTCTTTAACGTGATATTCCTTTTAATAATTCATGACGTACAAAGCAGCGTCTCAGACAGAGTGTTTGGGACTTCTCCTTTCCAGACCTACTTTCACTATTCACTGGAGAAGCGGAGCGCTGTAGAGCTAGCCCACTATCCTAGTCGTTAAACATTCCCTAGCGGGAAGCTGTCAGTCGTTCGGAGCTCGTTTACTGGCCCTTTAACGTCTCCACCGTATTGTTCCGAACTTGACTCTCTAAGGGAAGATGTTTGGTTTGTTTTCCCGGAATAACGTCACACTCGTCTTTCAGCTAAATATCCGGACTGTGTCCGATCAGTCCATTTTAAGGTGCGACTAGCCGAATCCCACCGAATGAGTGAAGTTGCGTGTTTATTGTTCACTAGTGAGAGTAACGAAAATGGAAGGCCAAAGATGGCGTTAAGAAGAGTACAAGGCAAGCACGCAGCTTATCGCCACTGTTGTTTAAATTATGAATCGAAGAATCAATGAAGGAAGTGAAAGAAAATATCGTAAGAGCAGTGAAAGTGAAAGAAAAACGGATTCAGTACTAAGGATTGCTGCGTGGTCCTTTTGGCGGGATGTAAGGAAGGCTATAAAGACCTGCCGAAAGTAATGTATTGGCCAATGTCTGCGCACGTGTCGTGTGATTATTGTACAATGTTTTCCTCATTCCATCCATTGTATTTTTCTCCATCTGCATGATCACTCTGCAATTCATGTTTAAGTGCCTTTCAAAGAGTTCACAGAACCACCTTTAAGATATCTTTATGTTAGCTTTATGTCATTCGTGCCAATGATGACTATCTGCACTTTGCGGCTTCGGGTACGTGTGGGTTAAATGATGTTTTCATCGTGCATTTGATGGTATTGTTTATAATGTTACACTACCGTAATTTTTGTTGCCTTATTTTCTTTTCAACCGAATATAACCTGCGGGGCAGATCGCAAGCAGTAGTTATCAACAGGGGAAACTGTGACGCAGATGAAGATTCTTCATTTATTAACACATCTGACTTTACGGATCTTATGAGGTCAGTCATGAATCAGGAGGAGTTTCCTAGAAGTCCACATCGAAGTTAAGCATTATGTGAAAGTGAAACGTAGACTATAGGAAATGCGGAAAAGGAGCAACTGGAAGCAGTTCAAACGTTATGCATTTGAAGATTCTTAAAAATTGAATCGACACCTGAATTAAAATCAAACAGATGCAAATTAATTGGTGAGCGAAAGTGCATAAAAAAAGAAAAAAAGAAGAAAAACATACCAAGAGAAAGGAGAGGTTAGCGAGACATCTGCTACGATATTGTGAAACAGTTAACTCTGCCCTGGAAGGAGCGGCAAAGGGGAAACGTAGTAGGGACAAACAATGCTTAGACTATGCAAAACAGATTATTCAGGGTTCTAGGAGTTACACCCACGTAGAGGAGAAAAATTTACCACAAGATAGCAAAGGACCGAGAACGGCATCAAAGCTGCCGAAGAACTTATAAAAAAATGAAATGTGTTCTAACCTCGGCCAGATATGGAAAACTGTTAACATCACTCTGTATCTCGTACAGGACTTCAGAACTTGCGTCTTAATGTGGATACCGTAATACGAGACACTTTAACTTTCCATGTCGCATGCTAACCTACACCGAAAAGCACACTTCTGGTCTGCTCCTCTAAAGCTCCCTCTGGACTCCAATTGCCTCTCCACCGAACTTATTTTTTCGTTCTTTCGGCAGTCTATGACACCCGCATGTGATTGAGCTCATTTCGAAAGGGCATCTACGTATTTAATAAATTCTTTGGCATAGTGTCTATGCAGGACATTTCTTATCATTTCACACAAAGGAAGTTACTCCTCTGACGGTTTCACCATGTATCAGCTGTTCCAGGTGTGCGAAAGCCATTGGCCGAGGCGTCTAGATGTCGTCTTTCGTGTTGCCGTGCGATTGTTTGCAATATCAAGTATTAAAATTCAACCATGAAATACAATTAGCGGTGTAGTTAGATAAATAGTTCATAGTTGTTTGATTGCACAGTAACCTTCTACTTTATACAGTACAACTAATCATTATCGTTTCACTATTTTTTTAAATTATGAACACTTCTTGGTTCAAATGGCTGTGAGCACTATGGGACTTAACATCAGTGGTCATCAGTCCCCTAGAACTTAGAACTACTTAAACCTAACTAACCTAAGGACATCACACACATCCATGCCCGAGGCAGGATTCGAACCTGCGACCGCAGCAGTCGCGCGGTTCCGGACTGAGCGCCTAGAACCGCTAGACCACCGCGGCCGGCAACACTTCTTGTACACTACTGTAATGATTAGCTCAAACACTTATAATCGACGCGTTTCGAGCGTAGCTCATCCTCATAATACCAAGCAAAATGCCTTCATACGCATGCCTGCATGACATAAGTACACCCTTAACATCGGTGATCATCAGTTGAGCAATGAAGTTCAGAACGTATTTATGTGACGTAGCATTATGCATGAAGGCATTCGTTTTGTTCTGAGGATGCGCTATACCCCAACCATGCCAAATGTAATTTTTTAACAACAAGGGATGTGCTTTTTAAGGAACCCATTACAGCAGTGTACAAGAATTTCTGACGGTTCACATCATGGTCGCAGGCTTACTCCGCAATTTTATGTCACAACCTAAATGGATTACTTTACTGTTTGTAGATCTCATCGAAGTAAGATCACTTGTGGGAGTGAAAACTGTACCTTGTAAGCTCTAAATATAGGAACATGTGCCATTTGCGCCATTGGCCGACACAGTTTTAATGGGCCACAGAGATTAATGTTCCGTACAGCATGAAAAAATTCGGAATGCAGAGGCTGCGCAGCACAGGGTGCAACATAACTTTCAAATGTGCCTGTCGTTCAGTGTTGCCAGGAGAGGTCTTGAGGACTTATCGAAAGTGGGAGGAGGTCGTGGTGAAGAGAAACTTGGTGCCCATTCACGAGGGCTGCTTCGATGTTTGAATCCACACGCCAGACAGTTCTACTGGTTCGAAATGGTTCAAAGGGCTCTGAGCACTATGGGACTTAATATCTGAGGTCATCAGTCCCCTAGAACTTAGAACTATTTAAACCTAACGAACCTAAGGACATCACACACACCCATGCCCGAAGCAGGATTCGAACCTGCGACCGTAGCGGTAGCGCGGTTCCAGACTGTAGCGCCTAGAACCGCTCGGCCACCCCGGCCGGCAGTTCTACTAGTTTGGGAGTCTATCTCTCAAACTTCTTTTGGCAGATCTTAACATTCATTTTATAGTATAAGTGTGAGCTATAATGCTAGGAACAGAATAATACGAGGGTTATCCATAAATTAACTTCCGACTGGTTATGAAAAACAAGCAAATAAAGCCAGGTTCATAGCTCTTTCGAGGTTGCAAACGGAGACTTTGAAGATCATGTTACGTCAGTCAGATGTATGAGTCGTTGGTCTTTTTGTAAGTAGCAAGCGACTGAAATAGAGGGTGCTATTGTGTTCCCCACCAGTTCCACTGTAAATTCTGTCATTCTGTTCGTACAAACAGGAGTGAACTCCACCGAGATTCAAATGTTCAGATGTGTTTGAAATCTCATGGGACTGAACTTCTAAGGTCATCAGTCCTTAAGCTTACACACTACTTAACCTAAATTATCCTAAGGACAAACACACACACCCATGCACAAGGGAGGACTCAGCCGCACAGTCCACGACTGCAGCGCGTCCAACAGCTCGGCTAATTCCGCGCGGCCCACCGAAATTCATCACCGATAGTGTCGTGTGTATCGCAATGTGGTTCTGCGTGATAGTGTTATGAGAATTAGGGCGTACACGTGTTCGCGATGAATGTTGTGGACCCAAGAGATAAAACTGATGAAATTATTCAGTGTGTTGAGGAAATTTTACATGCAATACGTTGGTATACAATGTGCCAACTTTCTGAAATTCCTGAACGGAACCGTGACTGGGGAAGAGAAATGAGTGCAGTACGAGTTCTGAAACTAGGGAATAATTCAAACAGTGAGTTTACAGTCATCCTGCAAAAATTCAAGCAGACGCTTCAGACTGCAAAATGCTGGTTACAATTTTTTGTGATCACAAAGGAATTTTGACAACAGATTTCAGGGGACTATGGTAAAATGAATGACGGCAGCGCTGTACACTGTCCGATATTTGTAACGAGTGACCCTCGGCCTCGTAATTTCTGAAGATGCTCCCGTTGGTTGAGTGAAACATGTAAAATAAAGGATAAAAGTTACATGTGAGCTGTGGGGGCTCTACAGTTAAAAAAAGGTAACGTTTGGCGTTCCGGCCCTAGACGGGCTAGTCGGACACTACCTGCTGCCGTGTCGTCCTCTGCCAATGACGTCATCGGATGCGATATTTAAGGACATGTAGTCAGCACATAGCTCTCCCGGTTAGTTGGTTGGTTTGTGGGATTAAAGGGACCAGACTGCAATGGTCATCGGTCCCAGCTCTCCCGGTCTCCAGTGGGTATATTGATCTTGGAGACACTGCTAATCGGTAGAGTAACTAATCAGGTGGTCTCACGAGGATGAGTGCACCTCATACCAAACCTCTCTCTAATGAAATACCTCTGGCATTTTCGGTAATAGAATCCGGGTCCTATACAAGGCAGTTAGCTGCGTTGACTAATCTGCTACGGAGGCGGACTCCGTGAGAATGACGAGTGAAAACATTACGACCTAACAAGTTTATTGTGAGTCTCTTACTAAACTCCGAATGTAAGTCGTAAACCACCGGTGAAGTATAAACGCCGAAAAAACTGTTCTCGTACTCGACAATGCGGAATCTCAACTGTGAATTATAGGAAGGAAAAACTAAAACTTTCTGAGTGGGAAGTTTCCCAACGTCCTACTTATTGTCCGGCCATGGCGTCAAGCGACTGTCATCTCTTCCCAAAGATGAAGGACTGGCTGGCTACTCAGCATTTCACGACCGACGATGAATACAAGGCTGCTGGCAAGCACTGCCTGAAGACAAAATGACACCGTTCTTTGATGAACAGATAAGCTGATGTAACCGTACAACAAATGTTTGAATTTTGGTGGAGAAGTAATGTCAGCGTGTAAATACAAATTATATATAAAATATCTACGTTTTTTCTGTGTTTTAATAGTCATTCGGAAGCTAATTTAAGAGTAGCTCTCGAAGCAGTACTCGCATCTACATTAACTGGAGCTCGATATTTTCACATCTACAAACCGCAAGACGTCACACAGCAGTGCGCAGACCTCCGGCAAAGAAGACCTGACTGTGTTCCACCGAGGACCACCCAGCGCGTTGCGCCACACGGCGCACTACGCTTGTCCGGCGTTACCCAGGCTGACAAGCAGCTTGCTAGCGACACAAATAACCCGCTGTTGGCCGGCGCCCATCGTGTTTGCATCTCAGATCATGACTGGCCTGCCTCCACCACTGCCGCGAATCGCATTGTCACTGGAACCGTTCACGAGAAAGTCACGATGAAAACCTAGGCCGCGATACAATCAGCGGCGGCATAGAGGTAGCAGGAAGGCAAACAGCTCACCTTGCAGTGTAACTAGTTGGGAGGGTGCCACCGTAGCAGGTAATTGAAATGTGGTTCATTTGCAAGTCTTAATAAATATATGGCTTCACATGCTGCGTGTTAATTTGTCGAGTAACTGGTAAGCGAGTGCCACTTGCTGTTACTACCTGATCCGTCCAGTCAGCTACAACGGGCATGCAACACAGCTTACCAGAAACATCCATTTTATTTTGTTCGACGCATAGCTTATAAATATTTCACGACCGCTACAAATGAGTACAACTACCATGAGAAGAGGGTTCAGTCTGAGCTAAAAAGTCGATGTTTGTGTCGTTCAAAGCTTGTTTTACAATTCCGTAAAAAGACAGCCATGGCTTACGTTTAAATAATCTCCGAAGAAACTGTATCTGAATGATCTGTAGTCATGTATAATGTTGCCAATAATCAGCCTACGTTGATCATTTGTTGAGCTAACTTATAAAATTTTCAGAGCTTGCAAAAATGTCACACATAGTTCTTTGAGTATCAATTTCAAAGCTGATGAAATGCAGTCGTTGTAACTTTTCTGATAATGTCAATTAGTTTTCATTTTATGGTGCATATGCTCTGGTCTTTACGGAACTGTGAGTCTTCTACATGGAGTACTAATCTAGAGCTCAGGGCAACAATCAATGAAATGTTGATATTTGTTATGTTTTGTTTCCCGACGGTGTTCCTCCAAAATATAAATACTCAAAACGTTCGCTACATTAATATTCAGAATATTCTGTTGAGTGTGATACTCGATGCTCGAGGCTGCGAACTTTCAATCTGTTCATCACTAGGTTCAACCAGTGACATCGTTGCATAGTAGTTCGAGGACGAATAGCTCACAGATCTCTTCCTCTTATTTTCTATCAGCATATATATAATTGCACTATATTACTAACTGCCTTATATACGTTTCACTAACTTTCTCCCGGACATAAAACGAAACCTTTACCGTGATACTAATGAAGAGAATGTTCACAATATAGGAAAATTAGAAACACTGGAAACTAGCAGAACGTGCAATCGACGTCTATCAACTTTCCCCATCAGGTTTAAAACTATGGTTTCACCGTTGCCTTTCTCTTTCACTCAGTAGAGTGTTGTAAGAGATTAGCTTTTATTCTCTAAAAATAAATCATTTCACGGCTGACATCCCCACTTTACAGTGCTATGGAAGAAATAATATTGGCATAATCGATTCTCACATACGTAAATATGGCCAGTATTTACGTTTCCACACTTCTGTCATTCTCCGTTGCTTCCTGTATTTATTCGCTATACAGATTTAATGATTAACTTGTTCATCAGTTTCTTCCCCCTCACCAGCTATATTGAAAGCGGCTTTGTGTTCCGCATAAACTACAATCATCGTATGATCAGCAGTTTTCCCTTAATTGGAACACTACTTGCCTTTCTCCTATGCTGCAAAAGCAATGCCCAGTATTGTTTGACCAAGTTGGTAGCCCCAGTTGCTGTGAGAAAATCACACATATGACTCCATTTCGCTCTGGCTTCAAGAGGAAGGTATGACAGTACAACCAACGATTTTCTGTTGAAGTCATGTTGTTGAAGCTCCGTAGCAATGTACACTGACAATTTCAACGTACTGTCGACCGACTGCTTTTGCCTCGCAGATCCACTCCCCTCAGTCCAGCTGTAGTACATAAGGGCACCATGTTACTAGAGGAAACTGTAGAGTGTAGAAACTGTAGGGGATGACAGAGATTTTAATACAAGCAATAAATAATTGAGAACCTAGGGTGGAAGTGCTGCTCTGAGATGAGGAGGTTGGCACAGGAGTGGAATTCGTGGCGAGCTGCATCAAACCAGTCAGACGATTCATAGGGGTTGCGGATCGATTCGCTGTGGCGTGGCGGTAGGTGGGAGATTATCACATTGAGGACAGTGTCTGATGACGTCAGGATCGACGCCTGGGCAGTACTCATGATAGCAGGCTGAGACCTTGAGCCAGGAGGTTCTCCACTGTCTGTCATTCAGAAATTCCAAAAGCGTTGTTACAATGAAGGAATGACCACACCATGATCTACATATTCCGCTGACGGAGTAACACCTGATTCACTAGCATTATTCGGTTGTTTGAAGATGAACATCACAGACTACATTTTGCAGGTTGTTCCAGTATTTTAGTATGAAGACCTGTGGTTGCTGATGACTCATTGCAGTGTAATATATATTGGATACGTTACTCAGTTACTTTTGTTTCTGTGAAAATAACTTCATAACAGTTGTAATGTTGGCAGTATGCTATCACCAAAGCAGAGAATCCGTGGGAGTTCTGGATAACCCCGACTCAGAGATCGTTCAGTAGTGCTGACATGAGCGTCAGCATTCTCAGGATTGTCAAATGTCAGCACCTGGTGCTCAGGAAATTGTGCTTGTGACATCAGCGTTCCTGGAATTTGTTCTCCTGCTGCAGTTCCCATCACCACCACCTTCCTCAACCCATGGCTAGTAGGAATACATATATGCATCCGTGTCGTATAAGCATGAAACAAGGGTCGGTAATCTCTCAGTTCCAACTATTTTTCAATATTGCACAGCTGTAATTGTGTATAGGAGATTTTTCAGATTTTTGATTGGGTAGTGAGTAACAACATTCTTGCACACAAACTTTTGTAACTATTTACACAGAGAAAGGGACTCTTTCTTTACTTTATTTGGCGTAGTTGTAATAACATCCAGCTTAATTTTTAACCCATAACTTGAATTTACGTCTGAATCAGTATAAGGTATGTTTCGAATTCTAGTACGGTACATGTCCTATTCTCTTACAATCTGTTTAATGGGATTAACAATTACCTCTGTTCCTTCCTGCAATTTTTCTAGCCGATAGAATTAGGGAATTCTAATTATGCCTCTTATTTTCTACATGACACTAGTGATAAAGACTTTCGCATCTGTCTATGTGTAAGCTACCGGCTCCGCCTCGGTGGTCGAGCGGTTCTAGGCGCTTCAGTCCGGGACCGAACGACTGCTACGGTCGCAGGTTCAAATCCTGCCTCGGGCATGGATATGTTTGATGTCATTAGATAAGTTAGGTTTAAGCAGTTCTAAGTTCTAGGGGACTGATGACCTCAGATGTTAAGTCCCATAGTGGTCAGAGCCATTTCAGCCATTTTAAGCTACCACCTTTTAGCCTACGTTTTCTCGTGAAATTTCCGTATAGAGCTTAAGGCTTACAACTTTTACAAACAAGTGTCCATTAAATGCACTTATTCCGTTCGTTTTAAGCTTAGCAAATGGCTGCTCTGTTGCATGGATTCTTCCACATTTAAATTCGATACAGTCATCTTTTTCTAGCCAATCCAAATGAAAATAGAGATTAATAAAACAATCCTTCTGTATTCTTTAACGTAGTAAACGTTCTTGGCTCCAACACGTGACCAGCTTCCATTGCCGTTTACTGTAAATGCAGTAGCTAGAGCACACTGGAAGCCTCTATGAGTGGGAGGACTTGTCTGATGGCATCATAGAAGAAACAACAGGAGTCGATAGGGAAGAGACAGGAGATCCAGTACTAGAATCAGAATTTAAAAGAGTTTTCAAACATTTATGATCAAATAAGGCAGAAGGGGTGGTAACGTTCCATTGGAATTCATAAAATCATTGGAGGATGTGGCAACAAAACTACTGTTCATGTTGGGGCATAGAATTTATTAGACTGGTGATATACCATAAGACTTTCGGTAAAACATCATCCACATAATTTCGAAAATTGGAAGAACAAACATATGAGAGACATATAGAAGAAATAGAAGAAAGGTTCAAGAGCGGGATTAAGATTCAAGGTGAAAAGGTCTCATTGATAAGATTTGCTGATGACATTGCTATCCTCAGTGAAAGTGAAGAAGGTTCTGCTGAATGGAATGAACAGTCTACTGAGCACAGAATATGGATTGAGAGTAAATCGAAGAAGGATGAAAGTAGTGACAAGTAGCAAAATGAGAACAGCGAGAAATCTAAGAACAAAACTAGTGATCACGAAATAGATGAAGTTAAAGAATTTTGCTGCCTAGGTACCAGAATAACCCTTGATGGACACAGAAAGATGGATATAAAAAGCAGGCTAGCACCAACAGAAAGGTCATTCCTGGCCAAGAGAAGTCTATAAATATCAAACATAGGTCTTAATTTGAAATTTCTGAGAATGTACGTTTGAGTATAGCATTGTATGGCAGTGAAATACGGATTGTGGGAAAACCGCAGCAGAAGAGAATCGAAACATATGAGATGTCGTGCTACAGAAGGAATTTGAAAATTAGTTGGACTGATAAGGTAAGGAATGAGGGGGTTTTCCGCAGAATCGACGAGGAAAGGAACATATGGAAAGCAATCACATGAAGAAGGGACAGAACGCAAGACATGTGTTAAGACATCAGGGAATAACTTCGATGGTACTAGAGAGAACTGCAGAAGGTGAAAAAGAAAAATAGCTGTAGAGGAAGACAGAGATTGACATACATCCAGCTTGTAACTGAGGACGTAGATTGCAACTGCTTGAAGAGGAATTCACTGCCGGTCACATGACAAAAGTCAGATTTACTCGTACATTTTGTTTAAAGCAATGTGTAAAATTTGCTTCTACGTTTGCAGTGGCTTCTTCCTTTATGTCACTGGTCTCCACTATACACTCAAGTTTTGGTTCCCAATTGGGAAATATCTATATTTGATGGTATTGCCATGAACAATGATCTGTATTGAGATAAGTATCTCTTGCCTTAATGTAACACTTCTGTGTAATATCTACATCGTCCTTGTGGAGTCATTGTTAACAATCTCCACGTAGTTCGTAGGCAGAATGTTTAAGCTCTATGTAGACAGAACATAGTTTTATAAGATGTACTCGGCTTGAGTGTCTGGTTGATTTATTGGCACACTCGTCAATTTTTGAGCGTTATTATTGCTGCTGTAGACATGCGGAAGAACACCGTTAAACACGAAAAAGCAGCTCGGTTCTCTGTTAGCCTTCCTCTGGCAACAGCTTGTTATAAAGCCGAAGATGATGGTTATATTAATTTCACGTGGTCGATGTCTACAGGTGTTCACTGATGTCTCTACCCGTGCATGAATACAATATAAATTAAAAAGGATACGAGTACACGCAGAATAGAGTTTACAAGATTTGCAGCCGTGCGGCGCACACGAGTTTATATCTTTAGAGTACCTACAGAATTTTACTAAAAATTGGTCACGAATGGGCAGATAACGAACATTAGTGGACCTCATCATAACGGAAAATAATTGATGAATAAGACATGAGCGGTACATAAAATACCATGTAATTACAATACAAAGGTACCGGGTGATCAAAAAGTCAGTATAAATTTGAAAACTTAATAAACCACGGAATAATGTAGATAGAGAGGTAAAAATTGACACACATGCTTGGAATGACGTGGGGTTTTATTAGAACCAAAAATAAAAACAAATTATTGCTAGACGCGTGAAAGATCTCTTGCGCGCGTCGTTTGGTGATGTTCGTGTGCTCAGCCGCCACTTTCGTCATGCTTGGCCTCCCAGGTCCCCAGATCTCAGTCCATGCGATTATTGTCTTTGGGGTTACCTGAAGTCGCAACTGTATCGTGATCGACCGACATTTCTAGGGTTGCTGAAAGACAACATCCGACGCCAATGCCTCACCATAACTCCGGACATGCTTTACAGTGCTCTTCACAGCATTATTCCTCGACTACAGCTACTGTTGAGGAATGATGGTGGACATATTGAGTGTTTCCTGTAAAGAACATCATCTGTGCTTTGTCTTACTTTGTTATGCTAATTATTGCTATTCTGATCAGATGAAGCGCCATCTGTCGGACATTTTTTGAACGTTTGTATTTTTTAGTTCTAATAAAACCCCATGTCATTCCAAGCATGTGTGTCAATTTGTAGCTCTCTATCTACATTATTCCGTGATTTATTCAGTTTTCAAATTTATACGGACTTTTTGATCACCCGGTATATAAAACATCTTTCGTACACTGGATTGTAGACTGAGTTGACAGAAGTTATGGGATACCTCCTAATACCGTGTCGGACTTACTTTTGCCCGGCGTAGTGCAGTAACTCGACGTGGCGTGGACTCAGCAAGTCGTTGGAAGTCTCCTGCAGAAATATTGAGCCACGCTGTCTCCACAGTCGTCCATAATTGAGAAAGTGTTGCCGGTGCAGGATTCTGTGCATGAAATGACTTCTCGATTGCTTCCCAAAGTGTTCGATGAGACTCATGTCGGGCTATCTCGTTGGCCAGGTCATTAGCTCGAATTATCCAGAATGTTCTTCAAAAACAATCGCTAACAACTGTTGCCCAGTGACATGGCGCGTTGTCATCCATAAAAAATGCATCATTGTCTGGGAACATGAAGTCCATGAATGACTACAAATGGTCTCAGTTGGTTCAGCTTGACCACTGGACATCTTCATGGGGTGATCGTGCTTCCACTGGGTCTTGCCGACCGACGGGTCGGACGTCGCAGAGCGACACAGATGCTATGGAAAAGGGGACTTCGTCGCTGTTTACACGTGAACGCCAGAGATTATCCTTTTCAAAGATAGCTGTCAACACATTCTGTCAAAAATGAAAACGTTTCTATCGACTCTGTAGAGCAATTGTCCATACATCATTAAGTTTCATTGCTTCTTTCATTCTTTTAAAATTATCCTTCTGTTTACATATCTCGATGACTTTTCTATAAAGTTGTGGATAATAGTTCATTACTGTACATAAAATTTTGCTTTTGGAAAGCGTTATTATTTCCCGACTTAAGATTATGTTCTGCTGCGGCTGACCTTCACTTTTCATGATCGGGAAAGGCTTTCATGTTCCTTTAACCATGTATTCGCGTTCCTCTGCTGTCCATACCACATGTACACGGAATGTTATGCACCGCCCTTGCTTCGGAAAGTCACGCTTAGTGATACATATTTACGGTATAAAACCAATCATCCAGAAAGAATAAAGGGAGACATTAGAAATTTTGCCGATAGTGACAGGACATTTGCACGCCGGAAGACTTGGACGTCGAAATAAAACGTCTGAGGCAGACCTTCGGGAGTAACGGCTATACAGGAAAAAAAGTAAATGGACTTCAAAGACCAAATAAAAGAAGTCTGAAGCACTCCGACCTGTAAACGTCCTGATAATGGCAACGGGGTCGCTTACCGAAATATGGAGTCCCTGGGATACTAACATCGGGTCGTTCACCCTCCAACTACAAGTATTTCAGGCTCTACAGAGATGCTCCTGGTTTCCGCTGAGTCTTGCTCACTAACAGGTCGCTGAAATAAAGCGCATAAAAATGATCATCTCATTGGAACTGCCTTAATAAAGCAATCATGCCCCTTCCCCGCAGCAGTTATGTCGATCTCCGAACTGCGACCCGTCAGTTGGCAAGACTCAACGGAACCACGAGCATGGTGAAATAGTTGGAGGGTGAACGACCTGATGTGAGTGTCCAGCGGACGCAATATTTCGGCAAGAGACCCCGTTGCCATATCAGATGATATGGCAAAGGGGGTCGCTGACCGCAAAGGGGGTCGCTGAAGAAGTCAAGCGCAATTCTGGAAGGAAAGGAGCGAAAATCGTTTCTTGGACTACGCGCATACAACAAGGAAGATTGACCAGTAGCTACGACATACAGTCATAACCCACTTTATGGTATGGTTAGTGGAATGTTGCTCCTAATACGTAATCCAACTGCCTTACTGCTAGTCTAGTGTCACTGTTTACTTGAGGATATGTACGAGCCACTAATATCCGAAAAAGTACGACTATTACGTCCTACTGCCTTCTGCATCAAGCTTGCAGGCTTACGGTAAGACCTCGCTGACTCTAACTGCATTAACTGTAACCTTCCACATTAGCTTTCCTAAACTTTTATTTTTCCTAACACCGTAGACAACAGAACATTTTTGCAGCAAATAAGGTAAAGTCATCATGGACTCCGGTACAGGCTCTCAGCCGCCTCTTTTCGTCATCACTCTTCCAGATGATTTTATGGTACTCACCAAGATTTCCTCTATTGTGCCAATGTCTTCATCTCAGAGAAACACCTACACAAAACAGCCTTCAATATTTGTGTATTATGTATATTCTAGTCTCTCTCTCTTCCCCACAAATTCCACGTAACTCTTTAGCAAATGGTTCAAATGGCTCTGAGCACTATGCGACTTAACTTCGGAGGTCATCAGTCGCCTAGAACGTAAAACTAATTAAACCTAACTAACCTAAGGACATTACACACATCCATGCCCGAGGCAGGATTCGAACCTGCGACCGTAGCGGTCGCCCGGCTCCAGACTGTAGCGCCCAGAACCGCGGCCACTCCGGCCGGCTAACTCTTTAGCGCCAAAGAAATTATTTCCTGGCCCATTAAAGCATGTATTAGTGAACGACACATTCTTTTGATCAGTTTTCCACATATTTCTTCTCTCGGAAGTTCTGTGAAGTTTCTCCGCGCCTTAAGTTGCATACGTGAAACGGCGGCTGACGACTTTTTCTGTAAGGAATCACGTCAGTTTCGTCGAAGCCGGATGAACAGGCAGAGTCCGAGGGCAGGGTCTCTTACCGTTGGGGTGGGAAACTGCCCCTAAACGGAGTAAGAATCAGTGTGAGAATACTGAAGGCAATATAAACCACTGCAAGAAAGACACATATTGCGAATCCATTGCGTGAAATTGAAAAAAAGATAATCTGATCATTGGCGAAAGATTCCGGATTAGTCCCCATTCGGATCTCTCGGAGGTGATTGTCAAGGGGTATGCAAACACGAAAGAAGAATTAAATAACCAACGAAAGGGTAACACGATACTAGTCAGTGTGTAGAACGTCAGCAGACTTAAAGTTGTCGGGAAGCTACAAAATCTGAAGCAAAATACAGAGGTTTAGTCTAGATAAACTGAGGCTCATTGAAGTGAACTGGAAATAAGATCAAAGTTTCTGGTAGGACGAATATGGGTAATATCAACAGCAGAAAATTGTATAACAGAAGTTGGATTTGTTACTAACAAGAACTTGGCCATAGAGAGAGTTACAGTAAACAATTCATTAGAAATGTTGTCCTCATCAGAATCGACAGCAAACCACGCTCACGATAAACGCGAATTCGTACTCTAGTACCAGTCCAGCACAAATTTTCGTATGTCACCGGTAGATAGAGCATCTGAACTTTATATGTTTGATGCCAAGTTATTCGTATTTAGTGGATTTATTTCGATCTAGTTTATGAATACATGCTGATATCACAAGCATAAAAGGAAGATTTAGAAGAAATATGTGAGAGCATTAAATGGTAATTCACTGTGTAAAGGGAAATGATATTCTAGTAATCACGGGGGACTCGTGCGCTGCCTTAGGGGAAAGGAACAAAACATAGGCCTGGTAGTGGGGATAAGAGAAGTTAAAAGATTTATTTTTGCAATAAATTGCAACTATAATACTAAACACTGTCTAAACGCAAGAGGAGGGGGTACGTGTAGGTAAGGTCTGGAAACAAAGGAAGATTCCAAATGGACTAAATCATGATCAGATATTCTGAAATCTGATACTGCACTGTAAAGCGTTCCCAGAAGGAGGTACAGATTCGAATCAGTATCTAGTAATGATGAAGAACGCACTGAAGTTCAACAGAATCACCCAGAAGAATCAGTGCGAAAAGAAATGGTTTACTGAAGTATGGAGGAATGACGAGATGCATTTGTAGTTCTCTTAAGGTTGTAGGTACTACAATCATGAATAGCACAGTAGCAATTTCAGCTGAAGAGGAACGGAAATCTCTAAAATAGGCAGTCATAGATATTGGACAGACAGACTTAAGCACAAGGAAGGTAATGGCGAACAAACCTTAGAATACGAAGAAGTTCTTCAATTTATCGACGAAAGAGGCATGTTCAATAATATGCAGGGAAATATGGAAACATAAGTCACTAAGGAATGAAACAAGTAGTTCCGTTTGGATCGTTTCACTGATCTTATAGTCCGCCATAGCTGTTCAAGGCACTGCATGGTTTCTGCTTCACAAGTTTACAAGCGATCATTTTACAGTGACTATTCAAATACAACATCCGCTTCTCCCATGTTTTAACAAGTTAAGGCTTAGTCGTCGTATAACTGAATCCTCTGATTGAGTACTTAAAAGATTATCGGCGCATGTGTTACTCTAGAGCCCGGGGCCGACGTGAGATGGCAGTCCATGACTCATCCTGCTGACCCAGTGCGTCTGCTACCTGAAATACATTGCAGCCAAAGCCAAACCACGTCACCCGAACTGCTCCAGTTCTGCCAGTGAACGCCAGATGTCTCGCGTTGTCCGGATGGCGTCCCCGGTAGCACGCGAGCAACCGACTGCCTGACGTATCGCAGAATTTAGCTCGTGTGCGGAATCCGTATTCGCTCCTATTTCTTTACGTCCGTAAAGAGTAGTAAGAGATCACACTGCCCGGCCGTATATCAGTCGCTTTACTACCTTCCAGAGCAGTAAATGGGCTGGCATTGCGACAGCCCATGGTACTGAGCACGAGGAATTACCACGCAGATGCCGTCGAGAGTAATTCAATTGTCGCGAAGACAAGGCTGAAGTCGCCGTTTGCTCGCATGCCGGCTGACAGGGTCTCTAGCAGCAGGCAGATAAGTTTTACTGCACTTTTATGCGTATCGCCGCTGACGGGCCTCTGTCGACGTGTGAGGATCGTTTACACGGTAATTGAGAAGCTTCGTGCGAAGCTTCTTTCGACGTCCACCGGACATGCTAGCGCTAAGTAGTCGTAAAATGACGTGCTACTCCAATAGGGATTGCTTACCTTGCGTTTTTGTAACGAGTCAGCACCTGCGGGTAGCTGCCCACGCTCCTCGTCAGAGACGCGCACTAGCATCACAAGCTACCTGTCAGGGACATCGCCATTGTTCTTCAACACCTACACATGCAGTCAGCAAGGCATCATGTTTTGTGTGGAGCAAGATGCCTGATTAGAACCCGTTTCCGGTCTTCCTCTTCGACTGAGACCGATGGAAGAACTGTCGGTACACGTCTGTATAAGCTAAAATCTGTACATTTTTTCTCCCAAGTTCTACCGTGAGACGTATGTCGGACGTTATGGTAAGTCTGCTGATCGATCGAAATTTCCTAACCTGGCGTCATGGGTAGTGATAGACACTTGTTGTGACGTTGTCTCCATGGCTAATCGAAACCACGATGAGTCGCGTACTTTTTTGAACCATCCGTATCTTATGAGCAGCCGTTCGACGATAATATCCCAGTTTTCTCACCTTCCGCCTGTCATAATACTTGCAGTGGATCCTGAGGCAGTCTCGAGTTCCTGTGTGATGGTCTGGATAGATATCTGCCTATTACACGTTACGGTCCTCTCCTACTGTCGGCGGTCTCTGTCAGTCAACAGACGAAGTCGGCATGTACGCTTTTGTGCTGTACGTATACCTTCACGTTTGTACTTCACTGTCACATCGGAAACAGCGGACCTAGGTATGTTTAGGAGTTTGGAAATTTCGCGTACAGACGTATGACACAAGTGTCACCCAGTCACCTGACCACGTTCGAAGTCCGTGAGGTCTGCGGAGCGCCCCATTCTGCTCTCTCACGATGTCTGATGACTACTGAGGTCGCTGATATTGCGTACCTGGCAGTAGGTGGCAGCACAATATGAAAAACGTATGTTTTCGGGGGTGTCCGGATACTTTTGATCACATAGTGTATCCATCGAAAATGAACAAAAGACTGTGACCCTGTAGTTGACTACACGATGGTGACCTCAGTGCATCATACAGTAACTTGAGAATCGACATGTATGTGAAAGAACATTGGTAACAACATATGACGTAACTGGACAAAACGAAAAGAAAGCGTTGTTGGAAGGGAGACCCAAAGGGATACATTCAGCTGCCTAAAGGCAAATTACCCTCTAGATTTCACAGAATTTCTCCTATATAGCTTACGGTAGAAGAGATACGGGCGGAAGTAAATCTATGAGGGTGAGTCGCGGGACATGCTTGGATGGCTCGGGCGGTAGAGCACCTGCCTGCGAAAGGTGAATGTTTGAGATTCGAGTCCCAGTCAAGCTCACAAATTCAATCTTAAAAAAAGATTCAAATAGGATTTTCTTCTTCCGCGTCCGCTGACCTTGTTCGCAGCGTGTGTGAATTGTCTCTTAGCTGTATCTGCGGAGTGTGAGTGGAATGCATGTTTGTCTGCAATGTGGTATCGTGTTTGCGTTTTATGATAATGAGAGGAGGGAGAGGCCGAGACGCTTGAACATTTAGATGAATGGCAACATAAAAAATGAAAACAAAACAAGTAAATAAAATATCTTTGCTTAACTTCAAAGTAATATTTATTTGTCACAATATACCTTTGATAACTTTTTTCAGCCCGATGGAATCTCCCATCTAAGGCATCATCCGATATCGATAAAAGTTTTGATTTTTTAAATGTTTGGATATCCGGTACCGGTATACTTGAAAAATGGTCTCCTTCGAAATTTCGGTGTGTCTGAATATCTGGTTATCTGAAAAGTAGGCTCCTTCCAGATTTCAGCTCAGTCTATTGGCAGACCGCACATTCCACTCGAGTACACCTTTGGCCAGACATTCTGGATGTTGCGTAGCAGCGACCGTCTCAACACTGCCTTGCCGAATTCCTCCGTCGCTGCTGATCCATATTTCCTTTAACTTGAATTTTAGCACATTGCACTTTTTGGAATGCAGCAGTGACTGGATTACAATTCCACTGATCTTAGACTATAATCTGCATTGAAGATTCTGGGCTCCTATAGTCAAGGAAGTTGGATATCAGTCACATGTGTAAATTACATCTTGCACAGTTTTCATACGTGTTGCCAGACATACTCGTCAATAAGTTTATGTTGAACAGACGTTGAACAGTTCTTCTGTTAATCGGTATTTTGTGAATCATGGTGTTATACTGCCCGTTATAGATTTCCAAGTGTTCTCCAATGTCCCAAAGGCAGAGTTTGGAGCCGAAATTTAACGTTCTTTTATTACACTTGTGCCGGTCGACACCAAGATAGAGCTTTCATGACACTCTCCCGTCGCCCCATGTGCGTCTGAACAACTCCTAAATACGTTTTCCGCTTACGTCTTCGTCCCGTGCAGGTGACCAACGGCCCATATGTACGCGTCCTCGTTTTCTTTTACAAATCATTACGTTTACGCGCTCCTCCAATTTATTTTGACACATGCAACCCATTGTGAAATGACAACATAAAATGCGCCGGCCGGTGTGGCTGAGCGGTTCTCGGCGCTTCAGTCTGGAACCGCGCGACCGCTACTGTCGCAGCTTCAAATCCTGCCTCGGGCATGGATGTGTGTGATGTCCTTAGGTTTGTAAGGTTTAAGTAGTTCTAAGTTCTAGGGGACTGATGACCTCAGATGTTAAGTCTCATAGTGCTCAGCGCCATTTTGAACATAAAATGCGTAGAGAAAGCAGATGGCAGATGGAGATTCATTGGGGGACTCTTGTGGAGATATAAGTCATCCACGAAATAAGCGGCTTACGAAAGACTCGTTCGACAGATTCTTAAGTATTGTTCATCAATGTGGGACAGTTCATCAGTGTAGGACTAACAGAAGAGATAGAGATGGCTGAATGAAGAGCTGCGCGCTTACACGGTACAGGACAGTTTTTCCGAACTATCGAGAGTCGAGCGAACAGCATATTATTTCCTGCCACATACGTCCCGTGAAATGATCATGAGGAGAAAATCAGAGAAATTAGTCATCATACCGTGTTCTACAGGCAGTCGTTCCTCCCATGTACCATTTATGAATGGGAGAGAAAAGGAGGCAGAAAGATAGTAGGGTGTCTTGCAGAATGTAGATGTAGATGTAGAAATCATCTAAATCGGACGAATCTGCTTCAAATTTGAATGTTAGACGCAGAGTGGCGTTCTTCGACAAACCTTTCTGCGTGCCCTTACTTGTGCGCCTTCTGAACAGCATAGTTCAACTTACGTTTTACATACATCTTGCAGTTAATGCGATGAATAATTTGTTCAGCCTTCTCTTGTTGTGCTATAAGGCACCGAAAGACCGGTTGGCGCCACGGAAAGAAAGGACTCATATTCGCGAAAATGACAGTTCAGATCTCCTGATTTAGGTTTCTCATGATCTTCCTAAATCGTTTTAGGCAAATGGCGGGATGGTTCCTTTGAAAGGACACTGCCGACTTCCTTCCAAATCCTTCCCTAATCCGAGAGGACCGTTATTTTTTATCTTTTTTTGTGGTGAGGTCCTATGGGAGCAAACTGCTGCGGTCGCTGAGCTTACACACAACTTAATCTAACTTAAACTCACTTACGCTAAGGACGACACACACACCCATGCCCGAGGGAGGATTCGAACCTCCGACGGGGTGACCGTGACAAGACCCCCCAGACGGCGCGGCTACCCCGGGATGGGACCGCTAATCTCGTTCCCAGGTCCCCCCCCCCCCCGCGCCCAAATCGACCAACCAACCTTAAACCTCCGTGGTAAAAAGGCCAGATCTACTGTGGTTCCTGGCGTGAAATGTGACTTTCTGCTGCCGTATAAAATGTTCATACTACTTATGAGAATACAGACGAGTGACGTCTTTGACAACCACCAATATTTCAACACGTGTATACCACGTCATTTATGCATTCCCATAATATGTTTAATCATTTCCTGGAGTGTTTATTTACATATGTATTATTTGATTTCTACAACTAATGTTAACCATGTTTTCCATGAGTCAAGTATGTAAATATTTATGTATGTAAGCACTGGACTGCCGAGCATGTACTTCTGACAACTGGATAAACTCAGTTTTAACAGAAACCAAAGAATAATAAATAACACAACTGCAGCATATCGATCTGGATTCAGAAGCAAGCGGAGCTGTTGTGAACAGGTTGTAGCTTTAGCACTCCATGTTCAGGTGACAAGTGGCCCATCGGGACCATCCGACCGCCGTGTCATCTTCATATGAGGATACTGATAGGAGGGGCCTGTGGTCAGCAAACCGCTCTCACGGTCGTTATGATGGTTTTCTTTGACCTGAGCCGCTACTATTCGGTCGAGTAGCTCCTCAATTGGCAGCACGATGCTGTGAGCACCCCGAAAAATGACAACAGTGCATGGCGGACCGGACGGTCACCCATCCAAGTACAGCCCACACCCGACAGCGCTTAACTTCTGTGATCTGATGGGAACCGGTGTAGCTGTAGAGGGTGAAAACGGTAGTTGAAGACAGAGGTTGTGATACATCCGGCATACAACTGAGGACGTATGTTCAAAGTGCTACTCTGAGATGAAAAGACTGCACAGGAGACGAATAGGTGACGGGCCTTATAAAACCTGTCGGAAGACTGAAAAAAGCATAGTCTTAATAAGCCGTCGGACCCTCGAAGCTGCCCAGTTACCCCTGCCTCGCGGCACCGCTTTACCCACTTGTTGTCACGGCGATGATGGAGGCCGCACGTGGCTGCCGTTCCGCGCGCCATGAAACCGTCATCTTGGACAAGTGCCAGGACGCCACTTCTCATCACCTGCGTGCGCTGAGGCATTCTAGCAGTAAATGACTGTGTGTTATCTTGTTTGACATACCTTTGCTCCATTCGTGTTACGCCTGCAACACAACAACAGACGATACTATGTAAAGAAAACATGGTACCGAAGGCACAAGAATTACATAAGTGCAATTCCAGAACCTTGAACGCTGACACGCGGCTATACACATTTGCTCTTATTTATTTGTTTATTCGAGAGAGAAGCATCTCAGTGTTTCAGACAGATAAAAAGTAATTGTTATAAAATATAAAGGGTGTCGCAGAAGGAGTAGTCCATATTCAGGAATATGACAGGATCGACCATTTTAAGCAAAAAGCTTCGTAAACACTGCTCTGAAATGGGCAACTTAATAACTGTGAGTACTTCTTTATCTTTGATACTGTGAAACAAATATCTCCCTATTGCAAGGTCTTCACTTTCCATATTTTGAGAGGGACCAGTGTGGACCAAAATCAGAAAAAAGTGTCTAGTAAACGTAGCTCTAAAGTGCATGCTACGAGAACTTGTTAATCTTCACTGCTTTGAAACACGTCTCTTCTGCTATACAAGTGCCCATAGCTCTTTAGATAAGCGTTTTAGGCCCCATGTTTTCTTAATATCTCTGAAAACTGATCATTCCTCCTGGGATATCCAGTACAAAAGAATATACAGTAGCTATACACAATGACAATGACAATGCGAGCTACTCGTGCTTATCAAGAAGACATGCGACTCTGGATGCCAAATAAATTTAAAAAACTCAAGACGCAAAAAAAATTGTGTTATTGACTGTACAGTGTCATCAGGTGGTTGAACCTAATTGTCAAAACGAACAATATCAAGTGTCTTTAGTAGGAACCAACATTGTGACGGCTTGAATTTTGCAGGTGAAACGTTCAGTGAGATATCAATATCTGTGCAAGGGGGCAGCTCATTCTTCCTCAAGAGGCGAAAGGTATTTCATTGGGTTCAAGTCAGGCTAGCCTATATCATGAACGCCAAAGTCCTTTAAACCATGGCCTGACAAATGCTGCTTCATGACATGGAGCAATGTCATGATGATACAGGGTGTTTCAAAAATGACCGGTATATTTGAAACGGCAATAAAAACTAAACGAGCAGCGATAGAAATACACCGATTGTTGCGATATGCTTGGGACAACAGTACATTTTCAGGCGGACAAACTTTCGAAATTACAGTAGTTACAATTTTCAACAACAGATGGCGCTGCAAGTGATGTGAAAGATATAGACGACAACGCAGTCTGTGGGTGCGCCATTCTGTACGTCGTCTTCCTGCTGTAAGCGTGTGCTGTTCACAACGTGCAAGTGTGCTGTGGACAACATGGTTTATTCCTTAGAACAGAGGATTTTTCTGGTGTTGGAATTCCACCGCCTAGAACACAGTGTTGTTGCAACAAGACGAAGTTTTCAACGGAGGTTTAATGTAACCAAAGGACCGAAAAGCGATACAATAAAGGATATGTTTGAAAAATTTCAACGGACTGGGGACGTGACGGATGAACGTGCTGGAAAGGTAGGGCGACCGCGTACGGCAACCACAGAGGGCAACGCGCAGCTAGTGCAGCAGGTGATCCAACAGCGGCCTCGGGTTTCCGTTCGCCGTGTTGCATCTGCGGTCCAAATGACGCCAACATCCACGTATCGTCTCATGCGCCAGAGTTTACACCTCTATCCATACAAAATTCAAACGCGGCAACCCCTCAGCGCCGCTACCATTGCTGCACGAGAGACATTCGCTAACGATATAGTGCACAGGATTGATGACGGCGATATGCATGTGGGCAGCATTTGGTTTACTGACGAAGCTTATTTTTAACTGGACGGCTTCGTCAATAAACAGAACTGGCGCATATGGGGAACCGAAAAGCCCCATGTTGCAGTCCCATCGTGCCTGCATCCTCAAAAAGTACTGGTCTGGGCCGCCATTTCTTCCAAAGGAATCATTGGCCCATTTTTCAGATCCGAAACGATTACTGCATCACGCTATCTGGACATTCTTCGTGAATTTGTGGCGGTACAAACTGCCTTAGACGACACTGCGAACACCTCGTGGTTTATGCAAGATGGTGCCCGGCCACATCGCACGGCCGACGTCTTTAATTTCCTGAATGAATATTTCGATGATCGTGTGATTGCTTTGGGCTATCCGAAACATACAGGAGGCGGCGTGGATTGGCCTCCCTATTCGCCAGACATGAAACCCTGTGACTTCTTTCTGTGGGGACACTGGAAAGACCAGGTGTACCGCCAGAATCCAGAAACAATTGAACAGCTGAAGCAGTACATCTCATCTGCATGTGAAGCCATTCCGCCAGACACGTTGTCAAAGGTTTCGGGTAATTTCATTCAGAGACTACGCCATATTATTGCTACGCATGGTGGATATGTGGAAAATATCGTACTATAGAGTTTCCCAGACCGCAGCGCCATCTGTTGTTGAAAATTGTAACTACTGTAATTTCGAAAGTTTGTCTGCCTGAAAATGTACTGTTGTCCCAAGCATATTGCAACAAACGGTGTATTTCTATCGCTGCTCGTTTAGTTTTTATTGCCGTTTCAAATATACCGGTCATTTTTGAAACACCCTGTAGAAAGAGTCATCGTCTCCGAACTGTTCCCCCACTGTACGCAGTACACGATGCTGTAAAATGTGTTCCTAACCTTTCATATTTAGAGTTTTCTTAAGTGCAACAATGGCACCACTCCCTAACCACGGAAATGCTCTTTAAAGTGACACCACCTCCTGTGTACTTCAGCGTTGGCACTACACACGACAGAGAACGTTCTCCAGGCATTCACCAAACAAAAAAATAGCATCGGATTGCACAGGGTACAGCGTGATTCATCACTCCAAATCACTCACTTCCATCCGTCCAACGGCTTGCGGCTTCGTTATTTACTCCGCAAGTGTCGCACAACATTGACTGTACAAATGAGGAGCTGCTCGACTATTCTACCGCATTGCTCCTAACACCTTACACAGTCACTGTGGTAGCAGGCCTGCTCGTAGCACTGTGGATCACGACAAATATTCCTTTCACAGATTTTATGCTATTTTTTACAGCCTCCCACACGTCCTGTTTATCTGTGTTTGTTCCTTTGCGTTTCCACTTCACAATATTCCGATAGTCGACTTAGGTAGCCTTAGAAGGAGAGAGATGCCTCTGATGCATTTGTTATTCAGGTGGTACACAGTGAGAAGCCCACGTTCCAACTCACTGAGCTCTCCTGGTCGGTCAGTTGTGCTGTACTGCATCTCTGGTGACAAAACAATGCCCACCAACTTCTCACCTCTCATGACATATAGTGATCAATTTTGGGTCACATAGTGATGACCACATATTTTTGATCTGTTAGTGTAGGGTAGAGCGGAATAAAGTGTAATGCACACTACGGAGCGTCTTGGCTCTGACCTGTCCTCGAAGTAAAGGAATACAAGTGGTTCAAATGGCTCTAAGAACTATGGGACTTAACATCTGAGGTCATCAGTCCCCTAGACTTAGAACTAATGAAACCTTAACTAACCTAAGGACATCACACACAACCATGCCCGAGGCAGGATTCGAACCTGCGACCGTAGCAGCAGCGCGGTTCCGGACTGAAGAGCCTAGAACAGTAAAGTGTCCGGGCTGGATAGCAATATACGGAAAAGCCTGGATATCAGTGATTATAGTCTACAACTACTGTAGTATAATGTATGATAGTTTAATCACTTAGGATCAAATTAAGAACTTTAAACAATTCTATTTTCAAAACGGGGCAAGACGGCCGCTTTACCCGACATGGGCAGGTAACGTGCCCATTTACCTTTAAACTCAAAAAGAGTGGGTAAAAGCTGTTTTAACAAACAAGTTAATATATTTCATTTTGGAACATGATTCGAATTACATTTTTCGCAAATAAAAGTCAAACTGTGTCCTTCAACTCTTGCACAAAGTTCGTGAGTCCAAAGGGATCATAATTGGTACTTAATTCTGACCTTGAATCTGAAACTTTTTCTTCGCATTACATGCACTTTGCATCTGCATTGTTGTCATCAAAAAGAGTTATTCTTTTAATCCCTTTCTTCTGTTTGGCTGCTTTTTGCTTCCCTTGCTTTTACTTTCATTTTATTTATTTGTTGTCTCTTGGTCACTTTCATAAAGTGTAAGTACCGTCGCAGAGCTGTGTTTACGTTTTCACCTACACAAAAGTGACGATAAGCCAACGCCGAGATGGGAACTTTGCTCGCATTGACACCATTACACTGACCCTCTAACAGTTTGCTAGAAAATAGGATTACGGATTCAGGATATGACCATTTTATTGCATTAAAAAGATAAAAGCAACTTCCCCTCGCAATGATAAATACACAAAGTAACCATTTGCGTAACATCGGGATAGCTAAAATCCACTAGAATTATTATAACTCCGAGGAGTTGTACAACAGATAGGTTAGGCTTCAAGGGGTGAGTGGGGCTTCCAGGGAGAATAAGTTGAGGCATTTCGCCGGCCGCGGTGGCCGAGTGGTTCTAGGCGCTTCAGTCTGGAACCGCGCGACTGCTACGGTCGCAGGTTCGAATCCTGCCTCGGGCATAGTCCCATAGTGCTCAGAGCCATTGGAACCATTTGAGGCATTTCCCGCTCTATGACGGCACGTCATAGCTCCCGGGACCCCAACAGCCACTTTGCGCGCCATGGCCGCATCGTCCGGCTCTCCTCTACATATAAATATTTGATTTAAAATTCGTCCTGCCCCCAAGTTCTGATCGACGTTCTCGGGAGGTATCCGTTGGCCGTCAGGCGAATGCCATAACTGGAAGTCCACTTCTAAATTTTCCGAAGCCACTCCCAGCCGGCTGGGATACTTGGTTGCAGAGAACCGAAGCACTCTAATGGACCGTAACTCAAACAGCGCGAAGTAGAGAACGAAAGGTTAGTAAAGAAAACTGCTCTCGAGTTTATTGGTTGCCCCCCGCCACACTTCCAACATTCCTCGATATCTGACTGAAGGGAACGGGCCCCTAACTCTCACGAGTGGGAAATGAAGTATCTAAAACAAAATTTTAAAAAAATTAAAAAGTAACCGGCATAATTCATAATATTTATGATAACGCTGGGTCAGCGGTACGTTAAATAACAAAATATTTTAGAATCAGTAGTAAAGTAAACAAGTCGGCCACTGTAGCTGAGTGGTCAGTGTAGATTACTTCGATGCGGAGGTTACGGGTTCGATTTCCTGTACTGCTAAGGGTTTTTTTTTTTCTTGATGAGAGGACAGGTAAGGACTGCACTCAGCATCGTGACACCGTGATGTCAATTGAGGAGTTACTTGACCGAGTAATAGCGGCTCCACGGTTTGGAAAATTTGCAAAACAGCCGGGAGAGCGGTGTCCTGACCACCTGACCCTCCACAACGCATCCACGTGACGCCGCCAGGCAGAGGATGACACGGCGGCCGGTAGCCATTCCTTGGGTCTTCTCGGCCTGGTAAAGAGCTCTATTTTTAAGTAATTGACGAATTCAATATTACAACTATAGTTAGTTTTAACTGTCAGAAGTAGTTTGCAGGTATGTAGTGTAGTTTGTGTATGCGAATCTTATATGAGCGATGTGAACGAAATTTTTCCAGCGATATAAAAATACGTAACTGGAGAACATCAGCAAGGAACTGAAAATATGTAAGAGAATACCAATACTGTTGCAGTAGCAAAAGATACGGAACAAAAACAAGGAACTATAAGAGAAGCAATACAAAGTAATTGTGACCGCTCGACTATATTCGCTACAGGGAAGTGAGTGCTTGGTGAGTTACGCAAGCCGAGCGAGGCAGTCTCGGGCACGCGCTTCGCGGCAGCAGATGTGGGGAGGCGCGTGGCTGCCGGACCCGATGGTCGGCGCGGCGACTTTCTCCCGCCCGCCGGCGGCTACCGTGTGTGCGTGTGTGTGTGTGTGTGTGTGTGTGTGCGTGCGGCGCGCAGCCACGCCCTGGACGGCCGCACTGCACCGCCACCCCTCCGGCGACTCCACGTCGCTGCGAGGCGCCGCTCATTCAGCTCTTCTTGCCGGTTCGCTCGTCACAAAAGTAATGCAATGGTTCTCGCTGGCGTGCTGTTTCTGTCAACTGTCACAGTAGAGAGCAGAGTCCCCTAAACGTAAACAAGGACCTATATTACCCGCAGGGTATGTGGTATGCACGACCAAGTGGCTACCACAAAAATCCATACGTATTATAAAAATGGATGGACATATGTACACTCTAAGACACAAAAAACAGCCTCGAGTCTCATTGGCTGGAGTAGAACTGTCTTCACTGGTGAATCCAGCTTCGAGCTGAGCTCTGATGAACGCCGAAGACTTGTCTGCATATGTCCCGGACGGCGCTGCGATATCACCATAACTGTCGCCCTCCATACGGTCCGGTCTTGGTTGCCATCCGTGGGACCCTTACAGCACAACGGTGCCCCGTTTTCTTGCTCTTCATGGCAAGCCACCTTGGACTTGCATTTGAACAAGTTAATGCCCACTTTGACACGGTGAGAGGTTTTACTGCTTGCCTTCGTGCTCGTCAACCTCTACCTTGGCCAGCACGGTCGCCGGATCCCCACTAAAACGTTTGGAGCATTAAGGGCTCCATTCTCCACCCAGATAGGAATTTTGACGATCTATGGTGTCAGTTGGACGGAATTTGGCACGATATACTTCTTCAGGGCATCCTGCAGTTCTGTCGGTCATTTTCAAGTCGAATAATTGCTTGCATAAAGGCCAGAGGTGGACCAACGCGTCATTGACTTGTGAAGCTCTCTCTCTCTCTCTTGAATAAATCATCCAGTTTTTCTGAATTTTTAATACACGCATCAAAAAATGTTTTTCATCGCCCCAGTTCCCAGAACTCTTCAATATAGACGTTGACTGTATATATATATTCTGTCACAGACATATTCTTTTTGACTGTTCAGCGATGTCAGTAAACCAGCCCAAAGATGTAAACAACCATGCATGAGCAGCGCCTATTAGACGGAGGGGATCCGACAGCAATTAGTTCCAGTCAATCGACGAGGAAGGCGGTACACGGCTCAAATTGTCTGTACTTCAACCATGCCAAAACGGTCAATACCGCGGTTCGGTTTAGTTGGTCCCAGGAAGGGCTGCAAACAAGGGAAATGTCCAGGCGTGTCGGAGTGAACCAAAGCGATGTTGGTCGGACGTAGAGGAGATACAGAGAGACGGGAACTGTAGATGACATGCCTCGCTCAGGCCGCCCAAGGGCTACTACTGCAGTAGCTGATCGCTACCTACGGATTATGGGTCGGAGGAACCCTGATAGCAACTCCACTATGTTGAATAATGCTTTTCGTACAGCCACAGGACATCGTGTTATGACTAAAACCGTACGCAGTAGGTTCCATGATGCGCAACTTCATTCCCGACGACCACGGCGAGGTCCATCTTTGCAACAACGACACCATGCAGTGCGGCACAGATGGGCCCGACAACATGTCGGATGGACCGCTCAGGATTGGCATCACATTCTCTTCATCGATGAGTGTCGGATATGCCTTCAACCAGACGATCGTCGGAGACGTGTTTGGAGGCAACCCGGTCAGGCTTAACGCCTTAGAGTCACTGTTCAGCGAGTCCAGCAAGGTGGAGAGTCCCTTCTGTTTTAGGGTGGCATTATGTAGGGCCGACATAAGCCGTTGGTGGTCATGGAAGGCGTCGTAACGTGAATGTCATCCTTCGACCAATAGTGCAACCATATCTGCAGCATAGTGGCGAGCTATTGGTCTTCATGGACGACAATTCGCGCTCGCATCGTGCACATTTGTGAATGACTTCCTTCAGGATAACGACTTCGCTCGACTCGAGTGGCCAGCATGTTCCCCAGATATGAACCCTATCGAACGTGCCTCGGATACATTGAAAAGGGCTGTTTATGGACGACGTGATCCACCAACCACTCTGAGGAATCTACTCAGAATCGCCATTGAGGGGTGGGACAATATCTACCAACAGCGCCTTTATCAACTTGTGGATAGTATGCCACGACGAATACAGGCATACATCAATCCAAGAGGACATGCTACTGGGTATTAGAGGTACACGTGTACAGCATTCTGGACCACCACTTCTGAAAGTCTCGCTGTATGGTGGTACAAAACGCAATCTGTGGTTTTCATGAGCTATAAAAAAGGGCGGAAATGGTGTTTATGTTGATCTCTTTTCAAATTTCCTGTACAGGTTCCGGAACTCTCGGAACCGAGGTGATGAAAAGCTTTTTTGATGTGTGTAATTTGTGTGTCTGTACCTGTGCCTCACATCTATCGATTTCTGTCCCATTCGGATAATTCCCTTGTGGTGTGTCGTTTCTTTTTGTCTTAGAGTGTACGTACGTATGCGTGTCTGTATGTTTAGCATCTCCTCCTAAACCACTGGACTGGCTTCAACCAAACTTGATACACATACCACTTACTGTCTGGAAAGAATCTCCCTGGGGGTAAGAACCAACCAGCTACCAAAGAGTGAAAAGTAATGCAACCCCTGACGCGGTAATGCCCAGATTTTATTCGTCCAGTGTTTGAGAAAGAGATCACTTAGTGACCTCTAAGTAACCTCACACATAATTTCAAACCTTTACGAAACTTTTTCTTGCTAACAACCCCACATAACGATTAAAGGGACAAGTTTATCGCTTACAACATTTTCGCTCTTCAGGCAGTAAAACTACCGACCTACGCTCGCTCTTTTGTTACTTCTTTACTATTAAATGTATTCGCAACACATTTTGCATAAAATATTCATATACACCACTGATATACCTGCAAAATTGTATCACTGTATGACACAATAGTTCAGGAGATATGAGATGCATGAAAAACGGCCGCCTCATGCTTGACGTTTAATTTTAATACTAATTTTAATACTAACTCTACTCGGAGCACAATTCGCATGCAGTAGTCACATAAACCAAGGGACGTAACTACAAAATTATCTCACTGTACAACACATAGTTCAAGAGGTTCGGTGTCATAAACATTAAGCAGCGTGAAACGGAACTACTGGGCGAAGTTCGCTACGGATACAGGGGAAATATACATAAAAGGATGTGTGAGATGCATTAAATACGAGTATAAGCGGCATGAGCCTACGCGGGCAAAGACTCTGTTAAAAATGTTCCTCCTAATACGCTAGATAGATTTCAACAAAACTTGGTACACAACGTGTATTTCTTACTGTCTAGAAAGAAATACCGTTGGGCTAAGAAACAGCAACCTCCTATTGTAGTGAAGGTAATAAAGTGGAGAGAGAAGAGCGAGGAAGGGATTGACGGACAGAGAGGGGTAATGAGGAGATAGATATGGAGGAGAAGGAGAAAGACAGAGGGGGAGGAGCAGGTGGACTGAGGCAGGAGGAGGACATGGAAAGAGATGAGGAGCGGAGGAGATGGATAGAATAAAAGGGGAGGAGTAGATGGACAGAGATGGAGGGTGGAGAAGGAAGAGAAGGAGAACAGAGGGAGAAGGAGGAGCTGGCCTAAGACAAAACTGGAATAAATTCACGCAGGTGCAACACTGGGTACCCAGACAGTTTAAAATAAGAAATTATTTGCTTCATTAGTGTAGTCCAGGTCTTCTTATAATGCAAAATAACGCTCATGTAATTATTTTGTGCGGTCATATTCGGCAGAAACTTGCAATGGACTTCAGTTAATGGTTAGATGATCATTTACCATTCACCTCATTGCGATAAGTTTTCAGTGGTGCACGGTAAAGAACGTAGCACTTACCTGGAACAAAATCGAAAAAAATCTCAAAGACTTTTAAGAAAACGGTTAACCATATTGTGGCATTTTGAAGTTATAAGCAACTTCGTCAGTAAGAAGTCTGGGGAGTAGACCACTTAGGAAATAAGATAATCTGAAACGTTCATTTTAAGACCGATCGTTCGGGAAAGTAAAACTACAATTAAATATAAATAAATTATGCTTCTTTTATTGGTTTTGTGTTAATTGCAGCACGTAGAGGAGGTGCTCGACCACAGTCAAGTACAGTAGAAAATGACCGCTGCCCTGTGCAACAGGGAAATAGGGGCTCACGTCAGACAGCGGGTGCAGCTGTAACAACACTGAACAGCATAGCAAGGCAAGCAGTCTAACGATCCACAGTGGCACGGCGACTGCTTGAACGTCGCCTGATTGCGCAACGAGCGATACATTGTGTTCCGTTGACAGTTGCACTACGGCTGCACCGTCGGCGATGGTGCCAAGAACATTGGAGGGACTGGACCAACGACAAGCTGCGTCTCTTGCTCTCTCGTATAAGAACAGATGCAGTCTGAGTAGTGAACCTGGACGTGTCCTCATTTAGCGAGATGTGAGAACACGTAATGCAACCGGTAACGTTGTCAGAAACGACGATGTGTGGAAGCAGAACGTTTCATGGAAGTATTAGTCCGGAGATCGTGGTCTAATGGTTAGCGTTGCTACCTCTGGATCACGTGGTCCCGGGTTCGATTCCCGGCCGGGTTGGGGATTTTCTCTGCCCAGGGACTGGGTGTTTGTGTTGTGCTCATCATTTCATCCTCATCATTCGTGACAGTGCCTAGTTTGGATTGTGAAAAAATTGTACTGCTTAAAAGTTGGGACTTCGTACGGGCGCTAATGACCGCGCAGTTGAGCGCCCCACAAACGAAACATCATCATCATCATCATCATCATCATCATCATAATCATCATCATGGGCGTACTGACCTCCAAATGTTTGAAAACTGTGCACTCACCGATCAACGTTACTATGACGTACTCCTTCCCCATGTGTGTCTCTTCAGGCTTAATCTTTAAGAATAACAAGAATGACTCCTCGAACACCGTAGATGGAGGAGCGTGACGACTGCGTGCCAGAGGATGGCCTGACGGTGGTACTGTGTACCGAAACTGGTAGTCAGCGGGAAAAGTAAAAGCAAAATTGCGACTATGGACTAAAACATATATTATTTCTGGACATACATCATTTCTGGCGAATGGACTTGCTTAACTGTTACATAGACTTAAATCCCACTTAGCACGTATGGGATGTGTTGGAGAGACGTACTACAGAAGCCTCACATACACCAACGATCATCTAGTAGTAGTCAGCTGCGCTGTTGAACGAATGGAAGGTTCTACCACAAGAATTCCTTACCACTTGTGGCCAGCATGGCAGCACATTGGAGAGTATGCGTTGCTGTTGCAAAAACCCCATTAAGAATCTTGTCCCATCATTTGTAATATGCAGAGAACCATCATGAATCAAGACGACTGCAATATTATTGTCGTCTTTAAATGAAAGAGTTATTTCTGTTTGTTTCAATGCGTATTTCATTCAGTTACCTTCGGTTGAATAATGTAGCAGTCGTTTCTATGTAAGGTAAAACTTTCTTCGAGCTATGTTACTTGGAAGCTGTGCATCACGCGGAAGTCAGTTTCGTCCTTAAGTTTTGCACACTGACAACGGAAAATCTTATGACCAATGCCAACCATGAGTCTGAATGCCGTGTGCTGGAGTTGCGGACATGTGATACTGTAAGGAAAGGGAATAAGCGGGACAGAGACGAATGGTGTACCGTCATACCGACTTTACAAGCCGCAAAATGCGGAAATCCACAGACATAAGAGACGCTGAAAGGGGACAGACTGCGACGGCCCGCCGTCTGGGATCGGGCATCTCTAAAACAGCGAATCTATTAGCGCAGTGCTGTCGGCAACGTCTATGGGAAGTGAAGGACGTTGAAACCACTCATAGCCGAGATGATCTTCGACGTCCGTGTCTCGTCACAGTGGAGGACGAATGCTTGCCTGCTCCGTAAAGCAGGACAGTGGGAGATCTGTGGCAGATCTGAAGACAAAGTACAGTGCATGCGTAAGTGTGTCGGAGCACACCGTTCAGCGCATACTACTGAACATCGCGACGATGTTCCCATGATAATCCAACGACATACGCTTTTAACATTGTAATGGGCATTGAATAAACAAGATTGGACAGTGGATGAATGTAAACGTATCATCTGATCAAACAATTCACGTACATCCCTTCAAAAAGCAGACAATCGTCTCCGGATATTTTGTTCCAAACATAAGCCGCGCCATGGACAGAAGCCGCCAGTATTGAGCCATAGCTTCGGCTGGGCTTCCAAGTGACGTCTGATAGTAATATAAGGCATCATGACAGTTGAGGACTACGTAAACATTTGGAAAAAGAAAAACGTAACACAATGTTGGCTTATAATATTTATTACGACCGGTTTCGGCCACCGATCATCGTCCGGGAAAGAAAGAATACAATTACAGCAACACATGTCACACATGTCTTTATACAAAGGAGAAATTTTAATATTCGCACTGACTTTATTTTTCGAGAAAGTAAATGTAAAGTCAACAAAAGAATTAAGATAACGAATGAGGGAATACCTGAATGTACTATTTTTTGCCAGTGACATCGTTGTTATTCATTCAAAAGAATGATGATGACCTCCACCTGAACGAAATTTGTAAGATGCACAACATTAAAATTTCTAGTAACAAAACGAGAATAATGGCATTCCGAAGGAAAATATTCACCCAGATGAAAAACTGTTTTGGATAATTCAGTTTTAGAACAACTTGATCTTGACTCTGACACTGAAAAAAAGAACATAAATTCCGAGCTGTCTGTATTGGAGACAAGACCTCATGAGAGCGCCAGAACACAGAATTCCGAAGAAGTCCTGAGATACAAGCCGAACGGGAAAGAGATATTGGAAGACATCCATAAAGATGGGAATGAAATTACGAGGCCTGTTCAGAAAGTAAGCTCCGATTGATTGCCAAATTGAAACCACAGTGAACATCAGAAATGTTTTACTTGTAACAATTAGCTACACCTTTCAGCTACTTCTCTACGTAGTCGTCGTTCTGACTTAGACTTTTGTCATAGCGTTGTACCAACTTTTCAATAGCCTCATCATAGAAGGCAGCCGCCAGTGCTTTCCGCCAATTCTCCACGCTGGCCTACACCTCGTTGTCTGTGTCAAAATGTTGTCTTCAAAGACAGCGGTTCATGTGACCAGAGATGAAACTCAGGGGGAGACAATTGCGGACTGTATTGTGGGTAATCTCACATTTCCATTTGAAAACGATGCAGGAGCATCTTCATTGCCCCTGCAGAATGCGGCTGAGAATTGTCTTGAAGAAGAAACAGCACGACAGTTATGTAATGTTAGCTGCATAGCTTCAGGCGAAATTTCTCACCAGGCCCTCGTACTTGGCGGCAGACACTATTTTCTAGACATCTTTACGCACTCACTGCGAGCTCAGAAATGAGAAGAGCGACGTGATGCTAACTGGGGTTATACTAGAGACACTACCCAACACATCTGTGCAAAGCTTTATCGGATTTTCATAGTCGTTTCCATTTCGCGACCGATCGGAGCTTACTTTCTGAACGCCCCTCGTATTTGTGAATTCGGAACAGGTAATAGCCCAATCCTTGGAAGATGATTTTGATTATTATTTATTGCATAACGGCCTTTAGGATGGAATTTCCCATCACCTACAGTAGTTTACGTTCATCATGTAAACTCTATCCGAGATACTACCCATCCTTTTGTATCAAGGCCGGGATTTGAACAGGGACGTGCCGCTCACTAGACAGATGCTCCAAGCACTGCGCCACCCTGGCACTGCAGCTAACACAGCTGAACGCATTACCCCAGTACGTTTCCCTCCCTAATGCAAACTCCAGTTCACACCTCAGCCGGTCTTGTGTCGGTCTGTATTCATTATCATGGGTAAAATTGAGAATATCTCTCTGGTTCATACATTACAGAAAAAAAAAGTTCGCAACGCCAGAAGGAATTGTGTGACATAAAATAAAGTTGGTAGGCGTATTTCTAAATCTGAAAGATGACCTCTATTCAGATTTCACACTTGTGGCGTAAGAGTGATGCTAGTAGTACCACTATGAGGATGCAAATTAGGTTTGTTATAAGAACTCGCTGTGACGGTCGTGATCTTTGGTTACCTTTGTGATTGGACGCGGTCGGTTGACATCAATCGAAAATACCTTTAAGGCGACAAAGATGGCTTTAAGAACACCTTATTGAGTTTGAACGACGTCGTGTATAGGACTACAAGCAGCTCGGCGTTCCTTCTGAGGTACTGCAAAAAGACTTGGCAGGAATTAATCCACTGTACATGATTGCTGGCAGCAGTGGTCACGAGAATGTACGGTCGAAAGAATTCCGGGCTCAGGACGGGCACCTGACACTAACGAGAAGGAAGATCGTCTTTTTCGGCGTGTGGCTCTGACGAATCTGCAGCAGCAATTTGAGCAGCAGTTGTCGTAACAGCGACACAAAGAGCTGTTAAAAATCCTTTACTTAGCCGGCTGCTGTGGCCGAGCGGTTCTAGGCGCTTCAGTACGGTACCGCGCTGCTGCTACGGTGAGAGGTTCGAATCCTGCCTCGGGCATGTATCTGTGTGATGTCCTTAGGTTAGTTAGGTTTAAGTATTTATAAGTCTAGGGGACTGATGACCTCAGATGTTAAGTCCCATAGTGCTTAGAGCCATTTGAACCATTTGTATTCCTTTACTTCGAGGACAGGTCAGAGCCAAGACGCTCAGTAGCGTGTATTCCACTGACCCCAAACCACACCCATTTGCGACTTCAGTAGTGTCACGCGAAAGCTCATTGTAGGGCAGGGTGGATGACTGTTGTGTTTTCTGATGAAAGCAGGTTCTGTTTCGGTGCCAGTGATGGCCCTGTATTGGTTACAAAGGGTGAAGTTAAGGCTCAAATGGCTCTGAGCACTATGGGACTTAACATCTGTGGTCATCAGTCCCCTAGAACTTAGAACTACTTAAACCTAACTAACCTAATGACGTCAGACACATCCATGCCCGAGGCAGGATTCGAACCTGCGACCGTAGCAGTCGCGCGGTTCCGGACTGAGCGCCTAGAACCGCTAGACCACCGCCGTCGGCGGTGAAGTTAAGGGACTGCAACTAATTTCTCTGCGTATTAGACATGGTCTAACCATGAGTTACGGTTTGGGATGTGATTTCTTATGACAGCAAGAGCAGTCTTTCACACGCACTGTGAATGCAAATGTTACGTCAATCTGCTGATTCGACATATTTGTTGCGATTCGTTAACAGCCTACCAGCGGGCGCTTCCCAACGGGATACCTCTCGCCCACATACCGTTGTGCTAACCTAACGTGCTCTACAGGGGGGTCCATTGATAGTGACCGGGCCAAGTATCTCACGGAATAAGCATCAAACGAAAAAAGTCGTCTAGCTTGAAGGGGGAAACCAGATGGCGCTGCCATAGGTCAAACGGATATCAACTGCGTTTTTTTAAATAGGAACCCCCATTATTTATTACATATTCGAGTAGTACGTAAAGAAATATGAATGTCTTAGTTGGACCACTTTCTTCGCTTTGTGATACATGGCGCTGTAATAGTCACAAACGTATAAGTACGTGGTATCACGTAACATTCCGCCAGTGCGGATGGTATTGGCTTCGTGATACATTAGCCGTGTTAAAATAGACCGATTACCAATTGCGGAAAAGGTCGATATCGTGTTGATGTATGGCTATTGTGATCAAACTGCCCAACGGGCGTGAGCTATGTATGCTGCTCGGTATCCTGGACGACATCATCCAAGTGTCCGCACCGTTCGCCGGATAGTTACGTTATTTAAGGAAACAGGAAGTGTTCAGCCATATGTGAAACGTCAACTACAACTTGCAACAAATTATGATGCCCAAGTAGGTGTTTTAGCTGCTGTCGCGGCTAATCCGCACATCAGTAGCGGACAAATTTCGCGAGAATCGGGAATCTCAGAGACGTCGGTGTTGAGAATGCTACATCAACATCGATTGCACCCGTACCATATTTCTATGCACCAGAAATTGCAAGGCGACGACTTTGAACGTCGTGTACAGTTCTGACACTGGGCACAAGAGAAATTACGGGACGATGACAGACTTTTTGCATGCGTTCTATTTAGCGACGAAGCGTCCTTCACTAACAGCGGTAACGTAAACCGGCATAATATGTACTATTGGGCAACGGAAAATCCACGATGGCTGCGACAAGTGGAACATGAGCGACCTTGGCGGGTTAATGTATGGTGCGGCATTATGGAAGGAAGGATAATTGGCCCTCATTTTATCGATGCCAATCTAAATGCTGATTTCCTACGTAATTTTCTACCGATGTTACTACAAGATGTTTCACTGCATGAGAGTATGGCGATGTGCTCCCAACATGATGGGTGTCCGGCACATAGCTCGCGTGCGGTTGAAGCGGTAATGAATAGGATATTTCATGACAGGTGGATTGGTCGTCGAAGCACCATACCATGGCCCGCACGTTCACCGGATCTGACGTCCCCGGATTTCTTTCTGTGGGGAAAGTTGAAGGATATTTGCTATTGTCATCCACCGACAACATGCGTCAGCCCATTGTCAGTGCATGTACCAACATTACGGAAGGCGAACTAGTCGCTGTTGAGAGGAATGTCGTTACACGTATTGTCAACTGCTTTGAGGTTGACGCATATCATTTTGAGCATTTATTGAATTAATATGGTATTTACAGGTAATCATGCTGTAACAGCATGCGTTCTCAGAAATGATGAGTTCACAAAGGTACATATATCACATCGGAACAACCGAAATAAAATGTTCAAACCTACCTACGTTCTGTATTTTAATTTAAAAAGACCTGCCTGTTACCAACTGTTCGTCTAAAATTATGAGTCATATGTCTGTGGCTATTACAGCGCCATCTATCACAAAGCGAAAAAAGTGGTCCAACTAAAACTTTCATATTTCTTTACGTACTACACGAATATGTAACAAAAAATGGGGGTTCCTATTTAAAAAAGAACGCAGATGATATCCGTTTGACCTATGGCAGCGCCATCTAGCGGGCCAACCATAGCGCCATCTGCTTTCCCCCTTCAAGCTAGGCAAGTTTCGTTCTTTGTAGTTTTTTCATTTGGCTCTTATTTCGTGAGATATTTGGCCCGGTCACTATAATGGACCACCATGTATACAGTGTCGACAAGTTGCCTTGGCCTGCTCAGTCACCAGGTCTGCTTGAAAGCTCATGTACATATTGACGGAGACTGGGGGCGGGCTACAACCCCGTCTTCTTTAACTACTGCTTCCATTTCCATTCGTTTCTAGAATTATGATAGGTTTCGATTCTGTCGAGGCATCTTCAGATCTGCGGAGGTTGGCTGTAACTACGTTTTCTTGCAATGAGTCAGTGCTGTACGAAGCGTCAGAAGGCGGCGGGCGCAGTGGCGCTGGTGGGACGGACGTTCACCGCGGCCCGGCTAATTGTCGGCCTGGTTAGCGCGGCCGCCCGCCGGCCGCTACTGCAGACGCCGTCTGCCCTGACCCGCAGCCGTACCAGGCGGCCGCTCTTCATGAAAATGAGCCGCAGAAAGCCGCCCAGGCCAGGCGCAGCCGCTCTGGGCCACGGCCGCTCGGCGCCACGGGAGAGCGGCTGCCGCACAGCCGCCGAGCTCCGGCACATCTGCTGGCGACCGCACCGGCGCCAGTGACAGCAGCTCACCAGCGTGGGCTTTGTGCCCAAGGTACTCAATTTGCACCTAAACAATCGGGGGACTTTCTTTCCTATACGGCAAATGATTGCACGCCAGCCTAAGTGATGCATGCTTCCCAGTTACTCCAGGACGGGGAAGGGGAAGACGCGTATAGTAGTGTCAAGCGTGTTTCTCACTGAGGCAATACGTTTTACGATACTACGTGACTTTTGATGTGAAGCTGAAGCAACCCACACTGGTGGAGCACATAGAATCGTAGCTCAGGTGACTTAACTGGTTCGGACTGGGACGACAGCGATACAACACTAGCACGACCCTGTCGTACTGCCGAACACAACAAAAAGTTATAGTTGTGGGAAATGAAACGCCTACCGCCGTCCTTATGATATGACTTATTTTGTAGCTGCCATTTTCGGCGCTTCATTGTGCCATCTCCGGGCTGTAGTTGATGCTGAAGGGGCTGACACGATTCCTGTACACATAGAGCATCAGTGACAAACACACGAGTAACTGGTTACGCAGGCATCTGAACACTTCAGTGCCAGCACTCCAGCCATCAACTGAGTTGGCAGTTGATGTTTGGAGTGCTGACACCAAAGTTTCAGATAGTCTGCGGAACCAGTTATGTTGGTCACCGATACGGTATACGGATCGTGTCTACCGATTCGGCATCAACTAAAACCTGTAGATGGCGCATTGAAGCGCCGAAACTTGTAACTACAAAATAAGTTAAATCATAAAGACGGCAAAACCGTTTCACATTCTCACGATAGTTAACGGCCGTCGTCCCCCAGACGTCCTGTGAAAAGGATGGGCATACAAGATTCAAAGTTATTATTGCTCCACGTGACTGTAACGTATGATACACGAGGAGGGAAATATCAAGCCGTCTGATGTGCCGTAAAAATGGTTTTATGAAGTATGCTGCATTCGAATCTGTAGTAAGTTCTTCCACACAGCTTCTACTTTTGGCGTAAAAAATTAAAAACCTCTGTCTGTGATTTGCGTGTCTTTTTCACTGAACTGATTTTCCCATTCTATTTTGAGTAAACTATTCTGTATAAAAAATTGATTTCTTTCTTCCTATACTCTATTATTACAGCTTGATAATGAACTGGCTCTCTTTCGCTATTTCCAATACTTATATTGATACTTCGAAATTGAGTAAAGCACAGTGCATATTTTGAAAAGTTTATTGTACAAAATGTAGTCACTGGCCAGTTTACGTTTGGTACGTTTCAGGTCATACAATGGTGCACACCAAAACTAGCTAACACATCGAAATTGCTTTTAACGCTGGTTGGAGATCCATACCTCAATCCAATCTCGAATAAATACGTGACATATTTGTAAACTGCCCATTACACCTTCTGTGTCTTTTTGCTAATCGTATCGCTCCTATGGTGACGTGAGCACCGCAAGGATCATCGTAGCATGGAGCGGCCTTTATTGCAACGTGTTCTATCGTATATCGTATAACCTCAGTGAGAGCTGCACCTAACAATTGAAACTGGTTAAAATTGTAAAGAGATATTGTGCATACTCTCTTAGAATGGCTCTCTCTCTCTCTAACCACATTGGAAAGGTCAATGTACCGTTTTTCGCAACAAGTGTCAAAAAATAACCGTTAAACTAAAGAGAACTGTGAAAACGCATCCCTAATGCGCCAAGCAACTTAAAGTGCATGTAACACACATCTGAGTCGGAATGGGCATACTAGTGATTTCTGGGGATTCGTCATACCACAAAATGTTTCGATGGTATAAGACATATTGTGACTAGCTAGGAGCACATGTGGAACTACTGGACAGAAAAGAGATGTACGCAGCAATGAGCGAGCTCTCTTCCAGTGGCAAGAAAGACAAATCTCTTTTCAAATATGTATGCTTATCTCTCATTGCCATCAAGCATAAACGTATACTAAGAACTCTTTTTCAATGATAAACTTACAGCAGATATACATTTCACGTTAAAAGTCACACAGGAACTTTGTCAAATACCAATCTATGAAATCGTTTGTGAGTTTTTTAAAAAAAATGAAATGTAGAAACTCATCAAGGATGAGTTCGTCCACGAATTTAATGTTACATATTATTGGCTGTGAGTAGTGAATCTTATTTTTCATGTCATCAAGATATCATTAGATAAATACCTAAACTCATGAATATTTTTAAATTTCTGTTTATGGTAAGCTATACGCATTGGGATAAACTATGTACTCTTCAGTAAATAGACATTTCTTAGGAAAATTATAAAGTACATCGACACAAATCTCTTCTGCACCAAATGTTAAATCAACACCTTCCATTAATGATGAAAACAGAGTTACTGGAAAATATAGCACATCTGATATAACAAAATCAAAACGATAATTCCTGTTGCTATTGTAAGAGCCTCACGCTACGACTCTTTCGTCCAGTAGTTTGAATAATTCCCATAAGAGTGATAAACTGTGCATAAATGTAAAATTCTAGTTATTCATTCATTAACGTAAATTACGAAAATAATAATAAAGAGACTGACATATAAAGTTTCACCATATTACTTTCCATTAGAAAAGTAGAATGCGTCGACGACAGTGATATCACTTTCAAAATGGCAGAGAGTAGCAGTCAGCCATCGTTTCCGTTCTGGCTTTATTAAAGCAGGCCAGATTGCACCTAGTAACTACCCATTATCAGCACAATATTTTAGAGCTGTAATAAATGCCCTAGTATATCTACATTAGTTGCTCGTGTTCCTATCACAGTTCATTATGTTCATACTGAACGGTGGCAGGAGCCCGGGCAAAAGGCGTCGACGTAGTGGGGCACGTATAAAAACCCTGAAATACTGCATTTACAGCGGAAAGTTACTAGCCGAAATCTGCTCTAATAGAGTCAGAACGGAAACGACAACTGATGGTTGCTCTCTACCATTTTGAGAAATATTAAGTTTCGTTTCTTCAGGTAATAGATTTGCGAGAGTGAATAGTAACACCTTTAGTCATAAATTTTCGTGATTAACAAAATCACATGTTTTTGTTTCTGTGACTCCGTCATCTAGTGCAGATCTTGAGCTAAGTGATGCGAAATGTACGATATATTACAGAAGTCTGAGAACAAGTCACCTGGTGCAGAAGACTTTGCATAAAGCAGCATCACAGGTTATAGTGTAAGTACTTCAGGGCAGTGAAGGTATAATGACAATTTGTATCACTCAATAATACTACTATCGAATGCAATCAATAAACTATTAAATAAAATCTCCTAACCAACTGCACAATAACGTAAGCAAAAGAGGATAATATAAGTAAAACCTTACTAGTTCAAAATGAATAAATCCCAAATCAATACCACAAAACCGTTCAGTGAGAGGAATAATATTATCAATAGTCTAAAGTCTCAAACAGGGAATAATCACGACGATAACACGAAAACCCTCTCATAAATAATACAACAATGACAACATAAATTACACAGAATATTTACAACATAATGAACACCCAGATGAGTATAGGGTAATATCAACAGCAGCCGAAAATGGTATAACGGAACAAGGAAACGTTATGAGTATAAAGGTAGGGCAAAGAGTATTTTACTGTGAACAGTCCAGTGGCAGGGCTGTTCTTACCAGAATCAACAGCCAACCAACACCGACAACGACAGTTTAGGTATAAATGCCGACGTCACAAGCTGAAGATGAAGAGATAGAGAACAACGATAGTTTAGGCGTAAATGCCGACGTCACAAGCTGAAGATGAACAGATAGAGAACTATATGAGGATACTGAAAGGGTAATTCAGGACGTGAAGGAAGACGAAAATCTAATAGTTATGGGGGACTGGAATGCGGTTGTAGGGGAAGGAGTCGAAGAAAAGGTTACAGGAAAATATGGGCTTGGTCAAGGAATAGGAGAGGAGAATGACTAATTGAGTTCTGAGATAAATTTCAGCTAGTAATAGTGAATATTCTGTTCAAGAATCGCAAGACGGGGAGGTATACCTGGAAAAGGCCGAGTGGTACGGGAAGATTTCACTTAGATTACATCATTGTCAGACAAAGATTACGAAATCAGATACTGGATTTTAAGGCGTACCGCGGAGCAGATATAGATTTGGATCACACTGTAGTAGTGATGAAGAGTACGCTGAAGTTCAAGAGAATAGTCAGAAGGAATCAATATGTAAAGAAGTGGGATACGGAAGTACTGAAGAATGACGAGATACGCTTGAAGTTCTCTAAGGCTATGGATACAGCAATAAGGAATAGCGTAGTATGCAGAACAGTTGAAGAGGAATGGACATCTCTAAAAATGGCAATGACAGAAGGTGGAAAGAAAAAAGTAGATACAAAGAAGGTATCTGCCGAGAAACCATCGGTAACAGAAGAAATACTTCAGCTGATCGATGAAAGAAGGAAGTACAAAAATGTTCAGGGAAATTCAGGAACACAGAAGACAAGTCGCTGATGAATGAAATAAATAGGGAGTGCAGGGAAGGTAAATTGAAATAACAGAAAAAAAAACGGAAAAGAAATGATTGTCAGAAGGATTGCTTGAGGATACAGAGAAGTCAAAATAACCTTTGGTGAAATTAAAAGCAAATGTGGTAACTTCAAGAGAGCAACGGGAATTCCAGTGTTAAATGCAGAGGAGAGACCGGATAGGTGGAAAGAGTACTTTGAAGGCCTCTATGAGGAGGAAGTTCTGTCTTATGAAATAGAAGAAGAAGCAAGAGTCGATTTGGAAGTGATAGAGGACCCAGTATTAGAATCAGAATTTAAGAGAGCTTTGGAGATATTCAGATCAAGTGAGGCAGAAGGGGTTGATAACAATCCATCAGAATTTCTGAAATCATTGGGGAACGTGGCAACTAAACGACTATTCACTTTGGTGTGTAGAATGTATGAGTCTTGCAACATACCATATGACTTTCATAAAAAAGTGTGAGAATTATCGTACAATCAGCTTAATAGCTCATACATCCAACTTTCTGACAACAATAATATGCAGGAGAATGGGAAACACTGAGGATGTGCCAGACAATGATTAGTTTGGCTTTAGGGAAGGTGAAGGCACCGGAGAGGAAATTCTGGCGTTGCGGTTGAAAATGGAAGCAAGACTAAAGAAAAATCAAGACACTTTCATAGAATTCCTCGATAAGGGAAAAGCGTCAGACAATGTAAAATGGTGCAAGATGTTCGAAATTCTGAGAAAAATTGGTGACATCTGTAGGGAGAGACGGGTAGTATACGATACATATGAGAGTCAAGACGGAATAGTAGTGCGCACGACCAAGAACGATGTGCTCGGATAAAAAAGGGTGTAAGACATGGATGTAGTCTCTCGCCCCTACTACTTAATGTGTGCAACGAAGAAACAATGAGGGAAATAAAAGAAATTTCCAGGAGTGGAATTAAAATTCAAGGTTCAAGGATATAAATGATACGACTGGATGATGACATTGCTATCCTGTGTAACAGTGAAGAAGAGTTAAATGAGCTGTTTATTTGAATGAACAGTATAATGAGTGCAGAATATGGATTAAGAGTAAATGGTAGAAACACGAAAGTAATAAGAAATTGCAGAAATGAGAACAGTGCGAGACTTAACATGAGGATTGATTGTCACAAAGTACATAATGTTAAGGAATTCCGTTATCTAGGCAGCAAAATAACCAACGATGGACGAAGCAAGGAGGATACCAAAAGCAGACTAACGCTGGCAAAAAGGGCATTTCTGGCCAAGAGAAGTCTGCTAATATCAGACGTAGGCCTTACTTTGGGCAAGAAATTTCTGAGAATATACGTTTGGAGCACAGCATTCTATGGCAGTCAAACATGAACTGTGAGAAAATCGGAAAAGAGTCAAAGCTTTCGAGATCTGGTACTACAGGAGAATGTTGAAAATTATGTCGACTGATGAGGTAAGGAATGAGGTGGGTTTGCGCAGAAACGGAGAGGAAAGGAATATGTGAAAAACACTGACAAGGAGAAAGGGCAGGATGATAGACATGAGGGAATGAATTCCACGGTACTAGAGGGAGCTGTAGAGGGCAAAAACTGAAGACAGACTGGAATACATCCAGGAAATAATTGAGGACGTTGGCTGCAGTTGCTACTATGAAATGAAGAAATTGATGCAGGGGAGAAAGTTGTGACAGTCCGCTTCAAATCAGTCAGAAGACTGATGACTCAAAAATAAATAAATAAATAAATAAATAAATAAATGAACGCCACAATACTGGCTTAAGCTACAATAACACATCTTCCACACACACGTCATCTGACAATCATCAATAAAATCAGATCGTAATAGTATGACAAGCCCTTAACATAGGTAAACCTGTATCGGAAAATATACCGTGATACCAAACTTAATACTTGTAACTGTAAGAAAAATGTTATATCGTTGCAAATTCCTATATGTCCAAAGTGTTTCTCACAATGAGTAACAACGAGACTCAACAACGTATGCAACGTCACTGTGCTAACGCCATTGCGGTCGTAATTGCCTGTAGTAGACAGTGGGCAGTCAACCGTACAGTTTCAAAATGCCACAAGCGCAATGTAAACCAATCCACATTGATAAACCACCAACTCTTTAACAAGTATCCAAGCTTCCTAACTAGGCACTGCAGTGCTTGAAAGCTTCCATCACTAGTCCTGTGTTCAGGACACGAGAGATGTGCATCTGGCGTTCTCAATCAAAATGTTTGGTGCACATAGTGCTGTTAAAGTCCTGCAGATGTCAATGTAGTTGCTTTGCAGCGCAGGAAGCATCTGTGTTCCCTCATTTTCGTTCGAGCATTCCATGCTCGAATGGCCCGACTGTCCACTCTGGGAAATGGGGAAAATCCAGTTCTCCGATTTTCGCTCTGTAGTATGTAAGACTATACTACATCGTTTCATGAACTTATTTTTTCATCAAAAGCTTTTTGCTTCCCTTGCAAAAACAGAAAATCGCTAATATGCATTTCGCGTGATTTTTTAGCTTCGTAACAGTTACTGTGAAATGATGCTGATGCTCATGCACATACAGTTGATTTACAAATCTTCTATTGAAAAAGTCCGGTAGCGTGTAGTTTACTGTTTTATATTTTACAGCCGGCCGCGGTGGTCTAGCGGTTCTAGGCGCTCAGTCCGGAACCGCGCGACTGTTGCGGTCGCAGGTTCGAATCCTGCCTCGGGCATGGATGTGTGTGATGTCCTTAGGTTAGTTAGGTTTAAGTAGTTCTAAGTTCTAGGGGACTGATGACCACAGATGTTAAGTCCCATAGTGCTCAGAGCCATTTTTTTTATATTTTACAGTTCATACATTGTTGGGAGTGGAACATAACTAAAAGTACAAAAGAGTTTTCTAAATGTTAGTAATACTGTTATCTGATTGCTTCCACAAGTAAATGCGAGATATTAATTGGTGTGAATGCACGAGCGCAAGCCTAAGGAGTTCGCGTGGTTTAGCGTAATGTTAAACTCTGCGAAAGAGAATTACTAGTGCTTAGTGAAGGCGTGGTATCGGACCGTCGTGTGATTTTAGTTGTCAATGTTCAGAAAACTCCAAATATATACGAATTAGTCCTTCGGGAATAATCGATTACGCTGTAGAATCATCTGATATGGTCTTAGAGCAGCCCATATGCTTTATCATCAAAAAAAGATAATTCTTATCTATTCCTTATGACGTTTCAAAAGCAGATCAACCCAAGCTCCTTCTACGTCTCTCACCTTACGTGGGTGTTACAGACCATTCCTTGTAGATAGTTGGTAATCCGTTGTATGTAGGTCAGCATATGTAAAGCCACACAATTTCTCTTCTATGTCGAACAGACGAGACAGTAGTTCCTTTTCCTATTTAGCTCCTAAAACACGTTTTCTTCGAATATGCCGTGAATTTAATTTTGAAGGGGAAACTTGAGCCGTCGTTGCAGCCTTCACTATCCATATATTTTTATTTCGGACTGCTTTGGGCATATTTGTATCGCATTTCTTCCTTTTACACTGCGGGATATATTTTGGATTTGTTCTCGGCATTCCACAATGAAAAATGCACTGATTAGTCACGATGAGCAAACTGTCCAAAATCGGGCTACAGCCCAAATTTAGACCAGACGTAGTAGCCTCAATTTAGACCATTATTAATATGTAATGTGTAGTTTAACTACAAAATGATGAAAACTACTATGTATTAGAGATATCCTGAAAGGTAAGATTACCATTAACACGACATACTAGAGAGAAGATTGTTCATAAACAGAAATTGTATGAAAGGATATACGCATACAAAATAGGTAACAGACATGAGTATAGTTTCATTGGCTGGTGAGAACGTACAAAAAGCAAAACCAGCGTGCAGACACAGAGCTGCTGTAACGGCCACGACATCGGAGGGGCGAGCACGCCACCGCCAAGCGGCGCCTGCCCTCCACAGCCCACAGTGCCTCATACGAACCCAGCATGCCCGTCTGAGCACTCGTAGTCGGGCCACACCCGAGCGCGGTGTGCTCGAGAGAGTACGAGCGAAAAAAATTTCCAAACTGCAGACCTCACCAGGGCACAGAGCACTAATCACATCTACACTCGAACACCCTAGACACCATCATCTCGTGAATTAACAGATACTGCCTGGCTCACTCTTCCTGTTTTCTGGCGCCCCTTTGCCAACGTCGAGAGACGTCAACGTTTCGCAGGTGTACATTTCCATACCAGACTGCACCGCTGGACTCCAACTGTCTCCGGACACTAAGATAACACACCGAGCGAGGTGGCGCAGTGGTTAGCACACTGGACTCGCATTCGGGAGGACGACGGTTCAATCCCGTCTCCGGCCATCCTGATTTAGGTTTTCCGTGATTTCCCTAAATCGTTTCAGGCAAATGCCGGGATGGTTCCTTTGAAAGGGCACGGCCGATTTCCTTCCCAATCCTGCCCTAACCCGAGCTTGCGCTCCGTCTCTAATGCCCTCGTTGTCGACGGGACGTTAAACACTAACCACCACCACCACTAAGATAACAGCGGCCGCCCCGCCCTTCTATCACACTGGGCCGCTGTAACAAGTTGCCAGGAGATAACCACCACTCTTGCCCCATGCGCCGCTCTAAGACTCAGCGTAATGCTAGACAGCGAGACTATTGGCCGAGTGCATCAACCTTAGTCAAAAAGCAAGGTAACTAATGTGCAGTGATCAGCGTTTACAATGTATCTGTGGTCATAAACGCTAATCGCCGGTCAGCAAACGTCGTCACGTAACTGTACATTTGACCGCTATTAAGTCTGTGTATTGCAATGGAAGACATTCTCGAGATACAAAGATGTTAACAGAGACATTAATTTGTATACGGCCACTTTTATACACTAGGTTTCTAGCCAATCACATGTGAGTGATGACATTTTCACATGCTCTCACTTTCGTCAACACTCAGAAGTTTGTTTACGCCTCTTTGGCGAAATGGAAAACAAAAGACGACCACCAGATTTTTTGACGTACGAAATTGATATACGTCTCGGACTGGTCTGTACGAATGCATCATGCGGCTAGAGGTGACATTTCACGGACTGCGAGGCATCTCTCGCCGGGGGTTCGAGTTCCCCCTCGGGCATGGATGTGTGTGTTGGTCTTAGCATATGTCAGTTGAAGTTAGTTTAAATAGTGTGTAAGTCTAGGGACCGATGACCTCAGCAGTTAGGTCCGTTAGGAATTCACACAAGTTTGAATATTTGAAAATAAAAGAACTGACGGCTGCAGTATAAAAGAAGAAATGTTCAGTGCCTCGTTTAGGTCATTACTTCTCTTTTTTCGTTCAGTTCAAAACCCTACGTCATTCAAATATAAATTTTATCAAATACAGTGAAGAGTCAAAGAAACTGGTACACGCGTTTAATATCGTGTGCCCCCGCGAGCACGCAGAAGTGCCGAAGCACGACTTGTCATGAACTCGACTGAGTGTCTGAAGCAGAGCTGGAGGGAACTGACACCATGAATTCTGCACGGCTGTCCATAAATCCGTAAAAGTACGAGGGGTGGAGATCTCTTCTCAACAGCACGTTGCAAGGCATCCCAGATATGCTCAATAATGTTCGTGACTGGCGAGTTTGGTGCCCAGCGGAAGTGTTTAAATTCAGAAGAGTGCTCCTGGAGCCACTCTGTAGCAATTCTGGACGTGTGGGACGTCGAATTGTCTTGCTGGAATTATGCAATTCCGTTGGAATGCACAATGGACATGAACGGGTGCAGGTGATCAGACAGGATGCTTACGTACGTGTCACCTGTCAGAGTAGTGTCTAGACGTATCAGTAGTCCCATATCACTTCAACAGCACACGTCCCACATCATTACAGAGCCTCCACCAGCTTGAGCAGTCTCCTGCTGACATGCAGGGTCCATAGATTCAAGAGGTTGTCTCTATAACCGTACACGTCCATCCGCTCGATAAAATTTGAAACGAGACCTGGCATAAAGTTTCTAGTCATCAAAAGTCCAATAGCGGTGTTGACTGGCCCAGGTGACGCGTAAAGCTTTGTGTCGTGCAATCATCAAGGGTACAAGAGTGGGCCTTCGACTCCGAAAGCCCATATCGATGATGTTTCGTTGAATGGTTTGCACGCTGACACTTGATGATGGCCCAGCGTTAAAATCTGCAGCAATTTGCGGAAGGGCTGCACTTCTGCCACGTTGAACGAATCTCTTCAGTCGACGTTGGTCCCTTTCTTGCAGGATCTTTTTCCGGGCGCAGTGATGTCGGAGATTTGATGTTTTACGGGATTCCTGACGTTCACGGTACACTCGTGAAATGGTCGTACGGGAAAATCCCCACTTCATCGCTACCTCAGACATGCTGTGTCCCATCGGTCGTGCTTCCACTATAACACCATGTTCAAACTTACTTAAATCTTTACAAACTGACATTTTAGCAACAGTAACCGATCTAACAACTGCGCCAGATACTTGTCTTATATAGGCATTGTCGACCGCAGCGACGTATTCTGCCTGTTTACATATCTCTGTATCTGAATATGCATACCTACAGCAGTTTCTTTGGTGCTTCATTGTGTATGCCAATTAAAAACATCTAATCGTCATTTTTATGAAAAAACATGTCTTCTAATTTCTAAATATACAGCACACAAAATCCCAGTTTTCCTTGCAAACAAAAATGCTTAAATACCGATATTTTATAGGAGATTGTTAATCTTGATTATGTTGTTAAAAAGTACAAATTATGTTTTTTGTGTCTCTTAACATTTTAAACTACATGAATCGCTCACAGAGCATGGTCATTTGTTTAAAGTTTTGAATTTACCTGGAATCAACCCAGGCCCACTACGCAGAGAACAAGCACTCTACCACAAAGCTACACTGCTTGTCGTAAAAGAAAAATCTATCTTTTACCATATTAAATAAGGTCGGATAACTTAGAGGTCGATTTTCTTATGAATTTTTCAGGGTTGCATCGAACTGAATTGGCAGAGGGATATTTGAGTTATGAACTTCACGTACCATAAATATAAAAAATTAGGGAAACCCGACTGTCGTGTGGTCCCCATGTTAAACAAAAACAGGCACTGTGGTCACATGTGGAGGCACAATTTAATTATACTCCTGCAAACTTGATACATAAATTAATAAAGTTTCTGCTTTGATGCTACGCATATGGTATGGCATACGATGCATTGAGTCTGTCTTAGTACATCGAAACACACCACCATCTACTATCGTACGCTTATAAAACCCTCGCCATCTCGAGAAAAGCAGGCTTGAGTCACTATAACATTTAACTGCGGTCATCTGTGGTCTCACTCGTTTAACTTTGATCGAAGTCCGTGCACCAGAATTGTGCGTTGATGAGGGTTGAATGCCGATTTTACCACGGTTAAGTTTTAATCGAGGTTGGGTCATTCTGTCGGTCCACATTCCTTGCATAAGGTGTCCACTCACATGTATTGTCAGCAGACAGCCGATGAGTCGTCTTCCCAGGTGTACGGTCCAGACTTGGCGTCTCCGTTGCTTGTGATTATCTCAGGAAGAAACCTCTCCGGAACAGACACGTCTGGCCCGCCCTTCATGCACTTGTCGCTGCACAGAAATGCAACAAAGAAACCGACGGCGACAGCAGTGCTACTAGTGGCGTGGCGGTGAACTCCAGTGCGAAAATCCATATATTTAATTCTAAATACTCGATATAGACCATAATATTTCTTATTTAGCCATCGTCGGTAGGCCTCGCACTCTAGTAGGAAACAGAGTGCCTGGAAACTGGAAGATTTTTGCCTCCTTGCAAAGCAATGTATTCGAGAAATCTTAATTTTAGATGGGGTTCACAGTCATGTAGAAGTTTGCAAATAACATTGTTGTCATCTTTTGACTGCAAAATTATTTATTTGTAAAACCCAGTATTGCAATTTCGACCGTGATGTCACTGGCAACTGGAAATAACTGCACTTTAGCACATGTCAGATCCTTAATCAGCGTCTCACATGAGATGATGCAGAAGCTGCTTTCACGCCATGTTCCTAATACTACTTTTGTTTGTATTGCACTTCTAGAACTGCTTTGTAAGTATGTTGCTCGTATTTATAATTTCGCTCTCACCAATAATATAGGTTGTAGTAATTGATTCTATATATGCTTTCGCTTCATATACGACAAAGTAGTTTCGTCACTCTGCGTTCCCTGGACTCACATACATTTGTTATCGCAAACCGATCCGTACGTCATCTGACGTGAACTGCTCGATTTAACTGCATGTAAGTATATTTCTCTTGCCGTATTTTACTTTATTCGCATTCGAATCTGCTTTTCGTATCGTTCACGTTCAATGGAGGACTCCACGTCAGCAGCTTTTGACAGTATTAGTACTGAATTTTTGTATGTTGTCACGGAATGAGTATGTAATTCTCCCTTAAATGGTTTTCCTTCTTGCCACTGAGTACGTTTTGTAATCTTAGTGACTGTAGCATTCTTCCCTGCAAATACTAAAAATACTACAATAGTTACGCGAATGTATTCACACATTATCAGCAGGTACTACAATCTATATAATTTATCAGAAATCAATGTACTAAAATCATCCTCTTACTCCAGTGCATATTTCAAAGCCAATCATACACACTGTCATGCCATCATTGGATGTACTAGTAGATTCTGTATAACTAATTTTATTCAATTCAGTAGTATATGGCACTGTGAACGTACGTCAACACTACACAGTACCATGTAATCCCATGTACAAATATGCACTTTGATTTACGGTAGAATATTTTCCAGCGTAATAGTAGCCTACATGCCACAATGACTATGTGTTCTGACACTAAGACTACAAAGCATTCTCAGTGTCAAGAAGCAACACCATGAAACGCAGAATTACATACATTCTGTGACTAGATGTTATAAATTTGAATAGTAATTCCATCAAAACATACTTCAATGCGAGAAAATACTAAGAACGGACGCGTGTAGAAAGAAAGTAGAATACAAACAGCATCCTTACAATGCAGTTAAATAGAGTGGTTCACACACGGATCCGTAAGCAGTAACAAATATATGTGAGTCCGCGAGACACCATCTGACAAAACTAGCTTTTGTTTTATATGAAACGAAAGCAAATATGGAATTATTTATTCCATATTCTGTTATAGATGCGAGAAAAAATTTTGGGGAATACGAGCGACATGTTTGTAATGCTAATAAAATAGTACAATACACCTATGGATTCGTAATCAGGAAGTCAATGACGTGAAAGCAGGATCGATTTTGAACGAGGAAAAATGAATGCTTTTACATCGCCCAGTAAGGAACCGAGATGATAGACTAATAAACTGGCACCGCTCCAAGTGGACTGACCGCGAATGAAGATCGTGTTACTGGAATTCCCTATTATCAGTTTTAGCCTTGTGATGCGCCGTCCTCTGCCGTCTAGAGCCCCTGCACTGCCACACGTCAGTCGCCTCCACGCTGCCGCTTTCGCCTGCTCGTCGAGCGCGATGGTCTTGCTCACGGTTGCTATGATGATGATGATGGTGATGATGTTTGTTCTGTGGGGCCCTCAACGGCGCGGTCATCAGCGCCCGTAAGAAGTTCCAGTTTTTAGGCAGTCCAATGTTTACATAGTACAATCTAGCCACTGTCACCAGTGAGTTGCTTTGATTCTCCACACTCCCCCCTATCGCGGCGGAAGGCACCACCAGCTTCTGCGCCAACTGCCAAGCGAGGCGGGTCTTCAACTGTGCAGCTTAATCAGCAATTACGGCATACGTATAAATCCACCGAGACATGAAATGAATTACCTTGTCGCAAAAGGCAAGCAGATTGGCCTTTTGTTGATACATGCTCATATGACGGTGCAGATACAATACAAAAAGAATATGATTCAACTCAACAGCTGTAACGAAAAACTATCGGTGATTTGGCGTAACGACCTTGGGCCGAATGCCATGCTGAAACAAAAGAAAACATGCAAAATCCTAGAGAATATCTCGGAATAAGTGTTTATAAGAACATCAAGCTTACTGCTAATAGTCTCCTTCTCAAATAATCAAAAAGGGCAGCTGCATATTCAGCTTGGATTCATAAGCGGAGAACTTGTGCTATTGGTGACATGCCCTTAGAAGAACGAATAAAATGAAGAAATGTACTCTAATGGATATCAGACTATAAACTCACTGTAATAAGGATACATTCGATGCTGCTAGTAGGTTATTCTCAGTTTCTTGCTGTGATGGAAAACTTGGCAGCTATATCAGTAGAATTTATTTATATTACATGCGTAAATGTACTTACTGAAACACATATATTATTTATTTAAAAATTACAAAATTGTTGAGGCTTTCAAGGCCACTTGTTGACAAACTGCCGGTTGGGTTCTGTCTCAGGTTCTTCAGCCGACATTCGTCTCATTATTTTCCTGAAGTTTCGCCAGCACGAGGCGCTGGCATTGTCAAAGTTTCACCCTCCATTGCTTGTGGTGGACTGGAGCCGAGCTCGCGGCCGCAGGCTGTATGTACCTCGCGCGCCAATGTCCAAGGGCTTCTCCGCGGTCATTTCCGGTGCTGTTCTCTTGCTAACTGCGACGATCTTCCGCTGCAGCACAGGAAGCCAGGATCCATTTAACTTTACGTTTTCTTCTTTGTGGTCGGTCTCACACAGCGCATGCTTTGAACGGTCGATTTCTCCACCTGCTAGACACTAGACCAGGAGCTTCGGACAAAAGACGCCTTGATTAACCGATTCGTACTTCGTGTGATACGCTGCGTCGGATCTGCGCTTAGTTTTCGGTACGTTGTCGGATCTAATAGGTCCCGGATCTTCTGCTCATAATATTCGGTAGTCATTACGATGGTCGCATTTCCCTTATCGGCAGGCAGTAGCAATATAATCTTGTCGGCATTAAGATTCTTAATGCCTTGTACCTCTTCTCTCTTCAGGTTGCAAACTGGTGGTTTTGCGCAGTATCCTGGTTGTTTCAGTGCGTATTTCCTTTGCTCTTTGACAAGGAAGGGTCCGAATGACCTCTTCGGTATTAGCAATGATGTCCTCCTTAGGTATAGTTCTCCGGTTGATAGCGAAATCCCCTCCTTCCTCTTCGGTCAGTTGTCGTTCAGTGAGGTTGATCGCTGTGCGTGACATGTCGCCTAAGTGTGGCACACATACGTCGATGACACTTTCGTTGTGTGGATCCATGGTGAAGAACAGCTCGGAGAGTTCTTAAGCCGCTTGAACATTCTCCATGCCGAAGTAAGATTTACCATGGAAGTAGAAAAGGACAAAAAACTACTATTTACAGATGTGCTGGTTGCAATGGATGGTGAAAACATGGGACATGGCGTGTGTCAAAAACCGACACACACGGACCGAGACCTGCACAAAATATCGAATCACCAACCGAGTCAGAAGAGCGGTATGATTAATACGCTCATAACGCCACCAACACGAATACATGAGCCGCAGCACCTCAGAAGCGAAATACAACAGCTGGAAAGTGTTATGAGGAGCAATGGGTACTGCACAAGTTATATTATAACAGAGCCAAACAGTTAGCGATGTGACTCGTCAGAAAAAGAAATGTCGGGTACGGCCTTTCTGCCATCCATTCCTAGAGTGACGGACAGAAGAGACCGTATATTGAGTAAACACGGCCTAAAGACTATTTACAAACCGACAAAGTAGGTAAAAAGTGTCTGAAATCGGAAAAGAAGAAAAGGGACCGACTTGCAGTGTCTGGAATACACCGCATACCACGTACATGCGGAAAAGCTTACGTTGGAACGACTGGACGATCGACCAGCACCAGGGTCACAGAACATAAACGACGTTGGAGGTTGGGGCAGGTGAGAAATCGGCAGTGACAGAGCAAGGAAGTTCTTGTTGTAGAGAACTATCACACCCACTTGTTCAGAGAAGGTATAGTGACACATAAACATGAGAATAGCTTCAACAAGAAAGAAGAAAGCCTCAAGTTGAACGGATTCTGGCTACCCGTTCTGCAGCGAACGACCGTCACAGGTAGCAACAGAACCGCACCGGAAATGACCGCGGAGAAGTCCTAGGACGTTGGCGCTCCAAATACTTAAAAATTGTTCAATACTTGAATCTATTTTTGTTATCTTTAAACACTTTAAAGTCACAGCGGAGATGAATCAGTAGGCCTGTCTACATGGTTGCCTCTCGGTGTATATTATGTCGCCAGAAGCTGTCAACAACAAAATCTGATAGTTATCGTGGTGTCATCCGAAGAGTGATGTCCCAGGTTAAGTCGCTGCCAGACAGAGCCATGATGAGAGACGTTGGCGAAGACAAGCCCTCACGAAGTTCCGTACTCCACCGTTGCTGGAAGACTAGATGCGTCAGGGTGCAGTGCCGCTCGTCCACCTAATAATAACCGACTATGAGAGCTGCAGCATCGTAATTTAGATACAACAGCGCTAGAATTATTAGTCAGATCTCTGAACTAAAGTTTAAAGTTAAATGTAAGTCGATATGTGTCTGTCATTCAGTACTGTTCAACGTTATACACATATATTCTTACGCTCTGCGGCAGTAATAAACGTCTATCGTCATTCAACTGGACACGTGTTGCATCCAAGTTAAGTATTCGCTATTAAACACTTTTTACAAAGGTTAACTGATATTTTATGTGTGTGATAGTACCCACTCGACGTCCTCCTGCAGTAGATGTAGGTTTGCTGCTACACACAACAATTATTGTTCCTGGATACGCCTGGGCAGCCGTGCACAAAATGCGCCCTTCTGAGATTTGAGGAAGCAAGCTCGTCAAGTATCTAATGCACCTTACGGATTAATGTCGAGGGCCGTTTCCCATATAGAAATATTGATTGGCGACTCCATGGCGTATTGTGTGCACCAAGACCAAATAGTGGATAGAATTGGAAGGAAAATGAGCACTGGCAGTATTTTGTTGTTTTATTGTCAGCAAAATCGATTTTCGGTCACTTAGTGACCATCCTCAGTGCTGTAATACACAATTAAAATTGGTAGGCACGGGTATCAAGCTGTAACAACAAGCTTAGAGCGATCACTTAAATACGTGATCACATAAATGTGATCACATAAATATGCGATCGCTCTAAGCTTGTGGTTATAGCTTGATACCAGTGGCTACCAATTTTAATTGTATATTACAGCACTGAGGATGGTCACTAAGTGACCGTAAATCGATTTTGCTGACAATAAAACAACAAAATACGGCCAATACGGATTTTTCTTCCAATTCTACACATGGAAATAGGTTACTAGAAGGCTGCTACTCAGTCCTTGCTCACATTCACGCCACCAAATATTTAGAAATCTCTCTCACACTTAAACATGAGATTTACTCTAGATGCAGACAGATGGAGTACCCACATTCGATCATGGAGGAAGGGGGGAGGGAGGGAGGCTGGGGGGGGGGGGTTTAGGGGGAGTGGCGGTACAGGAAGGTCATCCGGCCACCAGATGCCCTAAACATTGCCGAAACCGCTATTAAAATGTTGACCCCACAGAGAACCGAGAAAGTGCAAGGAAGAAGATGAACTCCTGAATTCCGGAACTTAAAGGGTTAAAACTGCACTTTCTGTGTAAATGAAGAATTGTCGGAGACTGTTACTGCATGTGGTTTTTGTAATGTAAGTAGCTATGAGATATTTTCGTCATGAAATTCGCTACTGACAATCTGAACACATAGCCATCTAAAATTGCATATCTAGTAGCATTGGACTAAGCCATTAATACACCCACAGCTCACAGTGAAGTCTCACGGGCAGCCGGTTATACGCGACGAGTGTATCACTGCCGATTTACTTCTCTCTCTTACAACTATCCGAGCTTGAGGGATCCCTACTGGGGCGGATTAAAGGAGGATGTCAAGCAGTTCAGAGGCATGCTGCTAGATTTGTTACCGGTGGTTTCGATAACCGTTTCAGATAACGGTTTTTCCCCGCTTTGTTTGCGAATGGAACAGGTAAGGAAATGACTGGTACTGCTACATGGTACCGTCCACAATGCACCGAATGGGTGCTTGCGAGGTATGTATATAGATGTAGATGTAAACGTAGATGTCCTTCTTCTCTAATGATCTCTTCATCGACGAAACGTTGAACTCCAAATTCCCTTTTCTTTGGACCAGTTTGAAGAAGACATTAAAACAGAAAAATTACTACCTTGGCGAAATACGGGCACCTACGAACTGTGCGTATTGTCGAGACGACATCGTCGACAATCGCTGCATTTTAAGGAGCTCGTGGAGTGCGGTATTAGTGTCTTCAGCCTAGGTCGAAGAAGGAAGTTGATGGCCGCCTACAAAGAGGCAGAGTTCCTCCTCAACCGCCGCCTGCCCACGAGAGGCGGTGGCCCGCCGCCCGGCGTACGTTTTACAGCCACTAAAATTCCATTCACATCTCGGTGGCCGGCGCTCGTTGGACCGCAGTTTCTTAATTATACGCCGAGGCTTTCATCGTCACATAAATTACGCCCTCGACGCTTTACGAGACAAATAAAACTCCGGAGCAATTGCCTCGGCCAGCGCCAATGTCCCTATAATCTCTTCCTCTCCTTCCCACAGCATTAGGCAACAGTAAAATATTAATGTATTCGGAACAAGCGTTTGTTTTGCATACATAAAACAATCGGGTCGGGCGTATTAAAAGCGTTCGCGGGTGCGACGTCGGGCTGCCGGTAGCGGCTGATTTAGGCTAACACCTCCAGAAATATGGCCGCCGACACCGCAACGTTAACTTTTATAACCGCGGCCGGTGAGTTACAAGCGTAGCGTCCGACGAGCTTTCGCCGAAACTTGCCTTGCGCTTTCCGCGAGCGTCCTGCACCCAAATTACTCCGCTTTCCACGCTCGCACGGCCAATTTTCCAGTGAAAAGTGGAGGTTGGCTTCTGATAGATTTACGGTTATGCGGTAGCAATAGCCAGATGAGATAAGCAACTTCTCTTCTCCCCCCCCCCCCCCCCCCACCTACATCATCCTTTCATGTTCACAAGCTCCTCTGGAATGCACTCGCAGGAGTTGTCGGCTGACGGAAACAGCGTGTAGCGGCGTGCTCCGCGGGGTCTACGTCTCTGTCGCCACACCTTCAGCAAGGAGGGCCATGTTTGCAGCTACCGTGCGCCGGCTTCCGTCAACAACTGGAATTAGTCCCCGCAAAGGCAGCAAAGAATTATAAGGTACAAAGCAGATTTTACTGTAAGAGCTGAGAATTTCTTATGAAATATTTCGCTGGAGGAGCAAACTTGGTCCAGGAAGTGTTCTGTTCAGATAATATATATGTCAGCAGACAAACAGTAAACACTTCTACTATTTACTGGCTACGTGAAAGACTTTCACAACGTAGAATGGAGACGTCTGTGGGAAATACTAAACACTTTAGGTATATCACAGCATTCCAACAGGTGTACGAAGATTGCAAAACTGAATTGCTGCAAAAGTGAATATTAAAGCTACTAGAAATTTAAGCTCACAACAAAAATGATGTTTGTCTCCAGTTCTTTCAAATATCTGCGTTGACTTTTACACCCACACCTTTTGTCCCAGTATTTGCTGACGATTAGCTACTTAAAGCTGACAGCTAAGGCACTCTTCAAAAATCCAGTTATAAATTAATGATCATCTGTCAATATATATCCCACGAAAAGTCGTGACTTTGAAAGTTCTACACGAGATCCTACCTAAGAGTGTAATAAATGACCAGAAAAAAGAGCGACTGAATCAATTCATCTTCTTAGAAGATATCATCTCCTTCAAAAACGAAAAAGGCGCACCGAAAAAAATTGGAAGATTGAAGTATATTAATGGGACCATGTACAGAACATTGACTAATAATCTAAGGAGAAAATCCTAATGAAGTTAAGCAAATCAATGAGAGTACTATCTCGTTATGTTGTAGACTTAGACTTCTAAAACGAAAAAGGCGCACCGAAAAAAATTGGAAGATTTAAGTATATTAATGGGACCATGTACAGAACATTGACTAATAATCTAAGGAGAAAATCATAATGAAGTTAAGCAAATCAATGAGAGTACTATCTCGTTATGTTGTAGACTTAGACAACAGCTGGACATGAACAAAGAATCCAAACTGCGAAGAAACTGACTATAGACTACCCAATATGATAGATTTGAAAGCATAAATGAACAAATCAGGGACAAGAGAAATTAATGTAGGGTCCCATCACAGGAATTGATGAAAAGATAACGTCCAAAACAGTAAAAAACTCTCAATCAATAGTGAAAGTATCAGTAAGCAGGCCAATAAAGTCATGGAGAGAACAAATAGTAACCAATAACAGACAGTAGGGTCACTGAACAAGCTGTCGTGAGAAGAATTACATGAGAACTGCTGATCGCTATAGCTATTGACAGAAATACTGAAAAACGAAATTGAAATAAATGACTGGAATACTGTCGAATGTCGCAGTGATAAGTATCTTTTAGTTACTGGTGGTGACTATGTTTGTACATTTCGTCCATTTTAAACTTCTGTCTCTAACGTTCACCATAGTTTATTTGCCACACGTCGAACTACCTGGATTGCTATTCTACATTGTCTGTTGTGGCTATTTACAAGCATGCATATTTGACAGTAATTACTTACGAAGACGGACGGTTTGACAATATAAATAATGTACGTATTTAGTCACCACCAATAAATAAAGGACTTCCCAATGCGTCTTTCGAGAGAATTCCAATTATTTATTTGCTATAAAGGAAAAGTGGCAGACCTGTTTCACATAGAGCATGGTGGAAGTCCGTAAAAATAAAATGTTTAAAGAACGAAATCAAAATAGTGGGCATAGAAGGCCAGTTACCAAGGCTGACTTTCTCAAAGTACATACGAAAGTGGCCAAGATTTTGAAGATAGATTCTGTAATAATAAAAATTACCAAAGGAACAAGGATATTTTTGTTTGGTAATTTCTCGTGACTTATCTGCAAGGGACCTTTTACCGGATATGAGATTTAATACAGCTGTGTATTTATTAACATTAGAGACTGAACGGAGGAGTACAGGCGATAACGCTTGTTATGGTTTATGGAGACTATGCATTGCAACAGGAACAACGCTGTTCCAATCGACGCTGTGTTCGTGGGAGTGTTCGGAAACAGTGAACCATCGTACACAGTGCATTCCGTGAGTCAAACAATCAGCCATTCTGAGGAAGTAGCTGAGTCAAGCGAAGCAAGATGACATTTTTAGCTGACTAATCATCATGGAAGAGTGCTGACTGCAAGAAAAAGGGGCAAGGCAAGCTCTAAAGGGCAGAGAACCAACCATCATGGGCCAAGGTAGCGTTGAGTGTTTTTGGGCACCGTAGTGGTGTGGTGCTAACAGAATATCCTCATAAGAGGTAACCTGTCACAGGAGTGTAGCCTATTGTCACACTCTCCTGGCGAGCATCCTTGAGTGCTTCATGACGAAGTGCCTTGTGAAGCTTCCAAGAAATCGTTTTTTCTCCTCAAAAACGCCCCAGATCAAACTGCGCTGGAAAGTCACTCATACAGTGTCTTTTGGTGCACCTCTGTCTTTTTCTGATTCTGATGTGACACCCGGGAACCTGAATGAAATTTTCATTCTGCAGCGGGATGTGCGCTGATATGAAACATTCCGGCAGATTTAAAGCGTGTGGCGGACCGTGACTGAACTCGGGACCTTTGCTTTTAGTGGGCAAGTGCTCTATCGACATTTTTTAAAAATCTCATTGTGTTCGAAATTGTTCGTTGTATTTGTTCTGGGCGGGCATCCTATGACACCCGTTGAAGTTTATCGATGATCTTTCTCTCAGTTTTTTTATTGCAGAGGACAGCTAACCCTCTGACCGAACACACTGAGCTACCGAGCCGGCGTTCGACTGAGTTACCCAAGCACAGCTCACGACCGTCGTCACAGCCTTACTTCCGCCAGTACCTCATCTCCTACCTTCAGAACTTCACAGAAGCTCTCCTGCGAGCACTTGTCCGCGAAAGGCAAAGGTACAGCGTTCGAGTCTAGATCCAGCACACAGTTTAAATCTGCCTGGAAGTTTCACCCTTCCTGTTTCCTCAGGTGAGAATACCATTGCCTGGAAATCATTTTCAGAACCACGACAAAATGTTCTTTGAGGCTGAACATTTCCTGAACATCCGAAACTGCTGACTTATACAATCAAGGTGTCTATCAGTCATCCATCGTTGGGAGAAATGTGTCACATTGGGAAGGATGAATATATGGAGGACGACTAACATCATCACCAAGTTCCGTTGTTGCAGTTTGATTCTGTGGAGGTTATAGCTAAAATATCACAACTACCCTTCGTACACCCTTGTTGTATTACGTTCCTCAAAAGACACTGTGTCCATTTCAAAAGACGGTACACGCCCACTGGGCAACGAAGGAAATCGTTAATAGTGTAGTCACTTAGATTACCTGGTCACTTTGAGAGAGGACGAGCCGCTCTTTCACTGTTGTTCATGTTCAAGGCTACTCTTTACCGTTCGTTTTCATTCTAGACATCATTTTTATGTGATGACAGGAAGCTATAGACATGAGTAGGCATTAAGGGAGCTCGTGCGTTGTTAATGCATATGGGATTTTTATGGTGGCTCTGCTTCAAATAGTATATTCTGGCTTTGAGAACAAGTAAGCATTTTGGTATTTAACAGTAAATCTTGGAGTGGACGTTTGGGGCTTGGAAACCATGTGCAGCTATTATTGACAGAAACCGCTTGAAGCACCAAGGACAGAGCGCTGGTCCCAAGAATTTCTCGCACCAATATACAGACAATGCTTTCGGCCAAAGAAACGAAAAAGCTGCCTAGCTGGATTTACGTGTTAGGGTCCTCTAGCCACGCCTGGAGCACGGACGCAAGAGAAAAATGGATCGCCCAGCAAACGCATTTAGACAGTGTCGTAAATGTCCATTGCGAACAGGGACGGTGGCCTTAAGAATTCCCAAGTTTCCATGTTCATTTTGAACCAGGTGCTACCGAGGGAGCCATCAGGTAGTGTTATCCATCTGCCTGCCGAGTTTTTGGCGAGCCTCTGGCCTTAAAAAGAGTTATAGAATGAAACACGACATTCATGGCGGCTCTATTATAGTCTGTGGTGGGACGCACAAGGACTTCTCTTAGTTTAGCCACGCCCCTGATCAGACACGCTGTAACATTTGGCCCATCCCTTGACTCTTGTTATGAGTGGGTTGCACTTCGGACACTAGCTTTGCGCTGGGTACCAACGCTTCACACCTCAGTCATCTCGGACTACACGCTGTGCCAAGGGCAAAATTGTTCGTATCAGGTTTGCCGCCTTGAAGTTTGATCTCCTTGTGCACACTGCCGTATAAATGAGTCAAATGGGTCCATGGTGTGACTCGTGAACAGGAGTGTCACATGCTGGAATCTGCCGAGATAGATGGGCCCCATTAGAGATTAAATGCGATCCGTCTAATCGATATGACTTAGCCTCTTAGCCTATGACTTAGCATAATTCGTGACCGTAATCACGTGTTACAGGCACCACACATCGCTACTCTGTAAAACCTGCACCACAACTGACACCTGAGACAGCGCTGCACATGGAGAAAGGGGATAGTATTGCTGCTCCAGCATGTTAGGGCAAACAGAATTACAGTCTGGCCGCTTGTTCTCAGCTGTACCAACACACTATAACTTCAGTATGGAATAAATACCTCATAGTCTGTTCAGCGTCAGATAATTTCACATTATGTCATTTATGTTTTCAGCTAGGGTAAATAGATTCAGCAGATAAACCTTAGTCTTTGCCAACCAATAACCACCCAGAGGAGTGTAAACTATTTGTTGTGTCTATTTATGTTGTCAATAGTTCATGAGTTATTTGTTCAAAAATGGTTCAAATGGCTCTGAGCACTATGGGACTCAACTGCTGAGGTCATAAGTCCCCTAGAACTTAGAACTACTTAAACCTAACTAACCTAAGGACAACACACACATCCATGCCCGAGGCAGGATTCGAACCTGCGACCGTAGCGGTCGCGCGGTTCCACGAGTTATTTGTCTACTTGCTTAACTTGTGTTCTTTTGTCCTATTTTATGACCAAAACGTTTTGCCATATTCTTTTTATAAAACATTAATCCTGTGTTGTTGTATTAATCACTCATCAATAACTGACTGCAAGAACGACAGGGACACCGTTTAATTAAATTATTTCAGCATTCAAGTTTATTTAGATCCGATAAAAATGCAGGGTAACAACAACAACCACTGTCAAAAGGCAGAACCAATTTAGCAGATGCATAGGCCAGATAGACGAGGGGAGAGTTTTGTCGTTAAAGTGATTGCTGTCAGAGCGTAAACTCATAGACACTTGTAGCCTGTCGAATCATGCCAAAAGACCAGTGTAATTTTGCAACGTCTAGCGAAATGTGGAGAGGGAAGAGAATCACCGATTAACTGTGAGGTGATAAGAGGTTTTAATGAACAGTGACAGAATGTAACATTGAAGAAATATATTACTTCCGAAAAATATAAATGGAAGAAATGTTATGTTTCAGGAGGTGGAGCAGAGACTAAACAACTACGAAAGTGTGCACACACAGTATGTTAGATTATGATCTTTATGATGTCTCTCGTTTCTCATCTGTGGAGTCTTCTGTCAATTTATTGAAATATTTATATTCATCTTCGCCAATTGACAGTCTTCGTTGGCATGTGGGAACGTCGAGTGGCCAGTATCAACTGCCTAATTAATTTACCACTTTAGGGAAGTTGATACCACTACCTGCCGGCGCTGTTAGCGTAAAACTTTCCCTTTCTCATTGAACCGAAGGATATAAGAACAAGGGACATAGGTAAAATCATACGTAAGTACATTCCAAAGAACACATGGAACAGTGGATGTTCGCCGAACATGGTTATCTATTAGAATCATTTCTTTCATACAATATATTCCAATCTTTATACAGTTCTTCGTTGTTCCTTTATCTTCAATATTATAGCGCCAACAGTTACAATAACGACTACATCTAAGTCCCCATCAACGTCTATATTCCGCAAGCCACCTTACGGTGTAGGGCGGAGGGTGCACTGTGTACTAGTGTCACTTCCCCCTTTTCCTTTTCCAGTTATTATGCTTCACGGGAAGAACGATTGCTGCTAAGCCTCCGGTTGGGCTTGACTCTCTCTCATTCAGTGTATTTTGGCAAGATGTAAACAGGAGTGAGTCTTCTAGGAACGTTCGCTCTCGGATCTTTAACAATAGACCATACCGTGATGCAGAGTGCCTCTCTTACAGACAATCAAAGAGATAGCATTCAGGATGAGTTACCAAGAACGTCATGTGATGAAATTGTATCGCTACACAGAAAAATGTTAAGCGAAAGAAAATCAATAGTATAGGCAAGTCAGTAGAAAATAAACGTATATTACATTAACATGTAAACCTTCTATAACAGACCGTACTGCGAGATGTTTCCCAAGACGGAAAGTTAAAGTTGCATTTCAACCTATGAACTTCCTTAGAAACGCACTAATGCACAAAGAGAATGTGCATACGGATAAATACAGTAAGGAAGGAGTATATTAAACGTATTGCCAAATTGCCAGACCACGTAAATTGACCAAACTGGGATACCGTTTAAAATACGTTATAAGGAACATTTCAATTCAAAAATGTTCAAATGTGTGTGAATTCCTAAGGGACCAAACTGCTTAGGTCATCGGTCACTAGACTTACACACTACTTAAACTAACTTATGCTAAGAACACACACACCGATGCCCAAGGGAGGACTCGAACCTCCGGCGGGACGCGCCACGCAAACCGTGACCGGACGCCTCAAACCGCGTGGCCACTCCGCGCGGTAACATTTCAAGTGAAATTAAAATCATACAGCATTGGGTGAACATTTGAGAACAACTAAACATACATCAGGTAAAATTCAAGATACTGCAAAATTAACGCAGACCGGAGATAAAAGGTCTACATCTACATCTACATTTATACTCCGCAAGTCACCCAACGGTGTGTGGCGGAGGGCACTTCACGTGCCACTGTCATTACCTCCCTTTTCTGTTCCAGTCGCGGACGGTTCGCGGGAAGAACGACTGTCTGAAAGCCTCCGTGCGCGCTCGAATCTCTCTAATTTTACATTAGTGATCTCCTCGGGAGGTATAAGTAGGGGGAAGCAATATATTCGATACCTCATTCAGAAACGCACCCTCTCCAAACCTGGCGAGCAAGCTACACCGCAATGCAGAGCGCCTCTCTTGCAGAGTCTGCCACTTGAGTTTGCTAAACATATCCGTAACGCTATCACGGTTACCAAATAATCCTGTGACGAAACGCGCAGCTCTTCTTTGGATCTTCAAAAAATGGTTCAAATGGCTCTGAGCACTATGGGACTTAACAGCTATGGTCATGAGTCCCCTAGAACTTAGAACTACTAAAACCTAACTAACCTAAGGACAACACACAACACCCAGTCATCACGAGGCAGAGAAAATCCCTGACCCCGCCGGGAATCGAACCCGGGACCCCATGCTCGGGAAGCGAGAACGCTACCGCGAGACCACGAGCTGCGGACCTTTAGATCTTCTCTATCTCCTCCGTCAACCCGATCTGGTACGGATCCCACACTGATGAGCAATACTCAAGTATAGGTCGAACGTGTTTTTTGTAAGCCACCTCCTTTGTTGATGGGCTACATTTTCTAAGGACTCTCCCAATGAATCTCAACCTGGTACCCGCCTTACCAACAATTAATTTTATATGATCATTCCACTTCAAATCGTTCCGCACGCATACTCCCAGATATTTTACAGAAGTAACTGCTACCAGTGTTTGTTCCGCTATCATATAATCATACAATAAAGGATCCTTTTTTCTATGTATTCGCAATGCATTACATTTGTCTATGTTAAGGGTCAGTTGCCATTCCCTGCACCAAGTGCCTATCCGCTGTAGATCTTCCTGCATTTCGCTACAATTTTCTAATGCTGCAACTTCTCTGTATACTACAGCATCATCCGCGAAAAGCCGCATGGAACTTCCGACACTATCTACTCGGTCATTTATATATATTGTGAAAAGCAATGGTCCCATAACACTCTCCTGTGGCACGCCAGACGTTACTTTAACGTCTGTAGACGTCTCTCCATTGACAACAACATGCTGTGTTCTGTTTGCTACAAACTCTTCAATCCAGCCACACAGCTGGTCTGATATTCCGTAGGCTCTTACTTTGTTTATCAGGCGACAATGCGGAACTGTATCGAACGCCTTCCGGAAGTCAAGGAAAATAGCATCTACCTGGCAGCCTGTATCTAATATTTTCTGGGTCTCATGAACAAATAAAGCGATTTGGGTCTCACACGATCGCTGTTTCCGGAATCCATGTTGATTCCTACGGAGTAGATTCTGGGTTTCCAAAAACGACATGATACTCGAGCAAAAAACATGTTCTAAAATTCTACAACAGATCGACGTCAGAGATATAGGTCTATAGTTCTGCGCATCTGCTCGACGACCCTTCTTGAAGACTGGGACTACCTGTGCTCTTTTCCAATCATTTGGAACCTTCCGCTCCTCTAGAGACTTGCGGTACACGGCTGTTAGAAGGGGGGCAATTTCTTTCGCGTACTCTGTGTAGAATCCAATTGGTATCTCGTCAGGTCCAGTGGACTTTCCTCTGTTGAGTGATTCCAGTTGGTTTTCTATTCCTTGGACACTTATTTCGATGTCAGCCATTTTTTCGTTTGTGCGAGGATTTAGAGAAGGAACTGCAGTGCGGTCTTCCTCTGTGAAACAGCTTTGGAAAAAGGTGTTTAGTATTTCAGCTTTACGCGTGTCATCCTCTGTTTCAATGCCATCATCATCCCGGAGTGTCTGGATATGCTGTTTCAAGCCACTTACTGACTTTACGTAAGACCAGAACTTCCGAGGATGTTCTGTTAAGTCGGTACATAGAATTTTACTTTCGAATTCACGGAACGCTTCACGCATAGCCCTCCTTACGCTAACTTTGACATCGTTTAGCTTCTGTTTGTCTGAGAGGTTTTGGCTGCGTTTAAACTTCGAGTGAAGCTCTCTTTGCTTTCGCAGTAGTTTCCTAACTTTGTTGTTGAACCACGGTGGGTATTTCCCGTCCCTCACAGTTTTACTCGGCACGTACCTGTCTAAAACGCATTTTACGATTGCCTTGAACTTTTTCCATAAACACTCAACATTGTCAGTGTCGGAACAGAAATTTTCGTTTTGATCTGTTAGGTAGTCTGGAATCTGCCTTCTATTACTCTTGCAAAACAGATAAACCTTCTCGCTTTTTTTATATTCCTATTAACTTCCATATTCAGGGATGCTGCAACGGCCTTATGATCACTGATTCCCTGTTCTGCACTTACAGAGTCGAAAAGTTCGGGTCTATTTGTTATCAGTAGGTCTAAGATGTTATCACCACATGTCGGTTCTCTGTTTAACTGCTCGAGGTAATTTTCGGATAGTGCACTCAGTATAATGTCACTCGATGCTCTGTCCCTACCACCCGTCCCAAACATCTGAGTGTCCCACTCTACATCTGGTAAATTGAAATCTCCACCTAAGCCTATAACATGCTGAGTAAATTTTGTGAAATGTATGCCAAATTTTCTCTCAGTTGTTCTGCCACTAATGCTGCTGAGTCGGGAGGTCGGTAAAAGGAGCCAATTATTAACCTAGTTCGGTTGTTGAGTGTAACCTCCACCCATAATAATTCACAGGAACTATCCACTTCTACTTCACTACAGGATAAACTACTAGTAACAGCGACAAACACGCCACCACCAGTTGCATGCAATCTATCCTTTCTAAACACCGTCTGTGCCTTTGTAAAAAATTCGGCAGAATTTATCTCTGGCTTCAGCCAACTTTCTGTAATTATAACGATTTCAGCCTCAGTGCTTTCTATCAGCGCTTGAAGTTCCGGTACTTTACCAATGCAACTTCGACAGTTTACAATTACAATACCGATTGCTGCTTGGTCCCCGCATGTCCTGACTTTGCCCCGCACCCTTTGAGGCTGTTGCCCTTTCTGTACTTGCCCGAGGCCATCTAACCTAAAAAACCGCCCAGTCCACGCCACACAACCCCTGCTACCCGTGTAGCCGCTTGCTGCGTGTAGTGGACTCCTGACCTATCCAGCGGAACCCGAAATCCCACCACCCTATGGCGCAAGTCGAGGAATCTGCAGCCCACATGGTCGCAGAACCGTCTCAGCCTCTGATTCAGACCCTCCACTCGGCTCTGTACCAAAGGTCCGCAGTCAGTCCTGTCGACGATGCTGCAGATGGTGAGCTCTGCTTTCATCCCACTAGCGAGACTGGCAGTCTTCACCAAATCAGATAGCCGCCGGAAGCCAGAGAGGATTTCCTCCGATCCATAGCGACACACATCATTGGTGCCGACATGAGCGACCACCTGCAGATGGGTGCACCCTGTACCCTTCATGGCATCCGGAAGGACCCTTTCCACATCTGGAATGACTCCCCCCGGTATGCACATGGAGTGTACGTTGGTTTTCCTCCCCTGTCTTGCTGCCATATCCCTAAGGGGCCCCATTACGCGCCTGACGTTGGAGCTCCCAACTACCAGTAAGCCCACTCTCTGCGACCGCCCGGATCTTGCAGACTGAGGGGCAACCTGTGGAACAGGACAAGCAGCCATGTCCGGCCGAAGATCAGTATCAGCCTGAGACAGAGACTGAAACCGGTTCGTCAGAAAAACTGGAGAGGCCTTACCTTCAGCCCTCCGGAATGTTTTTCGCCCCCTGCCACACCTCGAGACGACCTCCCACTCCACCACAGGTGAGGGATCAGCCTCAATGTGGGCAGTATCCCGGGCAGCCACAGTCGTAGTCCGATCGGGGGATGCGTGGGACGAGCTGGCCGTCCCCGACAAACCCCCATCTGGACCCCCACAGTGATGCCCATTGGCTACAGCCTCAAGCTGTGTGACCGAAGCCAACACTGCCTGAAGCTGGGAGCGAAGGGATGCCAACTCAGCCTGCATCCGAACACAGCAGCTGCAGTCCCTATCCATGCTAAAAACTGTTGTGCAAAGAACGTCTGAACTAATCTGCAGATAGCAAAATCAGATCGACACAAAATTTAAACGGTTATTAAAATACAAGATTGCCTAGTAAATGCAGTAATGCTGCTACTTGCGCACTGCTGTCACACTGCTCGGCGGCGGAAGGAGACTACGCGATTTTACAGTATTCGGGTACTAAAACGCGTTGCTACAACTCTCAAATACTATAATACGCCCGAAATTTATGAATTAAACAATGCAAGTACCAAAAACACGCAAAGAAATTAAGAATTAAACTATGTAACAAATAAGTGAGCTAGGAGTATACGACTCTCTGCTGGCAGCTGCTTATCCAACGGCGGCAGGGAGCACACTGACTGTGACCAACCGACACTGGCCGTTCAAAACAAAAACAGAAGACAGACGACTACGCGATTTTACACTATTCAGGTACTAAAACGCGATGCTACAACTCTCAAATACTATAATACGCCCGAAATTTATGAATTAAACAATGCAAGTACCAAAAACACGCAAGGAAATTAAAAATTAAACTATGTAACAAATAAGTGAGCTAGGAGTATACGACCTTCTGCTGGCAGCTGCTTATCCAACGGCGGCAGGGAGCAAACTCTCTGTTAAATGTATGGGAAGAACTGGAAATTTTCGTAGAAAAGAAGAAAAACCCGCAAAATTTTATTAAACCAAGAAAACTAATTTAATTTCCGTAAGTTCTTACAGTCATATGATGAAGTGCTGTAGAGAGCAACCGAAAGATAATACCTTTCGTAATATCCTAACGGAATTGTGAAGAGTTTCAGATCTGTAAAGACATTTTTTTAAATGCATTTTTATAATATTGTAATTTGACTTTTGTATTGACTTTTTAAAGATAAACAGAAATGTACAGAAATGAGATGTCTAAACACACTCATAAAAGAGGCGATTAAAATGTAAATTTCATTTTCTGTAGTTGGAAATTATCTTTGGAGACACTATACCATTGACGTTACTAGTATCGTTGTACATTCAATCTGTCAATGACATCATTTAAGACTGTACTTTAAACTTTCTTTGAACAGAAGTTTAAGTACTGTAGTGCAGCCAGTTTAATCTTTGGATCTGTCTGCTAACTTTAAATATGTTACCATACTGGACACAGAATATGTACATTACGTAACGTCAGTGTTATTTTTCGGTATTATCCCAGTGTGTATCTTCTACAGCTTTTACAGTGAATATTCTGATGATGCTCTGGTTCATTTGAGGAGCGAAAACTGTGAAAAAAGAAAGCTAAGTGTCACTTCTGGTTGTTTTCAAATACTTTAGTTCTAGCACCGCTTTCCCTTCAGACAATGCGTGCTCTCGCGAAATTCTGAGTACACGACAGCATCATCAGCGAAAAGCTTCATAGAACTTCCGACGTCATCTACTATATTATATATATTGTGAAAAGTAATGTCCCTTAACACTCCCCTGGGGCACATCCGCAGTTAATTTTACGACTGAAGTCTTCTCTCCGTTGGTTGGTTGGTTTGGTTTGAGAAGGGGGTCAAACAGCGTGGTCATAAGTCCCATCGGATTAAGGAAGTTTGGGGAAGGAAGTCGGCTGTGTCCCTTCGAAGGTACCATCCCCGCATTTGCCTGAAGCGATTTAGGGAAATCACTTAAAACTTAAATCAGGCTTGGTAGACGCAGGTTTGAACTCTCGTCCTCCCGAATGCGAGTCCAGTGTGCTAACTGCTGGGCCACATTGGTCGGTCTTCTCTCCGTTCAGAGTAACATACTGTGTTCAGTGTGCTAGTTTGCTGGAAATTTTTCAGTATTGTCACACATATTCCATGCAATGGTACTTTGTTCATTAGGTGGCAGTGCGAAACTGTGTCGAATGCCTTGTAGAAGTGAGGGAATACGATATGTACCTGTGCCCTTGTATCTATTGCTTTCCGTGTCTCGCGAAAGAACAGAGCAAGCTGGGTTTCACTCGATCGCTGTTTACGGAGCTCATGTTGGTTGCTACACAGGATATTTTCCGTTTTCAGAAATGTCACAATACGCGAGCATAAAATACGTTCCAAAATTCTGCAACTGAGAAACAGTTTTGTGTGTCTGTTCGACGGCGGCCCTTCTTGAAATCGGGAAAGATCTGTGCTTTTTCCAACCACTAGAAATGTTTCGCTTCTCAAGAGATGTTCGGTATGTTGCTGCTAGAAGAGGGGCAAGTTCTTTCTCGTACTTTGTGTAGAATCAAACTGGTATCCCGTCAAGTCCAGTGGCATTTCGTCTGTTAAGTGATTTCAGTTGTTTTTCTGTTCCTTGGTCACATATTTCCACAGCTGTCATTTTGTGATTAGTTAATAGGATAAGTAGGTCATTCCATAATTAGTACCCCACGTGTGGCAAGCAAAGTAAACCACTACAATTTGAAGACAATACTGCTGGTATGAATGTCTGTATTTATACATTTGTGCATCGACAATCTTTTTTTCTTAAGTGCAAAACAGCCAACTACTTTTTAATCGTACAACATAGGTTTCCAGCTATTATACGTCATTAGTAGGGGAAAGTGTATCAACTGGACGATAGTGAACCTAAGAAAACGTGATGTTTCTTTGCTCGCTGTTTCAGTCTAGTGACGAATTTTAGAATCTCATAAAGGACAGCGCGCTAGACAGTTTCAGCCATTTTCTACGGTTTCTGTTGTGAGTCATGAGGTTGCGTTTTTGTAGTGTTTGTATGGTGTGCGTATTGTAAGACCTTCAGTACACACACCATCAAATTATTTGACTTGTCGCTCTAACGAAGTAGGCGAGTGTCAGCAATATGTCTTATCGTGGCGTGTTTATCTTCTGCCGTTAGGTCAGACGATAGAAATGCCACTTGCACGCTTAGAGTAGCAGATTGACGGTGACCAACTTTAAACGGAACTTGATTACTTGTCACTCACATTTATTAAAATAATAACAAGCATAGAAATTACTTAACTTGGTTCTGGATGCTATTTACAATTAACAATCTTAAGTTCCTTTGGTATTGGTACATTAATCGTATTCTCACATATATCTCTGATACTTGACAAAAATGTCTATACATTTATCTTCATGGCTATGTACAGGAATATGGTAATCTTATTAGACGCAGACTGAAACTTGACTATACAGTGTGTTACAATAAGGTACGGCCAGACTTTCAGGAAACATTCCTCACACACAAAGAAAGAAAAGATGTTATGTGGACATGTGTCCGGAAACGCTTAATTTCCATGTTAGAGCTCATTTTAGTTTTGTCAGTATGTACTTTACTTCATCGATTCACCGCCAGTTGGCCCAATTGAAGGAAGGTAATGTTGACTTCGGTGCTTGTGTTGACATGCGACTCATTGCTCTACAGTATCAGCATCAAGCACATCAGTACGTAGCATCAACAGGTTAGTGTTCATCACGAACGTGGTTTTGCAGTCAGTGCAATGTTTACAAATGCGGAGTTGGCAGATGCCCATTTGATGTAAGGATTAGCAGGGAGCAATAGCCGTGGTGCGGTACGTTTGTATCGAGACAGATTTCCAGAACGAAGGTATCCCGACAGGAAGACGTTCGAAGCAATTGATCGGCGTCTTAGGGAGCACGGAACATTCCAGCCTATGACTCGCGACTGGGGAAGACCTAGAACGACGAGGACACCTGCAAAGGACGAGGAAATTCTTCATGCAGTTGACAATAACCCTAACGTCAGCATCAGAGAAGTTGCTGTTGTACAAGGTAACGTTGATCACGTCACTGTATGGAGAGTGCCACGGGAGAACCAGTTGTTTCCGTACCATGTACAGCGCGTGCAGGCACTATCAGCAGCTGATTAGCCTCCACGGGTACACTTCTGCGAATGGTTCATCCAACAATGTTCTGTTGCTGTGTGTTTCCATTCCATGATTAATGTGATTTGAAGAGAAGTAATAAAATGAGACTCTAACATGGAAAGTAAGCGTTTCCGGACACATGTCCACGTAACATATTTTCTTTCTTTGTGTGTGAGGAATGTTTCCTGAAAGTTTGGCCATACCTTTTTGTAACTCCCTGTAGACTGTTACAGACAAATGTAGAACTCATATAGACTGTTGCAGACATATGCAGACTAACTAATCGGAGTTCTGTACACTCGTCATACTACCTCGTGAATTCATGTATCACTGCGCGAATGTGATCCACGAGGAGAAAAGGTTCTACATTAGCAGCAATCTCATTGGCTGCGTTATATATTAATACGCGGATCGGCGGAAGCAGAATTTGGTCCGTCTCTATGGCAGCGCCATCTCGTAGTGCGGAGACGGACGAGCGCTGCTCCTGCGCTGTTGTGCTTAGCGGGGCGCGCTCTAGTGGGAAAGTTGTGTACGCGCTGACTACGCGGAACTATGTACACAACAGTTTGTAAATGTTACTGAGTCTTGTTGCGCTTCGATATGTGTCGAAAGTGCGATTTTACCTGTTTTCCTCTGTAGCTAAGAAACCGCTCCCTTTGTGTGCTGCGAAGGAACATGCACCTACTCTACCGAGCCGAGTTAACGCGCTCTCACAAGGAACTCATTGAGTGCAAGGTCGCCAGTTCAGTCTTTAGTTAGGTTCATTTGAAGCTGTTGTGTTAGCAATTATGGCATTAAAAATATTAGCTGTTAATGACCCACCAAGTGCATCAGGAGGGTGACAAAAAATGTGTGTCCGGGAGGTACAGAGATCGACCTTCTGAGGAATGTGTGTATTACACTTCATAGAAACGGAGATCGTGGACACCCAAGAATGTTCAAAACAAATCATTAACTTGCAACACAAACAACGAATGAAAAATGGCCTGATACAGCGATCACAAGGGTTCGCTCCATCAACATAGAAGGCGAAGTTGGAAATTACAAGCCGAGCAAAAAAATTTTGCCAAGTATCCACTCTTAATGAATGCACACAGAATCATATTTGTGTAACGGCATGATGAGAGTTTATGCATTGTGTCGGCATGCAATTGAATGCTGAACAACTGTGGTGGAGCTTATCGTGAATCTGACGGTTCTTTAAGACGTTGCTGCAGATAACGAGATAATAATTTTTATCGACACAGAACAAGCACCCAAAGTCTGAATTTGTCCAATGTCCCAGGTGCTATGAACTGCAATGTCATACGCTTTTCGGGAGCTATAGTTTTCTCTAAGGGAGTGTGGCCGTTATACGCAAACCAGGAATCTAATAAAAGGAAGTTATTCGGTCCAGCTATTGGCAAAAGCAATACTCATGCTATAGATGTAGTTCTCTTACGCTCATGTTCCCACGCTAGCTTGCTGTGACCTAAATATTCCCTTACAAGATCACGCGAGCGGGAAAGAATCGTAGGGGTCAGAGCACCTCCAGTTTGCCGCAGCACAATAACTAACTTTTGCAGCCAGTTTACCAGCCAGATTAACAGTGAGCATAATTGCATACGAATGCGTTAAGGTACTGATGCTAATTGATCTTCATACAACCGTCTTGGTACCTCTATTTCCAGGATTCCTCTCATACCCGTTTCTTCTTCAAATCCAGATTTGCAGGAGATGAAAACAAATCCTTTACTGAACGATTGTATAAGTTCCTTTATCTTATCTGCAAATTTTTGGGCCGATTCCGCAGTTGGATGGGCGTCGTCAAGCTGACGCCTTTTTTTTTTTAAATTTCGTTATCTGAAGTTTTCCAATTCCGTAGCAGTGTCTGAAGTTGTGCAATCATCCATTACACGGTCATATTGCTCCAGTTTTATTTGAAAACTTTTTATTATTATTATTACTATATTGCGGATGGTCTTCCATGTACTTAGTTCTGTTTAGGACCAGCTCCTTGGACAACGATTGTCCTGCTTTACTGTGTTTCACTGGAGACGGGGTCTGTGGCTCCCTGCCCGACAAGGATGATGAACTACATGGTCAGTTTTAGTATCGCTTTCATTTGTTAAGCACGTATCGTCATCAGTGTACTCCTCGTGTACATAGTCTGCACAATGGTGAATATACGACATCACATATTCCACTGAATCATCTTGCAGGAACGCTAATATTCCATCTGCCACTTCTTTCTCACTCTGCGAAATTCCTTGGGTTCCTCTGTGATGAAATGCCAACGTCGGCAACTGTTGTTGTAGCTATAATGCAATGTTTGCTTTGTTTATCGTTGCCATTGCTCTGCTTTGTATTAACACCACTAGCACTGTAGCAGTGTTTTGAGTTACTCGTCGAATAAGCAGCTCATCTACGCTCCGTAACCTTCATGCTGTGCTCATCTCCGGTCCCGCCCCTGTTGCCTTCAGCTACCGGTATTGTGGTTGCGTGGTAGACAATATGTGGGGCGTCGAATGCCAAATGCCTTTCGCGACTTCGCACTAAAGCTGTTCCCTTCACTCGTTGACCACCGATACCAGGGTGACGGCCTGGGACTTATCGGGGACATGGAAGCCATGAATATTTGCCAAGGCTGGGTATCATATGGAGTGGCTATACGACTTTCTATTATACCTACTCATATGCCCAAGAAGCTTGTCGCCATGATTTGGTGGAAGACGACCCTAGAATTTAATTGGTTATTTGTTGCTACAAATTTATGAGCAAAGTGGCATTACTAATCCGTGGTAGGACTTACTGGGCGAGCACGTAGCGTGTAGACTGTGAACACTTATTTGAGCTACCTGTTATGCGATAGAGATCCTTTTACTATGTGTTTTAGATCTGGACTAAAACCGACTTAATTCCACAAGTTTACCGGTGCCAATGTGGCTAATTTACATTGCTAAAGGTTTGTCAAAGCAATTCTTCTGTATGAGCGTAGAGTCTGGTTCTAACTTATGAATATTTCGAGGACGTGCTGAAAAGTAAATGGTTGCGAATTTTTATGTGAAATCTCTTAAAGCTTCTTAAATAAAACTAATCGTATTAACATTCTACATCTTTATTCTTCATATCTACACATCTGCATTCTTCTGCCGCTAGAGATCTTCGGATTGTTGAGTGTAACACGGTGGTGTATAACGTAACTATGGCGGTGCGTGAAAAACACCATGCAGTTTCGAATCCTAAGACTTCGTCCACACGCGGAGCCCCTCTCTTTCAGCATTACAGTGCCAGACTGCCCGCGAGTACTGCAACCGCCGCAACAATCCGCTGACTTGGGTTCACTGTCATCGGTCGTCCACCATGCAGCCCCGACAGCCCCATACGATTTTCATTTGTTTCCAAAGATTAAAGTACCACTTCGAGGACTAGCGATGAAGTAGTACAAGCAAAGGTGAGACTGTAGCTCCGTCAACAAAGTCAAACATATTACTGTGACGGTGTCAACAAACTGCTCTCTCGTTGGGAGAAATGGTGGCCAGGATGACTGTGTTGAAAAAGAGATATATAGGACTGAAGAATAAAGATGTAGAATACTAATACCGTTTGTTGTATTTAAAAAGCTTTAATAGTTTTCGCATAAAAAGTTTTGAGCTAGTATTTTTCAATACGCTCTCGTACTTATGCTCGCCTTGCTTGTTGTTTCAGTTGAGCCTTGTAGGCGTTTCTGTTTAAACTGTATTTATACGTTCTGTAATGGAGATGCTCAAGTAATTTCAATTAAAGTCAAGCACTTTACATTGCTAACTACTTCTGTCACTTTGCTGTTACATTTTAATTATACCTTCTCTAACACTATTAGGTAACAAACCAGGAAGCGAAGAAAGTTAAAAGCTATGAAAATAAAATTCAGTCAAAGCTGAAAATAGAATTTTTTTGTAAATATAGTAACAAAGGCGATGCAAATTGTCAAAAGCAATGTTATCGAAGAAATGTACATACAAAAAGAAAAATTAATAACCAGGGCCTCATGTTAAAAAAGAATAAGGTCGAAGTTCGAATAAAGCAAAGAAAAACTTAAATTTTGCCAAAAGACTAATACTTTCAGAGACGAAGGAGATACGTCAGAATGGCGTCAGGCTTTGTAATTGCACAAATAAAATCTTCTAGCATTGGGGGTTATATAACATATCATATCTTACGAAATAGTAGGAAATTCCCTTTACCTTTCATCTTGTCAGAGGTTTCGTAACGATGCAGAGAACTGAATGTTCCGGAATATGAGTCTTTGCCAATACTAACATGACTCCCTGGTAACTAAAGAATAATATAAAATTAATTGTATCCATTTTAAGTTCGCACTCTTTCATGGTTCCTGCTAAAGTACATTCTTCTTATGTGAAAGGTATTTGTACGATTTTCAGTAATAAAAATGATAGTGAGTTAAGCACTAATATCGCATACAGCGCTCTTATTATTTTCTTTGCAGTTCAGAAAATGTCAGTCAGAAGAACTGATAGTTTTTAAGGTATCCTGAAGAAACTTATCTATATACTATGAGACGTTTTAGACGTTATTTAGAACGGCAGTTAGATAAGACGATAATTCAATGCTCATATTAAATACGGCTGAAAACGATCCTTTAGCCATATCTATTAGTTCACACATTAATATTCAAGAGAGTTCAAATAAGTTCCTGGTTAGCCGTATGATACGAGATAGGGCATCCGAGGATAATATCAGTTATTTCGCCTGCAATGTGTATCCTTCACTATAGATGTTCTACGCAAACTCAAATTTTGCGACATCAGCTGAAAGTTTCTCTAAAGGTTAAATCTTTTGTGTACTTCTTGCATCCTTTCGGGATCGTAATAATTTTTTTAAGAAACTTAATTTATAAAGGTGGAAGTCTCCTTATATGAATATTTCATTTGAAAAATTGGTAAAATCGACCAGTTTGATTTGCCATTTGCAAATCACATAAGTAAAAGCAGTAGCATCTGAAACGCTCATTACTGGTAGACACCTTGACATAATCGTTTACTTATAATGATCGTTGTAGACGCTACTGCTTGTATTAATGTGATTTGAAAATGGCTATTCAAACTTGCCGAAACTAGTTATGATTGTAAAAACAATTGCAATCTTGGAAAATAAAGTTTTCGTATAAGAAGACTTCAATAGTTACAACTACAGATCGCCATCATAAAAAAAAAAAAAAAAAAAAAAACTGGATAACATGCCGTTTTTTGTGGCCTGGCGTCTTTTCACCCCTAGCTGTTCACTGCCTATAGTATTTCAGTTATGGGTTCTACAATTTAAGAAGATATTAAATTAATGTTGAGGATAGTGTTAATTCTACAGTTACTGAGTATTCAAGTGAGTAATATTCTGTATGTTTTTAAGGTGTGTAAATATTCTTTTTAAGACAAGTTACGTAGTATGTGGACGGTTAGGCCATACTTCGTCAGTTGTTCACCATCTCGTACTATGGAACGGAAGGTCTTTTTACTATGGAACGCATGATGTTTAGGTAATAGCTTTATTTCACAATATCTCTGACTTCTATCTGGTTTTTGATTTGGTCTATAACTCTTTTTAGTTTGATTTCTCTTACGGAATATTGATGGGAAGTATAGTAAGAATGTAACAAATAGAATATGAAATACAGTATTTGAGAAGATTTTTTCGATTGGAAAACAACTTTAAATTTGAATGGCACATTTGTTCCATGTCATGAGCAAGTTAAACCTGGGACAGTTTTTGATATTTGGAGAAATCTTACTTTTCCGCAGGAATCTTTATCATTGCAGAAAAATTCTGCAGTGCATGTAAAGTGAACGCTATCGCTTCAAAATTGTATAAATACATATATTGTTGAGTGGTACTTAAGTAAATAAATTAGTGAAATCAAAGTGAACTAGAAATTAGAATATAAATGAAAAACTTGGTTTAGTTTAGAGAGTTACATACTCGCAAACAGCGGGCCCAACAGCAGAACAGAAGAGACAATGACCGTGAAGTCAGCAAGTTCCACATAAGCGGGCGCTGTCGATTCAGCCGTCAGGGCATCGCCCGACCGGCTCACGTGTTTCTCAGTTGTCGTATGTGAGCAAAGGCCCTCGCCTACATCCCAAGAGCCAATGACCGACGTAAAGAAGATTCTTCGAGAAGCTATTCAACGTGACAGAAGAGGCAATGACCGGCTCACGTGTTTCTCAGTCGTCACATGGGATCAAAAGCCCTCACCTACATTCCAAGAGCCAATGACCGACGTTAAGAAGATTCTTCGAGGAGCTTCTCAACGTGACAGAAGAGGCAATGACCGTGAAGTCGTTCACCTCCAGTAAACTGAAGTGAATAAATACGGGAGACGCAGTGGGCCAGACAGATGGAGACGGAGACGGAGACGGAGACGAAGAAGGAGACGGGGACGGAGACGAGACGAGAGATGAAGAAGGAAGAAAAGAAAAGTAGCAGTAGTTTTCAGTCAGTTTCGGTGCTGAAGACCGTCATGCAAGAAGAGTCTGCATCATGCACAGACGAACCAAGTCCGCCGCTGTAATGGAATAGCAAGCAGCAGCCGCGGCGCCAGAAGACAGAAGTTAAAAGGTATTTGAAGTCTGGTTTTTACATACCCGGGTGGCTCGTGAGGACGGGAAGGAGACGGCCTCACATCAGTACTCACCTGTGAGCTGGGATGGAAGACCTGACAGCCGAAGACTGGCAAGCGGGAGTCCGTGGTTCGAGTCCGCCACACTGGCCTTCCCCCGCCGCGCCGCTCCGCTGGCCGACGCACAACACACGCGGCCGCTTAGAGAAGATAAACACTGGGACGCGACACCCAAGGTATCATCCGATGCACGATTTCGCTCGCAATAATTAAACGGGCCACCTCGCGCTGCGCGTCTCCAGTCAACTGGGCGAGACGGCGACACGAGATACACACCGCTACGCGTAATCAGACGCCGCCGCCGCCGCCGCCGCCGCTGCCGCAGCAGAAGACTTCACAAACGACACAGCTGCCGCTCTCCGAACCAGAACATCCCGTAAGATACAGTTGTACAAATCTTCAATAAAAGTTATCTTATGTAAAAATGATGTTTCATTCGACCTCATACCCGAGCCAAGGAAGAACCCACCCTGCCCACATGTTGTTAAGAGAGAAAAGTTAATTTATTTAATATTTTCACCCTGACAGAATGCTTTAGAATGCTCATCCTGACAACTGACTTGCATCAAAAGAGAAAACCCAGTTACATTTAGTGACAGAAGTGTCACATTTAGTAACATAACTGTTACATTTGGTGTTAGAGAAAAAACCCTTGGCTCAATATGAGGTGTGAATGACAGTCACTGAAGGTCCACAGTTAATATTGTTTAATGTGTGAAAGGATAGAGGTTTGCATAGCAGTAGTAATATTTTCTTTATTTAGAAGTGTATTTTCTCTCATAATATTAAGAGTTTGTCGAAAATATGTAAACATCTTTTGAATTCAGTGTGGTAATATTGTGTAACTAATAGTTTGTAAAATGATGACACGAAATCGTACAAAGTCAGAGTCAGCACCACAAGCGGTTTCTACTGATGAAGCTATTCAGAGCTTAGTTAATCAGATAGCACAGCTTAAAAATGATAATAATGCATTATTTAAACAGTTGAGTGAGGTTAGGCAAACCGGTTCAATCCCTCCCACCCTAGATTCCTCAGCAGCAGCCTTGGTAACTCCTTTTTCAGGTAAACCTGGCGAAGACATAACAGCCTTTTTTGATGATTTAGTAGCAGCTGCAAAGTTAGGATCATGGTCAGATGAACAGCTCTTACAAATGACAAAGTTAAGATTGCTAGGAGAGGCTAAAGCACACGTATTATACCATGAAGAATTACGGAATGCTCCAACATTTGAGGAATTGAAGGAAGGATTACTTAAACGTTTTCAAAAACATAACAGCTGTAGATTTTATAGGGAACAGTTAAACACTATCACTCAGAGGCAAAACGAGTCGTTAGAAAGTTTTGTAGATAGGATTACAAAAGTTAATATTAACACCTATCAGTTGACAACCAGTGATGACGCAAATAAAGTTATTTTACAAGAGGCAGAAAATAGAGCTCTGGATACATTTTTACGTGGGTTACCTCTTGAAACGTCCCGTCGTGTCAGGGCAGAGTTTCCTAAAAATTTAGCAGAAGCTGTATCTGTGGCGACGGATTTCGAAGAAATTGACGTTGCCACCAGATACAAGGAGAAGCGAAATATATTTTCAGCAGGAGTACGATGTTTTAGGTGCGATCGACAGGGACATATAGCAAAACACTGCAGACAACCTCAATGCACTAATTGTCAAAGAATAGGTCACACATTCAAGGAATGCAGGTCTAAGAAAGTTTTTGGAAATAGAAATCAGTTAAACTCAAACGTGAACGCCGGAGCCGCCGCCAGGCGTTCCCAATAAAATTTCATGCCATTAAGGCGAATGTGAAGGCGGAATGCTGGTTATCTGCTACCATACAGGATAAAGAGACAAGGATACTAGTGGATACAGGCGCAAACGTATCAATAGTAAGTAATGAATGTATTGGAGAAAAGAAATATGACCCTCCAAGGTATAGATTGAGTGGAGTAGGAAGAGGTACAGTGAAGTCATTAGGATGTACATCACTGATTTTCTATATTCACGGTGTACAATTTCAAGAAGATGTAGAAGTGGTAACAAAGGTAACTGACGGGTACGACGCGATCCTAGGACTGGATTTCCTGAATAAACATCACGCTAAAATCGACCTCAGACAGCAAACTGTAGAACTTAGCGGAATAGTGTTTCAGCTAGGTGACACCGCTGCAAAGGGCCCTCTGCCGCAAGATTTCCCCAACCGGAAGGCGAAATCAACTACACTGCGTGCAACGTCCTTGAAGGTTGATTCGCGGGATCAGATACCATCTGGCTCAGGAAAACTTTTCTGGATGACAGTTGACCCCGAAGTACCTACAGATACAGTGTGTCTAATAGAGCCATTAGAGGAAAATGAGGAATTAGATGTATCACATTGTTTTGTACGTAGGAGTGTTGTACGGGTTCAAGACGTTGAGGGAGAAAGAAAAGTACCGGTACATATTGACAATTTCGGAGTAGAGGACAAAGAGTTGCATAAGGGAATATTAGTAGCTACAGTCAGTACTTTTGAAGAAGAAGATTTCATTTGGTCAGATATTAACGTTGGTCAGAAACCAGACGCCTATAAAACCGCATTACGCCAGAAGATTGAGCATTTGAAAGGAAATGATAGAGACACGATAGAAGCAGTTTTAGTTGAGTTCCAAGATTTATTTAATGCAGAAGGTCCACTGCCAGCAACAGATATCACACAGCATAGGATCCCAACAGGAAATAGCCCCCCCCCCCCAGTTTATAGGAAGCCTTATAGAGTTGCGCATCACTTGCATCCAGTGCTGGATGAATTTTTAGAACAGCATCTAAAAGATGGAATTATAGAATATTCTGATTCGCCTTATAATTCAAATATTGTAATTATTCCAAAGAAGTCTCCCGACGGTACGAAACGATATAGATTTTGTTGTGACTACAGACACCTTAACAAACAAACTATCTCATATCTTTATCCTCTTCCAAACATTACAGATATCATTGACAGTTTGGGTAACAGTAAATACTTTTCAACAATCGATCTACGTAGCGGATATCATCAATTGGAAGTTGCACCTGAAGATGGGCATAAAACAGCATTTTCTACCCCTGGAGGCCATTGGCAATTTAAAAGAATGCCTTTCGGTTTGAAAAATGCACCAGCAACTTTTCAAAGACTACTCGATGGAGTATTGCGAGGACTCAAAACTCAGCAATGTTGTGTATATCTAGACGATATTATTGTATTCTCCAAAGACATTAATGAACATGCTGTGCGCCTGCGTAATGTTTTTCAGAGACTTAGAGAAGCTAAATTAACATTAAATATGGAAAAATGTACTTTCGCATTGACAGAGGTTACATACCTAGGGCATGTCATTAGTGAAAAAGGAATTAAAACAGATCCTCGATTAATTACGGCAGTTAAGGACTTCCCAACACCACAAAGCGTTAAGGAAGTACAAAGTTTCAATGGTCTCGCATCGTACTACCGGAAATATGTTCAAAATTTCGCTGAAATTGCCCGATCCTTAACCCAATTATTGAAAAAGGGTGCAAAATTTCATTGGTCTGAAGATTGTGAATCTGCATTTCAAACCCTTAAAGATAAGTTAACACACAGTCCAGTATTAGCCTACCCCGATTATAACAAAGAATTTATTTTATCCTGTGACGCAAGTGGTCATTCAGTAGGAGTTGTTTTGAGTCAGAATATTAATGGCACGGAACACCCCATAGCTTACGCTTCGAGACAACGAACAACAGCAGAAAGAAATTATTCCACAACGGAGAAAGAATTGTTAAGTGTTATTTATGGTATCAAATACTTTAAATGCTACTTGTATGGTAGGAAATTCAAGGTCATTACAGACCACGCAGCATTAAAATGGTTGCTAGGATTAAAGGATCCATCTAGTCGTCTTACCCGTTGGGCCCTATGTCTTTCCGAAATGGATTTCGAAGTTATCCATAAACCAGGCAAAAAACACACGAATGCAGATTGCCTAAGTCGGAAAATAGCACTTTTGGAAGCAACAGGCCGAAATACTGAGGACTGGAGAAAGGCACAAGATGAGGATACAGAATGCAAAAAATACTCAACTGAAAAACAATTTTGCTTTGAAGATGGTGTATTATGCCGTAAAACAAAACTTGGACCGCGAATTGTTGTTCCCCTACACCTTAGACAAGAAATAATGGCTGAGGCCCACGATCATATCCTTGCAGGACACGGTGGACAGCGGACAACCGAAAGACGTGTAGCAGAGCGATTTTGGTGGCAAACCAGAAAGCAGGATGTTGCGCAGTACGTTGGTAATTGCATTGCGTGCGCACAATGAGCTGAACTTTCTCGTTCAAAAATACCCTTACAGAGGCTCCCCGAGGCTTCATGTCCATTTCAAATCTGTGGACTGGATCTCTACGGGCCATTTCATAAAACACCTGCTGGTAATAAGTATGTTCTTACAATTATAGATCACTTTTCACGCTACCTAGCTATGGTGAGTCTCCCAGATCAGCAAGCAAATACAGTTGCCCAAGCTTTAGTTAACAACTGGATACTTAAATTTGGCGTACCTGAAGCTATTATCACAGATCAGGGATCTAATTTTATGTCTGAATTAATGAAACAGCTATGCCACTTACTAAAAATACGCAAATTACGCACAACTCCGTTACACCCTCAGTGCAACGGGCGCACAGAAAGAGTTCATCGGACAATTGGCAAGATGCTTAGTTATTATACTAACGAACAACATTCTAATTGGGATACGTATTTACCAATAATCGTGTCGGTATACAACGCCAAAACGCATGAAGCAACTGGCATGTCACCTTATGAAGTGGTCTATGGCAGAAAAATGCCGTCCCCTTTTGATGTAATCAGGCAGAAAAACGGAAAAGTCGGAGAAACAGTAAGAGATTTCAGTCGAATGATGAAGGATGTATGGAAAAAGGTTCAAAAATCTAATACAAAGGCTTTGGAACGACAGGAAAGATTAGGTAATACCCAAGCTAAATCTCCAAATTACAAAATCGGTCAGTGGGTAATGCTTTCAACAACATATGTTGCGAGAGGAAAAACGAAGAAATTTGTAACAAACTACAGAGGTCCTTATCTAATTATTGAGATCACGTCACCAGTCAACGTCAAACTGCAACTGCCCACCCGAACTACTATTGTCCATGCAAGTCGTTAAAAACCTTTTAAGGGCGCTCCAGATGTAATTCCTTCAACAATAGTGTCTGCTTTTCTGAAGGGTGGAGGAAGTACCCGAAAATGAAAAAGAGTGGCCACGCCAGCACAACATACAGACATGGCACCATACAATCTTCGATCAAGGGTGCGAAGGTCCTAGTGGAATCTTAGTAGACTGTGGATAATATACAAATGTGAATAATTAATACATGATAATGGTTTATTTTGTAAGAAAGAAAAGTTGAACGTAGAGACATGTAGATCTTGTAGTTAACAATGTATTCCTTCTTTCCTTGGTTTTTGTTTTTACTAGGTTGGTAGGTTCATAACCATGTTGTTTGCTTTTTTCAGAAAACGCCATGCAAGCATTTCCTACACAAAACCTGTCCTACATCAATGACTCCCTTGACAGTTCCCTTCTGAAGCCATTAGATATGTTCATAAACTCGCAGCAAGGCAAAATTGATGCCAATGTTATGATGCAACATGTTTTAAAGTTAAAAAGTGAACACAAACTAAAATTATAATGCTAGGAACAGGTATATCTGGAACCTTTGTGTTGGTGTTTCTGCTTTGTACAGTTTTCTTTAATTTAAGACGAAAAAATAAGCCAAATAATAATATACCACTTCATCAAATCCATGTTAATTGGATACCACACTCTTAACTCGTGTACTTCAGTGGTTACTTTTGAGCATTAGTATATTAATTTTGTTTATTGTACTTCACTGTTTACTAAACAGTCTTATGTTAAAGTAAACAATACTGTAGAATAGATATTCTTGCATTAATATAGGGTAGATTAAACAGGTGTTGCTATGTAACTTTCTAAGTGAATAATCTATTTTTGTTTATTCATTGTCATCAAGATTTGTTACACTTATTAGTCCCATTTTTGTGTACACTATCTGATTCATGACCGTACAGTGCTTTAGTAAAGTAATAAAATATTTTCAACATACTTAATGTGAAGCGTGTGTAATCTTCTAAGTCGAGAGTTTTCATTGCTTATGTTAGTGCTTTTGCCGTGTGGAGAGTGGAGGAATGTTGAGTGGTAAATTCGAGGGCGAATTTCTCCGAAGGGTGGAGGAATGTTGAGTGGTACTTAAGTAAATAAATTAGTGAAATAAAAGTGAACTAGAAATTAGAATATAAATGAAAAACTTGGTTTAGTTTAGAGAGTTACATACTCGCAAACAGCGGGCCCAACAGCAGAACAGAAGAGACAATGACCGTGAAGTCAGCAAGTTCCACATAAGCGGGCGCTGTCGATTCAGCCGTCAGGGCATCGCCCGACCGGCTCACGTGTTTCTCAGTTGTCGTATGTGAGCAAAGGCCCTCGCCTACATCCCAAGAGCCAATGACCGACGTAAAGAAGATTCTTCGAGAAGCTATTCAACGTGACAGAAGAGGCAATGACCGGCTCACGTGTTTCTCAGTCGTCACATGGGATCAAAAGCCCTCGCCTACATTCCAAGAGCCAATGACCGACGTTAAGAAGATTCTTCGAGGAGCTTCTCAACGTGACAGAAGAGGCAATGACCGTGAAGTCGTTCACCTCCAGTAAAGTGAACTGAATAAATACGCGAGACACAGTGGGCCAGACAGATGAAGACGGAGACGGAGACGGAGACGAAGACGGAGACGGGGACAGAGACGAGACGAGAGACGAAGAAGGAAGAAAAGAAGAGTAGCAGTAGTTTTCAGTCAGTTTCGGTGCTGAAGACCGTCATGCAAGAAGAGTCTGCATCATGCACAGACGAACCAAGTCCGCCGCTGTAATGGAATAGCAAGCAGCAGCCGCGGCGCCAGAAGACAGAAGTTAAAAGGTATTTGAAGTCTGGTTTTTACATACCCGGGTGGCTCGTGAGGATGGGAAGGAGACGGCCTCACATCAGTACTCACCTGTGAGCTGGGATGAAGACCTGACAGCCGAAGACTGGCAAGCGGGAGTCCGTGGTTCGAGTCCGCCACACTGGTCTTCCCCCGCCGCGCCGCTCCGCTGGCCGACGCACAACACACGCGGCCGCTTAGAGAAGATAAACACTGGGACGCGACACCCAAGGTATCATCCGATGCACGATTTCGCTAGCAATAATTAAACGGGCCACCTCGCGCTGCGCGTCTCCAGTCAACTGGGCGAGACGGCGACACGAGATACACACCGCTACGCGTAATCAGACGCCGCCGCCGCCGCCGCCGCCGCTGCCGCAGCAGAAGACTTCACAAACGACACAGCTGCCGCTCTCCGAACCAGAACATCCCGTAAGATACAGTTGTACAAATCTTCAATGAAAGTTATCTTATGTAAAAATGATGTTTCATTCGACCTCATACCCGAGCCAAGGAAGAACCCACCCTGCCCACATGTTGTTAAGAGAGAAAAGTTAATTTATTTAATATTTTCACCCTGACAGAATGCTTCAGAATGCTCATCCTGACAACTGACTTGCATCAAAAGAGAAAACCCAGTTACATTTAGTGACAGAAGTGTCACATTTAGTAACACATCTGTTACAATATTACATTTCTGTTGCAGATGTGGCTAGAGGTCAAAGTCTGAAAATTGTTCCAATATACAACACTCTATCCTAATACATATAAACATGGGTTATACGACACTAAGAATTTAGGAAATGGTGCTATGTAGAAAATTTAGTATATTTATCACAGTACTTCAGTCAGAGTTGGCTTGGACTCTATTAGAAGCTTACAACGGTAAGGGTGTTTTCTATGATATTAGAATTGCATTGATTCTGCATTGAAGTATTTGGTAATGTTCTTCAGAAGAATACATGTGGTACTTTTACTCATGTAGTGGTATCTAAAAGCATCTAGTGTTTCGATGTAAAGTTTATTTGGGGGGATAAAGTTCAACAGGAATAAAATGCTTAAGAGACCAGAGGAAACCTTCAATAAAAAGTTGATAGTGAATTGTTTTTCTATCTGTAAATGTTGATTAATATTCCTGGGTAATGTCAGGTTTTTGCTATCACTTTATTTTCTAGCCATTTAGAGTAAATCTTTAAAAACTTGTGTTAACGATGGTATATTAATATTATTTTGTATTTTACTTGAAGTAGGAATCTGTTTGGATAATATTTTATAGTTCTTACTCTAGTATTTCTATCGCTTGTTCATGTAGATCAGTGGGGAAAGGAGGTAATGGATATTTCGAATAAAATATTTTTGAGTGTTGGGGTGTTGTGGAACACTGAACAGCTATGAAACTAATATTCAGACCGTCTTTGCACCGATGCTCTTCAGTACTACTAAACACTGTATGTTCATAACGTTACATGTACACACAAAACTAAGAGTGCAGTTCAGAAATCACTTTACAGTTACGTTGATTATTATTGGCATTTGTAGCAGCTGTAGTAAATTTGTTATTGCTGACCTCATTTTCTTAGGAGAAACGCCCGCGAGAGGCTGCATATAAGACAAAATATAGAATTTTTAACCATGTCAGCTAATGTATTGCTCAAATGACTCTGAGCAATATGGGAAACTTTTCATGATGGCGAGATCTCTTGATAGAAGGGTATAAATTTTAGAACAAGGTACGACGGGGATCACCTGGTGAACAGTAGAAATGAGGTGCCAGGCATTGAGATGTAGAGTGAATTGTGGTTTTGAAGTACTGTTTTGGGTATGCTTTACTGATAATAAAGGCATAGACATCATAGCAGGGTCTGCTGTGTATTCAGAGAGCTGGGGAAGGTGAGGAAGTTTGCTGCGTGGAATAGAATGATTTCATGACGTGGTATTCGATGTCTATGTGTAGTGTTGGTTCAAATGGCTCTGAGCACTATGGGACTTAACTTCTGAGGTCATCAGTCCCCTAGAACTTAGAACTACTTAAACCTAACTAACCTAAGGACATCATTCACATCCATGCCCGAGGCAGGATTCGAACCTGCGACCGTAGCGATCGCGCGGTTCCAGACTGTAGCGCCTACAATCGCTCGGTTAATGTAAATAGACGTATCTAAATAAGTAATGATATTAACTGCTTTAGGCTGAAATTTACAAAGGTAAACACGTAACGATTCTCCATAAGATCTCGGTTTACGACTTTTTTCGTGACTATAAACTCCTTGAGACGGGTCATATACAATATGTACAACAACCAAGAGGGAATAATAAGTGTGGACGATCAAGAACGAAGTGCTCGTATTAAGAAGGGTGTAAGACAAGGCTGTAGGCTTTCGCCCCTACTCTTCAACCTGTACATCGAGGAAGCTATGATGGAAATAAAAGAAAGGTTCAGGAGTGGAATTAAAATACAAGGTGAAAGGATATCAATCATGCGATTCGCTGATGATATTGCTATCCTGAGTGAAAGTGAAGAAGAATTAAATGGTCTGCTGAACGGAATGAACAGTCTAATGAGTACACAGTATGGTTTGAGAGTAAATCGGAGAAAGACGAAGGTAATGAGAAGTAATAGAAATGAGAACAGCGAGAAACTTAACATCAGGATTGATGGTTACGAAGTCAATGAACTTAAGGAATTCTGCTACCCAGGCAGTAAAATAACCAATGACGGACGGAGCTAGGAGGACATCAAAAGCAGACTCGCTAAGAGAAGTCTACTACTATCAAATACCGGCCTTAATTTGAGGAAGAAATTTCTGAGGATGTACGTCTAGAGTACAGCATTATATGGTAGTGAAACATGGGCTGTGGGAAAACCGGAACAGAAGAGAATCGAAGCATTTGAGATGTGGTGCTATAGACGAATGTTGAAAATTAGGTGGACTGATAAGGTAAGGAATGAGGAGGTTCTACGCAGAATCGGAGAGGAAAGGAATATGTGGAAAACACTCATAAGGAGAATCGGCAGGATGATAGGACATCTGCTAAGACATGAGGAAATGACTTCCATGGTACTAGAGGGAACTGTAGAGGGCAAAAACTGTAGAGGAAGACAGAGATTGGAATACGTCAAGCAAATAATTGAGGACGTAGGTTGCAAGTGCTACTCTAAGATGAAGAGGTTAGCACAGGAAAGGAATAAGGAATTCGTGGCGGGCCGCATCAAACCAGTCAGTAGACTGAAGACCAAAAAAAAACTCCTTGAATACATTTCCAGCCTTCTTAACTTCAATTTTATTAGCATCACGCTTAAAAATGTCGCTGTGCGCAAACATGAGCTATGCAGTAGATGTCATCGTTTCGGTATGATCGTCTACACAGGGCATAAGCTCTGGTAGCAGCAGACACTGCGAAATTTATTGCTGCCGCTGCTTTCACATTTTATCGCTGTACTAGAGGTTGTTAGTTAACTACTATTAATAAATTTTCCAGGACATGAAATTCATGATTCTTAGAGTAATCACTGTCTTGTCGCGTACGTTCTACTTCAGTGCAGTTTATACTGGAAACTCAAACTACGTAGCAAAAAACACGTTAGCAATGAGCCCCAGACTAGCGGGAGCACGTAAGTACTATCTCTTCTAATAACGAGACAGTTGGCGGGTGTCATTGTGCTTGCGGATGACTTGATAACCTTGGCATGTTTCATTGAGACTTTCTGCATTGCAGCGTGCTAAATCCGAGGTTGAGAAAGAGAGGGGTGGGAGGGAAAGAGGAAGAGGAGGGAGGGGGTGGGGAAGTTGACGACGGTCGGAGTTAGGAGGGGATGGAGAGGGATTCCGTCTAGTCGATATTTCTTTAATGAAATTTTTTTACTGCTCAATAGCCAACAACGAAATAATAAACAAGCAGAAATTAGATTTAGGTGGAAGTGCTGAAAGCAATAGTTGCGTTTGTATTAAAGTAAACATCCCAGAATTCAACAAAACAATTGGAAATGTGGGAAGAATTTGTTTAGTGAAGTAGATGGCTATGGAAAGTTTTTTCTTTTATGATTGACAGTGAAAAGTTTGTTATCCATGCAACTTCCGTTTTTTCTTTTATGACTGACAGTGAAAAGTTTGCTATCCATGCAACTTCCGTTTCTTAGCATGTTTGCAAGTAGTGAAAGGAGGTTCCTTATGTTTTAGAAAATCATTGTATGTTTTGTTACATCCTGTTAAATCTCTAGTTTACAGGTTAAGTGAAGATATTCTGTGAACAACGTAATTATTCACTGACAAAGTTTTTAACTACTACAGTTCATCGATAAAGAGGAAATTACAAACATTATGTAAGAAATCTTCTAAAATAATTTTGTACACATATACTGGAGATCGTAAGCTGAATATAATCATCACCATAGGCTCATAGTACCTACGATCAAAATTATATTCCGACAATTATAAACAGAGACAATCAAAAGAGTCGTCTTAGGTCATCGCTTTAGGCATTGTTCCACGCTAATCCCTCCTGTTGCTGTAATCAATTAATATTACTGGCTATGTAGATCTGATTCAGATGCCGCCTCAGTGAAGGACAGATACGGTGACTGTACTGGCCAGAGACGTTGTGTAACGCGAGAAGTGAATCAACGTGCTCACGTTTCCACTGAAAGGTCATGTTTACCTGCCCCTGTAGGAACAGCTGGTTAGTCTTCTCTATATTGGTTCTCCACACGGCAGACTGGGAGCCAACCCTATTTCACTGTCTGTATCGCCCAAAAGTTGCCTCTGTAGAGGCATGGTACTCAAAAGATCTAAATGGACTGAGATGGAGAAAAATTGTTTTTAAAGGTATTAATGGGGCAAATATCCAGTCCCTCGCTGCTATATTAAAAGAGAAATTTGCTGCAACCTGAAACGTAGGAGAGAAAAGTGGCGTGTGCCGTGAGAATAGGCACATATTAGCACCAACAATTGTACGATGAAGACACAGAGTATCACTCCAATTAGAATGGTCTACATTGTCAAAGCGCCGTCTGCAGATTGGAGACTCCACAACCCAGATTATGACTGGGAGGATATCAGCAGAATAGTTGAGCTGCAAAGCTTTCCTCATTATTTCAAAACAAGCTAGGAGAAGTCATCAGGGGCTTCTTCGAAAAACAGTTCTACTCTAGTCAATGAGATTCCAGGCCGAAAACGTGTCTGGAGATGCCGTAGACGGCGATGGATGCGAACCTGACTGTCGCTTGCCTTACGGCCCGATAACCAGGAGTGGTTGACTGGGGTGCCATTTCTTTCTATAGGAACCCCACGGTTGTCATTAGCGGCACCGTCACGGTTCGTCGACGATGTTCTTTGTCCCGTTTGTTGCCCTTCATTGTAAGAAATCCTGGGCTTACATTTCAGTAAGACAATACCCGCCCGCATACAGCAAGGGTCTCTACTGCTTGTCTTCATGGTTACCAAACACTACCTTGGCGAGCGAGATTGCCAGATCCCTCCAAAACTGAGAGTGGTTAGAGGTTTATGGGCAGGGTTCTCAAATAAGCGCTACATTTTAACGATTTAACACGCCAAGTGAACAGATTTGGCATGATATCCTTCAGTAGCACGTCCTAAAAGTCTATCAGTCAATGGCAGGACGATTAACAGCTTGCAAATGGCCAATGTTAGACCAACGCGTTATTAAGGTGCTTCATTTGTGAAGCTATTTCTCTTGAATAAATCATCCAGCTTTTTTTTAAAAAATTTCCACCGTTTGTTTGTCTGTAATGTATATCTGCCGATTTATGTTCCATTTGGCTAATCCCTTCGTGGTACATCGTTTTTTTTTCTCAGTGTTATCCTTTACAGTACACTACATAAAACGTAAATCGAAATACACTGCCTGAAAAAAATATCGTTGAGAAACCGAGAAGGGGAGGAGGAAGTGACATGAAACTTCATGGGTTGAAAGGACGTGTGATGTTATTTCAGTGGTTACAAAACAGAGTCAGATTTACAAAAGAATTGGCAGTATGAGCCCACTTATCAGTATGACGATGCACTTCCTTTGGCCTGAATCTATGTACTGATTTGGTTGGGATGCATAAAGCTGGTGTTTCCGCTCCTAACGAAAGCTGGCCTACAACTGTTCCAACTGGTCCTTCAGAACCTTACTAGCCACAGGAGTACCTCACCGTAAAGCCGTCACCTCTTAGAGACATGACATCTGTGGGCGAGCACCGTTTTGATGAAAAATAGAACCACGATGACAGGTAACACATGAGGAAACAAATTGGCCATCAAATGTACCGTCAGAGTTCCCTCAGTCGCTACCAGCCATGACCTGAAGTCATACATGATGGCTCCCCATAGCGTGAGTCCACTGTGCAACTCCAAACCACTGCTGCCATACTTTCCGAAGGTAGTCAGTCATCCGGGGTAGTGCAGAATCGCGATTCCGCGTTGCACACAATATGACGCCATTCGTCAACATTCCATGCTTCCCGGTCACGGCCTCATTCCAAAGAAAGTAGTTTCTGTCGTATCAATAGCAACTTTCAGTAGCAGCTTAAACATGGGACTGTAGTTCCTTAGTCCGATTGTTCTCGAATGGCAGGCAAAGATGTGAAGGGGCTACAATGATCTTGGTACCTGGTACACATTACGATGATTGCCCTCATGGTGATCAGTGGTGTATGCCCGCAATCATGTTCCTAAGCAGAGCAACATCAAGCCAGCGTTACGTCCGAGTGTCCCAAATCTGGGTACAGCACTATTTGATTACCTGGCCAAATGGAGACCCACATTGAGGCACATTTTAACTATAGTAGGTACGCTATCTCACATCACCATGTACTTTGCAGTGACCATTTAAAATCTGACTCGGTTCGCCCCTCTTATATACCTACCACGCCTTGTAACAACCCTAAACACGATCATCACTAATAAATACTATGTAGTGGCCATTCTACCTGTCACTGACAACTACAGATCTAATATTTACATTTCAGGCGATAGTGTGCATTTGTATTATGTAACATTGATTCTTACTTTATCTTTTTGGTGCTTCACTATTTTTGTGTATATTTAATACAAGAAGTACTGTGCAGCTTACATAGTTGATTGGATTAGGCAATATCAGGTAAGTACGTGTAATGTTATGTTACTAGGTCAATGACAGATTATTGGTAAGCACTACCCATGGTCGTCAGTTCTCAAAAAAGATTCCTGATGGGCCTAAATGACACTTTGGGTCAAATACGAAATGAAATTTTTCTCTTGTATCTGTATGGCCGCCAATTAGTGGGTCTATTTCCGCTGTCTTCTGACACCAAGACAAAAAACGTATGCAGCTTCATTGGACCGCCTGCACTTGCATCCAAAACATTGAGCAACTCAGAGACAAAAGACAGGCCAATCACGCCTCTAACAGGTCCATAATACTCCCTCACCGAGACTCGGTTAATGGTACGAACTGAATGTGTCGACATCACCCTGCATGGTTTTTTACACGAACTCTTCTGCTGTGCCGATCTCTTTATCTCGTAATAACGCTTACACCCTACGTCCTCAATTCTTTTTTGATATAATCCAATCTCTGGCTTTCCCTGCAGCTTTTGTTCTCTACAGTTTACAGTAGATCCACGGAAGGTATTTGCTGATGCCTTAAAACATCCGTCTTCTTTTCCCCCTCTTCTTGTCAACGTTTTGCAAATGTACTTTTCTTAGACCAATATGTGGACAACCTCCTTAGGCCCAAGTAATTTTCAACATCCTTCTATATCACTAAATTTCAAATCATTCATCATTTATTTTTCCGGTTTACCTGGAATATACGTTTTACATCCAAACAATAAAGTACTCCAAACGTATATTTGACACTGGTGGACTTCTTTTCATCAGAAATGCCCTCTTTGCCATTGCTAGTCTCCTTGTTATGTCATCCTTGGTTCGCCTGTCATATGTTGTTTTACTTCCAAGGTAGCAGAGTACCTTAACTCCTGCTTCGTGGTGAGGTTATCCTTAATCTCCTTTCTGCCACGGCTCATTATTTTCGTCTATCTTCGGTTTATTTTCTATCCACATTCTGTACTCGCTGGAGATATCATTCTACTCAGCATGTCCTGTCATTCTCCTTCACGTTCACTGAGTATTGCAATGTCATCAGTGAATATTATCGTAGACATCCATGCACTCTTATTTTAATTGACCTCTAAAGGTCTTTCTTCTATTATTAAGTTCAACAGCAGAGCTGCATGTCTGGTGACTTTACCTTACCGAAGGACAAACTGATTGTCATATGACACTCATTTTTTTTTCCATTATTCTGTACATTATACTTGTCAGTAACTAGGATGCATGAGTTTTTAAACTGGTGGTGCTATAATCCTCGCATGCAGCTGTCCCTGCTGTCTTCGGTGTTGCGAAGGTGATATTTTTCAGAAAGTCTGATAGTATGTCTCTTTATCATGTGTGACCATAATCAATGTTTTATATAATAAACTTGAGTGTTTAAATGATAGATAATTTTTATTAGACACTTTCCTGTCAAATTGTAATTATTACACAAATCGCCACTTTAATATCTACACATTGGCACCAATATCGCGCTATCCACATCAAACTGAGCAGATTTATATTCATAGGTTAAGTCTTAGATAAATGGCATGAAACAATTATTTTTCTGTGTTTGGAGATAAAACAACGATGAGGGGATTTCGCACCCGATGAAATTCCTATCAGATTCAATACTAAATTCACGACTGAGTTATCACCTTTTCTAATTACCGTTTCCGTGAAACAAAAGATCGTGCCCAGGATCTGGAAGAAAGCACAGGTCACATCCCGTGTGCACTAAGGGTAGCATACGTGATCCAAAGAATCCCGTCCAATGTTCTTGACATCCATTTGTTGTGCAATCTTATAACACATTCTAAGCTCAAACGTAATGAAGTATTTCGAACAGAATGACCTCCTACGTGTGAACAGCATAGACTCCTATAACTTCAACCATGTGAAAGCCTACTCGCAGTTTTCTCACATGAGACCCTGAAAGAGATGGATTAAGGCAATTAGATAGATGCGTTACTTGTTGACATCCGAATATCATTTGACTTAATATTGTATCTACGCTTACTTCAAAAGCACTATCGTGTGAAGTATGAGGCGAATTTGTAAGTGGATTGAGGATCTTTTTTTTTTTGGGGGGGGGGGGGGGGGGGTAGAATGCAGCAATTTTGGATGCAGAGGCTTCGACAAATGAAGAAGTAATTCTTGTTGTGCATCAGGGAAGAGTGCTGGGATCCTTGCTGTTCATGTTGTATATTAATGATCTTGAAGGTTAAAACTAATAGTAACCTAAAACTTTTCGCAGATGGTGTAGTTGTCTGTCATGAGGTACTGTCTGCAAAAAACCTGCACTAATGTTCAGTCGAAATTTGGGAACCTATTTTAACTGTTCAGAATAGAACAGTTATGCGTTCTCAGGGTACAAATTTCTTGATTGTAACAATCTGCAGCGATATGAAATGAAACGGTCACGCAGGCTCAGTCTTGCGTAAAGCAGATGCAACTCTTTGGTTCACTGGTATAATACAAGTAGTCTACAAGTCACTCGGTCGTGCCGTCCTAGACTATTACTTTTGTTATCAAATAGTGATGGTAAAAGGGGATATTGAACATTTGCAGAGAAGGACAGTGCGAATGGGTAAAGCTTTGATTGACTCATGGGTGTAATGGAGCAGCTGAAGAAATTGCATGGCAGACGTGTGAATGCAGATGCAAACTATGTCAAAAAGACGTATTTAGTAAGTTTCAAGAAACCGCTGTAAGTAACTGCGTATCGGTCCCATAGCGACTGCGAGGACAAGATTAGGCTAATTACAGCGCCCACAAAGATGCTGGTGCAGTCAGTCTTTCCGTGCTATACACTTAAATGTAACGACAAGAAGCTCCAATCACTTGGAAGAGGGGAGGTACTCTCTGCCTTGCACCTCGCAGTGCTTTGCAAAACATGGATGTAGATGTGATAAGAAGCCTTAACTAGTGTGATGGGAAGTGCTGCCTGCCTTGCGCTTCCCAAAGGATTGCACAGCAAGGATGTGGATGTGACAAGAAGTCCTAATAACTGGTATGATAGGAAGTACTCTTTGCCTTGCACTTCGTAATTTTTGGCACAACATGATGTAAATGCGGAAAGAAGCCCTGAGGACTGAAATGATGGGAGTACTCTGAGCCTTGCCCTTCGCAGTGGTGTCCACAACATGGATGCAGACGCAACAAGCCCTAATGAGTGGTACGGTAGGAAGTACTCACTGTCTTACACTTCTCAATGGTTTACACAAACTGGATGTAGATGTGACAAAAAGTCCCAATAACAGCCACGATAGGAAGAAGTATTCTCTGCCTTGCATTTCCCAATGGTGTGCACAACATGGATGTAGATGTGACAAGAAGCCCTGATAACTGGTGCGATGAGAAGAATTTTCTGCCTCACACTTTGCAACGGTCTACACAACATAGATGCAGATATAGATTTATTGTTATGAAAACATTGCTTTCGTATTTTTATGTCACGGAGGGCGTGAACACGTAGCGTAGTGGGACAAGAAGCTATGTACGCGTCATATCACTTATGTGAGTGCATAATTGGTCATATTGTTAGTATGGCAACAAATATCATGTACGAGGGCGTGCTGAAAAGTAATGCCTCCGGATTTTTTATGTAAAAACGCTTAAAACCTTTTTAAATAAAACAAACGTTATCAACATTCTACATCTTTATTCATGTCTACAAATTGATTTCTCAGTCTAGTTTCCCTGGGCGACGAACATATTTCTACGAACGTGAGATCAGTTTGGTCACACCATCACAGAGGAATGTTTGAAATTTTTAGCGAAGCCACAAGATGACCTGTGCTTGCACCGCTTCATCAGTATCAAAGTGATGTCCTCGAAGGTGTTTTTAAGTTTCAGAAGTACACTAAAAGCGGATAGAGCCAAGTTGAGGCTGTAAGAAGGATGATCAGTGGCAGTGAATCCAAGGTGTCAGATTGTTAGAGAAATCTCAGTATGGTCCGACACTGTCAAGCTGAAGGAGGGGTGTTCCGTGCGTGAGCGTACTGTTTTGATTCGTAATTTCGGTTTTCTGATGGTCTCGCAGTATTTATGGTGTGCCTTTAGGTATGAGTTCCAAACGCAACATACCATGCACATTCCTCAACACTGTGAGCATGACTTTCCGTGCTGACAGCATGGTCTTGACCTGTGGTGGAATTCCATTAATACTCTCTTGTTTTTGTATATCTAAATGGTGAAGCTAGTTTCCACCATCTGTCACACTGCTGTTAAGGAACACATCATCCTCGCTCTCAAACAGCAAAAAAAATTGTAGACAAATGTCCAATCTCCTCTGTTTAATGTCAGCAGTGAGCACTCGAGGCATCTACTGTGCACACAGTTTTCTGTCCCGCATTTCTTCAATATCTTGACGTGCCATACCTGCCTAAGAGCTGTGTCTGTCTTATTCGAAGATTTTCTCTGATAAGGTCATGAAGCTGACTCCGATGATTGTTGTCGGTTGGCATACGCGGTCGTTCACGCTTAGCTCCATCACACACATTGAACTTGGTATAACCATTTGCTTCAGTACGAACACGAACAACCCAACGCTGCACATTACTGATGCCAGTACAACCATCACCGTATATAGCTTTCATTCTTGTATGGATTCCTAATGGGGGCACGCTTTCTGCGGTTAGAAATTCTATTATAGCACGCTGTTTCTCACCCACTGACATAGTTGCTTTACACGCCGCCATGTTACACGCTACAGTGTGGAGACTTCTTGCGGTAGAGAGTTGCAACTTGTGTCAGTGAAATGGAAAAAATTGACAGAGTAATATTCGTCACATATAATACCACAAACGGTACTGCGAACAGAATAAAAAATTCGGCGGCCTTTATTTCCAGCACGCCGTCGTACATTACTTGTCTCAAACGGTGCTCATATTTCATTCTTATTTTGAAGTATGCAAAAACTTGGAAACTTATAGTAAGTTCCTATGGGACCAAACTGCTGAGGCCATCGGTCTCTAGGCTTACACACTACTTAATCTAAAACTAACTTACGCTAAGGACATCAGACACACCCACGCCGGAGGGAGGACTCGAACTTCCGACAGGGGAGCCGCGCGAACCGTGGCAAGGCGCCCCAGAGCGAGCTGCTACACCGCGCTTCCTTTAAACTAGGGTTCATCGAGTAGAAGAGATAAGATTTTTGAAATACGTCTTTGTAATTCCGTTTTAATATTTTCCATTGTAGTTTCTGAAGATCGTGTTGCAAGTAATAAACATTCTTTACTGCGTCTGACAAAAAATAAAAGAAATTTTGATTACATTTTCGTCATGTAAGGGTTCAGAGCCTCTATGCATCGTCTAAATTACGGGACTACTTTAACTAGTTAATCACTTTTATTCCTTTCACACACAATGTATATAAATTACATCATTAACCAGTTTCGACGTTAGGCAATTTTCAGATATATAATATTGATGTGTGCGTCATATTTAAGAAATTTCTTTCGTGTTACGTAGGAACAGGCAAGCTCCCACACATACACATGTCGAATGTTACGAATATAGTCTCGCATATACCAGTCAGCTTATTAGCAAAGCTTTCACGACACATCATGTAGGCAAAACCTTGTTGACAGATAGTGTACTAGTTCTAGCACAGTACCAGCATACCTTGTGTCTTTCCGCATTCATACACAGACGTAACTGTTACAAATCGTAACAAACAAGCATCATCCAAAGACTAAGTCAATTTTCAGAAACAAAGATATCAACAGAGGGAGTTGCAGTCATGTGATGACAGTCTTGGACAAATGTCGTTAATTATAATTAACCATCTTACATAATGGACTTTGACAATACTTACAACTACTACAGTCATAATCAAACATTCTTTACTGCTGTAGTGATGCTACATGTTCTTACTCAACCTTATTAAAAATTTACTTCTAAACCATTACTGTCAATTTTTCAATTCAGTAAACTTTACCAACAGCGGTACACTTTCAGATATTTTATTGTATTTTGATAGCAACCAGTTTCGGCAATAAATTTACCTATCTTCATGCCCCATACGCTTCTTTCAAATCAATGAACTAATACTACATCACAATAAGACTGGATATCGTGAATTCCAATCGCTTTGCAGCTGATTCATACGAAAGCGTGACAGCTGCACAACGATTGAAATTCACGATATCCAGTTTTATGGTGCTTCACTATAAGTTAGTTGCTTCGAAAGAAGCTTATGGGGCCTGAAAATGGCAAAATTAATTGCCGAAACTGGTTGCTTTCAGAATAAGAAAAAATATCTCAAAGTGTTGGGCTGTTGGTAAAGTTAATTGAATTGAAAAGTACGTACCAGCCGATGTCCCCTGGCCGTAATGGACCAACAGAGATTGCTAACAATAGTCTATGCTCGTTGTCATTACACAAACTATAAAACGGCACAAAAGTACATTCCCTCGTCACTTGAGTAGGATAGTCCTTACATTTGATGAAAGTACATTGTCATACCGATCTGTGAACAGGTAAAATTATTTAGAATTCTGTTAAAATTGTTCACATTGCCATGAAACACTAAATCATTTACATTCGTTACAAATATACACTCCTGGAAATGGAAAAAAGAACACATTGACACCGGTGTGTCAGACCCACCATACTTGCTCCGGACACTGCGAGAGGGCTGTACAAGCAATGATCACACGCACGACACAGCGGACACACCAGGAACCGCGGTGTTGGCCGTCGAATGGCGCTAGCTGCGCAGCATTTGTGCACCGCCGCCGTCAGTGTCAGCCAGTTTGCCGTGGCATACGGAGCTCCATCGCAGTCTTTAACACTGGTAGCATGCCGCGACAGCGTGGACGTGAACCGTATGTGCAGTTGACGGACTTTGAGCGAGGGCGTATAGTGGGCATACGGGAGGCCGGGTGGACGTACCGCCGAATTGCTCAACACGTGGGGCGTGAGGTCTCCACAGTACATCGATGTTGTCGCCAGTGGTCGGCGGAAGGTGCACGTGCCCGTCGACCTGGGACCGGACCGCAGCGACGCACGGATGCACGCCAAGACCGTAGGATCCTACGCAGTGCCGTAGGGGACCACACCGCCACTTCCCAGCAAATTAGGGACACTGTTGCTCCTGGGGTATCGGTGAGGACCATTCGCAACCGTCTCCATGAAGCTGGGCTACGGTCCCGCACACCGTTAGGCCGTCTTCCGCTCACGCCCCAACATCGTGCAGCCCGCCTCCAGTGATGTCGCGACAGGCGTGAATGGAGGGACGAATGGAGACGTGTCGTCTTCAGCGATGAGAGTCGCTTCTGCCTTGGTGCCAATGATGGTCGTATGCGTGTTTGGCGCCGTGCAGGTGAGCGCCACAATCAGGACTGCATACGACCGAGGCACACAGGGCCAACACCCGGCATCATGGTGTGGGGAGCGATCTCCTACACTGGCCGTACATCACTGGTGATCGTCGAGGGGACACTGACTAGTGCACGGTACATCCAAACCGTCATCGAACCCATCGTTCTACCATTCCTAGACCGGCAAGGGAACTTGCTGTTCCAACAGGACAATGCACGTCCGCATGTATCCCGTGCCACCCAACGTGCTCTAGAAGGTGTACGTCAAGTACCCTGGCCAGCAAGATCTCCGGATCTGTCCCCCATTGAGCATATTTGGGACTGGATGAAGCGTCGTCTCACGCGGTCTGCACGTCCAGCACGAACGCTGGTCAAACTGAGGCGCCAGGTGGAAATGGCATGGCAAGCCGTTCCACAGGACTACATCCAGCATCTCTACGATCGTCTCCATGGGAGAATAGCAGCCTGCATTGCTGCGAAAGGTGGATATACACTGTACTAGTGCCGACATTGTGCATGCTCTGTTGCCTGTGTCTATGTGCCTGTGGTTCTGTCAGTGTGATCATGTGATGTATCTGACCCCAGGAATGTGTCAATAAAGTTTCCCCTTCCTGGGACAATGAATTCACGGTGTTCTTATTTCAATTTCCAGGAGTGTATAAAGACAAGCGTCATTATGGTAATATTTTGATCAGAAGTGGTATGACGTTAAACAAATATGCAAGGAAAAGCAAGGTAACTGTTTGCCTAAATGACGTTTTGTGAATGTTCTGCTTGTTAGCTGACTGATATGTGCAGTACTATTTTTTTAACATTCAACATAAGTATGTGTGGGAACGTTGCTGTCACCACAGAACACGAATCAGTTTTTTTAAATACGATAGGCACCTTCCTTATATCAATACATTCCAAAATAGCCTAAGGCAGAAACTGTCCAGTAAAGTAATTTATGTGCATAGGGCATAAGGACTGCGTAAGGAATAAATCTGACAGCCTACAGTGGTTAAAACGGTTCGTTTTTTTAAATTTTTATCACTTCTGACTGTAAAATTTTGGCACTGAAATTTTTGTTCGAGCATCTTTAGTCCTCTCAGCGAGAACACCAGGTAAGGGCTCTCGGCTCTTCCACGAGGCGTGCAACTTGCGGAGTTCGGGGGCTGGGTTAAGTAGATCTTTCCTAGCGAAAATTACACTGGACACAATTTCATTGGACGCATTTTGCAAGAGACGATATCAATGCAGCTCTCCAAGTAATTCAGAATTTTCTTAGTTTATCAAATATTTTGCATGATTAATTTGCGAGACGCGTTCAATAAGTAACGAATCACACTTTTTGATGAAATCAGGTTTATTTTATCCGGGAACACAATACACGGTATTATTTCCCATTCTTCTGACTACAAAGCCCAATTTTTCAGCGTAACTTTCGATCAACGGACGGCCTTACGCCACCTTACTAGGAGGGCTTGTACGCCCGTATCGTATCGCTCTACAAGTCAACGTCGGAGCCAATGTCCTGCTAAATCCGAAAACTCCCCATCATCCCGCGGAGTGCTTCCTTCATTGGGCTAAAAAGACCAAAGTCCGATGGTGCGATATCCGAGCCGTAGGGTGGATGAGGAAGAACAGTCCAGGAAGTTCTGTGAGCTCTGGCCGAGTGCAAAGACTTGTGTGAGGCCTTCGTTGTCATGAAAAATGAGAAGTTCCTTTAGATGTTTGTGACACTGGACATGCAGAAGTCGTTTCTTTAATACACTACTGGCCATTAAAATTGCTGCACTACGAAGATGAGGTGATACAGACTCGAAATTTAACCGACAGGAAGAAGATGGTGTGATATGCTAATGATTAGCTTTTCAGAGCATTCACACAAGGTTGGCGTCGGTGGCGACCCCTACAACGTGCTGACATGAGGAAAGTTTCCAACCGATTTCTCATACATAAACAGCAGTTGACCGGCGTTGCCTGGTGAAACGTTGTTGTGATGCCTCGTGTAAGGAAGAGAATTGCGTACCATCACGTTTCCGACATTGATGAAGGTCGGATTGTAGCCTATCGCGATTGCGGCTTATCGTATCGCGACATTACTGCTCGCGTTGGTCGAGATCCAATCACTGTTAGTAGAATATGGAATCGGTGGGTTCAGGAGGGCAATAGGGAACGCCGTGCTCGATCCCAACGGCCTCGTTTCACCAGCAGTCGACATGACAGGCATCTTATCTGCATGGCTGTAACAGATCGTGTAGCCACGTCTCGATCCCTGAGTCTATAAATGGGGACGTTTGCAAGATAACAACCATCTGCACAAACAGTTCGACGACGTTTGCAGCAGCATGGACTATCAGCTTAGAGACCATGGCTGCGGTTACCCTTGACGCTTCATCACAGACAGGAGCACCTGCGAAGGTGTACTCAACGACGAACCTGGGTGTACGAATGGCAAAACGTCTTTTTTTCGTATGAATCCAGGTTCTATTTACAGCATCATGCTGGTCGCATCCGTGTTTCGCGACATCGCAGTGAACGCACATTGCCGGCCGCGGTGGCCGTGCGGCTCTAGGCACTTCAGTCCGGAACCGCGTGACTGCTACGGTCGCACGTTCGAATCCTGCCTCGGGCATGGATGTGTGTGATGTCCTTCGGTTAGTTAGGTTTACGTAGTCCTAAGGTATAGGGGACTGATGACCTCAGATGTTGAGTCCCGTAGTGCTCAGAGCCATTTGAATCATTTTTTTTTAATGGACATTGGAAGCGTGTATTCGTCACGCCGTACTGGCGTATCACCCGGCGTGATGGTATGGGGTGCCATTGGTTACACGGCGCGGTCACCTCTTGTTCGCATTGACGGCACGTTGAACAGTGGACGTCATATTTCAGATGTGTTACGACCCGTGGCTCTACCCTTCATTCGATCCCTTCGAAACCCTACATTTCAGCAGGATAATGCACGACCGCATGTTGCAGGTCCTGTACGGGCCTTTCTGGGCACACAGAATGTTCTATTGCTGCCCTGGCCAGCACGTTCTCCATATCTCTCACCAATTGAAAACGTCTGGTCAATGGTGGGCGAGCAACTGGCTCGTCACAATACGCCAGCCACTACTCTTGATGAACTGTGGTATCATGTTGAAACTGCATGAGCAGCTGTACCTGTACACGCCATCCAAGTTCTGTTTGACTCAATGTCCAGTCGTATCAAGGCCGTTATTACGGCCAGAGGTGGTTGTTCTGGGTACTGATTTCTCAGGATCTATGCACCGAAATTGCGTGAAAATGTAATCACATGTCAGTTCTAGTATAATATATCTGTCCAGTGAATACCCGTTTATCATCTGCATTTCTTCTTGGTGTAGGAATGTTAATGGCCAGTTGATCTTTCCACCAAGAGGGAGATAGTCCAACAGAACGACCCCTTCAGAGTCCTAGAAAATCGCCGCCATGACTTTAATGACTGAGGGAGCGGCTTTGTTCTTCGGAGATTTTTTGTGGCGCCACTCCATTGATTGATCTTATTTCTTACTCAAAGTAATGAACCCCTGTTTCATCGCCTGTGACAATGTTCCACAAAAAATTGTCACGATGATCCTCGTAACGCGCAGATTGTTCCTCGCGGATGGTCTTCCGTTAGGCAGCGAGGAACCCAGCGGGCAACCATGAGTCAGAACTACCGACAGATACGTCCAGTCTTGCAGCGATATATTCGCCTGTGATCCGTCTATCACTTTGAGTGAGACTGTCCGCACATTTCAACACTCCAGGAGTCACAGCTATGTGCGGCCAGTCTGCACGCGGAAGATCAGACACATTTGGGCGACCTCTTTGCCGTGTTGACACACGCCTCAATGTGCTTTTATTGACTACCAGGCCTCTGTAGACTTCCTGCAAGCGCCTGTGAATATCAACGATGTTCTGGTTTTCCGTCCAAATTGAAACTGATCACGGCTCTATGCTTCGAACGCGCCTTGCTTAGATGGGCCATCTTGAAGTTCATGGAACTGTAGCAGGTATGTTCCACAAAGTCCTACAGCAAGTTCTGCATTTTTTCAACCGAACTACGTTCGTCCCCACATAATACGAAACAAATTTTTTACACGTGTAAGAAAATTTCGCTGGACCCAAATTCAATAGGTGCACTTTCCAGGACACCGTATCAATGCACCTTTCCAGTTAGCCGTAATTTTCTCGGTTCATAAGACTTTTCTTGAGTAATAAAATTTCTTGTAAGGTTTCAGAGCCAGCTGATTTCAAGAGTTCTACAAAAGTGCACACCAGATCCTTTGCTGTTATTATTACGTCATGCAGATGTGAACTTTCCTACGCCATGTCATAGAATGTGTTCATATTTCATTTTCCAATTCTACAACATGGCTTAAAACGTCGATAGCTTATCCCGTTAGCAACACGGCTGTTGGACTTCGTGAGCAACGGTAAGATGCGCCATATAGAACTTGCTGTATAAAATGTAAGGGAAACGGAAACGTTGTTTGCTGCAGGAAGAGGATGTTCCAACAGAAGTAACAGTTAAGGTTTCGCACCGGACAGTGCAGTAGAGCCGGCGTCCTGCGGAAGAGCTCCATCCAGCACTGCGACCCGCACTGCGGTCCGCCTCTCGGGAGCAAAAAGGGGCGACGCACAGTAGCGGCTGCGCGCTGGACTCTGCTGCCGGCGGGAGAGGCTATTGCGACATTGAGCGGAGGCAGGCGGGCGTCTTCTAGGAGCAGGGAGGTGGCGACGCCTGCCCCGGCGGCTCTCCAGCTTTCCGACCGCGTTGCGCAGTTTGCGAGGCAGAGGCGCCTGCGGCGACAACAAGAAAGAGTGCGCCGGGGTCACGTCGGCGGAAGAGAGCGCGGCGGCGCGCCACGACGTGCCGTCCAGCGTTCACGGTTCATCGGCTCAGCCTGCCCCCAGAGGTCGCGGGCGACCGGCAGCTGACCGCGTGCACACCGAGACGTCCGTGACTCAAAGCGGTGTCATCACCAGCAACCCGAGTCCAGAGTACGACCGTTAGATTAGAATAGTCACGAGAAAGTTGATATGCCTCTGAGAAGATCAGCGACCGACAGTAACTAACCTATTATGAAACAATGGTATTGTTGCTATGGTCACTGTATACGGCAGTTATTCGTTTATTTAGGTCTGATTGGTCTCGAAATGAAAATAATACGAAAACCAAAAATGTTTCATTTGCAACTGTTAGATACAGCTTCCAGTTCTCTACGTAACAGCCACTCCTCCTTAGACTTTGTCGTACTAACTTTCCAGTATCATCGTCGCAGAAGAAACTCTCAATGCTTTTCACGAACTCTCTATGCTTGTCTGCAGTTCGTTAGCTGCGCCAAAGTTCTGTCTTCATAGTCGGCGGTAGTTTTCCTACTATAGCCCTAACGGGGTGTATTGGCCGGTGGCTGCAGGAGGGCCTAGTCTCGCGTAACGCTCTCTCTTTAACATTCAAAAATGGCTCGCATAGCGTCCGTAGTTGCCTACTTCGAGCGGCAATAGAGCGTCATTAGAGAGACAGCGTGGAGATTCCCATGCAATTCTTGCTTTTCATTCCTTATTGAGTGGAAGTGATAGTGTAACATGATAATGGAAAATCAGGAAGAAAGGAAGATTTCCCCTGTGGCATGAGGGTAGGTTTTCTAAACAACTCCAACAAAACGTGCTTTGACAGCACGGAAGAACGCGACAGAAAAAGGCAATTGAGTTTCAGCAGCAAAGCAGACCCACAATACACAGTAGCTATAAGTATTTGAAACATATGTAGACGATGATGGTGAACATCAGTAATAGGGACATGGGGACACGGCCCCAGTTTTGATGTCAAATTGATATGCAGATTAATTGAATTGCTCAGTTACTTAGTCCCTCACCAAGCCCACCCGAACCCCTTATGAGTTTATGTGATCGCTCTAAGCTTGTACTTATAGCTTGATACCAGTGCTTACCAATTTTAATTGTATATTACAGCAGTGAGGATGGTCACTAAGTGACCTAAAATCGATTTTGCTGACAATAAAACAACAAAATACGGCCAATGCTGATTTTCCTTCCAATTCTATCCACTGTTTGGTCGTGGTGCACACAACACGCCATGGAGTCGCCAATCAATTTGTGGGATGGTTGTATGTCTGACGTTGGACAAATATATTCTGCATTAGGGAATTAAGAGCGTTGCATTCTGCAGATAATACTTTCTAAACCATATGGCTTTAACAATACAGCATTTTTAGGTGCAGATCCGTGCAACCATCGGAGCATATGCTCTATGATCATAGAGCCGATGCCTTCCTGGTATTGACTCCAGGTAGTGGAATAATGCTTCAGAATCGATAGCACAGTTGATTTACGTGAAATATTTGAAACTCCATCCGTCTGGAGCTCCATCACGTTTCTTCGTAACCATCTGTTACCTTGGACCCCACACTTTTTCCTGCCAACTTGTAGGTCAAGGGTAGAGTTTGAGTACGACTGCCAGTAGTTTCGAGCCGTACCGTAAATTTTTTTCCCAGCAGGACACCGTCAGCTGTATGGAATCGTCAAGTTTTGAGGTGCATTGCGACTTTAGGCAGTCCTTGTGCAACACTATGCCTATAGTTGTGTAATTAGGACAAATATCTATTTCAGTTTTCCAAGCAAAATAAATGAAGTACACTAACCTAACATTCCTCTCCTGCATCTGGACAGTTTAGATGTGTTGAGGGGTGCGCTTGTGCCTTCAATCCACAAGGACAAATGTTCGAGTTCCAGAAAGGACACCGCCAGCTATAATTTCTCGCCAATTCCTGCGTTTTGGATGGGACATCAGCACAGCTCTGGGGCAAAGGTATTCTCGCCAAAATTCGAAATTGCCGCCAATATGGTAGGTGGGGAAGGATGAGGAAGGGATAGAGTGTGGGGATCTATGTGCAGGCTGAGAAAAACACATGACGTCATCCAGGGCTGGGTGATATGGGGTTGGTGGTGTGGGGTTATCAATTGATTAATTAATTTGCATATCAGTTTGATATGAATTTGACGTCAAATTGTTGTTGTGCCCCCATCTCCCTACTAATAACATCTTCATGCATGTTTGTTAGCGAAGATCTGCAGGAAGTTCACAGAATCAAGAACGATGATATGAAGGAGTGCAGTGATAAGTTACCGAAAAAAAAAACATTGTAAGAAAAAGGCTTTCTTCCATACAGACTGTTCGTGGCATTGGTTTAAGAACTATTCAGCACATGTGTCATGAGAGAAGATGCGCAACTTTCTGTTCTCCAAGGAAAAAAATTAACAAAGTGGCTCTTTAACTTAACTAAACGACTTATCAAAAGACTTTGTGAGTCGGACGGTCTATGAATTTTACGACGATGGCGAGTACCAAACGTAAGATAAATAGAGGAGTTAACTGAACAGATAAATGTTGCTGTATCTGCCGAGGTCTGCGAGACGCATATAAAACGATATAAGATTGAAATACAAGTGTCAGAATGACGGCAGACAATTTTTAATTAGAGCAATGACATAGTGGCCTCCAGAATTAAATTTCTGTGGACGATGAAGTCTTTGCGTGCGATCTATTCTATTTGGACGAAACTTGGGATACTCAGAACCTTTCACTAAACTACATATGGCAGAATGCCAGCCAAAGTGAATACCTTAAGGCATCTGTTCGGAAAGGGGCCAAGCTGACTGTCATGTATGAGGGGTCAACGAAGACTGGTTTTCTTAAGGACAGTAAATTTGTTTACAGATGTAATAAAACAAACACCTTAGAATATTACCTTTCGGAAATGAACATAGCCAAATTTGAGCAATCATGTACTGTCGCCAGCGTGTTAATTTGCTTCAAACTCGTAAGTTACAGTATTTTTTACCCTCATACGCGTTTTTGTCTGTGATTTACGTGCATCTACACTCCATATGAACATATAATATCTAATGTTGTCTATAATAATTTTACACACTGTAGACTGTCAATAACGAACTGAATGGCATTGCTTTTAAAATGCTTTTAAATTCATATTATGCACTTGTACATTTCTTCCATAACGACATGACTGATATAGCCTCAACTTTAACCCAAAAATATAATTACATTGATTTTTACCAAAGCAGAAATTATTTACAACGAGTAACATAGGTGCATGTGACTATCAAGTGCTTGTGACTCACGGTCTAGCAACTGCGCACTAATAGCCACATGCCAACACGACTGCCCAGAGCTACAGCTTTGGTCGGAAAGATCGTAATCGCGTTACCTATGAGTTAGGTGTGTTGCATACGTATCGGGGGTCTAGCACTTTGTTTGCATATGAGATCAGTATCTAACTAGATTTCCATAGAAACTGGAAGCGATGAACCGTCTAGAAATTCAATGAGGAAAGATGAAGATCCGCATAACCTAAAGAACATTTTTCCTCTGCACAGTTAATCTTCTGCCTGTTATTTTAAATAAACAGTATTTATAACAAAATTTAAACTGTCAGTAATCAAACGCAGTTTCAATACCTCGTTGAGTTTATATAAAATATTTCTGTTATTCATAAAAAACTTTTGCACTTATCACTGATTACAGCAAACTCTTGCCTTTGACCATGATAACATTCTGTTGAGTACAAAACCATAGTAATGATACATATTTTTTTATGTTTGTGTATTTAACTGTACTCGAATCAAAATAATTGCTTCGGTTAAATAAAAGCGCAGAAGATACGTGATCAACTAGTTTTTATTACTTATAAAATGCTGTTTAAATTTTGTAAGGATATAGAATACACAGCGGAGTAATACTGAAAGATGTGAGGCTCTATTCATTTGTAAATCAAATAAAAAACAAAGAGAAGTCAGCGGCTCCCGGTTTCTCTCTCATACGTTCATTTATGTTCTTTCCCCACCAATGTTACCAACACTACCGGTAATCCTATCATTTACTACGTTGTTTATGTACTGTACTAAAACGAACGAACGAATTCTAATGGTGGGTCATCAGCCACTTCCAAACGAAAGCACTATAGGTGCGTCTCATTTCCCCTCCAATGTGCAGTCGAGAACTGTCGTGAAGAAGAAAATGACAGTTACGTTATGTGGGCTGCAAGGAATCATACGAAATCTCTCAGCCGCCAGTTCATGCTTGGCGGGAAACACTATCTTCTAAGCATGTCTGCATGCTCACTGTGTGCCGAGATCTAAATACAGCTGCGTGATGCGATCGACAGGCAAACTAAACATTCCCCAACACATCTGTGGAAAGCTTCATGGGATTTTCACTGTGATTTCCAGATCTTAATAAACCTCGTAACATCGTCATCAACTTTGGCAGTACTGGCCGCATGCAGCGATCTTGTCAACAGAGCCTTGTTGCCTTTTAGTTAGCGTTTTTCAGTATGCTCACCAAGTATCCTAAAGCAACTTACCAGATAAAGTAAGAATCCTGTGTTTTCTATGAATTCCGTTATGTATGTAAGGAAACATTACATAGATTGTGGAGGAGATAGGGGATCTAGTATTAGATTTGCGATCATGTAATATAGAAGGGATAGGTAACATTGCTTCGCAATTCCAAAGTTCCTTGGGGGGAACGTGGTGATCGAATAACTGTTCAAGTCAGTGTTCAGGATGCTTGAGATTGGATACAAACTATCAGAATTTCGGAAAAATATCATCCACATAGACCCGAAGATAGTAAGGTCAGCTAAGTGAGAGAACGTTTGCACAAATAGTTCAACAGTTCATGAATCCAGGTCCCTGCCACGAATAACAGGTGAATGGAAAATAAAATAAAAGATTGTTAGCTCACAATCAGTTTGGCTAAAGGTAAGATAGAGGCACCGGCGGGGTTCGGACATTGTGCATGGTATATCCAGCAAGTTGTCGCCCTAGGAAAACAGTTCGACAGTGTTCTAAATTACAGGTTTCAACATGACTGTCTGTCAGCAACCGTATATAAGTTTCAACATTGGAATCACATAGCCAACTGGCTGCAAATAATTGTTTAGTACACTGTCCTAGATTTCTACACCTCTAAGGATGTCTCCATCAGAATGAAATTTTGAGAAACCCTGTAACATAACACAAAAAATCAAGTTTGACAAAAACGTTAACCAAGATGACAACTGTTATGTCATACAAAGGTTACTTATGTAAAGGTACATTGCGAGAAGGGAATGGTCAAAGTTTAGAGCAGATACTCCAAAATCTAGAGTTAAAATCAAACATGTTTCAAACTTCGGAACGTATGCCTTGCTAGGAACATCAGACTGGGCGTCCCAGTGACGTACATTGGTGCCACGAAAACATAGATGTTGCGGCGCCTATCGGGCGTGTCCGTTTGAGACATTACAACAGAAATAATTGAATTAAACAACAGTCAATTACAAAACAAAATACACAGTTTTCCATTGCCTAAAGCACAGAATATTATAGAATATTTATACCACCAGCTGTGCGATCCAAAAAATATTTGCATGTAGGTAACTTAAGTACTACATATCTATTAGATTCGAAGAAAAAGATGTTTCGGAACTAGAGGCAAGAAAACGTAGTAAAAAATAAAGGGATCGAAACTGTGCGAGTAGTGGATTTAACCTACTGAAAAATTTTTTGTAGCTGTTCATTGAGGATGAGCCATCATTCATACAAAATATGCCTGAAAATCTCTTCGAGTACGTCGAGCCTATGGCCTCTCTTTTCCCTATGATAAATGGAAATTTCTTCAACCGATTTTTGTTCGTGACCGGTATTTGATAAACGATCAGCAAAAATGGAATTATGTAGATTAGTCCCTCAGGTTCCCAATAAATGGTTCTTGTATCTGATACTGAAAGATCTACCAATTTGTCCTACATAATAAACGGGACATGTTTCAGAGGTGAATTTTAAACTCCTGAACTGTGTGTAAGGGCGGCTGTGAACTTGAAATTGTGAATAAGATTTTTTTTGCAAGTTAATTTTAGTGGAAAAGGTAACTTTGCATCCACATTTTTAACTACAAGACGACGAATCCTATAAGACATAGGGCATGATAATGGAATCGAAAAAACTTTTTTATACTAGTTACTGTCATAATTAGCACTGCTGCCTGAAGTGGTCACCTGAGTGTCAGTTTTAACTTTGAAGATCTTTTCAACTAATGGGGCATCATATCCGTTATTAACTGCAACAGTTTTTATTATATTCCTCTCTTCAGTAAACTTGACAGGTAACAAAGGTACAGAAATTGCACGATGAATAGTTGAATGGAAAAATGCTTGGAATGAAGATGCACTGAACTAGATGGTACAATCATATCTGCATTAGTGGCTTTTCGAAAAATACCGAAATAATGTCTGTCGTTATCAGTAGCAATACTAAGGTCCAAGTAATGAATCTAACGATCGTTATTTTCCATTTCACATGTGAAGCTGATTTTTCTTCATGAAGACTATTAAAAATAGGCAATGGCATTGCTTTTTAACTCGACATTAATATTTTAATAAGTTCTTATAGTTATATATTCCGTCATTAACAAAATCTCAAAATGTGTCAATTTGAAAATTAAAATTGATGCAAAAAAAGTTTTCTTTAGTGGGCTCAAGGTCTCTTTATTTAATATCTCCTGTTTCTTGTATAAAGCACCAATTGTGTGGGAAACTATTTCTTTAAGTAGGCACTGAAAAGTTTTTGGATCATTCATGCACTGTCCGATGTTAAGATAAGATTTAACGTAACCTGGCAAAAGTCTATTTCCTTCGAATGCTTATTCAAGTTAGTAGCTATACCAGTGGTTAACAATTTTCTTCTTATGTCTTTGTATTTTGATACAGACTTACACACCTGAGCCGGTAGAAAACGTACAGTTTTAAATACGGCTGTCTATCAGAAACCGTATACGTAAGTTTGAACATAGGAATCATGTAGCCACCCGTTTGCAAATAACTGTTTGGTAAATCGACGTAAATTTCGACAAGTCTAAGGATGTCTTCATCAGAATGAAATTTTAAGGAGCCCTATAAAATAATACATAGAAAATTGAGTTTGACAAAAGCGTTAACCAAGAGGACAATTGTCACGACATACAAAGGCTACTTATGAAAAGTTACATTGCGACAAGGAAACGGTCAAAGTTGCTGAGGACTTTTAATTATTTTTGTTCGCAGTCCTCTTTCCGTCTGCTACTTTTCTGAATCTCATTGAATCACCCTACAATCTATGCTGACTACAAATTCAGTCAATGCTTCTTAACGAACTTTTTCATTATTGTGATAAATTTAAGTTGAGCCTGATCCTTAGTTTCATTCCGTAACTTGATGAACCCTTCCTTTAATATATCTGCTACGGACCCATATTGTCATGTTCGTTAGGACTGCCCTTTTGTTAACCCAGATTTTAGTAGTTCCCGTTATGTCACTTTTCGTTAGTTAATTTCACATTTCACTGGTGGGTCTTACTAGCTTCATAGGGTTACGGTGAACACCCAACCGTAGTCTCAAACAGTAGATACAAACAACTGTAATAAAGCTACATGTCAGCTGTGTTACGTAACTACACTAACAAATCAAAACATAGGCCCCTTTCACATATTAATGTTTCATTATCTTTCTTAGAAACGTAAAGCATACTGTTCTTTATCGAGCGTGCCTTAAATAATGTTGCACACCAATTTATTATTTGCTAAGTATTATTGTCTCCGTTGATAATGCACGCGTGCAAAGATACTACGCATAATCACTCACTGGAGTAGCTGAAATTCGTTGTGTCACAGCTCCGTTAGCAATACCTAATGGTTTTCTGGTAGCAGACATCGTCATTGCTGCTCAGAGCGTAGTTAGCAGGATTTGTGCCTATTTCCAAATATGTAGAAACGCAATAGATTGTAGAAACGATAAGTGTTTTAAGTTCCACACAGTCTGTTGCTCTACAGAGTGAGGAAGTTCATTCTTATGAGTCACCTTGCGTAATTTTGTGACGTCTGATTTGTGGTACAAACTTGTCGAAATAGAAATATAAAAGAGCCTATATTTTGCTTGTAAGTTTAGCTGTACCAGTGCACCACTTTTTCACAATACTTTGTAATAAAATATCAAATGACTGGAAATTTAATTTTATCCATTGTTTTCCAGTGTTTCATCCGCGACTGTTCTACTTTCGTAAAATGAAGAACAAACCGCCTTCAGTCACAAGTTGCGTTTATTTACTGCACTATGCATTTCGAGCCCTGGAGGCTCATCATCAGGTGCATTTTAGTGATTTACATCAGGTTTTTTAGTTGTTTGCCTGTTGATATTACATTTTTGTGTTACAACATGATATATTTTAGATATAAGTTTAACAGCGTTAATAATATGAAATTAACTTACAGTTTAACATTGTATGATGTCTGTTCCTGTTGCGCAGTTGGTATACACAATACACATCTTTAATTTTGCAGTACATACTGGGATATATACATATTCACACACACTTTTTCGCACATTGTAGTAGCAGAACGTAAACATGCCAAAGATTCTCTTTCATGCAGATGTTCTACTTCTAAATATAATCGATTTTCTTGTTTCATAGAAGATAATATGGTATAGTATTAGTAGTACACAGGTATTATTAAAATAATTATTTGGCACCATGTTGTAGGTTGTCAGATGTTTGTACTATTTAGATTTGATTCCTCAGGAAAAAATAAACTTTTAAAGGTGTAGAAAAAATTGTGCTGTTAAACTCTGTTTGTTCATTCAACATTCCACACACGGTATAAAGAACACACTGACGCCTTTCGACTAAACCATTTTGAAAAATCTACAATAGCTAACCACATGTATATTAATAAACACAGACTTGACGACATACACAACAGCCTAGCTGTACTTCGCACAGAACCCAACAGTAAAAAACTTGATCTACTAGAACAGTTAGAAATAATGCTACACAAAGAAAAATATTCCGAAAACTTGTTGAATGAACAAACAGAGTTTAACAGCCACAATTTTTTCTACACCTTTAAAAGTTTATTTTTTCCTGAGGAATCAAATCTATAATAGTACAAACAGCTGACAACCTACGACATGGTGCCAAATAATTATTTTAATAATACCTGTGTACTAGTAATGCTATATCATATTATCTTCTGTGAAACAAGAAAATCGATTATATTTAGAAGTAGAACATCTGTATGAACGAGAATCTTCGGCATGTTTACGTTCTGCTATTACAATGTGCGAAAAAGTGTGTGACTATGTATATATCCCAGTATGTACTGCAAAATTAAAGGTGTGAATTGTGTATACCAACTGCACAACAGAAGCAGACATCATACAATGTTAAACTGTTGGCTAATATCAAATTATTAACGCTGTTAAACTTATATCTACAATATACCATGTTGTAACACAAAAATGTAATATCAACAAGCAAACAACTAAAAACCATGATGTAAATCACTAAAAAGCACCTGAAGATGAGCCTCCAGGGCTCGAAATGCATAGTGCAGTAAGTAAACGTAACTTGTGACTGAAGGCGGTTTCTTCTTCATTTTACGACTGGAAATTTACCCTTTTTTCCCTAAGTCCCGATTTTCTGCAAATTGGACCTGGCAACCCTAGACTCAGCATACGCGCGGTTGCGGAAGTGTACTTCAGTGTGTGCGTGTGTGTGTGTGTGTGTGTGTGTGTGTGTGTGCATGCGTGTGTGTGTGTGTGCGCGCGCTCCAGTTGAGGCGCTGCGGGGACGCACCGGCACTTTGCGTAACCGACCACCGGCCGGCGCCACGCCCCTCCCGGAAACCTGCCCAGCCACCGCCCGCCAGCCTCCCACCGCCGCCTCGTCCTCGTCGCAGCCGCTCCAGCAACCAGATGTGCTGCAAAAAAAGACGCAGACGCAGGCCACGTGATTGGGTCACGTCAGCGGCAAAAGTCTGTATAATGGCCACACCGCACGCTTCTGCACGGTGAAACCTGAAATGTTTAACAACCGACGCAGTCAACCTGCCAGAGACATTCTTAAGAAATGTTAACAAAATGTCGGCCGATGTTTAACGTGATCGCTCGCTGCGCCGGTGTTCTAGTGTAAAACTCATAGTACACTGTGATCCTGCGAAGGGAACACTATAATCGTTCTACAAAAAAATTATGTACACAACAAGTGTGTTTTGACGTATTTCATGCCATCTTCCATGTCTTCCAAACATGTTTTTTTCCTTCACTATCTAACTATTACATTCTGCACAATATCTTATTTGATCTTTGGCTGCGATTGTAATTTTTCCTTTCCAATGCTGTATGACTGAATATGAATGTTCCTCTTTGCTTTACTAACTGCTGAGTTCTACTTATCTCTTTCTTTCCATAGTTTTTCTTCCTCTCACTCTCATTCCAGAACCTCTTCACTTTGCACTTAACCTCCCAATTTTTAACATGCTACTCCCACACTACGATCAAAATTACTCTAGGGCCTTCTTCTACGGCCATCTTACTGACTGTACAGTGGATTCGTAAATTCTATTTACAAACTTCTCGGACTTCTAGAGGGAATCGAGTATATAATATTTTGATTTGGATCCCATTTTCGGAAACTAAGTCTTACGACAGTTTGAGTTCAGATATTTAACTCATCGACTTCTGCTTGACTGACTGAATTAGACGTGGGGCAGTACAATTGTTAGGTAACAATTGGAAAGCAAACATAACGAAACATCCATTTCTCACTTCAGCTCATTCAGTTCTATTAATACTTAAACATTAAATGTTTGCATCATTACCAAATAAAACAGCACCCAGCATACTGTACGTACAGAGCAGCACTGATGCATTATAACAGCAGATCGATGTGGTGACCACTACCGTTGTTACAGACATTGTATCTATGAAGAATGTTCCGATACACATTCTGCGTCGCACTTGGCGTCTCTTCCGTTTCTTGTGCAGAGGCCAGAACTCTTGTTAACAGATCTTCTTATGTCTTTCAAGAGTCTCGTAAATTAAACTCTGCATGCGACCCCACGACAAGTATTCAATAGGAGTTAAATCCAGCTATCGCGGCAGCCACACAGTTGGGTCACCTCGGCCTATCCATCTTTCACCACATCGACCGTTGAGATATCTCTGAACGGCACGTGACAAGTGAGGTAGTGCACCATCATGCTGAAACCAGATTCCCTGATGGACATTCAGTGGCACAGCTTCCAAGAACGGGTCCACTAAGTTATGTAGGAAGATCAAATGTGCGTGGCCAGTTAGCAACTCCGAGACTTTTCTTTTTACCAAAGCTGACTTGGGTGTGTTACACACATCGTTTCCGAACATGAGATCCTAGTCACAATATTGTGTACTCAATCCGCTCTACAAGTCACAGAAGTTTGTAACGGGAATTTCCGAATATCCCGTATTTAACTACAACCAACGCTGTTCTCCTAATGTTCAGTTTCGTGGACCTGTACATTTTATTCTGTGACAACTTTTCATGATAGCGAGATCTCTTGATAGAAGGGTATAAATTTTAGAACAAGGTCCGACGGGGATCACCTGGTGAATAGTAGAAATGAGGTGCCAGGCATTGAGATGTAGAGTGAATTGTGGTTTTGGGGTGCTGTTTTAGGTATTCTTTACTGATAATAAAGGCATAGATATCATTGTAGGGTAAGCTGTGTATTCAGAGAGCTGGGGAACGTGAGGAAGTGTACTGTGTGGACCAGAATGACTTCATGCCGTGGTATTCGATATCTATGGTTATGGTTAAACCCCTGCTTTGAAGTGGTTGTTGAGGAAGCTGTATTGATTTTGATAGTGTGTTCGTTAGGATGAGCTGGAAAGTAAAGCGGCCAGCTTCTTTTACGTAGTGCAGGAATGTGGAGCCTTAGAATGGGAATAGTTGTAATGAATTGTATAATGTTTTTGGTGAAAGATAATGTCGATCTCTCAGAAGAGTCGAATCAGCTCATAGTTGATCAGCCTGCAATGATTTTGACTAGCATTTACGTATGTGTATTGGGTGACAATATTTACAAGGGATACATGTGGGTAGTGAGTGTATATTCGGATGTTACTGATGGAGGTAGGTTACTTTGCACGAAGACCAATGACTTTTTTTTCAGTCCCTGATTATGTGCCACACACATTCCACTTAGTCTGTTGTACAAAAGGTTTCTTATTTATCACATAGTTTCAGATTGTAACTTTAACTGAAGCGAGAAGGACTTAGAACAATAGAATTAGTGACCTCTCCAAACACAATGTTTTCTCCTGCCAACCCCCTCGATATCACCTGCGCAGCTTTGTTGAACACTTTGAAAACGTCTCTCTACAGACACAACCCTTGGCTGATTCCTAGGCTCCTGAGGGCAGGAAACCTCCGAGAACCCTCACATTACGCATGCCGAAAGCAACCGCTGGAGCAGCATGTAGTGCCTTTCAGCTGCCGAGCTTTGAAAGGATTGCCTACGTGTGTAGGTGCCTAAAAGTGGGTCACGGTTTCTATTGGAAAGGTACATCTGTAAAGTGCTCAACAAAGGTAGCGTGTGGCACCAAGGATGTGGCCGAGCAGGGCTTCTGGAGGGAGGGGGCGGAGGGTCTTGGAGAGTCCCTTTGTCATTTTATCCGTGCAAATCTCGATGTCGCACCCTCTCACGACACAGGAGGGTGTGAAACAGGAGATCGAGAAACAGGAGAGATCAAAAGAGTGAACACCATTTTCTGCATCGGAACACGTTCAAATTTCGTCCAATCACTTTGAGTGGTCTCTCGTGAGCTCACCCCGTACACGAGAGGAAAACTAGCGGTAGCTATTAAGAGGCAGAGCACATTCAATGTGGTTGCACCCCACGATGTCCGTAGACAAAAGGCAAATCGTCCGGTAGCTGTCGCCGGTGTCAAAAGCTCTCAAGAGCGTAGCTCTGTTGCACATTTTATCGCAAACTGTCTTTTTAGGTCACAAAATGTATCTAAATGACCACTTCGAGTAAGGGATGGTGCTATTGACCCTCTTTATGCCGCCTCCTGAGGCATTTTCGTGCCGATTCTGGGTGGCATGTGTCTGAAATGTTTCCTCAGACACCCATAATAACACCGCGTTGTTTCAACGCTGGGCATAGCGCTTCTGAACTCCATCACAACGTCGTCAAAAGAAGGGGTGAGATGAGGTTAATGGGGGGAGGGGGTACAGCCCTCCCATCTTGTGGCAAATTGACTGTGGCGATTGGCAGAATTGTGGTGTAATCTGGTGCCCGTGTGACATCATTAACCCACCTTATACCTCACAAGCAATTCTAAGGTCTGGCCACTTTTTGCACGTGTCGACATCTGCCTGTTTGAAGTGTCCCCCGCCGAGTCCGAGGGGGGCGTCGTGGAGCTCCACGCTCTTGTAGCATTACGTAAATGAGTTTTAGGCACCTTTGAGTCAAATTTCATACTGCTGACGGAGTTTCAAAGAAGTGCTGCTTTAATTTTTTCGTGCAGCGTTTTATTTTCTGGAGCTAATTTTTTACATTGTGTGTTTATGTTAGCAAGTGAAAGTAATTAAAGAAGTGATTGCTCACAGTTAATAGGTTTCAGTTTAAATGAGGTAGGCATAAGTAGAAAATTACAATATTCTGGAGGCCTTATCACCTCTGAAGGAAATCTTGTTTCTACTGGGAATAAACTGTTGTGTAATTGGCAGGCTTTCAAGTAATAAGTTGAATAACTGCGAGGCTCTCTTAGAGTACCAACGGTATCGTTAACAGGATAGTGGTAAGTTGTGAAACAACTTTCACTTTAGATTATGAGACAGCTTTTGGACAAACTTCCATTCGTGTAAGTTTGTTGGCAGTGGTACAGGTGAATCCAGAGCCAACAGTGTTTAAGTATCACTTTGAACATTTTTTGATGTTCCTGCTGTGGCATGGTAACAACCGAAACTACTACCTTCGGGGTGAATCTTCTAAATACAACCAAAACACCACTTTGCCATGATACAACATTTCTGTGTGCGACCTCATTGACTGAACTAAGGCCGGCCGCGGCGGTCTAGCGATTCAGGCGCTCAGTCCGGAACCGCGGGACTGCTACGGTCACAGGTTCGAATCCTGCCTCGGGCACGGATGTGTGTGATGTCCTTAGGTTAGTTAGGTTTAAGTAGTGCTAAGTTCTAGGGGACTGATGACCTCAGATGTTAAGTCCCATAGTGCTCAGAGCCATTTGAACAATTTTTTTTGAACTGAACTAAGTTTGTACCACTTGGTATTTGTAGTGAGAGATTTACTTGCAGTCAGTGCCACAACTACATATATTCGCCGTACTGATACCAAATTAATTGGCACATAGTTCCAGACCCGTTCATTGAAGCCAATCTTAATTAGATGAACTTGTTTCCATTTACGTCTTTCACTAACACCGCACTCTTCAGCAGACACCATAAACAAGGAATGAATTTGATATTCGATTCACTAACTCTACAGGGTGGAATTGAACTTCAGAGACAAAAATTTCGGAGCTTGTTCAGAGAATTTTTTTAAGTATTTTGGTGTAGGGACGCAATGTCTCTGGAGGCTCGTTATAGATTCATAGCATTTTGGTATTATTACCCCTATTTACCTCTGTATTGTGTGGCACTGAAATATATGCACAAGAGAGCAAATGTCGTTCTTATGCATCTTGAGTTTCGTTTGCGAACAAACTTGTTCCATTCATGTAACAGTGCTTGATGTTCACTGAGAGAGACGGTCACCTTATCTTCGTCTTAAAGCTTGCATTCAGTACTGGTTGTTTCTGTTTCGTGTTTATACGTCAACAGCGACATAATGCAGCATCGATAGTTTTACTGATGAAAATTGGGCCTTATCTCTACATATACGAACTGGTATACAGACTCCGCTACAGTTTCATAGACCATATTAGAACTGCAATCGATGTGTTGTAGAATCCCTTGTATTCTACAAACCATCACGGAACCCCGAAAACTCGACGAGTTTCTCATATCCCAGCTGTCTACTTAATGTCCGAGTCGAAAACAAACTTCAGGGGTGGCAGGAGACCCCCTTCCTCGTCGTCACTTCCTGTGACACGAAACTACCGTTCCATATGAAGCAACGTCTGTCGAATATATCCCCAATATGAAAGCTCGTCACTAGTTACAATCTAGTTTTCCAATTAAACTAGTCATAAGTGACGGTGCTCATTCACTCTGTGGAGTGACGAAGTTTGAAATATATACTTCTTAGGTTGAACATGAAAATATCACCATTCTCTTGCGAAGTATTATTTAATAACAGCTACATCCAACACTAGCTAGAAAATTAACTTTCTGAATAGCTCTTTATTTATCCAAATATTTTGGCAGGTGGCCTTCAGCGTATCAAAACACAAGGTACAGTACAGGAACACTGTTGACAGTAGTACAGTGTATAGCAGCACAGATTCCGGGGACGTTGATTGTTGCATTTCACCGTCTGTCTCAAACATTTTTTATGGAATGAAGATCGGATCACTTAGCGAGTCGAGAAACGATAGGGTGCCTGAGTGTTTCCCAAACCAGGAAACCCGGCTATCATCTCATAAGACATCAAAGTCTTCAGAAACTTGTAGAAGGAAGGACAAAACGTGGTCACGGAAAAGTTTGAAATAGATATCATCATCGGCATACATACTAAGCAAGCCACCGTACGGTGCATGGTAGAGGGTACTCTGCACCGCTACTAGTCATTCGCTCTACTGTGCCACTCGTAAATAGAGCGAGGGAAAAACGACTATCTATATGCCTCCGTATGAGCCGTAATTTCTTGTGTCTTATCTTCGCAGTCCTTACGCAAAATGTACGTTGGCTCCAGTAGAATAGTTCAGCAGTCAGCTTCAAATGCCGGTTCTTCAAAATTTCTCAGTAATCTTCTTTCCAAGGATTCCCGTTTGATTTCTACGTCTACGTCTACGTGATTGCTCTGCTATTCACAATCAAGTGCTTGCAGAAGCTTCAATGAACCACCTTCAAGCTGTCTCTCTACCGTTCCACTCTCGAACGGCCAGCGGGAAAAACGAGCACTTAAATTTTTCTGTGCGAGCCCTGGTTCCCGAAGCATCTCCGTAATACTTGCGTGTTGTTCGCGTTTTTTTTTTCTTTTTTTTTTTGAGTCATTAGTCTAGTGACTGGTTGGATGCGACCTATCATGACGTCCTCTCCCGTGCCAACCGCTTCAGCTCGAAGTAGCACTTGTAACCTGCGTCCTCAGTTACACTGATGTCCAAAATTATAGCAACATGCAAGGTTGCGTTTATTTTTCCACAGAACTGTATAAGCAGGTGATAGTAAGCTAAACCGTAAATAATACAGAACGTGATGAACTGCAACATGCATGACGGTAGACAAAAACGTTCTTCGTTTTTTTTTCCAACTTAACGGATTTTCATACGCATTCTGACAAATGGTTAATGTGCTCATTGTGGGGTGTGACCACGTCTCTCACCAATACAGGCCTGACAACGCGAGACATGCTATGAATGATGTCATCAGTATCATATTAAGGCAATAACGCCCATCCTTCCACCAGACTTGCTCACAAGTCTTGGAGAGTGGTAAGTGCATCTCGTTTCCCTAGTACATCCCATACATGCTCTATGGGATACAAAATGGGAGAGTGAGGAGGCCACGACATGCGTGCAATATCTTCCGTTTCCAGAAAAACCTCAACCATCTGTGCTCTATGAGGTCCAGCGTTGTCTTCCATCAACAAGAATTCTGGGCTCACAGCACCTCGCAGCAACCGCGCATAAGATCCCAAGATCTCCTCACGGTACATGAAATCAGATAAGAGGAGTTGCAAAGAAAAAATGTTTTTTTCACATTTTCGGATTTTTATCTCATTATAAAATTTACAATTTTCCGAATAAAATGATGTATGTATACTTATAAACTCACATGGGAAGTATTTTATTTTATTTTTTTAGATATAATCTAAACCGGTTGAAAATGTTGAAATTCTTTCGTGCATTACTTCAAAATCTAATAAAATTGGTAATTTTTTATATAGAAGCCTGTGGATTGCTGTGTTATCAAGGTTAAATTACGTGTTTGTTTTAGTATCACTGTCAAAAACAGTATCGTACCGTTTCGTAGTATAAACAAGCGTCGTATGTCGAAGTGCTAGCGTTTTTCCGAGGAAAAGTTAGGAATGGATTGGTAAATCTCTCAAAAAGTAAAGTATGACGCCAAAACGAAGTGTTTTTAAGAAACATGGGTTTTATGGTAATAGATTTTTGAATAAAGGGAAACATTGTGTTCAACAAATGGCATGTGAAGTTACAGACAATGAAATATTTGTAAACTCTTAGTATCCAGAGAAACACCCATTAGTGCTTAGAAGATTAAACTAAAAAGTTGTGATACATAGTTTTCTCAAAACGAAAGTGATGTAAATGGTAGGTTAGTTTATATTCTGATAGATTTACACATTCTAACAAGGGCGTTAGGTGAATGTGTGTTATAAAATATGTGGAGGGCCAGTTAGTTTACATGAAGACAGTGAGGTATCAAATGGACTAGCCAGGAAATTTATCATTAACTGCGCCAGTTGTAAATATACTTGTTCATTTTGGAGTTCTGATAAGTGTAAAGATAATTATTTTGAAGTAAATCTTAGGTGGTTTTATGGACTGAGAGTTACTGGCAAAGGACATACTGCAGCAGAAACAATGTGTGTCGTGACGAACATGCCACGCCAACCTTATAAAATCGACAAATATGCAGGATTTATTGGAGCTGCTGTGAAATCTGTTGCACGTGAGTCAATGAAGGGTGTTGCAAACGAAGGTGATGAAATAAATGAAGGTTTGACTGACATTCCAGTAGCTTTTGATGGCAGCTACAGTTCTAAGAATTCTGTTGCTACGGTTTCCAGTGGGGATAATGGAAAGGTAGTAGATTTCCAGGTTTTAACCAAACATTGTTGTAAGTGTACATCAGGGAATGAAGAAGGGCACATCAGTGACAGAAATTATGAAGGAACAAGTGGTGGTATGGAGGAGTCCTGTGTAGCAACTGAAATTTTTGGTCGGTCTGTGAACGGAAGGGGAGTGTGTTACACTAAGGTTTTAGGTGCTGGAGACTCAAAAGCATGTAACAGTAGCCGCTCAGGCTTACGCTGAGAAGATTATCACAAAACTGGAATGTGTTCGTCATGTCCGGAAGAGGATGGGCATCAGGCTGAGGAAGCTTAAACAAAGTTTGAGAGACAAGAAACTTGCTGATGGTAAAAATATGAGAGGCAGACTGACAGACAAAATAATTGATGAACTACAGCAGTATTATGGGATGGCCATTAGAAATAATACTGAGGATTTGTTGAAAATGAAGCAGGCTGTCAATGAAAAATCAGTACACCACCTTTGCCCTCCTGAACCTATTTCATGGTGCAATTACCCGCAATGCCCAGTACTCAATCAGTTCGTACAGCAATAAACATTCCATTCGAGCAGCTGTCATAGATATCATAAAACCTATTTACAGAGATCTAGCAAATCCTAAATTACTGAAGAAGTGTCTCCATGGTCAGACTCAAAATCCTAATGAGTCGTTCAATAATCCTATGTGGACTCGCTTAGCAAAATATGTTTTTGTTGGAATGAAGACAATAAAGTGGGGCGTCGGTGAAGCTGTTATTGCTTTTAATGATGATAACATTGGTAGGGTGAAAGTGCTACAGCATATGGGAATTTATTCTGGAACAAACTGCATCGGAGAACTTGACCGGATGGACAAGGTTCGCATTGATGAAGCAGAGTTTGCAGCACAGTTAGCCACTAATGACTCCTGAAAGAAGAAAAAACTTGGAAAAAGATCAAGAGGATGATACACAGTATGGTGCAGGGTGCTTCTCAGTGACTAAAATGAAAAAAATAAGCGTATATTAAGTTAGTCACAGTCTTTTGAAACTTTAGAAGCCGTTCTTGAAAATGTACATTTTCTGTTACTTTTTTCCCTACATCTCAGAAAGCACTTCGAGCAGAATATTCAAATTTTCAGGGAGTAATAACATACATATCCTGAGTCTACTCAACTAAAAGAAGAACATAAGGTTATGTATAATTAAAATTATTTAGGAAAACGTACAAAAAAGTACACGAAATTTTAACCGTGTAATTAAAATATTGTGTTTCCGAAAGCAGTGGCTGTAATGTAATTATTGTAGTTCAGTATACCCAGAACATACAGTTTAATGTCCTGTAAAAGTTTGCCTGCCGTAGTGGCCGAGCGGTTCTAGGCGCTACAGTCTGGAACCGCGCGACCGCTAAAGTCGCAGGTTCGAATCCTGCCTCGGGCATGGATGTGTGTGATGTCCGTAGGTTAGTTAGGTTTAAGTAGTTCTTAGTTCTAGGGGACTGATGACCTCAGAAATTAAGTCCCATAGTGCTCAGAGCCATTTGAACCATTTGTAAAAGTTTCATGTCAATGGCTACAGTGGTTCCTACAGGGAAGCCAAGTCACTAAATTTAACATCGTCTGGGTAGGGCGTTCCAACACCCCTTAAATTTTGCTGATTCGCCTGTACAATTTCATTAAGATGTGTTCGGGTGGTCAACACCATTAGGGATCCTCCTACATGTCGGTCCCCTTTTCACAATGTTTGGGTCCCGAAATTGTGTTCCATGTGTCCTCCAGATTCGAATCCGTCGATAATCGCTTTCCAGACCAAATCGGGACTCATCTGTGAAAAAACCATTGGCTCACCGTTCGACTGTCCAGGTGGAATATTGACGGCTCCACTCTAGACGATTCCTTCTCTGAAGACACGCCAGAGGTAAGCAGACAGAAGATCACGAACAATAAAGCCCACTTTACTGAAGCCTTCAGTACACTGTTTGCATCGATACAACACATTCAGGGGGTGCTGCGAGGTCATATGCCAGTTGCAGTGTAGTAGTAAGGCAGTACCGTCGTGTCCTTACAGCCAAATAAAGGTCCGCTCCTGCAGATGTAGGCCCTGTCCTGGTCTCTGGGATAGAGTTTCGGTATCTATAAACTGTCGCCTCATCCTAGAAACAACAGGGCGATTCACATTACGCCATCAGACCACATCAGTTTCTGACGCTCCTACTTCCATTCTTCCTATGGTCGTCCACAGCAGAGAGTATGTAGGCTTCTCTGCGCCACACTGCACAGCGATTGTGGATGTAGGACTACCCTACCCCGCTTGATAGGTGCCCTGACGTCATTGATCGGAATGCCATCATCCGTGCAGGACACGATCGTAACATTTGTTGACAGTGTGTATGATTATATCGTGAATTAGACACAGGACGGGGAAACAGCAGTTTGTTGCTTTAATTCAGGACACTAGTGACTTGCTGGGTATATTCCAGTCTCTTCAACAATTTTTACCCTCTACAGGTCCCTATAGTACCATGGAAGCTATTCCTTAATGTCTTTACCATTCTTCTTGTCCTATCGTGTTTGAAAATGATTGTCACTGCCAAGTTTTAACCCTCGTCTCCGATACCTGTCCGTTACAATCTTTCTACAATCATCGTTCATACGCTGATAAATGGTTGCGAGTGGTATATTACTCCTTGTAGACATGTTGGTCAGTCTGTATTAGTACACCAATAAATCTGGCAACTAAATTCACCGTTTGGTTACGTATATGTCCAAACACAGTAGCGCCCGTCCCCCATTCAGTAGCGTCTGTGTGTCGAGCTGTGGCAGAGCTGATTCCTAAAAAACGTGCTAAAGCCAAATAACACAGCTCGCTTCTTCCGTCGAAAAGGGACACCAGATTGGGAGCTGAGGATAGGAAACATAAATTTTGAGTTGCAGAGACATAATTTATTATTTATGAATATTACGCACGTTTCATTAGAACACTGTAGTACTTTTGTAGCCACGGTCTTATTTAAGAAAGTGCTTGCTTCCGACTTGTCAACCAATTGATGTACCCAGAGATGGGAGCACCGAAACTAAACGTGTATCCAAACCATGGTGGAATTTCGAGTTTTCTTTCCGCGTGAAAAGCACATTTCTACAGGCGAACGTCAAATTAACAACCAGAAAAAATGTCTGAGGCCCGTCAGGAACTGAATCTCGATTCTTTGGATACTCAGTTAGAAGGAAATCATAAAAGCAATAAACGGAAGCTGATATAGAAGCAAAAGAATAAGAATTTATTCATACGTCAAGTCACGAGCAAAGATCGAGAGATCAAGAACGATTATGTCAAACGATCCCTACAGTCTGACGATGCTAATGACCTAACTTAAAAGAAAATACACACTCAAACAAAACAATACTATATTTATCTTATTTATGTTGTGGTCAACATTCAGAAATACTGGTACAGCTCAATCTTACGATATCTACTTCGCATTAAACCTATTTCGCAGTCTGCTGCAATGCTTAGAATCTTGAAACTAGGGCTCTCGACTCAACTGTCCACATGCAGCACGCTAGCCAAGTTGTTCACACCATCTACATCTACATCTACATTTATACTCCGCAAGCCACCCAACGGTGTGTGGCGAAGGGCACTTTACGTGCCACTGTCATTACCTCCCTTTCCTGTTCCAGTCGCGTATGGTTCGCGGGAAGAACGACTGTCTGAAAGCCTCCGTGCGCGCTCTAATCTCTCTAATTTTACATTCGTGATCTCCTCGGGAGGTATAAGTAGGGGGAAGCAATATATTCGATACCTCATCCAGAAACGCACCCTCTCGAAACCTGGCGAGCAAGCTACACCGCGATGCAGAGCGCCTCTCTTGCAGAGTCTGCCACTTCAGTGTATTAAACATCTCCGTAACGCTATCACGGTTACCAAATAACCCTGTGACGAAACGCGCCGCTCTTCTTTGGATCTTCTCTATCTCCTCCGTCAACCCGATCTGGTACGGATCCCACACTGATGAGCAATACTCAAGTATAGGTCGAACGAGTGTTTTGTAAGCCACCTCCTTTGTTGATGGACTACATTTTCTAAGCACTCTCCCAATGAATCTCAACCTGGTACCCACCTTACCAACAATTAATTTTATATGATCATTCCACTTCAAATCGTTCCGCACGCATACTCCCAGATATTTTACAGAAGTAACTGCTACCAGTGTTTGTTGCGCTATCATATAATCATACAATAAAGGATTCTTCTTTCTATGTATTCGCAATACATTACATTTGTCTATGTTAAGGGACAGTTGCCACTCCCTGCACCAAGTGCCTATCCGCTGCAGATCTTCCTGCATTTCGCTACAATTTTCTAACGCTGCAACTTCTCTGTATACTACTGCATCGTCCGCGAAAAGCCGCATGGAACTTCCGACACTATCTACTAGGTCATTTATATATATTGTGAAAAGCAATGGTCCCAAAACACTCCTCTGTGGCACGCCAGAGGTTACTTTAACGTCTGTAGACGTCTCTCCATTGATAACAACATGCTGTGTTCTGTTTGCTAAAAACTCTTCAATCCAGCCACACAGCTGGTCTGATATTCCGTAGGCTCTTACTTTGTTTATCAGGCGACAGTGCGGAACTGTATCGAACGCCTTCCGGAAGTCAAGAAAAATAGCATCTACCTGGGAGCCGGTATCTAATATTTTCTGGGTCTCGTGAACAAATAAAGCGAGTTGGGTCTCACACGATCGCTGTTTACGGAATCCATGTTGATTCTTACAGAGTAGATTCTGGGTTTCCAAAAACGACATGATACTCGAGCAAAAAACATGTTCTAAAATTCTACAACCAATGTCCTTAGACGTTCAGAATAGGAAAAGGCTTTTTGTATCATTCCTTAATTTCGGTGATTATTTTAACATCATGAAACACTTTTTACACTGTTCTATTTTTATAAGTGAGTGATGCGTTTCAACAGGAGCAGCAACAAATCTCTTCAGTTCATCTACAGATTCAAGGTTTTGGCATCTTATGTTTACAGCAAGCTCTTTACAAAGACAATAATCGACTAAGGTATCGTCCATGAGAATGTAGAAGGTGCTCTGGTACAATGCTGAAAGTGTACGTTACGTATCCACTCCAAGGAAAATACTTTAACGTTATTTCAGTGTGTACCACAAAACTTCTGTTTTATATGTCGTGTCATAGTTCAGTCCCTTTGTTCCCACACAATTAAATAGGTGATCCAGTTATCTCATTGGATGAAATTTAACTAAAAATACACATTTCAATCAATTGTAGATTTATGAATCGATCTCCATAGTTACGTTTCTTTGGACTTAGTCTTTATGAATACAGTGTACTCAAGTGATATTGCTGATTAGTCGTAAACTTTTCCACATCACTCCAGTCAACTCTCTTCGGAATCGGAGTTTTTCAACGAGTTAGGTACACATAATCACAATCGATTACAGCATATAGTGCATGAAGTGCGACGTGTACAACGTAAATGACTCTTGATTGAAAAAGTATGGTTTCTACAAGATGTCGATGTACACTGTCCAGTCACATTAGTGTGACCATTTGTCAAAATCATGAACAGCCGACCACCTTTTGCAGTACAGAACAAAGGGAGACGTTCAGGAATATAGTCAATGAGGTTCTGTAAGTTACAGACAGAAGCCTGAATCCTTTCCGAAAGTTGGTATTACGTTCCTGCGGGACCAAACTGCTGATGTCATCGGTCCCTACGCTTACGCACTACTTAATCTAACTTAAACTAACGTAGGCTAAGGACGACACACACATCCATGCCCGAGGGAGGACTCGAACCTCCGATTGGAGGGGCCGCGCGAGCTGTGGCAAGGCGCCCCAGACAGCGCAGCTACCCCGCGCGGCGAAGCCTTGCCGAGTATGGTTAATTCATCCTGGTGCTCTTCGACACTGCGAGCTGTGACACGTTGCACTCCCTCCTGACAGGTGCCGTCGTGTCAAAGATTAACAGATTTCATGCAAAGGTCGACATGGTCCCGAAGGATAGATAAATACTTAATCCATTGTACCATCCACAACGACGATATTACCTAGGGAATGCAGCGGTAATGTTCCCCAGACCATAACGCATCTTCCTGATGCTTGGGTCCTTCCAACGATTATTGCAGGGTATTTGATTCCAGACGTTTTACGCCAACAGCTAGCTGTCTGATAAAACGTGATTCATCTGAAACGGCCACCTCTCACAACTCAGTGGACCTCCAGTGGCGGCCAGCCTTCGCCGCTGACGAACAACAGCCAGGGGACCCGCAGAGACCTACATTCAGCACCCTCAGCTGAACAGTCGTTAACAAGACACTGTTGGTAGTCCCTTGGTTCACCTGGGCGGTCAGTTGCTCATCGAGTGCATGTCTATTTGCAAGTAAACATCTCTACAGCCGCCAGAAGCTGTGTACCACAGTTGCCTTCGGAGCCTATTTTGGACAGCGTCATGTTGTCATGCACGGTATACTTTTACCACGGCGGCATGCGAACAGTTTTCCGGCCGGAGTGGCCGTGCGGCTCTAGGCGCTACAGTCTGGAACCGAGCGACCGCTACGGGCGCATGTTCGAATCCTGCCTCGGGCATGGATGTGTGTGATGTCCTTAGGTTAGTTAGGTTTAATTAGTTCTAACTTCTAGGCGAGTGATGACCTCAGAAGTTAAGTCGCGTAGTGCTCAGAGCCATTTGAACCAGTCATGCGAACAGTTTAGAAACCCAGTCGTTTCGGAAATACTTTCACCTTTGGGCGGAAAACCAATGATAATGCGACCACAACCTCCTATCCCCCACCATCTTCCCTCTCGTCACGCTTTATAAACCGTAGACAGATTGTGGTTATTGGGTGTTGACGTCGTACACAGGCGGCGGCCACAATAATATGACTGGTCCGGGTATTTACTCAGGACGTCTTTAACTGTCAACATCCTTATTTTTACAAGTACATATTTGCAGCATCTCTCATTACAAAATGTTATCTATTATCAATACCGCAAACTAGTAATCAGTTTAATGTTTATGGTCATCCTGTAAAGTCATGTGGCGTCAAATGAAAGACTATTTTTCAATCGTAGCCATTTTAAAAAATGGGAGTGGAAGCTCTCCGGTGGCCTTTCGCGGTACAGTATAAGCGCAGCCGCGGTCAGTCGCAGCGAAGCGGGCGGAGAGGCGGTCGGCCGCTGTGGGTCCTGTTGCGGCAGGGCAGGCCAGCGCCCGGACTCCAGCTCCAGCCGACGCCGTTACAGTTTCCAGCGGCGCGGCCGCCCCGCCCCAGGCGTGGTCGCTCTCTCCCCTGCCCCTCCGCTCCCCCGGCCCTAATTTCCCTTTCCGCGCGCTGACAACATCTCGCGGAGGCCGCCCTGGTTGTCCTCTCCACTCCTCTCCTCTCTTCTCCGCCGCCGCCGCCGCCTCCGCCTCGTCCTGCCGCTATCCTGACCGCAAGTTGCGCAACCGGAATCCCGTCGGGTGGGCGTCGGCCGGTCGCTGCCAACTGGAGCGGCGGCGACGCAGGAAGACAGGCTGAAGACGCCGGCTTATCTGCGCGCACCCGCGGGCTACACGCACGCCGCCGTCCCCGCGTTGCCCAACCGGCGGCTATAAAAATGCTGCGGCCGCCACGGTGGCGGTACCCGAAGAGAGAGCCACGTCGGATGACCGCTGCTGCTACTGCTGCTGGCGGCGCTGTTGTGTTGCGCAAGGATCACAGCTGTACGGCCCGCGGGCGTACCGTGACAACACAATGGCGACTCCATTCCGCAACCCCGTCTCGACAGCGCGCATTTGCTTCCTATGAAGAAGAATGTGCCCGCCGTTGTGATCGAGCGGTTCTAGGCGCTTCAGTCTGGAACCGCGCGACCGCTACGGTCGCAGGTTTGAATCTTGCCTCGGGCATGGATGTGTGTGATGTCCTTAGGTTAGTTAGGTTCAAGTAATTCTGTTCTAGGGAACTGATGACCTCAGAAGTTAAGTCCCATAGTGCTCAGAGCTATTTGAACCGTTTTGAAGAAGAACGTAGTCGTTCACCGAAGCAAATGTGCTGAAATCAAACAGTTACTAAGTGGAGACAATTCTTTAGATTAATTATTTACAATTAATTCATAACTACGTACCTATCTTTCGCTAATGCTATAGAGATCGGCGTGGAGACTGAAGATTCCAGTCCTCACGGTGGAATAAATTTTCATCAGTAGGTGAGAGTGTTATATCTTGGCAACAGTGTACCTAGGAACACATGTTTCCAGGTCCATGTTTTAGACTAGTGATCAGTTAAAGAATCATGTGAAGAAACGAGCAGTAGAGACTGCCATAAGTGGTTTCCTGTTCTATTTACTGTTTTAGTTGATATGAGATATGAGGTCGGGTTTTGTGCAACGTATTTAGAGGTCCAAACATTTAAGTGCTGTACAGTATTTGAAAAATGTCATATTCGCAACGTGAACTAGTGGTAAAATTCTTTGTTTACACAAGCAATTTCAGTCGTTTCACCATCTTCAAGCTTATAAAATTACTCACAGCATCATGTTATCGAAATATAAAATCTTTATCGTCAGATGACAAAATCACGGATTGTGCACTGTTAACATATCGTTAAATAAATGACATCCTTGATCTACAAAAACACCACACTCATCAAAGAACGTTTAACATATTTCCAAATTCCCCACCAGTAGTCACTGTGGACGTTCCTTTTGTGTTTATGAACGAAGGTCATTGTGTACGTAAGGCGAATTCGTTCGTCGTTGCCATTCTGACCCGTCAGGTGCCATGTAATCATAGCTTATAGGCAAAGACAGTAAACCAGAGCTGAGTTCCTGTGAATGCACAATTATCCGTTTTCCTCGTAATGCAGCACAATGTCTCTGCACAGGCTCTCCGAAGTAGACCATGTCAAAACCATCACACTGTTGGAACAAACGAGGGACAAGTTGAAGTTGCGAACATTGTAAAGATGGCATTTGTTCTTTCGGTTATGTCCGAAAGAGCAGATACCATTGGTGATCTTGCAGCTCTTGAAGAATGAAATTGCACTGAAATCTAGACATTTGGCTGCTAACAAGCGTTGATAAATATCAACGGGAACAGTTGAAAATGTGTGCCCCCACCGGGACTCGAACCCGGAATAGTTACCATCATCATATAGATAAGGCTTTCCTGCCAATGATGTTCCTCAGTGCGGATGCATTTACAATGCCTGAACTCTGCATCGATGATTTCATCCGTAAATAAAAATATTAAAAAAGGTAGGAAGATTTTTCTGTTTAGCAAAAGTGACAAAAACCAGATTACAGAGTACCTGAAGGCTCAACACAAAAGTTTTGTCTCAAGTACAGATAGTGTTGAGGATCAGTGGACAAAGTTCAAAACCATCGTACAATATGCGTTAGATGAGTATGTGCCAAGGAAGATCGTAAGAGATGGAAAAGAGCCACTGTGGTACAACAACCAAGTTAGAAAACTGCTGCGGAAGCAAAGGGAACTTCGCAGCAAACATAAACATAGCCAAAGCCTTGCAAACAAACAAAAATTACGCGAAGCGAAATGTAGTGTGAGGAGGGCTATGCGAGAGGCGTTCAATGAATTCGAAAGTAAAGTTCTATGTAATGACTTGGCAGAAAATCCTAAGAAATTTTGGTCTTATGTTAAAGCGGTAGGTGGATCAAAACAAAATGTCCAGACACTCTGTGACCAAAATGGTACTGAAACAGAGGATGACAGACTAAAGGCCGAAATACTAAATGTCTTTTTCCAAAGCTGTTTCACAGAGGAAGACTGCACTGTAGTTCCTTCTCTAGATTGTCGCACAGTTTACAAAATGGTAGATATCGAAATAGACGACAGAGGGATAGAGAAACAATTAAAATCGCTCAAAAGAGGAAAGGCCGCTGGACTTGATGGGATACCAGTTCGATTTTACACAGAGTACGCGAAGGAACTTGCCCCCCTTCTTGCAGCGGTGTACCGTAGGTCTCTAGAAGAGCGTAGCGTTCCAAAGGATTGGAAAAGGGTACAGGTCATCCCCGTTTTCAAGAAGGGACGTCGAACAGGTGTGCAGAACTATAGACCTATATCTCTAACGTCGATCACTTGTAGAATTTTGGAACACGTATTATATTCGAGTATAATGACTTTTCTGGAGACTATAAATCTACTCTGTAGGAATCAGCATGGGTTTCGAAAAAGACAGTCGTGTGAAACCCAGCTTGCGCTATTCGTCCACGAGACTCAGAGGGCCATAGACACGGGTTCACAGATAGATGCCGTGTTTCTTGGCTTCCGCAAGTCGTTCGAAACAGTTCCCCACAGTCGTTTAATGAACAAAGTAAGAGCATATGGACTATCAGACCAATTGTGTGATTGGATTGAAGAGTTCCTAGATAACAGAACGCAGCATGTCATTCTCAATGGAGAGAAGTCTTCCGAAGTAAGAGCGATTTCAGGTGTGCCGCAGGGGAGTGTCATAGGACCGTTGCTATTCACAATATACGTAAATGACCTTGTGGATGACATCGGAAGTTCACTGAGGCTTTTTGCGGATGATGCTGTGGTGTATCGAGAGGTTGTAACAATGGAAAATTGTACTGAAATGCAGGAGGATCTGCAGCGAATTGACGCATGGTGCAGGGAATGGCAATTGAATCTCGATGTAGACAAGTGTAATGTGCTGCGAATACATAGAAAGATAGATCCCTTATCATTTAGCTACAAAATAGCAGGTCAGCAACTGGAAGCAGTTAATTGGTTCAAATGGCTCTGAGCACTATGGGACTCAACATCTTAGGTCATAAGTCCCCTAGAACTTAGAACTACTTAAACCTAACTAACCTAAGGACATCACACACACCCATGCCCGAGGCAGGATTCGAACCTGCGACCGTAGCAGTCCCGCGGTTCCGAACTGCAGCGCCAGAACCGCACGGCCACCACGGCCGGCGAAGCAGTTAATTCCATAAATTATCTGGGAGTACGCATTAGGAGTGATTTAAAATGGAATGATCATATAAAGTTGATCGTTGGTAAAGCAGATGCCAGAATGAGATTCGTTGGAAGAATCCTAAGGAAATGCGATCCGAAAACAAAGGAAGTAGGTTACAGTACGCTTGTTCGCCCACTGCTTGAATACTGCTCAGCACTGTGGGATCCGTAACCAGATAGGCTTGATAGAAGAGATACAGAAGATCCAACGGAGAGCAGCGCGCTTCGTTACAGGATCATTTAGTAATCGCGAAAGTGTTACGGAGAAGATAGATAAACTCCAGTGGAAGACTCTGCAGGAGAGACGCTCTGTAGCTCGGTACGGGCTTTTGTTAAAGTTTCGAGAACATACCCTCACCGAGGATTCAAGCAGTATATTACTCCCTCCTACGTATATCTCGCGAAGAGACCATGAGGATATAATCAAAGAGATTAGAGCCCACACAGAGGCATACCGACAATCTCTCTTTCCACGAACTACACGGGACTGGAATAGAAGGGAGAACCGATAGAGGTACTCAAGGTACCCTCCGCCACACACCGTCAGGTGGCTTGCGGAGTATGGATGTAGATGTAGAACTCTTACGGGAATCGGTACACTGAGTGCCGCGAGTAATGAGTGTAGTGGACAGGGGCGCTGCAAATATAGTGTGTGAACTGTAAGTTGGAAATGTGGGTCTCACGGAGAGCGTGCCAGAGATAATTCCCTGCAGGCGCACTGTGCTCTCGGTGGCTCAGTCGGATGGCGTGTCTGGCGTGTAAGCAGGAGATCCTGGGTTCCCGGCCCGCTCGGGGTACGCATTTTCAACTGTCCCCGTGTATATTTATCAACGCCTGTAAGCAGCTAAAGGTCTGGATTTCATTGTAATTGCGAATATTGTTCACGTTAATCGAAGTGTTGTCTCCAACCTGTGGAAAATGTTTCAGGAAACGCATTCAGTGGCATGTCGATATAGTGAAAGCCGCCCACGCAAAACTACAGCAGCTTACGACCGGTGTGTAACGATATCTGCACGGATGCTGTTTGGTTTCTGGGGTGCTCAACTGCGCTGTCATGAGCGCCCGTACAAAGTCCCAATTTTTACGCTGTGCAACCTAGCCACTGTCACAAATGATGATGATGATAACGACAACACACACTCCCAATCCCCGGGCAAATAAAATCCCCAACCCGGCCGGGGATGGAACCCAGGACCCCTGAGCCAGAGGCAGCAGCACTAGACTACAAGCTGCGGATATCTGCACGGAGACACCCTAAAGAAACAAAGACTACTCTCGACCACGAACTCCCAGAAGCCACACGGGTTACCGTAAATAGCAAAACTGTGCGCAACAGACATAATAATGAGGGGCTGTACAGCGGAAGGCCTCACGCGATTCCACCACTCCGTCCACATCACATTGGACACGGAACCAATGGACCAAAACGCTGTTCACAGACGAAGTGCGAATAGGCTAGAATAGGCTAGCTCTGTGACGACAACTCTGTACGCATATGGAGGCGAACAGGGGAATGCAGTCATCCCTCAATGACTGTGGAACGTCACCAACAACCCGGTGCCTCAATCGTATTCTGGGCAGGTGTCATGTATGGCTGCCGCACGCCACTAATTGCAGTTGAAGGCAACGTGGCTGCATAGTGGTTTTGCAGAGACTGTAGGAGAAGGGTACACTATACAGGGCGATAGCACCCAACTTAATGGTGCTCGCAGTGTGTGTCGTTATGTGACCTGCCAACATCTTCCGCTAACGACTGAAGCTATCAGGAATGCTGCCATTGAGGAATGGGACCGTGTGTCTCAAGACGCTTACAATGAATTGGTACTGATCATGCCCCAACGTATTCAAGAGTTCCTGAGGGTCCATGGAGGACCTATAGTTATTCAACAGTGCGCTGGACACACCATGTTATCTTTTTTTATGTTGTGGGCCACTGCAACTTTTTTTCAAATAATATTCCTTTTTCATTTCGCAATTGGTTCAAAGAGAACATAAAGTGCAGTTTTCCTGCCGGCCGCTGTGGCCGAACGGTTCTAGGGGCTTCAGTCCGGAACCGCGCTGCTGCTACGGTCGCAGGTTCGAATCCTGCCTCGGGCAGGGATGTGTGTGATGTCATAAGGATTTTAGGTTTAAGTAGTTGTAAGTCTAGGGGACTGATAACATCAGATGTTAAGTCCCATAGTGCTCAGAGCCATTTTTGAGCAGTTTTCCTTTGCGTAATATTCTGTTATCAAAAAATTCAGTGTAATAAATCCCTCTCATTTGAAGATACGAGAACCAACGATATACTTAACTGTTTTTGATGGGTGTAGATTGATGATGAAATTTATACTATGATATGACAAGAATCATACAATTCATGATTTCCTCATCTCACAATAACATGACCCTGCGAATACTTTCATCATCCTGATGATGGTCAGACGACTGAAGCTATTTCTGTAAATAAAGAATTTTACCAGCAGCTCGCGGCGATAATATGACAATTTTCAAATATATAACGGCTGTGGGGCACCATCTGTTGAAAATAAATTGCTGTACAATATTTTTCCATTGCTTCCATTTCAAAACGTAACTTGAAACTGGGTTCTGATAATTTTTCTATTTAATCTGATTACACTTAATAATGATTGTGGTGTAATACATGACGTAAAAGAGTATTAAACAGAGAATTGACAACGTTTTGTCGACTGCAGCACATGTCCTCCTCCATGTCAACCAGCACGGATAACGATGCCATCGATCATTCGAAGCCCCTCTCGCACTTTTCTCACGTGATACACAGAAAGCCACGGATCAAGGCATTAGGCAGCCACACTATTTCTCGATTTCCAAAAAAACATGCCGTTAATTACCACAGGTACCCATACTAACGAAATTACGATTATGTGGGGTGTCAAACCAAATTTCTGACTGGACTCAGGATATTTTGGAACGGAGGACGAATCTAGTTATCTTGGATGGAAAGCCATCGAGAGATGTAGACGTACCTTCGAGCGTACCCCATGGAAGTGTGCTGGGTCCCTTGGTGTTCACGTTGTATGTTAATGATCTTCTGAACACTATTATTAGTAGTCTCAGACAATTCTCAGATGATGCAGTTTTCAGCTGTGAAGTACAGTCTGGAAGAAGCAGCACGAATATTCAATGAGATCTCGATAAGATTTCAGTGCTGCACAGATTGCTGATTTGTTTTAAGTACTCGTAAAAGTAGAATGATGCATTTAACAAAACGAAAAAATCTAGTGTCCTATGACCAGTATCAACGAGTCTCAGTTTTAATCAGTAAACTCACATAAATAGCTGTGTGGGACACTTACTAGGGGTATGAAATGGAACGATTACGTAGGCTCAGTTGCGGGCAATGCAGGCAGCAGTCTTCGGATTATTGGTACAGTACAAGAGAATGCAATAATCTGCAAAGGAGATAGCTTACACTTCACTTGCGCGACCCATCCTGCGGTATTGCACAAATGTGTGAAACCCATGCCAAATACGACTTACAAGGGATATTGAACGTATACAGGGAAGGGCAACACGAATGAGCACAGGATAGATTGACACGCGGTAGTGTCGCACGGACGCTAAAAGACGTGAACTACCACACACATGAAGAAAGACATAATCTGTCGCGAGAGAGTATCCTTACAAAGTTTGAAGAACCGGCTTTAAATGATGACTCTAGCAATATACCAGAACAAACTACAAATTGCTCGCATTGGTATTGTCAGGACAAGGTTAAATTAATTACAGCACGCACAGAGGCATTTAAACAGTCATTCTTACCGCGTTCGCTACGTGAATGGAACGGAGAAAATACCTTATAATAGGGTGTATCCTCTGCAACGTATTTCAGTAGTTTGCGCGGTATAGATGTATGTTTATATGCAGACTTTTGAATTTCAATAGAATATTTGTTGTTAGGTACACGAACAAGTTGTCATTTGGAACATTTTTTCACATTTGGGTAAGCCTTAGACCTCTGGAGTACATCGTGTAATTTGAGGAAAAGTCTGCAGCACACAAAAAATTCCATGATTTATGGATGGAATAAAAACAATTATTAATTTGTTTGAAGGCTATCTAGGGGCGAAAGTCTTAAAAATATTCCAGGCCATTACACTCTCCTCTTCGTCAATAAGTTTGTAACGAACTATTAGCGATAAACCACAAGTCTACAAATTTGAGTTGCAAAGTTTCCTTGTAGTATAATTCTTCTCTTCTGTACAGGAGATGCTCGCAGTCTTTGAGAACGTTTATCTGTAATGCGCTGTTTATTTTGTATAATCTCTCACATGTTTCGTGTATTATTAGGTGTTTAATGTCTAATGTTTATAATTTTTTCTAATTAATATCCTGTAAACTATGTACCGTCTCGTCGAATGAGCAAGCAACTTTGGTTCACATGGCCCCACGAGCATGATAAATCGATTTAATAAAGAAAAATAAAGTAAACTGAGCAGAGATTGTGACATAGAATTGCAGGTAATTAGTCAGTGTTTAACTGAAACGCAGCTCTTGAGGCGACATCTTGTAGAGTAAGAAGCCTGTGAACCTGAAGATGACTTTGACGTCACGGGACGCCAAGTCCCACGACCATTCCGATGCTTTTCGAAATGACTAGGTTACGTACGAATAAAGTCATCAGCCTTCAACATTTCCTGTTCATCCATTTAACACCCGTTCTTAACGATGTCACCTCAACGCCACAGTGAACACCACTCTCCTGATACTTCATGGAAGGCTGATGGAAGGCTACACCAAACAATCCCCATTTCGACCAGTGCCCAGAGCCACGTGGGAGAATCTCTTTGATTGGCCGTTAATTATGATTCCGCTGTTACCGATATTGTCACCAATACTACCGTCCATAACATCATCACTGAAGGCACTAGTTATGGTGGTAGGAGGGGTGCTGCTGGTTTGAGAAGTGTGCAGCTGCATTAGGGAAACATTACTGAAAAATTGGTAAAATGCAGATAACAACATAATTTTATAAATTTATACTCTGACAGCAACCGACTGACATTACCACAATTGAAAGAAATAGAGTAGTGGACTATGACACCATATAGATTTCCTTTAAAACGATTAAAAGAATCATCTACTACATTGTGGGAGAAAACAAAGATTACATTTTCAGGAAAATTGTATGATTTATTCAAGAGAGAGAGTTACACAAATTAAACATCTCACTAATACCTTTGTTATGGCCGTGCGGCTCTAGGCGCTACAGTCTGGAATCGTGTGACCGCTACGGTCGCAGGTTCGAATCCTGCCTCGGGCATGGATGTGTGTGATGTCCTTAGGTTAGTTAGGTTTAAGTAGTATAAGTTTTAGGGGACTGATGACCACAGATGATAAGTCCCTTAGTGCTCAGAGCCATTTGAATGTTTGTCAACCTCTGAAGCAAGCGTTTATTCGGCTTTGTATTGATTGCGTTGGATGTCCTGCAGAGCGATATCGTGCCAAATTCTTCCCATTGCCGCGTTAGATCGTCGAAATTCCAGCGATTGTTGGAGGGCACTGCCGATAATGCATCAAACGATCTCATTTGGAGTGAGATCCGGCGACGTTGCTGGTGAAGGCAATTTTTGTCAAACACAAAGACAAACAATACAAATCCTGTTTAGATTTGTGGTGAGGTGGGGCTCTACAGCTGTTAGATAATAGTGAAACTTCATTGTAGATGGAACATCAACTGATCAGTGCTACCGGTTTCGAACAGTAAACCATTATCAAGCCGCTTCGGCTTTGTCTCGACTTGATAATGGTTGAAACCTGGTGGTAGTCAAGGGAAGGCAGAATTCGGTTACGATCTTTGACAGGGCCGTAATCAGTTACTATTGGTTGTATTTTTCAGTTACAAATATTTAGTTTTTAAGCAGCAATTCCAGACTCAACAATAAATAAAAAAAATATCACACGTTATTAATGAAGAAATAAACAATTGTGTAAATAATAGTGTTTTCAGTGCGTTTCAATTGAGCAAATCGTCCTAAAAAACAAATACAGTTAAAGTTTTTTTATTTTTATTTTTTTTAAGAAAGCCACTGTGATCACGGTTGAAGGCCTTACACGCCGAGAATGGCAATAAATTAAGTATGTTTAAGAATTCGCTGCAATTACAACTTACAGGTACTGAAATATTAAAAAGTAAGTTGCCACAAACACAACAGAAGGTATCAGGTGCCAGGAATGGCAGTAAATAAGGTTTTAGGGCTTACTGTTAAAATACAAATATCGAATTATTATTTTTTTTTCAATGACCACAATCATGGCTGAAGGCCTTACAGACCAGGAACGGCAGTTATATAAAAACTTTAGAAACCTGCTGTAAAATAGCAAATACAGGAAAGGTTAGTTAGAAGAAACAAGCGACTGGCCACCAAACGGGTGAAATAAAATGATGGTAACCTTGTAACACAACCCTTACCCTGCTAGATTTATTCCAGAAGGCGGCCTGAACTATTAACTAGACATACATAACCTTTAATGTAGGCATTACAAGGTACGGTAATAATAAAATAATAAAACACAAGGATCATTATCAGACGCTGCTCCAGGAATGGACCTCCTAGAAGGTCTGGCAACAAACACTTTCGCGAGCGATGAGACAGGCAGTAGAAGAGTTGCGTTCACTTCACAAGATGGTAACTCAGACTAGTGGCAGTCTAACGAATGACTAATGATAATCTTGCTGAAGCTACATGACGTCCAATAAACCAAATGCAAGAAAGGAAAAAACACGCCAAAGCCAGAACCGGCGGACTGCACTACGCCACCAGAATACTGTGCTTAGAGCGCCCAGAACGAGAAAGGAATCACTACGGACGGAGTATAAGAATCACAAACGGCCTAAAACCGAGAAAGTTGTCAAAATTACACGACTTACCGCGCAGGAGCGGCAAGGTGAGGAAACGTACACTGCCATTACATACACTAACCCCCAGGGCAGGTAACTGGGGCGTTAGCGGCCACCAGGTAGGAAAAATACCGCTGGTTGAACTTAACAAATTGTAACAAGCTGACCGCAGTAAATAGTAATAAGTCGAGGAGAGCTAATCAGATCCGCTTTCCCCAAGCATTCCACTTGCTGCTCTTCGCCTCGGCGTCACTACGAGCAGCAACACGACCGAAGTCACTGGAGAATCGCGAGATGTCACAATGGTGGAGGTTCCTCTACTGGAATTGAAGTGCACTCATATTGAAGCCTGCAGGATCTGGTTTATGACGACGTCGTGCGCCCTCGTGACCACAGTCCATGTGCTCCGCCAGCGGTCACGGTGTGTTCTCACGTAGCACGGACCTGGCTCCTCCTGATCCCCAACCAAACTGCCACATTCACACGACACGGAAAAACAACGACGTCGTCCCAAAGATGGGGCTACAATTACTACTTATCGCTAACTGCCGCTGCTGCCACTAGCGGGCAGGCAACACTTGCGAAGCGAGTGGCGCCAATCAAGACGAGAAGAAGACAAATAACCGCAACCATGCCGACTAAAGGATACGATCTGGTCTCCAACAGAGGGCGGAAACCTACAAACAGCACCAACGCGAGTAGCAGCATGGACCAATGGTCTACTGATCGAAATCGGTAGCGTTGAACACGTGATGGTCATCAAGTTCAGAATAGAAACTCTCACTACGTGTGTGTGGAGGCACTACTTTGCTGCATTGTAAGCTAGTAATAGCGAATACCCTGTTCAAGAATCACAAGAGGAGGAGGTATACTTGGAAAAGGCCACGAGATACGGGAAGATTTCAATTAGAGAACATCATGGTCAGACAGAGATTCCGAAATCAGATACTGGATTGTAAGGCGTACCCAGGAGCAGATATAGACTCAGATCACAATATAGTAGTGATGAAGAGTAGGCTGAAGTTCAAGACATTAGTCAGGAAGAATCAATACTCAAAGAAATGGGATACGGAAGTACTAAGAAATGACGGGATACGTCTGTAGTTCTCTAACGCTATAGATACATCAATAAGGAATAGCGCAGTAGGCAGTACAGTTGACGAGGAATGGACATGTCTAAAAAGGGCCATCACAGAAGTTGGGAAGGAAAACATAGGTACAAAGAAGGTAGCTGCGAAGAAACCATGGCTAACAGAAGAAATACTTCAGGTGATTGATGAAAGGAGGAAGTACAAACATGTTCCGGGGAAATCAGGAATACAGAAATACAAGTCGCTGAGGAATGAAATAAATAGGAAGTGCAGGGAAGCTAAGACGAAATGGCTGCAGGAAAAATGTGAAGACATCGAAAAAGATATGACTGTCGGAAGGACAGACTCAGCATACAGGAAAGTCAAAACAACCTTTAGTGACATTAAAAGCAACGGTGGTAACATTAAGAGTGCAACGGGAATTCCACTGTTAAATGCAGAGGAGAGAGCAGATAGGTGGAAAGAATACATTGAAAACCTCTATGAGGGTTAAGATTTGGCTTATGTGATAGAAGAAGAAACAGGAGTCGATTTAGAAGAGATAGGGGATCCAGTATTAGAATCGGAATTTAAAAGATCTTTGGAGGCCTTACGGTCAAATAAGGCAGAAGGGATAGATAACATCCCATCAGAATTTCTAAAATTATTGGGGGAAGCGGCAACAAAATGACTATTCACTTTGGTGTGTAGAATATATGAGTCTGGCGACATACCATCTGACTTTCGGAAAAGCATCATCCACACAATTCCGAAGACGGCAAGAGCTGACAAGTGCGAGAATTATCGGGCAATCAGCATAGCAGCTCATGCATCGAAGCTGCTTACAAGAATAATATACAGGAGAATGGAAAAGAAAATTGAGAATGCGCTAGGTGACGATCAGTTTGGCTTTAGGAAAAGTAAAGGGACGAGAGAGGCAATTCTGACATTACGGCTAATAATGGAAGCAAGGCTTAAGAAAAATCAAGACACTTTCTTAGGATTTGTCGACCTGCAAAAAGCGTTCGACAATATAAAATGGTGCAAGCTGTTCGAGATTCTGAAAAAAGTAGGGGTAAGCTATAGGGAGAGACGGGTCATATACAATATGTACAACAACCAAGAGGGAATAATAAGAGTGGACGATCAAGAACGAAGTGCTCGTGTTAAGAAGGCTGTAAGACAAGGCTGTAGCCTTTCGCCCCTACTCATCAATCTGTACATCGAGGAAGCAATGATGGAAATGAAAGAAAGGTTCAGGAGTGGAATTAAAATACAAGGTGAAAGGATATCAATGATACGATTCGCTGATGACATTGCTATCCTGAGTGAAAGTGAAGAAGAATTAAATGATCTGTTGAACGGAATGAACAGTCTAATGAGTACACAGTATGGTTTGAGAGTAAATCGGAGAAAGACGAAGGTAATGAGAAGTAGTAGAAATGAGAACAGGATTGATGGTCACGAAGTCAATGAAGTTAAGGAATTCTGCTACCTAGGCAGTAAAATAACCAATGACGGACGGAGCAAGGAGGACATCAAAAGCAGACTCGCTATGGCAAAAAAGGCATTTCTGGCCAAGAGAAGTCTACTAATATCAAATACCGGCCTTAATTTGAGGAAGAAATTTCTGAGGATGTACGTCTGGAGTACAGCATTGTATGGTAGTGAAACATGGACTGTGGGAAAACCGGAACAGAAGAGAATCGAAGCATTTGAGATGTGATGCTATAGACGAATGTTGAAAATTAGGTGGACTGATAAGGTAAGGAATGAGGAGGTTCTACGCAGAATCGGAGAGGAAAGGAATATGTGGAAAACACTGATAAGGAGAAGGGACAGGATGATAGGACATCTGCTAAGACATGAGGGAATGACTTCCATGGTACTAGAGGGAGCTGTAGAGGGCAAAAACTGTAGAGGAAGACAGAGATTGGAATACGTCAAGCAAATAATTGAGGACGTAGGTTGCAAGTGCTACTCTGAGATGAAGAGGTTAGCACAGGAGAGGAATTCGTGGCGGGCCGCATCAAACCAGTCAGTAGACTGATGACCAAAAAAAAAAAAAAGATCCTAAGCTCAAAACGGCTTGCATGAAAGGTAATAAAACGGGGCGAAGCATATCGTTGACGTGCAGCGACGGGGCGAAGAATATCGTCGACGTGCAGCTATGCCGTATGGGTGACGCGGATAAGAACCAAAGGGGTCCTGCTATGAAAAGAAAGAGCACTCGAGATCATCACTGCTCACTGTCAGGCAATATGACCTACACAGTCAGTTCGGTATCCCATCGCTGTCCAGGGCATCTCCAGACAAATCTTCGGCCTGAAATCTCATTTACTGGAGTAGAATTGTCTTCGGTGACGAGACTCACTTTGAACTGAGCCCCTATGATCTGCGAAGACGTGTCTGGAAACGGTCCGAACAGCAGTGGGACATAGTCCCGACTATCATCCGTCATACGGCCCGACAGCCAGGATTGTTGGTCTGAGGTGCCACTTGACAGCGCCCACCTAGCTGTCATCCGCGACACCCTTACGCACAGAGGTACGTTAACGTTATTCATCACGCCGTTTTGTTGCCCTTCATGGCAATCCATCCTGGGCTTACATTTCAGCGAGATAACTCCCGCCAACTCGGCGAGAGTTTGTACAGCTTGTCTTCGTGCTTACCAAACCCTAACTCGGCCAGCAAGGTCCACAGATCTCTCGCTATTTGAAAGTGTTAAGAACATTATGCGGAGGGCCCTCCAATCATCTCGGGATTTTGACAATGTAATGCGCCTATTGGACAGAATTTGGCAGAAAAATCCCTCACGAAGACTTTCAATAACTCTGTCGTTCAATGCCAAGCCGAATAACTGCTTGCATAAGGGCCAGAGGTGGACCAAGGTATTATTGACTTGCTCTTTTTGTGAAGCTCTTTCTCTTGAGTAAATCATCCCTTTTTTTTTAAAAAAATTGAAATCATTTGTTTATCTGTACATGCACGCTACGTCTAACGATTTCCGACCGATGTGGATAATTCCTCCGTGGTGTTTATTTTAAAAATTTTATTTATATATTCATTTGTCTTAGAGTGTATTTAGAATCCAGATTGGCTGCTCCCAAAGAGTTAACGCTGAACAGTAACCACTAGAGACTTGATGGAACAACGTTTAGTGTAAACGCAGATCCCGGCCGCTGTGGCCGAGCGGTTCTATGCACTTCAGTGCGGAACCGAGCTGTTGCCACAGTCGCAGGTTCGAATCCTGCCTCGAGCATGGCTGTGTGTGACGTCCTTAGGTTAGTTAGTTTAAGTAGTTACAGGTCTAGGGGACTGATGACCTCAGATGTTAAGTCCCATAGTGCTTAAAAAATGTAAACGGAGCCACCCAAAGAAAGACACCACGTCACTTGCATAGCATCCACGAGGGCGTGCATCACCACCCAGATCGCAGTGGAGCTCAATACCACCTCTTAACGAACTGATTTCTGTACCCCGATCCGCTGTCACACGAGAAGTTCCCGGGGTAATAAGCCGGCGGGGACCCCAACTAGTAAGTCTAGTTTTTTGCCAGGTAATGGCACTAAACCCATTCAGCGCCGCTCTGGGGTGATGGCACATGATGGTACCTCGATGGTGGCTTGACAGAGGAGAAGGCACTCGCAAATCCGGATCACCAAAACGACACCAGGAGCGCCCCCAGCAGCTGCGGCCAGTGTGTTTTCTTCACCGGCGAAGCGCAGGGATGCGCTGGATAGGTCGGCAGGTGTTCAGACGACTCTGTGACGTGACGGAACTGAACTACGTTTCCTGACCTAGTAGTGTCTTTTGCACTAAATATACTAGGTTAAGTAAAAACTGCAGTACATAGAAAGAATGACCTCAGACGAATTATGTGATGCTGTAATAAATACAAAACAATACAGACAGAAGATGTCCATTTAGGTTCAATTGTAACGAATGGATTACACATACCTCGGTGACTGGCTAACTGGCTATCAAAGACAGTCACCGAGGTACAAGTAACCTATTGGCTATCAAAGAAAGGTGGCTCGTTGTAGCCAAAGGGTGAGATACAAGCATATTAATGAGTCTGAACACGGCAGAATTATCGATCTTCTGGAAATGATCATACTGCCTCGTTCAGGGCCTTAGCTTGCAAGGGGGCCATCAAACCAGTTAATCACAGATTCTGATGACTCTCATGTTTTTGTTGTAGAATGACCTGTCCTGATTACCTGCTTTGCGGCCTTTAATGCTTTTAGTGTGAAAGAAAATCGATGTTGAAGCTTTATGCGTACTCTCTATACTTATAACGTTATCACGTTTCGACCAAGCGAAAGAAATTTGGTCCCTTAGGTACATGGCTTTTACGCGGACGGTACGAGTTCGAATCCTACCCCTCTATTTTTCTTTTTCCTCATAAGGAATATAATTAAATAGTAAATGTCGAGCAAAATTGTACAAAAATAGTAATTTTAGATTGAGTAATTTCATCAATAGACCAACAACCACAGCAAACGATCTTCATATGTGTAGTCCAGTTGCGGTTCGTAGTTAAGACACCATATATTTCGATAACGTTCGCTTGATTCTTGGACAGATCAAATCTTTGTAAATGAAAGAAAGCGCCTGCACCTTAAAAATTATCTCACCAAATGTACTCCACTTTACCGACCATGCGATGTTTAGTTTTATTGCTAGGTCAAAACTTTCGTTAAAGAGATTCAAAATACTCCGGACTCTCTAAAAAGTAACGGAGAATTCGTCTCGAGTGAACATTCCATAAAAAAAAAATTCTTTCATTCTTCAAGAGTTTAGTGCACTTGCTTTGACAGGAATGATCAAATACGCGTCGTTAGTATCGAAGTTGATCGAGGAAAGAACATTCTTTCTTCAACTGAAACGAATTGTGTTTTGTTCTACCGCACCTGAAAAAAATTCCTATGCCAGCAAGGAATTAGGAACCATCAAACGCGCATGGAGCTCTGCGAATTCGGCTTTCGGCTGTTTCTACGAGAAATAAATACCATTCTGTTCTAGCTCACAGGCGATGCAATCGACTCGACTAAGACCATTCTGTAATCCATTTTGTATCGCCAAAATACACATTGTAACACCCCACCCGTCACTTATCTGGTTTTGGCGTGTGTTCACCCCAGCTAATTGACTAACAGATCAACAGAGAGTGCGAAACTGCCGCAATATCGGATAACGCAAAGAAAGTAATAAGACCCTGTGACTCCTGATTGAACTGCGGTGGTAGTGTTGACATTAATTCATTCAGAATTGATCACTTTTAATTAAAAAGGGGTGCACATTGATGTTATATGCAGCTATTGAACACCAGATGCAAATGTTGAACATAAAATTAATTAAGAAAGTGACTTGGGATTTCAACTACTTGATTGAAAACATATGCAATCGATTATCACAAATTTATTTTAACTCACGACCTTCAATCATCACATTACATGACTCTCCTACCAGGCAGTGGTAATAAATTGCGTTTGCGTGGAGTAAAGCTCGGTAACTCAAAAGTAATTCCTATCGACTGACCTAGGCGTAACGCGAAGTGCGAGAAGAATTCTATAGTACACAGCCCATGATACTCTCGTGATCCAGCAAATTAATCAGTGGCCGGAGCGGGTGCAATATCACTGAATACAGCGTTGCGGAACGACGTCGTTGTGTGGACGGCGGCCGACCTCGTGGTGCTGCATGGCTGCGCTCGTCTATTCACTCCTAGCTATCTTACTCAGTACATAGCTGAACCAAAACTTTCTATCTCCAACCTCAATCGTTCCATTTGCTAAGTCCTAAACTGCAGAGATGCTCAGTCTTTCTCAGGCAAGCTGAGTAAATAACGTCACCTCCGCACTCTAGGCAAGCTGGGAATGGAAGAACACTATGGAGACTTTTCACAGTCCGCTCTTCGCCTTGGTTTCCCCTCCAGCAAAATCACTTACGCCAATTGCAGGGCAAGTCGCGTTAATTATGCGTCGCTTCCCAGCGCCGACCAATGCCTGCTCTGGGAAGTGAAAAAATTCCCACAAAATGTCCCTTCTTCTCAACTTCTGCTATATAGCTCCTCCCAGGCCACCCATCAAGGTTAGATTCTGCACAAACACCAAGTTTTCCGGAATTCTGACTCCCAGGAGAGTACTTCAAATTCCTTGTTCCTACGTTCCCATTGGAGGCCGGCGTATTTCATGCTGTCGCTCTTCACCTTATTTACTTCAGGCTCTGCGGACCGTGAATTCACCGTGAAGTTGCTATAGTCACGAACATGCATATTTTGACCTCTGTTGACCGCTCCACCGTAGCTTTGCGCGGCTTTCTCGCATATTTCACAGAAAACGGGATGACGGACATTTATCAACAGGCATCAAGTTCTCTGTCTGTTTCCCGGTACATCAGCATGGGGTCGGGGTCAACCACCCATGCTGTCACTCATCTTAAGGCGGCTGGAGGCCGTGCCGCCTTACCGCTTTCTCAGAGCTTGAGCCGCCCTAAGCTGCCTATTGTCACTTCCCTTCGCCGTTCCCCATCCAGCCACGGTCAATTCTAAATACTTCCCTGGGGTAGCGTCCAGTAAATCGACTCGTTTCCACAAAGTTTTCATGTTGTGTGAATTACTTTAAAACCATCACTCGACATTAATTATTCCACTACGTCCATACTATACCCTCTACAAGATGCACTGTGCCTTGTCAGTCATTTTTTTCAGCCCTACAGTTCACTCTACGTGAGTTAGGTGATCTTTAATGACTTCATGTAAGGGGCATAGTTGTTGCCATCTTACAACATTTCAAAGGAATTTCATGTAGTGATAGAGTTATTAATGAGATTAGTACGGAAAAAGGAGTATTTTTGAATAATTTTGCATGACACGTATTATTTAATGATATCCTGTACGATGAAGTTGGAGGAAAAAGCTACACAGGCAGGATTTGAACCTGCACTTTCAGTGCGATAGCCATGAACCTTAACCGCTGTACTGCTAACGACCAGTGGCAACATGTCGAACGTTATGGCACACTTATCACGTCAACGTCTATTCTCTCGGAAACTAGGGACCGTCACATGAAAAGCCACTAGGCAGCTACTCACAACAGGTCAGTGCACAACATACCCGAGCCTCATCAGAATACACGATTGATAGATCTGATGGTCTCCTTGCTAGTTCAGGGTGTAGTCAAGATACTGAAGCGCTATAACTCGACATGTCGGCGCCAACGGCTATATTCCATTAATTGCAGGGTCGATTTGTGGCACGAATAGAGCTGCTCAGTTCGTGCAGTTAACTAACGAGGAAGTCGGTGTATCTGATTAGTGCACTCTGCCAAATGCTGTACTAGTTTAGCTGGCGATTAGCAAGTTGCGGTCATCAGGAGAAAAGGGTTGATGGGATCATCGAAACAGAGCAGGCCAGTGACTTTTTCTTGTACAGACAATTGAAGTTATTCGCTACGTTGATGACTTTATTTATTACCATTGTTCTTCCTCTGCATGATTAGTCTGTGTTGGGTATGTATTATATTTGAGTGTTGTAATACAGCTAAAATCCATGTTAGCATACATTTTTTTAGAGTCCTTGATAGTTCCTTTTCAGCTACATTTTTTAAAGTTTCTATGGCACTTAGGCAATCAGACATCATCCACATGTCTTCTGCTGTTCTTTTTAAGCTTTTACTCCTAACGAACAATACATGATCTGTATATTCCGCTGCCGGGCGCTGTGCCCGAGCGGTTCTAAGTGATTCAGTCTGGAACCGCGATGATGCTGCGGTCGCAGGATCGAGTCCTGCCTCGGGCATGGATGTGTGTGTTGTCCTTAGGTTAGTTAGGTTTAAGTAGTTTCAAGTCTAGGGGACTGATAACCTCAGATGGAGCCATTTGAACCATTATGTATATTCCGCTAATGAAGTTACGTTTCCACCTCCACTACGAGGAAAATTCAAAAAGTAACGTACAAATTTTTCTGGTAGGCCACGTAACATTTACTGAATCCTGCGTTATACTTACAGGTGACAGAGATACATGACAATTAAAAAAAAAAAGAAAGAAAAACGGTCACCACGTTTCTGTAAACAACGGTTGGAACGCTCTACCAATTGCGCAGTTCGCGGAACTATTTAGAATCCTCTGTGTGAGAAATCTCTTCCGTCTAGGTGTTTTTTCGGCTTGCCGAAAAGATCCTCAATTGTCTTCTGTCGATGTCTGTGGACTTCCTACGAGATCAGGTCTGTGCGACCTTCATCAAATTGTCGGCATCGTTTCCTAGGCTTGGTGCAACATTGCGTTCGGTCCATACGCTGCCAGAATTTCGCGGCAAAGCAGTGTACAGATTAGACGTTTTGTTCTCAAGAATCTTAGTGTAACGCAAAACTTTTTTTTCTAGCTTTGGGTTACAAGGACCGTACAGCTGACAACGGTTATGTAGTGCCAAAGAACCATAATCAAAAAGCGGAATAACACAAAATTACGAAGTTAGAACACAAACACTCTCTTAAAGTAAAATAAAACACCAGATATCCGGTACGCGTACTTCAACTTTGCAGTACGTTTCCAGTTGCCGCACCATTTCGTTCACACTCCATTGGTTGATTGGTCTGGGGGAGCGGACCAAACAGCGAGATCATCGGTCCCATCGTACTAGGGAAGGATGGCGAAGGAAGCAGGCCGTGGGCTTTCAAAGGCATTTTCTTGAAGCGATTTAGCGAAATCATGGAAAATCTGAATCAGGATGGCCGGACGGGGGTTTGAATCGTCGTCTTCCCCAATGCGAGTCCAGCGTGTTAACCACTGCACCACGTCGCTCGATCGCACACCGTTGTCAACCCGTTATGGGTACCAAAGAAGAACTGTGTCTACAGGAAACTCAGAACATGTACTCCCTTATGACAATGCGACACTTTCGTTGCACAGTAGGCTTAGCGTGGGACGTCATATGTAACAAATGTTTTACTATTCGTACGTAATTCAATGCTGCACCACTCATTCATCTTTCAGTAAATACTTAAGGTTTACTCGACAATTTCCTTACTAGGCACAATAAAGCTACTTACTCACCACGATATTAACCTTTTGTGCTCTTGTCGGCTGTCAAAAGCTACGTAACTTTCAACCACCGCATGTTGCCATAATAGATAACGCCGGCGAAGTGATAGAGCGGTTCTAGGCGCTTCAGTCTGGAACCGCGCGACCGCTACGGTTTCAGGTTCGAATCCTGCCTCGGGCATGGATCTGTGTGATGTCCTTAGGTTAGTTAGGTTTAAGTAGTTCTAAGTTCTAGGGGACTGATGACCTCTGTAGCTAAGTCCCATAGTGCTCAGAGCCATTTTGAGCCTAATAGATAACAAGTTCAAGCCATATTTTCCTAGAGAAAACTTAATCTCGACTATAGTAAAATTGTGTCAGATATACATCTACATTCACATCTAGATGACTACTCTGCAATTCACATTTAAGTGCTTGGCAGAGGGTTCATCGAACCACAATCATACTATCTCTCTACCATTCCACTCCGGAACAGCGCGCGGGAAAAACGAACACCTAAACCTTTCTGTTCGAGCTCTGATTTCTCTTATTTTATTTTGATGATCATTCCTACCTATGTAGGTTGGGCTCAACTAAATATTTTCGCATTCGGAAGAGAAAGTTGGCGACTGAAATTTCGTAAATAGATCTCGCCGCGACGAAAAACATCTTTGCTCTAATGACTTCCATCCCAACTCGTGTATCATATCTGCCACACTCTCTCCCCTATTACGTGATAATACAAAACGAGCTGCCCTTTTTTGCACCCTTTCGATGTCCTCCGTCAGTCCCACCTGGTAAGGATCCCACACCGCGCAGCAATATTCTAACAGAGGACGAACGAGTGTAGTGTAAGCTGTCTCTTTAGTGGACTTGTTGAATCTTGTGTCCTGCCAATGAAACGCAACCTTTGGCTCGCCTTCCCCACATTATTATCTGTGTGGTCTTTCCAACTAAAGTTGTTCGTAATTTTAACACCCAGGTACTTAGTTGAATTGACAGCCTTGAGAATTGTACTATTTATCGAGTAATCGAATTCTAACGGCTTTCTTTTGGAACTCATGTGGATCACCGCACACTTTTCGTTATTTAGCGTCAACTGCCACCTGCCACACCATACAGCAATCTTTTCTAAATCGCTTTGCAACTGATACTGGTTTTCGGATGACCTTACTAGACGGTAAATTACAGCATCATGTGCGAACAACCTAAGAGAAGTGCTCAGATTGTCACCCAGGTCATTTATATAGATCAGGAACAGCAGAGGTCCCTGGGGAACACCTGACATCACTTCAGTTTTACTCGATGATTTGCCGTCTATTACTACGAACTGCGACCATCCTGACAGGAAATCACGAATGCAGTCGCACAACTGAGACGATACCGCATAGGCCCGCAGCTTGATTAGAAGTCGCTTGTGAGGAACGGTGTCAAAAGCTTTCCGGAAGTCTAGAAATACGGAATCAACTTGAGATCCCCTGTCGATAGCGGCCATTACTTCGTGCGTTGCACAAGAACGATGTTTTCTGAAACCATGCTGATTACGTATCAATAGATCGTTCCCTTCGAGGTGATTCATAATGTTTGAATACAGTATAAGCTCCAAAAGCCTACTGCAAACCGACGTCAATGATATAGGTCTGTAGTTCGATGGATTACTCCTAATACCCCTCTTAAACACTGGTGCGACCTGCGCAATTTTCCAATCTGTAGGTACAGATCTATCGTTGAGCGAGCGGTTGTATATGATTGCTAAGTAAGGAGCTATTGTATCAGCGTAATCTGAAAGGAGCCTAATCGGTATACAATCTGGACCTGAAGACTTGCCCGTATCAAGCGGTTTGAGTTGCTTCGCAACCCCTAAGGTATCTACTTCTAAGAAACTCATGCTAGCAGCTGTTCGTGTTTAAAATTCTGGAATATTCCATTCGTCTTCGCTGGTGAAGGAATTTCGGAAAACTGCGTTCAATAGCTCCGCTTTAGCGGCACAGTCGTCGGTAACAGCACCATCGGCACTGCGCAACGAAGGTATTGACTGCGTCTTGCCGCTTGTGTACTTTACATACGACCAGAATTTCTTCGGATTTTCTACCATATTTCGAGACAATGTTTCGTTGTGGAACCTATTAAAGGCATCTCGCTTTGAAGTCCGTGCCAAATTTCGCGCGTCTGTAAATTTTAGCCAATCTTCGGGATTTCGCGTTCTTCTGAACTTCGCATGCATTTTCCGTTGCCTCTGCAACAGCGTTCGGATCTGTTTTGTGTACCATGGGGGATCAGTTCCATCTCTTACCAATTTATGAGGTATGAATCTCTCAATTGCTGTTGCTACTATATCTTTGAATTTGAGCCACATCTCGTCTACATTTGCATAGCCAGATCGGAAGGAATGGAGATTGTCTCTTAGGAAGGCTTCTAGTGACACTTTATCCGCTTTTTTAAATAAAATTATTTTGCGTTTGTTTCTGGTGGATTTGGAAGAAACGGTATTGAGCCTAGCTACAACGACCTTGTGATCACTAATCCCTGTATCAGTCATGATGCTCTCTATCACCTCTGGATTGTTTGTGGCTAAGAGGTCAAGTGTGTCTTCGCAACCATTTACAATTCGCGTGGGTTCGTGGATTAACTGCTCGAAATAATTTTCGGAGAAAGCGTTTAGGACAATCTCGGAAGATGTTTTCTGCCTACCACCGGTTTTGAACAAGTATTTTTGCCAACATATCGAGGGAAGGTTGAAGTCCCCACCAACTATAACCGTATGAGGGGGGTATTTATTTGTTACGAGACTCAAATTTTCTCTGAACTGTTCAGCAACTATATCATCGGAGTCTGGGATCTGTAGAAGGAGCCAATTATTAACTTAGTTCGGCTGTTAAGTATAACCTCCCTTCGCACGGAGTATCTACTTCGACTTCACTACAAGATAAACCACTACTGACATACACAAACACTCCACCATCAATTCTGCCTAATCTATCTTTCCTGAACACCGTCTGAGACTTCGTAAAATTTTCTGCAGAACTTATTTCATACGAGGCCGTGGTAAAAAGTAAAGACTTCGAACGTTTTCTATTAAATCTCTTAAAGATTTCTACATAAAATAAACGTTATTAACAATCTACATCTTTATTCTTCATGTTTAGAAATTTTCGGCCTCCTGCCGCTTTAGGGTGCCTAACTGTAGCGTATAGCATGGTTATATGTACTGTAATTATGTCGATGCGTGGAAAGCAGTGCGCTGTAATAGAGTTTCGAATTCTATGAGTTCGTCCAAACTTGGAGCACTCTCTCCCTCCACATGTCATTGATAGATCACATATGGACGCAGCGGCATCTGCAGCAGTTCGATGCCTTGTTTCACTGTCATCGATCATCCTCCATACAGTCTCGATTGTTCCCATCCGATTTTCATCTGTTTCCAAAACTTGAAGAATACATTCGGGGACTTCACTTTGATAGTGCTGAAACGATGCAAACAGAAGAGGTTCCTTCGGGGACTACCCTTTGATAGCGATGAAGCAGCGCAAACAGAAGTGGTGCCGTCAACAAATTCCAACTTCATAACGTGACGGTACAACAAACTGATCTCCCATTGATTTTGTCTCCAGGGTGACAATGTTGAGAAATAAATACGTTGGCATGGAGAATAAAGATACAGAACGATAGTAATGTTTGTTTTATTTAAAAAGCTTCAGTGTTTTAGCGTAAAAGATTCTGAGGCCATACTTATCAGCGCAAAAGGAGTATGCTTCTAGCCCGCCCGGTTAGCCGTGCGCTCTAACGCACGGCTTCCGGGCGGGAAGGGGCACCTGGTCCAAGGCACGAATCCCCCCGGCGGACTTTTGTCGAGGTCCGGTGAGCCGGGCAGTCTGTGGATTGTTTTTAGGCCGTTTTCCATTTGCCACCGGCGAATGCTGGCTGGTTCCTCTTATTCTGCCTCAGCTTCACTATGTCGGCGATTGCTGCGCAAACACGTTCTCCACGTACGCGTACACCACCATTACTCTACCACACTTAGGGTTTACGCCCGTCTGGTGTGAGACGCTCCCTTGGAGGGGGGGGGGGGGGTCCACCGGGGACCGAACCGCAGAATAACCCTGGGTTCGGTGTAGGGCGGCGGAGGAGTGAAGTGGACTGCGTTAGTCGTCGTGGGGTTGTTGACCACTGCGACTGCGGCGGGGGCGGAGCCTCTCCGTCGTAGCTAGGCCGCCGGATAACATACAACATACATACTACGCTTCTATTTGGAGTGCTTTTCTTTACTTGCAAATGTAACATCATTTTTCTCCTATGGTATTGAATCTTTGTCTACTTCTTAGCAAAATTTTCTTTTCAGTGTGAAATGTTCTCCTTATTCCGGCATAAATTTATTATAGTCTCTCTCGCTCCTCAAAGGAGACACGCGTTTTCCGCAACCATCGTTTCGCCCTTCTATTACTTGGCACACACAGTGAAGCTTCTTCGTACGTCCACCTTTCTCACAGTCGAAGTTCTGGAGTCGCCTAACTACTAGGTAATCGTTTAATGTGCCTGACCGAAAACTACTTATATTTGTCGACTTTGAGTGACAGCTACTATATCTACGGCATTCACTTCAGAATTTTGGGGAATCAGAGGCAAGGAAAACCAAATTCGCTTACCAGGTCATCAAGGTAAAGTTAGTATATTGCTTATATTGCATCTTATCAAATGATAATTTGTAACCTCTTGGATGAGGAACAATATAATCAACATACTTTCAAGACAGCTCTCATATATTTGAAAAATGTCATAATAGCACTCTGCCGTACGGGCACGTTTTGATATCGATAGCGCCCGCTCGTTATTAGCTCCTCTTGGACACAATCGCTTCTCGAGTGGTTTGTCACCTACAGACGCCAGATCTGAGGGCCAGCATTTGAGCGCTGACGCGGCCGAGAGTTGCTCTCGAAGTGACGGGCGGTTGAGCGGTGGGAGAGACAGTGGTTGGAGTAAAACGCCGTGACTTCGTGGCCGACAATGTCTTCGGCCCGCTGCTCTAAAAGTTGCGTTTTTGGCCACTGTATGTTTGGTGGGATTGACTGTCGGCTCGGACCGTGAAGATTGCTCCTTGAAAGAGCTATTTCTGTGCAATACACGGACCCAGTTTGTTCTCGGCATCTGAACTTGCCAGGAGCCTGTGTCCACTGTGGTGCCGGGTTGCGTTCCTGTCTGCCAGTTTCAAGAAACGAGTTCCGCTACGTATGGTGAATTGCCTCCGTTGATTTCCGATTCTTAGCGAACTCGTCTCAACACCCACTTGATGGTAGCCCTTGGTCGAGCAGTTCTTAACTTACGCTTCAAACAGCAAGAAATTATGGTGAGCGTCCGATTACCATGTGCGTCATCATGTAGTGTCGCACAGTGGATATTCTAACTCGTCGTCCTAGTTGTTCCATTATGTATGTAAACATCTTTGTTCGCGAATACTTTAAATTATCTCACTCAAGTTATGTTTCTATGAATGTGTATGACCAAATGAGTGGTGCTCCAGCTGTTTGACTAAGCCGGCCGCGATAGCCGAGCTGTTCTAGGCGCTACAGTCTGGAACTGCGCGACAGCTACGGTCGCAGGTTCGATTCCTGCCTCGGGCATGGATGTGTGTGATGTCTTTAGGTTAGTTAGGTTTAAGTAGTTCTAAGTTCTAAGGGACTGATGACCTCAGATGTTAAGTCCCATAGTGCTCACAGCCATTTTTTTTGATTGACTAAGTTTAGGCGTTGTTGTTGTTGTGGTCTTCAGTCCTGAGACTGGTTTCAGGACTGGTTTCAGGCACCTCTCCATGCTACTCTATCCTGTGCAAGCTTCTTCATCTCCCAGTAACTACTGCAGCCTACATACTTTTGAATTTGCCTAGTGTATTCATCTCTTGGTCTTTCATCTCTTGGTCTCCCTCTACGATTTTTACCCTCCACGCTGCCCTCCAATACTAAATTGGTGATCCCTCGATGTCTCAGAACATGTCCTACCAACCGATCCCTTCTTATAGTCAAGTTGTGCCACAAACTCCTCTCCTCCCCAATTCTATTCAATACCTCCTCATTAGTTATGTGATCTGCCCACCTAATCTTTAGCTTTCTTCTGTAGCACCACATTTAGAAAGCTTCTATTCTCTTCTTGTCCAAACTATTTATCGTCCACGTTTCACTTCCATACATGGCTACACTCCATACAAATACTTTCAGAAACGACTTCCTAACACTTAAATCTATACTCGATGTTAACAAATTTTTCTTCTTCAGAAACGCTTCCTTGCCATTGCCAGGCTACATTTTGTATCCTCTCTACTTCGATCATCTTCAGTTACTTTGCTCCCCAATTAGGAAAGCTCCTTTACTACTTTAAGTGTCTCATTGCCTAATCTAATTCCCTCAGCATCACCCTACTTAATTCGACTACATTCCATTATCCTCGTTTTGCTTTTGTTGACGTTCATCTTATACCCTCCTTTCAAGACACTGTCCAGTCCGTTCAACTGCTCTTACAAGTCCTTTGCTGTCTCTGACAGAATTGCAATGTCATCAGCGAACCTCAAAGTTTTTATTTCTTCTCCATGGATTTTAATACCTACTCCGAACTTTGGTTTTGTTTCCTTTATTGCTTGCTCAATATACAGATTGAATAGCATCGGAGATAGGCTAAAACCCTGTCTCAGTCCCTTCCCAACCACTGCTTCCCTTTCATACTCCTCGACTCGTATGACTGTCATCTGCTTTTTGTACAAATTGTAAGTAGCTTTTCCATCCCTGTATTTTACCCCTGCCACCTTCAGAATTTGAAAGAGAGTATTCCAATCAACATTGTCAAAAGCTTTCTCTAAGTCTACAAATGCTAGAAACGTAGGTTGTCGTTTCCTTAATCTTTCTTCTAAGATAAGTCGTAGGGTCAGTATTGCCTCACGTGTTCCAACATTTCTACGGAATCCAAACTGATCTTCCCCGAGGTCGGCTTCTATCAGTTTTTCCATTCGTCTGTAAAGAATTCGCGTTAGTATTTTGCAGCTGTGACTTATTAAACTGATAGTTCGGTAAATTTCACATCTGTCAACACCTGCTTTCTTTGGGATTGGAATTATTATAATCTTCTTGAAGTCTGAGGGTATTTCGCCTGTCTCATGCATCTTGGTCACCAGATGGTAGAGTTTTGTCAGGACTGGCTCTCCCAAGGCTGTCAGTGGTTCCAATGGAATGTTCTCTACTCCTGGGGCCTTGTTTCGACTCAGGTCTTTCAGTGCTCTGTCAAACTCTTCACGCAGTATCATATCTGCCATTTCATCTTCATCTATATCCTCTTCCATTTCCATAATATTGTCCTCAAGTACATCGCCCTTGTATAGACCCTCCATATACTCGTTCCACCTTTCTCCTTTCCTTTCTTTGCTTAGAACTGGGTTTCCATCGAAGCTCTTGATATTCATGCAAGTTGTTCTCCATTCTCCAAAGGTCTGTTTCATTTTCCTGTAGGCAGTATCTATCTTACCCCTAGTGAGATAAGCCTCTACACCCTTAAATTTGTCCTCTATCCATCCCTGTTTAACCATTTTGCACTTCCTATAGATGTCATTTTTGAGAAGTTCTTATTCCTTTTTGCCTGTTTCATTTACTGAATTTTTATATTTTCTCCTTTCATCAATTAAATTCAATATTTCTTCTGTTACACAAGGGTTTCTATTAGCCCTCGTCTTTTAACCTACTTGATCCTCTGGTGCCTTCACTATTTCATTCCTCAAAGCTATCCATTCTACTTCTACTGTATTTCTTTCCCCCATTCCTGTCAATTGTTTCCTGATGTTCTCCCTGAAACTCTGTACAACCCCTGGTTCTTTCAGTTTATCCAGGTCCCATCTCCTTAAATTCCCACCTTTTTGCAGTTTCTTCAGTTTTAATCTACTGTTCATAACCAATAGATTGTGGTCAGAGTACACATCTGCCCCTGGAAATGTCTTACAATTTAAAACCTGGTTCCTAAATCTCTGTCGTACCATTATATAATCCATCTCATAGCTTTTAGTATTTCCAGGGTTCTTCCATGCATAGATGATTCTTGAACCAAGTGTTAGCTATGATTAAGTTATGTTCTGCGCAAAATTCTACCAGGCGGCTTCCTCTTTCATTACTTAGCCCCAATCCATATTCACCTATGTTTCCCTCTCTCCCTGTTCCTACTCTCGAATTCCAGTCACCCATGACTATTAAATTTTCGTCTCCGTTCACTACCACAATAATTTCTTTTATCTCATCATACATTTCATTAATTTCTTCGTCATCTGCAGAGCTAGTTGGTATATAAACTTGTACTACTGTAGTAGGCGTGTGCTTCGTGTCTATCTTAGCCACAATAATGCGTTTACTATGCTGTTTGTAGTAGCCTACCAGTACTCCTATTTTTTTTATTCATTATTAAACCTACTCCTGCTTTACCCCTGTTTGATTTCGTATTTATAACCCTGTATTCACCTGACCAAAAGTCTTGTTCCTTCTGCCACCGAACTTCACTAATTCCCACTATATCTAACTTTAACCTATCCATTTCCCTTTTTAAATTTTCTAACCTACCTGCCCGATTAAAGGATCTGACATTCCACTCTCCGATCCGCAGAACGATAGTTTTCTTTCTCCTGATAACGACGTCCTCTTCAGTAGTCACCGCCGGGAGATCCGAATGGGGGACTATTTTACCTCCGGATTATTTTACTCAAGAGAACGCCATCATCATTTAATCATACAGTAAAGCTGCATGCCCTCGGGAAAAAATACGGCTTTAGTTTCCCCTTGCTTTCAGCTGTTCGCAGTACCACAACAGCAAGGCCATTTTGGTTAGTGTTACAAGGCCAGACCAGTCAATCATCCACTGTTGCCCCTGCAACTACTGAAAAGGCTGCTGCCCCTCTTCAGGAACCACACGTTAGTCTGGCCTGTCAACAGATACCCCTAAGTTGTGGTTGCACCTACGGTACGGCTATCTGTGTCGTTGAGGCACGCAAGCCTCCCCACCAACGGCAAGGTCCATGGTTCATGGGGGAAAAAGGGGGGGGGGCGTTTGGGTGTGTCTGTAATTAAAATTTGTTATTTTGGAATTATGTGCTTCTTGCGCAGAGTTCACATTTTTGAAGCGTATTTACAGTGTCTATTTGAGTCGTAAATGCAAATTGTTAGTGAGCGGTTCGTATGTTACGGGATAGCTTGATGTATCCGTTGTTTACATCGTGGGCCCAGCGAAAGAGACCTGGGAACGATAAATGCCTTTACTGAGAGTGTCTGTCTGTCTGGTGGCCGTCGCATCGAAACTCAAATGAAGAAAGAAAAATTGCGTGGTCCAGCAACTTCGACTTGTAGCGAACTTTGATTTTAATCTTGTCAGGTTATTCTGCTTGCTTGGAACCAATGCTCTTCCTTCAAATTACCCATAGACAGTTACTTGATAATAGATGACTCATGTTAATGACCTGATCCCTTTTTTCGATACGGTTTTGAAACTTACAATGTACAACATGCAGGCTAATTTTTTAGACTTCTAATCTGATTACACCTATGCGTTACGCTTCTATCAATTTATTTAACTTGATGTTGTCCTCAAAATGTTTTGAATTTGATCCAGTCATTTTCGAAAGCTTTGTAGTATCTGCCAAAGGTTGTGTTGTTGGAAATTAATTTAATTAAATCCTGGGGCAGCTGCTCGGATTCTCTTGCTTCATCTTCTGCGTTTTAATAAATTGGTTTGTATTTTTAATAAATATGTTAATAAATTTGTGACCCAGTATCCTTCCATTCAATACCAGATCCCTGCCACACAGCAACCGCCTACAGCTGGTGGTAATATTTTTTATTTACACAATCAGTTTCAGTTTTCTGACCATCATCAGGTACATATAAGAATTCACAACCTCATATTAGGCTAAATATAAAATCCTATTACCAGATGATACAACCATGATACATCCATGAATTATACACTGTTATCATATCACTGTTTTCAGTGATCAGCTGTGTAGTCGGCTCTATGAAGTATGAATCTGTTCATAGTTAGTTATAATATGAATGAGAACACTATATAGCACAATTTCTATTGATTGACGATGTAATTTATGTTAGGATATGAAATAGAGTAGGCTGTATAGCTCATGGTTTTATCATACGAGGATAATGATTTCACAGTTCTCCTAATATGATTCTATGACTACTTTTATGACCCTGATGAATGTCCCACCATTGAAACTGGTTGTGTAGATAAAGGATTTTACCAGTAGCTCACGGCGAGAGCATGACAATTTTCAACATAATAATCATCTGATTTGCTTAATTTTTTCAGTTGTGAACTCTTATTTATATATTTCTCTAAGGTTTTTACTTTATTTTGACTACTACAGTCTCTTCTGATGACTGCACTTCCTTGTGGTTTGTATTCCTTTATGTGGCGTATGTTGTTGCGATGAAAATAACCGGCGCTCTGGATCTATTAACCCTGTTCTTTCGTTATAAATGAAAAGCGAAAAGTTTTGGATAGTCTTCTGTGTTAATTTATTTCGTTAAGTGGTTTTCGGGTTGTAGAACATCCACAGTTACGCCCTTGTAGTTTATAGTTACGAAGTTCTCCTATCAAGAAGCGGCGGAAGAATCTGTTAACATTATTTATTTAACAGTTGTAGGCTGTCACTGAAAATAACGTGTGAAATCACTTGTTAAAGAGTTTACGTTATTGTACTTCTCACTGATACACTGTGAACAACGACCGCTGTCTTGGTAGTTCACTTTCTATGGCTATCATTTAATACTCTTTAAGCCCGAGCATGTTCATTATTTCTTTGCTTTCATGTGGTTGTCAGTATTGGTAATATTCTCATTACTTTTCTTGCCTTCGTGATAACTAAGGTATTACCTCTTTCATGCTGAAACAGAGCGATCTCTAAGACTTTTCACGTTTAGCTATACTGTCACGGACCTTAGTCACTATCGTACCAGCGTGTCTGCTCTATTTAACTGTCTGCAGATTTAGCACAGGATTGTGATGATAATTTCTTCGATCTGGCAAAGCGCTGTAGGCCTTGTGCTGCCCGTCTCTGATGTATGGTTATAGTGTTGCTTCTGTGAGTACGTAGATCGACGACTGTTCTGGTTTTTCCACACGTTGAAAGGCGATGCCCACAAAGGCCTAATCCGTCAACAAAGTAACAACCAAGATCTGCGTTCTCATATGATAAAAAGCATGAAACAAAATCGCCAAACCTCTCTCTACAGCTCTATATTATTTCTTCTACAGTAACCATTCATAGCTGTTTCCTCCAGGATTCCATTAGTGGCGTCAGTTTAGTGATACTCCACAAGTTGATAAAGGGCCCAGCTTACCGTTTCTGAAAGCCATTCCACTCCTGATCGTTTATTTAAACCTCAAACCACCGGGTGCATTTTTGTAAATGGCGGTTCCATAGGAAGCGAGCACTTATCAGTCCTGGGAAATGTCCCTAAAAGTTCCTCACATCCACACAGCCATTCGCAATTTCAATCCTAAACTCATCCACGATTACTTCTGCAGAAAATGGAATACTAACTGAGAACATTTAAACATATTCCAGGGGTGCAGAAAAATATGTAAACACCAAAAACAACATATTACCATGCCTAATACGGTGTAGGAAGCTCATTGGTATTATAAAGGTACAATCGGGATGTTGCCTAAAAGTATGCGATGTCGCCCTTTTACTCTGATATAGTTAATCACTCCCCTCCAAAAACTATGTATGAGGAAGTCGTCATCTACGTAATTAAAGAAGAATCAAATTAATTCAGTTTATTACATTAAAAATGTAGGATAAAACATCTGAGAAAGATTGAAAAGGCAAAAGTAATATCTTGGCCACGATGGTTAAAGGATCTTGGACCTTGTTCTAAAAACGAGTATCTTTTAAAACAATTACATACTATGATTGCCAAAATGTTGATGTTAAACGGCTGATAGTGCTAGGGGAGGATGTACGTTGGAATCTGTGGTCGCAGTTGGAAGCATATTGATCGAAAAATTGGCAAGCAAGCCATCGGAATGAAGTTTGAAATCACTGAAACTTAGTAAAAATGATTTGAATGTAGCTACGGCTCATCTCGTCGTTGCACCTGGATTCACCATGTTAATCTGCAGGTGGAGGCTGAAGTGGCTTCAAAAGCAGTCATTGGTACCGTCGGTTGTAACTGAGTTCGACTCAGCTGGAAAAATTTCCAAGCCCCAATTCATTCGTCAGAGAGAAGGCTAGTGAGGTGTGGGGAAGAAGTCTCGTGACGAAGAGCCGCAGCGGTGAAGTGATCTTGTACCGAATGCGTCCTAAAAGAAGACTCGTACTTTCGCGGTTACGTTCGCCATATTACTTCGATTCGCTGAACTACAAACATTCCAAGCGCCAAGAAGTAAAAAGACAGAAGAATCTGCTTCCTTTCCCTGAGTCTTGTTTTAGGTGGTTAACCAGTGGTATGTTCGCTGACACTCGGCACCGATAAAGGGAGTCCTGAGATCTTTCTGGCTGCGTCTATCGCTAATGAAGTAGCACAGTCGAGTTTCTCTCTCTGACTACTTAATTAGTTATGTTAGCCAATCCTTGCTGTTCGTATACTGCATTAAACATTTGGCTTCTGTAGTGCTTGATCACAGCAGGGCCTCATGCCATCAGAGGTGGCCTAATTTCAGGGTTCTTACTGCACCTTCTGATTTTAGCTGTTGCAGGTGCTGTATTTCGAAGAAGATCGATTTTCTGTGTTCTGTTCATAATAGCGTTCTTTTGCGCCTCGCCAAAAACTGTGGTTGCCCCCCTTCCTCACTCAGGTTGTTAAAAACTCTGTCGGTGGTCCTAAACTGCGGTACATTTTATCTGTATTGTGAATTCTAGCGAGCAATGCCTAGGGGTGATTCTTCAAATCAAAGATCAGTGGACCCTGTGGCTCTGACCTCCGCCACTGAAGATGATTCCTTCCCGAGATTGTCACCAGAGGCAGGTTTCTGTGTCTACCTACGTCACCACCTGTGTGCCTGTGCTCTTGCTTCTCAGCACAGTCTGTCTTCACAATGGCCTCTTATTCAGATGAACCATGTATTTTAATATGGAAATGTCGCCTTTGTTAATTGAGTACTGGCAATCACACGTGTATCAGTGGGAATTAATTGTTACAATTTGTGTAGACCGCTTAATTCTCGTTTTTCTCAGTTACAAGTCAGTTTTGGGAAAAATGGTCATGTTACAGTATTCAAAACAGTTTCCAGTCATCTTGGAATGGATACATACACATCCTGTGTGGTATCTAACAGAACCTTATACCATTCTTCTGTAGAGTAGTGGCTAGTCCAGCTAGTTATGATGGATGTGGATAGTAGTCACGTATCCTTCCCTCCAAAGCATACTTAAAAGGGTAAATAATATTGAGATCTGATGCCTGTGTTGGCCAGAGGAGATATGACAGTAAATCCTCACGAATCCAGTCCTGGATGATCCGTGCTGTGTGATAATGGACCTGTCATTTAGGAACATTGCATCACCATTGGTGAACAAACATTCTACCTGATCAGCCAAAAGGCTCATACAAATCTTTGCAACAATACGACACTGAAAATTAGCCATGAAGCCCGTGGATTGTCACCATACGTCTGCTTAAATCATCATTCAATATTCGCTCTTTTTCACTCTTTGGTCGTAAACTCGGCCATAAGTTGGAAACAGTGTGAAGCAAGATTCAGCTGACCAAATGACTTCCTTCCATGGCTCCATAGTAAAGCTTTAAGAGCTTCGGTATCACGTTTCCTAATACGAAAATTTGTATCACTGATTAGTGGGGATCGAATTCCAACACGCCCCGAAATTTACTGTTTATGGAGCTTGTGTTGTTCTGGTTCTGAGAGAGTTTTCAGTGATACATTCAATTCTGCATTGTCTTTTGCAGCTGTTGCACTCTTATTTTTTTCTCTCTACTCACACTTTTGTCCACATTGTGACTTAGTGGACGATACTTTGCTACTTTTCCAGTACGCGGTATAGATCTCCGAGAAGGTGTCTTCGTTATCAACAATTTTCTCAAGGTCGAATGAACATTACTCAGATACATTGCCGCCACAACTACACAAAACACTGTTCTGACCACTACTGACACATGAAACGTGATAAAGACATCGCACAGGTAGCGAATGTGATACTTAGCGCAACCTGCAGCCTAGTATCAGCATTGATCTTCAAGCATGCAGTACTCGCGGTGTTTCCATATTTTATCCAACCACTGTAAATATCCATAAACTGACAAACTGAGCTACTGGAGCACGGGTCTGGGTTGGGCATGGGTACCTGAGTTGGCAGAGCACTTGCCAGCGAAGGCAAAATTTCCAGTTTCGGTCTCGGTCAGCTACACAGTCTTAATCTGTAAGGAAGTTTCATATCAACGCACACTCCACTGCATAGTGAAAATTCATTTTGGATACAAATATTCAAATCCAAACTAGTTCCTTAATCAAGCAACAATCTTTATCGAATACTAAATCCGCCATATCCTCCGACTACTAGTTCCTACATCTCACCCTTCGTGATATCTAACTCTCTCTTCAATTCCACCTTAGTCAGTTTATGTGCTGTTTCACTGAGTAAATCCTGTAGATCTATGATTCCAATACAAATGCAATAATTGCAGGATAAACTGCTCGCAGCTTTCTTCCACCTAAGTCCCACCTCACCACTTACACTTGTCCCACCGAATTAGCTATCATACTAGAATATCTCCAACTAATCCACCACCAGAAAATAACATTGAAACTTCAGCTACTTCCTATACAAGTATGTGTCTGTTATAAAATAAAACTAGATGGACCCACTCTTCAGTCACAATGAACTTTCTCGGCACTTTAGCAAATCACACAAATTTGACATTAGTTACCTAAAGTTTTACCGTAGATTGTAAAGCTGTTTTTAACAAGCATTTGAAGTTTAAACAGTAACGGACAAAAACAAGTTGTACGCACGCCTCAGACTGATAAAAAACTTTCGTTGATCTTGTAACGTCACTTCACGATCTTGTGCTAGTGGATTATATTATATTTTCATATACAAAACGGCAGTACAGTCTGTTTATTGGGGATTGAAAGTGTCTCATTCAAGGATGTAGATTCAGAGACATCCATATTCACTATGAAGTGCAGCAGAAAAGCCTTGCCTCATGTTGGGTAGCACTGTGTACTGGTTGTCAGGCTCTACACTGCCTTAGCTCCCAAGAGCCTACATGACATGTAGCAAATATGTATTCAGCGTTGATGTCAACAAGAATACTGCCTTACCGTTTTCATGAAAATGAGAAATATCACACCTTCGTAACAGTATTTCTGTTCGGCTATTCTTGTGTATTGCCTCCCCTTGTAGACGATGTGTGCGGTACATATTCTAACAGTGGAAGAACATTCAAAACTGTTCATGCGTATTTATATGCTATATCATGGAAACTTTTGCAGTGTTCCCCTTCGTTTTCTACTACGAGGCTATTTCTTTCGGACGCATTGCCTACAATCACTGCTGTCACGGTGACAGCGGGGGTCGGCTGAGAACAGAGAATTAGTTTCCTGAGAGTCGTCCTGTGCCGACTATCAGTTCCTTCTTGGTCTTAGTTCCGCGATGCGGTCTGAAGGTGTAAGTGTCGATTTTTGCTATAGCACGAGGTATTAGCTTCATATTTCAGAGTCCGCACTCTGGGCAGCTCGTAATTTTTCTGATTTTTTGTGCACCTTGGATGCAGGTTCGTAGGAGAGCTTCTGTGAAGTTTGGAAAGTAGGAGAAAAGGTACTGGTGGAATTGAAGCTATGAGGAAGCTGGGTAGCTCAGTTCGTACAGCACTTGACTGCGAAAGACAATAGTCCCGAGTTCGAGTTTCGGTCCGGCAGTCAGTTTTAATCTGCCATGAAGTTTCAACATGCAAACCTGTTTATTGTTCTGACGAGATGGTAACGCTCGCACGTTTGTTTCACAGATCACACCATTATTAAAGCTGATTAGTTTCAGTCTATCCGTTATTTATTTCATGCTGACAGAAGTTACAAGCCGAATACAAATTCCAAAGAAATTTAAAGCATACAATCCTCAAAAATTCCGATACAAATTCATACCCAAAACCCTAGGAGAATAACCTCCAATTAAAGTTTGGCAGACCGTGGGTAGTTTTAGGACTATTTAAGTGCGGAGTAGCAATGACTATAGAAACGTGTTACTGAATATGTTTCATACCACAGTAGGCTGTTCAGTTGAAGAGCAGTGGACATCTTTTCACAAATATTGGACGGACACATAAATAATATTAAGGTAACATCGAATAAACCATGGGTAACAGAAGAAATACTTCAGTTGATCGCTGAAAGAAGGAAGTGCAAAAATGTTCGTGGTCATTCAGAGATACAGAATTACAAGGCTTAGCAATGAAATAAATAGGAAGTGCAGGGAAGCTAAAGCGAAATGGATGCACGAAAAATCTGAAGAAATCGAAAAATAAATGATTGTCGGAAGGCGGACTGAATCAGCATAAAAAAAAGGCGAAACAACCGTCGCCCCATTGTTAAACGCAGAGAAGAGACCGAATGAGTGGAAAGAGTGCATTGAAGGACCCTACGAGGGGAAGAAGAAAGAGGAGTAGACAGGGAAGAACAGCTGACCCAGTATTAGAATCAGAATTTAAAAAGAATTTTGGAATAGGATAGAAGGGACAGATAACATTACACCGAAATTTCCAAATCATTGGGTAGTGGCAACTATGTGACTATTCAAGTTGCTATGTGGCAAGTATGAAGCTGGCAAGACAGAATCAGACTTACGGCAAAATATCATGCACACAGTCCCGAAGACGGCTCATGCAGGTAAGTGAGAGACGTGTAGCAATGTCGGCTTCAGCTCATGCAACCAAACTGCTGACAAGAATTTTATTCAGAAGAAAGGGAAAGGAAGTTTTAGCTCTGTTTGATGACGATTGGTTTGGCTTTAGAGAAGGTAAAGACACCAGAGAGGCAATTCTGACTTCGCACTTGATAATGGAAACAAGACTTAAGAATCATCAAGACACGTTCATAGGACATGTCGACCTAGAAAAAGCGCATGAGAGTGTAAAATAGTCACAAGGTGTTCGAAATTCTGAGAGAAATACGTGTAAACTTTAAGGGAAGACGGCTAATATGCAATATGTCCAAGAATCAACAGGGGACTGGAAGACCAAGACAGAAGTGCTCGGATTACCGAGGGTGTAAGATTGGGATGAAGCTTTCCGCCTTTATTGCTCAGTTTATACATCGGAGCAGCGATGACATGAATGGGAATAAAATTCAGGATTAAAGGATATCTATGAATCTAAGAGTTACTGATGACGATGCAGTCTTCAGTGAAGGTGGAAAATTACAGCATCTGTTGAATGGAATGTGCATTCTGATGATTACACAATACGGATTTAGAGTAAAACGAAGAAAGGCGAAAGCAATGAAAAGTAACAGAAGTAGGAATAGGGAGAAGTTTGACATCAGAGTTGCTGATCGCGAACCACATGAAGTTAAAGAATTATGGAATACTGCTACCTCTGAAGTAAAATAACAAGCACATTATTAAATTTAAAAAGGGTGTTCCTGGCAACGGTAAGTCTGCTAGTGCAAAACGTAGGTATTAATTTGAGAAGTAAATTTCTAAGATTACGTTTGTAACAGAGCATTGTGAAGAGCATAAGAGAGTCCAAGCATTTGAGGTGTCGTGCCACTGAAGAATGTTGGAAATGAGGTGGAGGCGACAAATGAGGAGGTTCTCTGCAAAATCGGTGAAGAAAGAAACGTATGGAAATCACTGACAAGAAGAACGGACAGGATGACAGAACATTTCACAAATCGAGGAATAAATTTCAGGGTACTATAGGGAGCTGTAGAGAATAAAAAGTGTGGAGGAAGACTGATTGGAATGCGTCCAACAAATAACTGAGCACCTAGGTTACAAGTGCTACTCTGAGATGAAAAGGTTGGCATATGGGAAAACAATAAATCAATATTTTTTGTTACTTCTGACAGGCAAAGAATTACTTCAGACGTAACAAGTAGGCCCAAAATGCTACTTTGTATATCATACGAAATGAGATGGCTGGAGGACTGATAGCTATGCAGACAGAAAATCGGGATGAAACCTACACCGTTAAGGAGTTGCTAGCAATCATATCTGGATCCATAACCCTCATATCTGATTCCTTTTCTTATGATCGTTGACTTAATTTCACCAAAACGCAAGGTGGGTAGAGGGATCGTTGATTAGTTGTATGTAATGGTTAGACTACATACATTAAATTTCAATACTGAGGAAAGAAGGAACAAATGAGATCTAATGGTCCAGATTCCTCATTAGCCGATATTTGCGGAAGAAACAAGCTCGAAGTTCGTCAGTAATATACAGGTTATTCGTTTACCCAAAGAAGGAACTTTGATTTGGAGGACAGGATTATAGCAGAGGCAGTGATCTCTGTGACATAATGGAACTTAGCACGATTAGATGTGAGATAAAGAATTTTTGAGGATAAAGCCTTCTATATGACTTTATAACTTTATTAATTTATTTTCGTCTACTGTCATCATCGGCCCAACACTTGGAACTTGTTAAGCTAAGTCCAGTGAATGTGGTGAACGTGGAAACGTGAACTATGGCGATGTTGTTACTAAATGCGTCCAAACAGGACGAACGTACTGTTACTCTTCACTTCGCTGCCAAGGACAAACACCGCTAGACCCGCCCTGTAGCCCTGAGACTATAGCGACTTTGGTTCATTAAAAAAAGTACTTGAAGGATCGACGATTCCTGTTGGACGGATGAACCACAAGCAGTTACGGACTTCTTCACGTAGTAGGACACGGTATGTTACGGGATGGGTTCCTTCAATTTGCTCCGTCGCTGGGATGATTGCCTCAACGGTCAAGGCCTTTTCGCCTGATTCACATACCGACTCCGGACTGTACGGCCTTCGAACTGAAACTTTTTATCGATCCTTATATTGCGGAATCTATTGTCTTTTGCCTTAACACGTCCTGTCACCACGTCCGGTCTTCTTGGCAGTGTTTCCACACGTTCCTTTCATCACCTATTCATGTCTTGTCCCAGTCCACCTAGTTTTCAACAGCATTATGTGAAACAAGGATCAAACATTTCAGTTCTCTGGTTTTCCGTTTCTCCATATATTGCTCATAAGAACTCATAGATTTTATAGTACTTTCTCATCATAGCGTGGATTATATCGGTCGCTGTCCTGAATACCCACTACATTTTGTAGCTAGGAGAACGCTCAGTCCAATAGAAATTCAATATATGGCTGTAAGCCCATTCGAGAACTATGTTCAGGTCTTGTTCAGTGATCGTAGCCATACTTTTTGATTTAACCGACTGACAGAATCAGGAAGGAAGGCAAGTGATTACTGCCCCTTTACGTCTTCATCTACACACGTACTCTGCAAATCACATTTAAGTGCCTGGCAGAGGGCTCATTGAATTACCTTCAGAATAATTCTCTATTATTCCAGTCTCGTACAGTGCGCGGAAAAAATGAACATCTATACCTTTCCGTGCGAGCTCTGATTTCCCTTATTTTATTATGATGATCATTTCTTCCTATATAGGTCGGCGTCAACAAAATATTTTCGAATTCGGAGGAGGAAGTTGGTGATTGAAATTTCGTGAGAAGATCCCGCGGCAACGAAAAAAGGTCTTTGTTCTAATGATGTCCAACGCAAATTCCTGCCGGCCGGAGTGACCGAGCAGTTCTAGGTGCTACAGTCTGGAACCGCGTGACCTCTACGGTCGTAGGTTCGAATCCTGCCTCGGGCATGGATGTGTGTGATGTCCTTAGGTTAGTTAGATTTAAGTAGTTCTAAGTTCTAGGGGACTGATGACCTCAGAAGTTAAGTCCCATAATGCTCAGAGCCATTGGAACCATATTTGAACCCAAATTCCTTATCATACTAGACCGCAAGATCATTAGAGATGGGGCGCAATCTTTGAATAGGCATGGATATAGAAGGAAATCATGTGCGTAGTTTCCAAGGGAACCATTCCTTTATTCATCTTTTGCAAGTGAAAGCTTTTCTTTTTTGAGCTAGTCTCTAGTTCATCTTCCACAGTTACAGCGTTCCGTCCTATTCATTACAATTTCTGCGTTAGTTCTTAGCATCTTTCATGGTTTTGATCTCCAGCTAAGGGAGTTCATAGGAAGGGGCACCTGACCCCCCTCACCTTACAGTGTAGTAAGTACCCTTAGTGTCTGTCATCAAGCATGACATGGACAGGCGTGAATCGGTGGGTTTGAAATCTTATGGGACTTAACTACCAAGGTCATCAGTCCCTAAGCTTACACACTACTTAACCTAAATTACTCTAAGGACAAAGACACACACCCATGCCGGAGGGAGGACTCGAACCTCCGCCTGGACCAGCCGCACAGTCCATGACTGAAGCGCCCCAGACCGCTCGGTTAATCGCGCACGGCAGGCGTGAATCGAACGCTTTAGTACTGCTTGATTTCAGCAAGGCTTTCTATAGTGCTGATTTCTATACAAGCAACAAGAGAATTTCTAAAACAGCGCAATAATTTGTTTCCACAGATACCACAAAAACATGTGTCAGCAAGCCGCCTGTGGGCCGAAGAAGCCATCAATGAAACATGGGCTTTCTTGAATCGCACAGTGTTCAATCCATGGTCCATTGCCTTGTTCACTGATGTTTTTTCCTGTCGTATTTAGTATGTACTATTAATTGGCGAATCGGCTACTTTGGAAGACGAGAAGTCATGCTCAAGAATATGAAACGTGGAGTGCGATGGCAGGAGAGTCGCCGATTGAAATAACATTTTGATGAGAAAGTCGAGGCATACTGTCAACTACCGCAGTGGACCGTCTTGGCGGTTGCCGAATTTCGGCAGCTGCGCCGACTGGTCTCGTCAGGCGAGCCACTCGCAACGCAGAGGTGCCCTGTTCCGCGGTTGGCCGACCGCGCTTTCTCCGCCGATTCCTGCTCACTCGGCTGCGATGCGGTGATTGATTTTTGTCTTCTGGAAAGGTCACCGGCTCAGCTGTCAGACGCATACTGCATTTAACCTGTTGAAAATCGGAACTTTCACTCTGATCTCTCTCCCCCATCACGTCGCAGCTCTGTTCTGCGGAGCAGAAAGTATCCCCCGCGCATGTGAGTGCAGGGGAGTGGTCGCATTGTGGATCCGACATACTCATTCGCAACGGCACTGCAGGAATAGCAAGAAGAAGGAGGCGCCGCACTACTAAACGTATGAAACGTATGATCCCCTCGGTATTTTTGTGTCTACGTTTTAAGGTATCGTAGGTACCTTTCCGTCTCTGTTTCAATTGTGCCGTATGCTAACCTGGGACATTTCTTACTGAACATAGAAAGTGATATATATGTCTGTGTGTCAGTGTGCCATTTAATGTCGGCTTATCTTACATTTTTTAGAATATTTGAAATCAAAAAATGGTTCAAATGGTTCTGAGCCCTATGGGACTTAACGTCTGAGGTCATCAGTCCCCTAGAATTAGAACTACTTAAACCTAACTAACCTAAAGAGATCACACACATCCATGCCCGAGGCAGGATTCGAAAAATGGTTCAAATGGCTCTGAGCACTATGGGACTTAACATCTGTGGTCATCAGTCCCCTAGAACTTAGAACTACTTAAACCTAACTAACCTAAGGACATCACACACATCCAAACCCGAGGCAGGATTCGAACCTGCGACCGTAGCAGCCGCGCGATTCTGGACTGAAGCGCCTAGAACCGCTCGCTCACAGCGGCCGGCTATTTTCAATGAAAAATTGGACGAAAATAAACGGTAAATATACTAAGTATCGAGTTCAAGAATATCGGTGTAGTGTACTTCCGTATCGTCATCCAAAGTATACTGGAAAATTACGTTGTGTTGGCAGTTTTGGAATTTATATTCCTTACCTCAATTTACAAAAACGTTAATCGCTGATCCAAACAATCGTTAGATTCTATACGTGTCTCTTCAAGAGCTGTGGGCTGTAACTGCCAAAAATTTGTGCAATTCCACCTAAACAAAACGTAGTCCCTCCACCTCTATTGCCAGACTATTTTTTAGGAAACTATTTTCAATGATAAAATATCTGACAGAAATTACTATATAAAATTTTAAACACAGAAATTTTGTTCCAATATCTATTCGAAATTTTACGACTGTTGCCATGTGGTAACAACATGCATATGGCGATATGATTTCCAGAAAATTCACAATATTTTTATTTGCTTATATTTATAAACTATTTTATGAAAGCCATATGTGTGGTTCTTATTAACAACAAACCAATGGAAAAAGTTATTTAAAAAATATTTTTTTATTTTATTAATAGATTTTCATAATTTCTTTATACATTCTATCCAGAAGTTTGATAGCTCATATCCTCAAACATGCTCGAATTTCAAAGAAGGATTCTTACTTGCTGCGAAACGTAAATGCACTTTGCATTTCACACACTTCACTGTTCAATTGCATGATGGAACCTTGCAGCAACCTTTCATATCCGTTATAGGCGAAGGTAATGTGCAATCCAGTCGTTTGCCTTTCTCAGGTAATACAGCAGCGGCTCCTTTCTTCTTCTTTGCTGTATAGAAGTTCTCAATAGATCTGCTTCTAGGTCTTCTTTGGATTATTGCCTCACTTTTCTCCTGGAAGAACTAACGTCTACCTATGCCCTTCCTGAACTCGACTAAAGCTAGTACTTTTCCGAAGCATTTCACTTAATAGTGCATCTCTTCTGCAAAGAAACCAAGTACCCACTACGATCAGTACATGAAAAGGTATTCTGTAGCACATGTTTTTTAATTTCTTCGTATCTGGATCCTATCACTGATTTCACAGGATTTACATCTCCCATGAACTGGTTATGATGTACAAGCGTTCAGGGACGAATCGCCGTGACTTGTTTCTTCAATGTCTTATCGTATCTATCTACCTCAGTCATTGAGTTTGTTCACAAAAAATTGCTGATCAGTGCCACAAATCTGTTGTCGTGCCACTTTACTTTGGATAAATGTATATTTCCCATGGAACACTCTTTTTCATCTTTTTCAGTCCTTCGAAATCTTGTCGTTCCACTGACACTGTCAAACACACATCCCTTAAAACGCTTGGATCGAACGGCACCTAGGCTGTAAGTTCTTTTTTCTGCTGTATCCATTTGCAAATCCAAACTATAGAATCAGTTCTCAAAAAGTATTTTAGAATTTTTGTGCTCTGGTATTACACTAGTGAGTATTAGCAGAACATTTCTAATGGCATCTGCGTCACAAAGATGTTCATTTTCTCTACTGTTGCCAGTACGCAGTTCAAAGTTGTTCACTAATCAGTTGACATACCTTTGGTTTTTCTGGACTGTACTGTTTCATTCAGCGACGTCCTTTGAACCCTGAATCATCAAGGATTTTTTGGAACAGATAACGATGTCAACATTTCGTTTACAGGAAACGTATGAAAACATTCTTTTTGACGTCATACGTAAGAGAGTGTATAACGATTCCAGGTCATTTTGGCATGTGTAGTTCTTCCCGGTATTGTTTGCAGCTGTATGAAAGCGGAAGCTATCTATTTGCCTTTCGAACACTCATTTGTTCTTCGGCAAAAATGACATTTCGATGTGGTATATTGTTTTCGTCTAGGTCTTCTTCTTCCTCTCTCTTCTTCCTTTACTTCCTCTTCTCTATCGCCCTCAGCATCAGAAACAACTATGTTACCAGTTCCAGAATCAGGACCAACGCTCTTGTCTTCTTCGTCACCTGCCGATAATTCCTCGCTGTCAGTGTCATCCGTTTCTGAGTCGTCGTTTTGTTCAGGAATAATTCTAATTTTGTTACAGAAATAGTAAACAGCCAATCAGTTCAAAACAGATGATTTACTTAAACCCTTTTCCCATGGTTTCAACGTTTATAAAACCGTCTTATTCAAAAGGAAATGCTGAGAACTGAATTCCATGTTATGGTAGAGGTACGTTAAAATATAGCCGAAAAGCGTCAGGAAGATATGAATTTTCACCTCCATAATAATTAAAACATGCACAGCGTAGTTGTTGTCAGTTGGTTGTCATTGGTACCTCACCCATGTAGACATATTGAACTAATCGCAATGCGCCCAAATGACAACAACAACGTTTTGCATGTTTATTATGGAGGTAAATATTATATCTGATTCACGTATTTCGGATAAATTTTAACGTACCTGTGCCACAAAATGTAATCCAACTGACAAAACTTCTTTCTCAAGAAGACGTTTCTATAAAGGTTTCAATTGACTGGCTGTTTACTATTTCTACGATACTATTTTATCTTATGGTTCCTGGTCCATCCATGTACAAAATTTTAAAATATTCCTAAATGGCGCAGAAGACCTACCCCCAAGAAAGTATCAAGCTGGAATTGATGCTATTTCAAAAATATAAAAGTAATAGTCAGCAATGCATTGAATATGCCACTACTCTAAAAGCTTTATGCACAACAGCAAGATCATAGCAACAAATCGAAAATATTGCTTAATCATTTATCGTTCAGTTCCAGAAACTTGAAAAAATAATCCGATCCTCTATTAAGCATCATTTTACATGCTTTATAAATGTAATTTCCTCAGATTTGACTAATCACTCTTTCAGCTGCTTCCGTGTGCGTTTACATACAGTCAACCTTAAACAGTATTATCGATTTTTGAATACTCTGCCAACATAACGACAGTAAACACAGTCTAGCTTCACGTAGCTAGACTGTGTGAGTTGCTAAACAGTAACAGTATGCATATACGAGTGTTTTTTAACGCCATACTTGGATTTACGGTTTGTTGTCGAGTGGCAACATGACGCAAAATGTAGTCGCTAGGGTGTGCTTGTACTCAAAATGTTGGCTTGGTTTAACCGCGCAGACATTTCAAAACTTATACCAAATAACCTCAAGGTTGTGAAGGGGCCTGAAGCATCAAATATAGGACACATTTTTCTTAACTCTTCATCCAGTGATAACACAGAGCTTCAAAACACTGAGAGCCCACACCTACTGCCAGCCACCTGCGACACTGATCTACGTGTCAGTCATATTTTTAAGTAACAACATAAACGTAAGGAATTCAAGAACTCTGTTCACTTTAAAAGAAAGGGAACCCAGTACGTTCAATCGCAAAAAAAGGAAACACTGTTTACTTATTGCCGTAAAAAAAGAGTCAACAGCAACTATTTATCACATTGATGCTGAAAAGAGACCAGCAACTCTACAAAAGTGCTGGAAGTGGTTTTCACGTAAAGTGCACTACACCTGTAATCTATAAACAGAGACGTACTCCACTCAGGAATTCTGACGCAGTTGGAGCAGCTGGATGCTCAGTAACTGTAGAATTATTCGTATCTAACCTGTTACGCAGGCGATATTTCGTGATTTCAAGAAATGTAAGACAAAAATATTAGAAATAGAAAGGTATGGAGGACGGCATAAAGCCAGTATAAAAACAATGCTCCATATATATTCATTTAAACGCTGCAGAGTAAACAGCTCTGCAGTCGTTTCAAATTACTCTGCATTGTACGTCAGAGGGGGAAGCTTGGTAAGAAGAGACTACATTTTGTTGAGCACTGAAAGCAACGTTTTCAAACTACGGTTTAATGCTGTGGTGACAACTTTCATGCGCTATAACGTCCCCATATATCTGTCAGCACTCACTTTAAAAGGTTTCCATCGATTGTTCACGCCGTCATAACGAAGTTAAGAGACACGAACTTCATCTTTATAGGCAATCTCTCCTGTACATCGTATAGTTATCCTTCTTTCACGACCTCCACTACATATTGGACGTTTAGCGGCAGAATCACAAATCTGAGGTGGAGTAGAGATCAGGAAACTAAACCTTCCTAAAATGAGACTTCATTATCAGAATGTTGAATGCATTGGTGTATGGCTGTGATAAGAGAATGGCTTGAAACAGACTCCGAAGCAAATACCTCTAAAAGAAAATCCTTAAAGAGCTGAACGAACAATTTGGAGGTCTCGCAATTTTTCGAAGAGTTTGACAGCGAAAAATACAGGAGAGATACTCGAATCTGAATAACTAAATATAATAGTAATGAAACGTCCCCTTTGAACAATTATAAATGACTGTGCTTAAACTGACACACAATATTTTTTTGCGCAACGCAATCTGACTTTCAATAATCCCTACAAAAGAATGGCCCTGACTAACATTAACCTATACCTTTCACAAATCGCTTACCTCACAAAAATCTTCGTTACTCGAACTACTGCAATACAGCGAGTGCCACTACTGCCAGCTAAATAAAAGATTCAAACTACGGAAGGCACTAACTGCTGATAGGCATAGTTAGCATATGAAAGATTTTAATAGAGAATAAACAATGTATTTAGCTTAACAGTCATAATATATATAGCAGTTCATGACATCCAGTCTTACAAATTTCAAAACTCCGCCATTTCTCTCCCCACATCCACCACTGCTGGCGGCTCACCTCCAACTGCGCAACGCTACGCGCTGTTAACGTCCAGCTGCCCAATACTACAATGGCAGACAACAATGCAAACCAGCCACAGACTCCACATAGCACAGCCAGTGATTTTCATAAAGAGCGCTACATGGCGTTACCAATGAAGAAAACCTAAACAGCCTACTTACAGTAAAATTGAGCAGAATAGATCAAACTGCAGCGGGTTGCAGTGGCGACAACATGATAATGATGGCGATGATAACTGTGATAATGATCTTACTTTATCTTTCTTACTTTATCCAACTGATTATATCTAATAGATCCTCTAGTGTCATGTGAAATACTGGTAGATGCCTACTAAGTGTTCCAAATTTTGTCTTCTGAGAAGGTTCTTTCCTCAACTCTTCTACATCATATCGTTTAACATCACATTAGGCACTTTCTTTTAAATATTACTATTGTTTCCAGAATAAGATATCATTACTATTTTTGTATAACACAGCTTTGAAATACTACTATATTCTTCTCCAGTTTTCCTTGATCAAGGTTGCAGTTCGATACGTCCAAAGGTCTGAACTTCCAGATTTATTGTTTCAGAAATATAGTTTTTGGATAGCAACTAAAATTTTTGTACTAGGATTGTTCATTCCATTTAACTGTTTGGGAGAGAATACCTGTAGCCTTGGTAATTTTGTATTTATGTATTGTTAGTTGCTATTTTATTGCTAGTCCTAATTTTCCATTTATTTTCTCTCTTTGGTTCCTATAGTTGGCACGCATACGTCTTTCTCGAAATCCCACTTTCTCTTCCTGATTTGACAATTACTCAGCACAGTTCTCAGATTTTTTTTATCAAACAAGCAAAGACAAGAGGAGTTTGAGCAGTTTTTGGCGCTTCAGGAAGTGTTTCGTTTATTTTCATGAACTACCAAAAATTCGTTATTAGTTATTTCTCTGTTATTGCTGGCGCTGTTATTTCCTTTCCTTAAACATTTCACCGAGAAAATGGAACGTGACCGATTCGTAGCTAAGTGAGTACCAATGCCAGAACGCCGAAGAAAGTCAACGAAATGCGTGTTTATTTCACGTAGCAGGGAAAAGTGACTGTTGCGAAAAGAGAGTCAGCGAAAGAGGGCCGCGGACTCTTGAGGGTACGATAGGGCAGAGCAGGGCCGGCCAGGAGGGCCCGCAGCGGTCACGAAGCAGATCGCCTTGCCCCGCCGCGGCGGGCACGACACGTGCTGTGCAACCGGGCGGGGCACTCCCCAAAGCCGACTCACCGTCCCGTAGTGCGTAGTACTGTCCTCTTACCGACATCGTTTAAGGCCCTTATTGAATAAAACCAATTGAAATTTACCTCTGTTGACTCACATCTCTAGACCCTACAGCTGCGTCCTTTTTTTAGATATATTAAGTTACTAGCAATCAGGATACTTAAATCAGATATGACGGTACTTTCTGGGGGCCTACAATAATCGAACTCGCAAGCTGTTACATTTTTATACATTTAAAATTATGGGCTGTCTTACTTTATTCCTGATTCGTAAATCGGAGTCAGTCATAGAAAGAATGAAATTTTCTATAAGTGAACTCTTAAAACAACCTTCTCCTTATGCTCGGAAACAGGAGACACTGTAACATGTAACTTGTAAGAGTGAGGAGAACGAACCACTCGCCTCATTAGAAAGTAACTTACTAGACAGCGCTATATCTATGACCTTAAAAGGAAGTTTAACTGTTGAATCACAAACAGATTTCAGGTATTGTGGAAGGTAACGGTTTTGTAGTAATGTTCAAGCATTAGGTTTCTAAACTGAAACAAAATATATCTACAGGAAGGCCCTGGACGTAAAGTTTCGGTTTTCACGTAACTGCGATTTAATTATTTGTGATATCCCCCAAGGTTCCATTTCCGTTCCCTTGTTTCTTATTATGTATAATATTTATGTTCCTATTGTATATACTACTTATGACCCTCCATGTGTGACAATGCTAAGCTAAATGGCGATGGTATAGCGTACACAAGGTTAAAAGGACAGTGCTCGGAAACTCGCACTCAGGTGATTCACATGAGCAGGTTTCCGACATAATTGTGGTCACACGACGGATATTAACATACTACGAATGTTGAGTGGTAGTGGGAGCTAGACACAAGGGTACCCCTTTTCGGAAATCGTTAGGGGATTCAGTAGTCCGTGATCCACAGCGTCAAGGCTGTGTCCAAAATATCAAATTCCAGTCGTTATCCCTCACCATGAACAACGCAGTGGCGGATGACCTTCATTTGACGACCGAGACTAGAGACAAGCAACACTTCGTGAAATAAAGGCAGAAATCATGTCTAACGTACGACGAACGTACCCGCTTGGACAGCGCGGCAAAATTTTGTGTTGATGAGCTATGGTAGCAGACCAAGGACGCGAGTGCCTTTGCTTAACAGCACGGCATCGCCTGCGGTGCCCCTTCCGGGCTCGTGACCATAAAGGTTGGACCGTAGGAGACTGGAAAACCGTGGCCTAGTTAGTTGAGTCCCGATTTCAGTTGCTGAGCTAAGCGCTGATAGTAGGGTTCGAGTGTGTCGCCAGCAAGGCACTCTGCAACCTTTTGGTGGCTCCATGATTGTGTGGGCTGTGTTTACGTGGAATGGACTGGTTCCTCTGGCCCAGCTGAACCGATTACTGACTAGAAGTTGTTCCGTTCCTCTACTCGGAGATCATTTGCTGCCATTCATGGAATATGCAGTGCGGATATACCTAAAAAATCTTTCATCAGTAAGGTGAGTGTTATTAGATAAAGACGACGTAATAATAAAAAAAATTAAATCTTTCTTTCAATTCTTACTTACGTTCCATAATGTCGTAGTGTATCACTCGAGCTAAGGTCCGCCCCTGGTAGCTGAGTGGTCAGCATGACGGAATGTCATACCTAACGGCCCGGGTTCGATTCCCGGCTGGGTCGGAGATTTTGTCCGCTCAAGGACTGGATGTTGTGTTGTCCTTATCATCAGCATCTCAGCCCCATCGACACGCAAGTCGGCGAAGTGGCGTCAACTCGGAAGACTTGCACTGGGCGACCGGTCTATCCGACGGGAGGTCCTAGCGACACGGCATTTATTTTACTCAAGCTGAGGTAAAATTATTTGAATCTAAAATTGTATATTGAATACTTCGCTAGTCAAGAAAACCCTGCAGAAGACTGCTCAGTGAGTTGGGTATCTTCGTTGGTTACTTCTTATCTGTGTTTTATTCCATTATGACGTTTTTAGATATGTAACACAACACTTTTCCAATCACATTCGTTACTGTACTGTTAACTAGAACAAGATATGTGGTGTCACCGCCAGACACCACACTTGCTAGGTGGTAGCTTAAATCGGCCGCCACCACAAGGCAGGTCTAGAGAGACTGTCTAGCACTCGCCCCAGTTGTACGACGACGTTGCTAGCGACTACACTGACGAAGCCTTTCTCTCATTTGCCGAGAGACAGTTAGAATAGCCTTCAGCTAAGTTAATGGCTACGACCTAGCAAGGCGCCATTAGTTACTTCATGAATCTAAAGAGTCTCACTTGTATCATCAAGAATGCTGTATACCAAAGGACGATATAAAAGTTAAGTGTTCTAGTAGCTACGTTCTTTTCTTTATCACATTCATCACGTATCCTGTTCCAGACTTCGCGCCAGTCGGCGTGTGTGTACGTGTGCCCTCTCGGCTACCCGTCTCTGTGGACTGGCTGCCTTGTCAGTCCACTACAAGATACATAAAATATTAAAGATGCTTTCTGCAGTCCATCGAAGTTCTCCACTGCTCAGTGAAATTATTTTTCAGTTACGTGGTAGAAACAGTAAGAAGTGCATGTACTACGATAGGTCCTACCATCCTGCCCCTTTCTCTTGTCACTGTTTTCTGTTAATTTCTTTTCGCGCCGATTCTGTGAAGAACCTCCTCATTACAAGCCTTATCAATCCACCTAATTTTCAACATTCTTTAGTAGCATCACATCTCAAGTGTTCGACCCTCTTTTGTTCCGGTTTTCCCAAAATCCATGTTTCACTACCATCCAATGCTGTCCTCCAAATGTACATTCTCAGAAATTCCTTCCTCAAATTAAGACCTATGTAAGTAGACATCTGTTGGTCAGAAACGCCCTTTCTGCCAGAGATAGTTTGCCTTTTATGTCCTCTTTGCTGCATTCACCATGGGTTATTTTGCTGCCTAAACAGCGGAATTACTTAACTTCATCTACTTCCAAATCATCAATCCTGATGACAAGATTCTCGCTGTTCTCATTTTACTACTTCTCAATAGATTCGTCTTTCGTCGATTTACTCTCAACCTATATTCTGCACTTATTACACTGTTCATTCCATTCAGCAGGTCCTGTAATTCTTCTACGCTTTCACTGAGGATAACAATATTATCAGCGAATCTTATCATCAATATCCTTTCACCCTGAATTTTATTTGCACTCGTGAACTTTTCTTTTATTTCCATCATTGCTTCTTCGTTGCACAGATTGAATAGTAGGGGCGAAAGAATACAACCCTGTCTTAGACCCTTTCAAATCCGAGCACTTCGTTCTTGGTCGTCCACTCCTATTATTTCATCTTGAGTCTTGCACATATTGCATGTTACCCGTCTCTCCCTATAGCTTACCCCTATTTTTCTCAGAATTTCGACCATTTTGCACCATTTTACATTGGCGAACGTTTTTTCCCGGTTGGCAAATCCTATGAACGTGTCTTTATTTTTCTTTAGTCTTGGTTCATTGGAGTAAACATAGAGTAAACTTGTTATCGAGTAGCTCATGAAATAGCCTAGCACTCTCGACGAAATACGTATATGTACTTTTGATACTGTACGTTGGCTTTTTATCTAACAAAACTGCAGACGAGTTCTCCAACAAAGCTGCTTCATCCGGAGTCTTCTTAGATATTCTGTTACCTTTCACTGACTTCTTATGTTAAGTTAAAATGGAAGTCAGATGGCATTGGGAAAAGGAATGGAAAACATCATTAGTAAATAATGGAAAATATTATAGCTTTATACAACGCTACGTGGTTGCACAACATATCTGTAAACCGCAGAGCGTAGTATTTAATGACGGCAGTTTTCTTTTTCATTTATTTCGTCTATAACTCATAAATACTTACTCTTTTGATTGAAACAACGCAGCTGTGGTTGAAATTTAATATTCGCCTGCCCAATTTACGAACAACACAGAGAACAATACTGCAGTCACAAATCCGCAATCTTAGGGTTCTTAGGGTTCCACTCCCAATAAACGTTACTATTCTTCCAATAAGGAACGATAGAGCAGTAGTTCGATGTGTGACAAGATTATTTTAATGAGGAATTTCGAAATATGGCCACACAACTACAGAAGAGATGCAACCACAATTTTATTTAAGAAACTATTTACATATCAAAGAGTAGAGGAGACTAGGGCCATTTGTAACACTTCTCAGTCTTTTGCGTCTGTGCCACTCATTTGAAAATACAAAATTTTGTGCTTTTCTGAAAATGTGTCCCTAGAGACACATAATTATTTGCGATAAAATGATATTTTCACACACTTTGCTAATTTATTCGGAGAAATATGTAGTGTTACAATCGACCACGCTTCGTGCTCAGTTGTAACACGGATGCAGGTCAATTGTAACATATATTTAAAGTTACAAACTTAACCAATAAGAATGTGATAATTTAATGACGATGCAGGTTTCAGACGACATAAATAAAAATTGTGACGGACAGATGTAATATAATGCAATTGAAACGATACATTACAACAAACATTTATGAACTGAAAAAATGATCTTACATTATCATTTCTTCCTTCGAATCACATTGTAATTACATTGAGATACGTAGTTAAATTGTTATAATTTTCAGGTTCTTTGTATCGTTTTTACTGCTTTTCTTTCTTGTATTTTTGTTCTTTGTTTGCTTCTTCTGCTGTAGATCTAACAGTTTTTACTTTCAGTGGTGCTTGTTACGATAAAACTTATTAACTCCTGCCTTCCTTAGTACTTCGGAACATTCTCAAAATTCACTTTGGTATGAGTTCAGGGGGAAAAAATGTTGGTTTATTCTCGGATCTCTGTGCAAGATTATTGTCAGTTGAAGATCCAGGAGCAGCGTTAGTGCTATTTGAATGTCCAGAAGCACCTTTCTGTCTTTAGTTGGAATCACGTGCTTCACGAAGTGTTTTGTGTGGGCGAGTAGATCTTCATTTTTCTTCCAGCCGGAGTTATTGGCTATTCCAACACAGCATTCGGGACCTCCTCGAATAAAATAATCATGAAAATTTTTTTTTGAAAATATGAAAACGGCCGGAGCATGATAACCAAACGTATGATCGCAAAACACATCGTACTGTTGACGTCATGCCACCAACTTATTTATTCTTACGCTGTTAGTATTTTAGATGGGGACTGTACGGTTGTAACATCAGTTTCGTCGGCATTGTAAATTTTATGGGACTCAAACTTTTGTTCGTCAAACACTTTTGAAAGATAGTCGTAAAACGTTTCGACAATTTGTTTGTTAAGACCGGTAGCTATAACGAGACTCGCAGCACCTGGTTGCCGTATGAATAAGGATGAATGCCTTTCCAAAACCCAATTTAACCGTTCTTCGCCATTTCCTTCTCATTCCATGTAGGCACACTGGTACGCAAAACGACGCAAGTTGCAGGGTGATAATTCGTAAAATAAATATGCAGCTTGTTTCACATATGGCACAATCGTTGTTCTTCGACACGAAACACAGACTGTGAGGTTTCTAACCGATTTTTGGGTGACGTGTTTATTCTTTTTTTGATAAAATCTATGTAAGTACACGTTACACATATTAAACCTATTTCCAACATTTCCAATACTTTTCTCTGAGCTGGTAACTTCTCTCTTCGATAAGTGATTGGGCTCCAGTAGTTTTAATTCGATTTCTTGCCATCCTGAAAGTGCAGAATACTTGATTGCACACGTATTATGTTATTGACCAAATTTACCATAAAATTTTAAAAGTATTCACTAGTCTCACGATTTCGGCAGCGGGACGATTGTAACATACTAGAATCGCCCCCAGTTCCAGTATTACAAATGTTCCCGAGTCGCATTCAAAACATTAAAATGTCACCGCGCTGGCTTGTCTAGAATAGTTCTTTCCTTACTGTAAATGTTCTGAGGAAACTATATATAACCCAGATACAATTTCTTTTGAACTTACTTACGTTCAGTGATGTTGGAGGGAAAATTCAAGAGACAAAAATAAAACTTTTGACGGGAAAAACAAATTCCTATTACTAAAACACGAGACTCGCGACTGAAATCACTCTATTTATCTACAAAGATGGAGCATGTAGGATGGCACAGCGCTGTGACTGGCGATAAACTCAGTTACCAATATCACCCGCGAAATCAGAACTGTTAAAATTGGCCCGTGTTACTTTTGCCTCCCCCCCCCCCCCCCACCGGTGTCTCCCAGTGACTTTTGAAACGACATTTTTTGTATTCTTTTACTTCAGTGCTTAGAAATTAATCTTACCTTTGTTTATCCAATAGTGAAGAAACAGTGTTTAGTTGTGTTAGTGAGATATGTTCAAGTCTATGTTAGGGAACTTATAGTTGTAACTGCTAGTTACTAAATAGTGCACTCACGCATAAGGACAAATAAATGAAAAAAAGTATCCATTTACTGGAGGACGGGCTTCTCCTAAGCTGAGCATACTGAAACGTTTCGGAAACGTTTCCACGGCGCATTGAACCTTACTGCAGACGTTGTCTCGTCAACACAAAGTTTCTCAAGATAATAGCAGAAATTTTGTCTGAACATAATGACGTATATAAAGCAACAACTTGTCTATTCAAATTAAAAGACGTGACTGTGATGTACGTTTACGAGGCAAAAACGAATCTCTGTGTTAATGAACAGCTCATTGACTTAAAGACTACATGTGAAACAAACTCAGAGAATTGCTCTGGACTCGTGAATTGGAGAGGCCGGCTGCAGAACTCCGCTTCAAAATTTGCGCCGCTACAGGGCACGCTGGTTTCAGTAGTCCTACATTTGGGGAAGTAGCGGTTCTACTTCCTTTCATTGTAGGCTAATGATAGAGGGGCAACTGGTGACGTTTCTTTGTTGTCAAGCTAAGATGTGGCACTTCTTAGCGGCAGGGCAGTGTTAGATTCTAGCTGTAATAGATAACTGTGGTTTCAGTCGAACATACTCCACTGCGTTCCCTTGATTACGATAAGTGGCATGTGATTTTCTCTGAAAAAGTAACATGCTTACGCATGTGTGTGGATTCTCATATTGTATCATCCTATGGCTTTTGGTCAAACAGATTAAAAGATTTGAATGAAATCAATAAGAGCCTAAGCAGACATGGCTAATGAATAACGTCTGACTTGTGTTATCAGATATGGGTTTTTCTGTATGGAATCGGTCATCAGGAGGGTTGAAATCAGAAGTACAGTAGAGAAGTCCAATCAACCATATCTCCAGTGTGAAAAGGGGGCAGGTGCCTGCAGTAAAAACAATTTGATAAACGTAATATTGTCGATGAAAGATTGAGTATAAAGTGTTGTCGATGACGAGGTCGTTAGAGACTGGCAGTGATAAAGATTTAAATACCACCTCGAAAAAATCTGGCTGCAACCTTCCGATGCGACACATTTTCCCCAACTACGGGTGACTTGATGCTGACCTTTGTAGCAGAATTATGCATTTTGACTGTTCAAAGAACATTCGGCCTCTAAAACCACCACTTCTGCAGCGCAATGATTTCTGTATTTATGGAAAGACGAAGAAGTCATTGGGTGACGTGTCAGGGGATACGAGAGCTGGGGAAAGATTTAATATACTAAAAGAAGCAGCATACGTGATAGTGTCCTTTGCAGAATGAGCTGCTCTGTTGTCTTGGAGTAGTGAATGCCTCTTGGACTGCGTCCTGGAACGCTTTGTCTCGACAGCTTCCAGTAAACTCTTCAGGAGATATCACTAGGTGCTCCTGTGGCGGGCAGTCCCTCAGGAACATTATCTGTTAGCATCAAATCAAGAAAATCCGAATAGAAGAACCACTCAGCATCACCTTGTCAACGACGATTGGGTCTTAACCTTTTCCGGTAACGGTGAATTCACATGTGTACGGTAGTTTCTCTGCAGAATGGTCTTGGGATCATTGTGACCTCGTCCGTAGCTGTTAGCTGGCCAAATAAGTCATCTGTATAGACACAGCTTCAACAATCCCGCTGAAGCTTCTGTTCGGTGAGCTTTTCAATATGTGTAGCAGGCGAACGTTAACATGAATAAAAAGTGCAAAATGTTGAAAACAAATCCACGAATCATTTTCACCTTTTCCACTATCGCCTCGACTGTTATACTCAGCTCTTCAAGAACCATGGGCTACACTTCTCTTGCGATTTCCGGTTCTTCATAGGGAGATGGTCTGCAATTTCGTTCTTCGCATTCATTCTTGTCTGACCAAACCGGAAGCGTATGCGACACCTGGCTTCTGTGTCATTTGATAGTGCATTGTTGCCGTACATTTTCACAAACTCGGGGCGGATTACTGCAATACTGGTCCCTTCAGATGCAGAAGACCGATTGCCACAGAATCATTCATTAATAATGGCCGGTTTCGATCTGACTACCAGGTCATCCTCAGATATAAGTTGGAAAAGGAAGAACGACCCGCGCCAGGTAGGATCTGAAGATGATCTCCCACGCATACTAAAACCGGTCATCACTAACAAACATCCATTCTAAAGTAAAATTAAGAGGTGGCATTTCTGTAGGTTTTGAAATTAAAACTGGAGTCAGGCAGGGGTATGGTCTCTACACGGTGCTCGTAAATTGTGTCCTAGAAAAAATCGTAAGTGAATTGAGAATATCATTAGAAGGAAGCCAATTAAGTAAGGTTACAAAAGGGGCGACCTGCAAATAACCTATTTTAAGAAAATTAAACGCCTATAGCCATCTTTATGATCTTACTTATTGTGTAGCTACCAGTTTCAGGAAGTAGTTGATGCTGAAGGGGTTAACACTATCCATATATACATCGCGTCAGTGGCCAACATAACTGGCTTACGCAGACTAATTACAAACTTTGGTGTCAGTACTCCATCCATCTTCTGCCGACCAGTAACGTTGGCCACTCATGCAGTGTACATATGGATCTTGCTAACCCCTTCAGCATGAACTAAGGTCTGAAGACAGCGCACTGAAGTGCCGAAGCTGGTAGGCTCCAAATGGCTCTGAGCACTATGGGACTTAACTTCTAAGGTCATCAGTCCCCTAGAACTTAGAACTACTTAAACCTAACTAACCTAAGGACATCACACACATCTATGCCCGAGGCAGGATTCGAACCTGCGACCGTTGCGGTCGCGCGGTTCAAGACTGTAGCGCCTTTAACCGCTTGGCCACAACGGCCGGCGAAGCTGGTAGCTTCACAATAAATAAGATCTTAAGGACGGCTGTAGGCATTTAATTTTCGTACAATAGGGAACGTCCGTGTCCCCCAGACTTCCAGTCAAAATTATGGACATACAGAAACTTGCAAAAAAACTGTACATCGTTTGCAGACGACTTGGCTGTTTAGTCGGAATTTAAGGAACCATTCAGTGGAGAGAAAGAATTGCTCAAAGGGCAACTTAGAAATTAATTCTCCTTAGAGAAAACATAATTTATGGCAAACATTAAGGTAGCCTCCAAGATAATAGAAACTAAATATGGAAAAATTGAGAGAACTAACACATATAGATCTCTAGGACAAGTCATTGCGGAAAACATTACGGATAACGAAGCACTTAAAGTAAGAGTTAATAATATGAAAAAAGCGTACTAACTCACTAAAGACGTATATAATGAGAAATTTAAAAAAAGTTCTTTTTATTCTTCAGTCTCATTTGCACATTTTTGAGTAAATGACATGTTTCGGTCCCTCTAGATTGTCTTTATATCTTTGTAGTTGCGTCAGCAGTCCATCGTGGTAGATTTGAAGATGATCCAGAGAGATCGGGTCATATAATGTATTAAAAGTGTGCAGCTCAGACTGAAGAACGAATGAGAATTGATTAAAATATCAGTATAATTGGTGTTCTCTGTAAACGACTATGCCTGCTGTAGTACCCCTAAATGTAAATACCCCCAAATGCAAAACTTAGACACTACTCTACAGCACTTTATGCAGCACGATGTTTAAACAAAAAGGATATGATGGAAATACTGGAAATCACAGAACGAAAAATACTAAAGGAAATTTTTGGGCCAGTTGAAGAGCAATCACAACACAGAAGACTTCTAATAGCGAACTCTGTAAACGTAATGAATAAGTTAGACTTGATTGTGATGAGGAGAATAACTTCCTACGGCAGCATGCAGTGGACAAAAAGACTGTTCACTTATTTCGGTAGATTAAAAGTGAATAACACATTGCACAAGGAAATTGGAAAGGACATAGGCGAACTCCGAATAACTCCATTAGATTTTGAAGAACGACTGCCACTCAGAAAGACGTTGCAAGATTTCCAAGGTTTCTACAAAAAAACTCCATAAGAGTACTAGGGCCACTTGGACATAAGAGAGAAACATACAGAAATGATGACAGAAATGTGGAAGAAAAGAAAGAGGAAACAGCATAGACGTAGTCCATAGTAGCTCATACGTGGAACAAGAAGAAGAAAAAGCCATCCAGAGAGTGTTTTTCTTTGCTTAGAGCAACTTAGGTAAGATTTCAGGGACACTCCATCAGTTATGGATACGGTATACCAAGGATTGCCAATATTTATCTGCAAACAAACAAAAATTTAAACATGTGAAGTCAAGTTTAAGACATAAAGACTAAAACTTTATGAAAACTTTTCGCGTCACAACATGCGCTATGGCAAGGGCAGTACCAGATATCGGCCATGTCCTTTTCAAAGGAACCATCACTACATTTATGTTGAGTGACTTACGTAAACCGTAACCGTGTTTTGACACTTGCGACACGCAGCTCATTCGTAGTTACAGAGATGTGTGTGAAAGTACAGAAAAAGAATTTTTCTTGTCCTGTACATACGCAGACTCAAGCGACGAATGAAAATGTGTATCAAGGCCGAACCCATGACTAGGCAGATGTGCCAACCACTAGGCCACCCTGACTCGGTGGCTTTGCACAGCTGCACTGGCTGCCCTAGCACGCCTCTCTCCTCAATTCAGATTCCCAATCACGCCTCAGCCCACTTAGTATTCCCACCAAACTCGAACAGCATTGCAGGGCTTTCCAACTAGAATAGCGTTTCAGTACCGAACGAAACGGTGGATCCTGCCTGAAACTTAAGCATAGGTGCTTTAATCAAAGGTAACTATATTGATCCAGAACAGGAGACCTGGATTAGAATCTCGGCCTTGGAACAAATTTTCATTCGTCGCTTTAGTCTTCATATACACTGAGGAGCCAAAGAAACTGTTACACCTGCCTAATATCATGTTTGGGCCCCCGAGCAAGCAGAAGAGCCGCAACACGACGAGGCACTGACACGACAAATGTTTGAAGTATTACTGGAGGCAAGTGATACCACGAATACTGCAGGGAAGTCCATAAATCAGTAAGAGAACCGGGGTATGGAGATCTATTCTGAACGTCACGTTGCAAGTCATTCCAGACACCCAATATGTGCTCAATAATGTTCATATCTGAGGGGTTTGGTGGACAGCGGAAGTGCTTAGAAGAGTGTTCCTGGAGCCAACCTGTAGCAATGCTGGACGTGTGGGGTGTCCGTTGTCCTTCCGGAATTCTCCAAGTCCGTCGGAATGCACAATGGACATGAATGGACGTATGTGATCAGACAGGATGCTTACGTACTTGTCACCTGGTAGAGTGTTATGAAGACATATCAGTGGTCCGATATCACTCCAACTGCACACGCTCCACACCATTACTGAGCCTCCAGCAGCGTGAACAGTCCCCTGCTGACATGCAGGGTCCATAGATTCATGAGGATGTCTCCCTATCCGTACCCGTCCATCCACTCGATACATTTTGAAACGAGACTCGTCCGACCAGGCAACAGGTTTCTAGTTATCAACAGTCCAATGTCTGTGTTGATGGGTCCAGGCGAGGCGTAAAGCTTTGTGCTGTGCGGTCATCAAGGATGCACGAGTGGGTCTTCGGATACGAAAGTCCATATCGATGATGTTTCGTTGAATGGTTCGCACACTGACACTTGTTGATAGGCCAGCATTGAAATCTGCAGCAATTTGCGTAAGGGTTGCACTTCTATCACGCTGAACGATTCTCTTCAGTCGTCATTGGTCCCGTTCTTGCAGGATCTTTTTCCGGCCACAGCGATGTCGGACATTTGATGTTTTACCAGGTTCTTGATGTTCAGAGCACATTCGTGAAATGGTCGCAAGGAAAAATCCCCACTTCATCGCTACCTCGAAAATGCTGTGTTCCATCGCTCGTGCGCCGATTACCGACTATAGCACCACGTTTAAAGTCACTTAGATCTTGATAACCTGCTATTGTGGCAGCAGTAACCGATCTAAGAACTGCGTCAGTCACTTGTTGTCTCTTATAGGCGTTGCCGAACGAAGCGTCATACTCTGCCCGTTTACAATATCTCCGTATTTCAATACGCATGCCGATACCAGTTCTTTGGTGCTTCACTGTATGTATATAATAGATACGAGGGTGAGTCAAATGAAAATCTTAAATTTGTAATAACAAATCGAAATTTGGCGCCGTTATCCTGTAAGTTCGTAAGCGTGCTACAAACAGCGTGCAGAATGGCCTGTAGGTGGCAGTATAGTGCAGATGCACACATACCGTCCAGTATCAGTATAAAGACGGCTACCCCACTTTCCACTTGCACCAGGGAAGAACAGCGTTCTGTTATTCGGTTTTTGCGTAGTGAAGGTGTGAAACCTATTGAAATTCATCGACGAATGAAGGTTGAGTACGGTGATGCATGTTTGTCACAACAGCAAGCCTACGAACGGAGTACGAAGTTCGAAAATGGTGTGACTTCAGTGGAAGATGCTCCTCGTCCAGGTCAGGCACAACGAGTTGTCACTCCACAGAACACTGCAGCAGTTGAAGCCATAGTGAAGGAAAACCACCGAGTGATACTGAATGGCATTGCAGCATGTTTACAGATTAGTCGTGAGTCAGCACACCACACTGTGCATGATGTGCTCCAGTTGCGCGAAGTGTCTGCAAGATGGATGCCACGGCAGCTGACTCCTGAAATGAGAGAACGACGTGTTGGTGCTTGTGAAGAACTTCTTCGGCCCTTTGAACAAGAAGGTGATGGCTTCCTTGCAAGAATCGTTACTGGTGACGAAACCTGGGTTCACTTCCACCAACTGGAAACGAAGAGAGCGAGCAAGGAATGGCGCCATTCCTCATCACCAAAACCAAAGAAGTTTCGAACAGAACCATCAGCAGGGAACGTCATGCTGACTCTCTCTTGGGACGAAAAAGGAGTCACTATGGAGCATTGCATGCCAAGAGGGACCACTGTCACCAGTGCATCATACACAGACCTTCTAAAAAATCATCTGCGGCCTGCAGTCAAATCAAAGCGTCGTGGATTGCCGTCAGCAGGTGTCCTTTTGCAACATGACAATGCAGGGCGCCACACTGCCCGTACAACAGTTGCAAAAATCACAGACCTGCATCTTGAGTGCCTTCCTCATCCACCTTACTCACCAGACCTTGCCCGACGTGATTTTCATATTATATTACAACAAATAAGCCCTCGGTCACAAATATTAAGTCAAAATTGACCAGATTTCGACGCTACTATGAGCGTCGTCTTCAGAATTAGACTAACTGTTCTAAAACATGTTAGGTATATAATTAATAAAATCAAAGTTTATACTAACTGGAAAAAGATGCAGTACTTACAAGTCACATATTAAAAAAGATCTAAGCCGTAAAGGAGACGTCATGAATAGTTGTAAGTAAGATGGCAAGCCGCAAAGGGCTTGCAACCCTTGTTCACTTAAGTACGAGCACTGTTGCAACCCTTGTTCACTAAAGTACGAGCAGCCCTTAGGAGCTCGCCATCTTACTTACAACTATTCATGACGTCGCCTTCCCGGATTAGATCTTTTTAATATGTGACTTGTAAGTACTGCATCTTTCTCCAGTCAGTACAAACTTGAATTTTATTAATGTATTATATACCTAACATGTTTTAGAACAGTTAGTCTAATTTTGAAGACGACGCTCATAGTAGCGTCGAAACCTGGTCAATTTTGACTTAATATTTGTGACCGAGGGCTTATTTTTTCTAATATAATTCTGACACGGTCACTGAACCTTAGCAGCTATGTTCAAAGTTTTTGATTTCCATATGTGGTCCCACTCAAAGACGCAATGGGAGGAAAGAAGTTCCGTTCTGATGAAGAGGTACGCCACGCGGTACATGAGTGATTGTGTGGACTACCGAAAGAATTTCTTTCTAAGGGAATTTGTGAGCGCTAGAGGTCTTGCATTGAGCGTGGGGCAGATTGTGTTGAAAAGTGATACAGCTTTGTACCACTTCTGCACGATAAATAATATTTAAAAAAATATTTAAGGTTTTCATTTGACTCGTATTTGAGACTTGTAAAGACGGCTTCGGGTGTAGTCCTCGGACCTCTCTGGCGAGAGGACGATTTTACAGTTTGCCGTTAGACGCGGATAAGGCGACGGAGCGGCCACAAGTCTTCCTGGCTAATTGTCCTGAGTCGAGGTGACACCCGGTGAGTGTGGGCAGGGCCGGTCCGAGCTATTCCAGTCCGAATGTCGTTACGTAAGCGGTGGACGGGCAGCGGCCGCGGCCGTGCGATACGTTGCGCAGGAAGCAGCCGCTGGCGGGGCTGCCCGCCGCCAGCAGCCCGCGATGCGGCCGCGAGCCGCCAGCAGGAGCGAGAGAGAGAGAGAGACGGCGAGAGAGCGACCTTGCGCCGGTGATCCCAGGCCAGGGCGTGTTTCTGCCGCTCCGTGAAAGTGCGCGCCTCGCCTCGGCTCGGCTCGCCTCGCAGCGCCTCGGATCGAGGTCACGCGGGAAGCTCCGCAGCCGCAGCGGCCACGCCCTGCGCCACCCGCCGGACGCCGGCCCGGCCGCGAGAGCCCGGTCTGCCGCACGTACCCCGCGGGGGCCGCCACAGAGCGTGGGTCCACAGCGGAGAGCGGCGGAAGGCAGAGGCACAGCAGCTACGTCTGCCCACTGGCGCTACACTCGCTGCGTCTGAATGCGGCACAACACGAAGATGCCAAAATTCGAATTACAAAACCAAGCATACTGTAATAATGCTTTACGAAGATACTGTAACGTTAATCTAAATTGGACTGAGCATGTAACTGCGATGTGCAAGAAAACATCAGCATCCTTCATGGCCTGCAAAATTACAAAAGCTTTTACCTCCTGACCTGAAAAAGAAACTTGGTCAACTAACACTTGCAATTCTTGACTACTGTCTTGTTATCAAAAATGGCTCTGAGCACTATGGGACTTAACTGCAGAGGTCATCAGTCCCCTAGAACTTAGAACTACTTAAACCTAACTAACCTAAGGACATTACACACATCCAAGCCCGAGGCAGGATTCGAACCTGCGACCGTAGCAGCAGTTCGGTTCCAGACTGTAGCGCCTAGAACCGCTCGGCCACCACGGCCGGCCGTCTTGTTATCCTGCAAGTCCTTTCTCAGAAAAGCTACGACACCTGAAACTGGTTATTAATACCCAAGTGCATTATATCTGTGATGTTCGACTTTCTGATCATACTAAGAAAAAAAAAGGACGCTTCATAAATGCACTATCCAAATGTTGCGGCAGTCAGCCTGTATGATGTACATTTAAAGACAAACAAATTATTACTATTTCAGAACAACTGGATGATTTATTCAAGAGGAAGAGCTTCACAAACTGAGCAAGTTAATAACACGATGGTCCAACGCTGGCACTTACGCAAGCACTTATTCTGCTTGGCATTGATTGATAGATTTTCTCCGGAGGCATATCGTGCCAAATTCTGACCTGTTTGGAGCGTTAGACCGTCAAAATCCTGAGCTGGCTGGAGGGCCCTGCCCATAATCCTCCAAACATTCTCAAATTGGAAGAGATCTGACGAAGTTCCTGGCCAAAGTTGGGTTTGGCAAACATGGAAACAAACAGTAGCAACTCTCGTCGCGAGCAGTCAGGCATTAGCCTGCTGCATTGTGAGCCCAGGATGGCTTGCCATGAAGAGCAACGAAATGGGGAGTAGAATATTGTCGACGAACAGCGGCGCTGTATGGGTGCCAGGGATGGCAAACAAATTGGTCACCTCCAGATGTCTCCCTCCTGCTTGTTGGGTCTTATGGCGGGCGTAAATTACGTTAGTATCCCAACACTAGCGCGGACACCTCCAGACATGTCTTCACTTGTCATCGGGTCTTATCCAGAAGCGGGTTTCATCAGTGACGACAAGTCTAGTCAATGAGATTCAATGCCGAATGTGCCCAACATCACTCCAAACGGGCTTTGTGCACAGGTCAATGGTATTCACCGCAGTGGGCGCCGTTACCTCAGCCCCCTCTCTGTGAGCCGCCTATTAATGGTTCTTGTGATCAATGAAGCATCAGCTGCACGTCTGATCTACGATAATAATGAATCCGGAACTCTGGTTGCCTCTCTGACGACTGCTCCATCCTCTCGTTCCATCATATCTCTAGGTCGATCGCTTCCTTCTTGAAGCTGTGTTCGCCCACGGTTCACTCATTCTTGTCTACATAGCCAAATAGTGGCATATTTAATAGTCGAGATGTTCGCCGCTTATTCCAACCAGTTTCTTTGAACCCAACCATATGCCCTGTCTCAGATGTTGATATCTGCGTGTATTGTTTACTCGACTGGCCGCGATAAATAGCTGTTGTCCAACTGAGTACAGGAATAATATACTCAAAGACTTTGTCCCCTTGTACAGACATGTCCCCTACCGTTCCCAGCGGCGCTGTGAAATTGCGCTGCAGTGTCACACATTCATTCACCAGTCTCCAAAGTTTACAATTCTGCATTTTCCGTCGATACCTGTATGAGTATTAATTTGTGATCAACTTACATAATTATTTCGCGATGTGCCGATTTTTTACGTGTATTTCACAATCCCATGCGCAGGTATTCTGGTTGCTAGCTGATAAGAACATAGGGCACATGGGTTTCTAAACTTCTTCTTTACTGACTTGTCTACGGACACGTCCCTCATACCTCTCCTGGACCTTAACGCTCTTGTGTCAACAACAGGGACGAAACAGGCGTTCCCATCAGGGAAAAGTCCTTTCTGTCCCACTCAATCGTTCAGTCACATTTTCAAAGTCCTTCTCAGTAGCAGGAACCCAACTCTTGAATAATCTGAGTAAATCACATATCTACTAAACCTACAATAAGGACTATCGTTCACCCTGTATGTACTCATTACCCTTGTATGGTCTTCTTTCCAACCAGATCTTCTTCATTTCCCAGTATTGTTTATTAACTGATGCAGTCTCCTTAAATTTTCTTTCCCTAGAACTCGCTATATCAGAAAACGTCTACTTTGTACACCTATAAATTGTTTTTTCTATCTGCCACCATCATTATTGTCCCTGTTATTGTCATTATTATTATTACTGTTATTTTTATTTTTACTACTATAGTTATTGTTACTGGCAGCAACTGCAGTATTACAGTTACTACCAGTTTTAACTGTATTATGTTGAATACAAAGCCTGCAGCTGTTGAAATCCTTTATTAAAGGCACGACCGGTTTCGTAATTTTATGCTACATCTGTTTATCTGTCTCGAACAGTAAATTACGTACTTGGTTAATTCACAGACGAAAACATTGGGAACGTGCGTGACTCTGTATTATGAAGGAGATAAAACTGGTTGTGAAATCAGCTCGGGTACCGCAAATGAATGAAGGCACGAAGTTCTGCTGCCGTGACGATCTGCTGGTCTCCACGTGTTCTGGGAGGGAATTGAGCAGCAGTTTCACTTAATGCTGTAAATTACAACTTGAAACGATTACTCCTCGTCGAAATCTTCTTACAACTTTTATATGCACTTCTGCTCAATTGGGTTTTATAAATGTGCCCCTAAAATGCCGATTATTCTGATGTAAGATGGAGATAACGCATGCTATAAGGTCCTATTTACAAACCTCAGTATATGAAGAACCTGAATAACTGACCGAAGTTCAGATCGCAACTGAAATATTGTGTGAAGTGGAGGGCGCATATACTGAATTATTTAAGGCAACCACGACTTTTTTATACAGCTTGAGACGCAGCGGAACCATTACTACTGAAGCAATTATTGGATTCTCTGATGTTGGAAGAGAGTTGAATGGTCAAAACGTACGTAATATGTACTGCTGAAGGTTAAACAATTACGGAAACGTGTGTCTAGCTTTAGTGTAGTTGACGGAGTAGCTGCACCATCATGCGGGGCAGATTCAAATGTAGACTAAGAAGCCGTACCTGTAAGGGGCTTCAGGCCTCCAAAACTATGAACATCGCGTGGGGAGACTCCGGACTGTATGGAGGACGTATTACGTCTTCCCAGTGAAATTTCTTCAGAGTACACGGAAAAAAACTTAGCGACAAGTAGGCAGTTGGCATATTCTTTCGAAAACGTTGCAGAAGTTTTACTGAGAAGCCATTACAGTTCCGATCTCTCCCCATGCAACTTCCATATTTTTCGAGTCATGAAGAAAGAGATATTTGTGTGTCGAAGATGTGCACATTTGAGTACAATCATGTTGCCGTATGTAATCACAAACGTTATTCAATAGAGGCATTAACAGTCTTGTCTCAAAGTGGGATACATAGTTTAACTTTAACGGTTATGGCGATTATTTTTGAAATACTGCATGGTTTACGTACTTTTTCCATCTGTATCATTGTCATTTGATTACCTTACAGATACGGTTTATTAGTCCGTATTTGAATCTGTTCTGAATGATGATGCTGATACTCCGACGTCTATATTGATGCCAGACAGACTTTTTCCGATTTGTTCACATTTCGACAGTGTACAATTCCGCTCTCTTCCATCATAAGAGAATTGAAACATTGTTTCAATAGTAATGGGACGCTGCCTCTCAAGCACTATTAACGAATCATGAGTCCCTTAAAGAATCTCGTATATGCGTAATCCATTTCACAGAATATTACCATTCCGGTCTGACCATAAAAGAAAATAGGATCATGTTCGGACTTTGCTCAATTACTTAGGTTTTTCCTGTACTGAGGCTTTTAAGTAATATCTTGCATTCATTATCGCCATCTTGCTTCAGAATAATTAGCATTTTATGGGCACGTTTATGAAACACAATAAACTATGAATCAAAACAACAAACATAAATCAAAGGTATAATAATGAAGAATTTATTTATTATTTATGTCACCCCAGTAAAACATTAAGTACAGAAAGGTCAACAAGAAACTATAAAAAAATAAAATGTTAAGCTTGAGCAGAAATGCGTATAAATGTTGTAAGAAGATATAGACCAGGAGCAATCACGTCAAACTGCAAATTTACAGCTTGAAGTGTAACTGCTGGTTTTGCCTTTACACATGAAGTCACTACACCCGCCCAGAACATCTAGATACCAGCAGATTGCCACGGCAGTAGGGCTTAACGCCTTCATTCATTTGCGATTCCCGAGCAGATTTCATAACCAGTTTTATCCCCTTTATTACGCAGAGTCACGCATGTTCCAAGGTTTTTTTTTCTATGAATTAACCGAGTAAGTAATTTACTGTTCGTGACCGATAGACAGAAATAATTACTTTAAGGAAAACGTCTATAACAATAAAAAGTTGTGTGATTAAGTCACTGCTTCTTATGAACGCAATAGAAATTGTTGGCCCGTACGTTACTGGGAAAGCATGTAGAATATTCATGAATGTTCATCATACACTTTGTGTACGAATGACGGGAACCTCTCACCTATTACACACTGAGTTTTCACTCTGTAGCGGAGTGTGAGCTGATTCGATGGTAGATTAAATTTAGGTGTCGTGCTGGGATCTGAATCTGAGACCTTCATTCTGGAAAGAACTATCTAGGCTGTAACTGAGTCACTTCACCGCAGTATTCTTTCTTCCTGGAGAGCGACTGCTGCAACGTATGTAGGAAAAGGCCTGAAGTTTGGAAAGTGGTTGAAGAGGTGGAGCGTTGTGGCGGAAGCAGGGCTGTGACGTCGCGTCCTAAGTCGTGCATAGGCAGCTCAGTCGGCAGAGCACTTAGTCGTAAAAGGCAAAGATCCCTTAACGACTGGCACTGAGTATTAATCTGCCAGAAAGATTCAAGATGGTGCTTAATATTTAAAAAAAAAATAGTGTCCCTCTTTCTTCGTAATGCAGGAAAACTAATGTAGTAACAACTGTCAATAATAACGGTGAAACTACACACACTGTCTCCATGTGTAGCATCGTGTCGCTGCAACAGCGGTTAGCGTTGAGAATTTTTCCCACCTTGTATGGTAGGTTGCATTTTTTAACCCTTAGTGGTCGGGAACGAGGATTAGTTTGCCTCACAAATCTGTTCACGTAGCTAAGAAACATTGCGTTTTCAGAAATGAATTACTGCTTAATATGACACCAACTCTGTGGCCACTTGAAGTCCTTAAATGATTAATGTCAAGTGAAGAACAATGAAAGGAACCCTACCCTTCAGTTTTGAGATACTAGCAGGCTATGTGCACTTTCCACTACTGCCAATATACACTGAGGTGAGAGAAAATGACATCGATATCCACATATGCAGATGACAGTAGTTTCGCGTATACAAGGTATAAAGAGGCAGTGCATTGTCCGAACTGTCATTTGCACTCAGATGTTTCATGTGACAAGGTTTCCGACGTGATTGTGCCCGCACGACGGGAATCAACAGATTTTGAAAGCGGAATGGTAGTAGCAGCCAGATGCATCGGCAATCGTTAGGGAAATCAATAATCCGGGATCCACATCGTCAAGAGTGTGCCGAGAATGTTAAATTTGAGGCATTACCTCTCACCACAGACAACGGAGGGGCCAACGGCCTTCACTGAACGACCGAGGGCAATGGCGTTTCTGTAGAATTGTCAGTACGAATAGACAAAGAACACTGCTTGAAGTAAACGCATAAATATAGGTGGGACGTACGGCGAACGTACCCGTTAGGACAGTACGACGAAATGTGGCGTTAATGGGCTGTGACAGTAAACGACCGCGTTTGCTGACAGCACGACATCCCCTGAGCCGCTTCTCTTGTACTCGTGACCATATCGGTTGGACCCTACACGACTGGAAAACAGTTCTCTGCTCATATGAGAACCGATGTCGGATGGTAAGAGGAGATGGTAGATTTCGAGTGAGGCGACGACCCAACGAAGCCGTGGATCCAAGTAGTCAACGAGGCACTGTGGAAGCTGGCGATGACTCCGTAATGGTGTAGGCCGTGTTTACATGGAATGGACTGGGTCTTCTGGTTCAACGGCACCGATCATTCGCTGGAAATGATTATGTTCGGCTACCTGGAGACCATTTGCAGCCATTCAGGGACTTCATTCTCCCAGACAATGATACCATGTCACTGATCCGTGATTGTTCGCAACTGGTTTGAACAACTATCTGTACAATTCGACTGGATGATTTGGCCACCCAGATGGCACTATATGAATCCCATCGAACGTTTCTGGGACATAATCGAGAGGTCAGTCTGTGCACAAAATTCTGCACTATCAACATTTCCGTAATTCTGAGCAGCTATAGAGACAGCATGGCTCAATATTTCTGCAAGGGATCTCTAACGACTTTCTGAGGCCATGCCCCGTTGAGCTGCTGCACTACGTCCGCGACTAGCAGATCCGACACTTCATTAGGAGCTACCTATGACTTTTGTCACATCAGTGTAACTCCGAGCATTTTGCCTTCTACTCTCGTGTATCTGTAGCTAGCAGTTGTGCGTGCCCTTCGCAGGACACATTATTTATGCTATGAGAACTGTGCTTTCGGAAATAAAAAGGAATTACATCGTAAAGAAACAATGAGTTGAAGGACTCCTACACATGTCGATGAACTGATTTTTCACTCAACAGTACCGCTACTAGCACGCAAATGTTATATGCACACAAGTGAAGTCAATGAGGCTTCAATATTTAATATGACGTACCATAGCTGTATTTGGGAGAAAGGAGCGGATATAACATCCATCACTACTTCAAATAATAATCGCCACTCCCTTCAAAATGAATTTGCTTCTTATGCAATTTCACTTCTAGAATGAATTTTCACTCTCCAGCGCAGTGTGCTGCGATTTGAAACTTCCTGCAGATCAAAACTGCGTGCTCCACCGGGACTCCGAAATTTGGAATCTTAGATTTTCCTCGGTAAGCACTAGCAGATGATCTCCGATTCGAGATATGATGAGGTACATATTCTCAGTCTACCACGAAATCTCATTTTACTTTTGCCGGTAGTAGGCACGCTATTTCGGTGCTGCGACAGAATTCTGCGAATGATTCCGGCTGAGATCTTCGGGTATTAGGCTAGGGCGGGGCGAGGCATCGCGCATGCGTGGTTCCGGCTGCCCGCGCTCACCGGTCCTCCTTGACTCGGCGCGGCGCCCGCCGCGATCCATCGCTCTTTCTGAGGAGTGAAAAACGAAGTGAGCGACACGGAGCGGCTGCGATGACGGGCGATATGAGGACACGAGCGACCGCGGCCGCCTTCTTGGGCGGCTCTTCCGAAGGACTCGCGACCTCCGGAGCGCCTGAGTCACTGGTGCGACCCAAGCGCCGCCTAATACGGGGCGGGCACACTCCACAGCTGCACGGTAGCCGTTATGTTTCATTCATATCTCTCAGCAGGCAGCCTCTGAACTGAGGAAGTCTTCCGGACACAGGGAGGCAAGGCTGCAGCGACGCTGTGACACGTAGCTATGTGGCTAACATTCTTGGATACGCATACAGTGCTGTCAACGGTTAACGCATAACAGCGTGATAAAGAAACAATACCAAAGAAAACACATGTATCTATTTTAATAACTTACACAACTTCCTCCAGGTGCAATGTAGATTAGCAATCATGGCTAATCATTGTGGTGGAACTACTGATTGCAACCTTCAGCCAAGCTGCTTCTTTCCCCATTTTTTTCTCTTTTTTGTCATCAGTCTTTTGGCTGTTTTATGTGACCTGCCTCGAATTCCTCTCTCGCACTGCGTTCTCATCTAAGTCCAGCCAACGTCGCCCATTACGTATCTAATAATTATTCTTTACGACTCCCTCAAGTACCATGAAAGTTATTCCCTGGTATCTTAACAAATGTCCTATTACTCTTCCATTTTATGTTTTCAGTGTTTTCCAAATGTTCCTTCCCTCGTCGATTCTGCAAAGAACCTCCGTACTTCTTATCTTATGAGCCCACCTAATTGACTATCTGAAATGCCTCGATTATCTTCTTTTCCGATTTTCCCGCTGCCTCTGTACACTTCCATACAGTGCTATGCTAGAATCCAATATACAATTCCTTTAGTTAAACTAAGGCCCATGTTTGAGCAAGAAAACTTTTTTGTCTAGGAATAACTTTTTATCCTGTTTCAGTCTGCCTTTTAAGACCTCTTCGATCGTCTGCCAAGTCTTACTTTGCTCTAAAGGTGCCGTTCACTTCTTCTACCTCATGTTCCCAAAATTTATCGCTAGCGTCATTTCTGCTACTCATCATTACTTTCGTTTTCCTTCAGTTTACTCTCACTTCATAATGTATGCTCATAAGACAGTTAATTCCAATTATCAGGCTCTGCAATGCTTCCTTACTTTCACTTCCACTTTCAGCGAATTTTATCATCGATATCTTGTCACCATGCATTTTAATCCCACTTCTGAATGTTTATTTTACTTCCGTCATTGCTTCTTCGATATACAGATTGTACAGTAGCGATGACAGACAACATCCTTATCATATACTGCATCCTCGCCTTACAGCATTTGTAATCCGAGAACTTCGTTCTTGGTCTTCCGTCCTTATTTTTTTCTCTTGGTTCTTGTACGTATTGGTCGCATGCGTACCTAATGTGTTCCAAAAAGCGGCACAGAAAACGAGATTTCTCCGGTACTCATATCTCGGCTTCTGTTGGTGATATAAAGGTAGAGTCAAGTATTTTGCGTAGCCCTTGGGATAGTGACCATTTGTATATGCAACAGCAGTACCGTCTTAGTGTTACTACGATACACTACAGCGTCAGTGTATGAATATTACACACTTCCTCCTGAAAGGTGGAAGGAAATGGTGTGTTTGATAGGACTTATGAATACACCATTAGTTCATGGACGGTTTCTCGGAAAACAGCAAAAAGGGTTTGTTACAGTATGTAAAGCGTACAGCCAATCGGTTGGCTGTATAGTTTACATATTTAAAATTTATTTAAGGCCGTGCTGTCGACCATAAAATTGGTGCGTTTTTTTTTTTTACTATAATTTCTACGATGCGTTCCTAAGACCCTGCTCTCGAATAGCCTTCAAACTTTTCTTCCTATCATTATCCAACATCAAACGCTCATTGTTACCCTATTTTTAAATTAAAATACACACGTAAAATCCGGTATGAGGCGAAAACGTAGTTTATAAAGTGATGTAACACGGAGAAATATGCTGCAAAATACCTCTGTTATCATCTGGGTACCCCATGTTGTAGCACTGAAGCACATGCAAAATTTTTCTGCACTTAAAATCCGATCTGAGGTGTAAAATTTGTTTTGCGATATTTCACTTAAGTAAACGATCCAAATTTTACTGACCAATAAATTTTTATTTCATGTGAGTTATAAGCCCTGCTGCAGCAGAGAAAAGGAGTGAACTAGCGGAAAATGATCCTATCGGAGCAGAAAAAATTTAAAGTGTCCCTTTTTATTTAAAACACTCTGACTGAAAAGTGGGTTACCAGCTGCCTCACTCCACCTTCCTCAGGACGTTTTTAATGTTCATAACTACTTTGGCATGCAAATATATTCGCGCTTTTTTACTCTAAGAGATGGGAATGCAATAGCAGTGGCAACGAGACGGGAAAGAAACAAATACTGGAAGATAGTAGACAGTGAATGTGTTATAGAAAGAGCGAAGGGAATAATACCAGTCAGAGAGGAAGTGACGGACACAGTGGCAGTGGAACGTAGTTTCCAGTAGCAGGAAAAGAGTAAAGGGGCAGTGACAATGGGAAAAGAAGTAAGAGAAGGAGAATGTGTAAGTAGGTGAGAGTAATAATGCGAGTGTTTGGAAAGAGGGAATGAGGTAGCAGCAGTACAAGAGGGAGACAGTCACAGTGACAGGAGGCTGCAGAGGTAGTAAAGGACGAAGAGGACTGTGGCTGTGGCACAGGAGACAAAGTCAGAGAAATTCAAGGAGGCAGCATTGAACTGAATGGCTCAAATAGTTCAAATGGCTCTGAGCACTATGAGACTTAACTTCTGAGGTCATCAGTCCCCCAGAACTTAGAACTACTTAAACCTAACTAAACTAAGGACATCACACACAACCTTGCCCGAGGCAGGATTCGAACCTGCGAACGTAGCGGTCGCGCGGTTCCACATTGTAGCGCCTAGAACCGCTCGGCCACCCCGGCCGGCTGAACTGAATGACTGAGGGAGATAGGACAACTGCGAGTGGATGGGTATGAGCAACTTACAGCGGAGAACTAATGGGTATGAGTGATTTCCAGTTAGTGGACCTTGCGGGAGTTTGAGGTGAGTTGCATGTTAAAGAAAATGAAAATCCGTTGACTTGCCAAAACTTTTTGCAAAATTTTTGAAGGTGCTGAGGAAGGTAGAATGAGGCACCTGGTACCCAATTTTCAGCAAGAGCCTTTTGAATAAACAAGAATACATTCGCAGTTTTTCTGGTCCGAAAGTAGCATTTTTCACTGGTAGCATATTACCCGTCCCTCTCCAATTCTGCGTAGAACCTCCTCATTCCTTACCTTATCAGTCCACCCAATTTTCAACATTCGTCTATAGCACCACATCTCAAATGCTTCGATTCTCTTCTGTTCCGGTTTTCCCACAGTCCATGTTTCACTACCATACAATGCTGTACTCCAGACGTACATCCTCTGAAATTTCTTCCTCAAATTAAGGCCGGTATTTGATATTAGTAGACTTCTCTTGGCCAGAAATGCCTTTTTCGCCATAGCGAGTCTGCTTTTGATGTCCTCCTTGCTCCGTCCGTCATTGGTTATTTTAGTGCCTAGGTAGCAAAATTCCATAACTTCATTGACTTCGTGACCATCAATCCTGATGTTAAGTTTCTCGCTGTTCTCATTTCTACTACTTCTCATTACCTTCGTCTTTCTCCGATTTACTCTCAAACCATACTGTGTACTCATTAGACTGTTCATTCCGTTCAGCAGATCATTTAATTCTTCTTCACTTTCACTCAGGATACGAGCACTTCGTTCTTGATCTTCTACTCTTATTATTCCCTCTTGGTTGTTGTACATATTGTATATGACCCGTCTCTCCCTATAGCTTACCCCTACTTTTTTTCAGAATCTCGAACAGCTTGCACCATTTTATATTGTCGAACGCTTTTTCCAGGTCGACAAATCCTATGAAAGTGTCTTGATTTTTCTTAAGCCTTGCTTCCATTATTAGCCGTAACGTCAGAATTGCCTCTCTCGTCCCTTTACTTTTCCTAAAGAAAACTGATCGTCACCTAGCGTATTCTCAATTTTCTTTTCCATTCTCCTGTATATTATTCTTGTAAGCAGCTTCGATGCATGTGCTGTTAAGCTGATTGTGCGATAATTCTCGCACTTGTCAGCTCTTGCCGTCTTCGGAATTGTGTGGATGATGCTTTTCCGAAAGTCAGATGGTATGTCGCCAGGCTCATAAATTCTACACACCAACGTGAATAGTCGTTTTGTTGCCACTTCCCCCAATGATTTTAGAAATTCTGATGGAATGTTATCTATCCCTTCTGCCTTATTTGACCGTAAGTCGTCCAAAGCTCTTTTAAATTCCGATTCTAATACTGGATCCCCTATCTCTTCTAAATCGACTCCTGTTTCTTCTTCTATCACATCAGACAAATCTTCACCCTCATAGAGGCTTTCAGTGTATTCTTTCCACCTATCTCCTCTCTCCTCTGCATTTAACAGTGGAATTCCCGTTGCACTCTTAATGTTACCACCGTTGCTTTTAATGTCACCAAAGGTTGTTTGACTTTCCTGTATGCTGAGACTGTCCTTCCGACAATCATATCTTTTTCGATGTCTTCACATTTTTTCTGCAGCCATTTCGTCTTAGCTTCCCTGCACTTCCTATTTATTTCATTCCTCAGAGACTTGTATTTCTGTATTACTGATTTTCCCGAAACATGTTTGTACTTCCTCCTTTCATCAATCGACTGAAGTATTTCTTCTGTTACCCATGGTTTCTTCGCAGCTACCTTCTTTGTACCTATGTTTTCCTTCCAAACTTCTGTGATGGCCCTTTTTAGAGATGTCCATTCCTCTTCAACTGTACTGCCTACTGCGCTATTCCTTATTGCTGTATCTATAGCGTTAGAGAACTTCAAACGTATCTCGTCATTCCTTAGTACTTCCGTATCCCATTTATTTGCGTCTTGATTCTTCCTGACTAATGTCTTGAACTTCAGCCTACTCTTCATCGCTACTGTATTGTGATCTGAGTCTATATCTGCTCCTGGGTACGCCTTACAATCCAGTATCTGATTTCGGAATCTCTGTCTGACCATGATGTAATCTAATTGAAATCTTCCCGTCTCTCCCGGCCTTTTCCAAGTATACCTCCTCCTCCTGTGATTCTTGAACAGGGTATTCGCTATTACTAGCTGAAACTTGTTACAGAACTCAATTAGTCTTTTTCCTCTTTCATTCCTCGTCCCAAGCACATATTCTCGTGTAAACTTTTCTTCTCCTCCTTCCCCTACAACTGCATTCCAGTCGCCCATGACTATTAGATTTTCGTCCCCCTTTACATACTGCATACCCTTTCAATATCATCATACACTTTCTCTATCTGTTCATCTTCAGCTTGCGACGTCGGCATGTATACCTAAACTATCGTTGTCGATGTTGGTCTGCTGTCGATTCTGATTAGAACAACCCGGTCACTGAACTGTTCACAGTAACACACCCTCTGCCCTATCTTCCTATTCATAACGTATCCTACACCTGTTATACCATTTTCTGCTGCTGTTGATATTACCCGATACTCATCTGACCAGAAATCCTTGTCTTCCTTCCACTTCACTTCACTGACCCCTGCTATATCTAGATTGTGCCTTTGCATTTCGCTTTTCAGATTTTCTAGTTTCCCTACCACGTTCAAGCTTCTGACATTCCACGCCCCGACTCGTAGAACGTTATGCTTTCGATGTTTATTCAATCTTTTTCTCATGGTAACCTCCCCATTGGCAGTCCCCTCCCGGAGATCCGAATGGGGGACTATTCCGGAACCTTTTGCCAATGGAGAGATCATCATGACACTTCTTCAATTACAGGCCACATGTCCTGTGGATACACGTTACGTGTCTTTAATGTAGTGGTTTCCATTGCCTTCTGCATCCTCATTTCGTTGATCATTGCTGATTCTTCCGCCTTTAGGGGCAATTTCCCACCCCTAGGACAAGAGAGTGCCCTGAACCTCTATCCGCTCCTCCGCCCTCTTTGACAAGGCCGTTGGCAGAATGAGGCTGACTTCTTATGCCGGAAGTCTTCGGCCGCCAATGCTGATTATTTATCAAAATTTAGGCAGTGGCGGTGATCGAACCCGGGACCGAAGAGGTTTTGATTATGAATCAAAGACGCTATCCCCTTTTTTTTATTTTTATACAAATGGATAAAAGGAAGGCCGTTCCTCTTCGGCTACATAAACAGAATAATAGGAAGTCGTCCCATTACGACAAAGGATGCTCCATACTATAGCCCGCTGCGAATTTTTCGATGACTGTCTTCTCGTTGCTGTGTTGTTTCCGTTGTTTGTTCAATCTCATAAAAAAGGAACTGGGAAGAGGTGCTATGGTTATCTTCTCATGTCATCGATAATCCAGCTGCGAGGCGGATTATGGAATGTGCTCCAAAGAAAATTAGAAAAATATTGCCTATATTTAGGGTTCTTGACGATCGCACGATGTCGTTCGTTGAGGTAATACCAAAAATTGGGTACTGTCTTTTCGCCATTACCGAAGAGGTAGTGAACAGCGTGGCCGCTGATCCACGTCACAGAGTTCGTTTTTGCTCTTGGGAAATAAATCTTATCGGGGAAAAGAAGTGATCAGGTAGTTATCCTGTCGGGAGTCGTGCGTGTGAGAAAAGCCAATATCTGACGCACCAAATACCAAACGTCCTTTGCCGACCCGCATTCGAAACGATGTTCATCCGTGTCAATCACTTGGCATGTGGCACACAAGGGTGAATCAGCGAGGTGGATGTGATGTAGGCGGGACTGACACAACTGTTTCCCATTAACAGTTACGTACCATGCAGATTGCACGTTAGTATCGAGAGTGGTGGCATTCACTGCCTGCCACACAGCGCGCCACTTTGTATTGGGGTGTTTGCTTTCAATCACATTCGGCGTCCTGTTCATTTGCATGGCAGCATATATCGCCCTCGTCAACATCAAGCGTGTGGGTAGTAGTGCGGTGCGGATGTAGCTGAATTCAAGGAAGAATTGGCTAATGTAGAAGAAAGGTGCTGGGATGTCCGATATCATCACAGGGGGTGCGAGTGAGATTGGTCGTAAGGCTTCCAGTAAGAGACTTGTGAGGCACGTCGGACTTCGTCGCCACAGTTGCAGGTGACAGCTGACGAACAGGGCCTTCCCACCCTAGACCAAGGGTCTAACATGTTTTATTTAGAATTTCGAAGACGTTGCGCCATTTTACATTGTCGTACGTACATCTCAATGTTAGGTAGTCTTTTGTGAAGGCATCTGTCAGGGATTAACTCTCTGCGGTAGCAAAACGTGGACGATAGGAAATTCAGACTAAACGAGATTAGAAGTCTTGATATATGGAGCTTCAGAACGATCAGTTTCACAATGGAGTAATGTGTGGATGTAAAAATCATATAGGAACGTTATGGCTCGTAAGCAGGTTCAGAGGGATGCAGCTTTCAGTAGTTGCAGGGTGATCAAGAGACTGCCGTGGACGCTGCAGCAAACCAGTCTTCTGGCTGAAGACCACAATGATAATACAGCACAGTCAAAGAGTAATTTGTTTACAGTGCCGCGCAAAACACGCCGAGCGTGACAACGTCGAGGTGATACTGCTTTCGATTAGCTACAAGATTTGGATGTCATTTCGTGATCCGTCATTGCAGATGTAGAATTATGGCTTCTAGGCATATAACTCGTGCAGTTAATAAATGACATTTCAGTGGCCAACTTGCTGGATATGACGTGTCAGCTGTATGTCTGTGTTGGCGGTGGTGGTCTAGTTTTGGCGAAAACTCTCGTCGTTCTGGTACCGAACCCCTTTGTCTCAGATGACCAACCGTTGCTTCAGGTATAGTCAATGCAGTACAAATTAGGTTCAACATTTCTGATAGTGAACATCAAGATCTATTTTCCGTAAGTCGGGATTTGGGAAAGGGCTTCCCTTCAAACCTCGTGACTTTGTGGTTGTCCGTTGTGCTGTGCGAAGGATGGGTGGATGACGGCAAATTGTGATAAGCTAGTAGGATGATTCTGCTTCGTGTTCATTGACGAGTCTCCTGGTGTGGCGTAGGCCGACCATGATACACATATGACATCTAATTAAACAACGTGTTCGCCATGGAAATTCAGTTTATTAACTGCACCTGAAAGCTATAGTTCTACATCTGCAATGGTGGATATGAAGTAACATCCAGAGCTTCTAGCTGATCAAAAACAGTTGTAAATCGACAGGTGTAAAGGTAATATCCGGAGTACCACAGGGAAGCGTAATGGAACCGTCGCTGTTTGCAATATTTATAAATGCTCTTTAAGGTTATTCAAAGATAATACAGCTGTTCATACCAAAGTAGTAACGCCAGAAGATAGTAAGACTTTTCAGAACGACCTGCAGAGAATTGATGAATGATGCAGACTCTGGCAATTGATCCTGACCGTAAGTAAATGCAACATATTGCGCATACATAGGAAAAGAAATCCACAACTGTACAGCCACACTACTGATGACAAACAGCTGGAGACAGCGTCCACTGTGAAATACCTAGGCGTAACTATCCAGAGCGACCTTAAGTGGAATGACCATATAAAACAGATAGTGGGAAAAGCAGACACCGGACTCAGATTCATCGGAAGAATCTTAAGGAAATATAACTCATCCACGAAAGAAGTGGCTTATAAGGCGCTTGTTCGTTCGATTCCTGAGTATTGTTCACCCATCTGGGACCCTTATCAGGTAGGAATGCTAGAGGAGATACAGAAGATCGAACGAAGGGCAGCGCGTTTCGTCACGGGATCGTTTAGCTGTCGAGAGAGCGTTACGGAGATGCTAAACAAATTCCACTGGCAGACGTTACAAGAGAGGCGTTGTACATAAAGGAGAGATTTACTATTGAAATTTCGGGACAGCACTTTTCAGGAGAAATCAGACAGCATATTACTTCCCTCCACATACTTCTCGCGTATTGACCACGAGGAGAAAATTCGAGAAATTAGAGCCAATACAGAGGCTTACCGACAATCATACTTCCCACGCACTATTCGCAAGTGGGACGGGGTTGGAGGGATCACATACTGGTACCAAAAGTACCCTCTGCCACACACCATTAGGTGGATCGCGGAGTATGATGTAGATGTAGATGTAGTATCAACGTTTCCATGCAGGGCGTGTTGTTTGCACTTCACTGTAAACCATTTCCTCTTCGTCGGTGTCCTGTTGTTGTTGCGGTCAGTCGGAAGACGGGTTTTATGCAACATTCCACGCTAGGCCATTCTCTGTACGTCTCTTCTTTACTGCGTAACTAGTAAAAACAACATTCATTTGAACCTGCTTGCTATTCCAGGTTTCGTGTTCCTGTACAATTTTTACACCCCACACATTCCTCCATTACCAAATTGAGGATTCCTTAATGCCTCAGTATGTGTTCTGTCATTCGATCATTTCTTTTAGTCAGGGTATGCAATAAATTTCTTGGTTCTTCAAAAAGGCTCGGTACCTCTTCAGTACTTGCTCGAATTACACATCTGATCTTCATGATTGTTTTGTAGCACCATATTTCAAAGGCTCCTGTTCTCGTCTTTTCTGAACTGCTTGTCGCCACGTTTGACTTCTCTATAAAGCTTACTCCAGTCAAATGCCTTCACAGAAGTGCAGCTAACATTTAAATTTATGTTCGATCTTATTTATCTTTCTCAGAAATACTTTTCTTGCTACTATCGATCTACATTTTATATCCTTTCCACTTTGTTCATCGTTACCGCTCTTCCGATAACTCGGCCACTACTTCCAGTGTCTCATTTCATTATCTAATTTACTAAATATCACCCGATTTAATTCGACTATATACCACAAATCTTGTTTTGCTTCAGTTGATGCTCATGTTCTAAACCTGTGTCCAAGACACCACCCACTGCGTTGTAATGCTCTTGCAAGTCCCTTTCCATTCCTGACAGAATTCCAACGTCGTCAGCAAACCTCAAAATGTTTATCTGAACATTGTTCTTTACTTATTTCTCTTTTGTTTCCTTTACGTTTTGCTCAGTGTAGAGACTGAATAACATCAGGGATGGGATACAGCCGAGACTCATTCCATTCTCAAGTATTGCCTCACTTTCATATCTTTCAAGTATTATAACTTCAGTCTTGTTTCTGTACAAGTTCTGAATAACCCTTCGCTCCCTACAGTTTATGTTTGCTAATTTAAAAATTTCAGAGAGGGTAGTCCAGTCAATATTATCGTCTCCTTTTTCCGCTTCACCTGTTAATGAGCTGCATGTACACCTCGCTTCAGAGGATTCATTCTTCTCTGCACTGACTAGAATGAACAGGGGGCGCTCTTCCAGTTAACAATCTGAATGTTATATGCCTCGTGTTGTAAAGGTGTATCGACCTGAAATTAGCTGTTTTACTGTTCTCGGAAATTAATTGTGGAATATGCAAAATGTTCCCCATGGGAATTATGACACAATTGACATGAATTATGACATATTTGGCAGACATGGAATTAGTCTTAATAGCTCGTGCACTAACTACTCCTGCTCTAAAACACATGACTTTTGGTACACGTTACCACCTCTGCATCTCCTACATGTTTAGAAGTAGTGATTACCCACTGCATACAACCAAAACTCGTCACAATGAAGTAAACATTCTAGATATGCAGCTGATTATATTTATTATTTAAGGGTCGCTAAACCATAACACAGTTATAGGACATTAGAGAGCTCAAGATACACGTCAAACGAGAATACAAAATTTTTATTTAATCTAATCGAGTGATCAGTTCACAATGAATAATACAAAGCAGTGTTCTCAGGATGGTAGCAAACTAAAATAAAATGACTACAAATTCTGTGGGACTCGCATTTAAATGGAAGAATGCAGGAAGCAAAAATTATAATGACTTCCATATCTGGGAGGCTGGCAAAAGCAAGATAAATGAAACATATATTTAATAAGATTACTGATCATTTAGGATGAATGAACAAATCACATTAATGCTAGCTTCACAGAAGATGGATTACGCTCTTCTCTGAGGTAAACTTAACATTCTTCATGTACAGCGAGAGGACGGCAGCCAGCACCAGACAAGAGCTGGTAACCGGATCATCCCCAGTCTCAGTTCTCTCTACAACTCTCATCATTCCCAAGTTCCACTTGGAGCGGAACTTGAATGCTGCTGCCAATCTGGAAAACAAATATGTTTACTGTTCTCCATAAAGCTGGCGAAAGCAGCATGAACTTCCCACTCAGACCTTGCAAAAACATTAATATGATTATTGAGATTGGTATTGTTTTGAGGCAGTATCTCTCCATTGGTCAGAACTGCGTGCGACGGTAGGGACGTTAGTTTGAATTGGAGGGTCCGTAATCTTGGAGGGAAACAACGATTTTCTCACGCTAGGTAAGCGCCGGTAGGCGGTTCCTCTTTGATGTACGGACGGAAAGGCAAATTTCGCTCTCAGGGGACAGCTGTGGCAACGAGCGGAACCGTGCTTGTGGCAAACGGGTCCACAAAAACCATTTCAGGAAACAGGAAAAGTTTACGCGAAAACTGGTTTCCACCCATAAGACACTCGCTCCCTGCTTTTAAGGTACTGCGTAAAGCCTTCCGCTATCCCCACGGGACTGCTGAGCCAAACAAACTCACTTATGATGCAAAAATCGATTTCCACTCCCAGCGCAGTGTACCACGCTGATACACTTAATTATTATGTAATCATAATAGAGCTGAAACAAAATCGCAAAGCGATCATGTTACAAGTCATAACGTGTTTTTTTCTACGCCATGCAAGAGAAGAAGGAGCACAATTACTTGTGGACAATATAGCCATAACGTACGAAGTCGGAGGGATAGGTAACTGATTGGACAAACTGTTGATGAATAACTATACCTGCTACTTTTACTGATTCGCTATAGATCCCGTGAGTGCAGAGTAATCACGGGAGCCAAGGAGTCATGGTCGTCTGCTCTAAGAGGGAAGTAGCCCACTGCCTAAAACGTTAATGTTTACACTGAGTATTCATCAGTAGCGTAGCTGTACCGTAATGAATATCTTCGTCTATTGACGCCCGGTTCATATGCCTTCAGAGTCAATTGCCTACCCCGTCACCAGTCAAGTGCTCTGCAACTCACTTTGCATTTCGCTACCGTGTTCTGTTTTTCTTCTTCAGAAACGCTTTCCTTGCCATTGCCAGTCTACATTTTATATCCTCTCTACTTCGACCATCATCAGTTATTTCGATCCCCAAATAGCAAAACTGCTTTACTACTTTAAGTGTCTCATTTCCTAATCTAATTCCCTCAGCATCACCCGACTTAAATCGACTACATTCCATTATCCTCGTTTTGCTCTTGTTGATGTTCGTGTTATATCCTCCTCTCAAGACATAATCCATTCCGTTCAACTGCTCTTCGAAGTCCCGTACTGTCTCTGTCAGAATTACAATGTCATCGGCGAACCTCAAAGTTTTTATTTCTTCTCCATGGATTTTAATACCTACTCCGAATTTTTCTTTTGTTTCCTCCACTGCTTGCTCAATATACAGATTGAATAGCATCGGAGAAAGGCTACAACCCTGGTTTCTCTACAAATTGTAAATAGCCTTTCGCTCCCTGTATTTTACCCCTGCCATCTTCAGAATCGTTTATGTATATTGTAAACAGTAAGGGCCTGCAACACACTTTAGGAGTGTTCCAGAAATTACCTCCACATCTGTCGATTTCGTTACGGTAAGAATGACGTGTTGAGTTCTACCTGTTAAAAAGCCCTGTATCCAGTCAAAAACTGATCCGATACTGTGTAAGCTGGTTTGCTGTTCACTAAAGGACCGTGCGGGGCTGTATCGCACGTCTTCCGTAAGTCGAGGAAGACGGCATCTTAATAAAAGGGGTGGCGTGTCAGGCCAGTAGCTGTACGAAATTTGTACCGCCTGCCAACTCAGAGGACCAGCCGTATTTTCGACTGCGGGCGCCGCTGACCCCGCGCGGAAGCGCCTGTTTGCAAAGGCCACCGATCCAGTCCGGCTGAGCGCAGGGCTCGGGCAGCACGTCACGTCGCCGCGGTAACAAACTGCATTCCGGCGACGCCCACCGCCGCCAGATTGCATCGGCCGCCTTGTGCAGCGATCATCCGGTTTAGCCATGCGAAACACTTAGCCCTATTATCTGATGCGCTGTCACGTGGCATTACTGCTTGCGAACGAAACATAAATCACTCGCCGGCTGGTCGTGATACTTCTGTCGCGACAGGTACGCCTGGGCCAGGGTAGCGATGCGCCCACCGTCTGCGGCAGAAATCACAGCAGTGAAAGGTACTAATTGTAGTGTCAGAAAATTGACTAGAACTGTTTCGGTAACTATTTGTCAATAGTACAAAAGAGTGTGTGTACGCTGTGGGAGAGACTTCGTCTTATGGTGCTAGTGTAAATGTGAACTTGCTGACACCCGGACTTCCGAATGAAGAACCTTAGAGCATTTTTAGCGTGTTAAGTTCCTCGGTTTGAAATCTTGCGGAGTTTAAGTAAATGAAGATTTAACTTTTTGGTGCATAAGCCTTAAGTAAACCACTTGAAACCTAAACCGTATAAAACTCAAGTGTGCGCTTTCGAACTATGCAGTGAGGAGGCAAAAAGAACTTGAACATCACCTGGAAAGGACGCAATGAAAATCACTGTGCCCATTCCCGGTACCTAGGGTTCAAGTTGGATCTCGCTTAACCTATAAATAACCAAGTATAGACACGAGACAGAAGGTATGCAATACGAACAACCGCAAGCTGAAAAACACCACACGGGGAGCGCAGCTCAGCACCCTCCGCACATCCACACCTGTCTGGAGTAACTCTGAATATGCCAGTCAAGTGGATGTGTATCTTCTTGAGCGGCATAGTCACAGGGTGCCTAAGACCAACCCAGTAGGGTGTCCGCAGCTCGTGGTCGTGCGGTAGCGTTCTCGCTTCCCACGCCCGGGTTCCCGGGTTCGATTCCCGGTGGGGTTAGGGATTTCCTCTGCCTCGTGATGACTGGGTGTTGTGTGCTGTCCTTAGGTTAGTTAGGTTTAAGTAGTTCTAAGTTCTAGGGGACTGATGACCATAGATGTTAAGTCCCATAGTGCTCAGAGCCAGAGCCAACCCAGTAAACAAGATATTTCCGCAATGGGAGTAGCAGATATAAACAAGACAGGTAGGAGCAGAGAATGAAAAGAAGAAGCAAGAAACAGATCCAAGTCACCCAATGTTCAGTATTCACATCTATCCATCACAACTGAAGTCCACAAGAAGCTTCATACTTACAACAGCATCAATTTCAAGTTTAGCAGAACCACTCCGACGAACTGAACTCTGGATCATTATGGACAGCAAAACAGCAAAAGACAAGCTATAATCAAGTTGCCAACTCCGAAACCATCAACTGGTTGAGAACAGCGGTGATAAGGTGTAAGACTAATCTGAAGCAGTGGGTTATCAAAGATGATGAATGTTGTGAATATGGGACAGGGAGGAATTCTCAACACTTGTTGGTCTGCAGTAACCTAAGTAAACCATGTGACATGGAAGAAAATTTTCAGTGAATAACAATGTCTTTCTGCTTGCTGAACATAGAACTCATGAAGTGTGAACCTCTCTGAAATTTACATTAAAGTCAATATTTTAGTGTTCTTTGGACTTGCATAGGTAAATAGATAAGTCTTAAGCCTATCGATCTCTCTGCATTTCGACAATTTTCGAAGCCGTTACAGGAAAGGATCATTTTGAAATAGTTCTATTGTTTATCCAATCTAAATACTTCTTTCTGACGGAAGAGGATTGCATTATTACTGGTAATGCCTTATATATCAGACTGGTTGATAAATTCCACGCAATCCATGTGTGGCTAAAATGTTATTTATATCTAATTATTTTATCCTCCATCATTTACAGTAACGACTCACTTCTGTATATATTCAGTAGAAATGACTTTGTAACAAACTACAACTGAATCTCAAGCCGATTGATTAAATTATAGCATTTTATTCTCTTTAACTGTGTGGAACTATGGATTCAACAGTGTCTTAGACTGTATTTGTTCATGATATTTCTCTTCACTCCTTTTCAAAGTCTTCCACCACATGTGGTCTCGCTCTTTCATGTAGATTGGTTCTTAGGAATACTAGGGTCCACTGTAATTAAAGGGATGACGAAAATCCACGACGTCGAGAAGCAAGAACGGAAAATTCTTAGGAAAGTACACGGTGCTGTTCTCCGCTATAGAACTTGAGCCAGAAGACCTACAAAGGAAATCTACGAAAACACAGACAACACTGCAGACAAATAGACGAAACGACTCCCACTGTTTTACAGACACCTATATAGGACAGATAAAGCAGAGTAACTAAGGAAATTATTAACATCATCAATGTTACTGCATTAAAGACGAGTTGCAGATGGTTTGGCGCAGTAAACTTCTTTACCCCTTTTTAAAAGATAAATGAAAACAATACAATGCATATAACAGAACTGTAGAAGTGGAAAACGTTGAGTGCCAGATCTCACATTTCTCAGGAAAAATAAAATGCATTGTGTCTCTTTTAGTACATAACTTATTTGTATAAAAAAATTGAGAAAGTATTCTGATACTTCAGAATGATGCTGCTCATCCCATCACTACTAAAAAGGAGAGAATGTGTGAGCTCAAAGGTTGATGTTCACGGCAAATGATGAAGAGCTTTGGAAATAAGTTTACGACGCAGTTTATTCACTAGAAAATAAATTGAAACAGTTTCTAAGTTTAAATGTTCTTTCCTTAGCAAAAGCAAGGTACTCTTTAAATGCCCGCCATACTATTCTAGCTGCACTGAACGTTGTTTGATTTAAATTTTTAATTTTTCTTTTCTTTTTTTGGTCAGTAACTGAATGCTTCTCCACGGAACAGCGTGTTGTCATACTGAAAAACTATTACAAATGTGGTGCATATTGTGAAAACACTCTCCGCAAACTCGTGGAACGTTTGATGAACGTAATGCACCGAATAACTCGACTGTGATTAAACTGATTCCTGCATTTGAGAAAAGCGGTTCGGTTACTGACATTAAACCTTCGCACCGTCCTCGTGATAGTTGTTGTGCGGAAAGCATCGCCGGTCCTTCATAACAATTACAAATTCACTGAACCAGTGTGCAATGAATTCCGAAAAAAGGTCTGCACCTTTGTGCCTATAAAATAGAACTTAAACAAGAACTGAAGTCAACGCTCACGGCCTAGCATGCGTCGATTTGGTGCTTGCATACCAATGTAGCTGTTATTTTAAGCAGCTTCGTATTTGGACTCACGAGGCTGAGTGGACCCCATCTGAGACCCTTCCATAACACAGAAATCTACCAAAAGAAGGGACAGTACATGTGTTCTAAGAGTATTGTCCAAGTATTAAAGAGACAGTTTTAAGAGAGAGTGTAGAACATAAAAATTTATTAGGATTAACGCGGTAACATTTTTTTGCAGAAAGGAGGGGTCCAGTGTCACGTTTTCCATGAAGCGTGCATCAGCGTGACAGGTGAAGTAGTTGCCACGAGATTAAGAAGAACCGTGACAAGTGATGTGGTATTTACGAGATCAAGATTGGACAGGGCGCTGATGCCACCATTCTCAGCATATGCAATGTGCTGGGCGCTGTGTTCTGATTACTTACTTATTTTCGACGAGGTTCATTGCTTTGTGCGAGCTTTTCTACAGGGCAACATTTTAATGGCCTGTTTGTGTTATCAGCAAATGTATAGAAGCAGCGAAAGTGCATGTAATTTGACGCCATTTCAGGGATTTATTAAGATATTTCTCATATGGCCTCACAAGGCTGATTGGGCTCCGTTCCAGACCTTTCTGCCTCACAGGAAGTCACTGGGGAACGTAGGCGGATCTTCAGTGTAACTAGTTATGTCTTATTATGTGAATCTGACGATGGAGAAAAAGGGAAAAAAAGGGGGGGAAGAGAGAAGGGTTCGAGTCTCCTGGTACCAGATGGCATTGTACGGGACATTACAGGAAAGAATTTGTCATGTGTTCGTGTGAAGGAACTTAGGAGTGGACTGTAGTGGTGATATAGTCGTGTGAATTCCCTCTTCTTCCACGAAGAGAATATTGGTGGATGTTCAGTGTATATCGCTTTCGATCGCAGGCAACGCGACCAGCGAAGATCAACTATAGACTAGCATGTATTGCGTTTTATCGAAGTTCAGTAACACTCCATTTGTAGAAGAGTAGTTGTGTGGTACTAGTGCTTGATAAAATAAGAAGTACTTTGAAATAGATTCATCACATCTCAGAAATTAAGTCCGTCAAAGCCTTTGGGAGAAAATAATATTTTCTTCTCTTAGTTAATACACTTCTGGTTAGCAAAACTGCAACAGTTTGATGATGAACTACAGCAAAAACTTAAATAGTATGAAGTGCACTACAGGCTTGGTTATCCAACCGATTAGCAAAGCATTAGCTGTCAATACACAGTAGTAATACCATCTACATTTTGAATGAAAAGTATGTCGTTCAGAAATCGCTTATGAATGCGATTTTTTCATGAGATGATCGTGTTATGCCTCGTATAACAGGAGAATCGCCTACCAGTATGCATCACAACTCGTCAGCGGCAGGCTTGTGGAGGCTTTTCTTATTTTTTTATGGATGTATTCCATTCCAATCTGTCTTCTTCTACTAGCACACTTCTTTTGGCGAAGAATGCCTGCGCTGGTCTGCTTTTTAATTCCTCCTTATTCCGTCCATCATGGGTTATTTTACTGCCTACGTAGCAGAATTCCACAACTTCATCTACTTTTTGGTCACCAGTTGTGATGTTAATCGTTTCTCGCTGTTCTCTTTTCTGCGTCTTCTAATTACTTTCGACTATATTAGACTTACTCGCAATACGTATTCTGTACTCATTACAGTGTTCATTCTATTCAATACATCCCGTAATTATTCTTCGCTTCCACTGAGGATAGCAATGTCATCAGAAAATTTTATAATTGTATCTTTTAACCTTTAATTTTAATCCTACTCTAGAACCTTTTTTTTTTCATTTTCGTCATTGTTTCTTCAATGTGTAGAGTGAACAGCAGGACGAACAACTACATCCTCGTCTCACACCCTCTTTAATCCGAAGACGTCGTACTCGGTCTTCCAGTCTCATTATCCCCTATTGGTTCTTGTAGATATTGTATATTACACGTCTCACTCTCATTTTTCTCAGAATTTCAAACATCTTTGACGATTTTATTCTGTGGAGCACTTTCTCCAGGTCAACAAATCCTACATACGTGTCTTGATTTTCCTTCAGTCTTGCTTCCAATATCAAATGCAACTTCAGAGCTGCCTCTCTGGGGCCTTTACCTTTCCTAAAGCCGAACTGATCGTCATCTAACATGTCCTCCATTTTCTTTTCCATTCTTCGGTATATTATTCTGATCAGCAACTTGAATGCATGAGTTGTTAAGCTGATTGTGCTATAATTCTCGAACTTATCGGCTCTTGCAGCCTTAGGAATTGTGTGGATGAAGTTTTTCCGGAAGTCAGATGGTATATCGCCAGACTCATATATTCTACACACCAACCTGAATAGTCGTTTTGTTGCCACTTCCACCAATGATTTGAGAATATCTGCTGGAACGTTATTCGTATTTATCCCTTTTGACTTATTCTATCTCAAGTCTTCCAAAGCTCTTTTTAAGTCCTATTCTAATACTGGATGCCCTATCCCTTTTATACATTGTTTCGTCTTCTACCACGTCATCAGACAAGTCCTCTCCCTCGTAGAGGTCTTCAGTGTACTATTTTCACATTCCGCTCTCTCCTTTGCGTTTAACAGTGGAACTCCCGTAGCACTCTTAATGTCACCACCCCTGCTTTTAATTTCACTGAGGGCTACTTTGACTTCTATATAAGCTAGTCATTCCTTTTGACTGTAATTCTTTTTCGATTTTTTCACATTCTTCATGCATCCCTTTCACCTTAATATCCCTGCACTTCTTTTTTTATTTCAATTCTAAGTGACTTGCATTTCTGTATTCCTAAATTTCCCTGAATGTTTTTTTACTTCCTCGTTTCGTCTGGTAACTGTCCTTCTGTTATCCATGATTTTTTCGTAATTACCTTCCTAGTAGCTATATTTCTCTTTCCAACTTCTATGGTTGCCCTTTTACAGACGTCCATTCCTCTTCAACTAAACTGCTTCCGTATCCCATTTATTTGCGCTTTGAATCTTCTTGACTAACCTCTTCACTTCAGCTTCACTTTTCATCATTACTAAATTGTGCTCTGAGACTATATTTGCTAATGGGCAAGCTTTAAAATCCAATATCTGATTTCGAAATCTCTGCCTGATCACCATGTATCTGCTCTATCTTCCGGCCCTTACCAAGTATTCCTCCTCCTCTTGTGGATCTTGAAAAGAGTATTCAATCTTATTATCTGAAGTTTATTGCAGAACTCAATTAGCCTCTCTTCTCTCATACCTGCTACCAAGCCCACATTCACCCGTAACTCTATCTTCTGCTTTTTACCCTACAACTGTATGCCAATCCCCCATTACAGTTAGATTTTCATCTCCCCTTACGTACTGAATTACCCGTGCAATATCCTCATATACTTTCTCTAATGCTTCATATTCTGCTTGCGACATCGGCATATATACCTGAACTATTGCTGTCGGTGTTGGTTTGCTGTCGATTCTGATAGGACCAATGCTATCGCTGAACTGCTCGCAGTAGCTCGCTCTCTACCCTACCTTCCTATTCATGACGAAACCTATTCGCGTTATATCATTTTATGACACTATTGATATTACCCTGTATTCATGAGTCAATAAATCTTGGTCTTCTTTCCATTTCCCTTCCCTGACCCCAACTATCTCCATACTGAGCCTTAGCATTTCCATTTTCAGTTCTTCTACCTTCTCTACCACGTTCAAACTGCTGCCGTTCCATGCCACGATTTGTAGAACGTTATCCTTTCTGTGGTTATTCAGTTTTTTCCCAGGTCACCTCCTCCTCTACAGTCCCTTCCGGGACATCCGAGAGGGAGACTATTCGAGAATATTTCGCCAATGGAGAGATCATCATGACATTTTTTCTATTACAGGCCACATGTCCTATGAGTAGACTGGTTTATATTACCTTCTGCATCCTCATGCCATTGATCATTGCTGATTCTTCCGCCTTTAGGGGCATTTCCTATCATAAGGGCATGAGAGTGTCATGAACCCCTGTCCGCTCCTCCGCCCTTTCTGACAAGGCCCTTAGCTGAATGAGGGTTGACTTCTGACGCCGCAAGTCTTCGGCCGTCATTGCTGGTGACTTTTATTCAAAATTCGAGCATTGACTGGGTTCGAACCAGGGACTAACGACGTTTTTATTATTAATGAAAGACGCAACCCCTTGACCACGGTCGCTCGTAAGGCCTCATGGCTCTTTGTTGGATTCTATATTTTCTTTGGATGACGTTAGTTTCACGATTTTCCTGATGTTTCACCAGCACGAGTGGCTGACATCGTCAAAGCTTCAACCACAATTGCTGGTGATGCACTGGAGTCGAGCTCGTGGTCGAGGTTTATACGTGTGTGCTTGGTGTGCCAACATCCAAGGGCTATGGCGTGGTCATTGCCGTTGTAGTCCTTGTCTCGTACCCTGCAGCGGTCGGTAGTCGCCGAAGAACCCAAGGCAGAACCCAACAAGGCAGTTTGCCATTCCTCCTCGTCTTGCTGAGATTTTCACGATTAATTAACGTTTCATAACTGGGATTCACAGTCATGTAAATTTTTTTGAAATATAAGGCTTAAAGCCAAAACATCTGCACTTGATAATGGCCTAAGGCCGAAATCCGCAATAGTGGAAATAAAAAGTTTAACAGCCACTGGCGTAAACATGATGTCTTTCAAAACATTTTCATGATTTTTGTGCGAATATGAAATCGATACGTTCAGGAGGGTCATAAAGTAATGCAGGATCCCTTCGGCCGCACGGGAATAGCGCCTGAGACGAGTGCTCTATTGATAGCTTGGCCCTGCTGGGTACTACAGGCACTTAACGAAACAAGAATGAGGAAGAGGGCTTGCCTGTATCAAAAGTAAGTATAATTGTCTGTGTGAATACGACGTCTGGAGAAAAACGGCCATCACGGCAAGCATTGTTACAGCTTCCACGGACGCGGCAGCGGAGGGACGTGCGCTGAACTTTGTGCGCCAGCGACAATACAGGACACAGGAAGGCACAAATTCTTTACAGATGACTCTCAGTTCTGCGTTAAGCGTGACGATGGACATAGGGAAGGGTATGAAGTTGCAATATTGCATTCATCATACCGGCCCTACATCCGGCGCGATAGTAAATCCCTTCGGTACACAATATGCTCACCTGTCGTTCCCACTGCATACAATTTGCACAGGAGCCCTTACGTATCTGTTTGTTTCGGCAGGTGGCTGCGCTTTCCCTTCGAGATCTCTGTGACGTATGTTCGATACAGATAGCGCAAGTCCGCTGAAAAGATCTTTATACTCACATGGACTGGCAGGAAATATGCACGCAATCACTGAGCACCCGTTAGCATTGATTAATCCTGAGACTGAGGTGAAGCAGCATGGTATAGCGTACCCGTATCTATCATCCAAGCACATTTCGACGCGATGCCCAGTTGTGTTAGTGCCTCTATGCTGCCAGAAATGTCATACATACATTAATCCTTGTTCCATATATGATGAATGCGACATTTCGTAATGATGTGGAACGTGTCACTTTAACTTAAGTTTTCTTTACATAAAATAACTAATTAATAAATATTTTTACAGTTACTACTTTATATGAAAGAATTCATCTATTGAGTAGAAGGATTTGCCATTCAGAAATTATATTAATTTACTTTTAAATGTTGGTTGGCTATCTGTCAGACTTTTAATACTATTTGGAAAATGACCAAAGATTTTTCTGACAGCATAATTCACCCCTTTCTGTGCCAAAGTGAGATTAATTCAGAATAGTGAATATCATCCTTTCTTCCAGTGTTGTAGCTATGCACTTCGGAGTTATTTTTAAATTGGGATGGGTTATTAATGTTGACTGGAATACTCTCTTTCACATTCTAAAGGTGGCAGTGGTAAAATACAGGGAGTGAAATCCTATTTACAATTTGTACAGAATCCAGATGGCAGTTATAACAGTCGAGGGGCATGAAAGGGAAGCAGTGGTTGTGAAGGGAGTGAGACAGGGTTGTAGCCTCTCCCCGATTGTATTCAATCTGTATATTGAGCAAGCAGTAAAAAGAAAAATTCGGAGTAGGTACTAAAATCCATAAAGAAGAGATAAAAACTTTGAGGTCCGCCGATGACATTGTAATTCTGTCACAGGCAGCAAAGGACGTGGAAGAGCAGTTGAACGGAATGGACAGTGTCTTGAAACGAGGATATAAGATGAACATCAACAAAAGCAAAACGAGGATAATGGAATGTAGTCGAATTAAGTCGTGTGATGCTGAGGGAATTAGATTAGGAAATGAGACAAAGTAGTAAAGGAGTTTTGCTATTTGGGGAGCAAAATAACTGATAATGGTCGAAGTAGAGAAGATATAAAAAGTAGACTGGCAATGGCAAGGAAATCGTTTCTGAAGAAGAGAAATTTGTTAACATCGAGTTTAGATATAAGTGTCTGGAAGTCATTTCTGAAAGTATTTGTATGGAGTGTAGCCATGTATGGAAGTGAAACATGGACGATAAATAGTCTGGACCAGAAGAGAATAGAAACTTTCGAAATGTGGTGCTACAGAAGAATGCTGAAGATTAGATGGGTAGATCACATAACTAATGAGGAGGTATTGAATAGAATTGGGGAGAAGAGGAGTTTATGGCACAACTTGACTAGAAGAAGGGACCGGTTGGTAGGACATGTTCTGCGAAATCGAGGGATCACCAATTTAGTATTGGAGGGCAGCGTGGAGGGTAAAAATCGTAGAGGGAGAGCAAGAGATGAATATACTAAGCAGATTCAGAAGGATGTAGGTTGCAATAGGTACTGGGAGATGAAGTAGCTTGCACAGAATACAGTAGCATGGAGAGCTGCATCAAACCAGTCTCAGGACTGAAGACCACAACAACAATTAATGACAAATGTTATAAGTGAATATATGTATTGCGAAGGTACTGTGAACATCCCGAGTTCCTTAAATAAATTTCTGCAAGGTGATCTTGGGTGGGCTCCAGCTATTATTCTGATTACACGCTTTTGTGCAGTGAATACTTTCTCTCTTAATGAAGAATTGCCCCAAAATATGATGCCATACAAGCAGTGAATGAAAGAAGGCATAGTAGGCTAATTTACTTATACGTTCATCACAAAAATTTTCAGTAACCCTAATAGCATAAGTAGCTGAACCTAACCGTTTCAGCCCTGCGTATCAATTTCCGCATCCAGTGCACCTCCAAATCACATTTTTGCTGCTACACTATATTGTGACATAAGTTTAATTTAATTACTTGCTACCCTTGCTGGTGCTGCTATTTTGCTGTCCAGCAGTGTTGTTCCGGAAACGCTGCAGACACGCTCGATGGTCTCGGAGTCGGGCCTGGACAGGGCGACCGCAGCGCCCCGCATTCCACGGCGGCCGGTGGCCGGACGACGAGGCAGCTTCGCTGGACGCGGGGGAGACGGCGGCCCGGTTGCGTCGGCAGCGGCCGCAGGCGCTCTCGCAGTGGCGCAGCGTGGCGCGCGCCTTGGCCTGTCGCTGTCGTAAGCCGGGACTTAATCAACTTGAGCAACGGGCAGCGCTAATTACCGGCAGCTGGCAGCAATCCGCCCGGCCCGGCCTAACAAGCGGCGGCGTTCGCAATGATGCTCATCGCAGGCTGCCAGCGGGTCGACGACTTCTGGGGCGTCGTGTCCAGCGCTGGCTGTGACGACTCGCTACTGCAGCGCGGCAGCACGACCAGACCGGAGAGGGAATGCTAAACCGATTTGTATTCCCCTAAAGCTTTACTTCTTATAAGGCCATACTGTTGGAGCTCACAGAAATAGGTAAACACCTGTGGAATTACAGTGTTTACTGGTCATCAGACATTGATACACCCAAGGCATGGGTGTCTAAACTTTTAGTTTATCTGGGCCAAATTGGAAAAAGATGAGCATTTTTGGATCGCACTCATTATAGTTAACCTAACAGTAACAACGGTGCATGGTATATAGTTAAGACATGTAACTAATTCAGAATTTATTAATTTGTTGTTCTTAAATCTAAATAGCAATATGAAATTACTTTGATATTTTGTATATGAGATTTTAATAATTTTTATGCAATTTTAATAATTTAATATATAAATATTTACAAATCATAGAATTAATGTGACTTTTGACTGAATCAGTATCAGTATCAGGTTAGATGGAAGTGGCAAATTTCAAGCTCTTCTCAAAGCGTTCTTCTGATATTTTGGTTCTGATTTTATTCTTTATGTGCTTTACTCTAGAAAATAACTGAACGAAAACTTACGAGCTTTCAAACAAATGTGACGTGCATAATGCATGACTATGCAGCAAGTGATATTTCTCTCTGGGCAAGTATGATTTGTAAAAACCCAACAAAGATACACGATCTTCCTTTAGTTGGATGTCAGACTGCAGTTCTAAGTATTCCATCTGAAAATCTTCTGGAAACGTACGTGTATTCTGCGTAAAAGTTCGCATAAACACATATTTTTTATTATTTTTTCGAAAATCCTGAAATCGGTTTTCAAATTATTGTATGGCATCGAAAATAGCAGCATATTTCATCCCGTCTTTACGATTTTTTGGCCAGCATGTAGAAACGAAAAAAAAATGTTTACATTCACTTGTGCTTGCTATAATTTCAGTTTCATTTGGAACTTTTTGATTGGAAACATTCTACTGACAAGTGCTTTCTACCTTAAAAACGCCTGTTTAACTAACCTAAATGAGTAGTCAGATCTATGACAAGTATTAAATCTGCCACCCAGTTGTCATCGCCAAGTGCTGGTACATATTTTGCTTTTGATGTCATAAACGATTTCATTTCATTAATTGTGATATAAAGACTTATTAATGTCTGCGCCACTTAACTTCTGGAAAATATGTTGTAACACCATACTCATCATCCAGTCTTCTGAGGATGTCCGGGAATTGACGGTGATTCAATCCCATAGGAAACTAGTCCGTGGAGTGTCAAGGGAAGAAATCAAAATTGTACAGAAATGACACAGAATATTCTTGTATTTCCATAATGTCCAGGGTGCCTGCAAACACCTCTTCGCTGGTCTTTCTGGCTCAGCTCGAAGTGGGACTCACTACTGAAGAAAATTCTACATCAGTGAATGGGATTCCAGGTCTACGACATGTCTAGAGACGCTGCGGGCAGTGGTGGGATACATACCTGACCGTCGCCCGCAATATGATCCGATCACCCGGAATGATGGTGGGTTGCCATTCCTTTCATAGAAGGACCCCTTTGGTTCTCATCCGCGACACCCTTACAGCGCAGCGGTAGGTCCACGGTATTCTACGCTCATTTTTGGTGCCATTCATGCGAACCCATCCTGAGCTTGTATTTCACCAAGATAATGTCCACCCGTAAACGGGGAGAGTTTGTACTGCTTGTCTTCGTGCTTGTCAGGCTCTACCTTGGCCAGCAAGGTCACCGCATTTCTCCCCAACTGAGGACGTTTGGCGCATTATGGGCCGGTTCCTCAACCATCTCCGCATTCTGACGATCTAAAGCTCCAGTTGAACAGAATTTGGCACGACGTACCTCAGGACAAGATCCAACATCTTCGCCAATCAACGACAAGTCGAATACTGCTTGCGTAACGTCCAGGAATGGACCAAAGCGTTACTGACTTGCTCAATTTGTGAAGCTCTTTCTGTTGAATTAATTATCCAATTTTTCTGAAACTGTAATCATTTGCTTGACTGTAGACGTACATCACATCTACTGTGTACAGTCCCTTTTTGGACAATCATCTGGATAATTCCTCCTGCTGGGGCAAACACAGACATACTGTTTTTTGTCATAGGAAATGCACCTTACATCGCCTTTTCTTCGTATCTGAAGAAGATTAAAGTTAACAAAAAGGTAAACGAAGTAGTTGGGAGTGATAACTGAAGTTCCATAACTTCTGCACCTGTCAGAGGATGCAACCAGTGTCACATGATAATACTGTGAGCGACGTGGACCACACGACCCAGCCCATGGTCGCATAGAGATCCAGAAAAAATATTTCAGTGTCCTTCATCTGTAGGAGAGCACTCCTGACCGTGGAAGAACAGCAAGGCGGGACAACGGATTCGGCGGAGACTAACTAAGTTGAGAGAGTGGTACTAAGTCCAGTGGCAGTGTCGGAGACAAGACATCGACTTAGAGTACACAGCTATCGTCTGGCATCCCAAAGATAATTCTCCTCCGCTGGCCAGTTTCAGCGTAATTTTTGTGGTTCCACAAGGCGCCCGGCTTGCATGGATGGCGGACACGTTGCGTACTTAGCGCCACTTACACTCACACCTACACCTACATACATACTCCAAAAGCCTCCGTACGGTACGTGGCGGAAGTAACCACGCACTACTAATAGTCATTATCTTTCCTGTGCCACTAGCAAACAGAGCGAGGGAAAAACGACTGTATAAAGGGGTCCGCACGATCCCTAATTTATCGCATCTTATATTCCTTACCCTTATTCGAAACGTGTGTTTGCGGCAGTGGAATCGTTCTGCAGTCGGCCTCAAATGTCTGTTCTCTAAATTTCCGCAATAGCGCCTAGCGAAAACGGCGTCGTCGTTCTTCGAAGGGTTCCCATTTGAGTTCAGGAAACACCTTCGTAATGCCTGCGTGCTGATGGAACTTATCAGTAACAAATCTAGCACAATGTCTCTGAATTGCTTCGGTATATTTCTTCGGCCCGACCTGATGTGGATCCCAAACATTCGAATAGTACTTGAGAGTGGGTCCACTAGCGTGCCTTCTCCTTCATGAACGAGTTACACTTTCCCAAAATTCTTCCTATTAAACGAAGTCGACAATTCACCTTCTCTACTATCTACCTGACGTCCTCATTCCATTTCACACCGCTTTGCAACGTTGGGCCTAGATATTTCAACTAAATGGCTGCGTCAATCCACACACTGCTAATGCTGTATTCGAACGTTAGATGTTGTTTTTCCTGCTCATTTTTCTGCATTTGGAGCAAACTGCCGTTCATCACACAAACAGGTGTGTAAATCATCTTGCATACCCCTAGAGTCACATAGCGACGACATCTTCCCGTACCATATGTAAATGGAAGAGGGATCATTACTGTCAGCTGCAGTGGGACGTTAAGTGGAATCAGCGGCGACGAGCGAAAATGTTTACTGGCCCGGAATTCGAACCCGGAATCTCCTGCTTACTAGGCAGGTGCGGTAATCACTGCGGCTTTCTGGGCACAACGTTGTCGTCACTGCACGAACTATGTCGGTACGAGTCATGGCCGATCCACCCTCCCACCGAGCGCCACTTATCCCCTTCCCTGTCTATTTATACTCCAGTCCGCTACTCAGGGATACTCACAAGAGGTCGGACGTCTTTGGTGCATTCGCACTGAAGAAAGTGGATACATTTCCCAGCCAGGTTCATCAATTATATGAATGTTCTTTATTAGGAACAAACATCACGCGTTCATATAACCTTCCCGTACCCCACAGCGTCATCAGCAAATAGCCGTAAATTGCTGCTCACCTTGTCCATCAGATTATGTACGTATATAGAGAATACAAGCGCTCCTATCACACTTCCCTGGGCACATCTGACGATAACATTGTCTCTGATAAACACGCGCCGTCGAGGAGCACGTACTGGTTACTACTACTTGAAAACTCTTCGAACCTCTCTCGTCTTAGGGAACCTAAACAGTATACTACGACTTTCAGTAGTCTGCAGTGGAGCCACGTCTCAAACATTTTCCGAAAATCTAGGGATACCGAATCTGCCTCTTGCGCCACATCAATGGCTCGCAGGATATCATATGAGAAATGAGCAAGCTGAGTTTCTTAAGAGTGATGGTTTCTAAATTCCTGTCCGCAGCTCGTGGTCCTGCGGTAGCGTTCTCGCTTCCCGCGCACGGGTTACCGGGTTCGGTTCCCGGCGGGGTCAGGGATTTTCTTTGCCCCGTGATGACTAGGTGTTGTGTGATGTCCTTAGGTTAGTTAGGTTTAAGTAGTTCTAAGTTCTAAGGGACTGATGACCATAGATGTTAAGTCCCATAGTGCTCACAGCCATATGATCCATTTCCTAAATTCGTGCTGATTGGCCACGTATTTGTTTTCAACTCTTTCACTTGCTTCTCTTCGCCACAGACGTCTATTTCTGCGTCCACCATGCGAGAGTCTGTACGACAGTCAAACGACGGTGTGTTTGTGCAATCCTCTTGCGCGAATGATTTCTTAAACGTGAAACTGAAGACTTCAGCTATCCTTTTGGTGTTTCTGTTGCCACCCAAGACTGGTCAACGAATGGCCGGATAGAGAGGCCTACAATTTGCTTAGTAATTTTGCGTAGGAGCAGAATTTTCTCAGCTTCTTGGCAAGATCTTTCGATGAGGTATGACGGTGGATGTTGTTGTATGCTCTGGCAATTGACCTTTTTACAGGCACACTAATTTCTGCTAGGTAACTTCCATCTGTCAGCATCTGTGCGTTCTTTTTGTGAACCAGGAGCCCAACAATCCCTGTTTCCTCAGCATTTTCCGAATTTGATTATTAAACCACAGGGTGTCCTTTCCATCCTTAAACTGCTTATCCTTAAACTGCTTATTCGGTACATACGACTTCAGAGCGCGATATGCAGTCAGCTTAATCTTTGCGCATAATCTGTCATATTAGAGCTAAATGATGCCCATTCATTGTATAAATGGGATTCTAACAACCTATTATCTGCTTTTTCTAGCACAAATGCTCTCCTAACTTTCTTGATGGGTTTATTATTTTTAGTAGTGGGTTCATTAGTGTCGGACAGCAGCTGGTACATTAATAGTGTTTTATTAGGCAACCGGTTCCGACGTTACAGTCACGTCGGCCTATGGCTCCGTAGATATCTGAACTTCTTGAGTATGTGTGCTGTTCCACATCTACAGCAACTGTTGCTGTAGAATGAAAGTTCATTCTCAGTCGCCATACATGAGTAAAACTGAAAGCATGTAGCTTTACATTTCATTATTAATAACATTGTAAATTACAGTACTTCATATTGATTTTCATGCAGCAATGCTCGTTTTGAAGTAGAGCTTCTTCTTTTTTAATATATTAAAACCACTGTGGCACTTTTAGCATTGTAGATGGTGCACATGTCAGGATGTGCCTGAGGTGGAAGTGGGGTCTAAAAAGAACAAGTGTTAATTTTTCAACTCCGGTCGGCAAATTGCCTCCCGTTTATTGAGAAAACATTTACTGATGACCTAGCCGAGGTACATTATGTGAGTTTAGCGGCCCTAAGGCGCAACAGATTGAGCCATGGCTCTAAAAGTGCACAGAGACAACCGGCCAATGCGTCTGATCTCCTCGGGGGCCTGTCAGTAAAAGAGAGCGATCCACACGCCTCGTTCGGGCAGTTCGGCGCGATGGGCCTTTCTGGCGCTCACACGTGATCTCCTGGACCTTTCTGATTGGCTGCTGTAGGAGCTCTGCCTAGGCAAGCGACGCTTCTCTAAGCGTCACCCCGTCAGCAGAAAGGTTGTTTGTTCGTCGAGCACGTGAACAAGCCGTGGGATAGTGGCACATACTGGAAAAATCTGATGTGTCGCCAACCCAGGGCTCGTGCATAGCTTTGTGAAGATCCAATGCCATCCATACCTCACGCATTCTTTAAAAAAAATCCCTTTTCTTTTATAGAAAATAAAGGACTCCCGTACTCAATCTGTCAGCACCTGTACAATAGTGTGCTCCCCGCCGCCGTTGGATAAGCAGCTACCAGCAGCAAGTCGTATACTCCTAGCTCACTTATTTGTTAGTTTAATTCTTAATTTCTAGCGTGTTTTTGGTACTTGCATTGTTTAATTCATAAATTTCGGGCGTATTATAGTATTTGAGACTTGTAGCATTGCGTTTTAGTACCTGTATAGTGTAAAATCGCGTAGTCTCCTTCCGCCGCCGAGCAGTGTGTCAGCAGTGCGCAAGTAGCAGCATTACTGCATTTACTAGGCAGTCTTGTATTTTAATACCCGTTTAAATTTTGTGTCAAATTCTTTGTGCTCTCTGTAGATTAGTTCAGACGTTCTTTGCACAACAGTTTTTAGCATGGATATGGACTGCAACTGCTGTGTTCGGATGCAGGCTGAGTTGGCATCCCTTCGCTCCCAGCTTCAGGCAGTGTTGGCTTCGGTCACACAGCTTGAGGCTGTTGCCAATGGGCATCACTGTGGGGTCCGGATGGGGGTTTGTCGGGGATGGCCAGCTCGTCCCACGCATCCCCCGATAGGACTACGACTGTGGCTGCCCGGGATACTGCCCACATTGAGGCTGATCCCTCACCTGTGGTAGAGTGGGAGGTCGTCTCGAGGTGTGGCAGGGGGCGAAAGACATTCCGGAGTGCTGAACGGAAGGCCTCTCCAGTTTGTCTGACGAACCGGTTTCAGGCTCTGTCTCAGGCTGATACTGATCTTCGGCCGGACATGGCTGCTTGTCCTGTTCCAGAGGTTGCCCCTCAGTCTGCACAATCCGGGCAGTCGCAGAGGGTGGTCTTACTGGTAGTTGGAAGCTCCAACGTCAGGCGAGTAATGGGGCCCCTTAGGGATATGGCAGCAAGAGAGGGGAAGAAAACCAATGTGCACTCCGTGTGCATACCGGGGGGAGTCATTCCAGATGTGGAAAGGGTCCTTCCGGATGCCATGAAGGGTACAGGGTGCACCCATCTGCAGGTGGTCGCTCATATCGGCACCAATGATGTGCGTCGCTATGGATCGGAGGAAATCCTCTCTGGCTTCCAGCGGCTATCTGATTTGGTGAAGACTGCCAGTCTCGCTAGTGGGATGAAAGCAGAGTTCACCATCTGCAGCATCGTCGACAGCACTGACTGCGGACCTTTGGTACAGAGCCGAGTGGAGGGTCTGAATCAGAGGCTGAGACAGTTCTGCGACCGTGTGGGCTGCAGATTCCTCCACTTGCGCCATACGGTGGTGGGGTTTCGGGTTCCGCTGGATAGGTCAGGAGTCCACTACACGCAGCAAGCGGCTACACGGGTAGCAGGGGTTGTGTGGCGTGGACTGGGCGGTTTTTTAGGTTAGATGGCCTCGGGCAAGTACAGAAAGGGCAACAGCCTCAAAGGGTGCGGGGCAAAGTCAGGACATGTGGGGACCAAGCAGCAATCGGTATTGTAATTGTAAACTGTCGAAGCTGCATTGGTAAAGTACCGGAACTTCAAGCGCTGATAGAAAGCACCGAAGCTGCAATCGTTATAGGTACAGAAAGCTGGCCACATGGGAGTGTTATGGGACCATTGCTTTTCACAATATATATAAATGACCTAGTAGATAGTGTCGGAAGTTCCATGCGGCTTTTCGCGGATGATGCTGTAGTATACAGAGAAGTTGCAGCATTACAAAATTGTTGCGAAATGCAGGAAGATCTGCAGCGGATAGGCACTTGGTGCAGGGTGTGGCAACTGACCCTTAACATAGACAAATGTAATTTATTGCGAATACATAGAAAGAAGGATCCTTTATTGTATGATTATATGATAGCGCAACAAAGACTGGTAGCAGTTACTTCTGTAAAATATCTGGGAGTATGCGTACGGAACGATTTGAAGTGGAATGATCATATAAAATTAATTGTTGGTAAGGCGGGTACCAGGTTGAGATTCATTGGGAGAATCCTTAGAAAATGTAGTCCATCAACAAAGAAGCTGGCTTACAAAACACTCGTTCGACCTATACTTGAGTATTGCTCATCAGTGTGGGATCCGTAACAGATCGGTTTGACGGAGGAGATAGAGAAGATCCAAAGAAGAGCGGCGCGTTTCGTCACAGGGTTATTTGGTAACCGTGATAGCGTTACGGAGATGTTTAGCAAATTCAAGTGGCAGACTCTGCAAGAGAGTCGCTCTGCATCGCGGTGTAGCTTGCTCACCAGGTTTCGAGAGGGTGCGTTTCTGGATGAGGTATCGAATATATTGCTTCCCCCTACTTATACCTCCCGAGGAGATCACGAATGTAAAATTAGAGAGATTCGTGCGCGCACGGAGGCTTTCAGACAGTCGTTCTTCCCGCGAGCCATACGCGACTGGAACAGGAAAGGGAGGTAATGACAGTGGCACGTAAAGTGCCCTCCGCCACACACCGTTGGGTGGCTTGCGGATTATAAATGTAGATGTAGATGTAGATGTAGATAGTTAAACTCTATTCAGTAAACATCACACAAAAGTCTCGTGTTACATAATTAGCCATAGATAAAAATTTTATGCTTGCATGGCTTCCATTGCTCAGATGAAACTATGTCTTCAACAAATCTGATTACTAACTGCATTCTTCAGCATAATAGGTTCTTGCGGTTCATTATTTTTTTTACTGCAGTTCCTACCAGATTAACTGAATAGATCGAGGTACAAGGAATGCTTCTGACATGACATTTTACTGCGACGCACACGCTAACACCACAATTTCCTCCTCACTATCTTCTGCATGCCGAGGGCTACAACTCGTAACGAGGAACTCCAGGAAACTTCTTGCAACTACCCCAGCTCAACAGCAACAGGTTTGCTTACCTCGTGTCCTGTAAAGCTGTCTCGATGTCGCCACTGGTTTTCGTCTTCGTTGGTCACTGATTCTAACAGGCATACAATAAATTGTGAGTGATACTGTGGCAAGTGGATAGTTCACTGAAAGTCTCGAAGAGAAAGTATGCCACCTCATTGTTTAATGAAAATAAGGGAAAAACGCAAAGAGTCAGGCTTATAGCCATCTGTACAACTGGCAATATCTGTGAACTTATGTAAGAAGTGATATGGCGCCAACATCCGCCCACCAGGATAGGGCACTGAGATAAAAAATTACAAAGAAACATCGTCCTATCATCATTAGGGAAACACAGCAAACGATAGATACACCAAACATGTCATTGCTAGTAAACAGATAAAACAATTTGCAACCATGACTCTTTTATTTCAATAAGTTCATAAGCGGTTGCTGTGCCAGGTGTCCAGCGTGGAATGGGATTAATTTTACTGGATGATTTTCTCGAAAGTCTGATGGTATTTCGCCAGTCTCATATGTTCTTGGCACCAACATCAATAGTCGTTTTGTTGCCACTTCCTTCAATGATTTTAGAAATTCCGATGGAATGTTGTCTATTCCTTCCTCCTTATTTGATATTAAGCCGTCTAAGACCATTACATTCTAATACTAGGTCCCCTGTCTCTTCCCTATCGTATCCTGTTTCTTCTTCTCCTATCGCGTCATCAGACAAGCCGTACCATTCACAGAGGTCTTCAGTGTCGTATTTCGATCCATCCGCTCTCTCCTCTGCATTTAACAGTGGAATTCGCACTGTTTTCTTAACGTTACCGCCCCTTGCTTTATTTTCACCTCAGGTTGTTTCGACTTTAGTACACTCTGATTCAGCCCTTCCGACAACTATTTCTTTTCCAATTTCTTCACTTTTTCATGCAGCCATTTCGCATTAGCTTCCATGTACGTACTATTTATTTAATTCCTGAGTGACATGTATTTTTATGATCTTGAAATAACCTGAACATTTTTGTACTTCCGTCTTTCCTCGATCAGCCCAAGTGTTTCTTTTCTTACCTATGGTTTCCTCGCAACTACCTTCTTTGTGCCCATATTTTTCTTCCCAACTACAGTAATTCCCCATTTTAGCAATGTCCATTTCTCTTCAAATAAACTACTTACTGAGATATTCATTAACGCAGTATCTACAGCCTGAAAGAACTTCAGGCGTATTTCTTCCTTCCTTAGCACTTCCGTATTCCATTTGTTTGCAGTCTGCACATTGATTCTTCCTGACTAATCTCTTAAACTTCAGCCTACTCTTCATCATAACTAAATTGTAATTCAAGTCTACATCTGCTTGAGGTATGTCTTACAATCCAGTACCTGATTTCGGAATCGCTACCTGACCACGACGTAATCTAACTGGAATCTTCCTGTATCTCCCGACCTTTTCCAAGTGTACCTTCTCCTTTTGTTATTCTCGAACAGAGCATTCGCTATTACCAACTACCATAACTATTAGATTTCCATATTCCTTCACCTTCTGAATTATCAGCTGCATATCATCATACACTTTCTCCATTTCTACACCTTCGGCTTCCGACTTCAGCGTGTATACCTGAACTCTTGCTGTTGTTATCCATATGCTGTCGATTCATATGAGAACAGCTCTATCATGGATCCGTTCATAGTAACTCACTCCCTGCCCTCCCTTCCTATTCAGAACGAATCCTACTGTCATCATTTTCTGCTGTTGATGGTATTACCCCATATTCATCTGACAGTAAATCCTTGTCTTCTTTCCATTTAACTTCACTGAGTGGCACTGTACCTAGCTTGGGCGTTTCAGATTTTCTAGCTTCCGTACCACTTTCAAACTTATTATGTCCCACAAACATACACTCGCATCTAAATCTAAATGACTACTCTGCAATTCAAATTTAAGTGCTTAGCAGAGGGTTCGTCGAACCACAATCATACTATCTCTCTACCATTCCACTCCCGAACAGCGCGGGAAAAACAAACACCTAAACCTTTCTGTTCGAGCTCTGATTTCTCTTATTTTATTTTGATGATCATTCCTACCTATGAAGGTTGGGCTCAACTAAATATTTTCGCATTCGGAAGAGAAAGTTGGTGACCGAAATTTCGTAAATAGATCTCGCCGCGACGAAAAACGTCTTTGCTGTAATGACTTCCATCCCAATTCGCGTATCATATCTGCCACGCTCTCTCCCCTACTACGTGATAATACGAAACGAGCTGCCCTCTTTTGCACTCTTTCGATGTCCTCCGTCAATCCCACCTGGTAAGGAGCCCACACCGCGCAGCAATATTCTAACAGAGGACGAACGAGTGTAGTGTAAGCTGTCTCTTTAGTGGACTTGTTGCATCTTCTAAGTGTCCTGCCAATGAAACGCAACCTTTGGCTCACCTTCCCCACAATATTATCTATGTGGTCTTTCCAACTGAAGTTGTTCGTAATTTTAACACCCAGGTATTTAGTTGAATTGACAGCCTTGAGAATTGTACTATTTATCGAGTAATCGAATTCCAACGGATTTCTTTTGGGACTCATGTGGATCGCCTCACACTTTTCGTTATTTAGCGTCAACTGCCACCTCTCACACCATACAGCAATCTTTTCTAAATCGCTTTGCAACTGATACTGGTCTTCGGATGACCTTACTAGACGGTAAATTACAGCATCATGTGCGAACAACCTAAGAGAACTGCTCAGATTGTCAGCCAGGTCATTTATATAGATCAGGAACAGCAGAGGTCCCAGGACGCTTCCCTGGGGAACACCTGATATCCCTTCAGTTTTACTCGATGATTTGCCGTCTATTACTACGAACTGCGACCTTCCTGACAGGAAATCACGAATCCAGTCGCACAACTGAGACGATACCCCATAGGCCCGCAGCTTGATTAGAAGTCGCTTGTGAGGAACGGTGTGAAAAGCTTTCCGGAAGTCAAGAAATACGGAATCAACTTGAGATCCCCTGTCGATAGCGGCCATTACTTCGTGCGAATAAAGAGCAGACTAAGTGATGTTGGGGCGAAAGTTCGTTCTAGACGAGTAGTTAGCTAGCTTCTTTATTTCGCGCCTGCCAGATCAGAGGACATCTGTTGTTTTTGGCTTAGTTATCCAATTATTGATACCATCATATAAAATTTTAACCAAAATGTGAGCTTATTTTTGAAGCTACTGAAATCATGATTATAGATCTGGCAGCCCAGATAACGTCGACATTTAAAAAGTTAATTAACATTGTGAAGCGTTTCCCAGCAAGCCTCACAGTGGGAGTCCTCTGTACAGCATAGCTCCTACCAGCACCTCCAATTTCACGCTCTGCACCATCTGCCATTTTGTGGGATAGGAACTGACAGTGATCTCATATGCTACACTATACGATGAAATATTCAGTCAAGAGCCAAAGAAACTGGTACACGTTCCTAATATCATGTAGGGCCCACGCGAGTACGCAGCACGACGTGGTATGGACTCTACTAATGTCTGAAGTAGTGCTGGAGGGAACTGACAATATTAATTTTGCAGGGCTGTCCATAAATCCGTAAGACTACGAGGGAGTGGAGATCTCTCCTCAACAGAACGTTGCAAGGCGTCCCAGATATGTTCAACAATGTTTGTGTCTGGGGAGTTTGGTGGCCAGCAGAAGTGTTTAAACTCAGAAGAGTGTTCTTGGAGCCACTGTTTAGAAATTCTGGACGTGTGGGGTGTCGCATTACTCTGCTGGACTTGCCCAAGTCCGTCGGAATGCAGAATGGACATGAAAGGATGCAGACGATCAGTTAGAGCTTAGATGTATCAGGGATCGCGTATAACACCAACTGCATGCGCCCCTCATCCTTACAGAGCCTTCACCAGCTTGAACAGTTCCCTGCCGAAAGGCAGCGAATATGGATTCACGACGTTGTCGCCATACCCGTATACGTCCATTCCCTCGGTACAATTTGGAACGAGACTAGTCCGACCAGGCAACACGTTTCCAGTCATCAACAGTCCAGTGTCGGTGTTGACGGGCCCAGACGAGGCGTGAAGCTTTGTTCCGTGCAATCATCAACGCTACACGAGTGGGCCCTCTGATCCGAAAGCCCATACTGATGACGTTTCGTTGAATGGTTCGCACGCTGACACGTGTTGATGGCCTGCATAGAAATCTACAGCGATTTGCGGAAGCATTGCATTTCTGTCACGTTGAACATTTCACTTCAGTAGTCGTTGGTCCCGTTCTTGCAGGATCTTTCTCCGGCCGCAGCGATGTCGGAGATTTGACGTTTTACCGGATTCCTGATATTCGCGGTACATTCCTGAAATGCTCGTAGGGGAAAATCCCCATTTCGTCGCTACCTCATAGATGACGTGTCCCATCACTCGAGCGTCGACTATAACACCACGTTCAAACTCACTTAAATCTTGATAACCTTCCATTGTAGCAGCACTAACTGATCTAACAACTGTGCCAGACACTTGTCTTTTACAGGCGTTGCTGACCGCAGCGCCGTATTCTGCCTGTTTACATATCTCCCTATTTGAATACAAGTACCGAACCAGTTTCTTCGGCACTTCAGCGTAATAAAATGTGGGTTGACATGGCTCACAAATGCTACAAGGTATTAGTCAGCATTAGGTACGGCAAATTAGCTTCAGGTCGTCGCTGACTGGAGGTCGTTTTATGGCCGGAGCTCTACAGCGATGCATTTACCACCCACAATTATGTGAAATGTTTTGCTCGTTAAAGCGTTCCCTACACAGCTCTGAAATTAAGGTTTTCAGATAGTTCTTCTCCACTTATCAGCGTAAGACCTTAGGAAATGTAATGCATTACGTTGATATTCTCTACATGTTGTGCACCATAGTATTCATCCAAGGAATATTACTGAACTGAAATTATATGTCCACAGTATTTACGTTTATTACTTAAACTTAGATTTCAAACTTTTCTCTTCAGTTTAAAGGAAACATTTCACTTAAAATTACGTTGTGCATCAGTTATAGTTATCTTATTGCATATTAACAAATCTGAATATTGGTGTACAGATATTTTGTTCCCAATTGCTTTGACAGTTTGTGTACTGTTTAGTCATACTCAAAATTAAACCTCAGGAGACATACATTTTTTGTATGTAATGTGCTATGTCGAGTTCAAAGTTCCATCTGTTGTGTCACTGTTTTCGCTTTAGTTTTCCGTGCTACATCCCATTTTCTTTGGTCTGTCTGTTTCGTCATGACAGTGCGCCGCGAGTCAGCACATCTTTGGTTGGAAGTAGCCTATACTAGATTCTACAGCCACCGCGAGTTGCTGGTGAAGAGCGCACTTGGCAGTCGCTGGGGCCGTAAGCATCACCCAGCAGTGTTAGGAAGACAGAAGGGACTTCATGCAAAAGTGTTGTCAGTGGGTTGTATGACTCACCTGTGTATGCCAGCCGAGTGTACCTGCTGGATAATACTTCTTCCAATGGTCTGGAAGGGATAGCTGCCCAGCTTATGCTCGATGGACACATTGTCAGAGTAAGCTCGTGGGACAGCCGATAGCCAATGTGTGTGGGTGATCACTAATTGTATCGCAAGACATAAATACCGTGTCCTTTGTAGATGAGCATATTATTGGCATTTAATCTGTGTGTACTACCTGGTTGCAGCGATGCAGTGGTCTGATGCAAATTGTGTACTGACCAGGGGACCAAACAGAACAGATTGTGCTGATATGTAAACGTGGGCTACTGCTAGTTCGACATAATATGAAACACTTTGTTTGGCCGACCTGTGTTTAATGTGTACACTACGATTAACTGTATTTTAAAAATTAATGTCCTATTCTCCAGGAATGTTAAGTTAAATCAGAGGTGTAAAATTTAATCTCATATATTATTAAAATAACATTTGTGCACACAGTCACTCAGAGCTTATTGTATTTAAAGCCTGCTCCATACCATCCAATGATACAATGGTTGTTGAAGATTTTAATAAACCATATATGTTGATGATTATTATCATTCCTTTATACATCTGAATATTCGTTATTTGTCTGTGTTATGCAAAGCTTAGGAAATGGATCCAACAAACTGTATGACCTAATGTTTGCGCTTTGTAATTCCATTACCTTGAGTCTATTGGGTAATTACTGATACTTACTCTACCTCGACTTTGAATAGGGTTCAGGGAAACAAAGTATGAGTGACACCAATGAATATTATCACCTAATGTGATGGATTCTAGGAAGTGGTGGTTCATGAAGTATGTAATTTCGCTGTAGTTTGTACACATATTTTCAATTTTTTTTGTATGTGATGATAAGATTTGCCAGTGAATTTAATTACATGTTAAATACTATCTGTTATTACTTTATATAAGCTTTTCCATTCTTATAATGAAATGTTATACTTCTTTTCTCATCGTCTGTCTCTACTTTTCGAGAAAGACTTTACCACACTGAAAACACTCATCATCTATGCAAGATAAGACATAGTAATACCACCAACTTTATTGAATCTTTTGAGATGTCAGTTATTCATGCACAGTGGTATTTTTTTTATTTTCTTGTTTCAGTTGACAGATGTATGATATTGTGATTGTGATACATTTAACATGGGAAATAATTTTGCTCACTTACTAGCATTATGATGTGCATTTTAAAACTGTACTAATGTTAAATTGCTTAATGAGAGAATAAATGTCCCAATTATAGTTTCTACAGTAAACATATACAGTCAAGTTAGTACCAAATAATTATTCTTATGGAACAATAATAGAAATTCTGATAAAGTTACTGAGAAAACATGTCCTAGTAAGGTTCATTAAGAAGCATCACATTCATATTCATAAAGTAATTATAAAACTGGAAAAACTAATGTTGAAGTCGAACCACATATTGTGAGAATGGAAAGCCATAAATGAAGTAAACTATGTAGGTTTTCACGTGAACAAGTTGTGGTAAAGATGAACATACAGAAGTAACAACATTTCTGATCATCTACAATGAATTGATGGGTAGTAAAAATTACTGTGCTAATTTCATGATGTCTTCGAGGTTCATGAGAAGAGAAATTTATAGTACAATGTAGAGATGTTTCAGGAATAAATGTGTGTTTAGGCTCTAGAAAGATGATGATAGTGCTCATGAAGATAATGATGTTTATACTTCTAGTGTTATATGGAAGAATATTGTGAGAGACCATGAGGGGGGGGGGGGGGGGGTTATGGATCTAAAGTCAAGAAATGAAGTGTAGCATATTAATTAAGTTGTGTGGAAAATAATTATAGATATGTATTTACAATTTTTATGAGCAAGTAAATGTGTCATCATTGAAAAATATATACAGTACTTTAACTGTGGTACTGATGGTACGTGTACTACACAGTTGCAGTGCATGAAAGAATTATGATAAACACACTTTCGTAAACATGTGAGCGCTGTATTGTTGAAAACTATTTAGAAACACCACAAAAATAATAAGATGTTGACTAGTATTAACTGACACCATAAAATGACGTAGAAACTTATCCTGGCAAACATAATGACTATAATGAAGAACACAGCATCAGCTGTGGTGAGGGTCAATATCAATAAAGAAAATACATGAAAAATTTTAAGTGAATTAAATTTATCATACATGAACAGATTACATGCATTGGAAAACACACTTAAATGATTACAAGTCATATTCTCTACTATATAGGTACACTGTCACTATTATTTACTTATTCACTGGTAAAAACTTATACACTATTTTATGGTGGTGTTTTCTTGAATGTGTACGGAACTCACCTGCACTTGGTTGTTATTTGAAAATGCTATAATATAGCTTAATGAGATCCTTTGCTTGATGTAGGTACTTATAGACTATGATTAATCACCTACCTTCATACATTAAACTATTTTAGTGGAATAATTACTGATGATGGTTTCTGTCTCGTTGTCTATCTGTTAAGAAATGTTGCCTCATATTATTTTACAGGTTCATCTATCAATATCAGTTTTTCAGTTTCAGTTAATTGTTTTATTATGTATCTATTTTGTCATGTAACAGGAAAACCCATTTCTGTTTACTAAAGCTAGCACTGTATCTTGCAGCAAAATTTATGGTAACACAGTAAGGTGAAACTACTTCCTTTATGCTTGAACAGATGGTCGCTCTGATGAGGTTATAATAAGATTGAAGTCCAGAGTAAAGACTGTAACTGTTGGTAAATCATTGTGAGTCAGTACAAAAAGATACAACAGTTGTAATCCACCAATTTCAGAAATTTTCTCTTTCTTGTTAAAAAATTATTAATGTGGGCCTGTTCTGTCACTGTGCTAGCAGATTCCCAAACACAAATGTTTATTTTGTAATTCTGTTGTAATGAAGTCTGATATGCATTTTGAACCCTCCAATTCTTTGGGTATCGATAGTTTCATTTATAAGTTGGCAAGATTGTATGAAATACCTTCACTATAATTGATAACGATTTATTTTTTATGTGATGTTGGTAATTTTGACGTTTTAAATAAGAATCCATAGATTTGTTTTAGTAAGCATTAATTAATGCATAAGAACTAACTGACACAATGTCTTTGGTAATGATATAAATAATTTTCTTCATATCTTATCCTCTCCCTTCTTTTTGTTGTTACTTAGTGGAAGTGTTTCTTAAAGGAATTAATTCTTGCTTGAGATGCTGTAGAAAGCAGTAGTATTTAATTTGAATTTTTATTTCAAAGGAACCAAGAGATGTTGCATAATGTCAATTTGACAATTGAAGAGTTCAAAACATATTTAATTTCGTAGCTAATTATTTATCAGGTATCTGACATCCTTGAATCTGTGGATTTTCTTTGTACAAGGAAGACCTGCAGATATTATAGCTCTGAATAGAATATAATAAAGCTAACTTCAAGTTAATCAGCTGTTGTATTTTGGTGAAGTCATCACACCTTCAATAACACTTTCTTGAGTATAATGCTATTCAAGTGGCATGTTACATCCTACATTTTTTACTGTCTACAGCTTTTTGCATGGCCTGACTTGTGTCCTAAAAATCTATCCACTGTGCTTGTTAATGTACTCCACATAATCCTCTCTTCACCGACTCCACAAAATAAATTCTCACTTCTTATCTTATCGAACACCTAATTTTAAACATACTCCTGCAGAAAATTTTAAACGTTTATATTCTCTTCAATTCCGGTTTTCATGCAGCGCATGTCTCACTACTGGATAGTCCTGTGCTCCTAAGGTACACATACTCGAAATTTCTTTTTCAAATTAAGGGCTATGCTTGATACTAATGGACTTCTTGAGATCAGGAATGCCCTATCTACCTTTGCTAGTCTGCCCTTTATATCCTCTCAAGTTTGTAAGTATGTGTTAGTTTACGTTATTTTGCTCTTAAGGTGGCGAAATTCCTTCGCTTCATCTACTTAATGGTTTACAAGTCTGATGTTTAGTTTATCGTAAACCTCATCCCTGTCTCAAATCCTTTTCAATCCGAGCACTTCGAATTTTTTTTTCTCTTAGTTCTTGTATCTTTGCTTATAGTATACGCCTATTATTATGAGAATTTCGGAACGCTTGTTATACATCAGTAGTAGTCAACTGCTTTTACCTACTGCCAACTTTCGTATCTCTGTTAGCAGTAATATTTTCTAACCATCCGCTAGTTCCACAGTAATGGTGATGCAGAAAGTAGAGAAGTACCTTTAAGTTATGAAATTTATAGAGCAGAGATGTAGCAAGTTAAATATATAATAATAATTACTTACCAAGTAATTTCCGTCAAATGTTTATGACAACCTAATTAAAATATCCTTAACCCGCATCGCTTCCGCCCACCATAAAAGCTGGAAAGTCCAATAGGAGACGGTAGGGACCAGATTGACTTCCACTGTTGTATGTCGGTGAATCGTAAGAAACTAACTGTATTTCTTACTTCTTACGTCAGTTATTAAGATCTACGTGACAGCTGGCTGTTTCTGGTGCCTTTACTCTCACACATATCTACCCACACTATGTTCAGAATTGCGGGGAAGATGTTTTTATGGAAGTCCGATGATATGTCTCCCTAGTCATACATTCTGCAAATAAAATTAAATAGTCGTTTATTTGCAGCTTCCACAATGATTTTAGAATCTGCGAAGCCTTCCACATCTCTGTTAAGCTCTGAATGTTTGACACTGGTTATCCTCAGACTACTTAGACAAAGGAGTCTCCCTCCACCTTTTGGTCACATCTTATACGCATAACGAAATTGCCCTCCTGGAAATTTGTCCTAAAGTTTCTCCAAGATGCTCAAGTAATTCTTCTGAAAAGTAAAATATCGTCTTAGTAGATGAGGTGCTCCATGGAAAATAAATAAATTCTTCATGTAAAAGAATGAAATAAACACTTCATAGAAACAAAAATAATAAACGTCATCCCGTGGGGAAATAATACAACTAATTTCTCTTGTGCATGGCAGTAGAAACAAAAAATTATCAACTCTCCTTGGGAAAAAGGCACATTAAAAAATCATGGAAAAAAGCGGAGTGCAAAGACTGTTCAGACCATGGGGGCTCATAGGTATTACAAAACTTGAGGTACTATAAAGAGGCGTATTTCGCAAATAATACGTAATCTGTAATTCAGTCAGACCTGAGTTGTCTGGGTTGTCTTCTTACTGTGTATGGTCTTGGAACAAATACCTCTGGTTATAGATTTTATTCGTAAATGAAGCTTTTATTATAAAAGTAATCTATTTTTTATTGTTCGTTGACACAGTTATCTGAGTATAAAATGGCTTTAGTACAGTCTAATCATTTTTCTTCTCACATCTGTTACTACATGTGAACTTATTATTTTTTTTATACCCACTTGCCTAATTCCACAGTAAATACATTCATTTCTCTTTAGTTGATAAATAGTAAAATTTAAGTGACTTACTTTCCGTTTGCAGTAAAATGCTGAAGGTTTGTTGGTTGATAACTGAACGTAATCCTGATACGCTACTCATCGTAATACTGTCACTGCCCTTTCATCAACACTCTTTTCTGCTCTGCCTGGAACCGCGTGACCGCTACGGTCACATGTTCGAATCCTGCCTCGGGCATGGGTATGTGTGTTGTCCTTAGGTTAATTAGCTTTAAGTAGTTCTAAGTTCTAGGCGACTGATGACCTTAGATGTTAAGTCCCATAGTGCTCAGAGCCATTTGAACCCTTTTTTCTGCTCTGAGTAACTTCCTCTCAGTCAACTCTACTTCATAGCTCGGCTTCAGATTTCCTTACTTGTACCAGAAATATTCTCGTATGATTCTGTCCATCCTAGTCAAGTTTTTACAGATACTGCGCAACGCCATGCCTTCCAACAACATAGCGTCCTTCCAGAGGATTGCCGAAGCTAATGAGAAAACCGTCAGAAAAGGGAGCAAAAAGTTGCAGTGACTTCGATACCTCTAAATTTTGCCTGGAAGGTGGCCCAAGACTTGGATGGCACTTCTTTCACACCTGATAAAGCGTGACAACAGGAATGGTCTCAATGGCATCCTCACACTCATGTCAGTATCCGCGATCCTGATGCTTCCTTTTTTCATCTCTACCAAACGAAAGAGCGCACGATGCGGTATCAGAAGAAGGGCTTCTGCTCTATACCATTTGGGTTGGCTAATGTCTCCCATTGGAAACCTGTCTGAAGTGCAAACTATCGTGAGTGTGGTAAGGAACTGTTGTCCAATTAGACGGAGGAGGTAATTCAAATATCCCTTGCGGCATTCACATTGACGAATTACTTATTCGCTAGGGAAATACTGACGGACAGGAAAAGTTGTCCTAGTTTACTATACTTATTTTTCTATTTTTTCATTTGTGCCTACATCATTTGTTTGAATGGATAATTAAAGTAAAGTATTAAGCTAGATAAATGAGTAGGCAGCATATTTTACACTTACATTTTTTTACAAATACACTGTTCTTGTGTAGAGATGTGGTGAATTACGGTGTGGGTCTCTTGTTCATTGTTTACCAACGGCATATCGCACTAAGCGTCAGCAAATTTCAATACAAATTTTGCATTACTTTCATAACTTGCAAAAATTTATCATTCTTGATCAGAAACCTCCTCTAGGAATCCTTGCGCTAATGTAATGGAGGTACATCTACATAATCATTACTGTACAGTGTACAGTACAGCCAGTTGTAATGCAGACAATACCGAGTCTGTCAACATAGCACCAAGATTCATTTCAGACTTGTCGCTTGACAAGCATGAAAGACTGTCTTCACAGGTCGTTGCCCACCGTATTGATGTGAACCAAAGAGACGACGTTTGGGTATATAAACACTACCATGAGACCAAAAGCCCTGAATTTCTGCTTCGAAGTGGTCGTCCGCAGTTAATAACACAAGCTGAAGGCAGGTACCCACATATTACGGCCCGTAAATACCCGAAGAGTGTACTACAGATCTGCGCAGAGCCTTTTGGTGGCAACAGGGAGGCCTGTGTTAACCGAGACAGTACATAACCGTAACTCCACTGTCGATTTTCTGTACTTTTCCATTGTTAACATCAGTACATCCCCCACTGCCGCCTCCTACACACAACTGTGGTGTGGGAAATAGGTGGGAGTGTAAGTCTGGCTTGCATGTGACGCTTAAATCCACATTCAAATTTTAGTGCAAGGCGGTAGGATATTGGTAATAACAAAGCCGTGAGGACAAGTTACGTCTCCCGTAACTAAACACAGGAAACGATCGCAAAGGGAAGTATCTGGGAGCTGCATGGGCTTTCATCCTTAACAATCTCTGTATCTATATAGTTAACAGTATCTGAATTTACTAATCGATTGCAACAACTCCGAGTGCATACAAAAGAATGCACAAGAAGGGTATCCAGCACTCAATTTACTAAAATGCGAAACTTTATATCCGACACGAACAGAATACAGGATGAAACAATCGACACTTATGAATTTCACCAACTTTTAATAAAGGTCCGGCCGCGGTGGCCGAGCGGATCTAGGCGCTTCAGTTCGGAAAAACCCGGCTGCTACGGTCGCAGTTTCGAATCCTGCCTCGGGCATGGATATGTGTGATGTGCTTAGGTTAGTTAGGTTTGAGTAGTTCTAAGTTTAGGGGACTGATGACCTCAGCTGTTACGTCCCATAGTGCTTAGAGCCATTTGAACGATTTTTTTAATAAACACCAAAAATAATAACGTAACAGTAAAAGGAGAACAGGACTACACAGAATAATCAATGTAAGCCCAGAAACAAAGCATAAAATATACCTTAAAACAGCCTGTACCCTATCTAATACTAAACGAACAGTTAACAAGAAATCTAAAATCAGCACTAGAATACACCAGCCCAGGTTACCCTCCGTTGGGCACAGTACATGAAAACATCAAAACAGTCATTGCCAGCATCAAGGAAGGATCAAAATGTTATTTACTACAATAATAAAATAAAATTGGTGCAGTTTTGTAGACTAAACCCAACAGAGACCTCGCCATGGTTGAAAATTGTGGCCTCTTGGTAACTTCATTTGGGTAACACGAACATTCTAGTATGCACTACAAGACTGCGCTGATCAAACCGGCACAGTCTCCTTTAACTGTCGTAGTCAAAAACACACCACAACTAACGCTGCTAGATTCCTGGTTGCACTGCATTTTGTTGATTCACTTAGCTAAGCACTGTCCACTACAGATCTAACTGTCCAACTGCCCTATGCTGACACCAAGCCACCATCAGCTCCAACTGTAGTTCCACCAGGCTGCGTAGCTATTTTGCTCCATGACGTCCTGCTTCACTGCATCCCCGGAAGTTGTTAGCTTTGTGCCTTCTAGCTGCCTGTCATACTATATTCTTGCTAGCTGTCTTGAACCTCCTGCTCAGATGAGGACAACAGCCGCTATCTCCGTCAACTACATGGAGTCACTATCACATGAAACATCCTGGGGTAGCCATGCCTCGCCTGGTGCTGCATCCTAAGACTAATAACCCTGTGCCCGCAGCCTCCAAACACTGGTACCAAGTAGATGCCACTTCCTCCACTCAGTCGCCACTCCTACGTTTTTTTAGCTTCCAACCCTCAACATGACGGTTGCCATCCAATTCTCCAAAGGTGAAGCTACTCATTGGACAACGTCATGAGTCAGCCAATCTGGACATAAACAAGACCAAGGAGCAAAATAGTGGCTGAAAAATGAACTTATATCGCATTGTGATATGTGATAGTGCTACGGCTCAAAATTAGCAATACTTCACACTACATAGAAAATGGTCTTACTGTGTTCCTCGTTATTTTTCGTCATATCTACTGTTGATATCTCTTCACGAAAGCCACAGTGAGTCCCACAGTGCTCTTACCCTGATTTTGGTTTTGGAGTCATAAGTCTTCTGACTTGTTTGATACGGCCCGCCACGAATTATTCTTCTGTGCCAGTCTTTACATATCAGAGAAGCACTTCCAACCTACGACCTCAGTTATTTGCTAGCTGTGTTCCACTTTCTGTCCTCCTCAACAGGTTTTACCCTCTATAGTTACATCTAGTACCATAGGAATTATTATCTGTTGTCATAACAGATGTCCTACCATTCTGTAGCTTGTCCTTTCCTCAACGATACAGCGGAGAACTTTATCATTCATTACCTTATCAGTCCACCTAAATTTCAAAATTTTCCTGTAGCACCACATTTCAAATTTATATGAAAGTAGTACCTGTTCCCGAAAGAACAGATACCATTGATGACCGTGCAGCTTGTCAGGAATGAAATGATAATTAAATCGACACCCTAGCTGCAAACAGGCGTTGCTATACATCTTTGGGGACATGTTGAAAATGTATGCCCCCACCGGGACTCGAACACGGGCTCTCCTCCTTACGTAGCAGACGTTCTATCCATCTGAGCTCTATCCATGGTGCGCTACGAATGTAGTGGTGTGAACATGGTGGGAATGTGGGTCTCACGGGGAGCGTACAGGGAATAAGTCCCTGCAGGCGCACTATCCTCTGTGCCCTTTGTGGCTCAGATGGATGCCGGCATGGTAGCTCAGCGGGTTCGGTCAGAGGATTAGCCACCCTCTGTAACAAAAAATTGAGTAAACAGATCAACGGAGAACCTAAATGGGTGTCATCGGTCGTCCGCCCCGAACAAATTCAACGAAAAAAATAAATAATTAAAGATGGATAGAGTGTCTGCCATGTAAGCAGGAGATCCCAGGATCGAGTCCCGGTTGGGGCACACATTTTCAACTTGTCCCCAATGATGTATATCAATGCCTGTTTGCAGCTAGGGTGTCGATGTAAGTATCACATTTCAAATGCTTCTGTTCTCTTCTTTTACAGTTTTTCCAAAGTACATATTGCACTACCATACTATGATGTGCTATAAACGTAAAGTCTCAGAAATTTCTTCCTCAAATTAAGGGCTATGTTTGTACTACTAGACTTCCCTTGGCCAGGAATGCCCTTTTTGCCAGTCCTAATCTGTTTTTCATGTCCTTGTTGCTCCGAGCGTCAAGTTTATTTTGTTGTCCAGGTAGCAGAATTTCTAAACGTCACCTGCTTCGTCATTAACAATCCTTATGTCAAGTTACCCGCTGTTCTCATTACCTTCGACTTCGTACGATTTACTCTGAATCCATAATATGTATTTGTTAGACTGTTCATTCCTTCCAAGAGATCCCTCGAATTCTTCTTCACTTTTACTGAGGATACCAACATCAACGAATCTTATCACTGATATCCTCTCACCTTGAATTTTAATTCCACTCTTGAGCCTTTCTTTTATGTCTGTCACTGGTTTTTCGATGTATAGATTGATCAGTAGGGGCTAAGGATACGTCCCCGTCTTAAACCGAGCCCTTAGTTCTTGGTCTTCCACTCTTTTTCTTCCATCTTGGCACATTTACATATTGTATACTACCGGTCTCTCCCCACAGCTTACCCCTGCTTTTTTTAGAATTTCCAACAGCTTGCACCATTTTAAATTGTCGGACGCTTTTTCCAGGTCTACAAACCCCATGAACTTGTTTTGATTTTCCTTTAGTCTTGTTTCCACTATCAACCGCTAAGTCAGAATTGCCTCTCTGTTATTCTATTGAGAAGCAAATCCTTCCAATTTATAATCAGACCTAATAACTTTTCTTTAATTATTGTAGAGCGTCTTTCATTTTTACCCTCAGCAAACGGCGTCACTGAAATACGAAGGCCATAATTCTAATCCATCACTTCATGCAATGTCCTCGAGTTTTCTCTTCTATGCACCCCGTTAGTAACAATTCCAAAAGAAGTTCAGACAACTATTTCTATCAGAATCTCTCCATTTTTCTCAAAGTTTACACATGTGTTGGTCTTTTTGAATAATAATTAATGGACTCCATACACTAAGCCTCCTTTGTATTTATGTCATTTTGCTCAGTGAATTTTTTTTTCTCTCTCTCCTTTAAAGTACGTTGATAGATCATTTGCTTTTACCGAATTCTCTTTCACATGGCACCCTCGATGACATCTTACTATTTCTGGTAATGTATAACACTATATCCATTTGAAGCTTGACTGCATTTCAGAAATTTATTTACCATAATTTATTGTAATTTTCCTTAAATTATTGGTTAAGAACTACAAATTACAACTGAAGAGACTGCAGGAAGGTATGAATTTAAGGATATGGAATCTGGATAAACTGAAAAGTTCTGAAGCTGTTGAGAGTTTCAAAGGGAGCATTAAGCAACGTTGGACCAAAGTGGGGGAAGGTGAGTAACATGTCATTCATGGATTGAAATGTTCTATGTCCTTGCTATCCATTGCCTTACGAAAGATGTTAGTGGGTTAAGTAGTTAGAAAGTAGGAAACGTATCACTTCCGGGTGGTTTTTGGTGATTTGTGCAGATCGGAAATGTACCGATCGTGTGCTATCGGTCATGCGGGACGCGGAATGGCGTTTCTGCCTGCTGGGCGGAATCGTTTGCTCCATGGGGCCGTGAGGGAAAGGCATGGAGCGCACATGACGTCAATGATACAATAAGAATCGTCATGGCAATGATGTTCAGACTTTATTGTACTATTGTTCTGAGCCTCGTATGAGACGGACGCGTGACAACATCTAGCTGCGGTGTAATGCATTTGTAGTCGGCTCATTAAGAGAAGTTAGAATTTTACGTTACAGGAAATACATTGAGTTCTACTTTTGTAACCTTTCTGGGTGTGTTGTTACGCTGGATCAAGAAAAATCTGTTTCAGCATCTTCTACTCAATGGATGTAAATCCACGGAGAGAAGTTGTGTCACGGTTCAAGAGTAATGAATAGCAGAACTCTTGCTGCATTGGTTCTGTACGGCGACCACGAAAAAAGTAAGGGAAGCACGAAACCTATCAACATACAGAATTTAAAAATCGGATATTGGACTGTTTCGACGGCCTGTACCTAACATCTGCATTAGGAAACTAAAGATCAAGGAAACATTTCATGCGACAAATTTGTGGGGAACTGGAGGATATCAATTGTGGTGGTGTTTATTGACGTAGTCAACCGGGATACTATATTGCTTATAATTATAGACTTCCGTAGCCGTTGTCACTGTCAATATAATGATTCTAGGCTGTTGATCGCATTGGCATTGTATAAAACTGTGCGACGTTTTGGCCACTGTTGCAGATGGCCTTCATCGGGACTTTGTGCTGAGATGACAATTTTATACGCTGAGAATGCGTCAGCAGCCCTGAAGAATTTTTCTTGACGTTATTGTTCATCTTTACGAAACAGTACACACGAGTCACGCACATACAGTGCAGCTTACAACACGGAAGAGCTTACATCTCGTTCGGAGAAGAAGAGTAACGTCGCCTTAGCATCTGATGGACCTCGCGAGAGCGATACAAATGGGGGCCTGGTTTACAGAGCCGCGTATTGCGTGTCGCCGGGCACACAATAGGATTTCCAGCGACAGACTGCTACAGCCGAAAAACACGACGTCTTCACAGCGAGCCAGCAGCCCGCCGCAGTCCACCGCAGCACTCGGCAACCACGTATGGTGAGCTAAGTTGTTACAAAGCTGTATTATTTGTATTTTATTTTCAGAAGGCTGAGTTCGCTCTCCTTCACGTATTCGGGCTTAAATTTTTCACTGACGTGTGTACACCTGAAGATGTGATTTGAAATCTGTTCCTCTAACAGCAGTTTATTTCAGAAACATGTATTATTTGTATGTCCGTTGAGAACGTTGTTAAGGAGTGACATAGATGAAATGCTGAGTAGTGGCGAATTCGGAATTATAATTTTTGTAATATCCTGTGCCTGTAACTGGGAGTGCGATGTCAAATGAGACACAGTAATGGCTTTATTGGCTAAATTTCTATAGGATATCTTTAAAAATTTCCAGGAAGCTTTTAAAGCTCCAGTGAATGATATTAAGGCAGAATTGGCTAATAATAATACTAAACAAGAGAAACTCTTGAAGCAGAACTAGCTACTATGAGGAAGCTCTTCATAAAGACGAGGACAGAATTAATGCTAATAAATAGGAAGCTCTTCACGTTCAAGGGGATTGAATAAACGAGAGCAGAGAAAATAATAAGTGTAATATCAACACACGGAAATAGAATTTCTTCCTTGGAAAACGTAATCACCTCAGAAGCTACGAAATGAAATAATTGATCCGTGTGATTTAGTTTGCAATGTAGTTTGCGAACATTTTAAAGATATTCGCAAAAAATTGAGAATAGTAAACGAGGAAGTCTCTAATACCAAAGAGAAGATAGAGACGGTCTTGCAAGGTAGGGAATTCAGTGAAATTTTGAGTTCTCATACCACCTTACCTGCCTTGAAGGGATGATTGCAAGGACTTGTAGGAAAAAAAGTACAGGAAAAAAGTGATTCCTCTTTTACACATAGTTCTCCTGGCGAGTAATCAGCAAGAGTTGCAGAGAATCTGGGAGGAGTCAGAAGAAGGACAAAGGAGCTCCTGAAAAGGAGTACAGTATGTCGAAACAGTACAGGAAAACCGAAAGAATGGTTAGAAGAACTTCAATTATGGACGGGCATGAACTTGGAAAAGCAACTTCCAATATTTAAACGAGATGGAGAGGTACATACCACACGTTTCTTACGTGTCTATTCGAGGACTTTACCTAAGAACTGGAAATACCAAACAAAAACCAAATAATTGATTTTGCCCTCAGTTGTTTACTCGGAGAGACGGCGTAATGGGGAACAGCTCATTCCGAGGATTTTAAATTGTTGGAAGACTTTGAAGAACAGTTTGAAAGCAAATGTTGATCGACGATTAAACAGGAGAAGAAGACACTAGAACTATTAGACTCCCAGTATTATAATAAGTCACTGCGTAGGCTATGTATCCCCCAAAGAGTATAGAGGTATCGAATATGTATGTATATCGAATATATATAAAGGCTATGGTCATTATGGCGTAGGGAAATGAATACACCACATGAACAACCTCTATTTTTCAAGAATCGGAGTAGAAAAATTAGGGAGGGCTTACGACGCTGTGTATCAAAGGATGAAGGAAGATAATATAGCTACCTACGTTGTGTTCTATAACACCTAAAGCACAACACGACTTAATTGCTACCGAATATTTTGGTCAACTACCTCGTAATCGCGGAGGAGTCATCTATATCTTTCTGCTTATAGAGTGATGGTGAAAAGATGTTGAACTTTATCCAGTCTAGCAGAGCAATGTACCTAACGTGATATACAATATTTACAGCAGAGTTTTAAGGATACAGGGAAACCGCGAAGACTGATAACAGAGAATGGCCCACAATTTATCAGTAACAATTTTAAAGAGTTTCTCGCATGGGAAGGAGTGAGACATGTGGCTATCTGAAGATACCAACCGCAATCCGACCCGTTTGGAAGAGCAATGAAAGAATTGGGAAAGTTGTATAGAACATACCAGGTGGGCACAACTGGTTTCTAAATTTCAGGTGATGATATATGAGTTCCCACACATGTCTACTGTATTACCTATAGTAAAATTCGTGAATAGAATCTTTGTGGGTGAACCGTTATTGAAATTAGTTTAGTGATGACTGTCTGCATACACAGAACAGTAGACGTCCATAGAACAGTAGAACAGCGATTACATGATTTTTATTTAATTACATAATTTTGATTGGTGGACGTACCTGACAGAAATTCTGTCTTATTTTATTCTGGCGAATTTCACCGACAAAAAAGAGTATGTCACTGAACATTCTTCACGAAAGCGTCCTGCAAAGTTAACGAAATCTCAAAATAATTGTTAGCAATACTATTACTGCAAGACGTAACAGAGGTAGAGTATGTCAACGCAACAATAAGATTAGTTATGTAGTCTTGTAGCGAGTAGCAGAGCCAATGTCGCGGTGTATTGGTCACGATAGGCCTCGAAACTCAATTATTGGCGGTATAGGTACCACCTCAAATATTTGGCGGGCCGGATACCGGGGACGTCCGGCCAGCTAACGCGGGCCGGCTTGCTGGCCCTCGCGGGCCGGTTTCGGCCCGCCGGCCGTAGTTTGGAGACCCCTGGACTAGTGGATTATAGCCTAACAGTTTAAAGTAGTGTGACAGTGTGCAACTGATAAAAGCTGATCGGTTAATATTTTCACGGGAATTGTTTCGTATCAGATCCAAAAAAGCTAATTAGGATGTCAGTTAGCAATAATCGGTACATACTTTGTGCCTAATGCTCTATATCTTTTGTCTAAACAGCACTCATGAGCAGTTACTCCCTTCGTCTGACAAAGTAATAGCGGTAAACTCATCACAGGTCACGTATTAATGTCGTCACAAACCAATGTTCTTCATGTGGCACTGAATACACAATCCTCACTGCAATCCAAATCGTGGGTGTCCGACGGGGTTCTCGCGTAATTACGGTGCACAGATGAACATTTAAACATATCAAACAATTCACTCAATTAACGCCATTTATGTATTTGCTGGAGGTAGGCCCACGGATTGGGGTGACACACATAGCCGCTAAACAAATGTAAACACGGTCGGCCGTCCTGCAGAAATCCGCCCTGCTCACTTAACAGCCAACTACTTGCTCGGAGTCTCAACACTGACTCCTCTCTGGTGCACTGGGTGCTCGACTATCGATAGTACCTAGTGCCGTTGGGCAAAGATATATTGTTCTCAATACGAAAGGGGCGGTTAAACCTTTACACGTAGACATGAATAGATGAGTGCATACAAGTTCAATAGGGAATCAGAGACTCCAGTATTCAGTACTGATGAGTTCTTGCTTGTTCAAAGTCATCGCCACAGTTCCCATATAAAGAAAGAAACTAGACAATTTTCCCCAAAGTACTGTGGACATTACAAAACTGCGAGTGTACCACCCCCAAAGGCCATGTACGTAACTTGTAGACCCCACAACAGGCGGAGATTTACAGTAGGTCTATATAATATTGATATGGTAATAGGATTAAGTCCTCAAAGGAAGCAGCATTACAAACACGTTCGGCAGGGTGATGTCTGCCAGGCCTCTTCTGTTGTTTATGTTTTCGTTTTCTGTAGAACAGTTTCAGTACTCTTTTTCTATCCTATAATATTTTGAGAAATATTATCTCTGACTTTCCTATCCTAGAATTAGATACATGAAACACGTAACTCAGACCAGAATATGAATGTGGTGTACAAGAGTGGACATAATCTCTTACAAAATGATACCTCGTATAGAGATGAGCAACGTTTATACTGGTCAAAACTTGTGAGATATTTTGAATCTACATAAATATACATTTAATATATTTTGTATGAATGCTATTTCTGTTAGTACTTACGTACAATAACTGAAGTATGTCGAGAAGGTACGTCAGCTAACGTGAAGTGTTGAGAAGAAGTACGCTAAACACTTTCAGTGATCACCAATCAGCCCTTCATTTTAGTAACATAGCGGAACTTTACATGTGATGTACAAGCCGTGTTTGGAGGTAGTACATGGCTCACACTTGCTGTAGTATGGGGCAATCATTGTGATTATGGTGGCCTTGAAGCTTTCCCAGATGCAACGTTTACCTGTATTAAAGTGCCACAGCAATGCCTCGGCGACGTGGTTACCGTTGTCAAATGGCTCTGAGCACTATGGGACTCAACTGCTGAGGTCATTAGTCCCCTAGAACTTAGAACTAGTTAAACCTAACTAACCTAAGGACATCACACACATCCATGCCCGAGGCAGGATTCGAACCTGCGACCGTAGCGGTCTCGCGGTTCCAGACTGCAGCGCCAGAACCGCGCGGCCACTTCGGCCGGCGTTACCGTTGTCGCTGGCGGCGCAGCGTTCCTATATATCGTGCTTTGAAGGCGATAGACATTGATCTTTCTGGACAGTTCAATAAACAACAATTAATTGGAGGTCCAAACGTATTTCGTGGACTCCGTTTGAACTTTACATGTGATGTACAAGCCGTGTTTGGAGGTAGTACATGGCTCACACTTGCTGTAGTATGGGGCAATCATTGTGATTATGGTGGCCTTGAAGCTTTCCCAGATGCAAATATAGCGGGTCGTAACGCATCATATGAAAATGAGCGGCTGTAGATAGTCAACGAAAAAAGGGCAGTATAGACATATGAATAATTGTCAACGATGAGCTTCTTTTTAAGATTTTATCATTTGCTAATAAAATCTAAGAAACCGTGGCTGGGTTCATAAAGATTTTCTAGGGGAAGATTCAGTGTGCTAGTACGAGGGGCATTCAGTAAGTAGCGCAACACACGTTTTTTTTTTGTGAAAGCTTGTTGTTTTACTGGGAGAGCCTGTATCCCCGTATGCTACCGCCCTACTGGTCGACGTCGGAGCAACATACTGCTTGCTTCCTGTGGAGTGCGTGCAAGATACGAGCAGTAGGATGAATGAGGAAGAAGAGTCCAGTGAATTCTTGTGAGCACGACAGTAGTGCACGAACTTGTATGGGGCCTTACGTTGTCGTGGAGAATGAGAAGTTAGTTTGCATTTTGTTTTGACGAACAGGCTGAAGTAGCTGCTAACAATCTCCTGAGGGTAGCACTGCAAGAATCACAGCAGTGTGCGGCCGACCGGCACGCGCGTCATCGGACAGGCTTGCGCGACCGTGTTGCGATGACACCATACGCCTCGCCCAACGACTCACTGTTCACAATCAAGGTAAAAATCATCATAGATATATTAAGAGGTGTAAATATTAATGTAAGGAAAGACCTGAGACTGGCAAGAATGTACGCAGGGTATTGATCAGTGAGTCAAACGTAGAAGGAGTGACGGCTTCTACTTATAAGAGTGCAAAATGGGTAGGATACTTTGTGCAGGAATTGAGAAGTGATGGTGTGGTGTGTTCGAAAGCAAGATGCTAGGAGGATAAAGGGCAAGTGGATCTAAGGAAAGGATGACTTACGCCTTAGGTTTGGAAGATCCGAAGAAGGGAAAGACCCGTACTGCTTTTATGAAGTGAGCGTTGTAAAGGGACACCTGCATCTCAAATGGGAAGATAAGTGAGAAGTATCCGCCCCTAAAATGCGGAGTAAACGTCCACACGGATGTTGATCTTACAGAAGCGTTCTTCAGACTAGCGTAATATGGTATGGACCTGTCTGTTCAAACTTCTCCGCGGTTTATGGGACAAGTATCTGAGGTTAGGAGTAGTTAAACGGATAGTTGATTCCAATCCAGGAAGTAACTTTTCGGGTAAATGAATGAATTAAATGAAGCAATTTAAAATCGCGAAGAAACATAATATAAATATCTCTGCTAAGACACCGAGTAATGGGAACATGACAGAAAACTGGTGTGACCCACGTATAGCAAAGGGAGAAAAATATTTAGTTGAGTGCAATCTATCGCGAAACCTACATAAATGTTCCTGCGTGTCAGAATACGCGAAGCTAAGGGAAGTAGAGATTATATAACTCAAGTAATGAGGAAAAAATGAGAATTTTAAATTGTAATCATGAAATTGAAATGTCCGATTCGTGGAGCGAAGGTGAAATTATACTATGATGAACAAAGACTGCAAAGAAGAAAGAAATTGTTAGCGAGTCCCATAGGGATCCGATATGACCATAGCTTAGTGCTGGGTGAAGTTACGACGGGATGTAATTATTGAAATATGAGCTGAGTTGGGTAAAATGTGACGCTAAGTCCCAAGGGGAAATGAAATGCAAAAACCTTACTATTTGTGAAGTTACAACATTACACAATTGTTTGAAATTCAGTGTGTTCTAAATGCGCTAAACTTTTCGAATTAAGTTTTTGAGCACAATGTCTTTTAGTCTCACAGGGAGAACGCGATGTGTAATATGTCATTCCTGGAATGAGATCTTCCACGTCCTTGATATCCATTGGGCAACTGAAGATTTTCGTGGGTTAAGGTAGTTAGTACGTAGGAAGCAACACGCTTTTTAAAAGGTTTGTGCAGATCCCAGTTGTATCTCATCCTGTGCTATCGGCTTTGTGGGCCGCGAACTGGTACTTCTACCTGCTGTGTAGAGTAGTTCGCTGCTTGGGGTCATGAGGGCACGGCGTGGAGCACACGTGACCTCCATGATGCCAAAGAAATCATCACGGCATTGATGTTCAGATTTTATTGAACTACTAGTGTTCTGAATCTTGTGTGAGACGAACACATGGTAACACCTAAGTGGCATGTAACGCATTTGTAGTAGATTTATTAAGAGAAGTATATTATAGAAAATACATCGAATTCAACGTCTCTGTGTTAACGGGAACAAGAAAATCTCTTTCAGCATCTTCAAAGTCCACGGGGGAGAAGCTGTGTCAGGGTTCATGGGTACTGAACAGCAGAACTCTTGCAGCACTGGTATTGTACGGCGACCGCGAGATAAAGAGAGAGAAGCAAGAAACCTATCTGCATCTGCTACTGGCCTCTTTCAACGGCCTATTCCTAACAACCGCTCTGGGGAAATAAAGACCAAGGAAGACAGAGTCCGATAGAAAACTAATAGGTAGGTAGCTTTGAGAGATGAAATACTGATGGCGCCACATGATAAATTAGGTAAAATCCTTAGGCATAGTGGAAACATTCCGATAATAAAGGAGATATTGAATTTAAATAATAAAGGGAAAAATATATTAAAAAAACAGTATCCAAAGCAGGTGAAGGGGAACTCACATATCTAAACAAAAGGGACTGACAGAAAACGCAAAATGACTAAGCAGGAATGGTTAGCCACAAATGTTATATTCGTATTGTCACCTTTCTGTTGATGAGCTCTTGTGCTATTTTCCATTACAATCAGACGTAGGGGAAAGAGAGATGCCGCCTATAGGAAAATGAAAGAGATATTTGGAGAAAAGAGAAACAGCTTTCTGAAAGAGTCCAGATGGTACGCCAGTACTAAGCAGAGAAGGGGAAAGTGGAACGAATATTTAGAACGTCTATATAATGGAAGAAAACTTTCGGACATTATGGAAGTAGATGACTCTGTATTGCTCTTACTCTGTTACTCGCTCCTGTGAACGGGAACGCGTTATGCAGACCTTGGTGCCTATCGCGTCCATCTAGAAAAGATAACCTGAAGAAGCCTAAATAAGACGGAACGAGTCGTTGAAAAATAAAAAAACTACAACTGTAACCAAGACAGTTTTTAACCAATACTGTTAAGCACTGGTTTGCTGTATGCCACTTACGGATTGGAAGAATTTCTATGTAAGTGAAGTTGGAATGGGAGATATGGTACTGCGAGAAGGATTTGATAGAGCACAGAAGGACCTTACGTCGAAACAAGGCCCCTGGATTATACACCACTCCTTCGGAATTATTAGAATCTTAGGAGAGTCTCCATGATAAAACCTTTTTTCTTGGCATGCTGAATACATGAGACAGGTGAAATACCTTCACACTGTGAGAAGAATGTAATAATTGAAAGTACAAGGTATTCAGGTGCTGACGGTTGTGAATACTTCCCAACCATTGGTATGATAAGTCATGGTTGCAAAATATTGACACTCATTATTTACTGAAATGTGGAAAAATTTTATGAAAGCCCAACTCGGAGAAGATCCGAAGAAATCTAGGAACACTCCAGGGAAGACTGAACCTACGTCTTATCTTAGAAGACAATTTTGACTGGAGAACACTCGCTTAAATTTTGAAGGTAGCATTACGAAATACAGGGAGCGAAAGGTTGTTTACAACTTGTACAGAAACCAGACAGTAATTATAAGAGTGGAAGAACGTGGTAGGGAAGTAGCGGGTGGGAAAGGAGTGAGACAGGGTTGTAGCATATCCTCAGTGTTATACAACCTATACATTGAGCAAGCTCTGAAGGAAAACAAAGAGAAAGTTGCAAAAAGAATTAAAATACAGGTAGAAGAACTTTGAGGCTTGACGATGAGATTGTAATTCTATCCGGGACATGAAAAGACGTATAAGAGCGGTTATCGGCGTGGATAGTGTCTTGAAAAAAGGTTGTGAGATGAACGGTAGTAAACGTAAAATGGAACGTAGTTGAATTAAACCAGGAGATTCTGAAAACAGAACACGAGCTTTGCTGTTTGGCCAGTAAAATAAATGATGGCAGAAGTGAAGAGAATGCCAAATGCAGTCTGGCAAGGGCAAGAGCAAGAATCGAGAACGATAAGAAATTCAGACAAGATGGGAGTAGAAACATTCGAAATACGGCATTTGAAAATCTAATACAAATAAGTTGAAAACACTACCAGCGGAAAAAAGTCGTGATTTTGTATATATTGGATATCTGATGACGTAATTCAGTCTTATACTTTTAAAATAAAATTGACACATAGGACTAAAATGGACTCTGATTTCCAGAAAACATTATTATTTTTATATTCTCATTTTAAGTTCAAATATTAATTACTTTAGTAATTGTCATTATTGCTATATTTCTAATTGAGTCCCAAACCAATTGTAAAAATAAATGACAAGTAGTAGATTTAGACTCTCTGAGATAATGTCATTGTCGCTATAATACTGCTCTGTTTCGAATGATATCTCGATATCGTCTTTCTTGTCCGGCACCTTTGTGTCTGTAACGTTTTTGGTGTGAATGAGTTGCACTCGATATCTCTTGTCTGCAGTTCTACGAGGGCTATTCGGAAAGTAAGGAACGATAGGTCGCGAAATGGAAACCGCACTGAAAATCAAAACTGTTTTATTTGCAACAGTTAGCTACAACTTCCAGCTACTTATCTGCGTAGTCGCCTACCCGACCTAGACGTTTGTTGCAGTGTTCTACCAACTTTCCAATACCCTCGTTATAGAAGGCAGCCGCCAGTGCTTTCGGCCAATTCTCTACGCTGGCCTACAGCTCGTTGTCTGTGTCAAAATGTCTTTATAGCTAGCAGTTCATGTGAGCAGAGGTGAAACTCAAAAGGAGACAATTACGGGCTGTATTGTGGGTAATCAAACATTTCAAATTGAAAACTATGCAGGAGCATCTTCAATGTCCCTGCAGAACGCGGCCTGAGAATTGTCTTGAAGAAGAAACCGCACGACAGTTATGTAATGTTGGCTCCATAGCTTCAGGCGAAATTTCACACCAGGCCTTCGTACTTGGCGGGAAACATTATTGATCAAGGTATCCTTATATTCTCCCAGTGTGTTCAGAACTAATAAGAACGACGTAATGCGATCGACGCGCGTACCAGAGACATTGGCCAACACACCTGTGCAAAACTTCATCGAATTTTCACTGTGGTTTCCATTTCGCGACCAATCGTTCCTTACTTTCCTAATAACCCTCGTAGTACGGTAGCGAGATGGAAGAACAGTGGTACGTTGAAACTGCATTATGGCAAGAAAAGTATCTTGAAAAGAATATACAGTCATGCAACGACTTATTATTTACTTAAGGTATGTAAGTGGAATGTAATTTTAATTATGACTGTGAGGAACTGTAGGTATAAAATAGCCAACTTGTTGCAACAAAATTGTACTTTTACCAGGTTTCGACGTCGACTAAGGATGACGTGATCAGAAAATCTACAATTACCTGAAAATATTACAAATAACTATTAGTACAGAGAAAAGCTAAATAAGAAATGTTCTTTATTCCGGGCACATTTATGAGTAAACTGACGAACAAATATAGGAGCAATAATGCTCTCGTCACATAAATACTTCATTAAAAAGTAATATTTAAACCACATAAAATTAAAAACATTTAACTGATCTAAAACTGGTAACTGCAGTAAAACTATAGCTACATGACGCAGAACAGTACGCTAAGAGCTGCAAGAAGTAGAAGTCACTGGAGGTGGCAGCTGACTAAGAGGCTCCCATGCCAATGTTTCCACGACGTGGACAGGAAACAAGTAGCGCCGTCTAGTAACAATGGAGAATACCAGCTGTTTAATTTACGAAACATATTTTAAATATCGTACAAGAGTTGATCTCACATATCAATAGCCAATATTATCCAAAATGAAAAGTTACATAGAAGAACGCAACTGCAAATATTAGGTATATCCTTATACGAAATGACTCCAACGCAATAAACGAAAAAGACAGAGGAAAAGACATTTTGGAGTCAGCTCTGAGGAAAAAGAAGAGTTAATCTTAGGAATCCCTGGAACACCTTTGCAGCTACTGCATAAAGAAATGATCCACTAAGACTAGAGTGCCACAAAGTACAAAGAGAAATATGTACAATTATTGCAAAGAGACAATCTAAGTTAACCACATTTTTTACTAACACCACAGAAGATAATTAAGTAACCTACTCACTCGCATGGTCATGCTTTACTTAGCTGAATGTATGTTATTTTAGATTAAAACGAAACCACAGTAAATGCTTGGTTTGGAACAACTGTCATCAAAAATAAATTTTCGAGCATTATTTTTAACAGTTTAATGAGAATCGAGGGGTCAGAATTGCTAAACCTAAAAACTAACGAGAAGGTACTTAACCGAACTGGGGCGAAAAGAAATTGGTGACACAACTTGACTAAAGGAAGGGCCTGATTGATAGGACAAATTCTGATGCATCAAGGAATAATATAATTGGTACCAGATGGAAGAATGAGGAGTAAAAGTTGTGGAGTGAAACCTTGGTGCCAATACAGTAAGCAGGTTCCATGGATGAAGGGTTTCAGTTGTTGTGCAGAGATAAAGAGGATTGCACAGGATAGAGTAGCGTGGAGAGTATTCGGTTTAATGTCTACGACAAACAACTACCATTAAATTTAATTCATTGATGTTTCGTCAAGATTAGATCATAGCATCAATGGAAGTATTTTCCACAAAAAGAGCGCATATTAGTGTCTGCAGTAATAATATGTTTTTCTCTGCCAGTTACTAGACGTGCACTCCACACAAGTATAATTACTGGTTAACTTTATACCGACAAAAGTTATTCAAGTTCACGTATGTAGAAGTGTCAAAATCTTCGATATGGTACTCCCATGAAATCTGATCCAGACTGTCTAATCTCGGTTGAACATAATTATCGCTGCCTTCAGGTCCAGAGATTTCATAATCAGTATTCACATATACGGTACGATCGTTTATTTTCTGGAGTGCACAACCATGTTTGCCATACCGATTTTCACCTCTACCAAATTTGAGTTCGTTCATAACCATTGGACACCTGGTGGCGTTCAACTGCAACATTCGCATTTAGTTTGATTGACTGGGCAGTTTAGAACCGCAGAGTAATTATTATTATTTGATTATTATTATTGTTACTATTATTGTTTTTACTATCTTCATGTAGAATGAAAAGCGATCTATTTTACAAAAACTTGCCAGGGAGTTCTGTATTTGTTATAAATTTCCCAATTTCTTACATGTCATTAACATGTTAATCATACAATGGTCAAAATAAGTGTTGCATATTGCCGAAAATTTAATACTAAATGTTGCGGTCCAAACATACGTTATGATATCAATACATTGCTCTGTTTATAATGTAATTCTAGCGGAAACAGTCCATGTTTCTGCACTAATGGGTCAGTATGTGCAGTCTATGGCAAGCAGGACACCAGTAATCAATGCAGTACGTGTGCTGTGTATCATTACGAGAGTTCCGTTGCTTCAAGATGGTTCGGGCAACAATAACGTAAGGTCAGAGATTCCATATAGTGACTCCACTGGAACAGGGAATGAGACTTGTGTACGCCGCAGTGAATGCCGTTGTGAGTCAGAGTGATGCCTCTAGAATTTTGAACAAGTTTCCAGCTACAGGATCAACTGCGGATCGTTACAGAAGTGTCCACAGAAGAAAAACAACAGGTTTTCAGGGCATATATCTGCCTATAACAGGAAGCAGGAACCCTCAACATACTGCTACACGTCTTCGGCGGCAGTTTCAAACAGCTACATGAGTGCAGATGTCAACACAAATGATACCAAATAGATCCCCATGAGCAGGTATGACGTGCCAGAAGGCCTCTCAAGGCTCCACATCTGAAATGGGTTCGGAGAGGGACTCGTGTCGCATGGACTAGGCGGCAGTGGGATACAACGCTCTTCTCTGATGAGACCCGTATCGGTCTCCACCCTGACAACACTGAGATTCGTGTGTGATGGCAAGGGAGACTACGTTTACACCTTAACTGATTCGTAGACGGCCACTCTTATCGAGACGGTTCCGTCATGTTTTGGGGTGGAATCATGTATTGCTGCAGGACACTCCTTGTGCCAATACATAGGAGGTTGACTAGTGTAAAGTACTGAGAAGACATCGTTGCTTGCATTGTGCCTTGTGGCTCCATTGGTTGAAGATCTTGGATTGACGCTGATGGGTGACATTGCGCCCGCATCATCACAATATTGTGAACCTTCCTATTGGTGCATATAAACAGTCGAATGGAATGGCCTCTATATTCTCCAGATCTCATTTTCATTGATAATGCATGCGGTCACGTTAAACCGAGCAGTTTGAAAGAGCTCTTTTGCACCAGATCTTATAGGGCCCGCTGAGTAGGAATGAGACAATGTCCCACAAGGTTATCTGGACAATCTGGCAAAGAGTATGCCTAACCGCATTCAAAATTGTCTGCAATAACGTGGAGGGCCAATTGGTTCACAATGCAGTACGCAATATGACAATGAGAAGAAAATGCAGTGCTTGCGCTGGCCGTTGTGGCAGAGCGGTTCTAGGCGCTTAAGTCTGGAATCGCGCTACCTCTACGGTCACAGGTTCGAATCCTGCCTCGGGCATGGATGTGTGTGATGTTCTTAGGTTAGTTAGGTTTAAGTGGTTCTAAGTTCTAGGGGACTGATGACCTCAGATGTTAAGTCCCATAGTGCTCAGAGACATTTGAACCATTTGTATTGCTTGCAGCAGAATCTTTTCGTAAGGTTTCGTTTTTCAATCAAAATTGTCTCCAATAACGAGGAGGGCCAATTGGTTCACAATGCACTACGCAGTATGGCAGTGAGAAGAAACTGTATTGCTTGCGCCAGCCGGTGAGGCCGAGCGGTTGCCAGCACGGTAGCTCAGCGTCAGAGGCTTAGCTGCCCTCTGTAATAAAAGAACTGAATGAATGGATCAACAATGAACTTCAACGGGTGTCAGAGGACGTCCACCCCGAACAAATGCAACGAACAATCACGAACAAAATGAGATAAAAAAAGCGGTTGTAGGTGCTTCAGTCTGGAACCGCGCGACGTCTCCTGTCACAGGTGCGAATCCTGCCTCCGGCATGAATGTGTGTGATGTCCTTAGGTTAGTTAGGTTTAAGTAGTTAAGTTCTGATGACCTCAGATGTTAAGTCCCATAGTGCTCAGAGCCATTTGAAACATTTGTATTGCTTGCAGCGGAATCCTTTGTAAAGTTTCGTTTTTGGTGTTTTGCTTATGTTTATCAATTGGATATGTGTTCATCTTTGTTAATTTTGTTTTATCATAACTGTACCTGACAGAAGAAAAGCAGTTTTGTTTGCTATTACGTTTACTATTAAAAATAAAGCAATTTGCACCATTTATTATGACCGCTGTATTTATGGTCTGTCCACGTACATCGTTTGTCAAGTTTGAAACAAAGAGTTTCCTTCATCAACAATATCGTGATAGTGTTTTAAGCCTTACACACAACCTGCCGAGACGACCAGATAATTAGTCTTCGAGGTTTTGGAGTAGCACGTCCTAACAACATGACAGTAGCCGTTTGTACTAATCTTTTCCGAATGCTTTAATTTCCGGATATCCACCAAGTCTGCTGACCTTTAGTGTACCTGGCGTCTGTAGAAGGCGCCCAGGAGATTCCAGCACTCCTTGTTAAAGCAAGGGTTTTTAAGCAGTGACTGTCTACTACTAATATCTGCCACATTTTTGATATTTTTCCCAGTTATTAAGGTGTTCCTTATTAGTTTCTAATTTAGCGACACCATCGTTGATACTTGTGGAAGGATGACTGCAGGTGTAAAGCACAGGAATGACTGTCCGTCAGTTGGAGGAGCGTCTCGTAGTAAATATGCATAAGGAGAGACGCACTCCTGACTATGTTGGTTTTTATTATGATATGCAAAATAGGGCTGGACTTCCAATGAGTACATCTAGTGCCCATGAAAATATGACCGTTGTCTCCATCGTCTCTTCAGGTGAGACCTTTACGGAGAAAGACAGACTGCTCAGTGCCGGTCGAATTATGGAGAGAACACGCGTCTACGGCGTCGTTACTTTTGCTTAAGAAAGATTTACTGCTCTAAATACACCCCTCTAAGTGAGCGGTACACGTCGAGATCGATAGCGCATTTAGCGAGTCTCGTTTGACGAAACCGGCTCCCGTAGCGGCTGCTGCTGCCGCTGCCGCCGCCTCACCTTCTGTTTCTTATTACGGCGGCTGCTACGCCCTCGTTTGCCGTCCGGCGGCGGGCAATTTAGAAATGTAACTAAGTCGCAGGCGCTGTGCAGCATCTGATAATGCTGTCTGTTGGCGTAAATTGGCGGCTGCAGACCTCTCGTTGGCCAGGTGCTCCATTTCATCTCTATTTCGCCCATCGCTGTCGCATGAAACAAGCCGTCTCCGAAACGAGATCACGGGTAGAAGAGAGAGAGACAGAGGGAGAGGATGGTTGAGACGGAGAGGAGGAGGGGTCTTCCGAGAGCGAGCAGTGGTCTAGAAAGCGAAAGGAAGGCAACCAGAGGCTGCGGTGACATCAGCGGCGCGAGATGGCGTTGCGGCAGCGGTGCACCTGCGGCGAGGCGCCCACGCGCTGACACACCCGTTCGCCACGCCTGGGAGGACGCACCGCACTCGCAGTAGCTACGTTCACCGTGTTAGCTACAACGTATTCGAAGGCCGCAGCATGTCCGAAAACTACTTAAGTAGACAGCTCTCATTGGTAAGGTCCATAGCCTTTTGCTTTGAGAGCCATACTCATAGATTTATTGAATAACTATAGCGTTTTCCACCCTGGTTGTTATAAAATCACTGTTACTTTCGCTACGAGCAGCTGATTTAGGCAGTTAGCCATTTCCAAGGAGTACTCCTTTATTCTTAAAAACACGAGCGAAAACAGCGTTCTACACTCGTTAACATTTTAAAACAACTACTATCGTAGTGGCATAAACATAAACCTCACTTAACAACTGCCATTGCAACTGCCACGATGTCCCACGTAGAGAAACGTTCTGTGTGAGTGGAAAGGTGAGTTGTTTTAAAACATAGTAAAGGACGAGGTGTTCTCGCCCGTGTTTTTTAACAATGTAGGAAAACTCACATCAGAAAGACTAACATCTGAAATCAGCTGATCGTCGTGTAAGTAACAGTGTCTCTACGACAGGCAAGATGGAAACTGGAACTGTCCTTTAAAGGTCCATTGTGCTATGGTTCAAATGGCTCCAAGCACTATGGGACTCAACATCTGAGCTCATCAGTCCCCTAGAACTTAGAACTACTTAAACCCAACTAATCTAGGGACATCACAACATCCATGTCCTAGGCAGGATTCGAACCTGCGACCGTAGTGGTGCCGCTGTTCCAGACTGAAGCGCCTAGAACCGCAGGGCCACTGTGGCCGGCCATTGTGCTATGTAAAAGTAGTTATCACTTTACTTATTTGAGGTCCGAGAACTATCTGACTCAAATATGACAAGTTTACTCGAAAAAGTAACATCACTATTCACTATCTGGTTAACTCATTAATATGATGAAAGGTGAGAGGTGGCAACGAACGTTGAAAGCTGCAGGCAACGAATATCGACCTCAGTAGACAAGAATTATTTTTTGTCACTTGCTGTAAAGCAACTGTGTGTTAGAGTGTTCAGTGTGATGAATCTAGGAGAAGGTCACATTTTCATCGTGTAAAAACAAAATTTTCTAGGAGATAAGCAAGAAAACTCACAGCTTGTCACTCATCCCAAAGAAGCACACGAATTACTAGACAAATCACCACTAGTTCCCCCGTTAAACGTTATTGGTGTGAATGACGGAAAGGTGGATAGTGATTTTTAAAGATGCCGTTCCATTAATAGACGTGGGAAGTACAGAGAATTCTGGTGCAATATATGAGACGAAAGGAAAATTTCTATGAAAATAACTGAATTAAACAGGTCAAAATACAAAAGGATGTTCGTGTTTTATCGGGGTATTTATTTACGTTCGTCTATTATTAATCTATTCTTCACAGTATTTTTTACTAGCTGACAATCCGTAAATTTGCGCTATATGTGTTTCAATGTTGCTCTTAGTACCACTCTCCCTTACACATTTAGTAAGTTATTTTCAAAAGTAGTCTATTTTTTTAAAAAACAGAAATGTCCTGAGAACGCTGGTCGATGACGGTCTGTATCTAGATGTAACCTTATTTACACAATTATTTCTGAAAATGCTTTACTCTGAAATAATTTTCAGTAACTGATTGAACTGAAATATATTTTACCTATACGGAGGCAAATAAAGCATATAAAGCAGAGAGTAGTCAAACAGTATTGCATGTGCGAAATTAATATTTACTGACACCATCACTCTTTTACATAAGATACATAAAATCATGGTACTGAACTTGACGGTTTAAATTTCTCATAATAAGAGACGATAAAGAGCCATCTGTATTTACTTTCAAGACACTTTTAATAGTCAAGGTCGCATTCAATATTATTTCTTCCTGAAGACGGGCTTCAAAACTTAAGACTGTCACCTTCTGATTTTCAAAAGAATTTGTTGTTATTCATCCTTCTCCATTATGACCGTATCACACGTACCATGTTGACATTATAGTGGATAGTATCTAGTACATTCCACACAGCTTTCTCAAAAGTGAAAAGAGGTGTGTCAAAAATAAAAACAGTACAGCTGATTTAAATAAGGATGTCCTCACACACACAACATTTCACTGATGATTCCCCTGATGTTTGTTAGATGCTGAATTGTGTAACGGTGCACATTTGCTCTCATGTTTATATTTATATGATGCATTTAACTCGTCGTCGAAAAGTAAACGTGTGTACAAAAGTGCACTGTTACTCAGTTCATCTAATAAGCAACAATGGAAAGTTCTGTGTGTGGATATGCCTAGTTATATAAGCTGCTTTTTACGTGCACTGCTTTATTTGTGACGAACCTGATCTTAACAGTATTTGCTGTAAACTTCCATCCATTACTCGCGACTAGTCGCCGAATGAATAGCATCGACTTAGTTTCCATGGACCACCAAGTAGTATGATAGGGTAAACCATAGGAGAGGTCTCGCGAGTCTCGCCCACCCCAATCCCCTCCACCGTCATTATTCTGTGCAGCTACACAAACCTGTTGAAGTTACGAGTCTTACGACTTGTCTGATGGAGCATTCACCGTCCATGGTGATAGTGACTTGGATAGTCAACGGTAACTGATGTAAGTCCAAACCGTCACAGAAGCCGTTCGTCCCCTATGCTGCGGTTGAGCTCTTACAAATGTCTGAGATTCACATAAAAATGGCCTGTTAGCTGACTCGACTCACATTTTTTATATTATATGGGAGCTGGGCTAGGGGGGGAATGTGAACACGCAGCTGTAGCAGATGGAAGTTGTTCAGGATACTTGCATGCAGTCGACTCAGTTTAAGAGAAAAAATTGTGCTCAGGTGTGAATGAGTCTTTGTTAGCGGGTAACTGTAACAAGTCTCCCCAGTGTTCTATAGTATTCACATCCTGTGTCATCGAGAGCCAATCCATGCGGTCGATAACTTCATTGACCAGAAATTCATCTACTATAGGTATTCTAGATTGCACCCGTGGTCTAAGGGCAGCGACCTTGATTAGTAATCAAAACTCTGTCGGCCCCGCGCTCTAATCGCGCCACTACTTAAATTAGGAATGAAAAGTATCAGCCGCTGGGGCCGAAGACTTTCAGGTTAAGCAGTCACCGCTCATCAAGCCAACTGTCTTGTCAAAGAGAGCAGAGGAGCGCACAGAGGTTCAGAGAATTCACTTGCCCATGGGAGGAGAAACTGCCCCTAAAGGCTGAAGAATCACCAATGATCAACGGCATGACGATTCAGAAGTCAATGGGAACCACAGGACATGCGGCATGTAACTGAAAGCGTGTAATGAAGATCTCTAAATTGGGAAAAGATTCCGAACTAGTCCCCCATTCGGATCTCCCCTGACAAGGGGAAGGTGACAATGAGAAAAAAATTGAATACCCAAAGAAATGATAACGTTCTACGAGTCGGGTCGTGGAATATCAGAAGTTTGAAACTGATGAAGAAGCTACAAAATTTGAAAAGGGAAGTGCAGAGGCTCAGTCTACAGGTAGTGAGGGACAGTGATGTGACACGGAAAGAAAAGAAGGGTTTCTGGTCTTATGAGTACAGGCTAATATCAACAACCACAGAAAATGATATAACGGGAGTAGGATTCGTTATGAACAGGATGGCAGGGCGGAGAATGATTTACTGTGAACAGTTCAGTGATAGGTTTGTTATCGTTAAATCAACAGAAAATCAGCATCGACAACAATAGTGCCGACGTCGCAAGTCAAAGATGAAGACATAAAGGAAGTATATGAAGATAGTGAGGTGATTCAGTACGTAAATGGAGATGAAAATCTAATAGCCGTGGGGAATTGATTATGGGCTTGATACTGGGAATGAGAGAAGAGAATGACTAATTGAGTTATGCATTATATGTCAGCGAATAATAGCGATTACTCTGTTCAGCACTCACAAAACGAGGAAGTATACATGGAAAATGCCGGGAGATAAAGAGCTCATGCAACCAAGTTGCTGACAGGAATGATATACAGAAGAATGGAAAAAAAATTGAAGATACATTAGATGACGACCAGTTTGGCTTTAGGAAAAGTATAGGAATCAGAGATGCATTCCTGACATTGCGGGGATAATGGAAGCAAGACAGAAGAAAAAATCAAGAGACGTTCATAGGATTTATCGATCTGGACAAAGCGTTCGACAATGTCAAAGGGTGTAAGACAGCAGAAATTCTGAGAAAAATAAGGATAAGCTGTAGGGGAAAATGTCTAATATACCATATGTACATGTACCAAGAAGGAACAAGAAGAGTGGAAGACCAAGATCGAAGCGCACGGTTTAAAAAGTGTGTAAGACGGTGATGTAGTCTTTTGTCCCTATTGATCAATATATGCATAGAAGAAGCAATGACAGAAATAAAAGAGAGGTTTAAGGGTAGAATGAAAACTCAAGATGAAAGGATGTCAGTGATAAGATTCGCTGATGACATTGCTATCATCAGTTAAAGTGAAGAAGAAAATAAAATGGTTCAAATGGTTCTGAGCACTATGGGACTTAACATCTGTGGTCATCAGTCCCCTAGAACTCAGAACTACTTAAACGTAACTAACCTAAGGACATCACACACATCCATGCCCGAGGCAGGATTCGAACCTGCGACCGTAGCAGTCGCGCGGTTCCGGACTGCGTGCCTAGAACCGCTAGACGACCGCGCCGGCAAAGTGAAGAAGAGCTACAGCGTCAGTTGAATGGAATGATCAGTTTAACGGGTTCAGATTATGAATTGAAATTAAACCAAAGTAAGGTGAAAGTAGAGAGAATTAGCAGAAATGAGAACATCAAATAACTTAACATCAGGATTGTTTATTAAGAAGTAGGTGAGGTTAAGGAATTCTGCTACCTAAATAGCAATATAATCCATAAAGGACGGAGCATCAAGGACATAAAAAATACTCTTGCACTGGCAAAAAGGGCGTTCATGGCCAAGTGAAGTCTACTACTATGAAACATAGGCCTTACTTTGAGGAAGAAATTCCTAAGAATGTACGTTTGGAACACAGAATTGTGTGGTTGTGAAGCATGGGCTTTGGGGAAATCGTAAAAGAAGAGAGTCGGAGTGTTTGAGATGTGGTGCTACAGAAAACTGTTGAATGTTAGATGAACTGATAACATAGAGAATGATGAAATTCTCCGCAGAGTCTGCGAGTAAAGGAATGTGTTGAAAACTCTGATGAAGAGAAGGGACAGGATGGCAGACATTTTTAAGAATTCAGGTAATAACTTCCATGGTTCTAGAAGGAACTGTAGACGGAAAAAACTCTAGATGAAGGACGCAGATTGCAAGAAGTTTCTACGATCGTTGAAGCAGAAATAAAACTGCGTACGCCCACACATAATACCTAGGAGACGAAATCTCCTTTACAATCAGTCTGTTGTCTTTCAGCGACTTTCTTGTGATTGTGGCGACTGCCACTACCCTTTCAAACGAATGGGTAGTGGAAAAGATCCTCCAAATCTTACACAGAAACATATTTTTGGATGACGATGCTCCTCTATTCATTTCTAGTTCAACGTCGATTTGTAGACTCATAATAAACGGGTCCGCCTCAGGAATCATGATCCTTCCACACAATGCCTGACGTCTGGCATATGCTCGCAACGATGAACAACCTTTTGGGAAAATATAGACGATTTCCTTGTAGACATTTTCGTGAAACTGGATACTATATCCTTGAAGACCTTTTTAGATTGCCTGGAGCATTTAATGTTAGATATTGATCCTACAGTGGACTGGTTACTCTTCATCGATCTTTTATTTTCTTATAATGAACATTTCCTGTGCCTCGGAATAATCGCAAAAGTCCTGAAATATCGGTTTCTGGCATGTTCGCAGTTTCTATGATGTGCAGTCGTGCAGACGTGGTTCAAGGAGCCTGAATATCGTTCTCTACAAAACAGTGTCCGAACAGACTCTCTAAGTTTCAGCAAAAGACTATAGTACACTGGCAAAGGAAGTTCGGACACGGCAGCCTAAAGCACCTGGATATTCAAAGTAGTAAGTATTTCTTCCTTCTAGAGATATTCTTCAACTCAGTCGTAAACTCGTTTTTAGTTTGTCAAATTTGTGTCCGTCCATTCAGACTCCGGTTTTCTGTGATTTCTCCAAATAGCTTGAAGCGATTGCCGAGATGGTTGCTTAGAAAGTATAAGGCCGATTTGCTTCCTCATTCTTCATTAATCCGCATTTGTGGTCCGTCTCTAACGTTCTCTACGGAATGTGAAACACTGATCTTCTTTCCCTTTTTAGTTTGGGCCACATATGCCATCTAGAAATGAAACATTGCTACCTACCCCTAACATAAGTTTGTTTTTTTTGTAAGAGTTTCTTTCACGTTGTTCACTGCTTCTTCAACAGCTAGTATCTTCAACAAAGGCTTTATACTATTGATAACAAAAGTTCATATTGCCACTTACGCTCCTCACACTGAATTTCGTAGACATACCTGATATTCTTCTGTTGTTTTAATTTCCACCCATTATTTTCAGTTTTCTAACACATTGCTTCAGACTGCGTAGTCGAAGGTCTCATACTGCCCCCCTTTATGACGAATTTACAATGTTTCTTTAAAAAGAATGACAGACGACTGACAGTTAGCGAAATAATGTAATCTTTCCTTAATCCTCCGAGGATTTCTGCTTGATTTTCAGCTGGACTATCGTTTATCTTTTAAGCTATTTCGTAAAGTTTTACGTCTATTTCGTATAACAACACCACAAAATATTTAAACCGTTTACCAATATTCGTGACAGTTACTGACACATTAATTACAACAGACAAATTTTACTGTTTTACGAGAAATCGTGGGGAAACATACACCATTCCATAATAAGCACATACACATATTTCGTAATCCTCTCTCATTTTAACAGATTAACGTAGGTATGCAGTTTATTTCTGTAGTATATCTTCTGAATTAACTGGCAGAAACACAGGATAGATGCTCTACACTACAGCTGCATTGCCATTTAACAAAAGCTTCATGTTTTACATTAAACTTAGATATGGGAGTTTGGTAAATTGCATAAAATTACTTTTTTTACGTACGTTTAAAGATTGCATAGACGCCTTGAGCACATTTTGAAAGAGTCAGTTAATCGAATTATACCTCAGCATTGAGAAATCTTGATATATATTTTCTTGCAAATGTTTTTTCTTCTATTTCATCATATCTTTCCATATGTGCCCAGACATGTGCAATATTCATTTGTACAGCTTTATTGTATAAATATTTAATAGATTTCTTGACGGAGGAAGAAATACATGAAACATTAATCCACATTCGTTCTCTCGGAAAACTAGGTCCTAAGGAACGCTTGATATTTGAAGAAAATGATATTTGAATATTGATCATGTAGCGAATGTATTTGCTATTTTTTGTGAGGGGTGCCTGAAGTGAGCTTTGCACAACATTTTCTTTGCCTTTAGCTATTATTTTTAGTTTAATCACCAGATGTTCATGTAAAAGTTCTCTATTTTCCATTTAGATATGAAAACTTCCTTTAAACTGCTTCTCTTAATCACCACAGTTCTTATATGATAGATTTTGATGCTACTGTAGATTTGTCGTTGTAGGTGGCTTCGGCCTAGCTGAGGAAACGCTGCATCGCAACTACCATCACCAGACAAAAAACGGGTACGAGATTTTTGCCATTTCTTTACCAACATCAAAGGTCAAGGTATAAAGGATCATTGTGAGAAAGGTGATTGGTTTAGCTCTAAAATTTTCGTCATCCAGTCGTACTGAGTCGTCTCACCACTGTGCTTTGTGTGAAGAGACTAGCCAGTTGAGAAGGCACTGCTTTGGGCCAGTACCAGTCCATTGTTTATCAGTGTGCGTTTTGTACATCACATTGACAATAACATTGACTCACCCAGCTCATATGGAGTTCCTTGAAAGTAGAGAGACGAGGGGGAAGAAAGAAATTCTTGCTGCAATCACCATGTGGTTCGCCTCCCACACATCATCTAATGCTGAAGGAATACACCCTTTCCTGATATTTGGGAAATTCGAGTTGCACAGCCTGCAGTAGTCGTTCCATACTCTGAACAGCTTGTTACTTTATAAAAGATATCATATTTACGAAAGTGACTGTAACACTTCCTTTATTTCACGATAGCAATTTCGGCCTTAGGCCATTGTTAAATGAAGATGTTACGGCTATTAGGCCACGTCAACCTAAAATGAGCTGACACATTTATATGTCTTTGTCGTTACTATTAAATAGATTGGTGACGCTGTTACATAGCGCGAGCACACATATCCATATGTCATAAAACAACATAGTCTATTGACACTCATGTTCGTTAGCCCATCACTAGTCACATATGCACTAAACTGCAGAGGCAGATTACTGTTTACAAGTTACTGGTCAAAAGCTTGTTACTTCCTTGTTCTGGAACGCAATATGAGTTGCCCATTTGGTTATAATTTGTGGCTTTTCTAATTAACTCTGAAGTCGCAACCTGTCCAGGTAAGTATACCTTCTTGTGTTTTCTCCATGCACTCTTCCATTTTAATTGAAGCCACAACACAGTGTTAGCGACATTTTGTGTTGATTACGTATAGATTTTTAGAAAATTTTGCTCTGTGTTAACTCAGTGTGTGTTGTGTCCAATAGTTAGAGTAAATAAAAATGTGTGATTCTCAAACTATTCCATGGTTAGGAGACCCACTAACAATAAATGTAACCTTTTGCTCACGTAAGTTTGCTGATCGCACTGCGACGCTGTTGTCGCAGCGCACAGCGGACATATTCAACGATAATTCTCTTGTTATTCGGTGAAGGTAACGGGTGTTGCACTCGTACGTCTTGTTTGAGTATTATTGATTGGGGAGAGCTACGTCGATATCCCCTAGGATTATAAGTTTGTGGGTGTTTCTTTCATAAATATGTGACTGACGACGTAGCAACCTTCAGGTGTAATAAGCAACAACATTTTGTTGCAACGTGATACCATAACGGAGGCCTAGAGTTAAATGTCCACGAAAACAGCTAAAATTTTAAAAGCAGACAGTCATGGCAAGGGTGCACAACCGCAGCATCACGATCATTGTTCGCTTTACAAATATTCTGAACCTAATGTTTAGCCTCGGCCTGGTCATAGAGAATAAGATATTAACTATCAATCTGAGTGAAGATGACCAGGTGGTGAGTATGGGAGAGCAGGTAACAGCCTGGCCACGAATGACGCGTACAGCATTATATGTGACCTAGGCATACTAAGAGCAACAGCTGTGGAGAAGTGTCAAGTTATAATTCTACATGCTTTCCCAGCGATCTGTTGACATCTTGGATATTCGGGAATCCAGCCGGATGTTCGCGTCGTTCTCGCACGATAATTCAACAGCGTGCCTCGCTGTCTTCTTCAGGAGCTACCTAAGACTGGTCCTTAGGTCGATCGAGTCCAGTATTTATGCCTGGGTGGAGCTGGGCGTTCCCTAATCGGTCCGCGCCGAGTCGAGTGTTCCATATGTGGTCCGCGCCCGCCAGACTCGGCTTCAACGGACCCCTCCAGTCGGGGATGTTCCGACTGCCGTCGGCGCCAGTTTTGGCCGTCCTCAACGGTTGTGGTTGTCATCTGAGGTGTGTCAGACCCGATCTGAGATGTTGGGTACTTTATCTCATGACTGTTACTATGATTTCCACTTCTGTTTGGTGCTGGGCGCTCCCAAATCGGTCCGCGCCGCGTCGTGTGTTCCGTCTGAGGTCCGCGCCCGCCAGACGCGGCTACATTCCCTCTCTGGTCGCCGGTGTTTCCTCCGCCGTCCGCGCCCGGCCTGGCCGTCTTCTGAAGTCGAGTTCATGATCTGGGGTGTGTCAGATCTGGTCTCTAAAGTCCGACACCCTGTCTCACGGCTGTTCTCTCGGTCTCCAGTCTCAAGTAGCACATGAAGAAGACAGCGAGGCACGCTGTTGAAATATCGTGCGAGAACGACGCGAACATCCGGCTGGATTCCCGAATATCCAAGATGTCAAGTGTCAAGTTGTTCACGTTCTGCAGGCGCTTGATCAGCGTCGCTTGAATAAAGCTTTACAGTGAGCTGACAGGGAACTCAGGTGGTTAGCTTGTTTCGAAGCCAGTGCACATTGTAGATGGACCAATTAGTGTCCATGAGCGTGAAACTACAAAAATTATGGTCCATACCTCACTGAGGAGGGGAAATACAGGTTAGAAGACTTCAGCAGGGGAGAAAGGAGGATGTTTGGAGGGGGGGGAGGCAGGGGGCATCGCATAGGGGAATAGATTGCATATTTTCTGAGAAAACGTGGCATGGGGGGTCAAATGTATAATGGAAACACGAAACGTAGCATTTGCGTCCGACTTAAGTAACAGATGAATTGATAACAGAAGAACATGCTTTGAGACCAGGTGATCAGTATATACGACACTCCCAAACTACAGTGCTGGTCGCGTCGGACTGTTTTGCTCCAGGGTGTATAGAGAGGCCATTGCAACTGAAATCGGTAAGAATCATTTCGATGAAAAAGGAACAGGATTTACACTAGCCAAGTTGTAGGTCCTGGTGCTAAACAGAGCAAGCAGCGCTAGCTCGTCTGTAGAACTACACCAATACCCACATCGCGATGACTCGGTGTACTGCGGCGATGTTCGAATGATGACACGATGCCATTAGTGTTACACGATTGAAAATTAATAGTTTGACCTATTCGGTTGTTGTTTGAGCAAGGCATTCTATGTTAATGTTTTTGAGGTGATAAAACGCGGTAAATATGACCATCAAACTTCACGGAGTGTGGCGATGCAATTCGCAGCAAAAGATGCAAAGTAAAATAGCAATTATGACTCAGACTACGTTTTAAATCGTAGAAACCATAGGGTGCTATTTCCACGCAGACCACTAACTTACGAGAATTTGGTTAATCTTAGTCCACCTGTGTATCCACGAATATTGTGAAAAGCTCCCTGTAGAACTACGACTGTTAAACTGTCATATATAGATGCAAGCATGAATTAAATATTACGTGTTGAGTATACCTTTCTAACATTTATATTGCACAGTCTAGAAATCGGTTACCCTGTAATTTACTTCTGCTGACCCATCAGCTCCAGTAATGTTTTTGACTGAGTTATCAGCCCCTACTACCACATCCCTTAACTATCGACGTTCCATCTCCATTTTATGAATACCTCTGTTGCCTCATTTTCAATGTACAGCGTTTCGAACAGTTTATGACTTATGAATTTAAATCTGTAAAATATTGGCTGGTACTGACTTCATTCCAGAGCAGAGAATTATAAGCTTGTCATTTTGTTACGCATACTATCAGAGCCTCTTACACAGCTGCCTACTCATAATGTTGCCTACATCCGTTAACCTGTTCACAGAAGCTGTGTGATTACCTAGTAATCACCTGATCTTAATTAATTTTTTCTGTTTCCATTTCACTTCACAATACCTGTTAAATAACACGAGCCTATGACCTTCTCTTTTCAGATGTTCTGTTTCCTTACGGAGACGCATACATTAAAATCGCAGTGTAAAGGACATAAGCTTTATTCAGTCGTATTCCGATAATTCGGTCTTCAGCTGTCCCACCCGTGAAGTTACATCTTGTGGGTGTGCTTGAGTGTTTTTAATGTAGTTATTACTTCATACTTCCGCATATCTGTCATTGCAGATTCATCCCCTTGTGTTGAGTTCCAATAAAAGGAGCTCCTTGACATTCTTTTGAAACGAATATTGGCTATTCCAAGAAAAAGGGTTTATTTATCGATAGTGGGAAAAGCAGACACTAGACTCAGATTCATCGGAAGAATCTTAAGGAAATGTAACTCATCCACGAAACAAGTGGCTTATAAGGCGCTAGTCCACCAGATTTTTGAGTGTTGTTCATCTATCTGGGATCCTTATCAGGTAGGACTGATAGGGGAGATCCAACGAAGAGCGGCGTGCTTTGTCACGGAATCGTTTAGCTGGTGAGAGAGCGTTACGGTTCAAAATTGTTCAGACGGCTCTGAGCACTATGGGACTTAACTGCTGAGGTCATCAGTCCCCTAGAACTTAGAACTACTTAAACCTAACTAACCTAAAAACATCACACACAATCATGCCCGAGGCAGGATTCGAACCTGCGACCGTAGCGGTCGACCGGCCTGAGTGGCCGAGCGGTTCTAGGCGCTACAATCTGGAACCGCGCGACAGCTACGGTCGCAGGTTCGGATCCTGCCTCGGGCATGGATGTGTGTGATGTCCTTAGGTTAGTTAGGTTTAAGTAGATCTAAGTTCTAGGGGACTGATGACCTCAGAAGTTAAGTCCCATAGTGCTCAGAGCCATTTGAATCGTAGCGGTCGCGCGGTTCCAGACTGTAGCGCCTAGAACCGCTCAGCCACTGCGGCCGGCAGCTAAACAAACTCGACTGGTAGGCGTTACAAGAGAGGCGTTATGCATGACGGAGAGATTTACCATTGAAATTTCGGCACAGTCGGACAACATATTATCTCTCCCCACATGCATCTTGCCTACTGACCGCGAATAGAAACTTCGAGAAATTAGAGCCAATACAGATGCTTACCGACAATCAATCTTCCCATGCAGTATTCGCGAGTGGAACAGCGGTGGAGGGATCAGATAGTGGTACCGAAAGTATCCTCCGCTGCACACCGTTAGGTGACTTGCGGAGTATGATGTATGTGTAGATGTAGATCGATATTAAAACGTAAAACTGGAGTCGGACATTTTTTCTTTTTATTTTACATTTAGAAAATTTATAACATCTGAACTCTTTGATGACACACCGGGCGAAGAGGCAAAAAATTCGTATAAAATTACTTGTTTACCGATTTTGTATCTTCCTCAGAGTATTTCATCGCAGAAGTCATCACCTCCCTTTTATTGGCAAGGACTGTGCTATAAAAGGACAAGGAAGAATTATGGCCAACCTATCGTCGATGACATGTCGATAGAGACGCATCACAGGCTAATTTTGGAAAAGAATAGGAGCTGGCAGCAGTCCGCGAACAGCTGAATGCGCATTCGTCTACGATCAGCCCTCTTCAGGCTGCTGCCTCGGTGTGTATTGGGCCAGAGAATATGGCTTGTAGCACTGGACTCCTCACGTTTCTCTTGCTTCGCCGAGGCATCTTCTGCTGTACAGCTAGCTGAATGGGGGGTGGTCACTCTTTCGTGTCGATCAAGAAGGAGGGCCAATGTGGAGACTGGCCATCTGGCCTCACCTATTCGCGCTCTGTGTTGACTTGCCGTTCCTTCAGAAGGTACGGGCAAGTACACGGGGCCAGATATTTGATCCAACATTAGGCGCGTTTTGGAAACACTTAGGGAAATAGCGTTCAGGGCCTGAACGAAAATCAATTGGCACTCGATATTTCTATCAGGCTTCCCATCCGAAATTTGCAGGAGGTCTTGCATTCGACAATCGTGCGTACAGGGTGCCATCGTCTGCAAGTTGTGGCTCACGTCAGCACCAGACACCCCAGTTGCTTGGGTTCTGAGGTTTCAGTTCAATATAGGTGGCTGGAGAAAGTGGTGAAGGCTGCTGGCGTCACACGTGGGGTCCAAGAAGATCTCGCAGTTTGTAGGATTTTTGCCAGAGTTGATCAGGGTCCTTTGGTTTGTAGTAGAGCACTTGTAGAGTGTACAGTTTTTTTTTCTTTTTTTAAGGCCTTGTGGTAGGTTGAAGCACTGTACGTGCTGGGCTTGCCAGGACAGGAAAAAAGCGGGAAGTTTGGCGTTCGGCGGTGATATTACGAGAAAACCTTCGAAAGAGGAAACTGTTTCCGGCCACCAGTGAAGCTTTTATGTCTCTGAAACCCTACGCCTAAGAGATAAACAAAACTCATACTCGCTATGGCAACAAGTGGCAGTCGAAGTTAAACTAAGATGCATTGCGCCCCCAGTGGAGGGTATATAGTGGCCATCACGAAAATAGGGCTTCAAGGTCATCTCGCCGTCTTATAGCATTCCCTGTTTTCTCTGTAGTTATAATTCCAAATGTTGGTAAAAATTAAAAAAATGATATTGGGCAAGTCTATCTTTAGTATAGAATATGATGGAGTACATCCCCAAAGAAAAATTCTCACTAGCTGCTAGGAAAGGAAATGAAAACCAATGTTACAAGAAATTTTGTAGGAAAACAATTTTTTATTTCAACCTGGACTGAAAAAAATATGAACATCCTCAAAGTTTACAGATACATATTCTGCTTCTTGAATTTCGGAAACATAAAAGTATTCTGAGATAAAAAATAAAATATTATAATGGATGTGAAACCGTGCCGACTGGGTAGCGGAGAATCTTCCCGCGAGAAAGTTGTCAAGAAAACTACAAAATTATGTAAAAACAGACAAAATGTCTGATAGGATACCGCAATCACTGGTTTACAATGTTACTTATAATCTGTCTTGATTGCGAAAATGTTTATTCACATGACCGGTTCCGGTTCCTCTAGAACTATCTTCAGGTCTGGAACAAAAATGATACTAATTTACACAGCTGTGTGTGGACGGGTTACTCCTGTAACCGAAGTTGCAGGTACGTTCTGGTACATTTGATGTTGATAGGATAGGATGAAAAAGGTTTGCATTTGTGATATAGTAAATTAGAATCATTGTCGTTTCAGATCTGAATATGGTTCTAGAGAAACCGAAACCGGTTATGTGAATAAACATTTTTGCAATCAAGACGGATTATAAGTAGCATTGTATTACAAAATTATTTTTGGTAACATTTAAGACATCATTATTCTATAGTATCACGTACATAGCAAGTTACTTCTGCGATATTCAGTGCGCAACAACGCCCAAGTCTTTGTAGGCCATCGCTAAGAGTTTTGCTCGAACGGCTCGCTTTAATATCACCGAGAATATTCCCTACTTCCCGAAAATATTTTACTGGCTGCTAATACATATCCTTCGCCATTGCATCAATCGTTCAAAACGCCAATATACCCTACGCAAAAGTAATTATAGTTATTTTGAAGCCAATATTATCACTGAAGTCGACCAAAATATTTGTTTCAACGTTTTGTGAAACCCAGTTCTTATCTACATTTGCTGTAAGCCTATTATTCTCAGCACGCAATACGTGCTTGGTACACAAAAACCTCGTTCTTACTATCGCAATGTCCCTCATTACAGTTTCTGAATTAAAAACCACGTGGACGCAAATGAGAGTGCGTTGAAGTGACTGGCCAGAATAATCAGTTTTATCACGGACAATACCCTGTATTTCTCTAGCCGTCGGATAGTGTCCTCTGTCATACTAAAGTAATACAAGCTTTTTACAAAAGTCTTCAAATATCATAGATTTCTATGCTCTTCTCGGAGAATCAGAATAGCTGCTGGGACTGTTCTGATGTTACTGCACCGTTTATATATACAGTCGATACACAAGCACAACAACGTTTTGTCATTTTATGAACTGCATTACCCTTACTACGAAACAGACAGTAAAGCCTTCTATGAAAAAATATAGTTAAATTTCGAATGTTCAAGTAAACCGAATTCGGTAAAATTATACCGGAATGTAAAGATATTCGATACAGGTTTTTAGGAAAAACTGTTGTTAATCAATGCAGAATCGATAATCTTATTTTAATTGGCGGTTACTGCCGAGAAAATAATCTCCACCACTTGCGATAAATTTATCAGACGTCTATTGTAAGGGAAAACACTCGCAGTATGTCCTCTAGAACTGAAATGAATAGACAAACATTTAAATCAAGTCATCTTTTTATATAGACGGCACTTACCTAAACTGAAGGATCTTCCGTGTCTTCAGATTCACTGTCGCTTGTTTCAGCCAGGTGTATCATCTCAGATTCCACTCTGGTGTCTCTTAAACCCCTGTTCAAGAAATTAGTTTCTGGCAATGCTTCTGCGAGTTTTATGCATCTCTCACAGTCCTGCTGAGTAATATTGTCAAGAGCTTCGTGTGTTAGCTTCTCGACAGTAGCAAGTTTGAAAGTAGTATTTCTTTTCCTTACTTCTCGCTTTACTTGGGTCCATATCACTTCAGTGGGATTATGTTGGCAGTCATATGGTGGTAGATGTACCACTTGTCCCATTTCGTTTGCCAGTTGATCTAATACGTAGGTCTTCTTGGCACCTACGATTTCTTCCTTTGACAGGAGTTCAGCCTTCGTTTTATCGACTGAAAATCAAACATTCTTTATCTTTAGCCACTCCATAATTTCTGCTTTGCACCTGTCTCAATGTGGCAGCTTTTCTGTCTGAATGGAGTGGTAGCTGGTGTTATCCATCACGATAATAGACCCTTCTTCCAGAGAAGAGAACAATCTAATAAACCAATTCTTAATAACTCCTTTCATTTCTGAATGGTAATCGGATTCGCAACAACTTTTCCCACCACGAAAAACAAGTTTGGCTTTTGGTATGAAGCGTGCGGTTAATGAACCAGCGTGGGCGATGATTAATCGGCCACCTCTACTAGTAGGCAATTTCAAACTGTCGTTTCCTTTTGAGTAGTGCCATATATACGTATTGATGTTGTTCTGTGACACCCAAGTTTCATCCAAGTACGCTACAGGCCTGGTGTCTTCAGCATGCAAGAAGAGCATTGTATGCAAAAACTTCGCTCTCACTGCTACAATGTCTCTGCATTCCATTAAGAATATCCGACTGTCATTACACTTCTCGAATCGGCAACCAAGGGAGTTGAGATGACGAAAAACAGAGGTCTGCAAGCCCGAGTTATTAATTTTTTCACGGAGGTCAGCCGCTTTTTTTTTTTTTTTTTGCCGTTGAATACTCTGCTCTTTTGTAATATCCAATTACAGTTCTACAAACGAGCTCTTTGTTAAAGGCGTCCAAGTAGGTTGGCTTCCGTTCACATTCGTATCCCTTTCTTGGAGGATCGAAACACTCCTTGTCTGGAGCTTCTGGCAGTGACACAGATTTACGAACATGGCCTACAGTTGACTTGGAGACACCACATGCTTTAGCAGTAAGTTTATGAATTTGCGCAAAATATTATTCCTCGCTTCTTCATTGTCGGCCAGATCAGTAAAAATCTTGAGTACATTCGATATAATAATGTTTGATTGTTTACAAATGTCTTTCCGCCATTTACGCACACCGACCTGAGGAGTACTAGAAGTAGGCCATTGCTCCTGCATTGTTGTTCACCAACAAACATTCGTCAAAGCATCTTTGTAAAGACAGTAAGACACTGAGATCAGACGTGAACACTCGATATAACACGATAACACTGAGCTTTCAGGCGCTCTGTCCTACTACACTGCTAACGGTACCTACATGGCAGCAAAACCGAGAGGCGGGCGAATCACAGCCAGCAGCCCCTGCTGCCGGCAGGCAGAAGCCGTGTGACCTTGAGGACTCTTACTTTCGTGTCGGCCACTATAGTGGATGTGCCAGATGGTGGATCAAGCTGGCAGGCTAGAGACCGTTCACAATACCGAAGAATTCTCCCCACACCGTCCGGCGCGCCCCATGTGACTACCGCCAGTCGTCCTATTGGTGGGTAGAGGGTGCTTAAGTGGGCGTCTCTCCATCAGTGGTACTCAACGTAACGTCCCCAGTCAGCGCTACTACTGTGGGGGTGATGTTTAACTGACTGAGTGTGTATGTTACACAAAACATCCGGTACTATGCCGACCCGGGTTATCCATTGTCTTACCAGAAAGGTAGTACTCTTCGTAAGATGAAAGATAATTAAAATGGAAAATTCGAAAAAAATTGTGAAAAAACTCTTTTTCTCTCAATTAAATTGTTAGCCACGTGCACTTCTCTGATGAATACGTGCCATACGACGTCAGATAACAATCAGACCACGTTGAGGGAAATGCACTTCCACTGTGGAAGTGTCATCAGTAAACTGTCGAAGAATTCGTAACAAAGTTCTCGAATTACTTCTCTCCATGACATTTTTTGCGCTGTTCTGAGAACCGAGAGCAGGGTAGTGTTTATTGCAGTTGACAAAAATATTGAAATCGAATTTGAGTGTGACAATGAAGTTATCTTGTCACGTACAAGAGGTATAAGTGAAATAAAGTTAATTGGATGTTTGTTACCGGCCACCCGATTCTGCTTTGTCAGGTTACGACTCATTCAAAGAAAGTCTACAGTCACAGATCACGCAATAGCGAGTATAGATGTGGTGTCTCTGGATTCGTTGCAGAGAACATTGATAGACATTCCTACGAAGTACTTTTGAATACGTTTTCCGAAAACAGTCTTGAGCAGCTACATCGACAGTCCTACGCAAGTGTTATATTTTAGACCTTGCAGCTACAGGCAGGAGTGACCTGCTAGAAAGAGTAGATAAGCTGTTGTTAACATCCCACTTCGACAATGACTAGACACAATTTAGTTCTAATGCAGTGGTCATATAGGAATTATGGGAAAAATTTGAACGGATTGTAAATCGTGCAGTGGAGGATTATGCGCCGAATATGTAGTTTAAGGACGAAAAACACCCACAGTGATTTAAAAGTGAAATTTGGAAAATGCTGATGCAGGAAAGGCTGTTGCACTCTTGGTTAAAAAGGGAACACGCAAATGATGAGGGTCAAAAGTTAGTAAAGACTCGTGCATCTGTAAAAAAGATCAATGCGCAAAGCATACAGCAACCATCACCGCCATACCTTAGAACAAGAACGTGCCAAGAACTCGAGAAAATTCTGGTCCCCCATAAAATCGCAAAGTGAATTTAAGGCTTCTATCCAATCACTCGTTGGCCATTCTGGTGTGACAGTAGAAAACAGCAAAAGAAAAGCCAAAGTTTTACATTTCGCGTTTAAGAAATCATTCACTCAGGAGAATCGTACATGCGCAGTGTCGTTTGACCATCGAACAGACTCCCAAAAGGAGGACACAGTAAAAGGCATCCATGGTATACAGAAACGACTGAAAGTGGTAACACGAATAAGTCGCTGGGTCCGGATGGAAATCCAATTCATTTTTACAAAGAGTAGTCTACGGCACTGGCCCCTTACTTAACTTGCATTTGCAGCAAATCTCTCGCCCAGCGCAGAGTCCCAAGTGTTTGCAAAAAGCACAGGTGACTCCTGTATATAAGAAGAGACCCGAAACTTAACATCGTTTAGCTGTACAATTCTTGAACACAGTTTGAGCCCGAATACAACGAAATTTCTTGAGACGAAAAAGATTCTGTCCACGGATCAGCACGGTTTTAGGAAGCAACCCTTGTTCGAAACTCAACTTGCCCTTTTCTCACAAGACACCTTGCGAGCTATGGACGAAGGGCAACAGGCAGGTTTCATATTCTTAGATTTCCGAAAAGCATTTGAGCCGGTACCCCACTGCAGACTGTTAACGAAGATACGTCTCAGGCATGTGAGTTTGTATGGAAGGAGGCTACTCACGCTGTAGTAAATACACATGTCTTTCCATTGTGTGCCAGCCAGTCTGCTGTAACTAGCTCTGACGTCATAAATGTTGCGCAATGCTTTAAAAACCAAGCAGATAACCTAAAACATTTCTAGCATGTCAGGAGTAATACTAAATTAATGTGTGTTGAAAATCAGTTCGATAACTTTAGCCATTTTCGAAATTTGGACGTTTTTCTGTAAAAATCATTGGCGCAACCGAAAAGAACTAGAAAGTTAAAAATTTATAATTAGATTCATTTTTCATAATTATTTAATAAAAACGGTACTTTGGATTTCACAAATTAAAATTTTAGTGGAAATTCTTGATTTTCTGGTTTTCGTCTTAAAACTTAAGGAAGCAAGATAGATTAAGTAGGCTAATAAATAAGGCTAGGATGTTTATATTTAAGTAGAATGGAGATCCGCTATCACCATAAGGATGTGAGAAGTTTCATTTGAATACCTATAAAACTATAGCGATAGCGTATCTCCAAAGGGCCAGTTCAGAGCTCATCTACTGCGTGCAGTGTAATTTAAATAATTCTCTAGCCCAAAAGATTTAACTTGGCCACGTCAAACTTTTATTATGAGTACTTACCTGTGTGTTGAATGCACATTTAAATTGAGAGCTTCATCGGCCATCAGCAAAAGAAGCTATGATTTATTCGGTAACATAATGTGGTGCATTACAAGCCCAGCGGCTAGTCGGGAGAGCCGATTTAATCAGGCGTTCCCTTAGCCGTCCGCACCGCGGCTTTATATATAAGAACGCTGCGTGAGGAAGCAAGGCCCCAGTTCTCTCCAGACGCTGAATAGCACGCCATCTGTGTCGGGAGTCGCGTCGCGTCGGTATCATTGCTACAAACAGCCTCGGATGCCGCATTAAGTTACTCGGGATACGTTTAACCATGAAAGCATTTGCGAGTGAAGTGTTAATTCTGGGTTGACTTTAATTATCTAGCTTCAGTTTGCGTATGTCGTATTTTCACGTGCCGCCGTGGGACAGACATTCTACCATTATTTAGCGTGGCGTTTGATGAACCTAATCATCAAATTATGGCGATCATTCATTTAAATATTTAATTTGGACAGTTATAGTAGCATCAGCGCATTAGATTCTGAACTGCTCTGTTAGTTAGATTGTGTGGATTCTTTTGTTTTCATCTGTGACTTTCAGAATACAGAACTTTTTTTTTTTCACGACCGTTTTTGATTATAAATCCTGGACAATCTCCTAATTCCTCAGAGCTCTAAGCTGTAACTATAAGTGTATTCTCAGATGAAGTGGGCACTAGGAATTCTAATTACAGGCTTCACGTTTTGCTAATCACTTTCTGGTTGCCAATATTGTAGTTAGAGAGCCAGTGTTGAGAACGGCGAAAGACAGCATAAATAACATTCTAAATAATAGGAAGTGTTTCTACATTCAAACATTTATGCAACAGTAAACAATAATATTTTCCTACCCGCCGCCCCACAAGTTGCTCAAAACCCAGTACACTGTTGTTTACGGCGAGTGTTCAGAGACAAGGATATCGTGAGGTGTGCCCCCTGGAAGTGTGATAGGATGACTATTATTTTCTACGTACATAAATGATTTAGCGGACAGGTTGAACAGCAATATACGGCTGTTCGATGACGATGCGGTGGTGCACGGGAAGGTGTCGTCGTTGAGTGAATATAAGTGAATACAAAACAAGTCTGACAAAATTGCTAGTTCCAGTTTACTCTAAAAGATGAGAAATGGAAAACAGTGCAGATGAGGAGAAAAACAAATCTGTAATATTCGAATGCAGCGTTACTATTGTGCTAACACAATCATGTCGATTAAGAATAGTGTGTGTAACAAAAATGTACGGCACAAATTGCAGTACACAGTCTTCACACATAGACGATGAAATTATGTTATACGAAGATGGGTCTGGAAACGCTTTGTTCCCATTTTACAGATCACTTTCTCCAACTCATTAACCGTGGAAAAACGCGCGAGAACAGAACTTTAGAATCATGTGACTGGTTGCGTTGTTCATCGCCAGTGTTTTATTTTGCATGTTCTTGTTGCCAAGCGACGTACGTCATTGCTTCTTTCAGGTACCGTCTACCCTTCCAACGATTAGTACGACTGGTGCAAGCATACAGGTTACTAACGTGGAGTTAATCACTGACTTGGCTCGAGCAATGGCAGTGTACACAAATACAGAGATGGCAGATAACCCCTTTGATATACGGATTAGCTGACGGCAAAGGCGCTCGCACTCGCCGTTGTACCGGGAGAGATTCCCAGGACGAATGTGCGCCGACAGGAAAACCTTTGAAGCCATTGATTGTCGACTTAGGTAACATGGTGGCTACGAAGTCTTTCGCGACGTATTTCTTGTATAAAAATCTCTCGGTGTACATGCCGTGTCAATTCAGACGACCATGGAGGTAGTGGTTGAAAACTTGTAGTCTTATCCTGGATTGACGCGGCATGTACACCGAGAGATTTTTATTCTAGCTAACACGGTGTTTTTAAGCCCGATATTCGCGGCCAGGGGTGGCCTAGAAGGACGGGGACTCCGCAATGAGAGGCGGTAATTCTTCATGTAGTTCAAGATGACACTAGTGTCAGTATAGGACATGTAGGAGCAACACTGATTGTTGACCATATGACTGTCTGGCGAGTGTTACACGAGCACCAGCTGTATCTAAGCCATTTACAGCGTGTGCAGGCACTATCAGCATCTCGTTTTCCCGCACGGGTACGTTTTGCGAATGGTTTGTGCAACCATAATTTTAGTGCAACGGTGCAGTTCACAGATGAGGCGCCCGTTCAACGAAATCAGATTGTATATTCTCACAATAGGCATGTATGGGCAGACGTCAACCGTCACATCATCAACAAATATTTTCTATCAAATTTTGGCCCGGAATTGTTGGTGACTTTTTGGAAGGGCCTCACTTTCTTCCGCCCGGTCCCAACGGACAAAGTTATCATAACTTCATAGAGAAACTTCTAGCTGATGTGATGGCAGATGAGTCGTTAGTTGTGCGACAAAACGTATACCTACTTCATTCACGATGGAGCACTCCTCATTTTAGTGTTGATGTCCGTCGGCTTGTAAATAACAGATTCGGTGACAGGACGGATAGGGAGAAGTGGACTAGCTACCTAGCCTCCACGCTCTCCTGATTTAAACCCACTGGGCTTCTATTTGTGGGGCATTTGAAAGCTTTTGTGTATGGAGTACCTGTACAAGATGTTCACAGTCTCCGTGCCCGTATTGTGGATGGCTGCGATACCATACTCAGTACTCCATGGATACATCAGCGCATCAGCGATTCTCTACGACGGTGAGTTGCTGGATATATCAATGTTCACGGAGAGCATATTGAACATCTCTTGTGAGAAAGAGTTGCATGTGGTATGCCGGTATGCCGGTTTGTTCTGTTCATTGTGTGTTTCCTATGATTAATGAGTTGAGAAAATGAGTTGTAAAATGGAAACAAAGCGTTTCCAAATCCTTCTTCATATAAAATAATTTCTTCGTCCATGTGTGTCCTGCAATGTATGCAGTACATTTTAGTTACATCCTGTGTAGGCGTAACGTTGTAAAGCGACATGAAATGGAACGAGATGTGACGATAGTAGTTGGGAAGGAGAATGGCCGATTTCGGCTTATAGGGAGAATTTTGGGAATGTGTGGTTCATCTCCAAAGGAGACCCCATTTGGACCCATCCATTCTTGAGTACTGCTCGAGTGTTTGGTATCCGCGCCAGGTCGTATTAAAGGAAGAAATGGAAGCAATGCAAAGGCGGGCTGCTATATTTGTTATCCTTAGGTTCGAACTACACACAAGTATTACGGAGATGTTTCGGGAACTCAAATGGGAATCCCCGGAGAAGGGGCCACGATCTTTTCGAAGAACACTTGTGAGAAAATTTTGGGAATTGGAATTTGAAGTTGGCTAAAGAATTCTGCTGCCGCCAACGTATATTTCGCATAAGGCCCACGAGGATAAGCGAAATTAGGGCTCATGCGGTGTCATATAGAGAGTCATTTTTTCCTCCCTCTATTTTCGAGTGGAACATGAAAAGGAAATGTCAACTTGTTGTTCAGGGTACTCTCCGCCAAGAACAGTCAGTAGTTTGCTGAGTACGTACATAGGGTTAGATAAAGATACAGCAGCCTGTGACACGTTCAAGGCAACTATCCTGGAATTTTATTGATGTTAAGGAAACCTAAAACTGGATGATGGGCGTATGGGTGTCTGAAAATTGTCCATCCAGAACGTCAGCCCTAAATCGAGTCGACTGCTTGAAATATGGGCGCTATTCGATGCTCGATGCTCGTTGTATCTGTTATGAATGCTGCATGACTAACAGATACTGGAAGCCATTTTATGTTTTGTGAAAAATCACGGGTGGTATCTACAGTATCCGTAATGCTTGCGTAACGAAATGCTTTGAGGACCGATGTTGCATCACATCCCCCCACCCTTTTTTTCAGCTTAGTCTCACTGATGAAAACCAACCGTCTACAAATTATTAACAGATTTTAATCAGACAGTGTGAAATAAATAGCAACAGTGTAACCGAGTATATGATCTGGAGAAAGTGTCTAACGTATTACACTTCCTGGAATGAATTGACGTAATGACATGCAGGGAGCTGTTTCGATTAGACGCTGGCATCTGTAATTAGGACTGCCGATCCAACATTAAGGCGGTTCTCCACATCCTTGAGGGACTGGATATTTCCGATTTGTACAGTGACTTTCATCTCAGGAAAAGAAAGACTTTTTCTCATGGGTTGAGGCTTATTTTTAAAGCTACATTTAAAGCAGTTGACTAACTGCTCTCCGGTAACATTGTGAAGCTTCGCCCTTTCCGCAATGCGATTTACGTTTCCGTTTAAATTTTCTTTCATATAATTTATTTTTAGATTTAACTGAAATGGGGTAGTGAGCTTGTTTGTTCCCAAGGTTCGTTTTCTGGAGTATATCGTGTTCTCATTTTTTTTTCCGGCCACAGCTAGATCAAAAATCGGTATAAGATTTTTACTTTTAGGAAGTCAGTGACCTGTGTGATATCGCTGCGGAGAGAATCGGCTTCTTGCCTGAAATAGATGGAAACATCTGTGAAAGATTTTTGGTAAATCTGCTGCTCAGACCGAGGGAGAAAAGAGCTGGTACTCGGTGCATGCCTAATGTTGCTTTCTGAAATTAAGTGTCGTTACTTTGCGATGATATATACGCTATGTTTTTTTTTTCTTTTTCGTTGCAGCTATGTCAGTTTGAAGCATTTTTAATTTTGACGTAACTTCTGACTTTCCTTTTCTTCTGTGAAGTTCGGTAAATTTTCTTCTTAGCGATTATTGTATACACACACATCTACACGAACATCAGCACTCCGCGTTTCACTGTGCAAAATGATGAAGGACATACAAAGTATCAGTATCAGTTTAACAGTTCCTGTAGCACATATATAAACCCAGATTTCTCTAATTTTAAGGTAGTGATAATTGCGTCAGGTGTAGGAAAAGAAGAAGAGTGTTTTGATCAGGTCGTCAGGCTGATGAAAAAGAATTTTCTTGACGTAGATTTGCAAGCTACATCATTACATCATGTATATGTGGATAACCCTTACTTAGTATTCTTCCAATGAATGACAAGTCAGGTAACTGTCTTTACATGAACCAGATTTATATGGTAGGTTTAACTAAATAATCACCAAATCAGTAACCCTTTATACTTAATTGTGGTAACTGTCATCGTTAATCAATCGAGAAGATGTGATGGAGTCGGCTATATACCTTGTTTACTATTTCTCTGAAACATTTAGGTGCATTTAATGTCAGTAACCGTAGCTGTACATAGCGGTAATTGTTTGTGTAACTTTCTCCGTTTCACACAACGTTTATAATGATACAGTATTCCTGCATAGGACCACTGCGTCCGTCACCAATAATCTCATAGAGTTACTGGTTTCTGTCAGAACGAATTTCGTGCGACGCCCAGCATCGACGGAATATGTGGGTTTCTTTCTCGTTACAATCATAATGATTTTAAGTGGATTTTTATATGATCATTCGGTAGAGCAATCCCATGGTAGTCTAGTGATATATTCAGCTGAACGATATTTCCTTTAGCACTAGTCACATCTGCAACTATAGTTCTCCATCATGTCTTGGTTCTTTGAATTGCCTGTCTCCGCACTCGTGTTTCCTCGCGCCATGCTGCATTACGACGTTCACAGTCAGCACGGGACTACTCGTTGCTTTCGCATTTTTCCATGTCTGTTAGTGCAAATTGTTGAAACAAATACACCGCTAGACAAACCTGTGACCACCCAAAATTAACAGAGGGCCAGTAAAATTCCACTTTAAAAGCAGCTTGGTTCTAATGAGAAACAAACCGACGATTATGTCAACTCAGAGTGTTTCGAGAAATAACTGATGGGCAGTATCTGATAGGTCTGACTCTATACATGCACTGCATAAGCGGAATTGCTAATTATCTGCCGTCGCGCAAGAGAAAATACACCTTACTTCTAGAGACAATCGGTGCATAAGGTTTCGTGATGCACCCGATGTCTCCAATTGAAAATGACTTATTGACTTTTGTTTGTAACGTACCTTGTACGACGTAATTTGAGACGGAGGAAGAAGTTGGATTTGGAAAGGATTGTGAAGGAATTTGACGATACTGTTCTCGATGCATTAAGTGGTTTAGCGAAACGAAACAAATCGTAAAGTTGATGGGTTGACGGGATTTGAAGGATATGAAATTCGTCCCTCTAGAAAGCGAGTATAGAGTTGTAATTACTGAACCACCTCGCTAGACGAATTTTATTTGGTAACAACTCTTTAGAGTATTGCATACCATCTGTTATCCTACAAGCACGTACACAAGGCCATTCAGTTAACTTGTAGAACACACATCAAATATATCCGAAACCGTAAATATCGTAATTCTTTCCTCATCCAGAAATATTCCCTAAACGGCTTCCAGTCTCTTTTCATAGCTACATTAATTATAGAGATATCGGTATCAGTGTCGTTTTTCAAACTTCAGAGAGTTTACAATGTAGGATTTATCTGTTTGGAACACGGAAACGAATTCTGTCTTACGCTGAAGTTGGTGATTTCATACCCGAATGACGAAATACGTCATACCGGATAAGAAGGAAACAGAGTTCCACTGCCTCTATACCGGTTGTAAAAGGAGCGCAGAGATACATCTATCTTCATTTCTGTCTCGTTCACCTGTGACAACTGCTGGTTGTTTTGAAGAAATAAATAACTTCTACAAATTAAGAGATACTCGATAAGCTACTTATGCAGAAGGAACGTGAAGAGACCAACTGATTTGTACGCACTAAGCTATCACTAGCAACGATGACCAACAAGAATGAGAATTAAATGAATGTGTGAAATGTTACTGGAATGATAATGAATTCTACTTGGCAGAGGGTAAGGAGGAAGGCAGCAACGAGAGGAGATAACAAAATAGATGTTCTGGCAGCTGTTGCTTATAATGTACATGCACGTACGTTTCTCCGGAGAGAAATTGAGAGTGCCTCAGCTGTAAGCAATGGCTGCGTTGTTCGCGTTCTGTGAGCAAACAACTTCCATGAGTATCATGCCGCCACTTCACTAGCAGATTAGTTAGTGGGATTGCTAGATACGCAAGGAATGGTGTCACATGATTCTGGTGCGTATTCGGATCAGCAGGTTCTTTCTTCGAAGAATTGCTTTTAGCAATTGTTAAATACTTGCAAATAATGGAAAGTTGAATGAAACATACATCTATTGTTGAACTGCTCAAGATTCTCACGGGCAGATAGTTCGGTTCACCACTCGCATGTGGCTAGGAAAGAGCTCACCCAGCTGTTTCCTGATCGTTGAATATGACGTAAAGGCGATATCAGTTTATCAGCACTTTCCTCTTATTTGAAGGCACTTGACTTTTTTATTTGAGATAAACTGAAAGAAGAAGTCTGTGCACAAGTTCGACGATCCAAGAGGATTTAAAGCATCGCACTGTTTTAGAGTGTGCAGTGATATCGAAGGAATCTCTTCAGCATGTCTAGAATTCCTTACACCAGTGAGTGAACGTGTGTTGAAGTAGACGGTGGGCATTTGGAAAACTCGAAGACATAAATGGAATTTCAAGGAGGTTTTTATGTAAGGATAGCGTAGTCGATATCCTTGCCAGCGAACGTCCTTGTAGCAGTTTCTGGTTGGAGAGCCTTAGCTTCTGTAACTTTGTGTATTCTCGCATTGTTGTGTCACGACGACAGTGTGGGCTAGTAGCGAGCACGTATGGTAGTAGAGGGGAAGATGCAGTTGGTGTAACATGTATCGTGGGTCAGAAATACATCAATTGTTTTATACGGTTTCGTAAAGTGTTTGTTACAAATCTGTCACAGTTGCAGTACATATACACCAACGAAAAAAATGGTAACATCAAAAAATAAGTGATGTAGAATCATGATATTTCGAGAATACTTTTGTTTAGGTAACATATTTAAGTGACTGACATTGCGAGATCATATGTTAATGTAAACTCGAGATAAGCCATGGCAAAAGTAAAACGCTAGTACATTAATAAGTAGTATAACCGGCATAATGTTAAATGCGATCATGCAGCCGTGAATGCTGTGTGTTGTACAAGTGCTGGATGTCAGTTTGTGGAATGGAGTTCCATGCATGCTGCACTTCGTGGATCAATACAGGGACAAAAAAAAAAAAAAAAAAATTCAAATGTGTGTGAAATCTTACGGGACTTAACTGCTAAGGTCATCAGTCCCTATGCTTACACACTACTTAACCTAAATTATCCTAAGAAAAAACACACACACCCAAGGCCGAGAGAGGACTCGAACCTCCTCCGGGACCAGCCGCACAGTCCATGACTGCAGCGCCCTAGACCGCTCTAAATACAGGGACAGTTAAAGCTGTTTGTAGATGATGCTGGAGTTGTCGTTTGATAATGTCCCACATGTGCTCAATTGGGGACAGATCTAGTGATCGAGCAGGCCAAGTCAGAAGTCGACAATCTGTAGAGCACGTTGGGTTACAACATTGGTATGTGGGCGAGCGTTACCCTGTTTGAAAACATCCCCTGGAATGCTGTTCATGAATGGCAGCACAAGAGGTGGAATTACCAGATTGATATACAGATTTGCAGTCAGGGTACATGGGATAACCACGCGAGTACTCCTGCTGTCATATGAAATAGTACCCCAGACCATAACTCCAATTGTAGGTCTTGTGTGTTTAGCAAGCAGGCACGTTGTTTGCATGCCGTTAACAGACCTCATCCTAACCAACGCAGACCCATCGCTGGCCCCGAGGCAGAGCCAGCTTTCATCAGAACACGCACGCCCTCCAACGAGCTATTCCTTGACACTACTGAAGTCGCCAACGGTGGTGGTTTGGGGTCAGTCGAATGCACGCAACAGGCCGTCTGGCTCGGAGCTGTTTTAGAAGTAGCCGATTTGTAACAGTTCATTGTGTCACTGTGTTGCCAACTTCTGCTCAGATTACTACTGCAGATGCAGTGCGGGGCTTCTGGGGCCCGGTCTTCTTGGCCGTGGATGATCGTGACCACCGCTGCCAGCAATAATGCACAATGGCTAGGTCCCTACCTTCTGCAATACCGCGGAAGGAGTATCCAGCCTCTCGTAGCACTTTTACACTACCTCTTTCAAACTCTGTGAGGTGGTGATAATGACGTATTTGTCATCTTAAAGGCATTATTGACTAACATCGACTCAGTACGTCCAGTTTCAAGGAAACTAACGCTCACGATCGATAGAGCACGTATTTAAATCAAAGCTGATTTGCCTCCTCATATTGGCGCTTGTAATGGGTCCTCTTATATTATTATGTTTTGCTATTGTTATTGTTAGAAAAATCTTTATTCAGTCGGTCGTCAAAATTTTGAAATGAAAGTTATTGTGCATGTCGCCTAGTAAATATTTCGTGTGAAGCGCTGTTGCGACACAGGCAAAGATCAATTGTGGAAAGTAAGCCATTGAATATTACAAATAATGGTCTTAAAGAATACGGCCGACTGACTACATCAAATAAGAGGGCATCTACAGTCGCGAATGAGTGGTCAATAAAAAAAAAAAGCGTTAATACTGTATAGGAAATGAGTCTTAAATATGGAAATGCTTTTACACACTCAAATGTATGAGAACATACGAAAGGGATGGAGGCACGTACATTTTGAGTGCAATCATCCGCCTTGGGCTGGATAAAAAGAATTACAGTTAAATGCATTTATTCATCTTCGAACGTAAATGCGTGGACTTCGAAACTAAATGAAATGTCGCGGCATATATATTGAAATTGACGGTAGCGGCCACGAAAGAAAAAAAGATGAACACATTCACGTACCTCTATTGTTGAGCAGCGTCACCGTGAAGATCGTCGTCTCCATCTAAATTCTCTGCATAAAATTAAAATAATAGTAATAATTTTCCAGAATTTCAGGATCTGGGACCCATGGTATCACAAAAGACGAAGTCTCTGTGCTTCAAAATCACTTTCATTTTTCAACCTAATTTCATCAGTAAGAAATGGCACAACACGTCTTAACAGCAGGACAGGTTAACAGCGAAAGGTAACTTATTCCAAAACTATTACACGAAGAGCGTAAAGCTTCTTTTGTTCAGCAAATGCTTTACACATTAATCTCTGGTAGCTGAACTAGTGTCTGTATATTCATAAAAAAGATTTTATATAACTCCTTTACACGCTACTATCGATACTCTTATGAGAATGGCGCGAAATTTTAACAGACATCATCTTTCAGGTGTAGACATACGCCTCTCAACTTTGGTTTGTGTCGGACAATTCGTTCTCGGTGTTGCAATTCTTTTCAGCGTCAGCGTAGATTTTCGCGACTAGCTTCGAGCCGACAGGTTCGTTCTCAAGCTTGACCTACGGAGGCCTCACTGAAAATACCTGAAATTGGCAACACAGGTTCCACAAATTGACGGTGGATAAATGTCACAATATTCGTATGATGACTGTACAGATCGCAGTCAGTCTATCGCCCCTCAGTGGGGTTCCAGGCACGTCTAGCGAGTCTGCCGCAGCGTCTGGAGGGAGGCGGGCGGTGGCAGCGGCCCGCGGGCGGTGGCAGCGGCCCCGCGGAATGCCACGCCGGAGCGGGCTGCGCCGGGATCTGGGTCATCTCGCCTCGTCCCAGCCAAGGACAACCGCCGCCCGCGTCCAGCCCCGCCGTCCCTCCCGAGGGCCTGACGCCCCCAGCTGACCGCGCTGCCTACTCTGCTTCGCTTACCTCTCTGCGCATCCAGCCGGCGTGTCGTGAGTGCCGTTTTCTAAGCTTAAATAGTCCCCATTGAGCTGACGCCACATACCTGACTTACGGATTTCACGAATAAGAAATGATTAATTCAACTGTCTGGAAACCATTCAAGGAATTTGCTTCAAAAATGGCTCTGAGCACTATGGGACTTAACTTCTGAGGTCATCAGTCCCCTAGAACTTAGAACTACTTAAACCTAACTAACCTAAGGACATCACACACATCCATGCCCGAGGCAGGATTCAAACCTGCGACCGTAGCGGTCACGCGGTTCCAGACTGTAGCGCCTAGAACCGCACGGCCACCCCGGCCGGCCAGGAACTTGGTCCTAGCGTTCACTTGCGCTGTGTGGTATGTTCCATGTGCCGTCTAGTAAGTCAAAACCTGTAACCATGCCACAATATTTATTGTGTAATAACAGTTCACGATACAAATTCACAGTAATAACAGTCATCGGCCATGTTTTACTTTTGCTGTCGATCTACTTATGGAATGTTTCCACATAAATAAAAGTACCGCAGATGCACATACCGTACTCCAACGTTACTCCATTCTGAACTGCCTCTTCGTGACCTTCCAAAATCTATACATAGATATGTCTCTCCCCATCAGTTTAAGGAAAATATGTATTTCGTAGCACAATTAAATTAACTAATACCCAACACTGTTTTTGTTTATATTATTTCCAAACCAAAGAGTTTTCCCGTTGAAAATTAAATTACTCGCAATGCTCAAAAGAAACTGCTATAGGCATGCGTTTTCAGATGCAGAGATACGTCAACAGGCAGAATACGGCGCTGCGGTAGGCAACGCCTATAAAAGAAAACAAGTGTATGACACAGTTGTTAGATCCGTTACTGCTGCTACAGTGCAGATTATCAAGATTTACATGCGTTTGAGCGTGGTGTTATAGTCGGCGCACGAGTTCACTGTGAATACCAGGAATCCGGTAATACATCAAATTTCCGACATCACTGCGGCTGTAAAAAGATCCTTCAAGAATAGGACTAACGACGACTGAAAGAATCGTTCAACAAGACAAAAGTGCAACCCTTGCGCAAATTGCTGTAAATTTCAGTGTTGGACCATCAGCAAGTATCAGCGTGCGAACCATTCAACGAAATATCTGATATGGCCTTTCCGAGCCGAAGGACCACTCGTGTACCCTTGATGACTGCAGGACACAAAGCGTTACGCTCGCCTGTGCCAGTCAACACCGAAATTGCACTGTTGATGACTGGAAACATGTTGTCTGCTTGGACCAGTCTCGTTTCAGATTGTATCGCGTGGATGAACGTGGACGGGTATGGAGAAAATCTCATCAATCCATGGAATCTGCATGTCAGCAGGCGACTGTTCAAGCTGATGGAGGCTCTTTAACGGTGTGGGGAGTGTGCAGTTGGAGTAATACGGGAGCCCTGATACGACTAGAAACGACTCTGACAGGTGACACATACGTAAGCAACATGTCTAATCACTGTATCCTTTCATATCCATTGTGCATTCCGAGGTACTTGGACAATTCCAGCAGGACAATGCGACACCCCATATGTCCAATATTGCTACACCGTGGCTTCAGGAACGCTGCTCTAAGTTTAAAAACTTTCACTGGCCATCAAACTATCCGGACATGAACATAATCGAGCACATCTGGGATGAAACTTCCTGGCAGATTAAAACTGTGTGCCCAACCGAGACTCGAACTCGGGGTTCAAGTCTCGGTCGGGCACACAGTTTTAATCTGCCAGGAAGTTTCATATCAGCGCACACTCCGCTGCAGAGTGAAAATCTCATTATGGAAACATCTGGGATGCCTTGCAACGTGCTGTTCAGAAGATATCTCCACCCTCTTTTACTCTTACGGATTTGTGGACATCCCTGCCAGATTCATGGTGTCTGTTCTCTCCAGCACTACTTCAGACATTAATAGTATCCATGGCAGCTCGTGTTGCGGCACTTCTGCGTGCTTGCGGGGGCAGGATATTAGGCAGGTGTACCAGTTCCTTTGACCCTTCAGTGTATATTAATGTGGCAGCAACCATGTTTGAGCCACGCATCCCTCACATAGCCCACTCTCTCATCTTAGCAAAATAAACGTTTTTTTAAGAAATTTAAAACGATTGTGAAATTATGTGTAAAACATCCCACTTTAAATGTAATAGCTTGCTTATTCCTTAAGTGGTTAGTTTTTGCGAGCCTGCAGTAGTTCCGAAGTTATGGAAAATTTGATATTACCATTAATATTTCATTACTACTACTTCACCTAATGCGTTTAGTTACATTTATAAGTTTAAAACATGATCTTTTGCCTTCTAGCAGTAACTAATTGAACGTCATTTTCGAAAACAGTCATTTAGTTGAGTTAAAATATTGCATCACAATTTCTCTCGTTAATACGTGATACAATCCTGGAATTAACGAAATAAATAATTCCCCGAGAAACCTATTATCCTCTTATGATCCATACTTGCTAAATATCCTGAATACAATGCAGCAAAATGTGGGGTATGAATTTAACTGCTTTCGACATACGGGTTTCTTACTGGAATCCTAAAATACAGTTTCAGAAGAATACTGTAGTTACAGTACCTGTCATACCAGTGGATCGTCTGAATTGGAGGGACTTCATAGTAGAAATTGTTTAAATGCCTATATGTTGTAAATTGACTTACGATCGCGGTTTGCCCAAGCGATTTCACGCACCCGTATTTGCGATGAGTGACAGTTCTTTAAATTTAAACTATAGCTGGTCTACGCTTACATAGTTAATTTGGAAGAAATGGAGGCTGTCTCTTAGGAAGGCTCCAGCAAATGAATGGTTCGGATGGCTCTGAGCACTATGAGACTTAACATGTGAGGTCATCAGTCCCCTAGAACTTAGAACTACTTAAACCTAACTAACGTAAGGACATCACACACATCCATGCCCGAGGCAGGATTCGAACCTGCGACCGTAGCGGTCGCACAGTTCCAGACTGAAACGCCTAGAACCGCTCGGCCACACCGGCCGGCGCAAATGAATGTTTTGCGTTTACTTTTGGTGGCTATTTTATTACGGCATTCAGTCTCGCCACAAGGACCTTGTGATTTCCCATCCCCGTATTCGTCACAACGCTCCCTATTTGCTCGAGGTTATTTGTTGCTATGAGGCCGGGTACATCTTCGTAACCAATATAACCTCGAGTGGTCTCCTGAACTAATTATTCAAAATAATTTTCGGAGAAAGCATTTAGCACCATGCAGTTATGAACGAATGATATACCGGTATTGATCCTTGAACATGGAACAACGTTTCTCGCTATAAACAACGTATTAAACTTTTGTGAGAAAGACGGTAGGTACATTTATAAAACTAAAAACTCTGCCAATGGAATTTACGCCAACGAGAGCATGTCATACATTCCTATACGATATGCAAAATAAAATGGCCATCAAAATGAAACATCTCATTCTGGAAACATCCCCCAGGCTGTGGCTAAGCCTTGTCTCCGCAGTATCCTTTCTTTCAGGAGTGCTAGTTCTGCAAGGTTCGCAGGAGAGCTTCTGTAAAATTTGGAAGGTAGGAGACGAGATACTGGCAGAAATAAAGCTGTGAGGACCGGGCGTGAGTCGTGCTTCGGTAGTTCAGATGGTAGAGCACTTGCCCGCGAAAGTCAAAGGTCCCGAGTTCGAGTCTCGGTCGGGCACAGAGTTTTAATCTGCCAGGAAGTTTCATATCAGCGCATACTCCGCTGCAGAGTGAAAATCTCATTCTGGAAACATCCCCCAGGCACTGGCTAAGCCATGTCTCCCCAGCATCCTTTCTTTCAGGAGTGCTGGTTTTGCAAGGTTCGCAGGAGAGCTTCTGTAAAGTTTGGAAGGTAGGAGACGAGATACTGGCAGAAGTAAAGCTGTGAGGACCGGACGTGAGTCGTGCTTCGGTAGCTCAGATGGTAGAGCACTTGCCCGTGAAAGGCAAAGGTCCCGAGTTCGAGTCTCGGTCGGGGACACAGTTTTAATCTGCCAGGAAGTTTCAAAATGAAACATCTCTGTAAACAATCTCCCCACATTCCCGAATCTCCCTCCAAATACGTAGATCACGTTGAAAAGGTATCACACCAATAGGGTTTGCAATCTGTCATTTGAATTTTCATGTCTCATTGGTTGACTGAAAACAGACTCACTACGATACAACTAGTATTGTTATTTATATTACTTCTGCTTCTTCCTACAGTTTCTTCAGTACCTCCGCGACTCTCTCCAGTGACTCAAATAAAATAAATCATTCGTGCTGCCTTTGTATAAGTGCGGCATCTCCTTATTTGATACAGTTCTCAGTTTAGCAATGTTGTAGGATGGGTAGCAAGAATATTTTGTAAGTAATCTCCTTTGTAATTTGGCTACATTTCAGTAGTATTCTACCAATGAAACGGTCTGCCTCTTGATTTATGTACGGATGAGCCTACGTGATCGTTCCAACGTATTCAGGACCCTGTGCATGTAAATTTTTAGTTATTACATCTACCCTTTGAGCACTCGAGAATAATCAACTTTATTGTCACTTGACCTTGGTTGCTTCAAGCGCAGTGATAATTATAGTGTTACCGTTATTGTGAGAGTTTTATATTGACAGGTATTTACTACCGTATTCTGAAAAAAAAAAATACGTCTTTTACACCACCACACTTACAGCCAAGTTCTCCCACTTGACATCAGGATATTTTCGCCTTATGTTCGGCAATTAGCACTCGACGACTTGATTCTTTTGTTACCGAGAGGAAATGAACGTTAAGTCCTTTTCGACACTCTTTTGTAAATACTGTGAAGTTACTTGTAAATTTCACTTCCCAAATATATAATGACCCATAGTTCCTCTACCCTCTGTGACGTTGTACTGAACAATATCGTTAGTAAAAAATCTGCGCTTCACTTCCACTTCGTTGTAGTATGACTACGGCTGCCACCCATCCTGGTTTTTTCTACCGGGGTCAGGAAAACTAAACGAACTCAGATTTGTATAAAAGATAATATTAAATCAGGTGATACTATCAACCAGAAAATCACATTATTCTGTTTAATATTACTGCGAACTCTATGGTTGAATATTTAAACTTCTGTAACAAAAGAAAATCGTCTCATTTGCAGTGTTTGTGTTTAAAGAGAAGTCGAATATTGTTCGACGTACGTTTAAAGTGCGCTAGTCTGATGATAATGAAATTGTTTCATGAAGAAGTGCAAACGAGAGATTTGTTATCAGAAATCTTGGGAGACATCATATACTTGAGTAAGGTCGGTGCCTGTTAGCATGCACGATATGCAATAGAATTACATCCGCTCTCATAGAGATGAAACAGATTTGAAGCAACATGGAATGGAGGATACAAACTTAAAACGAGTTCACAGCTTTGGTCTAAAAAAATAACTTGAAAGTAATCTCGTTTCTGCTGCAGAATTAGCCTTTGTGTTTCGCAGTGTCAAACTTAATCTAAGCTATTCAAGCACAGATTATGACAATAAGTTCATGGACGATACATCTGACGATTCGAAAATTTCGAAATAAGATTCATATGGCAGAGCCAGACTACATAGTCTGATTATTAGTTGGTAGCCTCAGATGTATTGAAGATGTTAAACCATGAATATATGTACCATTACGTTGTATGTGGTGCTACCAATAAACGTGACCTTAAAACGGTTCTGTTATGTTTAACAATTTCTCGGTAAAAATTGGACAGAAAACATATTACTTGACTTTTACCCAAGTACAAATGAATCTGCTAATTATATTCATGAAAATATCACTAACACATCAGATTGACTTAAGCATGTCTAAAATAGCTTCGTATTCTTCCGATAAGGCTAATGTAAAAAATGGCAGTTATATATCGCTCTTAAAGCTACTTAAATCTACAAGTGAAAAAATTTTCGCATCTGACAGTCTTTTACATCCTGTGCATAACAAAATAAACCGTGCTAATGACTGTCAAGTTACTGATGCGGAGTCCCTTGTTATGCAACTGTATCACCATTTTTCTGTATCTGCTAAGGGAATAGAGAAGCTGAAAGGATATTTCGAATGTATGGATGTTGAATATTCTAGGCGCGCAGTCCGGAACCGTGCGACTGCTACGGTTGCAGGTTCGAATCCGGCCTCGGGCATGGATGTGTGTGATGTCCTTAGGTTAGTTAGGTTTAAGTAGTTCTAAGTTCTAGAGGACTGATGACCACAGCAGTTGAGTCCCACAGTGCTCAGAGCCCATTTGAACCATTTGATGTTGAATACAGAGATATTCTGGGACATGTATCAAATTGCCGGCTTTGTTTGGATGTTGCTGTTGATAAACTACTTCATCATTGGCCCCCTCCCCCCATTAGAAGTTATTTCAAGTCAATCGGGGAGGATCGTACTGCAATATTTTGATCCTAAGATACAAAGGATGTAACACTAGAGGTTTGCTTGTTGTTCTTCAGCAGTGTTGCGTCTTGGGAAAAGATATTGCTCCTGTTGTTGAATCCCATAAGTATATGTCAGTAGTACAGCCAAATTCAGAAAAGAGAAGAGACTTTTCTTTCTCTTTTTTCTTTTTTTAAATTTTGAACTCTGAAAAACTTGAAAAATTTCCTTGAGTTTGAAATAAATAAAACTGAAAAAAATTTTACTGTTGTATGCCAAAACCATTCAGTACCTCTCTTAGACATAAGATTTTCCTGTAAAGAATGTTATTAAAACACTGCAATAATGAACCATTATATTTTCTGACATATTTTCGAAATACTTTAACATTTCCAAGTATTACTCAGGTTTTTTTTAATGTTCTGTATTTACAAGCTTATGTCCACTATTTCACTGGCCAATCTAATTACAACCGAAACACAAATAGCATCTCAGGCAGTGGAAGGAGGTGAATCCCTTATCAAGTCACGAGTCATAATGTATTGGTTATAGCGAACATGTTTACTGGTAAAGAAACGGAGTCGTGGCCTGAAACTGTCAATTTCATTATTTCATTATTATCGATCAACTTCGGATCCAACAGTTCCGATGAATTGAGTTTCAGGTTGTCGGTGCTTGTTTCTAAATTTAAAGCGCACTGGTTGTAGAGGATGAGAGGCAATAACGTTTGGAATTAAACTATCGGAGTTGTCGTCTACATCCAGCGTTACGAGTGCAGGCGCTCAAAAACCGGTTGCCTCTGCTTTTCAAATGAAATGATTCTTAGCACAGGAATTAACGCTGACTTGCTGTCTGTTTGTCTGAGGCATACAAAAAAAGAGTGGAACGAGTATTATAAAGAAAACGAGAAGGTAATCTTAAGAGCTTTGCAAACAGTCCTGCAGTAACCGCAACAACACTTACTACTGACGCAGGTATGTGATACCGCGGCACCGTCAATCTCGTTTTTTAAATCCTCCCAATTCAGACCGTACAGTGCGATCAGTCACATAACGAATAGCTGAGCCTGTGGAGCAGGTTGAGACGATGCGGTCGGCACCAGGTGGGAAATGGTAACGTTGCCTCCGACGCGTGAAGACCTGTCCCTTGGAGTGTACGACGGAGCGTTCTGTCTCTTCTTTATTTCTTATTTATTTCGAGTCTCGTACACAAGGCGGAGGGCGTGGCTTCTCTGAGGGTGCTTACAGTTACAGTAACGGTGGCCTCTGTTTTTAACTGTGTCGATTGCTGCTATCTGTGACGAGGCAAAAGGACAGGAACACTAACTCCTAAAATTCCTTCAATCTTGCTTGACGTAACCATGAAAATTTTCAATATAAACGACGAAAATGGGAATGACAATGCTTCTGCTACATTTTTCACCCGGGGAGGTCTATTTTTTCAAGTGATTTACCGTAGCTGAAAAAATGTGCAAATAATGAACGGTTATCAAACAAAACTTTGGAAACTATCTGATTACGTTGCAAATAAAATCATTCCCAACTGTGTCCATAGTACACAGTAACAGCTGAAACAGCCTCACGTCAGGTACACTTCACATGGCGAGCAAGTCTACACCGACATATACATACATAACCCGTTAGTCACTAAATGGTGCACGGTCGAGTATACAATGCATACTACTGGACATTTCCTTTCCTATTCCACTCGCAATCTGAGCGATGGATAAAAGACTCTCTGTATGCATCCCTATGAGCCCTAATTCTTCTCATCTTTCTGTCGCAGTTCTTACGCGTGAAACGTTATGGCGAAATTGCAATCACTGTGCAGTCAGTTGCAAATTTTGTCAACAGTGTTTCACGGAAGTAACGTCATCTTACCTCCAGGGATTCCCATTTGAGTTCAGCAAGCATCTCCGTAACACGCGCGTATTGATCGAAACTACCGGTAACAAATCTAGCCGTACGTCTCTGAATTGCTTTGATGCTAGTGATCCCTAATATCCTAATACTCCAGCAGTGCTCAAGAATGGATCGCACAAATGTTCTACAGGCGGTCTCTTCTGTAGATGAGCACCATTTCGGTAAAACACTCCCAACAAACTGAATTTGACACTTCGCCTTCCCTACTACCGTCCTTATGTGCTGGCCCTTATTGGTTTGCAACTTTGTGACCTTATGTTTAATCGAACTGAGTATGTCTAGCAGCACACCACTAGGTCTGCATTCATGCATCAGAGTATTTTTTTTTTCCTACTCATTTGCATTAACTTAATTTTTTCTGCATTCAGAGCAAGCTGCCATTCATTACACCAAATAGAAACTGTATCCTTCTATAGTCCATCTACGAGGATACTTTTCTGTGCACTGCAAGGTCACGAGCAAACAGTCGCAGACTGCTGCTCATCCTGTCCGTCAGATCATTTACTTACGTAGATAACAAGTATGGTCCCACCAAGCATGCCTGGGGCACTCCTGACGATAGCCTCGTCACTGGTGAACACTCATTGTCGAGGACAGCGTACTGGGTTCAGTAACGTAAGAAGTCTAACGAGTTGGAACCACTTATGTATCTGGGAACTAATGCCATATGCTCGTACATTAGTTCACAGTCTGCAGTGTGGCACCATACTAAATATTTTCAGGAAATCTAGGAATATGGATTCGTCCTGTCGCCCCTCTGGTTAGAGAGATATCGTGCGAGAAAAGGGCAAGCTGAGTTTCGCATCTCCGAAATACATGCTGATTTGAGGACGAAAGCTTTTCTGACGCAAGGAATATGTTTTAAAATCCTGTAACTTACCGGAGTTAAGGACGTGGGCGTGTAATTTTTCCAGTTTGTTCTTTTACCCTTCTTATATACAGAAGTAACCAGCGGTGTTTTCTACAGTACACTTTACGGAGAATACTTACGAAATATACACATTTACTTATAACATGCTTCATATTTTTAGTCTTGCACATCCCGTCCCTAAATTAAATTAAAAATAGTTCCAATCCTCCTCTTCTGATCAAGTTTTTTGGCAGATTTCCCTTGTATATAAGACAAATGCTTCAACCGTAAGCCCCCTCCTAAATGTTGCCAAGTGGGACTCATCCTGCACCGCCACCAGCTCGCTCTGTATTTCACTGAAAAGTTTCTGACTGTAAAATGGACCATAAGCGAAGAACTGACTGTACCTATAGGGTTAAGGAATGGAATGTTGTGATACTGAAAGTAACAGCGTAGAAATTTCAGCGCACCACACCGACATACTCATACTTACATAAATATATAGATAACATTTTAATTTTCGTGACAATGGACAACTTTATCTCAGAAATAGTTTATAATAGTCGCCATCCCCCAGATCGATCACGATTTTTTGGACTTTTCCCTAGGTCATCAGGTGAATTCTTGATCTGGAATTCTCCTCCTCAGTATTCCCAATTGGGGATTTCTCACCACCATTCCCACCCGGCTGCAAAGAGTCCTGTCCCGACAATGTGTGGCAACATCAGCATCCCGCTCTATTCAATAGAGTAGAAAAAAAAAGTTTATGCTCCACGCCAAGAGTAGTGTGACATTTCGCTGAGAGAGACAAAGTATGTGTTGCTGATTCAAATCTTGAGGAGTGTTCCGAATATCTCGAACTGCTCACTTTAATCGCATGTATATAGTGATCCTTGTAGTAACGATGTGCAGAGATTTATTGACGTTTTTTCCTTAGGTACTTTACTCTCTGAGTTCTGAAGGAATTTGGTGCTTTGCGTCAATTTTATATCTTAACGCCCATCACCATATGAGTTGGGACCATCAGAAGCCTCTTCCACCTATGTTTTTCTTTACCATGGTTACATAACAATGACATCTTTCAAACATTAAGGTACTTCCACTTAATCTTTCCCCGTTGTTTTTAGGCAAGAGGCAAATGGGTATCCACGTCATTTACTCAACTGGAAACCAATCGCTTGCTTGTATAAGTGTTTGAACAAAATATTTTCCTAGTATCACTTTACTTGATATGTTAGCAATAATGACAATAATTATTATGAAGTACTAGGTAAAGCCGATAATCAAATATTTTCACCTTAGAGATCGGAAGAACTTTCTAATTCTATAGCTGTCTGAGAACCCAGATGAACGAGGGTCTCGAGAATACGAAAATCGTACATTGTTCAAGATACAGCTGACGAATAGAATTTTAAACTGATCTAGAGAAGAGAATGTTCATACACAGTATCTTGCTCTGATTAGAAGTTTTGCTATTTTACATAAACAAGGGCTCTAATCAAGTGAATTTACAGTGAAACGTCCCCTTTGAACAATTATGCATGAGTGTGCTTAAACTGACACACAATATTTTTAGCGCAACGCAATCTGACTTTCAAAAATCTCTACAAAAGAATGGCCCTGACTAACATTAACCTATACGTTTCACAAATCACTTACCTCACAAAAATCTTCGTTACTCGAACTACTGCAATACAGCGAACGCCACTACTGCCAGCTATATCAAAGATTCAAACTACTGAAGGCACTAACTACTGATAGGCACAGTTAGCAAAAGAAAGATTTTTAAAGAGAACAAACAATGTATTTACCTTAATATTGTTCAAAAGTCATATTATATATATCAGTTCATGACATCCAGTCTTACAAATTTAATCTTTCTGGCGGACACACGTCCAGATCGTCCGCTCTTAAACTTCTGCCATCTCTCTCGCCACATCCACCACTGCTGGCGACTCACCTCCAACTGCGCAACGCTACGCACAGTTAACAGCCAACTGCCCAACAATACAATGGCAGACAACAATGCAAACTAGCCACAGACTGCACACAGTACAGCCAGTGATTTTCATACAGAGCGCTACGTGGCGTTACCAATAAGAAAACCTAAACAGCCTACTTACACAGACCCCATGCTCCCCACAAAAAAATTTACAAATTGTTTTGGGCACTGGCCAATACATATTTGTTAATTTTTTTTTACAATTACAATAACAAAGAAATCAAATGCATACACCTATTGATACAATGTTGGTCAAAAGATAAAATTTTCTCACAGTCCATAAAGACAGTCCAGATCGTTCATCTCAGTAAAATAGCAGTGTTTTTCTCAAAGTCTGAGCAGTAAAACAAAATGCACACAGAAGTAGTGGATTTCCATGCAGTCTTGAAGAAGTAGTGTTGTCCTTCCAACGGAAAGACAGTGCTGACTCTCGACATGCAGACAGGTAATGGGCCACAACAGAGCAAACCCACCGCAAAGTCAGTCGAAGTTTTGAAGAATATTGGTAGGTAGGTCATCACAGAGCAGACCCACTTTAGTCCTAGTAGAGATTATGGTATTTGTGAGCCACCAGAGGTGCAGACCCACTGCAGTCCTTGTAGAGATAATGGTATTGGTGAGTCACCAAAGGTGTAGACCCACTGTAGTCCTTGTAGAGATTACGGATATGTGGGCCACCAGAGGTGCAGATCCAGTGCAGTCATTGTAGAAATAATGGTATTGGTGGGCCATCAAAGATGAAGACCCACTGTAGTCCTTGTAGAGACGGCCAGCAGTCATCTGTTGCGACTGTGCAGGTGCACAATCAACATCGAAGAGTCTTGCGGAGAATATAGAATGTCCATAAACCACCACTTGTGCACTCACAAAGTTTTTGGAATTGTCCTTAGAACCAGCAATGCTGTTAATCAGTCCCTTGCTGAATTATTAACACACGTGCAAACACTAACGGTCCCAACTTCTCACATATTGTGCATATACTATGACCAACAGAGTCGTGTGACTGAAATGATTACTTACAAGTTACTTAATTTGCTGAACTGGTGTCCATTACAATTTTATAACATGAGAATACAATTACAAAGATACAGAAAACATCATTAAAACATAATAATACAGATAACATTTGTAGTAATACAGGCTTTACAAAAGAATAGAAATAAACATATACATTAGTGTTACAGGAATTATGACATAAGTAAATATATAAAATAATGAGAATAGTTTTCGAAACATTAATTTCCCATATGAGCATTGAAACAAAACAGAATAAATAATGTCTAAACATCTTTACAAAGCTAATAACAAATTATCAAAAAAATTCTACAACATAACTCTTATTAGATAAACACATAATGACAGGAAAAACACAAATTCACACAGTGTAATAACACAAAAATACAGGACAGGGTTTGTTTTCAGTGTGACATTTGGTACTGCAGTCCAACCCAAAACTTCGTTCTGTAGATCTTTCCTCTTATTTCAACATTTGTTTCCACCAAAAAGTCCTATCCAAGCATGCTTTCTATATTCTGTCCACATTCTCTTTCAAAATTCTTTTTTGGCCAAACCATTTTCTTATAGCTTCTCAATGCATTTCTTCCAATTCATCACAATTCGTTCTCACATATAGCTTAACCCATCTTAAGCTAACTTAAATCTACTGAGCTCAGATGCTAAACTAAGGGATGAGGCAATGCAGCAGCACAAAAAAAATTAACACAAACAGCAATGACAAAAAAATGGAAATTGACAAAGCAAGCTACAGTAAATCTAAATTACCAAGCAAATGCAACATTACAACTAATATGAGCCAACGTGCAGCAACAAGAAAAATAAATCAGTAGTAAAACTGGCTTAACAGAGTAATACAAAGTGAAATTTAGTAGCACTATGCCTGGCAAACAGCAGCAGCAAATGCAATAACTTATACCTAAATATGACATAGCTTAAGCAGAAAAAATATTACACTAAAGTAAATAATGCAGATAAGAGAAATGTCTATTCACATCTTAATGTCTATGTAATTAAAGTGGTGCACCACAACTTACTCTTCGAAAAATATTACAAGTAGTTGAAAAGAAAATTATGTATGAAAGTCCTGTGAAGGGAAATATCTTTTTGTGCTCCTTCGATTTTTTGAAGTAGATCATAAAGTTATTATTTACTGGATCTGTAGGCATAAAATATCTATATTAGTATATCTATAAAATTTTATTTTAATCAATGCTGCAGCGCAGCTAGAAACTAGATATTAAACAAAATGAGCAAACTTTCAACTAGAAAGACAATAGATGTAAAATGTTTCTCATCATTTCATTACGCATTTTAGTAAATATCATAAATTCAGAGCTTCACAGTGTAATCATATGTTTTCAAGTTTGAGGGTGTCGTATTTGCGATGCTTTCTACAAAGGAATGTCAATAGCAAGGTTAATGGTCTCTTTTTTTCTCCACCTAATGGCTTTTTCTCCAGGCGACTCGCACAGCTGGTCGCCCATAACGCATTGCGTCAAGGTCACTTAGCTTTCTTACCGAAATATTTACGACACCAGTTTCCACTACAGCGACAGTCTCATATAAAAATTTCACACGTGGAGAATTTGCGTTACAAATCTGTAGAAACAAAATCTTATAAATATAATAGTGTCCAAAAAATTTTCACCGGCATTGTGATACATTCACGCATTTACACACATTTCATAACTCTTAAAGTACGATTCTTGGTTTCCAATATCCTTTTTCACAAGTCAGAGTCCCTAACCACTACTCATTATTCCTTACCTTATTCCACATGTACATATCCGTCGACACTTCTTCAATATTTCATCATAATAGATACGTAGCATAATCAAATTCCTCATATAGCATCAGCTTATTGATCATAAACATACCTCAACAGCATAATACACATTGTCATCGTAATAATAGCATCACAAAAACTCAGCCAAATCTCAAAAACGTCGTAGCTTTCTGCAATAATATCAAAACCTAAAAAAATTCTCTGCTCATTTCAATAGTGTCATATACCTCAATAGTACTTTAAAAATCGTGATCCCATAACAAATATATCATTCAAAGCTCTCATAATATCACAATGGATCCGAAAAAATATGAACAGTTCACAAAGTACAGACAAAATACAATTTTGTAAGTGTGAAGTTATCCAACTGTGTAATTGCCTAAACATGTGTCACTGACATAGTAAAAAAATATTTGTCTCTCTCAGTTAAATGGTCAGATAGCTGTGTAATTTGTGTGTTAGGGAAATATGGTACCGATGTATAAAGTTGTATAAGCAAATACCATATTAGCTAGGTCTCCTTGTGCTTGCCAAAAACATGATACACAAAGTAAGCGTGTACCCCCCTGAGGATTAATGTAATTATACCCTCAGGTGTTACAGATTATTGCAATGGAATAAAATGTATCACCGAAAACTTTCTTTGTAATTCAAAAACCTTTAAAATTAAATGTTTTAAGTACAATATTTATCACTCAATTACGTGTACTGTAGCGCTAAACTGTGCGTCTTGTTGTAAGATAATCTCTGTGGAAGTGTCGTAGTTATCGTCCTCCGAAAGCTAAGTTCTGCAGAAGTCAATGTACTTACCTCATGATAAACAAAAGTGAAATGCTTTACGTATAGATATCTTAGTTATTATGCTTATTGCCGTGATGAAGAAAGTACTGTGCTGTAACGTATTGTTGTGCTACGGAAAAGGCTGTCTCATTGTAGCTATACCACTAAAGTTACATGTTTTCCTTTCCAGAAGAATTCAGAAAAACTGTGCAGATATAAAACAGAAACACCGCAAAAGCAACATTGTAAATTGTCACTCATTAGTAGCGTCGTGATAAAATCGTGTGCTGTCACATAAACTAACAACTGTGTCATCTGGTATCTCGCAGAAAGTACTTTAAATCCAGAATGTATTTTCAAGTAAACCAAAATGTTGCATTAAAATCTCATTAGCAGTACCAGTATATGTTCTAAGTATGTAAGCCTGATAGTCGTTACGTAATCGTGCAACTAACAAGCAAGAATGTACAAATAACAACACTGTGTCGTCTGTTCACTATAACAACGCATTCGTAATTTCTGTTTAAAAATGTTCCCTTTGAACAATTATAAATGACTGTGCTTAAACTGACACACAATATTTTTAGCGCAACGCAATCTGACTTTCAAAAATCCCTACAAAAGAATGGCCCTAACTAACATTAACCTATACGTTTCACAAATCACTTACCTCACAAAAATCTTCGTTACTCGAACTACTGCAATACAGCGAGCGCCATCACTGCCAGCTAAATAAAAGATTCAAACTACTGAAGGCACTAACTACTGATAGGCACAGTTAGATCACTTACCTCACAAAAATCTTCGTTAGTCGAACTACTGCAATACAGCGTGCGCCACTACTGCCAGCTAAATAAAAGATTCAAACTACTGAAGGCACTAACTACTGATATACATAGTTAGCAAATGAAAGATTTTGATGAAGAACAAACAATGGATTTACCTTAATAGTGTTCAAAATTCATAATATACACTCCTGGAAATGGAAAAAAGAACACATTGACATCGGTGTGTCACACCCACCAGACTTGCTCCGGACACTGCGAAAGGGCTGTACAAGCAATGATCACACGAACGGCACAGCGGACACATCAGGAACCGCGGTGTTGGCCGTCGAATGGTGCTAGCTGCGCAGCATTTGTGCACCGCCGCCGTCAGTGTCAGCCAGTTTGCCGTGGCATACGGAGCTCCATCGCAGTCTTTAACACTGGTAGCATGCCGCGACAGCGTGGACGTGAACCGTATGTGCAGTTGACGGACTTTGAGCGAGGGCGTATAGTAGGCATGCGGGAGGCCGGGTGGACGTACCGCCGAATTGCTCAACACGTGGGGCGTGAGGTCTCCACAGTACATCGATGTTGTCGCCAGTGGTCGGCGGAAGGTGCACGTGCCCGTCGACCTGGGACCGGACCGCAGCGACGCACGGATGCACGCCAAGACCGTAGGATCCTACGCAGTGCCGTAGGGGACCGCACCGCCACTTCCCAGCAAATTAGGGACACTGTTGCTCCTGGGTTATCGGCGAGGACCATTCGCAACCGTCTCCATGAAGCTGGGCTACGGTCCCGCACACCGTTAGGCCGTCTTCCGCTCACGCCCCAACATCGTGCAGCCCGCCTCCAGTGGTGTCGCGACAGGCGTGAATGGAGGGACGAATGGAGACGTGTCGTCTTCAGCGATGAGAGTCGCTTCTGCCTTGGTGCCAATGATGGTCGTATGCGTGTTTGGCGCCGTGCAGGTGAGCGCCACACTCAGGACTGCATACGACCGAGGCACACAGGGCCAACACCCGGCATCATGGTGTGGGGAGCGATCTCCTACACTGGCCGTACACCACTGGTGATCGTCGAGGGGACACTGAATAGTGCACGGTACATCCAAACCGTCATCGAACCCATCGTTCTACCATTCCTAGACCGGCAAGGGAACTTGCTGTTCCAACAGGACAATGCACGTCCGCATGTATCCCGTGCCACCCAACGTGCTCTAGAAGGTGTAAGTCAACTACCCTGGCCAGCAAGATCTCCGGATCTGTCCCCCATTGAGCATGTTTGGGACTGGATGTAGCGTCGTCTCACGCGGTCTGCACGTCCAGCACGAACGCTGGTTCAACTGAGGCGCTAGGTGGAAACGGCATGGCAAGCCGTTCCACAGGACTACATCCAGCATCTCTACGATCGTCTCCATGGGAGAATAGCAGCCTGCATTGCTGCGAAAGGTGGATCTACACTGTACTAGTGCCGACATTGTGCATGCTCTGTTGCCTGTGTCTATGTGCCTGTGGTCCTGTCAGTGTGATCATGTGATGTATCTGACCCCAGGAATGTGTCAATAAAGTTTCCCCTTCCTGGGACAATGAATTCACGGTGTTCTTATTTCAATTTCCAGGAGTGTATATATCAGTTCATGACATCCCGTCTTACAAATTTACTGTCTCTGTCCGGATGATCCGCTCTCAAAGTTCCGCCATCTCACTTCCCCACATCCACCACTGCTGGCGGCTCGCCTCCAACTGCGCAACGCTATGCGCTGTTAACATCGAACTGCCCAACACTACAATGGCAGACAACAGTGCAAACTAGCCACAGACTGCACACAGCACAGCCAGTGATTTTCATACAGAGCGATACGTGGCGTTACCAATAAGAAAACCTAAACAGCCTACTTACAACAGCAACTTGGCTAAATTTTCAATATAATGATGTATTTGAGCATCTGAACGAAGTTTGGGGGTACAGTAAGAGATATTTGAAAGCCGATGACACTCCTGAAAGGGTAAGAGTGGACGAACTTTATTTGGTAACTTACGTAGAAAATAAGATCTGGTGTACATAAGGCGCGTTTTTGAAAAGAAAGTTCTGCAAGTCGAATAGTTCAGAGCAAACCCACTCATAAGGTAATAGTAGCCTAATCCTGTCCCGTTACCCTTTCGCAGTGTACTGATACGAAGCGGGAGGCTATTTCAGTCGCTTTTCTACTACTGAGCAGGACACAATGGATTTTGCTGTGATGAGAACAGATGTCTCTGTCATGCTGTTCAGACGAGAGCATCATGGTCAAGGAGAGATATGAGGGGCAGTGAACGTCGATAAGACAGTAGAAAAGACAGGGTATATGAAAATCTCTGTGTTTATCTGCACGTAGTCAGGATAGCTGCGATGATGGTAAAATATGATCAAATAGTCTAACATCATAGATATAACGAACACAGACATTCATAATCAGTTCCAGGCGCCGTGAACTTTACTGAGCAAGAGGTAGCAGGATAATACCACTGCAATCAATAACTGAAACCATAAGTGTTTGTGTAAGTTTCTTTTTCAGGTCAGGAGGGCATGGGAGATGATGATGCCTTTTTGCACGTTAACCATTACGTACTCAGTTCAGTTTAGATTCTCATCTACATATTATTATTCGCAGACTCTTCGCTGATGGACCTAAGTTCACACTTCTCCTATTTAGGGTTTAAGATGGTAAGAACTCTCGACATTTCAGGCTAATGTGGTTATAACGACCTGACAATAACGCCTCGGTTTTGGATGGGTTGAACCTTAACCTTACACGCTGTGCCCATTTTGTTAGTGTAGACGGGTCGTTATTGAGATTCTCGATAGCTATCTTCAGATTTATTGGTTTTGCACCTAGATACATCTGGAGGTCCTTAGCGTAGTTGTGGTGTTTGTAGCAGGACTAGACGAATGACACATTACGGGCATATGTTGAAAACAGTATAGAACCTAACACCGAATCCTGGGGGATGCCTGATACTACTTGCTTCCATTGTGACTGTATGCTGCCGGGCCTGACGCATTGCTGGTGATAAATCAGGTATTAGCAAAACCATTGCACTGCGCTCGGCAAGAAATTTAGGCCGAGAAGTTTGGCAAGTAAAGTGCCGAAGTCTACAGTGTCAAAGACTTTGCCGCAGTCTAAACATCACATGGTGGTCGCCTGCATGGCAAGCTGCAGGCCATCTGTTACCATTATTAACGCAGAAGTTGTGCTGCGGTGTTACCGGAAACGTGACTGGTATTCGTCTAGTCGTTTGTATGCAGTTAGATAATCGTACTTTGTTAACTACTCAAGGACTAGTCCCTCCTTCCAGGCCTCAGGGAAGACACTTGTAGTTAAGAAGCGGTTGAAGATTCATCATTTGGACTATGATGCCAGTGTCCAGTAGCTGCTGGTGTGATGCGCATGATGGATCGTTTGCCGGTATTTCAAGTAACATGTTACATGTGGCTACAGTCGTTTACCCCGATGAAGAAATCAATGATTTTTTCGTTTCTTGTTCAATTGCAAACTTCAAGTGAAGTACAGGTTCAATTCTTCGGCAAGGAGAATGGGATCAGCTGTAGCTATTGCTTTACCTATACCAAGACCGGGTATGTTTTTCCATAGGACAACTAGTCTGTTCCTGTTGTCGGTTGATGTATGAGTTTTCCAGAGTTTTGTGTTTCTCACAACTTAACTGACTCTGTTCCTTCTCTGTTTCTAAGCAATGTTATTTTTAGGCGTCGGGCGCATTTGTATGCCCGATGTGTAGCGTGTCTGAGATTCATGAAGTGTTTTGTTCTTCTGTTAGCCAAGATGCAAGTTTTCTTATTACGTTTCCGATCTTTAGGGGAGCATATTTGTTATATAGCTGAGTACGTCTGTTAGTAAATCCATGAAGTTTATCGTTTAAGTGTGAGAAGAAAATAGCGGACGCCCCAAACTATTTCTTGCTGTGGTTGCAAGTTCAGATAAATTAAAGCGTGTGACGTCTCCGTATGTAGACAGTTATGGTTTCTTTCTGGGACATACTGTAACACGAAGGTGGATGTGAAGACGGGGCCCGCATCTCGTGATCGTGCGGTAGCGTTCTCGCTTCCCACGCCCGGGTTCCCGGGTTCGATTCCCGGCGGGGTCAGGGATTTTCTCTGCCTCGTGATGGCTGGGTGTTGTGTGCTGTCCTTAGGTTAGTTAGGTTTAAGTAGTTCTAAGTTCTAGGGGACTTATGACCACAGCAGTTGAGTCCCATAGTGCTCAGAGCCATTTGAACCATTTTTTTTTTTTTTTTTTTTTTGTGAAGACGGGAAAGATTGATTCAGAGTGCGTTGGGATACTGTTTTTAAAGCACATTCATTAAGATATATCAAGTTGAAGCAATCTTAAGAAAACTGCAATTAAGTACCGCATTTTGCAAATACAGACTAAACAGACTGATGAATCGGAATGAATATCCAAACCGTTAAAAAACACGAACTAATAACTATTGATGTAGCAGATACAAACGATCCGTCAACGTATCAATCATGGACTTTATTAGTAACGCACAGATAATTAAAAATCCACACATGCAGCAGAAAATTAATCATTAACTGCCATTAACAAAAAATTAGCCGACAGGAAACAAAAGTACTCACTCCCCGTATCAGGAGTAATCCCATAAACAGGAGAAATGGATTTAACGGAGCCTTTAAAATGTAGCAATTCTCCAAGTGGAAAACTAATAATTAACTTTAATGTATTGGAAAGACTGTTCGAAAATCATCATGTGAATCACTTAGCAAATCAGTCATAGCCAAATAATCGTAGTTTGTGACCAACACATTGAAATGTAGCGCCCTCAAGAATCCATGCCAGGCAGATATCATCGGCGCATTAAACGGTTCCGTCAAATGCATTGTTATCTTGAGTACTTCATAAATTAGACTTTGCTGAACAGTTCCCTCAGGTTTAAAGGAGAAAACATATCTTCCCTTATTCTCTGCGTTGTGACAAGAGGCCAAGTTCCTCTCACGAAATGTCTGCAGTAGTCACGTCTCATGGACGTTACATGATTTCCAACAACTCTCATTTTCCCTCTATGACGTGCGGTCACTGCTCGTAAGTCTGAAGAACGATCGAGTGCCCCACCAGGTAATTAATATCAATTCAGCAAGGGCTAATACACGTCTCCGAGTCCAAGCGTCACACACAATTCTTGGAGCTGTTCCCCAAACTACAAGGACTGATAAACAGCTTGCGCACGTGAGTCCAGTGACCACCAGTACCCACATGAGTACCCAGTACCAGCCCATGTCCGTAAGAACAGATACCATCTTCATATACACTCCTGGAAATTGAAATAAGAACACCGTGAATTCATTGTCCCAGGAAGGGGAAACTTTATTGACACATTCCTGGGGTCAGATACATCACATGATCACACTGACAGAACCACAGGCACATACACACAGGCAACAGAGCATGCACAATGTCGGCACTAGTACAGTGTATATCCACCTTTCGCAGCAATGCAGGCTGCTATTCTCCCATGGAGACGATCGTAGAGATGCTGGATGTAGTCCTGTGGAACGGCTTGCCATGCCATTTCCACCTGGCGCCTCAGTTGGACCAGCGTTCGTGCCGGACGTGCAGACCGCGCGAGACGACGCTTCATCCAGTCCCAAACATGCTCAATGGGGGACAGATCCGGAGATCTTGCTGGCCAGGGTAGTTGACTTACACCTTCTAGAGCACGTTGGGTGGCACGGGATACATGCGGACGTGCATTGTCCTGTTGGAACAGCACGTTCCCTTGCCGGTCTAGGAATGGTAGAACGATGGGTTCGATGACGGTTTGGATGTACCGTGCACTATTCAGTGTCCCCTCGACGATCACCAGTGGTGTACGGCCAGTGTAGGAGATCGCTCCCCACACCATGATGCCGGGTGTTGGCCCTGTGTGCCTCGGTCGTATGCAGTCCTGAGTGTGGCGCTCACCTGCACGGCGCCAAACACGCATACGACCATCATTGGCACCGAGGCAGAAGCGACTCTCATCGCTGAAGACGACACGTCTCCATTCGTCCCTCCATACACGCCTGTCGCGACACCACTGGAGGCGGGCTGCACGATGTTGGGGCGTGAGCGGAAGACGGCCTAACGGTGTGCGGGACCGTAGCCCAGCTTCATGGAGACGGTTGCGAATGGTCCTCGCCGATACCCCAGGAGCAACAGTGTCCCTAATTTGCTGGGAAGTGGCGGTGCGGTCCCCTACGGCACTGCGTAGGATCCTACGGTCTTGGCGTGCATCCGTGCGTCGCTGCGGTCCGGTCCCAGGTCGACGGGCACGTGCACCTTCCGCCGACCACTGGCGACAACATCGATGTACTGTGGAGACCTCACGCCCCACGTGTTGAGCAATTCGGCGGTACGTCCACCCGGCCTCCCGCATGCCCACTATACGCCCTCGCTCAAAGTCCGTCAACTGCACATAGGTTCACGTCCACGCTGTCGCGGCATGCTACCAGTGTTAAAGACTGCGATGGAGCTCCGTATGCCACGGCAAACTGGCTGACACTGACGGCGGCGGTGCACAAATGCTGCGCAGCTAGCACCATTCGACGGCCAACACCGCAGTTCCTGGTGTGTCCGCTGTGCCGTGCGTGTGATCATTGCTTGTACAGCCCTCTCGCAGTGTCCGGAGCAAGTATGGTGGGTCTGACACACCGGTGTCAATGTGTTCTTTTTTCAATTTCCAGGAGTGTAGTTAAGGCTAACCGGCCATTGACCTTCTTCTTCTGTGCAGGATGCACACGCATTGCCCGAACTCTTACGGGACTCGGTAAGATTGTCTGCCGCGAGTAATGAGTGTAATGGGCAGGGGCACTACGAATGTAGTGTGTCGACATTAAGTTGGGAATGTGGGTATCATTGGGAGCGTGCAAGAGATAAATCCCTGCAGTCGTACTATCCTCTGTGCCCTCGGTGGCTCAGATGGATAGAGCGTCTGAGCGTCTGCCATGTATGCAGGAGATCCCGGGTTCGAGTCCCGCTCGGGGCACACATTTTCAACTGTCGCCGTTGATGTATATCAACCCCTGTCGACAGCTTGGGGTCTTGATTTAATTATCATTTCACCAGTACCCACAGTCGCACCACGCTCTACCTACCAGCACGCCCTCTAGCGCACGCCAGTGCCATGCGACCTCGTCGTGCCATATGTTGCCACAGACCACGAACTGCATCCTTATAGAGGGAGGAAGATAGAAAGAAGACGACACCAGTGCCGACACGTCACAATACTAACGAATATGGCGTGAAAATTATTACATCGCAGACATGCCAGGTGCAGATGTTTCGGAGATACGAAGTACTCTATTTTCGGACTGAGTAGCAAATATATCTACGAGAGAGTGCCTATTGTTCGTATGATGGATAGCAGCAAGCCGAAGTAGCGTTACGTTTGAAGAAGGAACAATCCGCTCAAATTTCACGCTGGAAGGATAATTGTGTACAATACACATTAGTTTAGCCAACTATAATTACATGCTCGTTTGTCGATTCGAGACTTAAAAGAGCAGATTAGAAGCAGGCAAACCCGGCTAGTATAGGCTATCGGAATTAAGCGTTTGTAAGAGTGAATCGCTGTACGAGAAATCTAACACTAAAATGGTTGATGAATAGATACTTTTTTGTGTTAAGGGAATGTTGATACAAACAATAAAATCGTGGATCTAAATAGCCACAAATATATGTACAGTACAGTAAAGAGAAAGAAATAGTGCAACCAAAATCACAATATTTGACGCATTTGAAACTGGCATTTGATCTCGTGGATTCCAGCTGTGGAGGAATACACTGGGATGACAAAAGCCATGGGATACCTCCTCATATCGTGCCAGAGCCCGTTTCGCCCGACGTTGAGCAGCAGCTCAACATGGGATGGACTCTACAAGTCGATAGAACTCACCTGCATAAATATGGAGCCATGCTGCCTCTACAGCCATCCTTAATTCCGAAAGTGTTTCCGGCGTAGGATTTTGTACACGAACTGGCCTCTCGGTTATGTCCGATAAATGTTCAGTGAGATTCATGTCAGACGATATGGGTGGCCAAATCATTTGCCAGAGTTGTTCAGATTGTTCTTCAAATTGACAGCGAACAACTGTGGCCCAATAGCATGCTGCATTGTAATCCATAAAAATTTCTATTTAATTTTTAACAATAAATTCAATTGGAGCAGAGAACCCAGTTCATTCCATGTAAACACAGCCCATCCCATTACGGAACCACCACCAGCTTTCAGAGTGCCTTTTTGTTGACAACGTTGGGCAGGCCGTTGTGGCCGAGAGGTTCTAGGCGCTACACTCTGGAACCGCACTGCTGCTAGGGTCGCTGGTTCGAATCCTGCTTCGGGCATGGATGTGTGTCATGTCCTTGGGTTAGTTAGGTTTAAGTAGTTCTAAGTCTAGAGCACTGATGACCTCAGATGTTAAGTCCCATCGTGCTTAGAGCCATTTGAACCATTTTCAAAGCGCTGCTCTCCGTCGTTAAGTGAAGGCCGTCCGCTATTGCGTTGTCAGTGGTGAGAGGTAATGTCTGAAAGCTGGTGTGCGTGGCACATTCTTGACACTATGGATCTCTTTAGCTATCTTTGAGGTTGGACGCGGTGAGTTGATGTTAGTCAGGAACTTCTTTAAAGCGACAAAGACGCCAATCACAAAACCTCAGTGAGTTTGCACGAGTGATGTAGTAGGCCTAGCAGAAGCTAGATGTTCCTTCTGTGATACTGTGGAAAGACTTGACAGGAATGCAGCCACTATACATAATTCCTGGCACTGTTGGTCACGAGGAAGTGGTCGCAAAAAGACCGTGTTCCAGATGGCCTCGTGGCACTACAGAGACAGAAGGCTGTTGAGTACGGCGTTGGCTGTGGCGCATCATAGTTCATCTGCAGCAGCAGATGGCATCACAGTGACAGAACGAACTTTTACAAATCGGTTACTTCAAGGAAAGCTCCGACCCAAACGCCCTGTAGCGTGCATACCAATGACACCAAACCTTCGCCATTTGCGACTTCAGTCGTGTCAAGCGAGAACTAATTGGACGGGAGAGTGGTGACCTGTTGTGTTTTCTGATGAAAGCTGGTTCTGCCTCGGTGCCAGTAATGGCCGTATGCTGGTTAGGAGGAGGCCAGTTGAGGGCCTGCAACTAATCTGTCTGCGTACTAGATACACTGGACCTAAACCTGGAGTTATGGTCGGGGGAGCACTCTCATGTTTAGCCCTCACACCCTGACACCAAATTTGTACATTCATCTGGTGATTCGACCTGTTGTGCTGCCATTCGTGAACAGCGTTCCAGGGGTGTTTCCAATAGGATAACGCCCATGTGCATTCCCAACATGCTCTACAGGGAGTCGACATGGTGTCTTGGCCTGCTCAGTGACCAGATCCGTCTCCAGTCGAGCATGTAAGGGGTATTATCGGACGACAACTCCAACGTCATGGACAAACAGCACTAACCGTCCCAGCAGTAACGGACAAAGTGAAAAATGGATGGAACTGAATGTCATAAACTGACATCCGGCACCTGTACAATACAATGCATGCACGTTTGCATGCTGGTATTCAACATTCTGGCTGTTACACCGTTTGTTAATGTACCAGCATTTCACATTTGCGGTGCCTTACCTCGTGCTTACATTAACGTGTAATGTTTCAATGTTAATCGGTTAAATATCTTACCTAGACGAATGCATTACCGGAATTTGAGTACTCCACATTAATTATTGCATTCACTCGTGACTTTTTTCCATCAGTGCAGTCAAGAAATACCCAGTTATTCAATGTGCTGCAGTGTAATGTCGTGAAAATCAATGAATGTGGGCCCATTTTGTAAGTTTATGCCAGTTTTTATTCCTCACTTAAGGTTCCGGTTGAACACTTGAACTGAAATCTTTAAATACGTTTATTAATTTGGTCTCGTAATATACAGGGTGGGACCACCCTGATCGAAACTGGGCCAAATATCCCACGAAATAAGCGTCAAACGAAAAAACTACAAAGAACTAAACTTGCCTAGCTTGAAGGGGGAAACCAGATGGCGCTATGGTTAGACCGCTAGATGGTGCTGCCATATGGCAAATGGATAACAACTGAGTTTTTTTTAGATAGGAACGCCCATTTTTTATTACATATTAGTGTAGTACGTAAGGAAATTTGAATGTTTTAGTGGGACCACTTTTTTCGCTTTGTGATAGATGGCGCTGTAATAGTCACAAACATATGGCTCACAATTTTAGACGAACAGCTGGTAACAGGTAGGTTTTTTTAAATTAAAATACAGAACGTAGGTACGTTTGAACATTTTATTTCGATTGTTCCAATGTGATACATGTACCTTTGTGAACTCACACCCCTGAGAACGCATGCTGTTACAGCGTGATTACCTGTAAATAACACATTAATGCAATAAATGCTCAAAATGATGTCCGTCAATCTCAGTTCATTTGGCAATAAGTGTAACTACATTCCTCTCAACAGCGAGTAGTTCGCCTTCCGTAATGTTCGCACATGGATTGACAATGCGCTGACGCATGTTGTCAGGCGTTGTCGGTGGATCACGATAGCAAATATCCTACAACTTTCCGCACAGAAAGAAATCCGGGGACGTCAGATCCGGTGAAGTGTGCCTCGACGACCAGTCCACATGTCATGAAATATGATATTCAACACCGCTTCAACCGTACGCGAGCTATGTGCCGAACATTTATCATGTTGGAAGTACATCGCCATTCTGCCATGCAGTGAAACATCTTGTAGTAACATCGGTAGAACATTACGTAGGAAATCAGCATACATTGCACCATTTAGATTACCATCGATAAAATGGGGGCCAATTATCCTTCCTCCCATAATTCTGCACCATGCATTAACCCGCCAAGGTCGCTGATGTTCCACTTGCCGCAGCCATCCTGTATTTTCCGTTGCCCAATAGTGCATATCATGCCGGTTTACGTTACCGCTGTTGGTTAATTACGCTTCGTCGTTAAATAGAACGCGTGCAAAAAATTTGTCATCGTCCCGTAACTTCTCTTGTGCCCAGTGGCAGAACTGTGCACGACGTTCAGAGTCGTCGCCATGCAATTACTGGTGCATAGAAATATGGTACGAGTGCAATCGATGTTGATGTAGCATTCTCAACACCGACGTTTCTGAGATTCCCGATGCTTGCGCAGTTTGTCTGCTACTGACGTGCGGATTAGCCGCGACAGCAGCTAAAACACCTACGTGGGCATCATCATTTGTTGCAGGTCGTGGCTGACGTTTCACGTGTGGCTGAACACTTCCTGTTTCCTTAAATAACGTAACTATCCGTCGAACGGTACGGACACTTTGATGATGTCGTCCAGGATACCGAGCAGCATACAGAGCACACGCCCATTGGGGCATTTTGATCACAATAGCCATAAATCAACACGATATCGACCTTTTCTGCAATTGGTAAACGGTCCATTTTAATACTGGTAATGTATCACGAAGCAAATACCGTCCGCACGAGCGGAATGTTACACGTTTGTGACGATTACAGCGCCATATATCACAAAGCGAATAAAGTGGTCCAACTAAAACATTAATATTTCTTTACGTACTACACGAATATGTAATAAAAATGGGGGTTCCTATTTTTAAAAAACCCACTTGATATCCGTTTGACCTATGGCAGCGCCATCTAGCGGTCCAACCATAGCATCTGGTTTCCCCCTTCAAGCTAGACAAGTTTCGTTGTTTGTTGTTTGTTCGTTTGACGCTTATTTAATGATATATTTTGCCCGATCACGATTAATGGATCACCCTGTACAACAAACTCTGGCCCATCAAACAAATTAGAAAAGAAATTGTCGGTGGTTCGGGCGAGCGGTTCTAGGCACTTCAGTCTGGAACCCCGCGACCGCTACGGTCGCAGGTTCGAATCCTGCCTCGGGCACGGATGTGTGTAATGTCCTTAGGTTAGTTAGGTTTAAGCAGTTCTATGTCTAGGTGACTGATGTCCTCAGATGCTAAGTCCCATAGTGCTCAGAACCATTTGAACCATTTTTTTTTAGAAAGGAATTCATCTGACTACAAAATTAAACAATAATCACAATGAACTCCATTTATTACACAGCCACAATAAAATTCACAATTAAAAAATCGAGCGACTACTGAAATAAATAAACCTATGCTTTGGAAAACTTGGGTAGGAAAACTGGAACGTTATTCGAGAGAACACACACGTCGCACATTGTCGAGTGAACGAGTCTGCGAATAGGGCAGTGGGTTGACATTCTGCAGTTTTATGGCCCTACAGACTGTCCCTCGTTTTCTTCAGAGTCCAACCCGCTTTCGCAGTTGCTCCTGATTTCGCTACATACGCTGTTCATCATTGGAAATCGTAATCTAAGTAGTTAAGCATTGGCAATAACTTCCACTAATTCACATTTCATTTTCTGGTGGAGATAAATGTATTCAAATTTGATTCGACACTTTCTTACTGGTTGTACATTAATTAGCGAACATTTTGATAAAAAGTGTTGTGTAACGTGTTCATTATGTTTCCTTTCTGCCATTAATGGTATATCGCCTTCTTATATTCCCAGTTGGCTATTATTATTATTTTCTATCTAATTTTTGCTAGTCTCTTCAGTTACACTTTCCAGCATCTCATTTACAAACAGATGTCTCTAGAGGAAAAATATTGTGATACTTCTTTTCGTAAAATACATTTCGTTGGAATTATAAACGAATTTTGTTACTCGACATCTAGCATGTCTATCATGTTTATTACTCAAATACAATGCTCAAAACAGACTACTCATGTAGAATGTCTCATGCAGGTACTACCCGACCACGATATTACTGCACTTGGCCTTCCGTGGCCGTTATCGGAAACACTTGGTGACGTCAGAGTAAAGTAGTACGGTGGTGACTAAGGAAAATGCTTCCTACTATAATAAACTCGATATTCTCTCTGCCGTCTCCCCGCCGTCCACCTATATAATTACTTTTTTGCCGATACAGTGTTTCGTGGAAAAGGTAAATTAACTTCACTACCGGAGACAAGCCTCCGTAATACGTTCTTTTCTCATAGGCATCCTGCACTGCGTATCATTCTGTACCAAAGTTAATAAAATGGAATGCTGACACTCTCCACCAATTTACAGCTATTAGTGAACCTCTTTATTACTTAGAGAAGCAGAATATCACATACGATACGTCTAGATGGCATTCCCCGTTGGCAAATCTTTGGCAGAGTAGTAAGTTGTAGTCTTACTATGTGTCCATGATGTCATGTCACAGCTATGGAAAAGACATGAGAGAGACAAGGTCGGCCACATGTTAGAACAGATCGTTATCTCGTCATACGTGCCAAAATCATCCGACTGGCCGAACAAACTTGCTAAAGAATTGGTGACAGTGTCTACAACTTTATCTCTCATCAAACTGAGCATCATCGTCTCCAGTAGCTAGTTTTGCGTGTTTGGCTACCTACCACATGATTCCTTTTATGTCTCCTGATTTACTAAGCTGTGCCAATCGCTTCGCCTCAAAGCAACTTTGTCATTTATTTATTCTACGTATTGTATGGAAATAAACTCAAAATCAGAATTGCTGATTAAATCGCCTCATGCTAAGAGCCAAAAATGTAATAAAGCTAATCTGACTGGGGGACATTAACAAGCAAATTGCCCCCAAATCTTATAATTGAATTGACTGAGGGACTGACATGGGAGTAAGACTGACCATCTCTGGGAGAGAAAATATAATTAAATTAAAAGTGATAAATACATTGGTACTTTAATGATTACTATCTTTCCCAGAGGAACAGCCGGCCGCGGTGACCGAGCGGTTCTAGGCGCTTCAGTCCGGTACCGCGACTGCTACGGTCGCAGGTTCGAATCCTGCCTCGGGCATGGATGTGTGTGATGTCCTTAGGTTAGTTAGGTTTAAGTAGTTCTAATTTCTAGCAGACTCATGACCTCAGATGTTAAGTCCCATAGTACTCAGAGCCATTTGAGCCACTTTTTTTTCCCAGATGAACAGAAAAATACAGTCTCAGGGCTGATTTGACTGGGCATAGACACAACTCAGTAACTGAGCAAATATGCGTTCAGGGGTTAAGACAATTTCATATAACCACTTGGCAAGGTAGTATTACTCCTACAAGCCGGTGTGTGCCGCGGATACGTCGGCTTCATGTGTCGATCTCTTCCGGTGTACTGTGGCTGTAGGCTCTCAGGAGGCGCTCCCATCTTCACCTTAACTCTCCCATCTTCCGCTAGTTGACTGACAGCCCAATCTGTCTCCAGGTATAGCGCTGTCCGGTGGTTCACTTTGTGCTATTTTCCTCGCTTATGGTGTCTGTTGTCTGCAGTGATTATCTAACAGTGTCGGTGTCTGTATAACGTTTGGAAACTGAGGCCAGATAAGCAAAAGTTGGGTGCTTACAGGTTCAAGCTTTAGACAGTAAGAAGCTCCATCTGAATGGAGTATGAGGTTGTTACAAACTGATGACAGACATTGGGGACAAGACCAGGATCCGACTAGTCGGAAAACTGAGTCGACAATAGGCTCCAGGAGGTAAAGTTCATTGGGCTAGGTAGTATACAAATCACTTCTTTTCAGGCCCCTCTGGTCTCTTCTCTCATTGATCGATCGACCATTGTCTTCGTTCACTATCTAGCTCTGCTTGGCAGTTCTGTTCATTTTCCTTCACTCCATCCTTCAGTACAAAGGAAGGTCCAATCGATAGCGAAATAGAAACCACAGTGAAAATCCGATGAATCTTTCCACATATGTGTTGGACAGTATCTGTAGTATTCCCGTTGACCGCGTCACGGTGCTCTTTTAAGCTCTGAGCGCGTAGTGAGGACGCACCCTAGAAAATAGTGTCTCCCGCCAAGTGTGTTTCACTGTGAAAGATTTCGCCTAATTTAATGCAGGCCACATAAAGTAACTGTCATGCTTTCCGTTATGCGTGACAATTCTCGGCTGCACACTACAGGGGAAATGAGGACGCTCCTACAAAATTTTTGATGGAAAGTGTTCGCCCACCATGAAGCCCGGACTTGTCTCCCTTTGACTCCTTATGATTTTCATCTTTGTTCACATGAACCGCATGCATAAAGACAACATTTTGGCGCAGACAACAAGCTGCAGATCAGCGTAGAAAATTTGCGGAAAGTGCAGGCGCCTGCCTAGTATGACGAGGGTACTGGAAAGTTGGTAACTCTAGAAACCGAACGTCTATTCGTTCCACCATATTCTACACACATGTGAAACACAGAGGTTCCGCTACCTCACTCAGACATATTTAAAATACTCTACAATACGAGCGAGAGTCTCAGTTTCGTAAAAGCTGCGTGGATTCAGATCTCATTAACCAGACCTCAGGAAGACAAAGGGCTTCGTGGTCACCACACAGGACGTGGAATGCAATTTCACCAGTTTACAAAGAGAAAATGTATTGCAGATTATTAATAAGCGTACACCGTACTTTAACATAACTAACTCGTAACCGGTCACGAAATACACGGACGAGAAAACGTCACAGAAACAGACATTGAGTAATACAGAGAATATTGTAAGTCCAACGAACATCTTGGCGTTATAATTCACGAAGCAATACATACAAAGAAATGAAACACAGTAAAAAATCGTAAGGTAAAGCATTTATACAAAAATAAGCAAAGTACTGTGATAAATCGCTGGTTGTCTGAGATACATGAGGGCTTTGAAGTTCCACCACTCAATAGAAAATACTTGTTAGTTTCATGAATTACATTTTAAAAAAGTGGCTCAAACACACGGCGCAACAGAACTGGAACGAAAAAGCCCCAGGTGGTAGCATACGGGGTGACAATGAAACCACCCCTTTTCCAAGAACATTGATGCCCATATATTCCGTGCTCGAAAACGACAGTTCGCAGAGCGACGAACACAGGAAGAAGTCGTTGGTACTACTGTCATCTCCCTGTCGCTTCACACTTTTCTAAGGACATCGGGGCCTAGCAATTGAACTGAACTTGATCTCACTCCCTTGGAGTGCAGTGCGATCATAATATTTCTCTGGTATATATGATGGAATCAGCAAGGATCATTCAAAGCTAGTGACAAAATTTGAACATGTTCCGACGCACCAGACGGTTCTTATGCTTTTTCAGTGCCTCAGTGCTCCGGAGGTGTATCAAGAGGTTGCCTACCTACCGGCACCAAGCACTACTTCGTAGGTTTTCTCTACAAAGGAACCGCGTGGCCGCTACGGTCGCAGTTTCTAATCCTGCCTCGGGCATGGAGGTGTGTGATGTCCCTAGGTTAGTTAGGTTTAAGTAGTTCTAAGTTCTAGGGGACCGATGACCATAGATGTTAAGTCCCATAGTGCTCAGAGCCATTTGAACCATTTTTGAACACCTTTGCACTTTGAGCCAGATTCCAAAATTATGCATCTTAAGGGGGTTTCCAATTGTTTAATACTGTAGTTCATTGTAATTAATCCAAGAGAAGATCCGTGACGATAAAATTAATGCTAAGTTAATTTTCTCTCCTGAGGGTATTTTCATTCTGTCGTTGCAACTACAAGAAAATGCGTATTTTTTTCCACCAGACGTGTTTCGCTTTATTGAGGTTAAGCATCATCAGTTGTCTGTAATTAAAGATATTTATAATTTGATTTGTTTTTAATATCGAAAAACAGTTCGTTAACAATATTTTGCTTTTTACTTACTGTGATATCCACTTGGTTTCTCGCCATTTGCTGGCACATCTTTGGAGTTTTTCGTTGTTAGACACTGATGCTTGTAGGTTAATTTTTACCTGCTCTGCAGAACTATATATTTCTCTCCTTTTTACACAGCACGGTTTTTCGCACACGACTTTTTTGTATTTGTTTTTATTCTTCGAAGTACTTATTGTGGTTTGTGTTGGGTAGTTTTGCAAACACAACTTTGCCAGTAGTTTGTCTTTTACCTATACTCTTGTGTTTTTTTTTTTTTGAGTGTTTTAGGTAACTGTATGTCTGTCATTATATTTAATTACTTTGCTGTGTATTTATACACTGTGTAGGAGTAGTGAAGGAGTTGTGATTTTTGTGCGGAGAGGTGAGAAGCCATGATGAGTGGACATAAATGCATAGTAGTGTGATGAGGTGTGGGCTGTAAGAGAAGGTAAGGCGCAAGAAGGCTCTTTTTTCACATAATTTTTTCAATTATTTTGTGTAGTATCTGGGTTCCAATATTTATTTGCCTATCGATCAATTGTTTATTTTGTGTTAATGCTTTGTGTATCTGGAAATTGTCTTGGAAAGGGAGGAAGTGTCTGTCTGTACTGATTCTTATGATGGTCATATCATTTTCAATATCGCTTCGCCTATGACGCGTTCTTTATATCTTGTGTCGAATGTCCAACTAGTCTTTACAGTATATATTTTTTCATAATCCCTGCAACTGAGCTAATAGATATCAGATTGTTGATATCTGTCTGAGCAAGCACTATTGAAAAATATATGAGCAATTACACTAGAAGTATCAGTGTCTAACGACGAAAAACTCCAACGATGTGATAGTAGACGGCATTTCCCGATGTAGGCAGAAACCAAGCCGAAATCACAGTAAATAAAAATCAACATATTGTTAACGAACTGTTTTTCGATATTAAAAATAAATGAAATTATAAACATTTTTAATAACAGAGCACTGATGATGCTTTACCTCAATAGCGCGAAACGCCTCTGGTGAAAAAAACAGGCATTTTCTTACAGTTGCAACGACAGAGCGAAAATGCCCTCAGGAAATTGTAAAGCAGCTTTGGACAATACGGTCACACAATAAGGACTTTAATTTTCTCTCACGCATGCAAACTCAGCGTGGCCTAGCAAATATCACCCCGGTACTCCGAGTTGTGAGAGCGTGGTCCATCTCAAGTGGAATCTTCTACACAAGTTTGCCAATACCTAAATCCAAAACATGAGTAGCCGAGATAAATCACTTCTCCTGTGGCCATAGATTCTGCTCAGTTAGACCGCCATTTGTTCTACTGCCCCACACGTAACCCGACAATCTTCACCAACACGAAATTCAGCATGTATGCGACAAATGAGAAACGATGCATGAAAAATGGGATGCTCTCTCTCTTCGCTCGAACATGCGAAATGTGTATCCAACATGGTAAAGACAGAATTTCTAATATGCACCACAATGATCTGTTTATATCCTATTGCAGAATTATCCTCACACTGCGTGAATCTTTCAGTGCAAGCGTATATAGTGTAAGTGAGGTTGTAACCTGTTTCTTGACTAGCCACGCTTTGGAGAGTGATACTCGTCGTCTCCAGAATGAGATTTTCACTTGGCAGCGGTGTGTGCGCTGATATGAAACCTCCTGGAAGTTGAATATCAGCGCACACTCCGCTGCAAAGTGAAAATCTCATTCTGGAAACATCCCCCAGGCTCTGGCTAAGCCATGTCTCCGCAATATCCTTTCTTTCAGGAGTGCTAGTTCTGCAGGGTTCGCAGGAGAGGTTCTGCAAAGTTTGGAAGGTAGGAGACGAGGTACTGGCAGAAGTAAAGCTGTGAGGAGGAGCTTGAGTCGTGGTTGGGTAGCTCAGATGGTAGAGCAATTGCCCGCGATGGTAAAGGTCCCGAGTTCGAGTCTCGGTCGGGCACACAGTTTTAATCTGCCTGGAAGACTCACTCGTCGTATGTTTATGAGACGTTCATCTAGATCACATTAAAATCCTACAAATTTTGTGGGAAGTATCTTAATGGTGACTATAATCTATTCACTGGTAACAAGTGCTTTGCATTCTTCTCAAGCATTCATGAATTTTAATTTACAAAGTGTCACAGAAAATTTGCGACAAGCGTAGTGGAGTTGTAGAGCGCTTCTTGAGGAACAATTCGATTATAGGAAAACGTATCCCGAAACGTCATCCAACTATGTTACAGAGCGTCGAACTTATATCTACATCTACATCTGCATACATACTCCGCAATCCACCATTCGGTGCGTGGCGGAGGGTACCTAGTACCACAATTAACTTCTTCTCTCCCTGTTCCACTCCCAAACAGAACGAGAGAAAAATTACTCCTTATATGCCTCTGTACGAGTCCTAATCTATCTTATCTTATCTTTATGGTCTTTCCACGAAATATAAGTTGGCGGCAGTAAAACTGTACTGCAGTCAGCCTCAAATGCTGGTCCTCTAAATTTCCTCAGTAGCGATTCACGGAAAGAACGCCTCCTTTCCTCCAGAGACTCCCACGCGAGTTCCTGAAACATTTCCGTAACACTCGCATGATGATCAAACCTACCAGTAACAAATCTACCAGCCCGCCTCTGAATTGCTTCTATGTCCTCCCTCAATCCGACCCGATAGGGATCCCAAACAATCGAGCAGTACTCAAGAATAGGTCGTATTAGTGTTTTATAAGCGGTCTCCTTTGCAGATGAATCACATCTTCCCAAAATTCTACCAATGAAAAGACAACTATCTGCCTTCCCCACAACTGCCATTACATGCTTGTCCCACTTCATATCGCTCTAGAATGTTACGCTTAAATATTTCATCGACGTGACTGTGTCAAGCGCTACACTACTAACAAACATTACGGGATTCTTTTTCCTATTCATCTGCATTAATTTACATTTATCTATATTTAGAGTTAGCTGCCATTCTTTACACCAATCACAAATCCTGTCCAAGTCATCTTGTATCCTCCTACAGTCACTCCACGACGACACCTTCCCGTACACCACAGCGTCATCAGCAAACAGCCGCACATTGCTATCCACCCTACCCAAAAGATCATTTATGTAGATAGAAAACAACAGCGGACCTACCACACTTCCCTGGGGCACTCCAGATGATACCCTCACCTCCGATTAACACTCACCATCGAGGGCAACGTACTGGGTTCTATTACTTTAGAAGTCTTCGAGCCACTCACATATTTGGGAGCCAATCCCATATACTCGTACCTTAGTTAGGAGTCTGCAGTGGGGCACCGAGTTAAACGCTTTCCGGAAGCCAAGGAATGTGGCATCCGTCTGATACCCTTCATCCACGGTTCGCAAGATATCATGTGAAAAAAGGGCGACTTGCGTTTCGCAGGAGCGATGCTTTCTAAAGCCGTGCTGATGCATGGGCAGCAACTTCTCTAAGGAAATTCATTATATTCGAACTGAGAATATGTTCGAGAATCCTGCAACAAACCGATGTTAAGGATATTGGTCTGTAATTTTGAGGATCCGTCCTTCTACCCTCCCTATATACAGGCGCCACCTGCGCCTTTTTGCAGTCTCTGGGGACTTAACATTGGGCAAGAGATTCGCGATAAATGCAAGCTAAGTTAGAAGCCAATGCAATAGATTACTCTCTGTAAAACCGAACTGGAATTCCATAAGGAACTGGCGACTTATTTATTATATATGCGCCGGTACCTGCCACTAGGCAAACCCCTTAGGCAGCAAACGAGGCTTCGTACGCTGACGGAAAACAGGCCGAAAGTTTGGCAATGTTGCCGATATTTCGACAGGAGCACACCCTGCCATTGGCAACGTATGCTCCTGTCGAAAAATCGGCGGTGGTCGACGACGTCACCCGGCAGCAAAACCGTAAGTTATTTGGCAATGTTGTTTGTTATTCAGTAATCGCAACTAATTGCCATGATCTCCAGTGGAGAAGATGGAGACAGCTGCTGTGTAGACAGGCCTTGTCTCCGATGAATGCGATACTCTGTTGCCTCGATGGAGGGAGGTCTTTTGACACGAATTTCCATCCGCAGTTTACTTTTCTCCAGGAGCCATCTGAAACCTCCAGCGTGTTTCGGTATACAGACACAACTGAGGCATTGCATTCATAGGAGGTAAGGCCTGTATACGCGACAGCTATTTCCATCTTCGCCATTGGAGATGGTGGCAGTCGCGATCACTGAATAACGAACATTGCTGACGTTCCACCTACAGTTAGTGTACAAATTCACGTTTTCTGCCGAAGGGGTGGTCCAGTGGCAGACCCCATCGCTTATAAATTCGACGCTCTGTAGCGTCGTTGGATGAAGTTTCTGGACATAGGCTTCTGTCCTCGATTTGTTTCTTAACACACCTACTACAACCCCTCGAAGTTTGTTGCAAAATTTGTGAAATACCCTGTACAAGCCGGCCGTAGTGGTCGAGTGGTTCTAGGCGCTTCAGTCTGGAACCGCGCGACCGCTACGGTCCCAGGTTCGAATCCTACCTCTTGCATGGATGTGTGTGATGTCCTTAGGTTAGTTAGATTTGAGTAGTTCTAAGTTCCAGGGGACTGATGACCTCAAATGTTTAGTCCCATAGTGCTCAGAGCCATTTGAACCTTATACAATATGTTACGTACCCTGCTCTTCTATGTAGAACACTGCACTGAATACATTCCTGGCGGGCTGGGGGCTGGGGGAAGGGGTGATATGTTACTTCCTTGATTATAAACGTTCACGAAATGTCTGAGAGGCACTCGTTCATCAAGTGTTTCTACCTTAGTATTATTCCCTCCCAGGAAGGGGTCTCCTACACTCAGATTTGGCAAACTTAACTCTGCTTTTGGATGCCCTTCCAGTGGCCGCAGTCGTCACTTAATAAAGGGAGAGAAGTCATGTGTGTCATCTGTCTGGGAATCGTATAAAGGTTGTGCTGTGTGTGATCGTATTTTAACTGATCGTTTATCGTATTTTCCTCGGCGAAATTTGAAGACCATACTAGAATTTTCCCAAACGGGAAACCATATTAAAAACCGTAGGCTGGCTGGTGCACCAGCCACGATCGTTAATCCGCTGCGATGAATCGATTCTGGCTTGGCCCATCAGTCCGTAAACGACACAGATCTCATTTTCAATAAACTCATAACTCCCAGTTTATTTGCCATAGTGTAATAACAAACTATACCGCAGAACGCAAGCAAAGTTTACTTTACCTTGCAAAGGCTTCTATCGCCCAAACTCTTGACCAGGAAAACCAAACTGAAACTCTACAATACAGTCATCAGGCCAGTACGGATATACGGAGCCGAAGCATGATCATAAAAGAAGAGCACCAACTCTCAGTGCTTGAAAATAAAGTGAACAGAAAAATCTTTGGGCCAACATTTTTCAAAGCAACACAAAGAGGGGTTTGAACATCCTTTGAAGAATTAGTTAAGGTAGCCAAGCGACTCTCGGTAGTGATCATTGCCAAAGCGAGACGTTTGGAATTGGTAGACCATATTGTCGGAATGCACTATGGTAGAATAGTCTGTCAGCTACATGACAAGAAGGTGGAGGGCCCACGACCCCCTGCAGGACCAAGATGCAGTCGGCAATACTAGGTGACTTCAGGCTACAGAGTGATGGGTATCACTGAATCGGAGGGAGCTGCACAAGACAGGAAGAACTGGATGCGGACAGTGTGAGTGGCGCGGGATTGTTATGGAGTGAGTGACAGTGAGCCTCGTACTAACCTTAAACGCGTAGAGAGAGCCTGGAGACCTTAACGGTGGTCTTTGTGATTAGGACTCGGCTACGTACAGAGCGGTTTCGTGTAGGGCCCGCCTTGACGCGGCGCGGACTCTGCGTCGTCATGCGGGCTACCTGTTAGTTGTCGCAGGCGTTGACTGCACCCTGCACGCCGCGGGTGGGAGCGCGGTGGACGCGTTCGCGAGCAGCCGGCCGTGCCGGGCCGGCCGGGCGAGGCCAGGCGGCGGTGAAAGCGAGCGCCCCGCCCCGCCCAGGAGCCGCAGCCGCCAGGTGGCCGCCCGGCCCACGCCGCGGCGGCGCGACCGCGATGGCCCGCTACAGATTAGCTAGCCGGCGCGCCGGGGGACGAGTCGCGCGAGCACTTTCGCCTCCGATCGCCGGCTGCCGGCTGCCGACCGCCGCCTGCCGCCGTTGGCCAATTCTGCGCGCGCGCGTCGCTCGCCGCCTGCGCCCACGCGTCCACCTAATGTGCTTCTGCTCTCTCGCACTTCCGCGCAGAGACGGCGAGTCCAAGTGAGATTGGCGATAGGCAGTAATACGGCAGACTCTACAAGGCAGAGTCTACTTCTGACACGTCGTCAATATAGTTTTCTGCTCATGGCAGACTCTACAAGGCAGAGTCTACTTCTGACACGTCGTCAATACAGTTTTTTCCTCATGACTATCCTCACGATTTACGGTGTAAACGATTTCGGTGCCTGAATAAATAACTCACTCTGTGGCAGCATCTGCACTGTTTCGAAACCTCCGGGCGGTGCATGACGGCCGGGGTTTCGATCTCAAAATTCTACATCTACATTTATACTCCGCAAGCCACCCAACGGTGTGTGGCGGAGGGCACTTTACGTGCCACTGTCATTACCTCCCTTTCCTGTTCCAGTCGCGTATGGTTCGCGGGAAGAACGACTGTCTGAAAGCCTCCGTGCGCGCTCTAATCTCTCTAATTTTACATTTGTGATCTCCTCTGGAGGTATAAGTAGGGGGAAGCAATATATTCGATACCTCATCCAGAAACGCACCCTCTCGAAACCTGGCGAGCAAGCTACACCGCGATGCAGAGCGCCTCTCTTGCAGAGTCTGCCACTTGAGTTTATTAAACATCTCCGTAACGCTATCACGGTTACCAAATAACCCTGTGACGAAACGCGCCGCTCTTCTTTGGATCTTCTCTATCTCCTCCGTCAACCCGATCTGGTACAAATCCCACACTGATGAGCAATACTCAAGTATAGGTCGAACGAGTGTTTTGTAAGCCAGCTCCTTTGTTGATGGACTACATTTTCTAAGCACTCTCCCAATGAATCTCAACCTGGTACCCGCCTTACCAACAATTAATTTTATATGATCATTCCACTTCAAATCGTTCAGCACTCATACTACCAGATATTTTACATAAGTAACTGCTACCAGTGTTTGTTCCGCAATCATATAATCATACAATAAAGGATCCTTCATTCTATGTATTCGCAATACATTACATTTGTCTATGTTAAGGGACAGTTGCCACTCCCTGCACCAAGTGCCTATCCGCTGCAGATCTTCCTGCATTTCGCTACAATTTTCTAATGCTGCAACTTCTCTGTATACTACAGCATCATCCGCGAAAAACCGCATGGAACTTCCGACACTATCTACTCGGTCATTTATATATATTGTGAAAAGCAGTGGTCCCATAACACTCCCCTGTGGCACGCCAGAGGTTACTTTAACGTCTGTAGACGTCTCTCCATTGATAACAACATGCTGTGTTCCGTTTGCTAAAAACTTTTCAATCCAGCCACACAGCTGGTCTGATATTCCGTAGGCTCTTACTTTGTTTATCAGGCGACAGTGCGGAACTGTATCGAACGCCTTCCGGAAGTCAAGAAAAATAGCATCTACCTGGGAGCCTGTATCTAATATTTTCTGGGTCTCATGAACAAATAACGCGAGTTGGGTCTCACACGATCGCTGTTTCCGGAATCCATGTTGATTCCTACATAGTAGATTCTGGGTTTCCAAAAACGACATGATACTCGAGCAAAAAACATGTTCTAAAATTCTACAACAGATCGACGTCAGAGATATAGGTCTATAGTTTTGCGCATCTGCTCGACGACCCTTCTTGAAGACTGGGACTACCTGTGCTCTTTTCCAATCATTTGGAACCCTCCGTTCCTCTAGAGACTTGCGGTACACGGCTGTTAGAAGGGGGGCAAGTTCTTTCGCGTACTCTGTGTGGAATCGAATTGGTATCCCGTCAGGTCCAGTGGACTTTCCTCTGTTGAGTGATTCCAGTTGCTTTTCTATTCCTTGGACACTTATTTCGATGTCAGCCATTTTTTCGTTTGTGCGAGGATTTAGAGAAGGAACTGCAGTGCGGTCTTCCTCTGTGAAACAGCTTTGGAAAAAGGTGTTTAGTATTTCAGCTTTACGCGTGTCATCCTCTGTTTCAATGCCATCATCATCCCGGAGTGTCTGGATATGCTGTTTCGAGCCACTTACTGATTTAACGTAAGACCAGAACTTCCTAGGATTTTCTGTCAAGTCGGTACATAGAATTTTACTTTCGAATTCACTGAACGCTTCTCGCATAGCCCTCCTTACGCTAACTTTGACATCGTTTAGCTTCTGTTTGTCTGAGAGGTTTTGGCTGCGTTTAAACTTGGAGTGAAGCTCTCTTTGCTTTCGCAGTAGTTTCCTAACTTTGTTGTTGTACCACGGTGGGTTTTTCCCGTCCCTCACAGATTTACTCGGCACGTGCCTGTCTAAAACGCATTTTACGATTGCCTTGAACTTTTTCCGTAAACACTCAACATTGTCAGTGTCGGAACAGAAATTTTCGTTTTGATCTGTTAGGTAGTCTGAAATCTGCCTTCTATTACTCTTTCTAAACAGATAAACCTTCCTCCCTTTTTTTATATTCCTATTAACTTCCATATTCAGGGATGCTGCAACGGCCTTATGATCACTGATTCCCTGTTCTGCACTTACAGAGTCGAAAAGTTCGGGTCTGTTTGTTATCAGTAGGTCCAAGATGTTATCTCCACGAGTCGGTTCTCTGTTTAGTTGCTCGAGGTAATTTTCGGATAGTGCACTCAGTATAATGTCACTCGATGCTCTGTCCCTACCACCCGTCCTAAACATCTGAGTGTCCCAGTCTATATCTGGTAAATTGAAATCTCCACCTAAGACTATAACATGCTGAGGAAATTTATGTGAAATGTATTCCAAATTTTCTCTCAGTTGTTCTGCCACTAACGCTGCTGAGTCGGGAGGTCGGTAAAAGGAGCCAATTATTAACCTAGCTCCGTTGTTGAGTGTAACCTCCACCCATAATAATTCACAGGAACTATCCACTTCTACTTCACTGCAGGATAAACTACTACTAACAGTGACGAACACTCCACCACCGGTTGCATGCAATCTATCCTTCCTAAACACCGTCTGTACCTTTGTAAAAATTTCGGCAGAATTTATCTCTGGCTTAAGCCAGCTTTCTGTACCTATAACGATTTCAGCTTCGGTGCTTTCTATCAGCGCTTGAAGTTCCGGTACTTTACCAACGCAGCTTCGACAGTTGACAATTACAATACCGATTGCTGCTTGGTCCCCGCATGTCCTGACTTTGCCCCGCACCCGTTGATGCTGTTGCCCTTTCTGTACTTGCCCAAGGCCATCTAACCTAAAAAAATTATTACTTTGAGAGGCAATACTTTTACCAGCTACCCCACCCATGCATGATTTACAGTCCGTCGTCATAGTCTTACTTCCTCCAGTACGTTCCTCCTATCCTCCAAAGGCGTTGTTTTATTCCAGGAGTGATAGCCCCACAAAAAAATACTGGAGAACTCTTGCCCACTTTGAAAGTGATAGAGAGGTACTACATCATACTAAAGCTGCAAGGGTGGGTCACGTGACGTACCTCGAAGGTCATTTCGTAAGAGCCAAGAGAAGATTCCTGGTTCGCTTCTAGTCTATCACAGGTTTTTAATTTCTTCGGCTCGGAATAGATCCTAAATTAGGAATCACTTACATTTACAGAAATAATTATTATTGCCCTATAAAATGTCCAGTCATTGGGCGTTAGCGTCGAGACAAAAACTGACACAGACAGAGAGACTGAAAGCGGAAGAGGGCGAGACAGAGACGGAGAGAGAGAAATGTAGACATCATTAATCCACATTTCTGTCGTGGCACAAATCGCATCCCTGCGTTGTGTATTTACAGTTGCCAATAACAGTCACATTAATGTAAATACCTGCCCTGAATAAACAATTTTTCAGCGCGGATCGCTGTGAGATGTACAGGAATAGAGTCAAGGAACTTCTTGAGGGTCCAACAGGTATGTGAAGCCCCGGCAACTCCAGCGATGTGGCCATCTGTGCTAGGTTTCTCGGTTGAGGATCCGTGGTGCGAACAGCCCGGTCGAGGTGATGCCCAGGTGAGGATGATAAACTCATCATGGTGGTCTTCGAACCATGCACGCAGACTGCGAGCTGTATGATTTGTTGCATTGTCCGATTCGTTGATGCCAGTGCAATCGCGCAGAAGAAAAAGAAACTACATGTACGGGTGGACATGGTACCCAAGGATACATGCGTACTTGTCTTGATCCATTGTGCCTTCCACAATGACGAGATCACTCAGTCAGTGCCACCAAAACGTTCCGCAGACCATAACTCTCGCTTCTTGTTTGCTTTCGGATGTTTCACGCCGCGCTCCCCAACGGGTATCTTTTCGATGGGTTAATACTGGCGTGCAAATTTCATACTTCATCCCCGACGAACAGCAGTCAGCAGTGGTGTATGAACAGGGCACATGCTATAGAGGCCCATACGCTGCAACCTTCGCTGAATCGTTGTTGATGAGAGACTGTTAGTTTGCCCCTTGGTTCGTCTGGGCGGTCAGTTGTTCAACAGCTGCACATCTGTTCGTCCGTACACATCTCCGCAGCCGCCGTCTATCCCATCGTTTAATATTCATTGTTTGCGATAGTTGCCACGGCGCCGGTTCTGGATACCGTCATCTTGCCATTCGAGGTATACTTGAACCACGGCGACATGCCCAGAATTTACAAAGTCATCCTTTTCGGAAAGGTTTTCACCCTTGGCCGAAAAGCCAATAACCCTGCAGTTTTGCACGTCACTCCGTTTCCGCAATATTACAACAACTGCACTGATTTCCATGTCCCCTCTCCACTGCTAGTGATGCTACCTGCCGTTTCTGAATGGTTATTGCACATTGACATCGGACATTGGTGGTGCTCACATTAAATGTGGCTCGATGGTGTAGTAGTTAATACACGCTTCAGACAGTACTGTTGAGAGTTACTGCTACTTAGAGTAGCAACTGATATGAAATTTCCTTCCGGACTGAAACTGGTTTTTACGTAGACATTATTTAACAGGTATCTGAAACAATGTAATAGGCAAAATACAAGTGCATCATATTGAAAATCAATGAGCAAGAGACTCTGACCTTCTGAATACAGGATTAGAATTCACCCTCAAGAAGCACAAATTATTCTCGTACAAAGCTATTTATTTGGGGCATATGCTGGCAGCACTGCACAAATTTGTAACCTCATCCTACAAACGGTACAGAATTCCTAGCACTGTTAGTAAAATGTAATAACCATGCGACGTTTATCCCTGGACATGAAGCCATAAGTGTATGCTTCCAACATTGGACGAAGTAAACGATAGCCTTATCCTGCAAAAATTACAGAATTACAAGCGTTGTAACTAAAGTTGAAGTATCGTGCAAAGTTCATCACAGGGCATGAGACCATACAGATGCCTCGTTATTTATTAAAATTTGAAAACTGAAAATTTTAAAGGTATTTAGTATATGTGCAAGCCTACCGAACACTCCAGAGTAAGTTGCGCTCCCCACCCTGTTTGAGAAATTCCACACCTGAAAAATACTTGGTAGTGACAGCGGATGCAGCACAGCCTGGAATAGGAATAATGAGTGACACACTTGTACGGACAGCTCAGAACAACCAGCAGTTTTAGCATCTGAGAAGCTAAATTTAGCCCAGGCTTATAGCTCATATATAGATATAAAACCACTGACAATAGTATACGCCAAGCACATGTCCCTTGTACGTTTTAACGGCAACAAGAGTATCTTACTTTCAGTAGTCATGTTTGGAACATGGAATAAGGTACCAGAGAAGAAAGCTGAATAACGAAGATGTGAAACTTCCTGGCAGATTAAAACTGTGTGCCCGACCCAGACTCGAACTCGGGACCTTTCTTTCAGGAGTGCTAGTTCTGCAAGTTTCGCAGGAGAGCTTCTGTAAAGTTTGGAAGGTAGGAGACGAGGTACTGGCTGAAGTAAAGCTGTGCGGACCGGGCGTGAGTCGTGCTTCTGTAGGTCAGATGGTAGAGCACTTGCCCGCGAATAGGCAAAGGTCCCGAGTTCGAGTCTCGGTCGGGCACACAGTTTTAATCTGCCAGAAAGTTTCATATCAGCGCACACTCCGCTGCAGAGTGAAAATCTCATTCTGGAAACGAAGATGTGGTTTATTTCCAAGTGCACATAAATGGCGCCTTTTCAGCAGACGATCACCTGCCTTGGCAATACTGACGCCCCATTCCGACTTAGAACAGAAACAGACAGACAATTTGTGTCTTTAGAATTAGACACAGAGTTACTTCTTAGTAACTCCTCAGAAAGTATCTTCAGCCACCAGCAAGAATTGCACACCAGAAACTGTCGCTCAAATAGTACATTAGATGGACCCCAGTCATGCACATAGCAAGTCAGACCTTACACATATCTTACAGGAAGAATTACAACTGTAATGACCTACATGACTTGCTCGTATAGAACGTAGCGCAGCGCACTAGTTTGCAAGATAGGAAGCCAGAACAGGTCCGATTCTTCGTGGCGGATTAATGACTGTCGCTCGTCCAATGCGTAGTCTGTGTGTGTTGTGTTTAGGAGTTTGTCACGTTTGTTTAGAGAGATGCTGGACTAGTCGCCAATTTCTGACTGACAAAATGCAACAGTTAAAATTCGCTGGCACACTGTACAAAGTTTATACAATACGCAAACACGTAGCGCAAACGACTTCCCTCCTGTAGACAACTGAGGACTGCGGCCACAGGAAGAGCATCCGGCTGTAAAATATAAAAGATATGAGTTTTATAAATCCCTGGCTGCAATGGAACCCGTACTTGGTGGGATTCACACTCGCTAAGAGAAACGAAAGAATTGTGATGGGCAACATACCATGATAAAAATCAAATTGTTTCAAGGAACATGTTATAGGATTAGCATGGGTAATGCAACCTCAACATCATTAAAGTCATGCAGAAGTGGAGAAAATGGTACAGATATTTAAGTATTATTGAATTTATTCCACAGCATCAAATTGGAAACAATAAATGAGAAAAGTTCCAGATAGGATACTTTATGGGAGACAACTAGAATGTTGCAACGACAACTGAAGACTAACAGAATGGCGCCCTAAACTGGATACCCATGTGCCCGGCATCTTATCACCTTGCCTGGGGCGCTTCGAGCCCAACGCACCTAGCGTAGGTGGTAACCTTTTGGTGGCCGGCAGAAGTATGAACTACGACTATCGGCTACTATCGAGAAGGTGCTCTGGGCCGACCACGACATCATCGCCACTCTTGCTACATGCTCCGCTTGAGCTACGCAATATCCCTAGCTGACGTCGTCGTTTGAGACCTGCACGAAACAGCAGTCGTTCATTAATTGCCTTTGTGGATCATAAGTATTTAGGATACTCAACGACCTACTTACATTGCCTCATCCGCACGAACATTACGCATGACACCTGTAATCTTCTATGCCACGTTATTGTACTTGCTGATAGCTTATACCTATTTTAATCAGTATCTGGAGTGGAATGACAAACTGAGCATTCTAAGAAGAGTCAAGCAACGTGCACCTCCTCTCAGAAATATCTCACGATAACACCATGACTGTTGACAGTCGTTTCTCTCATGCACTGTTCCCTAGGGGAGCCGCAGATGGTGTGTAAACGGGAGAGGGGCGGAGAGAAAAATAGTGGTACAAGATGCTTTCTCCGCCGCGCGCCGTACTGTCACTTGCGCAACACGAACTCTGATGTAGATGTACAAAACTGAAGGCTTCGACTAATTAGCCCACATGCAGCACACATTACCCAATGCCTTCCTGCTCACTTAGATTGCATTCTTCCCTTGTCCTTTAGCAGCTGTTTTGGTCTTCCATTCTTATTGCTCCCTCTAGGTTCTTATGCACATTAAGTTACTTGTAGCTTACACAAATGTTCCTAAATCTGAATTGATCGTCCCCTAACACATCCCTGGCTATATCAAACAATCTCTCTGAAGTTGGGAGAAGGAAAACTAACCACACTACACTCGAAATATTGCTTCAAATAGCGTAACGTGTTCTTTGCCGTCGTGGAAGGATATCCTGCCTCTCTTTATTGTTCGAGTTCACTCGGAACAAAATAACTGATCAGCACACAGGTAGCAGCTGTTCCTGGTCTATCACTGATCAAACATGGGATCCTCGAAGCTGAACCCTTTTTTTTTGCTGCATGAGCAAGTAGAAACATTAAGCGATATGACGCAGAAGTCTAGTCTGTTGGTTCAGCGTGGACCTCATTATTCTCTGGACGTAGAGAAGCATGGACAATGGCACAGTCGCAGACAGTCTTCTGTGAAAGAGACCTGTCACTGCATCATAGATACTGCCTGCCTGTGTACGATCTATCGGCACGTGTGCTGTTAGTGTCGTTGGAACATTTCCCAGTTCTTAACACTACAACCAAGTTTGAAAAACGTTCCGACGATTTGCTTGATGGGGAAAATTTTTCATGTCTACAGAGCAGAAATTACTATGCCCTTGACTTAATGTTAGGCAAATGGCGAAAAAGGCAAAAAAGAAAAATTTATTTGGCTGCCCTTGCTGATTTTATAAAACGATAAAGCTACAAATCAATTTCGTATAATAAGTTCCTACTAATCCGAATCTGAAGTAAAGTCTGTCGACCGAATACTTAAAAAAAAAAAAATCAAACGGGGCAGTGGACCGGCTACTTTAAGTGCTGCAGGAGTAAAATTTATAGAGAGTTACCTGTATTACCTGAATACGTAAACGCTCCGGCACTAAGGAGAGGAGATACGGTTACGTTTACAACCCTAACCCCTCCTAGTTTAGAGGTCGCAATTCTGACTGCTACGACTTTTATGTCGCTGGAGGAGAGGTATTTACGATTAGAGTCTCACTGACATAAACCTCACAACACTAAACAATGTTGCTGGACTCAGACGTCGCCTTCCTTGTATGTTTTAGTGAAGGGCTCTTTCAATACATATAACGTGACAAGCCGGCACACCGGAATGAGCAAAACGGTATCGTGGGGCACACAGCACTGGGATGTAAATTACGAATTCTCCATGCGATGCATATCTCTTGCATACTAGTAAAGCCTACAGGTATAGGACAAAACAGTCCAAACTATAACCAATAACAAGAAAAATGTAATTTTCTCTCATTACTTGTACTTACTTTTTCCTTTAGTTACAAAACACTTACTTCACTTTATACAGAGATCAGGAGATTGTGTTGTATTATATGAAGGTTAAAATTGCAACAGAAGAAGACGATCTTAATGCATTAGTGAATAATAAGTGACAACAATGGCCCGAAACTGTAATTTTTCGCAGCAAAATTCTTGGACACAATTTCCGTCGTTATTAACCTTCGGAAATTCGAATGAAGGTTCCGAGCATTCGATGACTCTCAGCGCTATTAATGTGAATGTCTGTATACCGAATACAAGATACCGAAATACTTCCAGTGACATTTTTTGGGATTAATGTAAAGCGGACACCCATTATATATCAAAAACTATTTGAGGTGTCGAAACAGTCCCAAAAACTTGATTGTTTGCAGACTGACAAGTATTATACTGCCAAATAATAGTCACAACTTCCATTTGCCCGCATCTCGTGGTCGTGCGGTAGCGTTCTCGCTTCCCACGCCCGGGTTCCCGGGTTCGATTCCCGGCGGGGTCAGGGATTTTCTCTGCCTCGTGATGGCTGGGTGTTGTGTGATGTCCTTAGGTTAGTTAGGTTTAAGTAGTTCTAAGTTCTAGGGGACTGATGACCACAGATGTTAAGTCCCATAGTGCTCAGAGCCATCTGAATCATTTTGAACTTCCATTTCCCCCCGAGATACTAAAACAACATTTCTGTGAAACTATATGCGCTATTGTAACTATATGCCAAGAATACAGAAGTGGTCGTCAAACTGGGGCTCGCGGCTTCATGCGACCGAAATCATGTATCTGCGCGGCCCACGGTTCTGAACCATAATGTTTAATAATACGCTTCTAGTAATTAGCGGCAGAATCCGAAAACGTCAAGTAATGTTAAGGGTCTCTTAAGACGGCACTTTCCCTGCTCAGTACCAAACAAAAATACTTGCATAGATCGTAATATTATAAGATGTGCTTAATATTAACTGACTTTGGTGAAGTCAGCCGCAACGTAGGTAACGTTAGTCGCTTATCTCAGGGACAGAGAGGCAAGTAGCGTCACCCGGGTTCGAGGATGTGAGAGACGAAATGTTTTATTGTAATGACAACTCACGGGCATGCGCCACTCTTACCGATCAGCTGCTATGGCTGGTATTAAGTCAGTTAAATTTGGAAATATCTGGTAAGGTCTTACGGGACCAAACTGCTGAGGTCAGCGGTCCTTAAGCTTACACACTATGTAATCTAACCTACGCTAAGGACGACACACACACCCAAGCCCGAAGGAAGACTAGAACCTCCGACGGGAGAAGCTGCGCGTACCATGATAAGACGTCTCAGACGTCGCGGCTACCCAGCGCGGCCGAAAAGTCAGTTAAGGCTCTTAGGCTGTTACAATATAACACAGTGAGTAGAAGAAAACTGATATTAAATCATTTACCAAACTGTTGTGATGGTGTCCCAGACTCGATAGTGCTTTTAGATATAAGTACAAATACAACTATTAATCAATGTCATTCGTACACACACAGTACAACCAACAACATTTCACACGTAACTGTGGTGTCACGACTGTTAGGTCGCTGGAGCTGACAGCAATCTGAAACAGACCACAGCCAACACAAAGATTTCCAGGAATATCGATTATAAGGAACGCTGACGAGTAACGATCAGTACTTTGGGACCGTCGACCAACTACTCGCGTATATGCTAAAAAATGATTGTGAAATTAAATTAAGGCTGTTGCAACACAACGCAACGAGGGGAAGATAAATGACATTAAGAACATTTCGTAAGCATTTATGATCATATCTCATATTGCATAATGTATTTAAATACCAGTGCAATTTCTGTTATTAATCAATTAACCATCTGTACACACAGCCAACACAACACTTCGTCAGGCAATTACAGTGTGACAACTTTGGTCGTTGAGGTTGACAGCAATCTCAGACAGAGAACAGTCGACACGGAGTGCTACGAATGGTGCCGACTTTTAACGATCGGTACTTGGGACTTGGGGGCTAGCAGCCAATTCATCTCACCCTTGCTATAACTAGTCTGTCGGGAACTCGTAATATATTACAAAGGTCACCAATTAATAATATCAATACATTTGCGGCCCGAGAGGCTCTGGCTCTGAGCACTATGGGACTTAACTTCTAAGGTCATCAGTCCCCTAGAACTTAGAACTACTTAAACCTAACTAACCTAAGGACATCACACACATCCATGCCCGAGGCAGGATTCGAACCTGCGACCGTAGCGGTCACGCGGTTCCAGACTGTAGCGCCTTTAACCGCTGGGCCACCCCGGCCGGCCCCGAGAGGCCGCCGAATGTTGCCGGTTTTGGCTCATGAGCAAAACAGTTTGACCACCAAGGCTCTAAAGAATTTATGGTGAAGCAAATCTCAGGGAGTAATTTCAGCGTTGTTATTCGTTGTTGACTTGTTCGTGTGTGAGAAATGGCGTCTATGGAGTCCACCGTGATCTTGTAAGTTTGTTCTGCAACTAGAATGCGACGCACAGAATAGCACAGCTGGAGAAGTTTCTCCTAATAAAAACTTCTTTACTGTCTCCGCTTCCATAGTGCTGCCCGGAGGTATAATGTTCTCCTAGATAATGTCATGTAAAGCAGTACATAAGGTCAGCCGCATTGCATAGGGTATAGAAGAAGGCTGCTATAACCTTCATCAGAAAGATATAATCTACAGATCACATTTGAGTTACGTCTCTAGTTCTAAAATCCAAGTATTATTACTTCAATTTGTACAAGACGGAACTTAATAGGTCAACATACTTCGCTACCTTAGTACGAAGATTGAGATTCCGGTAGAAGGACAACGGAACATTAGAGTTTAACGTTCAGTAACGGATGATAATGATTCAGAGAAGCTTGTGATCTCTAAAAATTCTCCAAGCATTCTCCAGGCGTAATGAAAGGCATACATTAAAGAATAAGTCGAAAGCAAAAGAAATGAAAGAGTGCGACATAAATACTATACAAGTTGCTATTGCAACATGACATCTAAGCAGTACATGCTACAGTCTATTAGAAACTCAAGGGAATTTACCATTTATATTCGCAAATAGAAAACGTTCGAAACTAAAGCTTCCGAAGCAGTCACCCAGGAAAATATAAAATTTCTTGAAATGGATGTTGACTAAAACTTATATATTGCGAAGGAATTGCCTAGGAATGCACGTCTGGTGCAATAAAAAACAATTACAAGATCAGTAGCTTTAAACAGTAATAACAACATAGATACAAGAAGCGGAAAGACAGAAATATCCTAACAACGCAGCAATTACAATTAGTCTTTTTCATATTTGAAGCAGAACGCGGGAAGTAATGAAGCACTCAGGCCTCCTTCTTCTACCACCAGTATACTTGTCCTTCTAGCCACTCACCATAATTTATTGCGTTCCTTTTCTCTATAGTTATACCCACAATACGTTAATGCTAATTCTACTGTAGTTATCAGCTTTTGTGGCATAAAATAATTTACTTGGTGTATCCGGTAAAAATTAAGATACCTTCCCTGGTAATACCTGACGCCATAGAAAATAGGAGTGTTCAGCGTAGCCCTGGTCCGGGGTACTGAACCGTCTGGCGCCAATGCAGCGAAACTACATCGTGGGGAGAGAGGCGGCATCAAGAGAGGCGGCATCATTTTAATGACCACGTACCATGAAGTAAGAGGACTTATTCAGAGAGCAAGTGAGCTCAATCAGGAAGATGACAAAGCGGAGACGTGTTCATTTCCTCTGAAGGGCGAAGCTGGGCAACGTTACAGCTCCGACTAGATTCCGTCAGGTGACAAAACATGAACGGAACGAATGAAGTCATCGACAGCCAATGGCGACGTTTGACTCCTACGTCCTGTTGCCTTTCCCGGAGTGGGGGTGCTGCTGTTGTAGGGGCGCAGACCAGCAGACTGTTATATGTATCCCAAAAATCTACCCTCATTCTCAGATGATCTCAGTCTGCCGATATTCAGCTACAAGGAGGAGCCTGCATCTATTCATCTAGCAGTCTATACAAGTTCGTACGGAACTCCAAGTCCCACCATGCGGTGCACCGCATTTAACCACAGCACCACTGTTGGTGCCATCTGATGTGGCGGGTCCCCAGGTGACGCCAGAAGGAGCCTGAAGGCGTGCACCCGCAGACTACGCTTTTGCGGTATGCCTCTCCAACTTTGAGAGCCACTGTGTGATCTGGTGCACACCATGTCGAGATATTTCGACTGCCTCAAGGCAGTGCAGGATATATGCGAAAGAATAATCTACAGCCTCAGCGGTCGTGTGCCGCCTCTGTTGTCAGACACCGTGAAAACACTGCACACGCGCTGGGCGCTTGCTGCTTCCGCCCTACGAGCGCTGGATGCCAGAACGACGTCCGCCTACCGTTGTACTCCTAACAATAAGAATTTACATTGTCAATACTGCTTCTCTGACATCCCACCAGGCATCTGGCAGGCATCCACTCGCCTCACCGCTGCTCATCCTTTCTCCGGACGTAGTACATCGACGTCCTGAATGTGCATGTGAATGTCGTGTGACTAGGGCCTCCCGTCAGGTACACCGTTCGCCGGGTGCAAGTCTTTCGATTTGACGCCACTTCCGCGACTTGCGCGTCGGTGGGGATGAAATGATGATGATTATGACAACACCCAGTCCCTGAGTGGAGAAAATCTCCAACCCAGCCGGGAATCGAACCCGGGCCCTTAGGATTGACAGTTTGTCGCGCTGACCACTCAGGTACCCGTGGTGGACATCGACGTTCTGATATCGATCTATCGATCACCACCGCCCACCTTAACAGCCGTGCAACCCAGGCATTGAACAGTATATATATATATATATATATATATATATATATATATATATATATATATATTACTTGAATGGGATGCCTAGCATCAGGATGTAGCTTGAAAGTAGAACTATAATAGAACGCAGATTCATAGGCTCCGTATGACAAGGGTAACAGAGAAATTGTATTTATTATGCATACAAACAAAAAGGAAGGCGAATACTTACTTATATCTGTAGGTAATTTGAGGGAACACAGGGTTCGAAATTTAGTACGCGAAGCTGCCTCTTCTAGCAATAACAACGGCTCTTAACCGGCTAACCATCACGTCGAATTGAGACATGAGCACTTCTATGCCTGAATTCATGAATCGTAGTGGCTGGTGGGAGGTGACGTCCTAGAGCGCTAGCCTCTTGGTAACCCACGATCTTTGGGTGAAAGACCTAGAAAACGCAATGGGCAGAGAAAGTGGCATATCGTCTGTAACGAGAGAATTCTGGATAGCGCTGGTAACATTTAGTCTTGTTATCTTGTTCAAAAATAACATCACAGACACACAGACACCATAGCTACTGCTCTTTACATTTACCCTGCTGATCGTCTGTGGTGCTCCAGCCGCCATCACACTGACGATGTAGATACTTCGGTTGCCCTTTACTTGGCTTAGATGTGCGATCCTGCACTGGTTAGCCTACGATATCTGTGCTCTCTGGAGATACGTGATGCTACTAAAATTCTTGTAAGTACGACTGGAAGTCGTACGTGAGGTGTACAACCATTTTAATGATTTGTATAATGATTCTAAAAAAGCTGTCTTTTTTGTGCAGAAGTCCGTACTACATTATCATGCAATTTGAGTAAAATTCTGTAGCATAGAAGTCTTTCGACTTATAATATGTGAGTCACTATGTTCACATAAGAACAGAAATATTGATATGATATAGACAGCTAGCAGACGAATGAATATAGCGGCTTTCAATACCGCAGAAGGAAACTCTCTTACGGTAGACGACGTGTGAGTCATGGCAGGTTTGCAGAAGTAGATTCTAGATTTAGGTAAAAAGATTCCAATAAAATTTGGAAGCAGATAGTTTTATTTAAAGACAAAGTCGCCCACATTTCTATGTCATATTTTGGCCCCAAGTGCGACAAAATTCCTAACGCCTTTAAGACAATGGCGGATACATATGGGGTGCCCGGGGAGCGCTCCCGCCCCTTGCTGGGCTGCCCACAATGCCACCTGCGCCGCCCCAGCCCGTCAGCCTGCACGCTATTCGTTCGTTACTTTCGTCAGTCGACTCGACTGAATCGAGTTATCGAGTAGTTGTACTTTCCTATGTAGCAAGCGCGTCCGCGTCATCGTATTTTATACTTTTCTGTCTGGCACACAGATAGCTAACATACCTGCGAGAAAAGTGGCGGCCATTCTAGTGATCTCGACACGTTATTCTGTCTGGCATTTGTTCGAGAAAAGTCGCGAATATTCTATTGTTTTCTCGTAAAGAGAACCTTTGATACGTAGCATTATAAACACGGACTATTCGCCGAATAGGAAGCTAGTTTACATTCAGAAGCAAAAATATTAAGACTGGAGGATGAATAAGTAAAGAGAATTAGTTGTAGCAAGTGCAAGTGTGAAGATTAGTCAAGAGTGAGAGTGACCAGTTGATTGTGAAGTATTAATAATAGTAATTTCTTAGTAAAAATATTGTTACGAGACTCGTAACTATATTTTTACTAATAACGTAACGTTAGTGTCCCATACCTAACTTGTAATACTCACCCGGACATTGGCTGTCCTTTTGACGATGAAACTAACCAATTTGTCAGGAAGAATAGGCGCATATAATTCGTCAATTAGGGAAGAGAACCACAATTGTAACTTTTTTATATCATAGGATGGCATTGTTTTGTATATGTGTATAATTTGTTGAAATAAAACTTCCTTAAACTTTGCATGTGACTTGATTATTTTTTATTACGGTAAAAGTAAATGTAGCTCAAGATATCTTTAGAGCCTTCCCCCCTTGATGTTTTTCTATATCCGCCACTGTTTTAAAAAAGACTTAAACGCAGGCTGGGTTCTGTACAAAGAAAAACTTTAATTTTTTTCTGGGCCTAGTTTGAATGAAACATTAGATAGATTCAATCATTCAGGCATTTGTAGGATTGGTTGCTGGTTCTGTGACAGTATTTACACAGCCCAAATGGGTAGGGCTTTTAAAACAAGATTCACAGACCGCAGTTATACAAGTAATGGCAGCACAAGATTTAGAGAGCGCAATTATGCAAGTATTGGCAGTGCTTTGGGCTTTTCTTTGAGGTACAAGGGCCACAAGTTAAGTCCTATTGAGAGAAATCTAAACGATCTCCAATCGAAGGGATATAGACATTTTAGAAGACCATGAAAGTTATGCTCATCTTAGTATTAACGCAGATAATGTAATCAGTAAAAAGTAACAAGTAACAGACAATGGTTTTCCAGCATTTCTGATGAGTTGGCGGCTGAATTTCTCTTTTACATTTTTCACTTCCCGTAAATTAAGAAATATTTAAGTAACCGCGCTGCATCTCTGACGTACCAGACACACGCTACTAGACCAGAAGCACTGTTTATCCTCATATCTAAAACATGGCAATTTTAAATAATTTTAGACTGAGATGTTGTAACTTGTGGCAAAGTGTTTAGATGGTGCTGACGTTTCTAGTGTGGTCAGAACAGTTGTGAGTTGTGAAGAACGAAGTGGCAGACCATCTGTGAGGAAATGGAAGCTCACGTGCCAAAAGACCAACGTATGAGATTCGATAGTGGAATAAATGGAAATTAAACGAAGGTCACCGCCGCTGAGTTCGGCAACTGTCCACACCAATTCAAAAAACCCGTCGAATCGACGCTGCATCTGAAATGCTACAGCTGCGTCCAGTCAGTCCAGATGACGTCTTTAGCCAACTAACACTAGTAGTTGCGAAATGCCTAGAAAAAGTGTACTAGATTAAGGTTTTTCTAGTTCGGTGTACAGCTATCACCACGACACAAAGGAACAAAGCAAGCTTCGGAAACACGTGGCCCTAGTATTGTAATGAATCAAAGCACACATAAGAAAAGAAAGACAGAAGAAGGTCTCATCTTCAGTTTTAAAAAGACACAACATACTCAGTTCTGCACATCTAGGGCATAATAAATAGGATGGAAACTTCAAAATTCTTAGATGTAATGGAAAAAACAAATTTTGAAATTCCTAAAGAAACTTACTTCTACCGCATTTGCACTTAGATTAATAGCAGCTCCAGGCAAGAGACAAATGAGTAAGTTGACATATTTCACATATTTTCATGCAGTAATGTCATATGGAATGTTCTGGGATAACTCACCATTAAGAAAGAAAATTTTCCATGTGATTAATCTTCAACTTAGTATGTGGAACTAGAGACTGTTAGTTCAGTTAGCTAACTTTATACCAAAAATTGGCATGGAGACCCAAGTACAAAGGTCACTACTGCATGAGCGACTTCTGTTGATTTTCTCGCCGTCTTCGAATATTGCCGTCCGCAGCTTGTGGTCTAGTGGCAGCATTTCTGCCTCTGGGTCACGGGGTCCCGGGTTCGATTCCCGGACGGGTTAGGGATTTTTCTCTGCCTGGGACCTGGGTGTTTGCGTTGTCCTCATAATTTCATCACCATCATCATTCTGACAATGGCTAGACTGGACTGCGTACAAAAATTGGACTGTGTAAAAATTGGGACTTAGTACAGGCGGTGATGACCGCGCAGTGGAGCACCCCACAAACTAAACATCATCGTCATCCTCGAATATTGCTCCATCTATGACGCACAGACTCATGGGTAATAGTGATACTGCATGCGCGCTCTCTGTAGGAATGTGCACTCGCGGAGTTGAAATTCAGATGTCAAATTAATAACAATAACTTTCGTTGATTTATCACCGGTCATAAAATGTTTTCTTTCTTTTCTGTTAAGAAAATCACCAGGTCCTACACCTTGTCCAGGCGTAAAAGAATTGCCACGCTTTCTGTATCACTTGGCTGCAATCGACGAGAATATCAAATTTACGATAGAAGAGGAGAAGAGCGGTCGTCTGCCCTTTCTGGATGTCTTGGTCAGTCGGAAAGTGGATGGATTATTAGGGCACTCCGCACACTTACAGACCTCAGACCTCTATTTGCAGGCTTCTAACTGTCATCACTCAACACAAACTATTGCGTCCTTCGAACCTTGGTGCACAGGGCACGTGTTCTACGTGATGGAGACAGCCTTGCAAAGGAGCTGGAACATCTAAAATCTGTGTTCCAACATAATGGATATTCTCCACATCAGATCTGGCCAGCTTTAATGAGGTGAAACATGACAACTCACAAGAGCAAGAGGAAAAGGAGCGATTCAAGTACAGGGCGTTCCTATCACATACCGACAACATTTCGTCGAAATCAGGCAGAAACTTGGGGAAACATACAGTCAAAGTAATCTTCCGCCCACAATCAGGAATTGCGGTGTCCCAGAACCTACATGATAACTTGCCACTGTGGCAAAGCCTACGTTTGTCAGACAACATGCACATGACCATCACATTCGCCTTTCGTAGCCCATCAAGTCAGCCACAGTCGAATATTGTATCTCCACAGGACATTCCATTGATTAGTCTGCAACGGAATTAATCGTGATGGCAGCTTTCATCAGCATAAGAGACAGGAAATATTGTATTGTTTCGAAAGATAGACTGCTAATGAGTTGTATATTTTTTATATTGTAGATCTGAAGATGGTCATTACTGACAGAAACCGGTCATTGTCGAAGGACTTAATATTGTTATCAAAGACTGGAATAAAAATTGTTTGACAGATATTTTTTTAATAACACCTGGATAAGCAAACTAAGTCACCCAAACAAATAAAGAGAAAATTGCTAAATATTTGTCTTTATCAAACTCATGATAAATTACGTGCAAGCAATCAGTGCAGCGAAAACGTTGCCAGAAACTCTCCACACTTCTCAAGATGTCTTTACAAAATTATATTTCCAAAAAGCAGCATCTTCTGAATTTGCATCTCTGTGTTCTGCTAGTCATTTCCAGACCGCACAACAGCGTAACCAACGCCCGACTCCCTCAATTACTTCTCAGTAATTGTTAGAACCTCTGTGCCGTAACGTATGGACTGCTGAAGACTTGTGTTTGAAAACTTCCGTATATAAAAATGAAGTAGGACACATCGTATTCTAAGAGAGCTCACTTGACTTTCACTGAACACCCCAAAATAAGCTAGTAACCTTACAACTATTAAAACTGTACGATTCCTTCTCATACTTTCAAGTTCAAATGGTTCAAATAGCTCTAAGCACCATGGGACTTGACATCTGAGGTCATCAGTCCTCTAGACTTAGAACTACTTAAACCTAACTAACCTAAGGACATCACACACATCCATGCCCGAGGCAGGATTCGAACGTGCGATCGTAGCAGGAGCGCGGTTCCGGACTGAAGCGCCTAGAGCCACTCGGCCACAGCGGCCGGCTACTTTCAAGTACCTGCAAGGTTTACAAGGTACCTGGAAGAATATTTAAGAATATTTATTGTAGTTCATTGCGTAAACAGCAGAGCTTGACTTCCTTCATCCAGCAGTACAACAACTGTGATAGTCAATTTCACTCCTCTTTGCCGACATCAATACTTCGGAACTTTAATCATTCTTGAAAGTGGTATTGAAAGGCAACATTGAGTTCACTGCTGTCGTTACAGCAGAACTACCTGGAGGCTTTTATTAATCTCGCACTAATGAGGCTGTCAGTACGTGATCGGGCCGTTTCTAGTGCAGCGAAAGTCTGTCGTGAAGCAGACTACACTCGTAACGTCGCAATAATCCAGTGATTGGTTTCTTCACAGTGCTCCCAGGTGGAGGGATGAAGCCATCAAACTATAATGGCTAACAGGAAAACAATTTCCCCAGTAAACATTTTAGAGAAATGCAGCAGTGAAAGGTCTTGTTCCTGGAGCGTCTCGGTCCGTTACACACAACTGAAAAGTTTTTCGCCTTCTTCTATCTACACCCGTTAGCGAGTCGTAATAGACTCTTTCGCCCCTTTCGAAGTAACGCAGCAGGTGGCGCAGTCAGAAATTACCCACGTGACGGAATTGAGAACATGCGATGCCGATCGGAACTCCAATGGAGCCTGTAGCCGGTATACACGGGTTGAGAAGGCACAGAGTAACAACACGAATCACGGTTTCACCTACCAATGGAGCTCTGGAAATAGTAGAGCCTATCAGCTGAATAATTAATCCCTCCAGACACTCATCTTTCCGAAATGAAGCCAAAATTAGTGAAATAAAGCACTTGTGGCTTGCCTGGATAATTATTCTCCTGATAGCGGGGGGGGGGGGGGCAGTTGTTCCACTGGGGGGGGGGGGGGGGTGAGTGGACTGCTGTAGCCTGTTGTGGTATTGTGTACCACTGCGGGCTACGGCGGGGACGAAGCCTCTCCGTCGTTTCTAGGTCCCCAGTTCCATACAAGACGCCGGCTAGTCAACTTTTACAGTAATCACGGACTCCCGTAAACCTTGAATTCCTGAAAGGCATATTAGCCTATCTATTGAATCTGAAGCCTTTTTAAAGTCAACAAAAGGTACCAAAACATTTCTACACTTTACCTGCAAAACTTCAGCTCTGTTCTACACAAGATAGACTTTGTGTAACCGTCCCTGATACTCTCCTACTAATGGTTCTACCTGTTCTTTTAGTCTACTTAACAAGGCTTTTGAAAGAAGTGTGTATACTACAGGTAGCAGTGAGATTCTCCTGTACTTGTTCAGTTTCCCAAATGATTCACGTAATTCTGTGAGTTACTTGTGTGAGATTACTGTCATTGAATTTCCATATTTCTGCTATAATTCCGTCTTCCCTGGAGACTTGTTGTCTCTCAAAGAGTTGATTGTTTCCTTTACTTCTTTAAAATATGGTGGTTCTGAATCGAGATTTGGTGGATGTTTTTAAAAACGTAATTCCTTTATCGGGGCTCGCAACAGGGAAGTAAGTGAAAATATTTGCCTATGATTTAAGTGTTATTTCTCGCATTGGATTCCAGTGATCCGCCACGCCGGTGAAAGCACTCATTATGTGGCTGATACACTGTTAGTTTTTCTCTAGAGATTTTATTGAAGTTTCTGGTGTTGTTCCTGATAAATTCTTGTTCAATTTGTTTAAACCAGTTTTTCCCTTCGTTTAGCCTTGGAGAATATTTTCTGTATATTTAAAAATTCCTGCCATATTTCTGGAGTTTTGCTGCTGCTGAAAGTTTTTCATGCTTGCATTCACTCTTCTTTGATGACAGGCAAAATTACAAACATAAGCCGGTTGAATTTTTACACATAAAGATTTGCACATTCGAACCCATGGATCGTAGCCCGCAATGCGCCGCAGTTAACTCGTTATTGTTGTTGAGGTTCTAAGCCTTCAGCTTGTTTAAACAAGTTCTATTGTTTACAATGTCCGATCAAATGTATCCGGTCGCCAATTAATGGACATTACTGTGGAATGTGCCCTCCCTTCGCCTGCATGACAGCTTGAATTTCGCTGGATATACATTCCGTGAGGTGTCTGAATGTCTGTGGAGGGATGGCAGCCCATTGTACGACGAGAGCCGAAACGAGAGATGGTAGTGATATTGGACACTAGGTTCGCGAGGGGAAGTCGGTGCTCTAACTAATCCATTGGCTTCAAGTCGGGACTCTGTGCAGGCCAGTCCATTTCATGTACTGTCCACAAACCCAAACCATTATCTCACACGCGCTGCTTTGCGACACAGTGCACACAATCAATAATCGTCTCCAAATTGTTTCTCTGCTATACGTAGTGGAAACTGCTTAAAAATGGCCATATCCTTCCGAATTGACGTTTTCTTAAGGAGGACAATGGAGGGCCAACACCCTAAGCAAAGAAAAGATAGAAAATGTACCCCAAATGTACACACGTGATAGGATTGCCACAGGGAACAGCGTCTCTCACCGCTCCAAATCACTGCTATTCAGTCATCCACGGTCAAGTGGTATCGCTTCTTATACCACTTCAAGAGTCTCCTAGTACTACAGAAATTTTTGGCTTATGAGGAACTGCTCAACTATTGTATCCCCTCTGTTGATTTTATTTCCTACGCACAGTCATTGTGGTACCTGGGTTCCTGGTAGCACTATGGAACTGACAATGTTTCTTTCCGCTGAATAAATGATCGTATGACATCGATGACTGGGAGTTCCCACCTGGGGAAATTCGACCGACGAATTCTTTTCAATCGGCGACGCATTGAGTGACTTACGTGTCGATGATAATGAAATGAGGATCAGACAACACAGTATCCAGTTCCCGACCGAAGAAAATCTCTGAGCCTGCCGGATATCGAACCGGGCCTACTGCACCGCAGTCAGACGAGCTGACCGCTCAGCTATGGAAAGCGGATAATTTCCGCTCATTGCATGCGATATTTTACAAATATTCCCAGCAATGTTGGACGGTCCCTGTCCGTGAGAATGTGAGGTCTGCCCGGTGTTGCTCGGTCTGTGGTTGTTCCCTCTCAATTACACTTCACAGTCGCATAACCTACAATCGAGATGGGCAGCTTTAGAAGGCTAACCCTGATGGATTCGTTACTTGGTGACATCTAATAACTAGTCCACATTCGACGTCACTGAGCTCCCCTGACCGACTCATTTTGCTGTTACTGCTACTCTACTGGCAACATAATACTTCCAAACTCCTTTTATACTGGCGGATCCGCCTCTAATGACATCTAGAGCTCAGTTCCGCGTTACTTAGTGCATTCCCCATACTATTGGACACAGAGAGGATATGTACTGTTCTGTACCCAGCTAAGAATACAAATTATTAGCGTTCACTGATGTAATTATTTATTGTTGTTATACAAAAGGCAACGGAAGAAAAGCCCGTAGTATCTACGACCACAGTTAAACGTACCTTTCTTCTCGTCCTCAGAAGTACCGACGCGTCACGTGATAACTCTACATCTGCATCTACATTTATACTCCGCAAGCCACCCAACGGTGTGTGGCGGAGGGCACTTTACGTGCCACTGTCATTACCTCCCTTTCCTGTTCCAGTCGCGTATGGTTCGCGGGAAGAACGACTGCCGGAAAGCCTCCGTGAGCGCTCGAATCTCTCTAATTTTACATTCGTGATCTCCTCGGGAGGTATAAGTAGGGGGAAGGAATATAATCGACACCTCATCCAGAAACGCACGCACTCGAAACATGGACAGCAAGCTACACCTCGATGCAGTATGCCTCTCTTGCAGAGTCTGCCACTTGAGTTTGCTAAACATCTCCGTAACGCTATCACGCTTACCAAATAACCCTGTGACAAAACGCGCCACTAGCGGCCAGAAAGGGAATCCACGAGCTTGTGCCACGTGCAAAAAATTAATCGAAGAATTGTTTCGAAGATAAACTAGGAAAGGTTTTTCAGAGAAGCTGAATTATCGGCTCTGAAACACTACATAAAACGGTCTTAAAAAAGACGCCAACATCACTTGGACCCACGTGTCAGTTTCTACTTACCACTATTCGAGAAATCAATGCTTTGCTGGTGATTGGCTAACTGCAGTCAGGCCGGATTCAACTGGAAAACCTACTCCACCTCCAGCTTATTCCTAGCAACAACTCCAGTAAAGATGAAAACAGGATTGTAGACTAAAACACTCACGTAACTACCACACTTCGAATTTCCACTGAAAGAAATGTAATGTATTCCCTCCAATTAGCCCTCGCCAAGGCTGTAATTTTTATTAAATATCACTACCTTCCAGCTAACAGCTCCACGCTATACCCTGATGTGATCTCTTTCTCAGCGAGTACTTTATGACACAGTATATCATAAACTCGCTTAGACAAGCGGATAATCACTTAGCAGAATCAAGATGTGGAGTTCAGGCGTTTCCCAAACTAGGTGGATATCGGACTAGTACCCACGTCCCATTATAGTCATACGATTCGCAAACGTTTAGAAAACACTCACATGGGATAACATTGCACACGGGCAGGTGGTGTACACAAAACCGTCCTGGGGTGGGGGAAATTGGTGTGAAGGACATACGGTCCCCCTCTACCACTAATATTGCCACAAACATATTAACAGGCCGACTGTGAGAAGATGGAGAATAACGCCGGGAAAAAGAATTCACACTCTCAGACGAGACTACATTTTCGAATTTTGTAGTTTTCTACCATCTGAAATGTAACTTCGTTAATCACAGAGAGTCACTAACTCCCGACTGCAAAATGATAGACACGTTAAAACACTATCTCTGACGCAGAAGCCACATGATTTCCCTCCTACACTTGCAGACTCTGTCGATCGACTCTACAACTTCACGAGTTCCAAGCAGCTGCATGAAAGTGCATTAGCAATAGCGTTAAGGCATTTCAACTAATTATTCTCTGGAGCAAAATGCAAGCACCTTAGTTGGCCATTTCTTACTCATGCTAGTAGCACTCCTCTCGAAAGCGTTGTTCCTTGTCAAGTTCATGCCAACAGGTGCTGTAAGTATTTTGCACACGACCGGCTACCTTGTTTCGAGGTTCAAGTTGTGGAACGCTGATTTTCAAACTCGCGAACAGAAAGGACTTTGTTCTTTGTTGTGTTTTAAAAGCTTTCTTTTCATATACGCCTATTAGTTGCTACCCAACTACACGGCTGACAAACAAAAGTGAAACAACCAGAAGACATGGCCGGATATCAACCTATATACCAGCGTCGAGAACATAACTGACTGGAGTTGCAATTCTTTGTGACGCGTAGAACAGTCACTAGAGTCCATTTCAGTAATTTGTGTTTACTGCTGTTACCAGGCCTGGCAGCCTATAAAAGGGGCGAGGACAGCGTCAGCTGTTGAGAGATCACTGCGAAGGACATTGAGTCGCCACGCACTCGTGTGAGACAACGTTATCAGCAACTGACCTAGTTCGAAAATGTCCTCACCGTGGGTCCCTATTTGGCCGGGTGTCCGAATCGTATTCCGGGGCATTCGGATGTGACAGAGGTGCCGTGTTCACCATCACAAGGGTGGGTAACCTTGTTGTGTACAAAGCACTCAGTAACCCATTCACATCTTCATCTTCCATCGGAGAACAAGTACTGGGCTGGCTGCGAAATTCTTTGTCATTGGGAAGCATTTGTTGGTGTAGTCGAAATAGGAACTTCACGTTTCATCACAAAAGGCTGCGTTGGAACGGTGTCATGATGGAGAAGCTTGGACTGCTGATGAATTGTGTTCACCGGTGAACCACGGTCCTGCATCATCGTCGGCGAGTGTGGCAGCGACATGGGGAGAGGTCCCATTCTTCCCATTGTTCAGGTCACGGCTGGTAGCGATTGATGGTTCAAATGGCTCTGGGCACTATAGGACTTCTGAGGTCATCAGTCCCCTAGAACTTAGAACTACTTGAACCTAACTAACCTGAGGACATCACACACATCCATGCCCGAGGCAGGATTCGAACCTGCGACCGTAGCGGTCGCGCGGTTCCGGACTGTAGCGCCTAGCGATTGATGAAACAGTACGTAACGTACATTCTGCACCTTCTTGTGTTACCTCTGATGCGACAGTATCGTGATGCACTTTCCAGCAGGATAACGCTTGTCCCCACATGGCACGTGTCTCCATGAACTGCCTATGTGATGGCCAGCAAGATCACAAGCTCTTTGGGACCAGCTCGGATATCAACGTCATCTCAGTGCCACCATCCCAGATATCAAAGATCAGTTACAACAGTTGTGGGCTAGCTTGCCTCAGGATAAAATGGCTTTATGACACACTCTCCAGCCGAATCAGTACACGGTTCTAGGCCAGAGCGTGTGTGACGTCACACTGATAAATGGCATCATACTGCCAAGATCTTTGTAAAAGTATTGTAATCAGTGAATAACATCACATCCCCTCGATTAGTATCCTACTTCCTTTATAGCTAGTTCATTTCTTTGTCAGACAGCGTATATTCAGAGGCAACTATGACTTAATGTGTCGAAAGGACTGATGTTATATAGCCGACCACGACAGGTGGGATTTGGGAAACAACAGTGCATTTTACACGCACCATTCTTCCCTGCCGATTGCAACACGGCACAGTGTTGCACACAGTTTTATTTGCCGGTCCATAGCAGTGCATCTGTTTACATACAGCGGCCGGCGTGCCTGCCGGAACAAGTCCGAGGGCGTGGCCCGCTGACGAAGGCCGCAGAAGACGTCACTGAGTATCGCCTCCATCCATTTGCTGTTCGGTCAACGGTACGGCCCGTCACTCCATGTTAGCGTAGCTGTCCGACACCATGCGCTTGCAAAAGCATACCTGTCACAGTAACTTAAAAAACAGTATCATCATAAATGACGCTTACAAAATGAGAAGTAATTTCCCACTGACAGGATGCGCAAGTTCATAAATGACAAGTGCAGTGTAATTTTCCATTCTTATCCTTAAAACGATTCGCCTTTCTTAGTCCACGCATCTGGATTGACAGATAAATACGCAGCGATTGTTTCGTTCTCGTCTTACGCTGTTGGTTCTAGATCATGAACGAAGTAAAGATACAAAACCCTCGCACCATAATTCTTGGGTTCTTCCGAAACTGCTCAAGAGAGAAAGCTCTGGCATGAGGAGGTATTCAGTAGTTCAGAATGAATTTCCATCCTATAGCGGGGTGTATGCTGATCTGAAACTTCTTGGCAGATTAAAACTGTGTGCCGGACTGGGACTCGAATATGAGGCGTTTTCCATTGGCAGGCAGTTCGAATTCCCGACCGGCACACAATTTTTATCTGCCAAAGAACTTACTCAGTTATTATTTTTTAACTAAATTCGGAGTTTTACTGTTACTTGTGGTTGAACATACACACTTGTTACTTAATAACTGATATTGCTAGCATTTATTGCTATGACCAGCGTGTTTCGCAATAAAACGTTTTCGGTGGGCTGTGTATGACTTCATAAAGAGGTGTAAGTAACTAGTATCAAGAAGGAATTCCAGCAGTACTTCAGACTAGAATCTCGCTCTTATCTTCAGTCCTAAACCACTGCTAAATTGTAATCCGAAACTAGGTTTTTCAAATGAAAACGAGACATATAGTAAAAAGTAAGTACGTTATTTCAAAATGATCACCACAACTATTAACACACTTATCCCTGTGTAAGAAAATGCTACCCACATGTTGTCAAGGTTCTTTCAAGTACGCTGCAAAAGTTTCGCTGGAATACCTTTACACATCCTCCGTACAGTCCCGATCTTTCCCCACGCGATTTTTTAAATGTTTTTGGAGTCCTCCACGCCTGGATACAATCATGGTTTCGTAGGCAACCGTAAACATTTTTCCATCAAGTCACTGACCGTTGCTCCTCACAGTGGGTTAAATTCATTAACGTTTAAGGCTATTACTTTTGAAAAAATGAACAGTTTACTTACTTTTTCCCCATCGGTCTCGTTTTCACTTGACTGCCTCTCATAGTTATCTTAATTTGCAAGTGTTGAACTTGGTATCACATTATAGTATTTCCGTGCAGAACACGGTCTTTCATATGACAACTGTCGATGGGGTCAGTTTTTGCTGACCGAAAATGATTGATGGTGGATATGAACACCCCGGGTGTCGTTTTAATGACATAGTATCAGGCAGTTCTGAAATCGCCAGCTATCGACCGTGTTGACTGAGACCCGTCTCATTCGATAGCCTATGTCGGAAGTTACTACTGGATAGGTCTCCTTTCTAGGTAATGACCGCAAAATCTCCGTAAAGCCACTTTCGTGACTCCTCCACAGAGATGCCTAACAGTCGCCATCTCAAAATTGAGAGCGTCCATCATCGCCTGAATTATGCACCCTCCCGCCAAGTTAATGGGCTCTCATAATATACAGTACCGAGATAGGTGGCGCAGTGGTTAGCACACTGGACTCGCATTCGGGAGAACGAGAATCAAACCCGCGTCCCGGCATCCTGATTTCCGTGATTTCCCTCAATCGCTTTAGGCAAAAGCTGTGATGGTCCCTGTGATAGGGCACGGCGGACTTCCTTCCCCGTCCTTCCCTAATCCGATGGGACCTATGACCTCACTGTTTGTACCCCTTTCTCAAATAAACCAACCAATCAACATTACTCATATGGTTCTGCACAACAACTGGAACAGCGATTTAACATCAGTTTGGGGTGCAGGAGACGTTGGGAGCAGAAAGTGTCGGGGGCTGTGAAGGTGTAGACACATAACGAATTTGAAACATACACACACAAACACACAACAAAATTCAATAAATTAGAGAGCACTGTTAAAACTGACACAAGAAAACTGAGTCCACAATACGCATTAATTTAACGTCTAGGGTAATGTGCCAGACAGTAAAATTCCCGCCCATCAAAATAATTTAAGCTTTACAATAACAGGAAGGGAACAAAATAAGAGACAACCAAGGAAAGACAAGAAATATAAAACAGCAAGGTTCTAACCCAGTGTTAACCCAACGGGAGCTGATTCATCAGGCCCCAAAATTAATACAAATAAAGCTAATGAACTAGAGAAATACTAGATTACCAAGGACCACTGAAGCAGGCTACGCAATGCTGGACACAGGTAAAAATAAATAAGACCAAAATGCATTCAAAAGCAATATAATTCTTCTTCATCGTCATCATCTTCTTCTTCCTCTCGCATCGCGGTCTAGGCCGTATGCCTGTCTCCTAAGCATCCAGCCATCGTTTTCTTGGTCTGGTACGCAAAGGTCTGAAATTTAAGGTTTGTTTTGGTAGTCCCAAGTTCTGTTCTTGTGTCTTAGTTTCTAATCTATCAAATCTTGTGAAGACATTGGCTCTAAGATATTTCGTGTCCGCTGCTTGGATTCTGCATTCTTGCTGTTTAGTAGTTGCCCAAGTTTCACTTACATATACCAGTGTGGGGACAGCCATTACTAAATTTGATTTTTGTGTCTTTTCTCAATTTATTTTTCGATTTACTGTTCTTTGTTCCACATATTATTTGATGTTTCCGTAATTTCACTGTCGTGTTCATTTTGATAGTTATTGTATTTCCCACATAGATGAAATGACGAACCTGTTCAGTGGTTTTGTTTCCTATTATATCTTTGTCCTCAGTGGTTTTGTCCCTTTTAAAACCATCACTTCTGCTTTTGGAAAGGATATTTTCATAATATATTGTTTACAAATTTTGTTAAGTCTATAGATGGATTTATGTAGTGAAATCTCACTATCCTGTGCAGTACCAAGGTTATCTGCAAACAGCAATACATTAAAAAAAATGTGTTATGTGATAATCTTAAGCCTGGATCAATCTGTTGTTTCCGTGTTTCAGTCACGTCGTAACTGTATATATTAAAAAGTATTGGTTATAAGCTTCACCCTTGTCGAACCCGTTGGTTTGTAAGTATGTGTCCTGATGTAGAACGGTTAGCTTCATTCATAGTATTATACCTCTACATAGGCTTTCTGTCATCTTCATTATTTGCTGGGGATATCATTCCTTGAGTAATATGCTCCATAGGATTTTCCTATCTACGTGGTCGAAGGCTTTGTCTAAGTTTATAAATGCGATGAACAGTATAAATAAAAAAAGGCAATACTGTTATGCACACTCGACAATAAAATAAGGAATGCCCTTAGGATTTAATTTGTACGGAATCTTCTGATGCTAAAACTTATTTCAGACAATATCACTAAGCCTTGCAGTGGCCCCTCCACTTCAGCAGTACAGTGACTGGCAGAGTTTAAGCTGAAGCACAGCCACACAGAGGCATCTGGACAAACATGATTTCCACTGAGCACAACCGGAGCAGCACACTTCTTGTGCACCACCGTCCTATAGCACAGACCCTGGCTAATATCTGCATGAGTCTCGCTAGAATGACCTTCCATGGAACCGAGACGCGAGCCATCGCCCTCTCTTCAAGAGCAGGAATCGACGTCTCGTGTTGATAACAAGTCGCTGCAGCTCAGGCCAAGATTTCACGAGGTTGCCTCCACCGCTGCCCACGCAAACTCACCTCTCCGTCTTTCCCAGATGACTCGCATCTCAGTTTTTCGCTTGTCGTTGTGCTTCCGGACTGGCACTCTTCGCTACTCTCTCCACCTCCTTTTCTTCCAGTCCCTATGAAAACAGCGGGCACCTGTCCTCCATACACATGGGGCCACTATCACCGATGACTAGAAGCCAGTCACCACCCAACCTCTCAGGCATGTGGCCAAGTCCCGAAGCAGCCACTCCAGGATGTAAACAACCCAGGCAATGCGCCATCATGAACTGTCGCATGATGTCGTGTCCCACCACTGCTGACCCTGGATCCCGGAGCTGGCTCCAGGTTGCTGAAGCTTCCTTTTCTCATACCAGTCTGACTTCCACGGTCACTCTTGGCCTCTTTTCTCCTAGGCTATTTTACAGTTCCGTGTGTGCTCTGTCACAGTGGGAAAGCAACCTCGTAGCTGGTGCCATCTGCCAAGCAAGGATTTCAACTGTGTTATGAACAGCTAATACACAGCACAACTTTATAGATTAAGCTAGAACTCTAAGCAAACTTCTATCACTAGTTACTGTGTGCGTTTGTGTGACGACATTACCAGCACAGTGTGTCTGTCATTTCATGATACGTATGAAAAACTATTATTTTTTCTATTAGTATGTAACATGGAAAATTATTTTGTATTAAACTACTACTTAAACATACAATGAATTAGATTCATGAGATTTTGTCTTTGACATAGCAAAAGGTAAAATAAGTCTCAATGTTTATAGAAATGAAAGTTACTGAAAAACTGATAGTAATGACTACTGTCTATTTAGAAAGAAATATACTACAATGATGTTCTTTATTTACACACCCTTTTTTTGTCCATGTTAAACGCAAAAAAGTACTACACTGTAACCCGGATATTTACAAACTATGAATATTTAATATCAAGGACAAAGACATAATAAGATAAATGCTTTTTTAGTGCTAACTGTTACACAAGATATCTTTGTCAGCTTTAACGAACATACAAAAAACGGCGGATTAATCGTGTGTAAGAAACATTCATGTCTTGTGAAGTTAAAGTCTCAGAATAAAACAGTGTTAACTCTCTTCGTTTATGAGATGAAAGCCAGCGAGCAGTAGTATGTGTGATGGTAGAGATATAAATCAACAGCTTTCTGTCTTTGGTGTAGAAAGCATGCACCGCTAGGCCAGAGCTATAATTTACTTCCCCTTAAAGCATCGTCTTTAAAATATTATTTAATTGAGATGTTACAGGTGGTCCTGACATGCCTGTTATGACGACTGAAGTCACCGAAAAATTCACCTTTTGCACAGTGGTTTAGAATGAGTAAATATATTTTCTGTCATTTCCGCAATTAAAGCCTTTGTTTACTGCAAATTGTGATAACAAATATCATAAATATCATATGGCTGAGGAAGCAGCAGATAAAACTGTGATATCCTTGAAATCATTAACAGAGTAAAGTACGACAGTAAGTAAATAAAGTTTTAGTGTAACTGAGAAAACACATTGTTCTAATTGCGTTTAGAAGTTGTAGGCAAAATAATATCTATAAAGTAGGCGGAAAAATATCCTTCTTTATGATGTTTCGCAATACTACGCTGTAGTGGACAACTCTTACTGTTTAAATTTTATAATTACTGTGTCTGTTGTACAAGCAGGAAAACAGTTACTACAGACTGAGTTGGCGAGATTATCATAAGTACTGTGAACAATTTTTTCTGTCTCTGTTAGCGAAATTAGATCGCATTACACATTTACAAATATAGACCGACCGTAGAATCGCCCAATTGAGGAGTAATTTCTTTTCCGTGCTGCTTCCGTGATGCTTAATGTAAGAAGAATATGACTGCTGGAGTGAGGGCGCGGAACTATATAGTTCGCACTACCCGTCGATGGCGGCTTTCTCAAGCTCATAGCACTGCATGGTAGCTTGGCTGTAACTGGTGCAAGGATTACTCCACGGAAGAACGAAAAAGATAGACATAAACCAGTTTCAAACATTTTTATGTCTGCTTTAAAAAGAAAGAAAGCCGTATCGTTTTCCACACCATGTAACTGGTCACGAAGCTCACTGGCCAATTTATACCTGTTTAAAGTCAGAAGACTGTTCCTGGAGACAATCTGTAGCAATTTTGTACGTGTGGAGCGTCACTTTTTCCAGCTGGAATTACCCATGTCCGTCGGAATGCACAACGGACTTGAATAGACGCAGGTTATCAGACAGGATGCTTACGTAAGTTTCACCTGTCAGAGTCTCATCTAGACATGTCAGGGGTCTCATATCACTCCAACTGCACACATCCCACACCATTATAGAGCGTCCACCAGCTTCAATAGTCCCCTGTTGACACGCAGGATCCATGGATTCATGAGGTTGTCTCCGTACCCGTACGCTTTCATCCGCTCGATACAATCTGAAACGAGTCTTGTCCGACGAGGCAACATGTTTCCAGTCATCAACAGTTCAGTGTCGGCGTTGACGGGCCCAGTGGAGGCGTCAAGCTTTGTGTCTTACAGTTATCAATGGTATACGAGTGGACCTTCGGCTCCGAAAGCCCATATCGATGATGGCTGGTGGAATTGTTGGCACACTGACACTTTTTGATGGGCCAGCATTGAAATCTGAAGCCATTTGCGGAATTTTTGCACTTCCGTCACTTCGAACGATTCTCTTCAGTCATCGTTGGTGCCGTTCTTGCAGGGTCTTTCTCTGGCCGCAGCGATGTCGGAGATTTGATGTTTTACCGGATTCCTGATATTCACGGTAAAGGCGTGAAATGATCGTAAAGGAAAATCCCCACTTCATCGCTACGTCGGAGATGCTCTGTGCCATCGCTCGTGCTACGACTATAACACCACATTCAGACTCACTTTAATCATGCTAAACTGCCATTGTTGCAGCAGTAACCGATCTAACAATTGCGCCAGGCACTTGTTGGTTTATATAGGCGTTGCCGACGGCAGCGTCTTATTCTGCCTATTTACATATGACTGTATTTGAATACGCCTGCCAACACCAATTTCTTTGACATTCAGTGTGCCTTATTTCTGTACCATCTTTTTGAGTTTTTCTTCAACACGATTTCCTTGCATTAACTTTGTCTTATTGTGCCTGCTAATTTAATATAAATTACTATATAGAAGTTTGTAACTAACCTTTCCTGGTTTGTCCGCTTTATATATGTTTACTGTTTCACCTTAACGTCTTTAATTTCATTAACACTGCAGTATCAAACATGACTTTTATTCTGTGCTGGTACCTTACTCGCGATTTGTGATAGCTTTTTCAAAGTTGATCACGAAAAGTGAATGCTTTTTGACGTAGATAGTCAGCTGCGTCATAACGAGCGGTGAATCACCTATATAAACTATCGGGTGTTGAGCGATATTTTGATGGCAAACTGCCGTGCAGTGGCCGGGTCGGGTAGATAGGTGGGCGCTGGGCAGTGTGCCGAGTGTCGTTCCAGCGAGCCATGAATGGCAGTGAGGGAGTGCTCGCCCGGCCGAAAGACTTCCTGTCTTGGAAAGCCCCAAAATGGGAGGGGGTGGGGGGAGAGGTGCCCCAGAGTGCTTGAAGAAGGGTATAAATACTGCTAGGAACTGACTGTTTAAACCAAGAGTGTTCACTGGAAATGCTTAATCTATTTCGAGACTTGCTACCAAAAGTCGAAAGACAACGTTCAACTTTCGGTAGTGGGACGACGTCAGTAAAATAAGTATCGTACTTACGAAGACAACGTTGACAAAGTTATCAACGTTTTTATATACTTTTTTTACAAAATCAATAACAAAAGTTACAGACATGCTCTAAATGGTTCAAATGGCTCTGAGCACCATGTGATTTAACATCTGAGGTCATGAGTCCCCTAGAACTTAGAACTACTTAAACCTAACTAACCCAAGGACATCACACACATCCATGCCCGAGGTAGGATTTGAACCTGCGACCGTGCGGTCGCGCGGCTACAGACTGAAGTGCCTAGAACTGCTCGCCCGAACCGCCGACAATTTCTTTTCTAATTTGTTTGATGGGCCAGAGTTTGTTGTACAGGGTGGTCCATTAATCGTGATCGGGAAAAATATATCATGAAATAAGCGTCAACGAACAAACTACAAACAACGAAACTTGTCTAGCTTGAAGGGGGAAACCAGATGGCGCTATGGTTGGACCGCTAGATGGCGCTGCCATAGGTCAAACGGATATCAAGTGGGTTTTTTAAAAATAGGAACCCCCAATATGAATGTTTTAGTTGGACCACTTTATTCGCTTTGTGATAGATGGCGCTGTAATCGTCACAAACGTGTAACATTCCGCTCGTGCGGACGGTATTTGCTTCGTATTACACACAGATGGGAAGGTTTTTGAAGCCAGCCATAGTATATATTGTTGTTTCACTAGTAGACAAATCGTTATAAATAATTTATTGTTTTACATATAATGGGAAAACCAGAGGTTTGTCCACATGTACACTAAAGATTATGGCCAGAATGAGTTATTTGTCCTATGGTCCTGTTATCGTTAGATTATTTAACAAGAAGTTTTTGGTGAAATAATGTTTGTAAGATGGTCATTCGAGTAGGGTCGTGCTGCAGGGCCATAGCGAATAACGTCATCAACTTGAATTGGCTCTTTCAGTTTCGTGTTATTTTTCTAATATATGAATAAAACTAATTATTTAGCCATGTATAAAACTGAATAATCTAAGACCACTTTTCAAGTTAACCAGAAATGTATTCCATAAATATTTGTAATGTATATATGTTGAAATATACGTAATTTTATGAGCTACACTGAATGCAGCAGAAAGGGTGGCAGAGCAAAGTTTGTTCTTTGTCATCTTCATCTCTTGGGTAAGGCTGGTTTTTGGACGAGAAACCCTTGGAGGACATACAAATATATCAACATGCTCTAGTTCAGGACATAGAAATATTTTACGGCTCTAATTATTAGTGGTACAGACTTTTAGCCCTCCATCAGTGAGTGAACATTTCTGCCGAGGTTAAATTGCTAACATGTAGAGACTGGAACTCGCTATCTGTAGTTTAGTATTTTGCTGCAGTTTAAGTGATATGATGCACGGCTCGGAGCCTTGCTTTATAATTTTCATTGCTTACGAGCGCTCTGCTTGCTTTGTAAAGTCAATCATTTTGGTTTTATATATTTATTGTGCTCAGTGACTAAGTACGTGAGGTTACCACTCAGAATAGATATTTCTGACTTGAATAAACGCATTATTAACAATACTCCGTCGTGTGTTGCCCATTGCACTAACGTTCGGGAGCTCATCGTAGGTACTTTCTTATTCACACTTATTTATTAATTTGTTTAGATAATTCACTAAAGTGTCAATGCTACATTAGGCTGCCTCATAACTAACACGTGGCTGTATGGCCTTAAAGCAACTGTACATGACGAGATCCCTATTGTTCAGATGATTCACATTCAATTTTAAGTCTGCACTCTTCCTCTAGTGCTTAGGTAGATATGAATTAAGACTGACGGCGATTAATTTCTTATATTTAATTTGCTGCCAAGTGCTAGTTACATTCATCAGTTAAAGTCTGATTATAGCCTTGTAAGTCGAAGACAGGTTAACTAAATGAATTAATACTGTAGAACATACACAATAGTGTGACTGTCATTTACACATAGTAGCCCCATGTCTTATAAGCAACATGCAATTTACTCGTTTACTGTAAATACAGAGTAGAAAATTATTATTAAGAAAAAACAACGTAATAAACACTCAATAGGTCAACAGTTCACAGGATGTGCTGAAAATTTTCACCATTCACTTCGATACACAATTCAGCACATCGGTTTCTGGAAACTTTTGCCAGTTAATTTGGTGTGATTTCCGCAATGGCATTGCGAGTGTTTGTTTTCACCTCCAAGGGAATGCGGGTTATTACTATAGACTTTGCCCTTTAAATTACCCCACAAATAAAAATCAAGGTATACAGATCGGGCGATATGGAAGGCCATAATCCTGCGGAAACTGCAAGTTCTTCTCCGAAAGCTTCGTGGCCATATGGGATTGAAAAGCGTGAAGTACGGGCCGTAGCGCCATCTTGCTGGAAAAACGCATACTCTCGGTCTTCCTCCGTTACCTGCGGTATGAATGGTTACGGCAGTTCTATTACATACACTTGAGAGTTCACGGTGTTGTTAAAGAAAATGGTGCTTACAATCTGGTGGCCTGAAACTGCACACAAAATGTCTGCTTTAAAATCATGCAGAGGCACCTCAAAGCGTACCTTGGGATTTTCTGTTGACCAATAGCGCGTGTTTAGAGATTTCATGTATAATCTAAGGTGAAACCATGCTTCGTCTGAGTTGCAGCAAGGATTTGAATCCAGATAATCATCAGCAACATGCGTGAGCAACCATTCACAATAGTGCTGTCGTTGTGCATAACGCGTATGTATTATTGCTTCCATTATTCTTACTTTGTATGCTCTAGCATGTAACAGCTTCATCATTCTCTGGCGTGACGGTCGTTTCATGTTTCGTTGAAAAGATACACGTGTAGCTGATTTCCGTAGACTTTTACCATAGTCTTCTTAACACATTCAATATTTTCCAGCGAACAAACTTTCTTTATACCGTTACGTTTGGCGTTAGAGGCTGAACTCATTCTAAATTTAGTGATAGTTTCTGCGCAACAGTTTCTGCAGGAGCAGCTGTCTCTGGATATTTTATCGTACACCTTCCATTTAACGTTTTAAGTGTCTTAAATCCAAAAAAGTTTCAACAATAAACACTCGTTCTTCGATTGAAAGAGGCTGGTTGCAGAACTGTATTCACAACAAGTTCCAAACTGACTAATCACTACGCAGCACTGATCAATAAAACGCCGCTCGAAATCACGTGACCTCGCTTGAGCGATGCCCTAGCATTATGAAATAATAACAACACGCAGATAGGTTCACATACCGGATGACAATCGTTGAAATACGAAAAAAAGTAAATTAGTTAAAAACTACAGGATCCACATATATTATTCAACACGTAAACGTCATTACAGATATTTGGATTTAGGTTATTACATGTTCGATATGCCTGCTATCACTGGCGATGATGTGGCGCAGACGAATAGCGTAATTCTGCGTGACACACTGAAGTGTCGGAACATCGATGCTGTCGATGAGCTATTGAATGGCTGGTTTCGCTCAGCAATGGTTTTGAGGATATTGCTGTACGCCTTGTCTTTAATATAGCCCCACAAAAACGAGTCACATGTGTTCAGATCCGGAGGATACGGCGTCCAGTCGAGGCCCAGGCCAGCGGCCTCTGGGTACCCCAGAGCCAAACTGTGGTCCCAAAGTGCTCTTCCATTACATCACTCTCCTGCTTCGATACGGTCCAGCTCAGCTTATATCAACCACGTCTTGTCGAAATCAAGATCGCTTTGGATAACGAGGTTGAAATCATCTTCCAAAAGTTTTACGCACTGTTCGGTAACCACTGCACCATCAAGGAATATCGCACCGATTATTCCGTGACTGGACACTGTATACCACACAGTCACTTCTCGATCGCGAAATGCGGATTCTCAGTCTCCTAAATGGGCTGCATCCATGCGTGGAGCATGGATACAGATGATCAGACAAAGATGTGAACCGGTCTGTTAAACGCAGCTGAGTTGCGGTGATGCACGGAAGGACCTTTCGATCGCAGGCAACAAAGGTGACGCTGCCGAAAGCCGCAGCCATAGCCGACATTAACAAGGCGCGTACGCTTGCGAATACTAATTCCCATCATTCGCAGCAGCCAGCCGTGCAGTTTGAACGTCCTAAGGCAAACCATTCAACTGCATAATGTGCTCTAAATTGGGGTATACCCTTCTTGGGTCTGCACCCGAAGCTCTCATTTGCGGCACTTCCTGTATTGGCATCGTGCTGGCTACAGTGCTGTCTTGAATTAGTTTGTGTGACTGTTCCATGAGCGAAGGTAGATTGCTGTTGATTGAGCCTGCCCGCGAATGGTTGTCTAAAATTTCGCTGCTCTGAATTACCAATGACAGGCCCACTGCCACTGGTCGCTCCACATGTCTCTCGGCTTCCTCTGCCTGGTTGTGGGAGGAGGAGACTCTTGGAGGAGCTTGAGCCACTGGCTTGTTCTGAATGCACGTGTCTACTATTGTTGCTCTTCGAACTCTCATTTCTGACAGTGACTCCAGAAAATCTTTGAACTTGCTTGCCGTCTCAGCATCTCTTCTCCTTTTACTCGGGGACTTCCTCTTCTTAACTACCCTGATCTCAGCCATAATCAATAATAATTAATCGTAGTTTGTATGTGGGGCAGTTTCTTCCAGTGGGACCGCAGGTCTTTTTGCCTCTGCGCGTACATAGAATGCAGGCATTTGACTTTCGCAATACTTTCATAGTGATCCTCAGCACTGATCTTACAGCGTACCGGCATCCTGCAGCCGTGCTTATGAACGTGACCAGTTTGGCAACGAGGTACCACTGGGTGATCTTTTACATTTATGGCATGAAAGCCAATATATACCTTCCTCACAGTCGTTAATTTTTTCCACAAAGCACCCGAAGCCTCGGCAACATTTCGATCCCTAGGTCCTGTTCTAAACCTCAACTCAAAATTTTTCTTGAACGTGTGTAAGTCAAAATCGTCTAAGTTCTGGCGATACAAAGTCTCATAAACTCTCCTCCTTTAAGGACGTTGGAACATCATACAAGATAACTAATGGGTTACGCTTCTTGGAGTGGAGTGGGGGGGGGGGGGGGGGAGAGAGTTGACATTTAACGGACTTACACAACTTTGTTTACTTAATAATTTGTCCTTGTCATCTTCAGTGGCTACATCAACCATTACCACATTCTTAGTTGACTTCACTGTTAATTTTAATCTTTTCTCTTGCCGGGTTGACTGTGGTCGTAAATATTTCCTGAACCTTTTTAATGTCTTGGCCGGGCTTGGGTCACAGAAAGCCCTTCCGTGTCCAGCCGTTTGGCACCTTAGCTATCGTTTCTCCAGTTGTTTGGGCCTTTGGTGCCGCTTGTGAGCCACGCCAGCCCATGTTTTCGCGCGTTACTTGCGTAAGCTATCTTTTTTTTTCTCTAGTTCTTCAATGCGGCCTTCACGCTTCGCATTAGCAATTAGTCACGCTGCCAGTTCATTTTTAATGGCCGGGACTGCAGCCTGATAATTTTCCAGTACTTTAAATTCTGATCAAGGATCTGTGTGATCCTTGTGTTCCTACTCATTATTTCATCCTCCATCTCCTGCTCCAGGCAGTCTTGTGGCGAGGTATCGGCTAGCATAGAAACCCTCATGGGCGCACCGGAGTCGCTTGTCTCTTCTGTAGCCATCATATCATGAACAATCGACAAGCGAAAAAACTGGGAGCCACGTCTCTTGCCCCGGACCGACTCCTCTGGCATGGGAGGGGGGGGGGGGGGGGGGACGACAAACTGCAGTTCGCCCACGAACCTTGCCCCTAGACCCACGACCCTCAGAGCCGTTGGGTTCAACACGCCGTCTCCAGTGCACTGGTCCCCTTCAGTAATTGGCCACTGCCGATTCCACTCGTCCCGTATCGGCAAGTACGCCCCGCAGTCCCGAGAAGCGGATGCTCCTCGCCCTCGCCCACTACTAGCCCGAGCTTCCACCTTGCGGCTAGGGACCCACTCAGGTGGTGGGTCGGTCACCCAGTCGTTCAGGGGTCTGGTACCATCTAACCTAACCAGTGCTGTGTTTCCACCTCCTGGGCTTGGTGGGACATGCCTCGGAAGACCAGGGGCGTAGTGATGCACACTTGCTGAGTTGGAACGAGATCCCAAAACGGCAAACCAGGCCACCGGTAGCAGAGACACAGATGGTGGCGTGCCCCTGCATCTGGGGAGCAGCGGCGCCAGGCAGGCCAGCAACACGCCGCACCTGTCTTACATCCGCCGCTCAACTCAGGAGAGACAGGTGGTGTGTCCCTCACAACGTAGCTTCCCCTGCGTCACCCGCCCTTTTGCTTTCTCCTTGGGTTGGGGAGCATTTAACGTCCTGCCATGACGGGAGTTTAACGTCCTTCCTTTACATACGACAACCCTCACCGTTCAACACAGCCCGGAAATGTAGAGAGATGTTGACCCGGTTCTTATACTGTGGAGTTTGACATCAATGAGATGTTGCGGCACTCAAACCTTAGTTATGTTCCCCGGAGGGCCTTCATTAATAGGCTGATTAATTCTACAGATAATGTGCTATAATGAATTATTGTGTTTCTAGTTACTTAAGGCAGATATCAGTCGATTGTGGTTACCCATTAGTTCTGGGATTTTTCGTGCCTATTCGTGATCGTTGCTGCTCCAGTTTGGGGGTCCATGCCGAGCATGTATTGGAAACAGCCGAGTGAGCGGGCGTCCGCTTCTGGTCGTATTTTGTTGATGCCCACGAGGTTGCTTGTTCACATGAAGTTTTATATTTTATATCCTACATTGTAGGGAGCCTGCCACGTAAGTAATGTGGTTCTGTGCCATGGTATTTGATTTGTTGTTGCCTGTGCTCTGAATTACTTTGGTAATACCAATCACTGCAGTAACGAAAGGCTACATTTTCTCTTTAAATTTTAGTAAATTGTTCTTCAGGTTGATCATAGTTTTCGAGTAAATAATTTTAACTCATTTCACTAAATGTTTAATAGGCCAAAAGTGCCGTGGTTTATGAATGTTTAAATTTTGAAGTAACTTGCATTCATCTAAATGATAAATTTAAAGATGTGTGGTAATTTTAAAAACGTGTTGATGGTTTTATTTGTTATATGAAACGTCCCCTTTGAAAAATTAATTAATTACTGTGCTGATAAACCTCTTACATTATTTGATTTTCAAACAGCTGAGCAGAACTGAACGCATTCAGACATTTCGCTCTTTACCTTTTCTGATCAACACTAAACTGACACACAATCTGACTTTCAAAAATCCCTACAAAAGAGTGGCCCTGACTAACATTAACCTATACCTTTCACAAATCACTTACCTCACCAAAAATCTTCGTTACTCGAACTACTGCAATACAGCGAGCGCCACTACTGGCAGCTAAATAAAAGATTCAAACTACTGAAGGCACTAACTACTGATAGGCATAGTTAGCAAATGAAAGATTTTAATAGGGAACAAACAATGTATTTACCTTAATAGTCATAATATATATAGCAGTTCATGACATCCATTCTTACAAATGTACTGTTTCTGATGGACACACCTCCAGATTATTCATTCTCAAAAATCCGCCATCTCCCTTCCCCACATCCACCACTGCTGGCGGCTCATCTCCAACTATGCAACGCTACCGCTGTTCACATCTAACTTCCCAACACTACAATGGCAGACAACAATGCAAACTAGCCACAGACTGCACACAGCACAGCCAGTGATTTTCATATAGAGCACTACGTGGCGTTACCAATAAGAAAACCTAAACAGCCTACTTACAGTTGTTTGTCTTGTTTAAATGTGCCAAATAAATGTCCAGTGCAACTGTCGATGGTGATTGCGTGATGTGTCACTTGGTCCAGTCCTACCACCCCACAGCTTATTGTGCTGAGCTTGTGTCGTTGTGTAACAGGTTGAATTCAGTGCTGTGCTGACACATGAATAGTAATAGCCACTAATGAATGTATGAAGTTACAATTGTTGTTGTATTAATTATTAGGCCCACTAATTAGTTTAGATAGTGGGCTATGTTATATAATTGTTATTAGTGTATTTTGTTGAATAAAGATTTTTTTACAAAACCGTTAGGAAGTTATGACGATTTTATTTCATATAGTTTAATAATTGTCACCATGTATCACGTTCAGTATAACACGGTGCCTTTTTCTCTTGGTCACCCCGTAGCTTCACTAACTTAGTACCCAGCATTGGCTAAGTATGTATTTATTCCAACCATCTATTAGTACACCATCTCCTTCCCCTTCTCTCTGTCCATCTCCTCCTTCATATCCTCCTGTCCAACTCCCTCACCCACTACTCTGTCCACCACTTTCATCCCCTCTCTCTCCTCTTGTCCCTCTCTCCATCCATCTCCTCCTCCCCAAATCTCCCTCTGATCATCTGTTTCTTACATATCTTTCCACCTTCCCCTCTCTTTGCCAGTGCCTCCCTACTCGTGTTACTATCCATCCCCTCTTTTGATTGTCTTTGCTTTTCGTCCTCTCCCCTCTCTCAGCCCATTTCCATCTTTCCTATCTCTGTCTAGTCCCCTCCTCCTCCTCCTCCTACTCCTCCTCCTCCTAAATGTACCTGTCTCCTTCTTCCAAATCGCTATCTGTCCATCTCCTGCCCACCTTCTCTCCCTCCATTACCACGCCCATCTCAACAGAAGTCTGGTGGCTCTTACCCCTATAGTAATTCTTTCCTGATCGTAGCTACTATGTGTACGAAACTTGACTGAAATTTTCCGGGTGTTAAGAATGAGCTTCCTACCTGTGGCTTTGCCTGCACACGCTCATGTCGAGTATATTTCACATATATTTAACACTTTCCACAGGTATTTACGTAAATATTTCTTATGTATGTCCAGCGATTGTCTGTGAATTGTGTTGCGAACTAAGTCAGTAGAAAAGAGGTAGTAAATTGAAACACCATGCATGATGCGGTCGTTTTTCAAGTACCTCAATATTTGACATATCTTTTGAAGTATGTATCGTTATCATACAATGAAGGCGTTCACGACCGGATGTTTCAGCTGCTGAGAATTCTTCCGGGTTGTATGGCCGTGGTCCATGGAAATCTTCTATCCATGACGTTTCGTCTAAGGCTGCGTTGGACAACTTCGGAGGTATTCCTGGTTATGCTGAGTCTTGCCGACTGACGAGTTGGACGTCGAAGAGCAGCCTAAATACTGTATCGTAAAATGATATACGAGCATTTTTATGGGTAATTCAGAGGCAGATGTGGATACTGTCTGCGAAAAGTGTTGCGAATACAATCAGTAGCAATGAAATAAGAAATGTAAACGTCTTCCGTGATACAGTAGTTTTTCACGCATTTCAGCGTTGATGGAATCACATCTCCTGAACTAAGTGTCGTACACAGATATAATTTTTGTGGTACATCCACTGGCATACGTGAGTACTGTCTGCCAACTGTGTCACGAGTACAGTTTGTGGAAGAGAGATAATAAATTAAGACTTCATGCTTCGTGTGGCACGTTTACTGGAAAGTGTAGTAAACGATAATCTTTTTTCCTTTCATCATTTTGTGGGGGTCCTCACAGAGAGAAAGTTTCCTAATGGTTTAAAATTAGGTGTAAGTTTGTTGCAAGTCTCTAAATGCTCTCACTCTCAAATGCTGTATGACTAAAATATGGATTTTCGCACGTCTATATCTACTAGCACCTCTTTGATAGCCTGGTGGATCTTAATCCCACGATGGTTCTTCCCAGAGAGTAAGTGATATGCGTACCAAGTTTGTTTGAAATCGATTCAGTGATTTAGGAGGAGAAGTGGGACATACAGACACTCGTACATCCATTTTTATAATATGTATAGCTAACGCATAAGATTGCTCGTGCCTTAATTTCACTCAGTACTGTCCATTGAAGGTTTAACTAAAGCAGACCAGCCCACCAGTCCTTTCCTTGAGACGTGGAGCGTGGATACAGATGTGAGCCGGTCTGTTAAAAGTGGCTGGGTTGCTGTGATGCACGGAAGTACTTTTCGATCGCTGGCAACAAAGGCGGCGCTGCCGAAAGCCCCAGGCGGCGGCTGTGTGTGTGTGTGTGTGTCCTGCGGCGTCGAGTTGGTTGGCCGGCCTTTCTCCCAGTGACAGCCTCGCGACTCACGCTGCGCCCCTGTCGTCCTTGGCGTGCATTGGGCGCTCTGCACACTTCCTGCATACGACACGACACCGAGAGTTCGCGGCGGCCGTTCCTGCCGAGTAACCGGTCTCCCTATTCCTCTTGGTCGTTAGCGACACCACGAGCCGTTTCCAGCTGTCAGCGGGCGTTACAAACAGTAAAAAAGCCTGACAGGTAGCTACTGTACCTCTCTCAAACGGCTGCGTGTGAAACGTTTGATCTGGTAGCGACAACACAAACCTTGTGGAAAGGAACATTCGCCAGTTGTAGCGGACACTACTAGTTGCTACATAATACTCTCACTGAAATGACGGTGACAAGTTTCACGTCCTGTGATAAAGGTATCCTCCAGATTAGCGTCTGACACACATTTCTTTAATTAAATGTCGTCAGCACCTTCAATCTACTTATTAATAAATTACTATCGTGATAAAATAAGGGAAACCATAATTCCCACGGAAATATTCAGTTGTTCATTTCTCCCACGTGCCATCCGTACCTGGAACGGTAGGGAAGTATTCAGAGACTTTACAGTAGGGTGGGATTAAACCTTGCTGCCACCGTTATTGATCTCGTATGCCGAACAGTCAATGAAGCATTTTAAATAACGTTATAGATAAAGACTGAAAGATCAAGGGTGAATAATACTAATGATCAAGTCCTTTATACATCATAGCACTCCTGATTTAAAAATAGGAACCTCAATAAATAATTTATATAACGGATAAAGTACTTTTTTGTACTACGCACAAAGAATAAACAAAATGAAGACGAAGTTGAAGTTCAGTAGAACCATCGATACGACTATATCCATACGATAACTCTGAATGACACCTAGTAGAGCAAGTGAAAGGACTCTCCTTTCTAGAACATAAGTTCACGAAGCACGGCCAACACAGGAAAGGTGTCAGTGGTATACTGGCAAGGAATTAAAGGAGAAATTCCTAAAAGTGTTCGCTGGTAACAGAAAAATTGCGTAGAACTGAAACATGCACCACGCTAAATCATTAAATATGATTATTTAAACACCCCCATGAACCATGGACCTTGCCGTTGGTGAGGAGGCTTGCGTTCCTCAGTGATACAGGTAGCCATACCGTAGGTGCATCCACAACGCAGGGATATCTGTAGAGAGGCTAGACAAATGCGTGGTTCCTTAAGAGGGACAACAGCCTTTCAGTAGTTGCAGGGGCAACAGTCTGGATGATTGACTGTTCTGGTCTTGTAACATCAACCAAAACAACCTGGTACTGCGAACGGCTGAAAGAAAAGTGAAATTACAGCCGTAATTTTGCCCGAGGAAACACTGCTCTATTGTATGTTTAAATGATGATGGCATCCTCTTGTGTAAATTATTCCGTAGGTGAAATAGTCCCCATTCGCATCTCCGGGAAGGGACTACTCAGGAGGACGTCGTTCTCAGGAGAAACAAAACTGACGTTCTACGAATCGGAGCCTGGAATGTCAGATCCCTAAACCAGGAAGGTAGGTTAGAAACTTAAAAAACGAAGTGGATAGGTTAAAGTTTAGTGGGAATTAATGAAGTTCGGTGGCAAGAGGAACAGGACTTCTGGTCGGGTGAATACGTGGTTATAAATACAAAAACAAATAGGGATAATCAGGGAGTACTTTTAATAATGGGTAAAAAAATAGGATCGCTGATAAGCTACTATGAACAGCATAGTGAACGCATTACTGCAGACAAGATAGAGACGAAGCCCACACCCACCGCAGTAGTACAACTTTATATGACAACTAGGTCCGCAGATGAGGAGGAGACTGATGAAATGTATTATGAGGTAAAAGAAGGTCAGAGAGCCGTAAATTTAATAGTCATGTGGGATTGAAATTCGATAGTAGGAAAAGGAAGAGAAGGATAAGTAGTAGGTAAATTTTGCACAGAGCATAATTTAACCATCGCTAACACTTAGTTTAAGAATCATAGACGGTTGTATACGTGGAACCGACCTGGAGACACCAGAAGCTTTCCGATTGATTATATAATTATTGGACAGAGATTCTGGAACCAGGTTTTAAATTGTAATACATTTCCAGGGGCAGAAGTGGACTCTGACCCCATTTTACGAACTGCAGAATAAAACAAAAGAAACTGCAAAAAGACAGGAATTTATGGAGATGGGACCTGGATAAACTGAAAGAACCAGAGGTTGTAGAGGGTTTCAGAGGGAGGATTAGAGAACGATTGACAACAACATGGGAAAGGAGGAATAGGTAGCTTCGACAAATGAAATAGTGAAAGGAAAAGAGGATCAAGTAAGTAAAAAGACGAGGGCTAGTAGAAATCCTTGGGCAACACAAGAGATATTGTATTTAATCGATGAAAGGAGAAAATATAAAAATTCAGTAGACGAAACAGGCGAAAGGGAATATAAAAGTTTAAAAAATGAGATCTATACAAAGTGCAATATAGCTAAGCAGGAATGGCTAGAATGCAAATCTAAGGATGTACAAGCATACATTACTAGGGATAAGATAGATACTGTCTACAGGAAAATTAAAGAGAGCTTTGGAGAATAGAAAACCACTTGTATGAATATCAAGAGCTCAGAGGGAAAATCAATTCTAAGCAAAGAAGGGAAAGCAGAAAGGTGGAAGGAGTGTATAGAGTACCTGTACAAGGTAGATGTACGTGAGGGCAATATTATAGAAATGGAAGAGGACATAGAGCAAGATGAGAGGGGAGATATTGTACTGTGTGAAGAATTTGACAAACCACTGAAAGACTTAAATAGAAGAGAGGCCAAGGGGGTAGACAACATTCAATTAGTACTGATAGCCTTCGGAGAATCAGCCATGACAAAACTCTTCCATCTGATAAACAAGATGTATGAGACAGGTAAGAATATAATAGTTCCAATCTCCCCCCCCCCCCCAAAAAAAAAAGTAGATGCTAACAGGTGCGAAAATTAACAAACTATCAGTTTAATAACTCACGGTTGCAAAATAATAACACGAATCCTTTACAGAAGAAAGGAATAACTCGTAGAATTTGACCTCGGGAAAGATCAGTTTGGATTCCGCAGAAATGTAGGAACACGCGAGGCAATACTGACCCCACGACTTCTCATAGAAGATAGGTTAATTTATATACTTAGAGAAAGCTTTTGACAGTGTTGGCTGGAATACTCACTTTCAAATTCTAAAGGTGGCAGGGATAAAACACAGGGAGCAAAAGGCTATTTAAAACTTGTACAGAAACCAGAGCGGAACTATAAGAGTCGAGTGGCGCGAAATGAAAGCAGTGGTTGACAAGGGATTGAGACAGGGTTGTAGCCTATCTCCGATGTTATTAAGTCTGTATACTGAGCAAGCAATAAAGGAAAAAAAGAAAAATTTGGAGTAGAAATTAAAGTCCAGGGAGAAGTAATAAAAACTCTGAGGTTTGCCGACGACATGGTAATTCTGTCAGAGACAGCGAAGGACTTGGAAGAGCAGTTGAATGGAATGGACAGTGACTTCAAAGGAGTGTATAAGGTGAACATCAACAAAAGCAAAGCGAAAATAATTGAATGTAGTCGAATGCTGAGGAAATTATATCAGTAAACGAGATACTTAAAGCAGTAAATGTATTTTGCTATTTAAGAAGTAAAGTAACTGATGATGTTCGTAGTAGAGAGTATATAAAATGAAGAATGGCAGTAGCAAGAAAAACGTTTCTTAAGAAGAGAAATTTGTTAACTTCGAGTATAGATTTAAGCGTCAGGAAGTCCTCTGTGATAATATTTGTATGGAGTGTAGCAATGTATGGAAGTGAAACATGAACGATAAACAGATTAGGTAAGAAGAAATAGAGGCTTTTGAAATGTGCTCCTACAGAAGAATACTGAGGATTAAATGGGTAGAGGAGGTACTGAACAGAACTGGGGAGAAGAGAAACTTGTGGTACAACGTGACTGAAAGAAGTGACTGGTTGGTAGGACACGTTATGAGGCATCAACGGATCACCAATTTAATATTGGGGGCAAGCGGGGGGGGGGGGGGGGGGGGATCGTAGAGGGAGACCAAGAGACGAATACAGTAAGCAGATTCAGAGGAATGTAGGTAGCAGTAGTTACTCGGAGATGAAGAGGCTTGCACAGGATTAAGTAGCATGGAGAGCTGCATCGGACCAGTCTTTGGACTGGAGACCACAACAACAACAAAAATTATTTTTAATATGGTACTATCAACAATAGGTTAAAGTTAGATATAGTGGGAATTAGTGAAGTTCGGTGGCAGGAGGAACAAGACTTTTGGTCTGGTGACCACAGGGTTATAAACCAAAAGTCAAATAGGGGTAATGCAGGAGTAGGTTTAATAATGAATAGGAAAATAGGAATGCGGGTAAGCTACTACAAACAGCTTAGTGAACGCATTATTGTGGCCAAGATAGATACGAAGCCCACACCTACTACAGTAGTACAAGTTTATATGCCAACTAGCTCTACAGATGACGAAGAAATTGAAGAAATGTATGATGAAATAAAAGAAATTATTCAGGTAGTGAAGGGAGACGAAAATTTAATAGTCATGGGTGACTGGAATTCGAGTGTAGGAAAAGGGAGAGAAGGAAACGTAGTAGGAGAATATGGATTGGGGCTAGGAAATGAAAGAGGAAGCCGCCTGGTAGAATTTTGCACAGAGCACAACTTAATCATAGCCAACACTTGGTTTAAGAATCATGATAGAAGGTTGTATACATGGAAGAACCCTGGAGATACTAAAAGGTATCAAATAGATTATATAATGGTAAGACAGAGATTTAGGAACCAGGTTTTAAATTGTAAGACATTTCCAGGGGCAGATGTGGACTCTGACCACAATCTATTGGTTATGACCTGTAGGTTAAAACTGAAGAAACTGCAAAAGGGTGGGAATTTATGGAGATGGGACCTGGATAAACTGAAAGAACCAAAGGTTGTACAGAGTTTCAGCGAGAGCATTAGGGAACAATTGACAGGAATGGGGGAAAGAAGTACAGTAGAAGAAGAATGGGTAGCTCTGAGGGATGAAGTAGTGAAGGCAGCAGAGGATCAAGTAGGTACAAAGACGAGGGCTAGTAGAAATCCTTGGGTAACAGAAGAAATATTGAATTTAATTGATGAAAGGAGAAAATATAAAAATGCAGTAAATGAAGCAGGCAAAAAGGAATACAAACGTCTCAAAAATGAGATCGACAGGAAGTGCAAAATGGCTAAGCAGGGATGGCTAGAGGACAAATGTAAGGATGTAGAGGCTTGTCTCACTAGGGGTAAGATAGATACTGCCTACAGGAAAATTAAAGAGACCTTTGGAGAGAAGAGAACCACTTGTATGAATATCTAGAGCTCAGATGGCAACCCAGTTCTAAGCAAAGAAGGGAAGGCAGAAAGGTGGAAGGAGTATATAGAGGGTCTATACAAGGGCGATGTACTTGAGGACAATATTATGGAAATGGAAGAGTATGTAGATGAAGATGAAATGGGAGATACGATACTGCGTGAAGAGTTTGACAGAGCACTGAAAGACCGGAGTCGAAACAAGGCCCCCGGAGTAGACAACATTCCATTGGAACTACTGACGGCCTTGGGAGAGCCAGTCCTGACAAAACTCTACCATCTGGTGAGATGTATGAAACAGGCGAAATACCCTCAGACGTCAAGAAGAATATAATAATTCCAATCCCAAAGAAAGCAGGTGTTGGCAGATGTGAGAATTACCGAACAATCAGTTTAACAAGCCACAGCTGCAAAATACTAACACGAATTCTTTACAGACGAATGGAAAAACTAGTAGAAGCCGACCTCGGGGAAGATCAGTTTGGATTCCGTAGAAATACTGGAACACGTGAGGCAATACTGACCTTACGACTTATCTTAGAAGAAAGATTAAGGAAAGGCAAACCTACGTTTCTAGCATTTGTAGACTTAGAGAAAGCATTTGACAATGTTGACTGGAATACTCTCTTTCAAATTGCAAAGGTGGCAGGGGTAAAATACAGGGAGCGAAAGGCTATTTACAATTTGTACAGAAACCAGATGGGAGTTATAAGAGTCGAGGGACATGAAAGGGAAGCAGTGGTTGGGAAGGGAGCAAGACAGGGTTGTAGCCTCTCCCCGATGTTATTCAATCTGTATATTGAGCAAGCAGTAAAGGAAACAAAAGAAAAATTCGGAGTAGGTATTAAAATTCATGGAGAAGAAATAAAAACTTTGAGGTTCGCCGATGACATTGTAATTCTGTCAGAGACAGCAAAGGACTTGGAAGAGCAGTTGAACGGAATGGACAGTGTCTTGAAGGGAGGATATAAGATGAACATCAACAAAAGCAAAACGAGGATAATGGAATGTAGTCGAATTAAGTCGGGTGATGTTGAGGATATTAGATTAGGAAATGAGACACTTAAAGTAGTAAAGGAGTTTTGCTATTTGGGGAGCAAAATAACTGATGATGGTCGAAGTAGAGAGGATATAAAATGTAGACTGGCAATGGCAAGGAAAGCGTTTCTGAAGAAGAGAAATTTGTTAACATCGAGTATAGATTTAAGTGTCAGGAAGTCATTTCTGAAAGTATTTGTATGGAGTGTAGCCATGTATGGAAGAGAAACATGGACGGTAAATAGTTTGGACAAGAAGAGAATAGAAGATTTCGAAATGTGGTGCTACAGAAGAATGCTGAAGATTAGATGGGTTAATCACATAACTAATGAGGAGGTACTGAATAGGATTGGGGAGAAGAGGAGTTTGTGGCACAACTTGACCAGAAGAAGGGATCGGTTGGTAGGACATGTTATGAGGCATCAAGGCATCACCAATTTAGTATTGTAGGGCAGCGTGGAGGGTAAAAATCGTAGGGGGAGATCAAGAGATGAATACACTAAGCAGATTCAGAAGGATGTAGGTTGCAGTAGGTACTGGGAGATGAAGAAGCTTGCACAGGATAGAGTAGCAAGGAGAGCTGCATCAAACCAGTCTCAGGACTGAAGACCACAACAACAACAACAACAACTATCAAAAATGATGTGGACTGGTGAAGTACTGAACGGAACAGGCAAGAAAAGAAATCTACTTAGAATCTGTAACTGACGAAGTGACAGGATAGTAGGATATCTCCGACGGCATCCGAAAATGGAGGGAAATGGTTGGGAAGACAAAGACTAGAATATAAAAGAGATCATGGAATATGTTTGCGTTTGCACAAGTATTATGTAGAGATGAACACAATATACAAGTCAGGGAAGGACAGTGGACGGTTACACATCATTCGAAGAATGATGACCTAAAAGGAAAAAAAAATATCTGCTGTCCAGAGTGGTTGAAACGCGTAAGTCAAGTGGTGGACTGACACGTCTCATACATCCTTGTTTCTGATTTATATTATCGAAACCATGTCATGTTTCTATCGGTCGTTGAATCTCTGGTGTTGATAATTTGAGCGTTATCGGCGACTGCAAAGACAAAGCCCCCACAACCCTCTTAATTTCCCTCTGTCTGTATAGTTTACTGCATGTCCTGTACTTGTTGTACTGTATCAGCATGATGGAATCTCCGTTGGGTCCTGATGGAAGGACAGGACAGGTGCCGCTGCCTGCCAGCCTCCAGACGTCCGTTGAAACAGACCGATGGAAGCAAGGTAAGTAATGCTGACACTGGACGAAGAGTAGTCAGCTTGGGAAACCTGCATTGTTCGGACTGGTGCAAGCGATAAAGATCGCACCGGACGCAGCTTTGTGCTGTGGGGTCCAGTCGATGCAGATCACTTTTGCAGCCAAAAGCCTAGCTAGCTCTGTTGGCATCTTACGGTAACGACTGTTATGTAAATCCACGTTAAGAGGCACTGTTATAACAAATAGTTACCATTACGCTGGAATAGGAATACACTGCAAGTTAAAACACCTCACTTAGCAATCGATGAACTTATTACATCATTTTACAATCGGCATAATAGCGACTCATCAGATAACATTGTGCAACCGTTAATGAGCTACTGTCCAGTTTTTGTGTTGGTTGGCTCTTTGAAGATGTGAAGAATTATAAGAATTATGTGCCACTGTGAACAATGGCCTTTCATGAAATACTGGACTCCAGATGACTGTAATATACTTGTTTTGTTCCGAAACGGGTTGTGATAGGTCTGAGTTCACTCACAGCAACTATTTCCGTCGGGTTTGAAACCGTTTTGATTCACAAGGTGTTAAGATTATTTTAGGACCACTATTCTTACGCTGTGTTACGTGACTGTGACAGGTACGTCATTCGTAGCAGACACGTTTGACTATCAGTGTTGATACACCAACAAACTGGGCCGCTTCATCCACGACGTGGTCATGGGCACGTTCAAACATGATAGCTCCTTTCTGCCATTCTGTCACGCCCCCACAACGGCCCATATTACTTCGCTGACTCCATAAACAGACTACCAGATAATCGTCTTTTCAGTGACATGTCTCATTTCAGTGGTGATGGATCAGAACACTACCTGTAAGAAGTTCTGCACCGTTTCGTAAGCGAGTGAATATTTTTCCGGGTAGATACAATTGGAATATTTATTTTGGGTGTAGTATGAATACAGACATACATACGGGAAAGCATTAAATAAGTTGTTGCGCAGCAGAACAATTTTATTGCGAAGGCTTAAAATTTAGTTAAAGTTCTGGCAGCTGAGCTTGGAACCGAGTAAAAGCGCAGTGCTGATGTGCAAGACGGTATGTCAACTACGTGTACTGGCAATGCAACTGCGCCTCCCTCGCCTCGCTGTCGTCGCTAGCACAGCACGCGGTGTCGTCATGACTTGCTGCTAAGGCTCAGGACTCCTTTGCGGGTACGTGCGCTCGCTCCTGGCTGCCGACTGCAGCTCTGAAGACACTTATACCTTTGTACAATCTGTACCATAAGTAAATGTTATTACAGACACTGGTGTAGCACTGACGCCTCCGAATGTGCAGTGGATCACTCATTCTCACTCTACACTCCAACTGTTGATCAAAACGCGACCCCATCTGGAAGGTCGCAAAAAAGCGAAGTAACGGCGATGAAATAATTTTAAAATTACACATTGGCAGCTGTAAACTCTTCTGAAACTACACTTTATGAAAAAAAAACCATGAAGCTAACCGGTGAGGAGGCAACGAAATGAAAGTTCAGGGCTTGGGAGGGTATTTGATGACAAAATCCAGTCAAAGTCACAAATAATTAGGAAAATGAGTCCACATATCGGTATGACGTTGCAGACCTTCTGACCTGGACGTATGCACTGTTTCAGTTGGAAAGGGTATCACAAAGTAATAGTATCGTACGCTGAGGCGTGCTGGTCCACAACTATTAACTGGTGCTTGATACCCTGGATAGTGGCACTGGAAAGGAGTTGACGTCTCAGATGGTCCCATACATGAGCAGCCGTATTTGATGATCTCAAAAGAAACCAACATAGAGCCATTCTAGGCATCAAATTAATTGGTTATGTAGAGGACAGATAAAGGGGTCTTGTTGGCGAGGTTAGTACCTTAACATCACGGAGGCAGTTCAAAGTAACACTTGCTGTGTGTGTGTGTGTGTGTGTGTGTGTGTGTGTCAGCTTTATCTGTTCAAGAATGGAACTACGATGTTGTCGTATGAGAGGTAGCACACGAGTACGTGGAGTGTTTATGTATCACTGCGTCGTCAGAGACCTCTCATTGACCACCAGCTGTGACCTGAAGTCGTACTCAACCACTTCAACACCATAACGTGACGAGTAACATCACTGTTCATCTCCAAAACTAGATTGCCTCTTCCCAGGTCGCCGACATACTCGGGGCGATGGTCGGGTAATGCAGAACAGTAATTCTGCACTGTAAATTATAGGCCATTCATCAGCAGTGATACGCTACTCCAAATGCATGGGACGGTAAGATCCGTCTCTAGCTGCTGCTGGTCTCCAGCCTACTGTGCGGGGTGACGGAATGTTGCACTGCTGCATTACTTGGTCTCAGATGACAGGCACGGATGAGAAGGGGTTACAATGTTGTTGGAGCACAACAGGGTGATCCTCCCGACTGCAGCGATGACGACTAGCATGCCTGCTCTTACGTTCCCATGTAGTCCAACACCGGGCCACTGTCATATCCAAATGAGCAACAGATTTGGATTTTCCGTGATCAGACCTGTCGACTGACTGGAGACCCACAACGAGGCTCCTTTTAAACACTTCCAACAGCGGATAACGCTGCCTTGTGTGATTACAAGTCATCTGTATATCCCTCACAGAGACTCCTAAGCCACTGACAGTGTTCACATCCTTTATATATCCTCCATGCCTGTTAGGAACACTAAACATTAAGCAAAGAAACGTACTGTGGTCGCCGTTGTTCAGAGAATTGGAATTCTGATGACTGCGAAGTTACATTGACATCACACTGTGTCTCCTGAGTGCTTCACTTTTTTGTCAGGCAGTGTATTAGCTTCGCTAAAATTTCATTTTAAGCCTTACCACTGGAAATAAGAAGTAATCGCAAAAACTGAGCAGGCAGGAAACATGTTCACAACTGGCCGTATTGGGCCTTTGTCGCCCGTGGCAACCGCGATGACCGAATTGGGCCGAAGCGAGGAAACGCGAAGCGAGTCGGCAGGCGATAGGAGGTGGGCGGCTGCTGCGGGCGAAACGGGCGCACCCGGTCGGCGATCGGCGGCCAGCCTTTCTCCCGCCGCCTAATGCCCAGCGTCGACACTGAATCATTATCGGCGGCTCTTAATCGCCACCCGACGCGACAAGGAGAATGGCGCCGCGACCGGCTCCTGTTAAGATCGCACGGCCGCCAGTCCGCCTTCGAAATATCCGACGTTCTAGATCGAAACAGCTTTATCTGCAGCTTCCACGACGGCTGTCCTTCATACGCCGGACCGGCGCTCTATTTGTAGCTTATAATACCTGCACATGTACTTCCTCCACATTTGTAATGAATGGCTCCTTCACATCCCACGATAAGCATAGAGTGAAACTGATACGTAGTATTAATATGGACTACTCGGAGAAACTATTAATTAATAACCAAAATGAAAACTAAATTTCGTCCGAACAGATCTCGGAAGGCCCAACGGTATCGACAGACCGCCGTATCATTCTCAGCCGATAGGCATCACCGGATGGGGATTGGATGTGGTCAGTGCGGTGCTCTCGTGTCTGGAGCCGCAGCTTCTTAATCAAGTAACTCCTCAACTGGCCTCAAAACCGCTGAGTTTGCCCCGCTTGCCAACAGCGCTCCCCATACCCGGACAAAGCCTAGCAGCAATTAACCTCGGTGATCGGACGGGAGCTGATGTTACCCCTGTGGCAAGACCGTTGGCCGAGTAATTAATAACAGAAATTTCGAAACTTTCTCCAACAACGGGCAAGTGTTAGGTGTATGTGTATGTCGACGACTCCAAATACGATGATTCCGTCGGCTTAACATACTGAAACAGGTGTCAATTTATAAGACGTATGCTTTGCCGGCGATGGGCGAGGCATGGCAGAGTCTCTGACCAGAGAGTAGTATGTCGTTAGTTGTTGCTTGTCGCGAGTCTGCGCTAGTCTGCGCGAGTCTGCAGTAGTAGTCAGTCGGATACGGTAGTAGGGAGTCGGCATGCGTCGGCTGTGTGCTCTGGTTGCGACTCTGGTCAGGACTCTGGAGGATGAGTATTGTTGTAGAAGGTAAAGAAGCAGCCTTGCGCATATTTAAGATGTATGTTAATTGTAATTTAATTTGTTCAGAAAAAATGCCCCAATAATAATTTTTTATGAAGTAACTCTTTAAAAGAAAAGTATTCATTTCAATTTAAAGAATTTTTCCACTCTTTTGAAGAAAAAGCATTCATTTCAATTTAAAGAATATTTCCTATGCATTCCTTCCAAGAAACAAAAATATATATATATATATATATATATATATATATATATATATATATATATATATATATATATATATATATATATATACGCCAGCATTGCACGAAGCTGTGTCGATAAATAAGAGCAGATATAGTTGTAGTTTTTATTGAGGTAAGAATTTTGCTTTTGTTATTCAGAATACAGGGCCGAAGGTCAGTGCTGCTGTCCTTATAAAATTTACCAGATATTATTATTTCTGTTGAGAGGTTCCATTTGGTTCATGGTTCATTATTTAATTAATATTATTGTGTGGTTTTTGGTCAATTTTCATTCCTTAATTTTTGTGGGGAGGTTACGCATGGTTCCATTTTCTTATTTTTCATCTAATTAAATTTTCTGCGGAGAGGTTACAAATTTCACACGGCTGAACTCCTAGCCGCTGATAGGGCAGTAAGATACAGTACTCACCAGCACAGCGAACCATGTAATAATAACGCTCTCTGTGGTGCAGAAACTGGCATCGTTTGTAGAATTCAAAGGGGACTACTTTTAACCACATCAAGTTCAAATGGTTCAAATGGCTCTGAGCACTATGGGACTCAACTGCTGAGGTCATTAGTCCCCTAGAACTTAGAACTAGTTAAACCTAACTAACCTAAGGACATCACAATCATCCATGCCCGAAGCAGGATTCGAACCTGCGACCGTAGCGGTCTTGCGGTTCCAGACTGCAGCGCCTTTAACCGCACGGCCACTTCGGCCGGCTCCACATCAAGTACCTGCTGCTGTTTCCTTTAATGAAACTTTGCAGAGGTATCATTCGTATGAACCAAGTGTCATGCTGTAATTAATGGGAATGAGATGGCTGGACCAACTTGTAAAGAACCACACAAGGAATGGAATGCAAGAGCGATGCATTCCAGCGGATGATTTAATTGCTGTCGTCAGAGACTTGGCCAAAAGAGAATGGAACTAAGCTTGGGAGACCAAAGATATGCACGAAGGCACCTGGGACAAAGAAATATACCCACGTTTACCGAAGGCCCAATCCCATGCAGGAAAGAAGAGTATGAAATGTAGCTGACCTAGCCTACGGACCAAGACAGAGTTTGTAAGGACCATAGGCAGACAGGCAACCACAGATGCTATCGTCAATGTCCCTACAGAAGCCACCTCGTACTGCCACCATACTACGACTGTGGCGAGTTCCAGGACGTCGGTCACACGTAATTCGGCCTGCCCTAGATGCAGACGAGGATGACTGTTTACGGAGATTGTCTGCATGAATCAAGGATTACTTTCGTATGAGTTGGATATAGATGTTTAAAACTGTTTCTACAATTTATTTTGAAAGTTGGGATTAAACTCTAGCCGTGCAATTTGAGTTTGGAGTGGTGTGTGTGTGTGTGTGTGTGTGTGTGTGTGTGTTTATGGGAGTGGGTGCTTATTTCGCATTATTAGAAGTTTGTCATTTACTCTAAGGAGTCACTATATTTAATTATGAGTTATTAACCACGTCAATGATACTTATGTTTTCAATTTCTCAAAATTTTAAACAGAAAGAGTAATACCTGCAAATGAAAGGCAGCGCCGTAAGTTTCGGCAAGCTGTATAGGTGACCCCCAGGCCAATAGAGATAAAAAGAAATTAAAATGACGGATAAATAGTAGGGAACTTCATTGGACACATCCTTGTACGCCGAGTAATTTTACCAGAGAATTGGTTTGGCACTGTATTGTGGATTATATGTTTTCTGTTAAGAGATAGGACGTAAGTTATGACAATACCTCGTACATTCATAAATAAAAAGTAAACCAAAACGTCGGATTGGCCGTTTTAGCAGTCATTGCATACCGGAAGCAGAGAGAATGCACAAACAAATAGCCATAATAGGTGATGTCGTTTTCCTTAAACCGTTCACAAACTTTTAACTAGCTGCAACCAATGAGCAGGGCTGTTTCACGTGTAAGCTTCTGCAAAACAGAATCCCCACACCACGGGAGAAATGTCCCGTGGACCTGAGTTTGACATCAAGAAAACTCCTCTCGAGTCAGTATGTACTTAAATATATTTTCACTTTCTAAAACAGACACTGACGAAGTTATGGCAACACCGAAAAATAATTAAGGTAGAGTAATGAAAATTCCTAAGACATTTGCCTAGGTAGTAAAATCAATGTGATTAACATTGCAAGATCCCAGGTTAACGTAAGTGCGAGATAATCCATTGTAAACATGAAATGTTGGTACATTAATAACCTGTATAACTGCCAGAATGTAGAATGCAAATATGCAGACTTGCATACATCATGTAGTAGTACAAGTAGTGGATGTCAGTTTGTGCGATGAAGCTCGACACCTTTTGCAACTGATCGATCAATATAGTGACAGTTAATGCTGTCTGTGGATGACGCTGGAGTTGGCGGGTGACGTCCGATTTGTGCTCGATTGGAGACAGATGTGGCCAACGAACCAGCCAAGGCAACATGTCGACACTCTCTAGAGCATGTTGGGTTACAACAGCGACGTGTGGAAAAGCCTTATCCTGTTGGAAAACACGTCCTGGAATGCCCTTCACGAGTTTCAGTACATCGGGTCGAATCTCTAGATTGACGTATAGATTTGTAGTTAGGGTGCGTGTGATAACCAAGACAGTGAGTTTCACGTGAGCTCCCGAGGCCCACCGCACGGCGTCCATGGAGACGAGGCGCACGCCAGAGTTTAAGTGTTAGTGGTGACTTAGTACTTATGCACCGCATTTTTAAAATGTGACTACGCCTATTCACGGTGTTTTAGTTTTATTTCTAGATCATGCCCTCTTAGACAAATTATAGATTCAGGTATATCATCTGAAGAAGGCTCAATTATTTGGGCTGAAACCTAGGTAAAGGTTGGTTTCAGTACCGCAATCGAGGCTGATAATTTTTTTTATATATTAAAAGGATATTCCCTTATTTTCACAAAGAAGACAGTTCGTATAATAAGTAAATGCACTTATCAATGTTATAAACAATTAAATATAACAATTATTATGTATGTGCTGTGATTAAATGTTAAATATTATGAATAATTGTAATCAAATTTTGTGTGGATGTGTACAAATTTTGAATGCAGAAACAAACAGTGATGGTTGCAGGGCTGTAATTTTATATATATATACATTTTCAGACTGACTAATATTACGCGGTTTTAGGCCCATGGAGTAGCGAGCATACAAAACGTCCCAGGAAATAACCTCCCTCGTCAAATATTCGGAAATATTGTACGTTATCTTCCTTGAGGCAGGCAGTCTAGTCCAATGAATACAGAACAGGATGAAGCCCATTGCATTCATTGCACTACGTTGCATGCTTCAAGGAGGGTAATGCTCAATGTCTCCGAATATTTGACGAGGGTATGTACTCGCTGCGACAGTTTGTACCCTCGGTACTAAAACCATCTAATATCAGCGAATATGAAAGTACGAACCTTCAACATCGCAGCGCTTCAGCAATCGTTGGTTAATATATTAAAAAACTAAAAACCCGCCTCCATTGCGAAAAAAGCACCTAGTGTACTAGGCGCTTTTTTCGCAATCGAGGCGGGTTTTAGTTTTTTAATAGAATATGAAAGTGACTCAATCAGGCGAAATACATCACTGATAAATAAGTAATTATTAAAGCACTGCAACCAAGACTGTTTCTTCATTGTATATTACTGGGCTCTGTACCATCACTGCTATTACCTGTAGTTTTTGACAATTTTGGAGCCCAGTACCCTAGAGAAATGTTAAAATCTTGAATGCTTGGTGTCCGCAGCTGTCAGATATTTATTAAAGAGCATCTTACAAACACCATGAGCTACACTTGAAATGTTTGTCGGTCAAACAAGTATTCGGTTATACAACCATTCGTCAGCGGTATATTATGTATGTCTATACCAAAGAGATGAGTGTCATTATAAATTGTTTATGATGTTAAGCTTGATGTGTGTCTAGAAAACAACACACCTCCAACCAAATTACAACCAAGCACACGGAGCTGAACATCACAAAGAATTTATAACTGACACGCATGTCACTGATGTAGATATATGAAATATGCCACTGACGATGGTTTATACATCCGAATACCGGTTTCAATAATTATCATTTCACCTCATGGCGTTGAGAAGATTTCCTTCATTAAAGAAAAATTTAATGTACAAAATGCAAAAGTGGAGTAATGTAAAAATCGAGCTATGGCGGAAAATTGACAAAACTATGAAAAGCTTGTAATATTATTTATTGTATAGAGAGCATAATTTCAAATTTTAGAAATTATATAAAATTACTGTAATGTATTGAAGTCTACTGCCACTGATTTTCTAATAATGAAATATACTGTAAGTATTCTCAGGAAGTACTGTAAGTAGGTGCGGCAACGGCCGCAGATATATATATTTTCAGACAGACTTTTAGAGCATATTGCTTGCTATTGTTTCGCATATTTCTAGAATATAAATTAGTTCAAAAAGTGTCAAGTTTTATATGTTAATACTACTCGGACCTAGCGATTTTGCATTAAATATATTTACACTGAATAGTGATTTTATAATTTAACAGATCTATCTCCGTCTGTAATATATGGTGTTGCGATTTGGCAATAGTAACAGCGTACCAGATCAAAACCTGGTCATGCTGAAAAGTGGTGTTTAGAGTGATAATAAAATGTCCTGGAAGGAAGGGTTCGTAAAATGACGTATCATATACAAGCTAGACAAGGAGTGAAAGAATACCATTGACAGCCACGGGATTAGACGAACGAAACAATGTCACAGAGCTGAACACATCACAGACATCAGGCTACAAGGAATGGGAGGTCCGAGTTGAATATTTCAATGATTACTTCTGAAATGGCAGAACCCAAGTGGAGCAACCCTGATGACGGCAACAGTAGAAGAAAGAGAAGGGAAGATTCGTCTGATTTCACGGCGACCGCAGTTCCCACGCGCTTGCCTCGTGCGGAGGAAGCTTTCCAAAGCCATGTGTTACTGAGTGCGTGCTCCGGCGAGGGGACGTTTAGCCATCATAACCGGCACGCCCTAGGGCGCACGCCGCTCGCCGTACCCATTGGCTTCCCCAAAGGGCTGATGGACGGCGGCTAAACACCAGCCCGGCTCGGCTAATGCCGAGCTGTGAGAGCACGCCTCGATTTACGCCCAGCTCGCTCTCACGGGACTCTTCTCACCAGCTGAATTACTGGCAAATCCTGCGGCCAGTGATCGGGCGTCCCAGCAGACGACCTGGGGAAAACCGTTACATCATTGGCAAGCTCGCAGACCGCAAGGAATACCAACTGGACGGCTAATGCACACTGAGATAACAAAGCTCAAGGGATAGTACATATGCAGGTGGCTGTATTATCACATACATTTGGTTTAAATGGGCAGTATTTGAAATCGAGTGAAAAAGTTCGGACGCGATTGTGTTGGCACGACAGGAATTAACAGACTTTGAAAGCGGAATGGTAGACGCATGGCACATTACATTCCAGAAAACGTTAGGGAATTCAGTATTCCGAGATCCATAGTGTCAAGAGTGTGCTGGGAATACCAAATTTCTGGTATTATCTCTCACCACGGACGATGTAGTGGCCGACGGCTTTCCCTTAACGATCGAGAGCAGCGGTGTTTGCACGGAGTTGTCAGTGTCTTTAGACTTGAAATAACCGCAAAAACCAATGTGGGACGTGTGACGGACGTATCCGTTAGGAAATGCGGCGAAAGTTGGCGTAATTGGGCTATGTCAGCAGACGATCGACGTGAGTGCCTTTGCTGACAGCACGATACATCTGCGCCACCTCTCCTGGGCTCTTAACCATATCAGTTAAACCCTAGACTGCTGGAAAGCCGTGAGGTGGTCACACGAGTCCTAATTTCAGTTGGTAAGAGCTGATGGTAGCATTAAAGAGTGGCGCAGGTCCCACGAAGCCATGGACCCAGGCTGTCAATACGGCCTGTGCAAGCTATTGGTGACTCCATAATGATGTAGGCTGTGTTTACATTCAACCGATCAATGACTGGAAATAGTTATGGTTGCTAGTTGGAGACCATTTGCAGCCATTCATGGACTTCATGTTCCTAAACAACGACTGAATTTTCGTGGATAACATTGCGCCATATCACTGTTCGCGATTGGTTTGAAGAACATTCTGGAGAATTCGAGCCCCCGACATGAATCCCATAGAACTTTTTTGGGTCATAATCGACGGATCATTTCCTGCTCCGTCAACACTTTTGCAATAATGGACGGCTACAGAGATTTTTTCTACATAGATTATTTTTGCAACGGACTTCAAATGAGTGTTGAGTCCATGTCATGTTGAGTTTTGCACTACCCCGGACGAAAGGATGTCCGACACTACATTAAAGGGTTTCCCATGACTTTTGTCATCTCAGTGCGTATGTTGTTGCTTAGAACACTTATCAGCTCATGCTTAACAGCTGAACCTGTTTTCTCCTACCGCTCTGTAGCGAACTAACAATTCGAGCATTTTCGTTCGTGGTAGAAATGGCATATGTAGGTTTTCTTTCCTTTCCTTTCCTTGTGTTCTATTTATGTTTCCTTTCGAGTAATTCTGCCTTATGTTTATTTTCATTTTATTTTCTTTCTTGAGGTTTGCCTTCTCTTTTATTTTTTTATGATCATCATTCTGTACGTGGCCTGATCCGGTCCTACGTATCATACATCAGGTCCTATCTTATAGAAATCAGCTACAATGAACACAGCGAATAAATCACTGTGAACCGATAGGTTACCTCTATGCCGACGGTGCGGATGAGTAATTCCACTGTCGGAGTGTAATAGGAAAGGAAAGAAGATTGTAGTTCAATGTCTCGTTGACGACAGAGTCATTCGATGCGTAGTACATAAGGATAGCAGGTGACCACTGTTTTAAGCACAGCGCCACCTCGCTCAACGCAGTTCATTAGACAAACGAAGAGACCACTATTTATTTACTGATTTACCCTGTCCACGTTAGATGCTGTTCAACGTCGGATGAGTCAGCTTTCATTATAAAACACACAAAACTTCACCTTCAGTGCACCTAAAGGGAAAAGTCTATCTATATATGTTATACAAAAATCTCTCAATAAATAATGCAAAACTTATTTTCTTGGCCAGTTCCAGTTGAAAAAACGTGAAATTTTGTTGTGGGACATCGTGAAGTATTCCCGCTTCAGTATCTATAGGTTCGTGAAGTTCCTATAGGTCGGCGCTATATATCGTTTGTACCGAAGGTGCTTAACAAGCAGAGAGATGTCATTGAGCTTTTTGCGTAAAAACAGAGCATCGCAAATAGTCGTGTAATACCGGAACGAGCGGACCCTCTCATTCGAGTTGATAGACGGATTATAATGGAACGCCTCCCTCCTGCACGACTGGGCGTTTGTATTGGTAGTGCTGACACAGTAATCCACCAGCTGGGGTACTCAAAGGACCTACCAGCGCCTCACGAGACTATTCGTGACATTTTTTGTCGAACATTGCCGCAGATGATGAACATGTGCTCATCACTTGGAACCGGAAACAAAACGGCAATCCATGGAATGACGCCAAGCCACCTCCCCCCCCCCCCCTCCCCCGGAACAAACATTTCAAAGCTACATTTTCAGCCGCTAAAGTCATGACGACGGTCTTCTGGGAATCTGAAGGATTATTCTGTGGTTGCCCTCCTTCATGGTGGAACAATCAATTCTGGAATGTATTGTACTACCCTCAGGAAATTGAGGAGACGACTTCAGCGCCTTCGTCGCCACAAAAATGCGTTCTCCATGACAACACAAGAGTTCACAGAAGTCGGCGCACCCGAGTGGAGCTAATCAAACTTCACTGGACTGTTCTTCTTCATCTACCCTACAGCCTGGATCTCACTCCTTCCGGCTTCCGTCTGTCTGGCCCAAAGAAGGATGCACTCTGCGGGAAGCAGTAGGTGGATTATGCAGAGGTTGTTGACGCAGCAACACATTTCATCCGACGTTGACCGGAAGAGTGATATGGCGCAGGCATACAGACCCTCGCAGTAAGTTGGGGTAAGGCCGGCGCATTGAAGGGAGATTATATTGAAGAATAGGTTTTATAACCAAAAGAGTGGGGAATGGTATGGAGTATTTGAATCCTGAATAAAAGAAACCTGCCTTGAGAAAAAAGAATGTGTTGCATTACTTACTGAACGCCCCATTTATAATCTGGATGGGTATGTACTTGAACGGAAGGCCCAAGCTACGGGTTTCATTACCAGGACATTTTCTTCCGCGTCTCGCTTCTTCCCCCTCTGACAATGATTTCTATACTGGAAAGAACGCCAAGATAATGGCTCGGAGAACACTTTGTAGGTCCCCGTACAACTCGTTAGTTAGATTACCACATCGGTCGGAGAAAGGCAAGGATACAAAGCCCGTAACACAACCATGCCTGCTGCTGCACTGTGGCGGTCAAATCAACCTTGTAACTTTACTTTTGTACTGTAACCCAAAAACAAATCTAAAGCTAAAAGCAAAACACAAAAATGTTTGTGTGTGAACTCCTAAGGGACCAAACTGCTGAGGTAATAGTTCCCTAGACTTACACACAACTTTAACTAACTTATGCTAAGAACAACGCACACACCCATGCCCGATGGAGGACTGGAACCTCCGGCGGGAGTGGCCACGCGATCCATGAGATGGCGCCTCAAACCGCGCGGCCAATCCGCGCAGCAGCAAAACACACAACACAAGAGAACGCGAAGGGAGAAACGGACTGGCAATAAGTCTACGACTGATGGTAACAATTTTGTGAGACCTACGTCGCAGGCACCGCGAGATGCCGAATGACCGTTGCTGCATCTTCAGTACAGGGGCCCACTGGGCGGCGCAGTTAAACAACATACCGGTCTCCAGACCAAGTACAGCATGTTTTGAAACCAAAACTGTTAATTCTTCAAACAGCTGCTTATTTGTTATCTTGGTGCTGCAGAACTTCCCTCCAATCGTTCCTAGCAAGAAAAACATATCATTTCTCGAAGATCGAGTCGTGTGTTCGGCTACTAGAGACACTCACCTGTTGAGGCGGACTTCAAGAAACAAGTCATTTACTTAAACTCAATAAGGGGAAAATGTGAAATTTACTGAATGTCACAAAGCAAACTATATATATATAAGGGTTTGCAACTAAAAGTGAAATAGCATGAGATTTGTGGATGGGATGCAGTACTAAAAATAACTACGAATGTGAGAAACAAGGTTATACCGACGTAAAGGTTCCAGTTTTAGAAAGTTGCTGCGTGACCAAAAAGAGCCACATCTGTCTTTTCAGAGAAGTCAAAGCCGAATAGACAAATAAGGGAATGAAACGAAAATAAGCGTGAAGAGAAACGTGCGAGAAGCGTGCGACACATTCCAAAGTAAAATTTCATCAAAAGATCGGAAAGTACCAAAAGGCATGTGGTGCCATGCCGAAGCCAGTGGGCCGTGTCCAGATGTAGTATGTTTCCCGGTTGAGAATCTATGGCGGAAACAGCCCAATCAAAATGGCCCCACAGATCCTCAATTTGGGTTAAATCTGGGTGTTCGATGGCCAGAGAACTACGCACTTACACTGCCTGATATGCGACACGTTGCAGTTGTCCCGCTCGTAGGTGCCATCGTGCCGAGCAAAAACAGATTGTAGAGTAGACGTGGTCCCCAAGGATGGATGCATAATTGTGTTGACTATTGTGCCTTCTAGAATGACGAGATCACCCAGGTAATGCCTTGAAAACATTCTCCAGAAGGTAATGCACCCTCTTTCGTCTGAACCCTTTGGGGGATGGTTGCAGGTCAGTATACGTCGTCGGCTATCTGCCCGACGGAGCATAAATCTTGATTTATGTGAAAAGGCCACCTGTCGACACTCAGTGAACGTCCAGCCAAGATACTGAAGTGCAAAATACCAGCCTTTGTTGAAGATGAACAGCAGTCAGTGTAGTTGCATGAATAGTGCCTGCTGCGGAAGTCCAACTCAGCTACGTTAGGTGAACGGGCGTTAACAAGACACTTGTTGGCAGCCGCTTAGCTCATTTGGGTCATCAGTTGGTGAACAATTTCATGTCCATTCGTCTATTCGCCGGTACACGTATCCTCAGCCGTCGTTCGCTATTGCCATTTCTGGCCTGAGGTTCACCACAATTGCGTCGGCTGCAGCTTTGACATGCACGGAATACTTAAACCATGGCGGAATGGGAACAATGTACAGACTTGGCTGTTTCGGAAATGTTTCCACCCTTGGCCCGAAAGCCAATGATCAGATAAATCGCTCCGTTTCCACATTACGACAGCGACTTCGCTGTTTTCCGCGTCCCCCCCAGTAGCTGGACCATGTAGTTCAACCATACTATGCCTTTACCAAGTGGAATGGATATACATTTTCCAACGTGTCGTTACATTTATTCCTCGCGATAGCGTTGCGGATGTGCTAACTAAATCCAATGGCAGACGCTACAAGAGGGGCAACATCTCTCATACGTCTTGCAGAATGACATACACCCGATCAAGACTACAAAGAACTTCATATCAGAAGCTTCCTTTACGTTGGATTAATTGATCGCTCTCCAGCCGACATTCCCAAGTATTTATAAAATTAGACTAATGAGATTTATCGACAACCATTCTTCCCATGCGCCACTACCTAACTTCAAAGGACCACCAGCAAGAATCATTTTACCCAAAATAGGGACCGCAATGTTAGCCTTAGGAAGTCAAAGGTGAATCAAAAATATTGGTTTCTTAACTAAAAAAGCCAAAATTATAAATACATAAAACATAAAATGAGAACCAAAACCAAACAACAAGGGAATAGAACAGGAAAACAGTAGAAGTAGAGATGGAAAATTGTTACTGCAGCTTCGTATGCGTACGGTACAAAGTTAGGGAATGATTTCTGTAATTACTGCGTTGTGTCTGAAGCGATATTATAAATTACAAAATTACCAGCTTGGTAGTGAAGGATCTTGTGTGTATTATTGAAACAACTTCAAATAATGTAGATCATGAAATAATTTCGTGGGTTGTGGAAAATAATTTGATGCTAAATCACAGTAAGGCTCAGTTTTTACAGTTTCTAACTCACAATTCAACAAGAACTGATATTTTCATCAGACAGAATGGGCATATTATAAGCGAGACGGAACAGTTCAAGTTCCTAGGCGTTCGTATGGATAGTAAGCTGTTGTGGAAAACCCATGTTTAGGATCTTGTTGGTTGTTTTGGGGGAGGAGACCAGACAGCGAGGTCATCGGTCTCATCGGATTAGGGAAGGACTGGGAAGGAAGTCGGCCGTGCCCTTCCAAAGGAACCATCCCGGCATTTGCCTGGAGCGATTTAGGGAAATCACGGAAAACCTAAATCAGGATGGCCGGACGCGGGATTGAACCGTCGTCCTCTCCAGGATCTTGTTCAGAATTTTCATACACTTATGTCGTATGGTATTATTTTTTGGGGTAATTCTTCTGATTCAAAAAGGGTATTTTTGGCTCAAAAACGGGCTGTTCGAGCTATATGTGGTGTAAGTTCGAGAACCTCTTGTTGACCCCTATTCAATAGTCTGGGAATTCTGACATTGTCCTCACGGTACATATTTTCTTTAACACTTACCATGCTAAGCCCTTAACTGCATGCCACTCCCTGTGTGCTGGCTGATTTTTTCTATTTTCAACAGACTTTAAATAGCTGTAAAGGACGTTTAGTTGGAGATACATAAAAACTACAGATATGGTTTAAAACTTTAAGGTTTCAACTTTACATGGGTTAACAGTCATGTGTATGGGGCATATACTGTTTCCAAGAAGTGATGCGGATTTCTCCTCGATTTTGCGAAAATAAATTTTTGTAAAAAATTTATTTTTACTACTTTATTCAATTTAAAGAAGAAATAAATTTTGGAAAGTGATCATTTGACACTGAAAACACATTTGTTATACCATTTGCACATAAAGCATAGCTACATACACATAAGCTATTTTGCATAGTGAACCACAGTGTGATAAAGCTTGAAGCACGGAGTGACACACAAACCTGCATGACACTCACTGCACTCATAAGAAGTATCTTTCCTCCCAGCTTTCCCAGTAATGTTCTTTTGTTTTCCACTACACGCTACACAACGTCTTTGTGGTTTCTTCTTCCCTTCTGCCATTTCCACACGGTTCGGAAAATGTTTCTGCGACAATCGAGCAATCGTTGCAGATCCATGAGAATCCTCAATTCTCTCCCCTCTCTGTAACACTAACGCAGTGCAGACCACCTGCATAAACTTAGGAGTGCTCAGTTTCTTCTCATTGATGCAATTGTGCAAAATACAACAATTGGAAACTGCCATAATTATACAGTGGAAGGCAAGCTTTCTCCACCGCCTCACTGTTTTGTGATCAAGTGCTCCATATGAAAGACGCTGATCAAAAAGGTCTACACCAGCTTTATGTTTGTTGTAATCCAGCACTGCCACTGGTTTCAACTTCTCATTGCCTTCTCTTGTAGCAACAGGCAACATTGAGGATGTGTGCCTGGTACTTATCATCCACACATCCCTCTTGTCTTTCCATCGCAATGCTAGCACATCGTCCTTGCGGCGAAATATTTGTTCACCCTTTTTGAGTTTACCCTCTTTGAGAGCCTTGGGCAATCCTTTTCTGTTTGGCATTACAGTCCCTACAAGACCAGTGTTGGCTCTAGCCAGTTCTTCGGCTAGCTGAACACTGGTGTAAAATCTGTCAACATATACAGTGTGGCCCTTACCTAGGAGTGAGCCGAGCAATCGTTTTACCACTGCAGAAGCACTGTTGTCCAGTTTAACGTCCCTTCCGTGGTAAACTTCAAAGTTGTATATGTACCCAGGTTTGGATTCTGCAAGAATGTATAGCTTCACGCCATATTTGTTTGGCTTATTAGCCATATAAACTTTGAAACCTACACGCCCTCTGAAAGGACACATACCTTCATCAATGGTTAGCGCTTCACCTGGCTGATAACTATCTTTGAAATTCCTTACCAAATCATCCAGAAGAGGCCTGACCTTACGAAGGGCATCAAAGTCTACTTCACCTTTCTTTTCTTGCTTTGAATTGTCGTGTATGTGGAACATAGACAAAATATTCAGAAATCTGTCCCTTGGTATAATATTGGGGCAAAAATTGCAGCTAACCACTGGATCACTACACCAGTGACTGGCCATACTTGGCCTCTCACTGATTGACATGTGGAGGATAATAGCCAGAAACGTCTTTGTTTCAGCAACTGTTAGCATCCTCCACTGCTTGAATCTAGAATTGGGCCCTAATTTATTTTGTGCTCTGTGAGGCCTGCTTCTGTCTAGCATATAGGTTTGTTTGTTCCTTCAAAACTGAAATAACCCTGTCATTTATAAAATGAGAAAAAAATCTAAATATTCACTAGACTGATAGAGTTCTACATTATTTAGCACACCATGAGACCCTGTAAACTACAAAATGTTTGGTGTTTGCTCCACTACAGTCCAGTCATCCTGTGAAATGTCACTCAATCTTGGCCTCTTTCGATAATGAGTGGGGGGGGGGGGGGGAGACAGGCGGTGGCTCACCTTCATCTGACGACAAATCTGTGTCTGAAATAATACAGAACGTAACAGAACAAATCGCAACATGAACTGTCTTTTTCTGCATCGATTTAGTAAGATGTTAGACTTACCCGGACTATCGTTATTTTCGGGCATTTCGTAATCACTGTCACTATCGAAATCCGAAAAGTCATCATCAGTAGGTTCAGCAAGTACTTCTTCAATCATTTTTCGAAGTTTTGCATCCTCATCACTCGCCATTGTGAGTAAAAAGAAGATAAACAAGCTAAAACCAAAATACTAGCGCCAAAATCAACGGTAAACAAACTACAGGACACCACAGAACACGTAACATACGCGTGAAAAACACACGTGAATTAGTTCGGAAATACACTCCTGGAAATTGAAATAAGAACACCGTGAATTCATTGTCCCAGGAAGGGGAAACTTTATTGACACATTCCTGGGGTCAGATACATCACATGATCACACTGACAGAACCACAGGCACATAGACACAGGCAACAGAGCATGCACAATGTCGGCACTAGTACAGTGTATATCCACCTTTCGCAGCAATGCAGGCTGCTATTCTCCCATGGAGACGATCGTAGAAATGCTGGATGTAGTCCTGTGGAACGGCTTGCCATGCCATTTCCACCTGGCGCCTCAGTTGGACCAGCGTTCGTGCTGGACGTGCAGACCGCGTGAGACGACGCTTCATCCAGTCCCAAACATGCTCAATGGGGGACAGATCCGGAGATCTTGCTGGTCAGGGTAGTTGACTTACACCTTCTAGAGCACGTTGGGTGGCACGGGATACATGCGGACGTGCATTGTCCTGTTGGAACAGCAAGTTCCCTTGCCGGTCTAGGAATGGTAGAACGATGGGTTCGATGACGGTTTGGATGTACCGTGCACTATTCAGTGTCCCCTCGACGATCACCAGTGGTGTACGGCCAGTGTAGGAGATCGCTCCCCACACTATGATGCCGGGTGTTGGCCCTGTGTGCCTCGGTCGTATGCAGTCCTGATTGTGGCGCTCACCTGCACGGCGCCAAACACGCATACGACCATCATTGGCACCAAGGCAGAAGCGACTCTCATCGCTGAAGACGACACGTCTCCATTCGTCCCTCCATTCACGCCTGTCGCGACACCACTGGAGGCGGGCTACACGATGTTGGGGCGTGAGCGGAAGACGGCCTAACGGTGTGCGGGACCGTAGCCCAGCTTCATGGAGACGGTTGCGAATGGTCCTCGCCGATACCCCAGGAGCAACAGTGTCCCTAATTTGCTGGGAAGTGGCGGTGCGGTCCCCTACGGCACTGCGTAGGATCCTACGGTCTTGGCGTGCATCCGTGCGTCGCTGCGGTCCGGTCCCAGGTCGACGGGCACGTGCACCTTCCGCCGACCACAGGCGACAACATCGATGTACTGTGGAGACCTCACGCCCCACGTGTTGAGCAATTCGGCGGTACGTCCACCCGGCCTCCCGCATGCCCACTATACGCCCTCGCTCAAAGTCCGTCAACTGCACATACGGTTCACGTCCACGCTGTCGCGGCATGCTACCAGTGTTAAAGACTGCGATGGAGCTCCGTATGCCACGGCAAACTGGCTGACACTGACGGCGGCGGTGCACAAATGCTGCGCAGCTAGCGCCATTCGACGGCCAACACCGCGGTTCCTGGTGTGTCCGCTGTGCCGTGCGTGTGATCATTGCTTGTACAGCCCTCTCGCAGTGTCCGGAGCAAGTATGGTGGGTCTGACACACTGGTGTCAATGTGTTCTTTTTTCCATTTCCAGGAGTGTATATACGGATATATCGTATAACCTCACTATGTGCTGCGATCTAGCGCTAATATGATGAACTACAAGCATTACAGGGCCAACAGGTTGTAGCGGGAACGCTAACAATGCGTTTGAAACGCTAAAACAATGTGGAATGCGGCGGGACATAATATTACGACGGCGGCATTTTCTTCGTGTCCGCCCGCGACGTAATATTACGGCAGCCTCACGGTAAGTGTTAATGTCGTTTGTTGTTAGCAATATTAGCTTATTCCCAAGAGTTAGCAGTTTTCATTCAGCTAACACTAGGAAGAAATCAAATCTGCATGTGGAGTGCACTTCCATGACACTTGTGCAGAAAGGAGTGCAGTATTCTGCTGCATCCATTTTCAATAAGCTACCAGAAGAACTCAAAAATCTTAGCTGTAGCCCAAACACTTCTAAGTCTAAACTGAAGAGTTTTCTCATGGCTCACTCCTTCTATTCAATCGAGGAGCTCCTGGAAGAGCTGAAAAATTAAGCAGATTGCAGTGTTACATTGTTGATTTTCTTTATTTAAACTTACGACTTGTCGCCTGAATATGTTTCTTATATTTCATTTTATCTGTTTCTACTATCGTGTTATAATTTCATGTATTGACTCGTTCGATGACCATGGACACTTTCCCTTAATTTGGTCCCACGGAACAATAAATAAATAAATAAAAATAATATAGTTCACTCATACTATGCCCTTACCAAGTAGAATGGAAAGAAATTTTCCATCGTGTCGTTACGTTTATTCCTCACGATAGCATTGCGGATATGCTAACTAAATCGGATGGCAGACGCTACAAGAGAGGCAATATCTCACATACGTCTTGCAGAATGAAATACACGCGATCAAGGCTATAAAGAACTTCATATCAGAAGCTTTCTTTGCGTTGAATTAACTGATCGCTCTCCAGCCGACAATCCCAAGTATTTATAAAATTAGGCTAATGAGATAAATAGACAACCATTCTTCTCCACGCCCCACTACCTAACTTCAATGGAACACCAACAACAATCATTCTACCGGTTCAAATGTCTCTGAGCACTATGGGACTTAACTTCTGAAGTCATCAGTCCCCTAGAACTGACTATGCCCATCTGTTGAGTGGCTACAAGTGTAAAGAAACCAAGCGAATGCAGAGATTTTAGCATTTAAATTGGAAAGAACCAAGTAAGTCTGTTTTTCAGGGCAAAGAAGCAGACAAGTCAGTGGTGACTCAGCAGCCTATGACATATACTTTACGCGGCAATTTTCGACGTATTCATCCAGTACCCACGTTCTTGCAACAGGCCAATGCTTTTTTACACTTTTCCTGAAAGCACCGTGAAAAATACCACATGTGATTTGACTTCACTCCTTTTTCAATTCAACACACATGGCTTAGATAAGGATATTGAAAATTCTGCAGGTCACCAAAATAAAATCGTCATTCATTATGTAACTCTCAGTCATGCCATCGTCGTGAAGAATTTCAAAACTACATTCTCTGTGATTGGCCATTTGTAGTTAGAGTGCGATAGAAATGTTGGATTATGGAACAAGAAGGCACTGATGCAAACACGTGAACGTTTCAGGAAAACGATCGAAGTATCCAAATACAAGTCACCTCTTTGCCTGTGGTCAGTGTAAATCAACAAATGACATTAGATTGGGAAACACTGTTAGACTCAGATACGCAACAAAAGTGCCCATTCAATGCGCAGCCTATTAATATAATACCATCGGAATCCATACACCGCCTTATGCCGAAATATCAAACGACTTATCACGGTGGTTCAAATGGTTCAAATGGCTCTGAGCACTATAGGACTTAACTTCTGAGGTCATCAGTCCCCTAGAACTTAAAACTACTTAAACCTAACTAACCTAAGGACATCACATACATCCATGCCCGAGGCAGGATTCGAACCTGCGACCGCAGCGGTCGCGCGGTTGCAGACTGTAGCGCCTAGAACCGCTCGGCCACACCGGCCGGCCATTCTACCGGAAATAGGTACCGCTATGTGAGCCTTAGGAAGTCAAAGGTGAACCAAACATATTGGTTTATTAACTAAAAAAGACAAAATTATAAATACATAAAACATAAAATCAGAACCAAAACCTCAGTGTGGCCGAGCAGTTCTAGGCGCTACAGTCTGAAACCGCGTGACCGCTGCGGTCGCAGGTTCGAATCCTGCCTCGGGCATGGATGTGTGTGATGTCTTTAGGTTAGTTAGGTTTCAGTAGTTCTAAGTTCTAGGGGACTGATGACCTTAGCAGTTAAGTCCCATAGTGCTCAGAGCCATTTGAATCATTTTTGAGAACCAAAACCAAACAACATGGGAATAGAAGTAGAGATGGAAAATTGCTACTGCAGCTTAGTATGCGTACGATACAAAGTTAGGGAATGATTTATGTAATTACTGCGTTGTGTCTTAAGCGACATTATAAATTACAACATTACATCACCATAACAATATGTGAAAGTCATATTTCGTTCAAGCGATCTTGGTTTCTAATATTATAAATTACTTAACCATTTTTTAATGTCGTGTCGTAAAAGACAGCAGCGGTTTTTTTTGTGTAAAAGTAAGTAGGGCGGCGCCGATCCGTTCCAGAAGTGCGGACCTTTGGCTAGTGTGGCTCAGGACGCGGCCGAGTGGGGGCGCCGTCGCCGCCTGGCCGCGGGCGCCGCGGGTAATTACGGCGTGAAGAACGGCCGCCGCCGGCGCGCGAGGTGTGTGGCGCGGCCGCCGCCACCAGCACCGCACCAGCCACAGGCGGACGCGGTGACCACAACTTCCACTTTCACTGCAGCCGCCGGAGCTGCCGGGCAGGTGGCAGGTGGGGCCGGCGGCGACGCACGCGCCCGCATCGGATTCCCGCCCCGCTGCGCGCAGGGCCGCTTGCGAAATCCCTCACCTGCTTCCGCCTTCCCTGGTCTCCTTCTAAACAACATCTTCGTTAACATGCAGTCCTATACAAGGAGACTCTGGGGGCCTACACGACATCTCCAGGGGGGGGGGGGGGGGCTGTTAATCATAATGGGGCTTTGCCCACTGGACATCAAGATAAGGGAACAAGCGGCTTGGTACTGGGCCAAAGAGGGGAAATTTGAGAAAATTGAAGGCATTATGGGCGTGAGGGTGGAGGACAAAAGGGAAATAAGGAGAAGAGGAGAGGAACTTTTTCTTGGGAGGTAGAAGAAACTGGACGTAGAACTTTCCAATTCATACCAGATGTGAGGGAGCGCTTGGACATGAAATACTTTCAGCCAACACGAGGACTGATCCATTTTCTCCCTGGCCATGGACCCTACCCGACATACTTATGTCGGTTTAGGAAGATGGCTACGCCAGGGTGTGACTGTGGTGTGTCAGAGGGTACTCCTGACTATGTGGTTTACTAGTGCCCCCTCTTTAATGATGTTGCGACTACACTTCGAGACAGCCGGCCCCTGGTGGCCGAGCGGTTCTAGGCGCTTCAGTCTGGAACCGCGCGACCGCTACGGTCGCAGGTTCGAATCCTGCCTCGGGCATGGATGTATGTGATGTACTTACGTTAGTTAGGTTTAAGTAGTTCTAAGTTCTAAGGGACTGATGACCTGAGATGTTAAGTCCCATAGTACTCAAAGTCATTTGAACCATTTTTGAACTACACTTCGAGACAGACTTCCGAACCATGACACATGCCAATTGCTTAGACGTGAAGACACTTTCCAACTGCTAAACACATTGGCTAACGAGATATCACGAAAAGTTTTAACAGAATACCTGAGGGACATGAACTAAATAACAACTGAGACAACCAACACCGATTGCGTCCAGAGCCCTATTCCCATACCGCCTGTGCGTGGACTGGCCGACTTTGAATCATAGTTGGAATCCGCTACGTGCAGGACTAGGGGGAGTGGGGGTCAATGCCACCGATAAGGACATGCACCGGGTATGACGTAGGAGAAGTTAGTTTGTAGCACTTAGTTTAGGAAAATTAAGTTAGGGAACTGCAGCGATTAAACATCTTGGCCTGCCCAGTGCCAGGGTCATGCTCTTCGGGTTTAGCTCGGTGAGCAAGGCTATTAAAGTAGGTTTATATGTTACTGGTACACGTGTGACGTTGCAGGCGATAGGAACTAGTTATAAGAAATAGATACAAGTCGTAGGTATTTGATATTAAATGCCGATTGTTTGTAATTAGCTGCAACATAATTATATCAGTTGTATAATTATTACTACCCACTAATTAGATAAGGAAGTGGGTTAACATTGTATAATTATTATGGTTTGTAATGATGAATTTTTTTTAAAAAAAAAAGAAAAAGAAAGACTCTGGCACCGGCAGATACGAAAGGTAGTCGTAACTTTCTGTTACCAAATGACTTACTGTCAAAAGATATGCCGTTAATGGAAATTTATGAAAACATTTTCAGTCTCACTTGCAAACAGTCACAAAAATTCACTGACTTCAATAACTTAATGACAATTTTTAGCATTTTCTTACTTTTACCAACTCGTAGTTTACCAAATCTGAAGACGATCATTACGTGATAGAAGCTAGGAACCAATTGTGACAGTTTGCAACTGAACCGTTAAAATAAATATACCGCACATACGACTGGCATGAGAAAGATACAATGTTTTGTATCGTGCAGCAGAAGCTCGGTATTGTCTGCTGGCGCTGCGATTACACCTCCTCCCCTTGTTGTTGTCAACGTCCCACTGCCTGCGAATCAGCTGCAATCCCACAATCCCACTGGACTCCCTCCATCAATCTCAACATGAACACACTTTTTTTTTTTTGTAGTCTCTGCTGTTCTGATTTTCCCACAGTCCATATCTCACTACCATACACTCCAAACGTGTACTCCCATAATTTTCTGCCTTAAGACCAATGTATGATACTGGCAGACGTCTCTTGGCCGGGAGTGTGTTTTTTGCCAGTGCTTGAATGCCTTTTACGTCCTTGTTCCGTCCGTCCTCCCTAGGTACCAGAAACCCTTAACTTCTACTTCGTAATACCTAATTCTAATGTTAAGTTTCTCGTCATTCTCATTTCTGCTACTTCCCATTACTTTGGTCTTTGTTCGATTTATTTTCATCCATATGCTGTACTCATTTGACTACTCATTCCATTCAGCAGATACTGTGGCCGGCCGAAGTGGCCGTGCGGTTAAAGGCGCTGCAGTCTGGAACCGCAAGACCGCTACGGTCGCAGGTTCGAATCCTGCCTCGGGCATGGATGTTTGTGATGTCCTTAGGTTAGTTAGGTTTAACTAGTTCTAAGTTCTAGGGGACTAATGACCTCAGCAGTTGAGTCCCATAGTGCTCAGAGCCATTTGAACCATTTTTTCAGCAGATACTGTAATTCTTCTTCACTTTCACTAACGACAGCAATGTCGTCAGCCAATCTTAACATTGACATACTCGCACCTCGAATTTGTATTCAAGTCGTGAACCTTCCTTTTATTACCATCAATACATCTTCGATGTCTAGACTGAACAGTAGGTGCGAAAGACCACATCCTTGTCTTACACCCTTTTTAATCCTGGCACTTAGTTCTTCGTCTTCCAGTTTCATTGTTCCCTCTTGGTTCTTGGATATGTTGCATATTACTCTATTTTCCCAACATCGTAAACTTGTTAATCTCAGAATTGCTCACGGCAGCAGACACTGATGTTTCTTTAGTGTAGAAAGTTCGACTGGAGATCTTGTAAGACTTTTATGAGTTTACTGCTTAAGTTGCCCATGCTGCAAGTGGACGCTGTGAAACTGCTGATCTTTGGTGAGATGGAATAGAGGTAGTCAATGTGGTGTAATGGCGTCAGCATGGGAACTGGGGTTGATCTGCAAAGGACTGTGTCCCGTACGGGACAGAATAAAGGCACCGTTTTGTGCGGAAGAAATTACAAGTCTTTTCTTGGGCCGTTATGGCCACATTATTACTGTCGGAGACTTCACTGCTGTGCTATCTCAGAAACAATAACAACTAAACTATACTCTATGTCCCGAACTGTATCACTTCATACAACACCTGCGCCTTGCTGACACTTGGTACGTGATACTTGGTGATCGCTGCGGAGCTTTGGCCCACTGATTTCTCGGACGGTAGTGTCTACATCTGGATGGTCAACTTTCGAAGGCAGACTGCATGGAGGACTATGGAAACTACACGTGGCACTCCTACGGGATCAGGAATGTAGCCAATTAACAGCGAGTTCGAGAGGCTCATGTGTATGGCGATTGCTGATGTATCCGTCACTGTTTTGAAGGTGACACGAATGCCTGAAACCAGCTTTACGATGAGCCCTCTTTGGTTTCGGTAGGGAAAGATCGCTCTGCCACCGACAAACGACGGACTTCTAATATGCTCGTCTCCGAGAATTCACGGCGCCATCACCAATTCCATATGGCCAGGCAGAAATGCGTGACGCTAAAGTGAAGATCCTTACCCTTACCAGCCATAGGTGTCATGGTACGTGCATGATGTCAGGACAGGATGGGCAAAGAAACTCCCTCTACGCACCACGTTATTCTGGAAATGCGACGAAGACGACGAACACTGGACACGCCATGGATCTCCCAGATGGTAGTAGGATGACGATCCAGGCAGACATAGCACGTGCGTTAGCCGGCCACTATCGCTTACCATATCAGGAAGTGCACACGATCATGTGACGTTGGCAGCAGTCCCCCAGGTCCTCACGGGCATACTTGAGGAGAGGGTGTCGACATCCCTTTTAGAGATCACGGGCGACGTTGTTACGGATGTCCTTGCCAAGCAGCCAGTTAATATATCACCAGGTCCAAATGATTTTCCTTGGGAATTTTATAAGCCCTTTAAGGATTTGATGACCCTGTGATGGATGATGATGTACCAAGAACTGCTGTCATTAGTGGTCTCAATTCCACCGGCTTTCTTGAAGGTCTCGTTATTCCAGTGTCCAAACCAGCTCTATGCAGACGGATTGGATATTATTGCCTGATCACCCTCTTCAGCTGCGATTTCAACATCCTCACCAGAATCTCGGCGATGTGTTTTAAGCTGTTTCATATGAATAAACGTCTTTGGAAGGGGGGAAGGGAGTAATATCCAGACAGCCCTTAGTGACTATCGAGATGTGACCGCTCTTGCATCGGCCTGAAGGTTGCACCGTGCCCTGATCTCGGTGAAGTTCGACTGCGCGTTTGATAAAATGAGCCATCCTTTCCTAGCTGCCATGATGGATCGTATGGCCTTCCCTGACGCCTTTACCTGTGTTATCATGTGCATTCTGCTTGGAGCCTTGTCGAGGGTGGAAGGATACATCATCTTACGTTCGGTCATTCATGATCCTCTATGCAATAGCGATAGAGCCGCTCCTGTGTGGGCTGGAACTACATCTTTTCGGGATCACGCTGAGAGGACATAATTTCCAGTGCTGTGATTAAGGAGATGATCTAGTATTTTTCACCAATTCTGAAGAGGTCCAGCTGGCAGTGGGATTGATATAACAGTATGGGAACGCTGCATGCAGCAAGATGAACATCATCAGGAAATCGCATGGAAATCGGCAGAGGGATCCATGAGAGGAGTGTGGCCCCGCTGCAAACGATTGATACAATTTGGTGTTTGGGTATCCTGTTTATGAGGGATGTCCGCCGTACGACGGCGAACTGAAATATCAACGCCTTTTACAAGCTCTCTGCATGGGCGCCTGAAGCCACCTCCTCCAAGTTTTAGATATTATCCAAAGGGTCGCCTTCATTAATACCCACACGGCGTCCCTGATACCTCGTTTGGCGCAGATACTACTGAAGACTCCAGTGATGGCACAAAGGATCCAGGCGACCTTTTGATAACCGTAAGTGAACGGTACGATACCCTCGCCCTACCACCTAGTAACAGAGGATTTCGACTTATCAGCGTTCATGCACGTGAGCTCACCCTTTGTATCAGCACCATGTTAAGATGTAGGCCCATCATGTAAACAGTTTCAGAGGTTTCCTCATGAACTGGCGCCTCCGTGCTGCCTGCATTCACCCACATCAGAAGTTTCTTGATTATAACCATGTGCACACGAATATCTCCTGTACAGTGCTTGATATGTACGGCCTATTGATAACGAAATACCCTGGGAATGTGGTTCAGAGACGCAGAAGTGGCATGGTCTATGATGTGGAGAACGATTCACTAACAGTATTTCGCGACGGAGATACGTGCCACCTGGTACATCGTGGTTGACGAGAAGTTTCCAAAACGTGGACTGCACGACATTGCTCTATCTGACTCCTCAAGGAGCATGCAGTGTCGTGTGGCCGTCACAGATGAACATCACCTGGAACATGGACCTTCTGCGATGTATGGTTTCTAATTCGGAAGATGCTGCCCCACACTATCAAGCCCAGAAGGCTCCTTCGCCCGGTTGGGACAAACTTTCTCCAGCCAAAGACACATATGAAGAACTGGATCAAAGAAATTTCTCTCTACTACCTATTTCGGGATGGTCTCAAAGATGAGCTTTACTTTTTGACTTTCCTGCAGGAATGGCATGATGAAGTGCAGATATCGTCAAATATTGCTAATTATTTAAGCAGTGTATTCAAGGATTCCCTCCTCCCCCACCCCCTTTGGTGGACACTGATTTGTATCTAGTATTAGAAAATTGAACAAGAATATATTACAAAATAACATACTCGGAACCCCAATGTGGAGATTGTTTGTTTTCTGATGCCAGTTCGGTTTTTTATGCTGTATTCTAATAAAATACAACGCTGTCATGCAGACCAGTGGCCCATCGGGAACATCCGACCGCCGTGTGATCCTCAACTTAGGATGCGGATAGGAGGGGCGTGTGGTCAGAACGACGCTCTCCCGGTCGTTATGACGGCTTTCATTGACTGGAGCCGCCACTATTCGGTCGAGTAGCTCCTCAATTGGGATCACGAGGCTGAGTGCAGCCCGAAAAATGGCAACAGTGCATGGCGGCCCGGGTGGTCACCCATCCAAGTTCCGGCCACACCCGACAGCGCTTAATTTCGGTAATCTGACGGGAACTGGTGTATCCACTGCTGCAAGGCCGTTGCAATCAATTGTACAGTTGATGTATAATTGTATTCTCAGTTTGAAAGTAAATTTAACTAACTTAAATCATATAATGGGACGAATTAAACAATTTTTGTGTGGAATGCAGAGACATATCATGGTAGCCTAGTGTGACCTCTTCTGAATTGATGGATTTACATCGTCTGACACCAACTCCACAAGAATGAAAATCGAATTCTGATAATTTCAGCTCACTGCGATCCTAATTATAATAGTACAGATAAGAAAAACAAACACACGCACAGTTCGGTAATTTACAGTTGTTAATACGAAAAGGTTCCGATTCTTTGTTCCTGTTGTAACACCAGAAATATCTATTGTCTTCCACTAATAACGCTATATATGACGTTTACTGCTAATGCGTGCTGCATGAAGGGACATTTCGCTCTTGGCTTCTTTCTCCCTATTACAGGACGAGAGGCTACAATCTGGCATCGGGTTCCTCCCAGTTCCCTAATTAAAGAGTGTTATGTTTAAACGGATGACGCGCTTTATCCGAAGGGAGAGGTGCCGATTACAGCGAAGAAACCTGAAAGCAGTGTGAGAAAGTTTGTTTGTCGATCAAGAAGAGCTTCGGCAATTATGCTGCGTCAACATGAGAGAAGCTAGCGATTAAGGAAGAATGATTCGACCTTTGCTTTGGTAGAAAACCATTCGTATGATGTACATTGTGCAGTTTCACTTTCTGTCATGAAAAGCAGAAAAAGTGACCCTCTCGGAAGTACTGGAGATCAATAAAGACATGACACAGAATGTCAGGCTGGTATTAAATGGTCAGACTCAGTTTCCATTCTCCCCATTGTTAAAGTAAGTTTTCGTTACAAATACTAGATACAAACTGTAAATTCATCCAATTTCTCATTTTTTGTTAAATGTATCACCACATAAGAACTTACTTCATCCCTTTTTTAGATAATGTAATTATACTAATGTTTTCTATATAAACACTGTCATTTTTGTCTCTTCTGTGCAGATTATATCTGTGTAAACTGCACATTACGTTTACTTTGTGTTTGCTAACCAGGTTGTCACCTGTAGATGGCCTGAGAAGCCGAATGCCGGTTAGTGACGAAATAAGTACAGTTTTGCAGAACATTGGAAAGCAGTTTCCTTCTTAATGAACTTTTCCTTTAATAAATTTAGCTGAAACCACCCGCAGCCAAAATTCAATAGAACTTTTTTTTTTTTGTTAGTATGCTACGGTATCAACGCAGAAGTCCTAAAATCAAAGAGTCAACCGTATTCGAAAGCATGTAGTAAGAGAGAAATCGTGGAGGTTCACTGAAGAAGTCCATTAAGATTTCTGCAAGTTTCGAAATTTTCCACTCTGTTTCGAAAAGAAGTACCCCTTTTCTAGGAAAGCACTGGATTAAAAAAGAAAATGTTTTCAGTTGCGTTATCTGCGCAGCGTTATAACATTGCTAATTTTGCAGCATCTGACGTTGTTCACGCCCTTAAAAACCCTACCAGGCCTTGTAACAACACCAAACTCGAACAGCACTAGTACACTGTGGTGGTCACTCTACCTGCCACACAGAATTTCAACTCCGATCATTTACATACCTGCCGAAATTTCTACGCGTAGAAAGCTACATTTTCATCCCATTACGTCGTCTGGGGATGGTTTAACGTCGTAAGTAATCGAAGTGCGTAACAGCTGTCCGTCGCTTGTCGGTCCAAGAGAGATTTTTCCCTATTTCATCAACCAGCGCTCATCGTAAAGCTGGACTGACGTATTCGAGCCACCATGAGAACCGCTACGGGTACCTTAGTAATCGACGTTCACATGAACTCCATGAACTTGCTATTAGTTAAGTACATTCTTGATCGCAAAGGAGTGCCACATCCAGTTTCCACAATCACCAAATTCTCCACACCCTGTGGCTCCGGTAGTTCACCACGCAGCTGTACGCACTATGACCTGAGAATGCCGTGGGCCAGCGCTCCGTTGCCAGAAGGGACATCGCAATATCAGAGGAGACGTAGATCCGATCGAGTATGCTAGCGGAATACCTGTTCACGTAAGTAAAGACAGGGCGATTGCCATGTAATACCTCCCAAACATCAGCAAGACGCAGTTTTTGTACCAAGAGACACAGTTCGTGACATAGCTTGATATTGATCTTTCTGAGACAGCACAGTATTAAAGTCTCTGCCCATATTGATGTGGCCATAGCAGCCCAAGAATAGAGACGTAGTTTCTTCTTTATAAAAGCGAGATCGGTCCCGCCTTTTATCTGTCCCAGAAGGGTCATAGACATAAACAACTCGACTCCCTGCATATCGAACGCCAGACTCCCTGCCGACGCCAAGTACGTCACGCATACTACCTCTGTTCCATTTTGCCCGAGGTCAGCGTTTCCACTGCCTCCTATTGCAGCGGTAAACCCATAGAAGCCTGGTAAGATCTACAGTCGAACTTCCTACAGTTATGCAACATCTACTTCCACTGCCGTTAGCATATCGCTCAGCAGTTGAAGTTTGATACGTCTGCCGATCACGTGGAGATTAGTGGAGGCAATGTTGTAGGTTTGCTGCTGGTCCATAGGCAGTGGAACGTTCGTAACAACAGGGGGAGGAGTTTTAATCGCAGCAGCAGGAGCAGGTCAACTACGCCGAGCCGCCTCTTCATTACTCAAAACGTTCTGTCATTCCTGTGCCACCACCGACTCAACAGTTTCCTGAGCATCCTCGGCCAAAGATTCAATGACAATATCATTCCCCAGGGCCACTGGGTGGCAAGGTCTTCAGATACCTCCCGAATTGGACGTAGCGGCTGTGGGAATACTTCCCAGGACAGAGCGTCGTTCGTCGCGTTGGTCGGCAATCAACAAATGTACGTCTGACATGAGCCACTCGGCGGCCGGCCCGGTGGAAGGACACACATCACAGCCCGCCGCGAAGGCATCATTTGAAAGCACATCGTTGTGGTGAGAGCTCACATCGGCTCGAGACTGTGTCGTGGGCGCACTGGCTGAGGTCAGCTTTCGTTTCCTATGCAAGATTGTAGACCGCTGTTTCCGAGAGTGCTTCGCTGTGTCAGATGACTAAAGTGAATCCCAACGCTCAGGCCCGAAGACAGCCGTGGGCATAATCTTATCAACTTCCATTCCTCCATGGGGCTCCGCTTCACCTTACGCTGGAGCTAGTTGACCGGGAGTGGGGGCCGTGGTAAGTGCCATCCACCATTCCTCATGCTGCTTTGACGTCGCCATTTGCGGAAGATCCTGGGGGTGGTCAGGCTAATACATCTGCGTGGGATCTGTCTGGAGCACTGCTACATAAGTGTGAGGTAAAGATGGCCAGCTGTTGCAAGGCATCAGGTCTGTAAATAGGAGCTGGGTAAACCATTACTGAATTCTCTTTCCTGTAACCCAAGCATATCTTCAGCTATCTGTCATATATGATTATCGCTCTGCACCTTCCACACTCCATTCGGTACAGGGCAGGTAGTGAATTTTGCTGATTTCTCCACCGATGTGGCTGTGAATAATTTCATAGGGCATGAGAGGAGACACCATATCTTCAGCCGGCTGTCTGTAGTTCAAATGTGTGGATCATCCTGAGACCAAACTCATCTGATCCACAGTCACTAGTCCAATGTAGCCAACCAAATGTCGGAATTTTAGCAAGTCCCTCGTCTTCTCTAAAACTCCATCACTAATTTAACATAAGCTACGCTGCTCACAATTGTGATGCGGATTTCAACAAAGTCAGTGCAGGGGATCCTCACATCATCTAATTCTAGCACCTTGGGACGTGCATATTCATTCGAGTAGCTGAACTTCAGCGTTGATTTCCGATTTGACCATTCACTTCAAAAGACCCTCAATCATGCGAAGGCTACAGAAACACGTAAACAACTCAAAAGTGCGAGCTGTGGTGAGGATGTAAATAGATCTGTCTGCGCCTCTCCACTGCCAGAGGCTGACTGTCCACATCTGTCCGTGCATACCTCCCTTTCCAACCAAGTTTCCATATGTCACAGTTCTAGGTCCCGTGGTCACACATATTCCTGTGATTCCTGCACAGGAACAGACAGTGTTATTCACGTCGTTTTGCCCTGCTGTGGCATGAAACATACAATGCCAACGTCTGTATTGTTCAGTGTCTGTAAAGTCTAATGCAATGCCCCACATACTAGATTGAGACTTGCATTAGAATGCGTAGACAGTGAATAGTACAGACATTGTCAATCTATATTTCATGCCACAGCAAGGCAAAACGACAAAAAAATAACAATATCTCTCCCTGTGACGCAGTCACAGAAATATTGACATTTGAAGCTTGGGTTGAAGCAAGAGGTCTTCACCAATAGCCGATGTGGTTAAGACGACCACTCACGTTAAACGGAAAATTAGGGTTTCAGTCCCAGTCTGGCATAAATTTCCGTTTGTCACTAAACACTTCTACAGCTGAGGTATAATCGTATTGACAGTTTGCCAACACATTTCATTAATACAGCTGTAGATCGTCTTCAGTGTATGTTCTTCCAGACATGCATGTGTATCTCAAGGACGTTGCATTAGTCTATACTGGCGTTGAACAATAAACACACTACCAACCTGTGTGACTCACAGAAATACGAACACGAGGGAGCAGCCTGATTATCGTATAACCATTAACACAGAAAAATAGGTCAGTTGTTCAGTACGATCCTAATTATTAGGTCGCGAACTTCCATTTCTCACGCGGGAGTGAGCGTTGTGTAGTTGCAATAGTCGACGCCATCGCCTCCATCACTCTGTCGTTGTGTACTGTTTCCCTTCTACAACTCGTCAACTCGAGTTATTCATTACTTTCTATCAGAGACAGCATCATGGCCCAGGGACACTATTCAGATATTCACAGAATTTCCTTTAAAAATACAGGGGGAGTCGACAAAGGATGTAATGACTCCTTCTTTCTCTTTCTCCCTGTGTGTGTGTGTGTGTGTGTGTGTGTGTGTGTGTGTGTGTGTAGTCGCACGTACGCCAGCAAAAGAAAAATCTGTCTGCTTCTCAGCAGATATGTTCTCAGAGACGGCTAAGATAGGCATAAAGTCGAAATCACAGTTTTGACTGTCCAAATAACATTCTACCTACCTTAATGGTATTTCTCGATTTCAGCTTTTCAGTTGTTAGATATTATAGCACATCTTTCCTTAGCTCACGATACACAGGAAACAATTCTGTTGCTGTTCTTCACTTTTAAAATCCTGTTTTGATGTTACGTGGGTAGCGAAAGGGGAAGAAGGTTATTGGATCCGGCTTATGACAACAGTGTACAAGAGGTCGAGCAGTCAGGACTTGTGAGTGAGCATCCATGGCTGCCGTTAAATGACAGAACAGGAATTAGATAAAATAAAGAAATATATTTCAGTGTACGGTATACAAGGGGCGCGCCTAAGGTCAGAAGTTATCTGGTGAAGGCCAGTCTAGGAGGTCGAACAACTAACTATGTGGGCAACTGATGTGGAAGCAGCTATGCCTCCCACGACGTCTGTTCTGCTCGAGGCCTGGATCACAACACAGAGAGAGAAGCTACTGTGTTCTGCACTGCAGAACGCTCCAGCATATACACACAAGAGACCTGTATCCCACGCACGCTACTGGCTAATTCCGATGGCGTGAATTCGCCAGCAGTTTCAGCAGAGGGCACAAGGCGTCTGTCAGCAGCTTTAACTGGACAGAACTGCCTCTGTTCTGAATGGCAGGCGACTTGTGTCACGTAGGCACAGCGTAAGTTGCGGTGGGAGAAAAACTTGAGCCTTCGAAATAAATTTTTTTTAACCAATTCCCTAAAATATTCCTTGAGTGACTGCCACCAAGTACAGATGTTTCAACAGTTTGGTCAAAAGTAGATATAAACAACGCCAGGGATTCAGAGACGAAGGACTAGTGTACTACGATATTTTCGGATACCTCTTCATTGATGTGAAACTTCATGAAGGACTTATGTGTTTGCAGCGAGATAGCGCACGGTCGCACCATCATAGTGACTTTCGGAATATCCATATACTCGTTTCCTTGTCAGTGGATCGGTCAAGTTAGTTTCACTGCATGACCGCGTCGTTTGTCGTACTTAATACTGGCTGGAGTCAACTTACGCGCGTGTGTTCATGCAGAAGTTGAAGTTAGCGATAAAGAAGTTTCGCAGTATCATAAAGAGTTTTACCACCTACCCGATTCATGGCAATTTAAGTAGCAATATAATGAGATTATCATTAGGATAATATTTTGTTTAGTATAAACTAGACAGGGTTTGTTTTTAATTGTTACACATGTACGCCATGGAGATCTAGCGGGTACTGATGACTATTCTTCGGGTGGCACGTATTCATACCAGATACAATAATGGTTCAAATGGCTGTGAGCACTATGGGACTCAACATCTGAGGTCATCGGTCCCCTAGAACTTAGAACTACTTAAACCTAACTAACCTAAGGACATCACACACATCCATGCCCGAGGCAGGATTCGAACCTGCGACCGTAGCCCAGATACAATATCCAAGTGGTTGAAGGCCTAGAGCTACACAACAGCTCCTGTGGCAGCTGTGATCTTGCTGCAAAATAATAGAGTGAATAATGTGTGACATGTAAGTCTGAAGACTTCAGTCTCTTCCTAATCACTCTCAAATGAAGTTCATTTTATGAAATGGGTGAGTTAAGACATTTTATAACGTGCTCGAAATAAACAAATGTAGAAGTCTGTTGTGAAAAATAATTTTTATTGAATAGTGCCTTGTCTCGTATATTAGAGAAGGATATACAAGTTGCGGCTAATATGAGCTTCAAATAACTGATCATTAAGTCATCGAGTAAAACATAAGTGATTACTGGCGTTCACCAAGATAGTGTTATACGCCCTTTGCTGTTCCTTATCTATATAAACGATTTGGGAGACAATGTGAGCAGCCGTCTTAGGTTGTTTCTGGATGGCGCTGTCGTTTATCGACTAATAAAGGCACCTGAAGGTCAAAGTAAATTACAAAAGTATTTAGAAAAGACATCTGAATGGTGCGAAAATTGGCACTTGACCCTAAATAACGAGAAGTGTGAGTTCATCCAATTGAGTACCAAAAGGAATTCGTTAAACTTCGGTTACACAATAAATCAGTCAAATCAAAAAGCCATAAATTCTACTAAATACCTAGGAATTACAATTACAAACGACATAAATTGGAAGGAACACATAGAAAATGTTGTGGGGAAGGATAACCAAAGACTGCGTTTTATTGGCAGGACACTTAGAAAATGTAACAGATGTACTAAGCAGACTGCCTACACTACGCTTGTCCGTCCTCTTTTAGAATACTGCCGTGTCGTGTGGGATCCTTACCATATAGGACTGACGGAGTACATCGAAAAAGTTCAAAGATGGGCTGCATTTTTTGTATTATCCCGAAATATGGGAGAGAGTATCAGTGAAATGATACAGAATTTGGGCTGGACATCATTAAAAGAAAAGCGTGTTTCGTTGCGACGGAATCTTCTCACGAAATTCCGATTACCAACTTTCTCCTCCGAATGCGAAAACATTTTTTTGACACCGACCTTCATTGGAAGAAACGACCACCACGATAAAATAAGGAAAATCAGAACTCGTACGGGAAGGTATAGGTTTCCGTTCTTTCCGCGCGCTATACGAGATCGGAATAATAGAGAATTGTGAAGGTGGTTCGGTGAACCCTCTACCAGGCACTTAAATGTGATTTGCAGAGTATCCATGTAGATGCAGATGTAGATGTAGACTCATACGAAGAACGTTTTAATTTTGAGGAGTGCTAAATCTCAGAAATATATCTTTCGTATTGCACTTTGAAAACAGGATTTACAAAACGATATTTTGATGTTTCAAATATAGGAAAGAACTACATACTGTATACTGATGACCAGTATAGAGTCTGATTACTTATAAAATAATCCTATGATATATTAACATAGAAATTATTAATTTCAAGTGTAAATGGTTGCGCATTCATCCAGTCGAAACAGTCTGTTGTAGAATGAGAGAACCATCTTCCATTCTCTTTACAGCTCTTTGATTCATCCCGATAAATGAAAATGAAAATGCTGAAATGTATTGAAGAAAGCTAAGTACTGGACCAAGTTGGCCCACATGCCACCAGCAGATAAGCTAAGCAGGTAAAATGCTTGATACCAATAGCAGTATTATAATAATGAAGCTATATGTATATTTATTACCTCACCAATACACTAAAGAGGTACTGCTACATTCTGAATCCACTTTATCTAACAATAGGCCAGATTGGGATACTTATGGTACTTCTTCACTTCCCACTGTCTTTCCACGATTCTCCTTCTATACCTATTTCGTTCCAGTCACGTTTTCTGCTACATAAATTAGTCTTCATTGAGTCAATATTTCTCTACGTCTCACTCTTGCCATCAAACTTGACATCAAACTTGACCTCCATAATTCGTTTTGATATACTTCCATCTTCATTCTCTTTACATGTTATGTTTTAACCCTTTCTTGTCGGTTTTCTTTTTCAGTTTTTCTATTTCAATTTTGTTCGTACTATCTTCATTTACCCTCTGTCTCCCCTCGTTTTTCTCTCCTCTGTTTTTCTCACATACTTCATAGGAATTTCATTTAAATGGCTTCGATTCTACTCTCCTTTCTTGTCATTGTCCAGCCCTCCGTTGCATATATCTGTATGTATGCAAAGTACGTCTGGTACAGCACTTCCTTAACCTTTATTGGCCCCTCCTGTCCCCATACCAAGCCCTTCACACACTGGTAAAATCCATTTCTGTGGCTTACCCTTTCGCTATCTTCTGCCTCAGTTCTTGCATTTTCCATTATAAGACTTCTTGGATATCTAAAGTTATCCACAATTTCAGTATCCTGTCCTTTAATGTTAATTTATCTCTTGTCTTCTCTGTCTCCTCGATTACCACAATAATCTTGCTTTTATCCATACTGTACTGCACTCCGTCTCTCGACTTTTTCATTTAACATGTCTATTTGTTCTTATATATCCTTACTGTTGGTTCTCCACACAACGATATCATCGGTAATTAGGAGTAACAATTTTATCCTTCTCTATTATAAATAATAATGGTGACACCACACTTCCTTGTCTCAACCCTGTAACATCATGGGTCTGGACACAGTTGAATGAAGTACTGTTACCAGACAATCTATGCTGTGATTTTTCACAGCTATAAACGGAAACCTTTATTTGTGCAGTATCAGCTGCGTAACATTTTCTTGTATGGTGGACTCCACTGTTTATCTGAGACCATTGAGCTGTCTCCTGTTCCCTCGGTTACACGGAATCTCCTACTGCGTTGTTCCCTTGTCAATAGATGTGTTCGTACCACCTTCTGAAAGACGTTGCACTAGGACCATGACGACCAATCTCTAAGATCTCTTCGAGTACAGCACTACACACTATCGACCAGTGTTTCCCTCGTCTGGTGATAGCTATCCAGGAGTCCCAGCATACTATTGCCCGTTGTGGCCGCTCTGTGGTCTTTTTGTGGTCCCCAGGCCATGTTGGTATACCCGGCAATGAAAATGTTGACCGGCTGGCGAAAGAGGCCACCAGTAAACAATCTCTGGACATTGGTCTCCCGGCGCCTGATTTGCGAGCGATTTTCCGCCGCAAAGTTTTCGAGCTTTGGGACACTGAAAGGCGCAACCTGACCACGCCAAACAAACTCCGTCCTATCAAGGAGACGACGACACTGTGGCGGTCATCCTTGCGAGCAGGGAGTCAGTATCCTTTGTCGGCTCAGCATTGGACACACCCGGCTGACGCATGGATATTTACTGAGCCGTGGGGACCCGCCTCTCTGTTGCTGCGGGGCGGTTATGACGGTGGTGCACATTTTATTGTCCTGTCCGCTTTTAGCTGTGCTCAGGCAGACATTTGCGCTGCCTGATATGCTCCCTGCCCTTTTAACTGATGACCCTGCTATGGCAGGCTTCGTTTTGCGTTTTATTCGGGCAGGGGGCTTTCATCATTTGCTCTAAGTGTTTATTTTGTGTTGAGTCTGGCTTTTGGCCTACGGTTTCAACCTGAGTTTTTAATGTGTTTCTCGGTGGTTGGCTTTTCCTTTTTTTCTCTGTGGTCGGCCAACCACTGTCACACTCTGTGTGATTTTAATTCTTTTTGTCTGGTCTCTGTCTACGTCTTTCTTGTCTTGTGTCGTCTGTCGTCTTTTCCATTGTCGTTTCTACTCTGTGTAGGTCTTTTAAGTTTTGGAAACAGGGACCGATGACCGTAGCAGTCTGGTCCCTTTAATCCCACAAACCAACCAACCAACCACTACATAATGAAGGATACGGTCAGTAATGCCACCATACTATTCGCGTTTGCCGGAAACGCTAAGGTAAGTCTGCTACAGGACGGGAGAGCCGAGGGCGGAAGTCCCACGTGCTCCAGATCGCAACGGACTAATGCTTTCATTAGGGAAGATATGTGAATGGTGGTGGCCGTGAAATATGAGCGGCGTCAGGCGTAACATGGCGGCGTGTGGGCCAGAGGGCCGACTAATGGCCGGTGGCCGGCCGGCGGACTGTTACGAGTGGCTGCGAGCGTTTAATGAGCGCCCAACAATGGCTAGCTGGCCGCTACCGTCTTCATTAACCAGAGGGGCGTGCCACCCAGGAGCCGCGCCCTCGGGACGTCGGTGCTGCAGCGAAACGGCAGCCAGCAGCTGCTGCGCAAACGCAACACCAGGCTGACTGGCTTGGAAGGCACGGCCAAATGATAAATGGGACTGTGTACATGACATGTACGCCGTACACTGTCGTAACAGAATTTGTCAACACTGGAAAGCCAACGGCCTCATTTTGTCGAATACACCAGTTCTCATCAGGTCGCCGAAGTAAAGCAACGTCCGACGTGGCTAGTGCTTGGATGGATAACCGGCTGGGTACACTACACACTGCGCCCTTCCACCAAAGGGGAGGAGGGGTGGTGGAGCGAAGGTACTGATCACCTCCCCGCAGTGTCTCGTGAAGTTAGGGCATGTGACACTGTTGACGTCGAATGATAACATTAAGCTCTCTGGCCCCCTTGGGGCAGCTCAGGATAAGTAGGCTGTGTGCCAGCACCGGTTGTCGCCCTCTCCTTTCTGTCACCATCAAACAAGAAAACATGACCCCACAAAACAGACAACCATTACAGTCACCTACACTTATCACGCACACTTTAACATACAACGCTCACAGCTCGCGAAGGAAAGGTGTCTGTGCGCAAAGGGCAGAAAGCCTTCCCAGTTGGGCCCTTGAACCAGCCGTTCGGGAACGCCCATCCAGCAATATCGTACGACTTTACTTTCTAACATAGTAAAGTTTTTGGCAAGGCAGCTTTCGTGGACTCAGGACACACAACATCCATTCTTTGTCGATGGGAAGATAGCACGCTTTGTCAAGCACCAAGGTTCTAGGTGTATCTGAAACTCGCTAGTGAATTGCAAATTACAAGCTCTCTTTCACTAAGTTGTTGGATGAGGACATCTCCCTCTATATCGACTACATTGTTGTACTAGGTATTTAAATAATGTAATTAAGAAACTCGTGGCACATTTAGACACCATCAATAGCGGTTCAAACGTTGGAAACTCAAGTTAACAAATTCGTTAAAATAACTTTCAAATCCACACTAGTCCATAAATTTTTCCAGAGCTATTCATGCACACGTTGTCGAAGCCATCTTAACCATTACAGCAGCCCATATCACGAAAGAACATGTTAAAAATCAATAATACAACTAAATTCCAACACGGTTCTGGGCGCTTCAGTCTAGAACCGCGCGACCGCTATGGTCGCAAGTTCGAATCCTGCCTCGGGCATGGATGTGTGTGATGTCCTTAGGTTAGTTAGGTTTAAGTAGTTCTAAGCTCTAGGGGACTGATGACCTTAGATGTTAAGTCCCGTAGTGCTCAGAGCCATTTGAACCATAAATTCCAACAACAGATTCTGAAAGATAAAGAAATTAGGAATAGAATGACTGCATTCATGGTTCTATTATCCTTACATTAAGGAACTATACAACATAACAAGCGAATCTCTCCCAATAAAACAATTATAGGTGAAATTCTTAAACTACCAATCAGTTGTGGAAGCTAGACTATCAGACAGTGATGTATGAATAATCATATGATTAATATAAAACATTTAAAATTTAAATTTTCCAACTAGCTGGTCATTAAGAGAATCCATTTTCTCTCAAATTCCGTAATTTTGTTCTTAAGGAAGATGTTTATCTACTTGTCCTCTTCTTTGCACCACGTGGAGAAGAAACGCTTTCTCTCCCACCATAGAGACGTCAGAGTGGCATGTCAGGGCAACTTTCCTGCAGGGCTGGTCAGGTGGACTAAATTTTTAGCCCCAAAGCAAACCACCTAGGTTATAAAACTGTAGGAGACTCTGTACTCTGCCTCGCGTACTCTGCCTCGCGTCTCATTCTCTCCTCGTTCGTTTACTGTGGCTTCTTCGTTCTTTGATAACAGGAACATTGGCGTAGCAGTCAGCTGCCACGGTAGATAACGGAATGCTCTAATTATCTTAGACTTCCAGAGCCCAATCTTGCTATTAACTCCGACGTGTCATATAAATACCGGTACGGTATCAACGGACATCAGAGTGGAGGCCGCTCAAGGACGGTGTCACCGCTACGAGTTACAAGCGAACTACATAATGTTGCTAAGCTGCTAACAGTGGTAGCCTGTCCGCCCTGGCAACGAATTCCTGTAGAGACAGAACCCTACTTATTTGGTTCATGTATCCAGTGTGGGTGCAGGCGAGAAAAAAAGCTTTGCTGGAAATGTGAAGCTTGAAGAATTTTGACCTCTCTACTTTTCCAAAGTAGGCAGCCAGCATCCTAAACACACAGATTTCCAATTACTCTCCTTTGGCGAGAAGTATCATAACGTCTGGCTCAAGAACGCGTCCCTCCTACTTGCCACCCAACGGAGAAGAAATGAACATAAACGGCATTTTTTGGCGCACATACTTCAACTCTTTTACCACGCATGAGTATTTAGAAATCTGTCTGATTCATTTCTTGAACCAGTAACCTGTACGCGTGGCAACGCCCACTGAGGATAAAAGGAACACTGCCCCTTTGTTGTATGTGCTGACTTTGAGTGCTTACTGCTTCCTGTATTGTGAATGTGGTTACACAGCTTCTCACACCAGTTTCACAGAACAGCACATACATAAGAAGTTGTACGCTCATGTAACAACAGACTCGAATAGTACGTCGGGAATGCTCCTGCAAGCTGTTATAAGCATCATGTTTATTACTGTGGTTCTAGTCGTACGAAACCACGATTTTCCAGGTATACTTTGTGTCTAAGGGGTCCTGTTGTGCTATTCTCAGACGACCAGTGTGGTACATAAGTAAGGTTATCGATATATTTTAAATATAAATATCTCATTCTGCGTTAACGGAACCTATCTCTGGCTTCTGAAAATGAAAAGTAAAGCAGACGAAGATACTTCAGCACGTTCTAGCCACTAACCAGGTGTTCCATGTCACCACGGATAATTAAGAGTGCTACAGCATCTTACATGACAACACTGCAACCACAGAGAACAAAAGGTACTGAAATGCGTTTCGCAATACGAAAGACCTGAAATTCATAAAACGATTCATTACACAATACATTACTCTTGCCTAACTCTTCTTGACTGAAGTATACTATCAGATACGAAAATTAGAGTCGAATAGTCTATTCTAAAAGAACAGAAATACATTAATAACAGCTATGAGTGTTCTGGGGTCTCACTTGTGCTTTCTTTCATACTAATATGATGCCAAAGCCTCATCTCTGGTGACATATAGAAAAAAAAGCCCCGTATGTGATTATGATAATTCATTAAATTGAATAAACCTGTCACGCAACTTAAATATCTTATTCAATGATAATTAGTAGGGCTTGCCTAATGAAGCATGATAATATGGCTACCACACCATGCGCATAACATATTAATGAAAGGAGGGATCATCCATTCTATAACAGAAACAGGTGGTCCCTTTATCAGTCAGGTTCATTATTGAAAAGCAAAACACACGAGTTCTCCATCGAGAAAGGCAATTGAAATTTTAACTTGGAATGCAGCTTGTAATGATGGACTCTTACCTCGGCACAGGTGGACCAACACAATAAATCCAGACTATTACACGAATACCATCAATGACGGTTAGCATGGTTATTAAATTACAACTAGAACACCGAATAAGAGGATCAAGCGTCAGTGAGACCTCCAAAGCGCCTTTCCAAAACAAACTAACTACCTCAGAAGTATTAAAATGAAATATCTGGTACCTCAATGGAGTGAACTAATATCGCATCCGTATGGATTCAGCGCTCGCAACGATGGTTCATCTTACAAAGTTGTTGTTGTGGTCTTCAGTCCTGAGACTGGTTTGATGCAGCTCTTCGTGCTACTCTACATTGTGCAAACGTCTTCATCTCCCAGTACTTACTGCAACCTACATCCTTCTCAATCTGCTTAGTGTATCATCTCTTGGTCTCCCTCTACGATTTTACCCTCCACGTTGCCCTCCAATACTAAATTTGTGATCCCCTGATGCCTCAGAACGTGCCCTACCAACCGGTCCTTCTTCTTGCCAAGTTGTGGCACAAACTCCTCTCCAAATCTATTCAATATCTCCTCATTAGTTATGTGACCTACCCATCTAATCTTCAGCATTCTTCTGTAGCACCATATTTCGAAAGCATCTATTCTTTTCTTGTCCAAACTATTTATCGTTCATGTTTCACTTCCATACATGGCTACACTCCATACAAATACTTTCAGAAATGATTTCCTGACACTTAAATCTATACTCGATGTTAACAAATTTCTCTTCTTGAGAAACGCTTTCCTTACCATTGCCAGTCTACATTTTATATCCTCTCTACTTTGACCATCATCAGTTACTTTGCCCCGCAAATAACAAAACTCCTTTACTGCTTTAAGTGTCTCATTTCCTAATCTAACTCCCTCAGCATCACCCGACTTAATTCGACTACATTCCATTATCCACGTTTAGCTTTTGTTGATGTTCATCTTATATCCTCCTTTCAAGACACTGTCCATTCCGTTCAACTGCTCTTCCAGGTCGTTTGCTGTCTCTGACAGAATTACTATGTCATCGGCGAACCTCAAAGTTTTTATCACTTCTCCATGGATTTTAATTCCTCCTCCGAATTTTTCTTTTGTTTTCTTTAGTGCTTGCTCAATATACAGATTGAATAACATCGGGGAGAGGCTACAACCCTGTCTCACTCCCTTCCCAACCACTGCTTCCCTTTCATGCCCCTCGACTCTTGCAATTGCCTTCTGGTTTCTGTACAAATTGTAAATATCCTTTCGCTCCCTGTATTATACTCCTGCCACCTTTAGAATCTGAAAGAGTCAACATTGTCAAAAGCTTTCTCTAAGTCTACAAATGCTAGAAACGTAGGTTTGCCTATCCTTAATCGTTCTTCTAAAATAAGTCGTAAGGTCAGTATTACCTCACGTGTTCCAACATTTCTACGGAATCCAAACTGATGTTCCCCGAGATCGGCTTCTACTAGTTTGTCCATTCACCTGTAAAGAATTACTCGTAACGTAATGTGAAAGGTAACAGTAGTAGCAGATGGATATTCTGAGTTGATGCCTCTCTCTGTACTCCATGCTCAGGTGGAAACATCGTCGTACAAGCCAGTCAGTTTCACTTCTCGGTCGTCCATCTATCAATGTTCTTCTTTCTTCATACCCTGTAATCGTCCTGTTTTTCGCCAGAGAAGGAACTCGCAGTCCGACAGTGACAGAAATTGCGACTTCCTTCCAGTAAAATTAAACAATCTCCTACTCTTTCCAATTCTTGCCATTTCCAATGAATACTACTCTAGCGTGAAGGCACGGGTAGGAAATCTGCCACACTCCATATTAAAATTTCGAAACAGATCTATGAGACACCTTACACGTAGGCACAGACGAGGAACTACGTATTGTACGGAAAATAACCGTAGAAAGCAATTAGAATGTTGGATTATGAAAATCCAAACAGAACGTTATTTTGTGTCGTCGCTCCTGAGGTAACAAATATTCACTTGCTAGCCTCTGGAAAGCGACGCCTGGCTAGAAAACCGTCACCTCGCTGAAAGACTTCTTCATGCAATGCTGCGACTTTTCGACACTGAAAGGTCATCCCATTTCCTGCTTGGAGAGCATGGGATGTGGGATGAGTGAATGCGAATGGACGCGAATGCCTGGCTATGTACCTGAGTCTGCGACTCCACCTCGGGCTCAGAACGTATTTATCGTAGTTGAACCTAGCGGGTCTTTTCGAGTCCATCAATCTTTGGTTCACTGTCGCGCCATATCGCCAGGTGGCGCTACGGAGCCGAGAGGCAAACGGAGTGAGGGAGAGTTGTCGTAGTACAGTTTTGTTTTGTTTTGTTATAGGCGCAAAAACAACTAATGTCATAGCTCCCACGGGGACCGATGACCGTCGCAGTCTGGTCCCTTTAATCCCACAAACCAACGAACCATAGCTCCCACGTAAAAACTATAGAACACGAAGACAAAGAGAGAAGTTAAAAATAACTACACGTTAATACCAACCGAAGGAAGACAAGACAGCAAAAAATAGGGACGTGAAGAAAGGTCTATAAAATACGCCATAGAGAAATGGTCCAGAACTAAAAATTAATGGCCTTCACCATATTGCTACAACGGATGAAAAGTAAAACGCAGTCGACAGCCCGCGCGTCCTTCACTAAAACGGCCGATAACTCAAGACGACAGACACAAGCGGGAACGTAAGCGGTTGAAAAAAAAAAAAAAAAAAGGCTTCCGTCAGGAAATGACGGACAGCCAAAGTTGAGCACAATGTGATCCAAGTGGTGGGGGAGTGTACCGAGCTGTACGAGGATGTGTTCGCTACTGGGCGTGCTACACGCCAGTGGTAGCTCTTCGGGCTGTGGGGGTCTTGCCGTATTTTGGCTACATGTTTTCTGACGGGCAGAACTAATTTTTGGCGCCTTCCGCTTGTCCACTAAAGCAATATTTGCGGAGAACGAAGCTAATCTCTTGGAAGCGGTGTTATTACTTTCCAGGACTCTGGTTACAAGCTGAGAACGAAGCCAATCTCCTGGAAGCGAAGGTATTACTGTCCCGATTCGAGTATTGTAATCGCTTCCTTTTGCATTTGAACTGACAGCGGGACTGAGCGCTGACTTGAGATTATATTTTAAATAACTGTCTTCGCCTGCTTTGGCCCAGACTGTGTGTAATGCGACAGTTTTTAAGTTTGCACGCGAGCGATTTGTTTTAAATTCATGCCCTTTTTTGTTTTTAAAATTTGTGTAAACCTTATTGTGATTTATTATTGCCCACGTGGGCCTGTAAGTTTAAACTGTGGTTACGTCACTGGATGGTTATTTTCCTGGGTGCATATTCTGGGTGTATATAGCCTATTATTTACTGGTGGACTGATTGTTAGAACTGTGTTAGACTATAAGTTATTGAAACTTAATTTGTCTTTGTGGTGTCACCGCCAAACACCACACTTGCTAGTTCGTAGCCTTTAAATCTGCCGCGGTCCGTTAGTATACATCGGACCCGCGTGTCGCCACTATCAGTGATTGCAGACCGAGCACCACCACACGGCAGGTCTAGTCTGGAGAGACTCCCTAGCACTCGCCCCAGTTGTACAGACAACTTTGCTAGCGATGGTTCACTGACTACATACGCTCTCATTTGCCGAGACGACAGTTTACCATAGACTTCAGGTACGTCATTTGCTACGACCTAGCAAGGCGCCATATTCAGTTACTAGAATGTATTCTGAACATATAATATTGTGAATCATTACCGTCAAGAGCAACGTTAATCATTAATGGATTAAAGTTAAGTATCAAACTAATTACGACCGCTTTCTGAATTCTAATTCCTTGTCATGTTACAGACCTCACGTCAGTATAGTTCTTCCCTCCTCACGCCAGCCTGCGTGAGCTAAAACGCGTGCATTTCGGCCTCCACTAGTAACACGGTGTTGGCTCTTCTGCCAACACAACAGTCTTGTTTTATGTTCTGGAGTTTTGCATGTGGCAAACTCTGCAATACTTCAGGTGTTGGTGATTACTCCTTAGTTATGTACTGTTCTGACTCTTACTTCTCTAACGTAATATTAGTGTTGAAAAGTTAATCATTCTTGTAATTTTATCCAGTTAATTTTCTTGAACGTTGCAATTTTTGATTCAGCTACTTGTGGTCAAGGTTCTGCTTCCCCTGGTAAACGATTATTTTAAAGAAAAAGAATTAATGTACAATTTTATTCTGAGCATTAGCCCACTTTATGAACTTTGATTTTGATGTTATTAATTACAGTCACTTTACATAGTTCTGAAATTTATAAAGCAAATTTCTGGATTAATTGATGGTTTAAAGTAACCTCCTTTTCCATGTGAGTGTTTTCCTAGAAATTCCTCGGGGCGTAATTTGCCCATTTCAGTTGCCAATTCTTCTTAAAAGGTCTCTTGTATTTTGCTAGCCAGCTTGTTGGCTCCGAACTTTACAGTCCCCCCACCACACACAAAAAAAAGAGTAAAGAAGGCAAATAGAAGGGACAGTCACTAGAGATATTGAAGATTTGATCCAGGAAAATGAGCAAAAAATCTTCTGCCCACGTAACAAAAAATGGTTCAAATGGCTCTGAGCACTATGGGACTCAACATCTTAGGTCATAAGTCCCCTAGAACTTAGAACTACTTAAACCTAACTAACCTAAGGACATCACACACACCCATGCCCGAGGCAGGATTCGAACCTGCGACCGTAGCAGTCCCGCGGTTCCGGACTGCAGCGCCAGAACCGCTAGACCAGCGCGGCCGGCGCCCACGTAACAATTTGACGTCAACACGAATCTGTCCAGAACTGTTCTGTGCGATGAAACTATGAGTTACGGCGTAGCCTGTCCGGAACTGGAGCACAGCTGTCCGAGATAAATTCCGCACTTATCTCGCTGCTGTTTCCACGAACCTGTTCAACCTTAACCTTTGACTGGCGCCACCAGTTCACATTTGCTGGACTGTGAGGTAATAATAATAGCTGCTGAGCTAAGTGAACACCCTGATATCCACCAGATGCGATGCGAGCTGCGAGCCCGGCGGCGTATCATATATATATAACGACAGTCGCTGTTTACCTGCGCCGCCGTTGTGCAATGGCCGCCCCAGCACTGGTCATACGAGCCTAATTACAACGGCTGGAGGAGGACTGACATTAAGCGCGCCGCAACGTGTAATCTGGGCCGCGCGGGATGTTGCCACCGGGTCCGCGCCGCCCCATACGCGCTGATTTATGGTTTAAATAAGAACAAGATAGCCGTAAATACTGGCTGCCGGAGATGAACAAGAACGAGCCCCCGGCACTGCTCGGCGGAGCGGTTTAGTCAGCCCCCGCCTCGCCCGTGGCACCCATTGTTCCGCACCACAACAAACGGCCTCAGCTCTCGTGAACTGCCTACAGGCGCGCGGAGGCGATCCGGTTCACACGAGTGTCGTGTACTCGACCGCTAAGTGTTCATACGGTCGGCGAACGGTCTATTACACTCGTAAGTGGACGTCAATATACAGGGTGATTCAAAAAGAATACCACAACTTCAAAACTGTGTATTTATTGAAAGAAACATACTATAACCTTCTGTTATACATCATTACAAAGAGTATTTAAAAAGTTTTTTTTTCACTCAAAAACAAGTTCAGAGATGTTCAATATGGCCCCCTCCAGACACTCGAGAAATATCAACCCGATACTCCAACTCGTTCCACACTCTCTGTAGCATATCAGGCGTAACAGTTTGGATAGCTGCTGTTATTTCTCGTTTCAAATCATCAATGGTGGCTGGGAGAGGTGGCCGAAACCCCATATCCTTAACATACCCCCATAAGAAAAAATTGCAGGGGGTAAGATCAGGGCTTCTTGGAGGCCAGTGATGAAGTGCTCTGTCACGGGCTGCCTGGCGGCCGATCCATCGCCTCGGGTAGTTGACGTTCAGGTAGTTACGGACAGATAAGTGCCAATGTGGTGGCGCTCCATCCTGCTGAAATATGAAATGTTGTGCTTCTTGTTCGAGCTGAGGGAACAGGTAGTATTTTCCTGGGCTGCGAACAAATGCTTGCTGGATGCGTGCTACATTTTCATCACTCGTTCTCGGCCGTCCAGAACTTTTCCCTTTGCAAAAACACCCATCCTCTGTAAACTGTTTATACCAACGTTTAATACACCGCCTATCAGGGGGTTTAACACCATACTTCGTTCGAAATGCACGCTGAACAACTGTCGTCGATTCACTTCTGCCGTACTCAATAACACAAAAAGCTTTCTGTTGAGCGGTCGCCATCTTAGCATCAACTGACGCTGACGCCTAGTCAACAGCGCCTCAAGCGAACAAATGTACAACTAAATGAAACTTTATAGCTCCCTTAATTCGCCGACAGATAGTGCTTAGCTCTGCCTTTAGTCGTTGAAGAGTTTTAAATTCCTAAAGTTGTGGTATTCTTTTTGAATCACCCTGTATTTCTGTTTCTTCCCAGACCCCCTACAGTCGCACAACGACAGTGAAGTTGAATCCGTACTGATACGCTCTTATCGGTATCTTTTGGGTAATTTAGCAGCGATATTTTGATTTGCAGCTATCGGGCACTCCGCGAGAGCGCGCTGTTGCTAACGTTCGAAGCGGAGGCGCCACACAAACACAGAGTGAACAGAATAGCCAGGGACCAGGCTGCTAGCAGCCAGCAATACGCGAAAGTCGGCCAGGGCATTGGAGAGTATCGATACTGGATGGCCGCCAGTTTGGTGGTGGCTACGTTCTTAGACCAAGACCGAGCTGCTCGGAATGAAAATGGTGCTAGACAGCGATGTAGTCTTTCGTCCGTACAGTCAACCTATACATCGAAGATGCAATACCGGAAATAAAAGGAACATTAAAGAGTTGGATTAAAATTGACGGTGAAAGGCTGTCAATGATGGGATTTACTGATGACATTCCTATCGTCAGTGAAAGTGAAGAAGAATTATGGGATCTGTTGAACGGAATGAATAGTCTAGTAAGTACAGAATACAGATCCAGAGAGAATTGAGGAAACACGAAAGTGATGAGAAGTTGCAGAAATCAGAACAGCGAGAAACTTAATACAATACTGGTGATCATGAAGTAGATGAATTTAAGGAATTCTGCTACCTGGGCAGCCAAATAACCGTAGACGGACGTAGCAAGGAGGACATAAAAAGCTGACAACACTGGCGAAAAGGGCATTCTGGCCAAGATACATCGACTAGTATCATAGGCCTTAAGTTAGGAAGAAATTTCCGAGAATGTATGTTTGGAGCACAGCTTTGTATGCTTGTGAAACCGGAACAGAAGAGAATGGAAGCATTTGGGAAGTGATGCTATAGACGAATGTTGAAAGTTATTTGGAATGATACCGTAAGAAGGTTTTCTGCACAATCGGCGAGGAAAGGAATATAAGGAAAACACTGAAAGAAGAAGGAAAAGGATGATAAGACATTTGTTAAGGCATCAGGGAAACAGGGAATAGCCTTCAAAAAAAAGGCTCAAATGGCTCTGAGCACTATGGGTTCAAATGGTTCAAATGGCTCTGAGCACTATGGGACTCAACTGCTGTGGTCATAAGTCCCCTAGAACTTAGAACTACTTAAACCTAACTAACCTAAGGACATCACACACATCCACGCCCGAGGCAGGATTCGAACCTGCGACCGTAGCAGTCGCACGGTTCCGGACTGCGCGCCTAGAACCGCGAGACCACCGCGGCCGGCGAGCACTATGGGACTTAACATCTGTGGTCATCAGTCCCCTAGAACTTAGAACTACTTAAACATAACTAACCTAAGGACATCACACACATCCATGCCCGAGGCAGGATTCGAACCTGCGACCGTAGCAGTCACGCGGATCCGGACTGAGCGCCTAGAACAGCTCTGCCACCGCGGCCGGCACGGAATAGCCTTCATGGTGCCAGACGGAGTGGGGGAAAAAAGAAGACACTTCTGTACATGTGAAGTCGGTGTTTGTTTCGGTCGTCTACATTTATGTTGCGGAACAATCGATATTGCGGAGCCAGGCTTTATTCCGCCACAAATGTTCTTGTCGAGGCTTTCCTACTGCGGGGCTGCGTGGCAGTTATCACCCTCGTAACGGAAGTTATTGGCGATCGTCTGCCTGCTGTATTGCACAATAGCTGAGTTGTGCCAAAGGCGCGTGAACTTGTTGGCTTCCGTGAGAGTTCGGAAGTGCCCCCCCCCTTTTTTTTTTTCTCCAAACTTACAGTGGTAACTTTTATGTGTTTTCGGGAGTTTGAATGTACCCGTAACTATTGCAACTACTTGGTAGTATTTTGTCATGAATAGTTCTTGGCTCTAGCTTGAATGTGCGATTTTCTTCCAAAGGGGTCGTGGATTGCTGTTTATTCATGGCTGAGTTTATATGGCCAGATCAGGGACGTTAAATCTTCAAAACTCTTTCTTCATTTCAAATGATATGTGATCGATTTCAAGGTGCTACTATGTAGATGTTAACATTATTCTTCCCCGTTATATAGTGCTAAAAAGTAACTGTTCTTTTTCTGCCTGTGTAAAACTAGTGTAACGACAGCTTGTGACTGGTGTCAAATATAACTGCCACCAGGGCAAAATTTCTTGCACATCTTTTCGGCATGAAACTTAGGTTGTAATTTCACCTGCATCGTTTGAAGTCCGCCTGTGCTTAATTTAAATCCATGGAACAGCACGGTGTTTATTATAATTACTGGCACCTAGATTGTGGTAGTACACTGGTTAATTTTGCCTATGAGATCTATCTCATAATTGGCCTTTTTTAAAAAATAACTTTTTACAGTATATTGTATAATTGGTCTTTGAAGTTTTTCAAAGGTCTTTGACACGAAAATATCCTTTTACTGGTGCCTTTAGAATATTCTCTTAATAGCGACTTCTGATCCAATTATTGGCGCCCCTTTAAATTATTTTGATATTAAATTGTACGATTAATAATTGAGTTTTTACATATATTTTGTTGTTGAGGTGAGGCTTTAATTAGTGGCGATTTAAATATTGGTTTGGGTGTCACCCTATCGTATTTTTGGTGCCTTTTTATTTTTATAGAATGTTATGTATACTAGACAGTCTGATACAGTCTGACAATAATTTGCGTTTGCTTAACTGAATAACTGAATGTGCTCATTCAGCCTGCGTGTGCCGTATGTAAATTGTTGGTGTTAAATAAGGTCATGAAATTTTGGTTAAGAGTAGGCTTGCTCGCTTACCACTCTCCGAATCCCTGCATCCTATTTAGTTTCACTTACTCCACTTTTATGTCGAGTAGCGAAACCGTAGGTACAGTTTTAACTAATTAACTAAGTCTCTACAGGTATCTGCATCCATAATGCAACCAGTGTTGTAAACAGCTGTTGAAGGATCCTCAGAGGCTTGTAAGTTACACTCCCACTTTCCTCTCTCTGGGCCCCAAAGTGCAGGGTGCATAGGCAGCAAGTTTATGAACTTCATTACTAGTTTCCTGTGTTGCCAAGTTCGGGAAAGGTCGGTGACGGTCTCAGATTAACATATTAGGCGAACAATGTGGAGCAAAAACTATGTTTATTTTATCAGTTCCACATAATATCTATCGTGGCACTTATTAAATTTTCGTGACAACGCGACACAGCCATACAGTCAGCTCCACACACAGGATATAAACCACAATAATCCCTAAACGCACAACATCAGCGTGGCCTGCTCGACGCGTGTCCACACAGTGACTCCCCAAACCTTGCAGCACATAGACGCGCGCCAAGCCAAGCCCATTTTCTGGACCAGAAACGAAGGACAATGTATTCTAACTTCCACAATAAAGTACATAATCGGAAAGCTGTTTGAAAACCCACACACAGAGACACTATATACAGAAAGCCTCGGGGTGGCCGAGTGGTTCTAGGCGCTTCAGTCCGTAACTGCGCGACTGCTACGGTCCCTGGTTCGAATCCTGCCTCGGGCATGGATGTGTGTGATGTCCTTAGGTTAGTTAGGTTTAAGTAGTTTTAAGTTATAGGGGACTGATGACCTCAGATGTTAAGTCCCATAGTGCTCAGAGCCATTTCAACCATATACAGAAGTCAGCGCCCGAGTGACTGACTCACTCACTGACACATCGCGCCGGGCCCAAACCACTAAGGGTACGAACTTTTCAGCGACTGTTGATCTCATAATGGTAGCGTCGTTTAAGAAGAGATATTTCGAAATTCCACCAGTAAGGGGGTGAAACAGGAGATGCAAATCTTTTTGAAGAGATGTCATTATTAAGGCTCTATCGGTATTTACTGTCTAGGTCAGAAATAAAAAAATACACTGTTCAGCATTTTTTGAAATTTAGCCACTATGGGGGTGAAATAGTGAGTGAAATTATTTTTCTAACAACAAATCATCATTAAACAACTAGTAAAGTATTTATAAAGCTATATCTATGAAATTAAAAAAAATGTGTTTCAATATTTTTGGACATTCGGTCCCCAAGGGGGTGTAATATAGCCTGACTGATTCACTGACTCATCATTGCCCAGCTAAGGATAGAAACTTCAATTTTGGAAAGGGTGTGGAGCCTACGCTGTTGGCTTCGTGTAAGAAGGAACTGTTCGAAATTACGCTCCTAAGGAAGTGAAACAGGGGATGAGAAGCTGTTTGAAAAAATGTCGCAGTTAAGGGAATTTTGAAGCAAGAATTACGAAAGTTGGTATTTTATTTCTCAGTCAGAAACTAAAGAATACGTGTTTCAGCATTTTTGGAAATTTAATCACTATGGAGCTAAAATAGGGGATGAAAATTTTAAAGAAAATATCTCGTTATATTAAAACAATTAAGGTAAATGCAGGATAACTGGCATTTCACTTCTCGGTTGTAAAGAAATACGTGTTTGGGGATGAAGTTCCTATGGAAATACCATCAAAAGAACGCAAAAAAAAATTATTAACGAAAACCTTGGACTCCACCAACGAGGATCGCTTTTTGGTTTGAAGTACATTCGGCAAAGACCATGCTTCTGTGACCTTATTTGGCGTGAAAAGATTGGAAGGTGTTGAACCTTGTGAACAAATTCGACTAAACAAATTCGACTAAACAAAAACAACAAAAAAATCTGTGCAGACTACATAATCTACGAGAGCAAATCAGTGGGTGCTAAGCTAGTTATTCTGTAAATTGACACCGCAAAGAACACATGAAGTACATATACCTACACAGGACTTCCCAGGAGGTCAGTAGTCAGGGGTATGACAAGAACGATCATTACCAGCAAGAAAGGCAAGTAATATGGTCTCCAAAATGCGTGTATTCAGAGCCATGAGTATTTTTTCATCTTCGATATTGTGAGACAAACCTCTTCTACTGCAACCTCTTTGCTTTCTGTATTTTGGGAGGATACAGTATGGGCCAAAACACGAAAAATTGTCTAGTAAACACGGACTTTAAAATGCATGTCTTAAAGAGCTATGAGAACGTGTTCAATAGGAGAGATGTGCTTCACATTAGCGAAGATGAAGAAGTCCTCTAGCTCTTAAGGTATGCGCCGGCCGGTGTGGCCGTGCGGTTCTAGGCGCTTCAGTCTGGAACCGCGTGACCGCTACGGTCGCAGCTTCGAACCCTGCCTCGGGCATGGGTGTGTGTGATGTCCTTAGGTTAGTTAGGTTTAAGTAGTTCTAAGTTCTAGGGGACTGATGACCACAGATGTTAAGTCCCATAGTGCTCAGAGCCATTTGAACCATCTTAAGGTATGCGTTTTAGAGTCCATGTGTACTCAACTTCTTTTGCTTCGAATTATCGTTCACGTTATATCGCTCATACTGACCATTCCTTCTGGGACATATTGTATTTCATAGGCTCCCAATAAATGTTCACTATGCTGAAAGTCTGATTATAATGTGGCTCTGGAAGTACTTTGATATCTTGTCATACTATACGAATTGCTGTAAGTGTAGGAAAAATCTTGCTAAAAGATAAATCTTGTTTGGGTGGATAAGCGGTCATGTATGTGCGAAGATGCCCTACTGGTGGAGTTGTTACAGTGTCAATACAAAATGTTTTCAACACCAATTAAGTACACTACAAGTTGTCGTTATGCACTCGTGATCCAAATGTAGCGTCTCTGAGTACTGGCTTCTGCTCATCAAGGCGTCTTAGCTGGAAATATAAGTTAAGCAATTTCTCTTTTTCAAAATAATCAGTTTCAAATCCGGCACCTGTCTCGTTTTCACAAACAACTTGGATGCAGAAGCATATTAAAGAAATATGTACAGTCTGTTTGTATGAAATTTTCTTACGATACCAAAATTTGTAATTTTTGTCATCGTTAACAAAGAAACTTTAGTAGAATTACCTCTTACCCAAAACTATACGTTGAAACATATACGATGGTGTGTCGCTAATGCAGCACACGTTGCTTGTGATAGATAGTAATATAGGTACACTACAGGTGTCGAGCAAGTCTTTATATTCAAAAACAAATACACTGGCATTCATTTTCTCTAGAACACATTCTTCAACGATCAGAAGATATCCCTTGGTTGGAAGGTAAACCCCAGAACTGATACCCCTTCCCAAGTATTCTTAACTGAGGAGTCTTCTATCCCACTAATAGCTTGTCTGGTATTTGGATGAAAATTCTCTGACTCTACATGGATATTTACTCAAATGGTTTCTCTAGCTAGAGTTTTAGCATTATGGATTAAACAGATGTTCATGTCCGCCCACCACCACACACACAAATACTGTCGTGTCCCACTGACGTTTCCTGAGAGGGAGTGGAAGGACTGCGTTGGTGCGCGTCAGAGAACTTACTTGGCATGAGGTCTCGGTGGTGTGGGCCGCCAACTCCTCACTGCTCCGTTGTAGAGAAGGCTGCAAGGTGAGCTACAGTACGGAACTCGGATAGGATCTTAGGGAAGCTTTCATGTATGAACACTCGATGTATAGAACGGTTATACTGGAAGTACCCCTGGCACTTGTGATTTAAATAAGATTCTATATACAGTCTCCAATGATTGTCTATCTGGCTATGCAGTTGCCATCCCTAATTTCCCAAACCTAAGTCCTAATACAGCAGAGGCGAGCGCACCAGACTAAGTGTCAACTGTGTCGATTCAGCCTAAGTCCCTACTTGTTGCTGCGCTCAATACTCTCCTGCAACTCTTGCAGCATCCCGACGCCGACTAACGTGGACCGGCGTCCTAGGTACCTCACTCCATCACTGCCCTTCGATCTAGCGGCTATCCGCTTTTATAGGGGGTAGTGCACCCGGCGCCACTTGTTCTAGAAGGTTCTAGCATCCCCGATCTTTGAGCCCTGAGTAGGCTAGTCACGCGGCAGCATGTGATGCCTACGTGATGAACTAGCCATTCTCCACTGTTTGCTGTGTCCAAGGGTTGCCACTAACTGTGCTTGAGCCTCGTGATACTGCATACTCCGCTCTTGTTAGTCGAGTACACATTACACATGACACATGAGATAGTCTGGTCACGTCCGCCTCGCTTGATCTGTAGCAATAATTTTCCAGCCTACAGCCTACATGATTTTAATTCTATCTTCTACTATTCGCGACAGTACACATACACTCACACACACACGCTAAGAAAGTGGGGTTCTTGACAGGTTTTCTGGAGGTTTCCTTTGCATGTGAGGTAGATGTTGGAACTTGCAGTGCCATCCCCTCTAAATCCGATTAAGAACCCATTTTCCCAACTACCTGCTCGCCTGGCGATTGACTGAAAATAATCACGACTCTAAAAAGACCGGATTCCCAACTCCTAGGAAAAAAGAGTAGATCAAGCAAACAACAATGTCAATGCGAACAAACAAATTAGCATTATGACCTTGACTTGCATGAAAGGCAATTAAAGACATACAGGATTCGGTAGTGTCATCTAGAAATGAAAACTATAATGCAAGATATTTGATGATAAGCTGCATAGTACGGTTAGATTCTGAATAACCCAGTTGTAGCCGATTTACGCATAGCAGGTAACGGCTATAAATCATTACGAGAGATAATATTTAATCATTCAATCTGAAAGTGGCGTGCGCGTGTTTGTTTGTGTGTGAATGTATGTATGTGTGTGTGTGTGTGTGTGTGTGTGTGTGTGTGTGTGTGTGTGTTTGGAGGGCTAGGAGTTGGTTTCAATCTGCGTACGTCTGTACGAGTTGGCTTTAGTAGAATCTCCTATAGGCAGACAGTCCTACCATTGACAGATTCCCCCAAATGGCAAAAGAGTCTTCACAAGAAATTACTTCTATGTAAACAACAAAATTACCCAAAACACGCAGCTTGCATACAGTGGTATTGTAAGGCGTGACTAAAAATTTGTGAAATTAGAGAGATTAGCAATATCAGTATGATGAAGGAAGCAGCTGCCGGGTAATATGGATGAGTGTTACCGGGCTTTATGCACTTCAGCAGCGAACTAGTCGTAGAATATATGCTTCTGTTCACCAGTTAGATATACCTCCACTGACATTGTGACATGACGTTTTTACTTCGTAATTAAATAATTAGTAGACAGCCGTTTGGATAGCGAGATATCTCGTAGATTTCTCTTACAAACTCGTTCCAGAAGAGGACGAGTGTGACCTGTAAGAAGAATTTATTTCCCTCATCCACGGCTTACGTCAAGGTTTTCCTTCGCTCACAGTGGACAGGCTTCGCACCATCCGCATAGAAAGCGCGCGATATCGGGCGGAAGCGTCTGTGTGCTGCACGCACAACCGGACGGTAATGCGTGACCTGCGTTCCTTTAGCGATAAATAACAATTTGTAAGCAATCACTACCTTTGTTGCTCTTCTCTGACCTGGTCCGCAAGGAGACGACGTTGAATTATGGAACAAATTCTGCACCATTGGCTATGTCTTTAACCTTTCGTTAGAACAACGTGTTCGCTGCTGAAGTGCATAAAGCCCGGTAACATTCATCCATATTACCCGGCAGCTGCTTCCTTCATTATACTGATATTGCTAATCTCTCTAATTTTTATTTCACAAATTTCACAAATTTTTAGTCACGCCTTACAATACCACTGTATGCAAGCTGCATGTTTTGGGTGATTTTGTTGTTTACATAGAAGTAATTTCTTGTGAGGACTCTTTCGCCATTTGGGGGAATCTGATATACATCAAAACTTTTGGTGGCGACTTCTATACCACACACACACACACACACACACACAGTGCTCAGAAAATGGGGAAAATGCTCCGTTTTGTTTAGTATAATGTCAGTAATAAGTAAGTAAATAGAATATGTTGCTGTTCCTTTTAGAAATTTTCTACTCGTGGCGATGCCATGTGTGTGGTTTCGGAAGCCTGGTGTGTTCCGACTATGTTCCTACAATACCCATCAGCGTTTCGGCAAAGGGCAGTTCCTATACACGGAACCAAAGTTTGATTTCCTACTTCAGCAAAATGCTTTCTGAGGGGATCATTAACTGCGAGACAAACTCTATTCATTGTGACGGCTTTCCACAATGTTAATCACTGCTCTAATATATTTTTAACTCTTTACGCATCACAAATGACTAGTGTCGGATCTGTTCAAATGAAACAAAAGTTAATGTATTATATGTACCTGATGTTTACCGTAATCCCAACCAAACTGATCTGTATTTTTCAGACATCTACTTGCCACTACCCTTCACTAATTATTGGCATCGCTCGAACGCTGGTGCACCTGCGATGTTGCGTCAGCTAGCGTTCAGACAAGAAGGTATAGAGGCTTTTGAACTTTGGTGCTATAGAAGAATGCTGGAGGTTAGGTAGGTGGACTAATGAAGAGGACAAGTGCAAGGAGATCATCCACACGATGCAAAAGGAAACCCCTTAAACTCTGATTACACGATAAATCTACAAATTTAAAGGCTGTCAATTCGACTAAATACCTAGGTACTACAATTACGAATAACGTAAGTTGGAACGACCACATAGATAATATCGTGGGAAAAGCGAACGAAAGACTATGTTTTATAGGCAGAAGACAGAGAAGATGCAACAGGTCTACTAAAGAGAATGCCTTTACTACGCTTGTTTGTTCTCTGCTAGAATACTGTTGTGCTGTATGGGATCCTTACCAGGTAGGATTGACGGAGGACATCGAAAATATTCAAATAAGTACAGCTCGTCTTATACTTTCGCGAAGTAGGTGAGGAAGTGTTAGGGATATGATACGCAATTTTAGATGACAGTCGTTAAGACAAAGGCATTTCTGTTACTGCGAGATTTTTCTATGAAATTTGAATCACCAACATTCTCCTCTGAATGAGATAATATTTCATTGTCACCAAACTACAAAATGTTCAAATGTGTGTGAAGTCTTATGGGACTTAACTGCTAAGGTCATCAGTCCATAAGCTTACACACTACTTAACCTAAATTATCCTAAGGACAAGCACACACACCCATGCCCGAGGGAGGACTCAAACCTGCGCCAGGACCAGCCGCATCAAACTACATAGGAAGAAATTATCATCATACGATAATAACAGAAATGTGAGCTCGTACAGAGAGATTTAAATATTCATTTCTCCGACGTGCTGTTAGAGAATGGAACAGTTGAGAAATAGTCTGAGATGGTTCGAGAAACCTTCTGCCAGGCGCTCAAGCGTGAATTACAGACTATTACCCATATGCATGTAGATGTAGGTACTGAATAGAATTAGAGAGAGAAGAAAATTGTAGGATAACTTGACTAAAAGATGAGAATTAAAAATTGTAGAGGCAGATCAATAGATGAATATAGGAAGCAGATTCAGAGGGATGTAGATTGCAGTAGTTATTCGGAGACGAAGAGGCTTGCACTGGATAGAGTAGCATGGAGAGCCGCATCAAACCACCAGATTTCTGACTGAAGACTACAGCAACAACATTCTTGTCGCTGGATACTCACTGTTTCAGTGAGCGGTAAAGGTGACCATTAAAAAGATAAAGAGTACAAGGAGTTCTTTAAGTGCAAGTTCTTCGTTGCACACATTTCAACAATATTAGATTCGTAAAATAAAGTTCTATCGAAATGTTAACGAAATTTTCCACCAAACTGCAGAAACCAGTGCTGTTCTCGGCTCTGTAATAGATGAGCTGGATTTATTTATGAGGGGACTCTATAGACTACAAGTTTAGAAGAAATGGGAATAGAACATCATCTCCACACCCACCTGTCGCTGCGCACAGCCCGCTACTGTTGAGCACTTATCTCCCAATGACATTCCATGGTTTATACAAGAAAGAAAAATCTGGCTACAGTGAAATCCTTTTGGGTTTAGAATATTAACCAATTATACAATTAAGTTGGCGATAGACTTTATTAATCCAAAAATCTTCAGAAGGTTAAGGACTGGGCTTCTGATGGTCGTAATTGTTTGTAAAAACATGATTATACGCTAGATGCTACATTCTGCAAAATTTTATTTTCTTACTATGACTACCTAGTTTTAAAACCGCGTACGTGTGCAATTCCATAGAGGGCACCCACGCAATAACGCCGTAACTGCGCAAAGTATGAGCTGACGCAACTAAGACGCAGCGTAACACGACAGATGTGCTAAATTCGTCAGAGACTGATCACGCATCCAAGATCCATGTCCATGCGTTTACGAGGCAGTTTACGATTTAAACTTAGCGACCCGTATAAGTGACCTTCAGTGGTAAAAATTCCCTGAAGATGACTACTTCTCCGTCTGTCACTAAGTCAAGAGTCAACACTAGAACTCTTGGAATACGCTATCCGTCGGGAAAAATATGACACACTGCTATTGCTGTTCCTCCAAAGACTGACATCGTGTCACTAATAAAGTATAACATCTCATGTTACTACTCTTATGCCACAAAATGGTTCCAAAAAGTATTTGTTTTATCACAGCGCATAGAAGATAACTGACAGTCATTAAAATGCAGCTAAGAAACGAATAATCTCTGTTTCCTTAAATCAGGTAATGCCGACATATAGAAATGAAACGCTGTTTGGGTTCATACGTTGCTCAATTTTTTTAAAAAGCCAAGTAATTTAAAATGATGCCACAGTTGATGTAAAACAAGTACTCGCGTGGTGAACAGGGTCTCCGTGTCGGCGTCGCACTGACACTCGGCCCTCTCCCTTTTCTGATGCATTCGTGTTTCGTCTTCTACATTTGATAGTTCCCTCTGTGCTTCCAAAGCCTTTGAGTGAGATTTAAGTAATATGGGTCGAAAAAGTCGCGAGCTACAAAGGCGGAGAGAAAAGTCTCCATCAGGTTGTTCGAGAAACGATTGGGAGCCTACCAGTACAGCGTAGACTGTGGCGTGGAGGTTTGATCAGAACGGAGCGACCGTCTTGCAGTTCCGTCCGAGACTGAAAAACGGCAGCTACTTACAGAAGTCAAGAAAATTCCCAAACTAAGCGTTCCAGATCTTGCTACTGCAGTTGAAATGCATACACGAAATGTACGTCTTGTAAATAAAAACCACCTTTTCTTGCTGCAATGTATTTTATTTCTTCCAGATGCGCCTGAAAAAAATGAAATACATTGCAGCAGGAAAAGGTGGTTTTTATTTACAATACGAATAATTCTGTGCTTGCTGCTGATGATAGCCACACACAGAAACTTGCATGCAGAGGAAGTCTGATTCAGCATAGACTGTAAGAAATGTGCTTTACGAAGCTGGAAATGGAGAGTGAAAAGTCCATAGAAAACAATACGTCAGTAAAATCAAAGCAAGCTAGCTGCATTTGCAACGCAACACAAACCCGATGCATTTGATTTCAGGGGCTTCGCGGGATTAGCCGAGCGGTCTGGGCGCTGCAGTCATGAACTGTGCGGCTGGTCCCGGCGGAGGTTCGAGTCCTCCCTCGGGCATGGGTGTGCGTGTTTGTCCTTAGGATAATTTAGGTTAAGTAGTGTGTAAGCTTAGGGACTGATGACCTTAGCAGTTAAGTCCCATAAGATTTCACACACATTTGAATATTTTTTTGATTTCAGGAAGACGGTTATATTTACGACTAGAATCGATATGAACTGTTTAAGTCAATTGGACGAGTGACAGTGTGGAGAAAAAAGAATTATGACCTTGAAGAGAAGAATATAGCCACCTCAGTTTTGTCGAAGGAGGTTCAGTACTTGTGGTAAGTCCCCAAGGGACCAGACCGCTGACGTTGTAGGTCCCAAGGCTTACACACGATTTTCATCGTGGCAGCGACAACAGCAACCGTTACGAAATTGTCTCGAATGAAAAACAGCCCACAGTTGCACTAAATTATGTTTATTTTAATCCTTGACCATTGTTTCTGTAATAATAATATAGCCGACTGCAAAAGTCATACACACTAATAAATGAAAAACGTCTTAGCCCAGCGACTGCGTCAAGACCAAAAAAATAACTTCAACAGACATAAGCCTGTTTCAAACGCAAGTTTCTATTATTAGGGTGTATGACTTCTGAAGAAGGCTATATTGTTATAGCAGAAACCATGGTCAAGGTTTGAAATAAACATAACTTAGTGCAGCTGTGGGCTGTTAAACTAACTTACGCTAAGGACAACACACACCAATGCCCGAGGGAGGACTCGAACCTCCGATGGTGGGAGCCACGCGAACCGTGGCAAGATGCCTGAGACAACGAAGTCACCCCGTGCGGCTTCAGTACTTGTCTGGAACAGCATAAGTGCAAATGATATGGAAAATTTGTGGGTCATTGATGGAATTATTGGTCAATCCCATATCTACAATTCGAGCCAAGATCGGCACTATTGTCATGCAGATTCAGTGCCAAACAATACATGCAGGCAAATACAGAACCTCAAGCATCCAAAAAATCCACATACGACCTTCTGTGTGCTACATTACATACGGTGAGTTTTTTCTTGTGATCTGTGGCTACTGCACAGTAGAACGAAACAACATCCCTATGTAAGTAATGTAACAGGAGACCTCTGCAGTACAAGGACATTCGGCATTTTTTATTCCTAAAATCGGCAGGTAATGGAGACGGTCGGTACCAGTTAATTAATCAATTTATTTGGTTTAATAGGAGGTATTACTGCGCTTTGTGTTGTCTTGACCCCCTACGTCATAATGTCAATCAGTGGTTTGTGATACGTGAGACTACATAATTTTCTGAGGTTACGAATTCCGTCAAATGTAGACAATAGCGCCATCAGTTACCAATCCACTTATATACAATGACGTTACACATACACATAAGCTGTCGAGACTGGAGGACCGAACTTCGTGATAGTGCAGTCTAAATTGTTGCCAAATTTATACAAGATGGCGGCCACCCCCTTCCCCTTCTGGTAGGTTGTGTATGTGGCAACGTCACAGTAAAATTTACATCAAACGAATTAAATAATTAATTAAATTGATTTGCAAATTAATTAAATTAATTAGTCAATTTAATTAAGTTCAAATTGGTGGGAATTTCGAAAAAGATGGGAAATTCATAAATGAACGTGAATTTCAAATTTTGGAGCCCTAGTTCGCACTACATCCACCAGAGGGTGCTGTTGGTCTCTCACCATCCTTCCCCTGGCCCACTTGCACCTCCCCCATTCCTCCTCTCCCCCTCCAGTAGTGAGAAGCTTCAGATTGCACCTAGCTACCGGGTAGGGCGGATTTGAGTCTTTACTGTGTGCAATGTGGTCAGTAGAAAATATGTTGCCGTCACACAAGAAAGAGTTGGAGAGTTACATTAGTTGTAGTCATGCAGCTGACTGCATCCATAGCTCACAGAACGATGCTTGGAAATCGCAGACATTGGATGAGTGTAAGAGTAAGGATATGTTTCATCAAACAATGAAGATGCAGCGCGGTAGATTCTACATCTACGTGGATATTCAGCAAATAACATTTAAGTGCCTGGGAGAGGGTTCATCTAACCACCTTCACAATTCTCTATTAGTCCGATCTCGTATCGCGCGCGGTAGGAATGAACACCTATATCTTTCTGTGCGAGTTCTGATTTCCCTTATTTTATTATGGTGATCGTATTTTCCTATGTAGGTCAGCGTCAACAAAATATTTTCGCATTCTGAGGAGAAAGTTGGTGATAGGAATTTCGTGAGAAGATTCCGCCGCAACGAAAAACTCCTTTCTTTTAATGACGTCCAGTCCAAATATTGTACCATTTCAGTAACACTCTCTCCCCTATTTCGCGATAATACAAAATGTACTGCCCTTCTTTGCTTTTTCGATGTACTCCGTCAATCCTCTCTGGTAAGGATCCTACACCACGCAGCAGTATTCTAAAAGAGGACGGACAAGCGTAGTGTAGGCAGTCTCTTTAGTAGATCTGTTACATTTTCTAAGTGTCCTGCCAATAAAACGCAGTCTTTGGTTAGCCTTCCACACGACATTTTCTAGGAGTTTCTTTCAATTTAAGTTGCTCGTAATTGTAAGTCCTAGGAATTTAGTTGAATTTACAGCCTTTATATTTGACTAATTCATCGTGTAACTGAACTTTAACGGATTCCTTTTAGCACTCATGTGGATGATCACGCCCTTTTCGATATTTAGGGTCAACTGCCAATTTTCGCACCTTATAGATACCTTTTCTAAACTGTTTCGCTATTTGTTTTGATCTTCTGATGCCTTTACTAGTCTATAAATGACAGCATCATCCGCAAACAACCCAAGATGGTTGTTCAGATTGTTTCCCAAATCGTTGAAGCTACATTTCACAACTCATGCTCATAGATGCTTGTGCTGGAACTGTAGACCTTTCACAAAATTCCATTCAGTCTTCCAAAGCGCAAGAGGAGGGAGAGCAGTCCGCTCCCATTTAGTCATATTGTTGAGAACGTGTACAATTCAGGATACGCTTTTGTCGAGTTGGGAGGATTTTAATTGGTGTAATAATTGCAAACACGCAGCTGAGGACTGCATCCATAGTTTCATACATGAGGATTGTAAACGAAAGATAATGGAAGAGCGGAAGAAGAAAATAATTGTGATGCATCATGATGAGTTGAAGATGCGTTTTGCAACCTGTATACACAGCTGTGCTGGGACTCTCTACGTTTTTCGTAATGCGCCTTCAGTATGTCTAGGAAATGAATGTACGTTCACCTACAATTCCAGACCGACTGAACTAGTTCACAAAGCTGCCACAGAGGACGCTTGAAGTGGGATTTACTCCTTCTCAGGTAGCCAATAGGAACGCAGCCTTCGCCCCTCCTGGCCTGAAGACTGGGGTGGGCCAGTGGAAATGCAGGAACACTGAATCTGGTGACGTGATCATGACAGTAGGCGAAAGGGGCAGTCCACTAGTTTCAGTCAGTGGAGCGTTAACAGCAGCCGATATCCTCATCTGCCTCCATCTCACAGAAGAAGTGGAAGAGTAAGTACGTACTCATTATATGTTTTTGCTACTATTACCACACTTAGCGGTTCTTTGTTCAACCCCATGCCTTTGGATACTTATTGTTTCTTCTAATTTTTCGTTCAGCAGGTTCCTGCGTGTCAAGACCAGCAGCAGCCTCCAGCTGGTTGGGACCTACAGCAGTAGCAGCACCCATCAGCTTTCCAGCGCCTACAGAGGCCTCCAGAGTGTCCATTCCGGCACCAGCGGAGCCACCAGCTTTCCAGCATCTGCAGCATCGTGGGATCATGTAGCTCCCACGGCCAGCATGTTGGCGAAGGACAACGAGTTGCTCTTATCAATCTTGCCTGTCAATTTATTTAACGAATATGCCCAGCTAGCCCCTGAATCTCGAAGAAGTGTGTTGGAGGTCCTTCTCCACATGGTGCAAGTCAGTACTGGTCTCCGACATATGCGCCACCCAAGAATATTTTGGTGTTACTGGAAGGACATGGTGAAGATTTGGCGGATGAGAAATTACCAATTACTCCGAGTGCTACAATGCTGTTCAGTCTGAACCGTGGATTTACTTTCAGAATCTTTTCTTAAAGAATTTACTTTACTTACTAGCGATTCATCAAGAATTTACACACTTAATCACACTAGTTGAGCGTGGAAGTAGTTGCCAGGGAGTAACTGATGAAAATGAAATTACCTTTAACTAATGGGACTTTTATTCATAAAAGCCCTTTTCAAAAACAGATTTAAAATTTATAGGCAGGAAAGCACCCTAGAAATATCAAGTTCCTATTTTATTTAAAGGCAGAAGGAACAATATTGACAGTATGAGCCTTCGGGCTGAGAAGCTTGCCGCTCCCTTTCAACACGGCCGTGGTCACCACCGCTCACAACAACCTCTGAAAGACTACACTGGTGCAAATCTGCAACACACCAGAATCCTTTGAACTAAAAATTGTAGTAACTCACACAAACACATTAACTATGCAACCCGTAAGACGGATGGACATCGTACAAACACTCACACTAAGAAATTACTTGCCACCGAAAGTGCAATTTGTTTTTTTAGAAGGACTCTTACGGTGGAAGGGCTGCAACTTCGTAAAAATGACTATTGAAATAAAACCCATGAATTCAGACTTACATAAAATGTACAACATGCTCTACATTACACATATACCGCCGCGCAAGATGACAGGCAAGATAAAAACATATTTCAGGAATTCGGCCTTTGCACCTTAATTCTATAAATTCATTAACACCGAATCGGACAAACATGACAGAGGCAGCTATTAACGTATGGCAGATTGACAGGGGGATTACTGAACAACCCGAACCGCAGATTTCTCTAACCCTCCCCAACTCCACAAGGGAAATAACGGACCACCCAATTCACAAATAACCACGTTCCCGCGGGTGGGCAAAGGGAGAACAATGGTGGGACGACCACAAAACAAAGCGGCTGGTGACCTCACCAAGAAAACAAGTAGAATTTAACAAGTAAATGAAACAACATATCTCCAATCACTTAACTTCTAATAAACTGCGATTTCTGGCGAAGACCTGGCGCAGCACCCCCAACGCTCTACCGAACTGTCCGTTGCCAGCCGCTTCAACGGACGTAGGAAGGCGCGCCGATCTCCCGTCTCACGGCGCCGCAGCTCGCCCCGGCCAGCCCGATGTCGTGGTTTCACTCCTGTTGCTCTCGTGACAACCACGAAGCCACTACCCCTTTCTATACGACACGGGCTACTGGACTCACGTGGGGACCTCACATGCGCCGACGCTCAAGGCGGACAAGGCATCTCGTGTATCAGTGCGCGACCGACCAACCGATCGATCCAAGAGCCAATGATCGTTGCCCGAGCAACTTGAGCAGACTGGCGAACGCGCAGATTCAGATGCAGGAACTCAGCCCCGACCGGGCGACCACTAGCTGAGTTCTAGTACTGGTGCAGTGGCAAGACTCTCATTTTCTGGCTTAAAGTTTGATCCAGACGACAGACATACTAGCACTGCGGCGACAGACAGTCACTAACTGCCGCACAAATGCGAACGAGAGACAGACCAGCAACTGGAGACTGACCTAGCCTCACTCCGACTGAACAACTGCCGAGTTTTTTTTTTACTTTATTGTTATTTTAACACCTGAACAATCAGGTAGGCTGGCAGCAGCATGCTACGCCGCTCTTCAGCCATAGGGGTGACAATAACAGTACAAGAATGGAGAATTAAAATGAACAGAGTGATGGGCAAAAAATAGTGGTCACAGATACACAAAAAACACGGAGCCGTTCACACGCGACGATAACGACACTGAAAACACGTTGACACGGCGCACATAACACTGATAAATCAGGCGGCACAAGTGAACGTAGAAGCGGGACGGCGGACACTAAAAACACAAAACGACGTCACACACACAGATGGCGATGATCTCCGGCGCGCGAAAGTCCACGTAGCGTGTGCGAGTCCGGGGACCTGCCAAGAGGGGAAGAAGGGTGAGGGCGCGTGGAGAGGGGAGAACATAGATGCCAATGGCTGAGGAGATGGGAGGAGGAGTAGAAGGACAGGGGAGGGCAGGCCCGGGGGAGGAGTGGGGAGAAGGGAAGGAGGGAAGAAGGGTGCCCAAAGGAACAGATACAGGAAGAGGGAGGGAGGATCAAAGTTGGTAGGAGGGGTAGATGGAGGGGAGGAGAACATCATCAGGGATGGGGAGCTGGCGGAAGCCACCTTGGGAGAGGGTAAGGAGGGTGCAGAGATGGAGACCGGGTGGGACGTGGGAATACAGGTGCGGCAGCGGGCGGGGGTGGGAGAGGATTGGGGAGACGAGTGGGTGAGGAGGATCGAGTTTATGGGAGGTGTACAGGATCCGTATCCTTTCAAGGAAAAGGAGGAGGTGGGGGGATGAGATCGTACAGGATCCGCGTAGGGGAGGGGAGACGGATGCGATAGGCGAGGCGGAGAGCATGGCGTTCAAGGATTTGGAGGGATTTGTAAAAAGAAGGGGGGGGCGGAGGTCCAAGCCGGATGGGCATAACAAAGGATAGGGCGGATGAGGGATTTATAGGTGTGGAGAATGGTGGAGGGGTCCAGACCCCACGTACGGCCAGAGAGGAGCTTGAGGAGACTGAGTCGGGAGCGTGCCTTGGCTTGGATTTTCCGGAGGTGGGGAACAACTGCCAAGCTGATAGTGCCCCTTAAATGCACGTGAACAGGCAGCCTTTCCGCTTTCCCACCAGAGGGAGACACCAAAGCTGCGATTGCCACAGTGGCGCCACCGCCAGAAACGGAGGGCGACTGCACCACACAATGCGCTGCGACGCGCTCAGCAAACAGCAACTTTTTTTTTTCACCAAGGCTCACAGTCCAAGTTATAATGTACCAGCCAGCATCTCAAGACGCTTAAATATTGGTACAGAAGCATCAGTGGAGGGTGAGTGGCGTGTTAGGGATGTTAAAATGAGATTTGCAGAGTCTGATTGGGTTGAACTTTGTAATGTAGAATCATACATTAATCAGGAGATGACCACAGAGTGTGCCCTCCACCAGAGATTTACTGACGTGGCCTGACACTATCAATAACATCCACCGTTGCTTAGTCTACACATAGTGCTATACAATGTGCTGGAAAGACTGAACGGATGGTTGCCTTATGTGCAGAGTGTATATAAAGACATTGTAGTGAATAGCGTGCATGCTGATGATTACGACAATGCATCTATGCAGTTGTGAAATAAATTAAAGGACACCAATAAGTATGAGAAACATTCAATCTGAATTCCGCAAGTGCAAGAAACCATTATTTGGTAAATACTGCACTTGAAGAAAGCTGTAGAGGAAAGCTGTTATTTTTTGCCAGATGTATTGCATCCAATGAATGATTATTGAATAATAAAAACAATATCTAAATTACACAAACTGTGATATTTTTTCTACACCTCTCCTAATAATTTTAATAATGTTACTGTTCCCTGTAACTCCGATGCAACTGCACCAGCAGCAAGCTGTGTGAATCATGAACAACAGCAACATCTTCAGTCATTGTACGTACAGTCTTACTCAAAAGTATCCGAACGACCTGAATTGCATTTCGCCTGATTCGCATGCAACCGGCATAACGCAGTTGTCTGGCAGGTCCTCTAATCGCTCCCTGGTACAGTCGTTTGACTACTGAAAATGGCTCCAACAAGTCACCACAAGAAAACTATGCTCTGTATCGCAGTAACTCATGATGTAAAGTAATACCACGATGCTACAAATATGAGGGAACACCTTATCACAGATAAGACTGTCCTTAAGGCTTGTAAGATCACATTTTTTACAATAAAAGACATACCTGAAATGTTACCACTCTCATTATTACGTCAGATAGGTAATGCACGTAGTAAGTTCGTCGTATTCATGATTTCCTCTTCAAATTAACATACCGTACTTAATATTTCACACAAAATGATATTAAAAGTTTACGTTATTCACTAGCAGTTAGTTTAGAATATGAATGAACTTCAAATGACACGACGAACCGTCTCTTTCTGCATATGGATTCAAACCCAGGTCAGGCAGACTAAGCAAAGATTTCGTGACTGGCTCAAACTAACAGTCATTCCTGATTAGGCATACAGAGAGTGATATACCTCGATTTTAGACAGTATCAGTTAGCAAATATCAACTTTAAATTACATAACACAAACATTTTTAACGGACGCGAAATCCTCCCCAGCATATCTGGTCCCTGTTAACGAACTACGAGAGATGTCACATACTGCTTTTTCACAAGTAACTTACTTGAAATGCCGTGAGGTAAAGCTTTGTGTTGGCCAGGGATTCGAACCCAGAACCCAATCGGATTGATATCGAAGCAAACCAACTGTGACATATCGGATTTTCTCGGCAGTAGCTAGATGTTTTAACTGAAATGACGAGACGAAACATTAATTTTTTCCTTCCCAGGACTCCAACCCGGCACCTATCGCTGTTATATTCTAGAGAAAACGAAACGTTAAATATGGGTTTGTTGCACCATCAGCGACATGTGAGCATGTTTGAACTACAAATAATATGACGAAGAGTTCAGTGATCACTGGGAATAGAGCCCCACACATATAGTTGTTGACTACACACAAAGAGACGTCAGCTACCGAATTTTTCTCCACCAGCAGCTCGGAATAACATCTTGAACTTACAGTGATCTCGCAAATAGTTCTGTGTCCCACTGGGAGTCAGAAACGTTAGATATCATTGGTGTTGACAACGAATGAAAAAACATTAAAAAACAAAATTATTATCCACCAGCAGATAGGTGTTCTCATGCTAGGGCTTGATAATACATAATGAAAACTTTAGTGACAGGCCAGGATTCGAACCCATTCACACGTAATATGTGGAGATGTTGAGGAATCTGCACTTTTGAACAAACAACAAATTGTAGCCGAGCTGTATTGCCACGAAGGGATCAAATTCCGCGTTAAGGGCAGTCTGAGTTGCATTCTCAGTTAAGAACCAATTTTATCGACATACAGAAGCTCAGATAAAAGATGGAATAAGTGTCCTGTGACCCTACATAGCGTGTGTTTCGTCACTAGAAATAAATAACTAGTATGAAAGGTTACTGGCGATTGAGTTACTACATGTCGCCACTCCAGACTTTATTGTGGTTCAAGCTATCGTCTACTTCGCAGAGAAGGAATATCATCTTTAATGTGAATTTCAGATCACACTGCCATTATATCTTCTTCACTTGGTGTAGTCAGAAGAGAATGGAATCTTTCTCTTACTATCTAAAATCATTGATAGAAGTGTGAATTGAACCCTGACCATATGTATAATAACCTAACATCGGTCCAACAGACCACAAAACCTCTCTCTCTCTCTCCCTCTGTCACTCACACATACACACACACACATTTTTTTTTATTTCTTTGTTGTGCTCTACTACCGGCGAGGCACGAAAACGCCTGTGAATGATTTTCTTAGTTTTGGGTACACTTGCGAAAGAAATATAAAAACAACTATGAGAGTTACTGATTTATGATGCTTAGTTTGCAGCCAATTCTGAATATTTTTTGTAACTACGCTCCAGTCCCTAAACCTAGTTACAGAAATGCGAATCAGACGCATTACGTAATCCAGGCCGTAGCAGCCGCGACTTGTAGACGCCAGCTATGGTCACTTCCTAGCCCGCTGTAGGATCACATCGGTTCGTCTTCTTCCTGCTGGTACTGTATCTCAGATTTGGCAACAAGGCAACGTTGTTTGGCAACTCTGTGATCGACGAGTTACTTCCTTGTGTCCACGGAATTAAGCCTCAAAGTTCACTTGATTTTACCTGTCATTTCCATTGAATAATCTCAGTTATTATCGCTTGAGGTGTAACAAAAGATTGTAAACTTACGGTTTTCAGCCCAGGAAAGTCGGTGCAGGTGGAAATCGCAACTAATCTCGTCCTTTAAATAGCGGTTTATGAGTTCTAGGCACTATTGGCCTCGTAAGAGGGAGCTAAGACACATACCTGTTCGCCAGCACTGTGGTAACGTGCTGACCTGTGAAAAAGCGTCTGTTATGGTTCGCAGTTCAAGTCTCACTGACTTTAAAGTTTTTATCCCTTCTGTGAAAGAGCTACAAGCAGTCAAATCAAACATCAATAAGGAAATCGCAAGAAAATACTTTCGGCTCATAGTGCAATGGTGAAAAACTTGCAATGCTGCACAACAGGTAACGCCTCTTTCCGCTGCTGACAAGCAAATTTTGGGTTTCTAGAAATACATAACTATATTTATGCAATGCCACATTTGCATACCTCTTGAGTATGACACAGCATACCAATTTAACACAGACCCAATCACAATCTAAATGAGTGGTATTTTACTAATTCGTGTCGATAGAGGCATGCTTGTGTACTGATACTCAGTTTTATTAAAACAGACTTTCGTCGTAAGGTTATCGTGGGTAGTTTTATTTTATTTCTTATAATACAGTGCACAGTTTTCGTAAGGTTTCATTTAGTGTTGTTGAAACAATAGTAAACATGAGAGCGAAATTAATCATCAACGATACATGCGAATTCTCTGATGTTATCTATAACACGCTGACGGTGCACATGCAGTTTATTGATTACATGCATGTAGAAAACATGTTCTGAGTTAAAGCTGTCAAATAATGTTTGAAGAAGAATAAACTGACACTACCACATGACAGCTAATGTAGAAAATACTTTTCTGACGTATTTGGGCACGATGCGCTCTGCCCATACATAATACAAAAGTTTCGAGATGCATCTGCCGCCTGGCTGTCTGTTAAACCTGAAAAGAACAAAATGTCACAGAAGTGAGCCCTTTTTCCACATGCGACTATTTTGGGTTTAGACGTGAAGGGAATTGTGTTCAAAGTTCCATTAGATTGGTAATTTCAGCAGCCAGCGGAATTGCGTTTTAAAGAAATTTAGTAGTAAATGCAGTTGAACTCGCGACATCTTATCTATGGCGCACGACGCTTACCATTATGCTACTAGCTGACACACAACTACAACACCTCCAGAGCTGAACAACAATTCATCCAGAATTTCTGCATACCACAGCGCTGCGAGATAATGCAACTGGCTGAGTCTAGACTTCTGAGAGAAACAGTTACAGCTTTTCTTTTGCGCTACACGACGTTATTTACAAACAGATAGCGCAATAGAATAGCTCAAGTGGAAAGGAACACTTCCTATTTCAATTTCTGCATCCTACACCGTTCGCAGTTCTGTGAAGGTGGCAGTTATGTGATTTTATTTCGGTGATTACAAAATAGAGTGGAATGTATGCACTGGGTAGCCTAGGCAGCTAGTTCCTGATGATTCGGTCAACCAAGTAAATGAATGTACTTAACATGCTCCAATTTACAACAGGGAGCCTGTGTGTCAGAATTCTCATCCCGTGTGGCGCAATGGCGTTACGATAATAAAAGAAATCACAGAAAAGTGGGTTTGATGGTCTGTTGGACTGAGGTTAGGTTATTATACATATGGTCTTCTATCAATGATTTTAGATAGGGAGAGAAAGATTCCATTCTCTTCTGACTACACCAAGTGAAGAAGATATAACGGCAGTGTGATCTGAAATTCACATTAAAGATGATATTCCTTCTCTGCGAAGTAGACGTTAGGTTGAACCACAATAAAGTCTGGAGTGGCGACATATAGAAACTCAATCGCCAGTAACCTTTCTTATACTAGTTATTTATTTCTAGTGACGAAACACACGCTATGTAGGGTTACAGGACACTTATTTTATCTTTTATCTGAGCTTCTGTATGTCGGTAAATTTGGTTCTTAGCTGAGAATGCAACTCAGACTGCCCTTAACACGGAATTTGATCCCTTCGTGGCAATACAGCTCGGCTACAATTTGTTATTTGTTCAAAAGTGCAGATTCCTCAACATGTCCACATATTACGTGTGAATGGGTTCGAATCCTGGCCTGCCACTAAAGTTTTCATTATGCATTATCAAGCTCTAGCATGAGAACACCTATCTGCTGGTGGATAATAATTTTGTTTTTTAATGTTTTTTCATTCGTTGTCAACACCAATGATATCTGACGTTTTTGACTCCCAGTGGGACACAGAACTATTTGCGAGATCACTGTAAGTTCAAGATGTTATTCCGAGCTGCTGGTGGAGAAAAATTCGGTAGCTGATGTCTCTTTGTGTGTAGTCAACAACTATATGTGTGGGGCTCTATTCCCAGTGATCACTGAACTCTTCGTCATATTATTTGTAGTTCAAACATGCTCACATGTCGCTGCTGGTACAACAAACCCATATTTAACGTTCGTTTTCTCTAGAATATAACAGCGATAGGTGCCGGGTTGGAGTCCTGGGAAGGAAAAAATTAATGTTTCGTCTCGTCATTTCAGTTAAAACATCTAGCTACTGCCGAGAAAATCCGATACGTCACAGTTGGTTGTGCTTCGGTATCAATCCGATTAGGTTCTGGGTTCGAATCCCTGGCCAACACAAAGCTTTACCTCACGGCATTTCAAGTAAGTTACTTGTGAAAAAGCAATATTTAACATCTCTCGTAGTTGTGTTAAATAATAAATACTGTATGTTACTTTGAAGAGGAAATCACGAATACGACTAACTTACTACGTGCATTATCTATCTGACGTAATAATGAGAGTGGTAACATTTCAGGTATGTCATTTATTGTGATAAATGTGAGCTTACAAGCATTAAGGACAATCTTATCTGTGATAAGGTGTTCCCTGATATTTGTATCATCGTGGTTTTACTTCACATCATGAGTTACTGCGATACAGAGCAGTGTTTTCTAGTGATGACATGTTGGAACCATTTTCAATAGTCAAACGACTGTACCGAGGAGCGATTAGAGGACCTGCTAGACAGCCGCGTTATGCCGGTTGCATGCGAATCAGGCGAAATGCAGTTCAGGTCGTTCGGATACTTCTGAGCACGACCGTACATCGTATAGCTTAGTTGATGACATAAAAGCCTACTGCACGCCAATACCTGACGTGTCGACGTCATGGCAAGGTGGGTGGGTGACACATCAGAACTTTGTTGTAAGTGACTGGTCTTGTGTGGAAAAAAAAAATACCAGAAGAAGAAGATCGAGAGTATACTCCTTTCCGATAACACATGAGCATTGTAGGTCTACACAGTTACGGCAGGACAAATGCGTTCATGTCACTGCTAACACACCCTGATGGAGTCCGATATGAGCACATATACATATTTTCAAAAACTCTATTTTAGTCCTAGTACCAGTTGCTGCGCAAGAGTTTGCTCAGTATATAACAAGATGTCCACTAAACATAAATTCATTAGGGCATGGAAGGCTATTCGAGGAAAGCTATGGGTGTTAAAGTTGAGACATTTGGATGAAGAACAAAGTGAGATAAATCTTTACACCAGTTACTGAATGTTTCTGTGAACTCGCAGCGAAATAACACACTGACAAGGAGGTTGCTGATTTCGTTAACTGCCAGAGTGATAATAGGATAGACAAGACCTTTGGTGTCAGTGGAGAGAAACCATACATGCTGGGCATGCAGCATGTAAGTTTAACAGAAAAAGCAATACAGGTAGGCGATAGGGAATTGGGAATTTCAAAGAATGGAAACAGAAGTTAAAGTACTGCACAAACAAACATGCAAAACATACATTCATAGGTGTGTTATGATTAAAGGTTTGGATGACTTAAGGTTCAAATGGCTCTGAGCACTATGGGACATAACATCTGAGGTCGTCAGTCACCTAGAACTCAGAACTACCTAAACCTAACTAACCTAAGGACATCACACACATCTATACCCGAGTCAGGATTCGAACCTGCGACCGTAGCGGTCGCGCGGTTCCAGAATGAAGCGCCTAGAACCGCTCGGCCACAGCGGCCGGCGATGACTTAAGGCAGGCTGACCTTGTAGACATGGGGCAGTATTCACATGTGAATAATGGTTTCAAACATATTTTAATGGTCATTGATACATACCCTAAATTCACCTGGGCGTTACCTCTCAAAACAAAATTAGGGAGGTATGTTGCACAGATTTTTTAGAATTTGCTGCAGTCAGGAACTAATCTATGTCCTGATGATCTTCAAACCGATCATAGCGGAGAGTTTTACAATAGGCATTTCAAGACAGTGATGCAGAGGTATGGAATACATCGCTACTCAACATTCATCCACCTGCAGGTGAGTATGGTGGAGCATCACAACAATGAAAGGTGAAATATGGATGCGTTTTAATCTTCATGGCTCATACAAATAGACAGACATCCTCCCACAAATAATTTCAGAGTACAATCGAACCATACATAGCGCCATAAAAATGAGACCAATCGATATTCGTAATTGTGGACTCATGGATACGTTATACTATCTTAATAAAACGCCGGATCTACATAAACAAAAATTGAATGTAATTGAGTTGGTATAAATCTCAAAATACAAAAAAAATTTGGGAAGTCATACTACCCAACTGGCCGAGTGAGCTATTCACAGTTTCCAAAGTGCAGAGAACAAAATCCAGATCCTACATCTTAAAGGATAGCAGTGGTATTTCAAGATTCATTTACGCTTAGGAACTGGAGAAGAGCTCAGAACGACAGGTGTTTCTCATAGAGCATATCATAAGACGTGGAGGGAATAGAGCACTAGTTAAATGGCTTGGTTTTCCTGCAACACAAAACAGCCCTCCCTGGGGAGTCTACACTGAAGCCACAGACTGTTTTAACCTGTGAGTTCTAGGAAGGTATTTGACGGCGCTCTGCGCCCCTCATAAGAGAGTCTTCAGTCACCTATATCAAAGTAGCTGGCTTTACAATTATCCTCAGATTCAAGGGTGTCTCTGAGGAAGTGAGCGTTTCCTGGAAGTATCGTTCTTTGTCCGCGAGAGCAGATGTTCACCACTGCTGTTAGGTTACGACGGTTTCTGTCTGAACTGTCCCTTTGTCAGCAAGTCAGAGTCCTGGTATTTTCACTCTGCAGCTGCAAGAATACCTTGGAAGCAACGTTGTTTGGCTGTGTTCTCCATTATTTTTTCCAGGGGACCTTTGAAACCACCACCGCCGTAGGGATGGGACAGTACCGAAGACTGGCCTAATAATGGTTTCCGGTATTCGCTTAGCATCAAAGGAAACCACCGACGTAATAGAGTTTCGTTTGGACACAAGGGCACGCTGTCACTCCTACACACCCACTTTCCACCGTCCACCTGGCAGCCGCGACATACCTGACTCGCTGCACGAATGGATATTCTGCTGCCGTCGAAGCATCTGTCTCGTTACCGCTCGCTGCAGGAATCTGTCGCGTGGGGAAAAACAACACCCTCCGCCTCCCTCACTGGAGAGTCGTCCGTCCCGATATCTGACTGGTCTGCGTGACGGATTGCCGACCAATGGGCCCGTGTTCGATTTCCGGCTGTGTCGGGGATTTTCTCCGCTGTTGCTGTCTTCATCATCATTTCATCCCCATCCGGCGCGCAGGTCACCCAATATGGCGTCGAATATAATAAGACCCGCATCAAGGCGGACGGACCTGCCCCGCTAGGGGCGTCCCAGCCAATGACGCCCAACGCTCATTTCCTACTTCACTGGAGAGTCGGGAGCGGATGCTGCCACCAGTCGTCTGCAGACGGGTAGTTACCCTAATCGCCGTGCTCGTACCACTGCCGCGCTGGCGAGATGCCTTACATAACCTGAGAGACCATTTCACTTGACTTTCACTAAGCACTATGGAAACAGCTGAACGGACAGCGACATACGACTTACAGCAATACATCAGACAGCGACCTAGAACTGCGGTGTCCAGACGGGAAGGGGTTACATACTCCTAGCATTCCGCAGACGACACGAATGTGTTGAGTCGGAGCACTGGCGCACTGCAATAATGGTGTGCCGTTCATCTGCTCAAAATTGGTAGCAGAGGGTGCATGTAAATATTATTCGATTTGGGGAACGTGTTAGGCTGTATTTGCTCTTGGCGCAATTTCTCAATCATATAAAGATGTAGCTGGCAATACATGCACGTCCCAAAACAACAGCTGAGCTTGTCCGTTCTCTCTCAAGATGCTCAGCAGAGACTGAAGCTACCTCATAAATGAGGAGACGAGGGTAATGTTGGGGAGGGGAGAGGGGAGCACCAATAACGCCCTCTGGTGTTGATATTGTGAACTAGGGATCCAAAATTTGAAATTACCATCAATTTTTGAATTTCCCACCAATTTTTGAAGCTTCCACCAATTGAAACTTCCTGGCAGATTAAAACTGTGTGCCCGACCGAGACTCGAACTCGGGACCTTTGCCTTTCGCGGGCAAGTGCTCTACCATCTGTGCTACCGAAGCACGACTCACGCCCGGTACTCACAGCTTTACTTCTGCCAGTTTCTCGTCTCCTACCTTCCAAACTTTACAGAAGCTCTCCTGCGAACCAGGAAGCAGGAGAGCTTCTGTAAAGTTTCGAAGGTAGAAGACGAGAAACTGGCAGAAGTAAAGCTGTGAGTACCGGGCGTGAGTCGTGCTTCGGTAGCACAGATGGTAGAGCACTTGCCCGCGAAAGGCAAAGGTCCCGAGTTCGAGTCTCGGTCGGGCACACAGTTTTAATCTGCCAGGAAGTTTCATATCAGCGCACACTCCGCTGCAGAGTGAAAATCTCATTCTGGCTTCCACGAATTGTTTAGGTTCTGCCATTTTGAATTTAGTTAATTTTCATAGTTAATTTAATTATTTTGCTCATCAATTTAAGTAATTATTCAATTATTTTGGTATCACTTTGATTGTGATGTTCCATGTCTACAACTCACAAGGAGTGGAAGGGGTGGCCGCTATCTTGGATACATCTGGCAACAAGGCAGACTGTACCAGCACGAAGTTTCGTCCCCTACTGTCACGGTAATGCTGGCTGCAGGGTGATACGTAGTAGGTCTTGTTGCAGCTGTAACTCTAGCGCTCCTTTTACCATAAAGTGTTAAATATGGGCAGCGATGCCTTACACGAGTTGAAACGCTCTTCTACATTACTTTTCACTGAATGGACAACGACATGCTACTTACAGCAACTTAGAAAAAAGTAAGGAACAGTTATAGCAACTTCTGCCCAATAACCCACATTGTTTACACATTAGAACGCCTTAACGCGACAATTTATGTCACCGACAAAGACTAAATTACAGTACATAAACGAGATACTCTACTCTAGCTGGAATCTAAGTTCACAGTTGTGAGTGCTGAAACACTATGAGACAGCAAAGTACGCAGTTACTGTCACTGCAAGTGCCAACAAGAGAGTTATTAACTCTGTGGACTGCTTTTGCTTTTCCCCTTGCAGTCCAGTGCCACAAATACATCTCAGAATAACCTGTTTAGATTCGTGACTTCCTTATATCTCGTCATATACGGTCACAACCTTTGGGGACTGTAAAGAAGAGATTTTTATTGCTGCATCCAGAGGTTACTGCAGTGCGTAACAATATTTCGCACTATTTACATTTAGGCATATAGCTGTCCTAGTTACTGACCATGGGCTGTAACATAGTAGGTTATAGGACTGACTCGTAATCGTAGTTCAGAATCCTTTTCAGTAAGGGTGATTTAGGTTTTCGAAGTTTCGTGATGCCAGAATTGATGTTTGAATTAGGATTCGTCTGATATGCTGTGAATTCCCTATAAAACTCCGATTCGGCTATGTCTCCGATTACTGGTATCTAATCTCCCTTCCTGTCCGCCCCAGTAGCTGAGTGGTCAGCGTGACGGATTGCCGTCCTCTGGGCCCGGGTTCGATTCCCGGCTGGGTCGGAGATTTTCTCCGCTCAGGGACTGGGTGTTGTGTTGTGTTCATCATCATTTCATCCCCATCCGGCGTGCGGGTCGCCCAATGTGGCGCCGAATGTAATAAGACCTGCGATATGGCGGCCGGACCTGCCCCGCGAGGGGCCTCCCGGCCAATGACGCCAAACGCTCATCATCATCATCATCTCCCTTCCTACTCTCTGAACTGTAAATATAAAAGGAAATCAATATCTATAGCTACATCTAAATCTATATATTTGTCGCATTAAATTTTCTTGCGAAATAATTAGGTCAATGTCCTGGAAAAATAATATAAATGAAGTATTTGGCAGGGTGGACATTGAAATTATCTAGCAGGAGCGCAAGTCTTCGACCGTTTGGGCTGTTGATGAAACGAAACCATATTCGTAGGATAAAAACTGCCTCAGTAAGTGACTAGTCACTTCTGTGTCGTGTTGTTCAGGTGGGTACTTCCGTGCGTTTTTTTTTTTTTTTTTTTTTTTGACGTGGGTGTCATCCCCCATGACTGACTGGTCCGGCTTCCAGACATTTATATTCCCACAATTATTTTGTGGCACCTGAAGATGAAGCTTTACGCTTCGAAACCGGTCTTTGAATAAATTAAGAAAATTACTGGCAACTGTTGCGAATTTTTTTTTTGTATAAATACACTCCTGGAAATTGAAATAAGAACACCGTGAATTCATTGTCCCAGGAAGGGGAAACTTTATTGACACATTCCTGGGGTCAGATACATCACATGATCACACTGACGGAACCACAGGCACATAGACACAGGCAACAGAGCATGCACAATGTCGGCACTAGTACAGTGTATATCCACCTTTCGCAGCAATGCAGGCTGCTATTCTCCCATGGAGACGATCGTAGAGATGCTGGATGTAGTCCTGTGGAACGGCTTGCCATGCCATTTCCACCTGGCGCCTCAGTTGGACCAGCGTTCGTGCTGGACGTGCAGACCGCGTGAGACGACGCTTCATCCAGTCCCAAACATGCTCAATGGGGGACAGATCCGGAGATCTTGCTGGCCAGGGTAGTTGACTTACACCTTCTAGAGCACGTTGGGTGGCACGGGATACATGCGGACGTGCATTGTCCTGTTGGAACAGCAAGTTCCCTTGCCGGTCTAGGAATGGTAGAACGATGGGTTCGATGACGGTTTGGATGTACCGTGCACTATTCAGTGTCCCCTCGACGATCACCAGTGGTGTACGGCCAGTGTAGGAGATCGCTCCCCACACCATGATGCCGGGTGTTGGCCCTGTGTGCCTCGGTCGTATGCAGTCCTGATTGTGGCGCTCACCAGCACGGCGCCAAACACGCATACGACCATCATTGGCACCAAGGCAGAAGCGACTCTCATCGCTGAAGACGACACGTCTCCATTCGTCCCTCCATTCACGCCTGTCGCGACACCACTGGAGGCGGGCTGCACGATGTTGGGACGTGAGAGGAAGACGGCCTAACGGTGTGCGGGACCGTAGCCCAGCTTCATGGAGACGGTTGCGAATGGTCCTCGCCGATACCCCAGGAGCAACAGTGTCCCTAATTTGCTGGGAAGTGGCGGTGCGGTCCCCTACGGCACTGCGTAGGATCCTACGGTCTTGGCGTGCATCCGTGCGTCGCTGCGGTCCGGTCCCAGGTCGACGGGCACGTGCACCTTCCGCCGACCACTGGCGACAACATCGATGTACTGTGGAGACCTCACGCCCCACGTGTTGAGCAATTCGGCGGTACGTCCACCCGGCCTCCCGCATGCCCACTATACGCCCTCGCTCAAAGTCCGTCAACTGCACATACGGTTCATGTCCACGCTGTCGCGGCATGCTACCAGTGTTAAAGACTGCGATGGAGCTCCGTATGCCACGGCAAACTGGCTGACACTGACGGCGGCGGTGCACAAATGCTGCGCAGCTAGCGCCATTCGACGGCCAACACCGCGGTTCCTGGTGTGTCCGCTGTGCCGTGCGTGTGATCATTCCTTGTACAGCCCTCTCGCAGTGTCCGGAGCAAGTATGGTGGGTCTGACACACCGGTGTCAATGTGTTCTTTTTTCCATTTCCAGGAGTGTACGTTCCTCAGTTGTGGATATTCATCTGATCAAGTATTTTGAAGTTATACTAGTTTCACCTTCCCCTTCTGCAGAAAAATAGGCAAACTAGATTGAAATTAATCAGTTCGTAGCTATCAAATTAGTTGGGAGTTTGACGTGAAAAATATTTTGGAGGAAGTTTATCGAGTGTCTGAAAGACGGCTGATTGTTACTCAAAAGCTGCAGAATGAGATTTAAATATCTATCGTAACATTATTCACAAGTCTCTAGGTGTTATTTGTTTTCTGACTGTAACGTTACAGATTTCTTGCATTTTATAATATTTACGAAGTAGCATGACTAAACCTACAGCGGGTGAACAAAAATACGACAAAAAACGAAAATATTACACATTACAATGCCTAATACGCTCTAGTAAACCCGCTGGCATTAGAAACATATCCCCATAATCTGGAATGGAAAAATGCAGGTTCCGTATGGTTTTCATGCTAGTCTTATATCATTCTTCCTGCAAAGCAGTGACAAGTTCAGGGACTGACTGTTGAAGTGAATAGAGATGACAAATCTTTTGCTGCAAAGTAGACAACAAAGGCTCAGTAATATTGAGATTAGGTGACTGGTGACCAGGGCAGATGATTCAATACATCCTCTGGCACACAAATCCAGGCCTGTGCAATGAGAGCTGTGTGAACAGGTGCCTTGTCTTCCTGGAATACAGCATTGCACCATGGGATGGACCTGATTAGACAAAATGGTCACATAATGCTTGACAGTAATGCGATCTTGCAGGTTAACCATGGGATCCATCGAAAACTACGACATGGCTGCCCAACTCACCACCGCGCTCCAGCCATGTTTAACTCTTGGGAAGTAAGCTCGAGTTTAAGTTGGGAACAGTGTGAAACAAGACTCACTCTACCAAAATGACTTCATTCCATTGCTCCATAGTCCAGGTTTTAAGGCTTCGGCACCACGTTTTCTTGGTATGGACATTTGCGTCACTGATGACTGGTTATGGAATGCCAGCTTGCACTGCAATTCCCTGCTTACGAAGCTCCCTGTTGTTTTGCTGGTGACAGGTTTCCCAATTGCGACAATCAGTTCTGCAGTGACTGATGCAGGTGTTATCTTCTTATTTTTTGTCACAATTCTCTTCAATGACCACCTGTCATGATGACTCAACACACAATTTGTTCAGTGTTGTGACTTAGTGGCTGACGTTTTTCCGCTGTCCCTGGTTCGCAGTATGAATGTTCGACACGGTGCAACAGCAGACGCTTTGGTTACCCTGGTTATGGAAGGACGAACAATTTGCCCACCTTCGAACACACTACCTCCGATATGTTCGTAATGTACTCACAATTACTACGCAAACACTATTCTGCCTACGACTGACACTTGAAAGGTATTGATGATATTGCAGGGTGCCGTTCGTGGTTAAACATAACAGTGGAAACTGCGGTCTTGACTAACATCCACATTTATTTTCAAGCATGCATTTCTTGCAGTGTTTCATTATTTTTACACAACTCTTGTACTTCTATTATGCATTTCACAGACAGTTTAGAACATAAAACCGCAACATGTTGCCGCTAATTACCTTAAACAGTATTAAATTAGTCAGTGACGTAGCCATAATTACTCTCTCCTTTACACTAAGGCCAAGTACTTTCCGGACGCCAGAACATGAACGAAGCTGTGACGGTATACGAAGATATGTGTTACCTGCTCCCCTAGGCCTGATATCGTAAATTACCGTTCGTGTAAGAGGAAACAGTCCTGATTTTTAGCAAAATAGATGTACTCAGGGGAAGATTCGTCTGATGTGATAGAAGAAAAAAGATGAGCCTATTTAGAAGAATTGGGGAATCCAGTGTTAACAGATCTTTGGAAGACTTGAGATCAAATAAGGCAGAAGGGATAGATGACATTCCATCATAATTTCTAAAATCATTGGAGAAGTGGCAACAAAACGACTACTCACTTTAGTCTGTAGATTGTATGACTCTGGCGACATACTATCTGACTTTTGGAAGAATATAATTCACACAACTCCGAAGACTGCAAGAGCTGACAAGTGCGACAACTATCACACAATAGGCTTAACAGCTCATGCATCCAAGTTGCTTACAAGAATGATACAGAAGAATGGAAAATACAATTGATGATGCGCTCGAAGATCAGTTTGGCTTTAGGAAGGGTAAAGGCACCAGAGAGGTAATTCTGACGTTGCGGTTGATAATGGAAGGAAGAGTAAAGAAAAATCAAGACACACACTCACATAATTGGCCGACTTGGAAAAAGCATACAAAATGGTGCAAGATGTTCGAAATTCTGAGAAATATAGGGGTAACCTATAGGGAGAGACAGATAATATACAATATGCACAAGAGGCAAGAAGGAATAACAAGAGTGGAAGGCCAAGAACGAGGTGCTGGGATCAGAAAGGGTATATACCAGGGATTTAGTCTTTGTTATACTGTTCCCCCTATACATCGAAGAAGCAATGATGGAAATAAAAGGAAGTACAGCCGTGGAACTAAAGTTAGAGGTGAAAGGATATCAGTGATACAATTCGCTGGTGACATTGCTATCCTGAGTGAAAGAGAAGAAGAATTACATGATCTTCGGCGTGCAATGAACAATCTAATGAGTACAGAATACGGACTGAGAGTAATCGAAGAAAGACGAAAGCAAGGAGAAGTATCTGAAAAGATCAGCAAGAAACTTAACGTTATTACTGATGGTGACGGGGTAGATGAAGTTAAGGTATTCTGCTACCTAGGCGGTAAAATAACCAATGACGGACGGAGAAAGAAAGACATCAAAAGAAGACTAGCATTGGCAAAAAGGGCATTCCTAGTCAAGAGAAATATACTAGTATCAAAAATAGGTCTTAATTTGAGGAAGAAATTTGTGAGAACGTATGTTTGGAGCACAGCATTGTATGGTAGTGAAACTAGGACTGTGGAAAGACCGTAACAGAAGAGAATCGAAGCATTTGAGGTGTGGTGCCACAGGCGAATGTCGAAAATTAGGTGGACTAATAAGGTAAGGAAGGAGGAGGTTCTGCGCAGAATCGGAGAGGAAAGGAATATGAGGAAATCACTGGCAAGGAGAAGGTACAGTGTGATAGGAGATCTATTATGACATCAGGAAAATATTTCCATGGTACTAGAGGGAATTGCAGAGGACAAAAACCGTAGAGGAAGACAGAGATTGGAATACATCCAGCAGATAATTGAGGTCGTCGGTTGCAAGTGCTACTCCGAGATGAAGAGGCTGGCACACGAGAGGAATTCATGGCGGGCCGCATCAAACCAGACAGAAGACTCATCATCATTTTGGACAGTTTCCAGCCACTGGCTGGGTCTGTCGGGAACACAAGCCTCTCCATCGTGTTCTGTCTTTCCACCATTCCCCCTCTTCCACCTTCGTCCAGTTCTCCCCTCTTCTCGTCACACATTCCTTCACTCCCTTCACCCATCTATCTCTTGGTCTTCCTCTGGGCCTCTTCCCCTCCAGTTGCAGATCAAACATCCTCTTTGGAATTCTTCCCTCATCCATTCTCTTCATGTGTCCATACCACTGCAGTCTTGATTTTTCTATCCTGTCCTGTACTGGTTCCTCCTTTAGTCTTTCCCTCACATACACATTTCGCAATCTGTCTCGTCTTGTTACACTCAACCTGCTCCTCTGGAACTTCATTTCACTAGCCTGTATTCTACTTTTGTCGCTTTTGTGCATTACCCATGTCTCACTTCCGTATGTCAATATGTGGGCAAAGTAGGTTCGGTATATAATTCCCTTGGATTTCTGTGGCACCTCCTTGCTCCAAATAAGCCCCCTAATGCGTTTGTAGAACTGTCCTGCTTTTCTGCACCTTTCATTTATTTCCATTGCGTTTCCCCCCTTACTTTCAATCAGAAGACTAATGACTGAAAAGAAAAAAAAATACTCAGTTGCAACAAATATTTCTCACAATGACCTATAATCTGATTTGCAAACTAGCGTGCACACCCAGCCTATAAAATTAGCGCAGAGGTACCAGTATCCATACCCTTTTTGTGAATCAATTCAGCAGCTAATTTCCGCTAGCTACGATATCACTGAGCTGCTAGGAGCTTCTGGATTTAGCAGTTTTGCCTCAGAAACCTCAAATACACTGCTCGCGCTTTCGAGGCGTTGGAGTCTCACACGTGCTAGCGATAATGGGTGACGGGCGGGCTATGGCCCAGACTAGCACACTCGGGGTTAATTTCGAAGAATAAATAGTCTGAAAGAGATAAGAGGAAATATTTGAGTCGTGACGGTAGTTTAATGTTGATGAGGTATCCTTTTGTGAAGCTAATTGTGAAGGCACGTGAGTTATGAGCAGTTTCAAGATCACTGATTGAAACGTATATGGCAGCTATCGGCAGCACATGGGAAGCTAATTTCTTTCTCGGCGACAGTGTTTAAATTTGGACGCCGAAAGCAGCCTTAAAATTTTTTTTCTCCTGTAATTACTTCCCCGTATTTATAAAAATACAAATTTCTTCATAGTCAAAGGAGAACTTCATGAAACTACGTTACAAATTGCTCTGTAAATTAGTACTACGAGCAGCAGACACCACGATCTCTTGACAAACTCTGTTTGCGAAAACTGTCAAGTGTTGCAACTGCGCCACTTGTGGCCGGACCTAACTAGAGATAACTCCGTTGGCACAGAACAGAGGTGGAGTGAGTGCACAAGGGAGGAGAAAGGATAATTTAAGTTATTCTAGTTTCATGATGGAAGTTCTCGTAAACAGGTACAGTTAATTGTCACCGTGAGGAATGTTAATTAACCCTACAACTTTTCTGTCTTCTCTCCAGGTTTGAACCAGGGTAAAAATTAGTGACCTTAATTAACGACCAAATCTGGCGCGTTATGTTTGTTTAACCTCCACAGACAGTTTGTAGACTACAGAAAGGGTAAGCCCTGGATAAATTTAAGGCGAAACGGATAGTCTGATTGTTGCCTTTGCGTAACTACGTCTGTCCCGCTCGGTGGCTTTGTGGGCGCAGTTCACGCTGGCGCCGTGTTAACGGCTGTCTTAATGAGTGGCGCCAGCGCACAGATTCGTCTCGCGCTAATAGATTTGGCCGGAGGACAATTACGCATTTCGCTTGTGAGTTACTTGTAATCGCATTGCGGTTACTTGTCACAGACGTCATTAACGTTAAGCTCACGCGTGTGCTTCAGAAATCGATGGAAAGACCATAAAAGTTTCACGATGAAGAAGACCATTAAATTTTATAGCTGCAATTAGTATCACGTAAGTCTGTTAGACCATTAGACGCAGAATATTGTTTCTTTCGATAATGCTGTCAGTAATGGGAAGTGTTAAAGTTTTAATTAAGGGAAATTCTCATAATATTCATGGGGGGAATAATTTTTTAGATGGTAACGAGAGTGCGGCCTGTAGCTTACGGCGCAAATGATATTCAAAAGAAGCAGATGAAATGGATACATTATCGAGGACGGTAGTAAGAGCAACAACGAATAAGTACAAGCAATTAGCAAGAAACGCTTGTTATTAAGAGGAACAATTATCAACTTCAAAAATCAAATGTGTGTGAAATCTTAACTGCTAAGGTCATCAGTCCATAAGCTTACACACAAATAACCTAAATTATCCTAAGGCCAAACCAACACACCCATCGCCCGCATCTCGTGGTCGTGCGGTAGCGTTCTCGCTTCCCACGCCCGGGTTCCCGGGTTCGATTCCCGGCGGGGTCAGGGATTTTCTCTGCCTCGTGATGGCTGGGTGTTGTGTGCTGTCCTTAGGTTAGTTAGGTTTAAGTAGTTCTAAGTTCTAGGGGACTGATGACCATAGATGTTAAGTCCCATAGTGCTCAGAGCATTTTTGAACACACCCATGCCCGAGGGAGGACTCGAAACTCCGCCGGGACCAGCAGCACAGTTCATGACTGCAGCGTCTGAGACCGCTCGGCTAATCCCGCGCGGCAATTATCAAGTAGAGGAAGACGTAGCAACGGTCTCTGTAATGCGAAAATTCAGAAGAAAACAACATGTAGTAGAAAGTTTTCCAACCCACAGTTCTGCGAAATCTGTGACACAAAATGGAAGTGTGCGGAAAGAACAACACTCAACAAAAAAATATAAACTTTAGGACCACATCATTGAGAGTTTCGTAAATGAGAGAACTGTTTGGTAGACGTAAAGTATCTGAGAAAACGTATTGAAATTGCCGAATCAGAAGGAATTGTACCAACAGCAATTATGTCATTTGAAGGTACTTTTGTACGTACAGCAAGCATTGTAACGAAGATGACGATATACTATTTTGTTAAATTCTGTGGTTCCGTACTACTAAAACAAGTACATACTCATTTTCACATACATCCTGAAACTTCCAGGGCAACATCGATCATGCATATGCAATGCAAGGTAATCACATATAAGCATTTAACCACTAACATATTCGAGAAATCACATATAATCATTTAACCACTAACATATTCGAGAACTGAACGACAAAAACATTAAAAACTACAGTACCGTACACCGTGGAAAATAACTAAAACGCCAATTTTTTAAAACCCCTCTCATTTCAACCATTGGGACGAATAAGTGTAAAATTTGACTAAAAGTGTCTGCAGCCTTCCTCTGTCGTCGTGCAAAAGCATGGCGCCCTGCAACGTCACCTTCGGGCTCGGTGACGATTTAAACACCCACGTGTCGACACACGCGAAAGTAAAGGCCACAGCCGAAGAGTTCATGAAAAGAACCAGATAAGGCACTCTCTCTTAACTGAGTTATTGCTAAAACTCGATTCGGGCTGACCAAGCCCATCTGTTGAGACGGAAAGAACCAAGTAAGTCTGTTTTTCAGGGCAAAGAAGCAGACAAGCCAGTGGTGACTCATCCGGGCACGGGAGCGCAGAGAAAACAAAATTCTGACGCAATCTGTTCATCCAGTAAATTGGAGGCAAGGAAAATGAAAAGAATCAAAAATATATCCCAGCCAAATATAGCAGCCTGTGACATAAACTTTACGCGGCGATTTTCGACGTATTCGTCCAGTACCCATGTTCTTGCAACAGGTGAACGCTTTTTTACATTTCTCCTGAACGCACTGTGAAAAAGGGGACATATGATGTGACTTCACTCCTTCTTCAGTTCAACACACATGGCTTAGATGAGGACACTGAAGATAATCCAGGTCGCCAAAATAAAAACTTCGCCAGCCTCTACTTCATTTATTATGTAAATCTCAGTCATGTTACTGTCGTGAAGAATTTCAAAACTACATTCTCTGTGAGTGGTCATTTGTAGTTGGAATGGGATAAAAATGTTGGATTATGGAACAAGAATGCAATGATGCAAACACGCGAACATTTCAGATTCAAATGGTTCAAATGGCTCCAGCGTTCTTAACAACTGACGACCATTATTCCCTTCATCTTCGTGGAGCGCACGGTCCCGCAATCTGTATTCTATGATGCCCACATTGCCGCAGGTGCATCTATTATTAATCTTCCTTTTGATTGTGTATATGTGACCGAGCGGTTCTAGGTAATTCAGTCCGAAACCGCGCTGCTGCTACGGTCGCAGTTTCGAATCCTGCCTCGGGCACGGATGTGTGTGATGTCCTTAGGTTAGTTACATTTAAGGGGCTCCGGAAAGGCTCAAAAACATGAAAAGTTCAATTTTTACTTTTTTGCGTTTTCTGAATCTGCAGACTATTACCTTTTAATAGATATATAATTTATTCAATTCCGAAGACTACAACTGTTTTTATTTTTTTTAAATGTGTTCTACATGGGCGTGACCCACTGTGGCGCTGTTAAACTGCTGTCAAATGGTGTTATTATTAACGTCCGTGTTCATCAGGTACATTTTAGTGATGTGAGATAAAGTATGTGTTGTGGCTAACCTGTGATGGTTCAATATATATCGCTGGTGTGATTGTCGATTGTTTCATGTTTATTTACTCTGTCGTTATCTCGAAAATATTCCTAATTAATTCTGTTTCTTGAGTCTCTGTTTTGTTGAAGTATAATAATGAGTAAAAGTAAAGTTATTAGAAATCCTCTGAAGGCTTTTAAGAAAAGGAGAAATGTTGGAAAGCCAAAGGTATGTGTTATTACTGTAAACAATAAAGACGATAACCAAGTGAGTGAACCTAACCTCTCAAGTACACCTGCCCATAGCAGTCAAAGTGGGAAAGAAAATACTTCACAGAAGAAGCTTGGTTCAATGAGTGAAAACTATGAATGTTTTATGGGCGAATCGGATGTGAATGAAATATTTGATATCTCGGTTCTCAAAGGAATTTTTTCAAACTGTGTAAGATGTATTCATTGTAGTGAAGTTGGTCTGGAACTCTCCATAATAAAGCACGTAGGACTTGCTATTGAAATACAACTAAAATGTGATAAGTATTCATACATGACCACCTTTTGGAACAGTGTTGCAGTAACTGCAACTGAAGAAAATGGTAGCAAAATCTACGAACACAACAACGAGCGATGCTTGCTTTAGACAAGGAACGCCTTCGGGCTGCAGACAGGGCTGTAAAGAGTCTAGAAATACAAGCAAGAGTAAACAGGAGGAGGAACAAGAGGAAGCTGGAGGAGGAGTTTGCAGAGGATGAAGATAATCCATCCTATGGACCTGGAATGCACTAAAAAGTTAATCCAATCTTTGTCGCTCGATTCCCAAAACTTTTATTTTCTCATACTAATTACATGTTTTCTAAGGATCTGCCAAACATATTTGTTTCAAACTTTCAGTAAATGTTACACAGTACCTTCTGCATAATTTAACACAGCCTTTTTCCAAAAAACTGTATATTTTTCAATATATAAATAAAAAATTGCAAAAAAATGTTGTGAATTTTCATTACAATTGAAAAAAATCATCTTTAATAACTGAACTAAAATTTTGTAAAATCCCTGTGTTAAGTTGTAGCCCATATTCCAATAAATAATCTGTAAAAAGTTCAACTTCCTACCTCAAATACTTTGTGAGGAAAGATGTAATTTATAAGCGTTATTTTAACATTGCAAGTATAGGGCGTTCCGGAGCCCCTTAAGTAGCTCTAAATGTAGGGGACTGATAACCTCAGATGTTAAGTCCAATAGTGCTTAGATCCATCTGAACTTTTTTTCTTTTTGTGTGTGTGTACAGGTACGAAACATACGGGCCATGACCGGTCATGTAATGTCCACTCGATGGTTAGAGAAATCTCATTCTGTCCTTGACGTTAGGGAGAAATTAGTATGTCTTCCTTCCGGAGCACCGAGCGAGGTGGCGCAGTGGTTAGCACACTGGACTCGCATTCGGGAGGACGACGGTTCAATCCCGTCTCCAGCCATCCTGATTTAGGTTTTCCGTGTTTCCCTAAATCGTTTCAGGCAAATGCCGGGATGGTTCCTTTGAAAGGGCACGGCCGATTTCCTTTCCAATCCTTCCCTAACCCGAGCTTGCGCTCCGTCTCTAATGACCTCGTTGTCGACGGGACGTTAAACACTAACCACCACCACCACTTCCGGAGCTTGAAAAGTTCCATTCATTTTGTGACATTTGCAATATGCGATTTTGCGTTAACTTTTTTGTACTGGCCTCAGTTCAAAGCATACTTCGTACTTCCATTGGATAGCCTTTTTTTGACCAGTAAACTGCTCCAATTTTCCCAGTTTCCAGGTCCAGTGGGCATATTCCCATAGCTACTAACAACGCATCATTCGGGGTAGCGCAATAGGCGCCCACTTATCTTAGTAGCACTCGTCGACGAACTCTCCTGACTAGTGAAGCTGGCTTCACAAGCTGCAGTCTATGAGCCCACGTACGAAGCCATGTTCTACGACTGTTGCTAATATAGGTTTGTGATATACTCTGATTGTCTTCAAGGGAAGCCGAAATTGCCTCTTTGCAATGGTTACAATTTCATTCATCATGCCTGTACCTTTTCTGTCTGCTTCCTCTATATTACGTGCAAAGTTACGAAGTTCGTCCGTGAATATTCCAAGATACGTCGTTACTGCGCGTCTTCTAATAGTTACACCGTTAAGTTTTGTCTTGCCGCTGTTTCCTAGATTCCGTTTCAGCAAGAGAAACGTAGTTTTGTGAGATCTCAGTAACAATTTGACATACACCATCCTTCAGTTTCATGGTGGCTGCATTACATTTATCTTGTATAATTCTTCTGGGGTCATCGTTTATTATGAACAGTATCTCATCTGCAAATACTATCGACTGGTGATGTTACCGCCGTAATTTGAGGAAGAAATTTGTGAGAATGTACGTTTGAAGCACAGCATTGTATGGTAGTGAAACATGGACAGTGGGAAAACCGGAACAGAAGAGAAACGAAGCATTTGAGATGTAGTGGTACAGACGAATGCTGAAAATTAAGTGGACTGATAAGGTAAGGAATGAGGACGTTCTGCGAAGAATCGGAGAGGAAAGGAATATGTGGAAAACACTGACAAGGAGAAGGGACAGGGCGACAGGACATCTGTTAAGACGTCAGGAAATGACTTCCGTGGTACTAGAGAGAGCTGTAGAGGACAAAAGCCGTAGAGGAAGACAGAGATTGAATTACATCCAGAAAATAATTGAAGACGTGGGTTGTAAGTACTACTCTGACATGAAGAGATTGGCACAGGTAACGAATTCGTGGCCGGCCGCATCAAACGAGTCAGAAGACTGATGACCAAAAATAAAACGTTTGCAAAGCCTGGTGAAGTATTGCCATCCTAACATCATGAAGTTCCTCGGTCAGCTGTATTATCACAAACAAAAATTCTTTTAGTTGTGGCTATTTTGGAATTATTTCGTTTTTTTCACTTGACTTACCTGTTTCTTTCCTCTTACAGAGTGACGTACTCCGTTTTGGGAAATTACTTCATTCTGAGAGCACCACGGATGACAGTAAGGATAATTACAGTTTCCATACACCCAATAAGTTTGTTCATGAAATAAAAAAAAATTGAAGATACTTATCATAGGTCAACCATTAATGTTTTTTTCTCCAATTTCATTAAAAATTGCTTATCCGATTCTGTCCCCTGACCCTTCATGTGAGGTGTAAGGTGGGTTAATGAGGCACCAAACTTCACCATAATCCGCTAAAAGTTACTTTGGACGAGTCACACGATGGGAAGTTTGTCAAACCCACCCCCACCCCCATCCCCACGTACCACCCCTTCTCTTGACACCTGTACGACTGAGGTCAGAACAGCGACTCCCAGCGTTATAATCACACGGTTTACTTATGGGTTGCTCAGGAAAGGATTTCAGACCATTCACCATTCGCCCATGACGTATAAACGGTGACAGACTGTCATCCCTGAAAGTGTGCGATGTGTTACATTGTTCCATTGTTGCCGCTTGGGTTAGGTGTCGGTCTCCTCGGGTGGGTCGCCTTGGTGGTGCGATCTGACCCATCTCGTCGTGTCGTGTGGTACGGCGTTCCGTGAACAAGTGTGCATACACCCGTGGCACTGCCGAAACAATTCGTCCCATACGAGTAGCAATGTTTGAGATGAAAACATCACATTCTCTCATTCTAATAAAGCACCCTCTTTCTCACTGATTTGACAGGAACGTTCGCGTATACGTCTGCGAGGCATCCAGCACGCCTGCTCACGTCATGGTGATCCATCACCTTAATAGCGACAACAAGAGCCTCAGGCACATTTTACCTCAAGGTGTTTTGGCGCAATGTTTCGATGTTGACCTTGAACCCGTGGACAGACGGGGTTCAAATGCTAATCTGGTCTGCAGAACTTGCTAATGTACATTTACTGTGAATATGAACTAGTGGTTCAAGATGGGCTGTTTTTTCTGAATATGATTTGCGGCAGCAAAAGAAAGTGACTACGAGAATAAACTCAGTGTAGGCGACGCTATTTTTGGCTGATGCAGCATCCTTGATACTGGATTAATTATACTTTGTACAATGGCTTGAGATACTGGAATGGAAAGACGTGTTGTCGGGGCCGATCTGATTTTAATCTTGTCCCGGCCATCATTACGGAATTACTTAGAGAATTAAGTTTATTTAAACGCTTAGTCGTAACATCTTGCATTTAGAAATTCGAAAGTGGTTGTTTTGTTAAAGAGAACTATCGCATACATAAATGTTTATGAAAAAGTGAGTAATTGCTTCATTTTATCATTTTGTGGTCTACGTTTACATACATGTACGATTAGATATACGTCTTTGCCGCTTTATGAGTGTTTAAGCCTGCACGCGATCAGGTTCCATTGCAATAGTCATGTTCTCATTGGAACCGTAATTTACTAATACACTGCTGGAAATTGAAATAAGAACACCGTGAATTCATTGTCCCAGGAAGGGGAAACTTTATTGACACATTCCTGGGGTCAGATACATCACATGATCACACTGACAGAACCACAGGCACATAGACACAGGCAACAGAGCATGCACAATGTCGGCACTAGTACAGTGTATATCCACCTTTCGCAGCAGTGCAGGCTGCTATTCTCCCATGGAGACGATCGTAGAGATGCTGGATGTAGTCCTGTGGAACGGCTTGCCATGCCATTTCCACCTGGCGCCTCAGTTGGACCAGCGTTCGTGCTGGACGTGCAGACCGCGTGAGACGACGCTTCATCCAGTCCCAAACATGCTCAATGGGGGACAGATCCGGAGATCTTGCTGGCCAGGGTAGTTGACTTACACCTTCTAGAGCACGTTGGGTGGCACGGGATACATGCGGACGTGCATTGTCCTGTTGGAACAGCAAGTTCCCTTGCCGGTCTAGGAATGGTAGAACGATGGGTTCGATGGCGGTTTGGATGTACCGTGCACTATTCAGTGTCCCCTCGACGATCACCAGTGGTGTATGGCCAGTGTAGGAGATCGCTCCCCACACCATGATGCCGGGTGTTGGCCCTGTGTGCCTCGGTCGTATGCAGTCCTGATTGTGGCGCTCACCGCACGGCGCCAAACACGCATACGACCATCATTGGCACCAAGGCAGAAGCGACTCTCATCGCTGAAGACGACACGTCTCCATTCGTCCCTCCATTCACGCCTGTCGCGACACCACTGGAGGCGGGCTGCACGATGTTGGGGCGTGAGCGGAAGACGGCCTAACGGTGTGCGGGACCGTAGCCCAGCTTCATGGAGACGGTTGCGAATGGTCCTCGCCGATACCCCAGGAGCAACAGTGTCCCTAATTTGCTGGGAAGTGGCGGTGCGGTCCCCTACGGCACTGCGTAGGATCCTACGGTCTTGGCGTGCATCCGTGCGTCGCTGCGGTCCGGTCCCAGGTCGACGGGCACGTGCACCTTCCGCCGACCACTGGCGACAACATCGATGTACTGTGGAGACCTCACGCCCCACGTGTTGAGCAATTCGGCGGTACGTCCACCCGGCCTCCCGCATGCCCACTATACGCCCTCGCTCAAAGTCCGTCAACTGCACATACGGTTCACGTCCACGCTGTCGCGGCATGCTACCAGTGTTAAAGACTGCGATGGAGCTCCGTATGCCACGGCAAACTGGCTGACACTGACGGCGGCGGTGCACAAATGCTGCGCAGCTAGCGCCATTCGACGGCCAACACCGCGGTTCCTGGTGTGTCCGCTGTGCCGTGCGTGTGATCATTGCTTGTACAGCAGTGTCCGGAGCAAGTATGGTGGGTCTGACACACCGGTGGCAATGTGTTCTTTTTTCCATTTCCAGGAGTGTATGTCCGCCCCCCCCCCCCCTTCACCAAAAGACTGAGACCTCTACATTCATACATCCCACAGCGTGCTACGATTGTAGGTGGCCACGCATGTGTAAGTTGAGGAATAAAGAAGCATTTCAGAAGAGCCGCGTGCAACAGCAGCGGTGTGGAGTGCGGAAACTACAGTTCCGTTCAAATGGCTCTGAGCACTATGGGACTTAACATCTGAGGTCATCGGTCCCCTAGAACTTAGAACTACTTAAACCTAACGAACCTAAGGACATCACACACATCCATGCCCGAGGCAGGATTCGAACCTGTGACCTTAGCAGCAGCGCGGTTCCGGACTGAAGCGCCTAGAACCGCTCTGCCACAGCGCCGGCTTAAAGCTTCGTATCGCTTCCATTTGATCATTACGGTACTGTACGAACCTACATCATACAAGTAAATTCATTAAACGTAGACGTAACTGGACAGTCCTGAAAGCTTTGAGAGTTTAAGGGCGCACTTAATTAAGGGGAGAAACTTCTTTGTGAAGTAACATTCAGTCCTACTTTAACATTCGGGTTTAATATTCACTGAAGAAATTTAAATTTCTCTCCCTTCATTTTTCTGACACCGTATAAAAAGTTTCCTGCGAATTTATGCTGTGATTACAATACTACTGTTATATATTAGTAATAAACATGTAAGAAAATGTGAATACTTAAACGCACTTGTCATACTTGGTTTTACAAAAACAGCTAGTTTTTGAGCGACGTGTGCCAACATTAGAATGGTCAACCATAGGAAATAGGCTCACGACACGGTCTCACTAACACGTTTCAGACTGTGTTACTTGGTTATTCGCATTATATCCCGATGCTTGGGTAATCCGACTCTAGGATCAGCAGTAAACTGCAATATTGCAGTGAAATCTACTGTTGGGCATGAAAGCTGAAGTGAGCAGCTCGAATCTGCAAAAATAAATAAGTCACATTTAATAAAAGTGCCATACGTCGCCGAAACACCATACTATAACTATCGCATAATGCAGTATTGTGAGTCTGGACTGTCTATACAAATGTGTTTTTTACCACTTTTCTCGTACTCTGGATTTCTAGTACCTCTGAAACACATAATCGGATTGAAAGTATATGGGCATCGCTATATAATGCGGAAATGATCAGTAGAGATCACGAGAGGCGGACAAGCTGAGCTGTGCGTGGCTCGTGTTCCTGCCATCATGTATTTTACACCCTGTTTTTAACGTATTTCCATCTCACTACGTTAATTTAAATTACTACTGTCACTGAGTTGCTGCTTTGCCTGACCGTGAGCGGCGTTAACAGCGCGTATCGATGTATCCCCTCTCGTAGTATCTTTGCTCGACTGCTATTACTTCCCGGTCGTTGTGTGTCGTACACGATTTCGGGTCGTGAGTTAGGGCTGCCAGTCAGTTGGAACGCGTCTGAAGCGCAGTCCGGACCTTCCAGTCGGGCAGTCGCAATGCGGACCTAATGCAGTCGTGTTGGAGCAGTGAGGTCTGTGTCGACATGGCTCGCCCGACCATTGCCGCCACGCATCACTTGAGCCGGGCCACGGTCTTGGTGGATCGTCGGTCTGTCGTCCTACCGGACGACGCGTTTTAGTTGACCGATCGTTCACGAGTCGGCTGTGTGTGTGTGTGTGTGTGCGTCTGTGTGTGTGTACATCGACTCCCGATTTGTCTTCGGGCGTGCTTAGTTACTGTTCGGTATCGTTCAGGTCTTGGTGCAACTGTTTGTCAGGGCCGGCCGAAGTGGCCGTGCGGTTAAAGGCGCTGCAGTTTGGAACCGCAAGACCGCTACGGTCGCAGGTTCGAATCCTGCCTCGGGCATGGATGTTTGTGATGTCCTTAGGTTAGTTAGGCTTAACTAGTTCTAAGTTCTAGGGGACTAATGACCTCAGAAGTTGAGTCCCATAGTGCTCAGAGCCATTTGAACCATTTGTTTGTCAGGTTGTGTTTGTAGTTGGCGTTATTTTCACTGACGACTATTTTAGACGCTTTCGGCATTCTGAGGGAGTCAGTCGGTACGTGCGAGGAGGAGTTTTCACGGCGGCAGTTCGGGTCGTGAGTTGGGCCCTGGCAGTCAGTTGCAACGCATCTGGAGCGCAGCCCGGGTCAGCCAGCCACCGGCTTGCAGCAGTAGTGAGCACTGCGCGGACATCGCCGGCCCGACCGTTGCCGCCACGCATTACTTAAGCCGGGCGTGACTTGGTGGATTGTTGGTCGGTCGGTTCGTCCGAGGACATCTCCGTACGGCGTAGCTGCCTGGACCGCTGGCGGTCTCTGCGCAGTGTCGGAGTCTGTCTGGAGCTGTCCGATCGGTACGACCATCGTCGCTCGCCGACCCAGGACGAGCATTACGTTGTTGGTTCCAGCGTTGATGTTGTGGAGGTTTTCCTGTGAGCAACAACGAGTGAAGTGTTCGAGATAGCCGCCGTCATGTGGAATTTATCAAATTAATTTTTTCCATGGTCAAGTGCACCAGCGGAATTTTCTGCCTTATGGTCGTTAGAGTTCAGGTTATCTGCCCTGGCCGCTAACGTAGTTTTAAGGCAGTGTCTTTTCCTCACCTGTTGTTGCTGCCCAACATGGTGTGTAGTTTTGGCAGCCCAGTTCATATACGTGTTTGGGAATAGTGATACTTGTAATTTATTTTGGGGGCCCTTGAATTCTCGTGTACGTCGTCGTGGCAAGCAAGCGGTTGGTCGGTCGGACCGTGACTATCCCTTGGTTGGGTTGGCACGAATTAAGTGTAGTTGGACTCACCACCTGTCTCGCCTAAGTGAACGAGGGCAGACTGATCCACTGAAGACTCCTGAGCGCCGTTCTCTTAATTATCCTTTTCGCAGTGTTAATGTTGTTGTAATTCAACTGTATTTTGTATTTTTAATCTGGCTAGGTTAGTTTTGGGCCTTGAGACCTGGAAACATGTTCTCAGAGTTTCCTTAAGTCCAAAAATTATCGCCTTCTGCTCTTGAGAGGTTATTGTAATTTCCTCTGAAAAAATTTACAGGTTATTGTGGGGCTTCCGCCGTTGGTGTTGCAAAAATAAAATTTTTAAACTTAATGTATTATTTTACCAATTGTTGCAATATCTATTTCCTTAATTTGCACAACTTAATTTTGCGGCCTTCAGCCATCTTATTGCATTTGTTTACCTCTTTCTGTCCACCTTGTGGACCATCAGACCTGTTAGCACCTTAAAACAATGTGGCCTTGTACCTTCAGTAATCATCATAGTATATTTGGAATTCTGAAGATTTAATCCGGCGGCCTTCAGCCGCTCCGCAATCTGATCTCATACAAGTATACGATTTATCTTATTCGTAAATTTAACTGTGTGTCATGTCTTTTCAAAATTGAATTTCTTCAAAAGCATATGTTTGGAGGCCTTCAGCCGGGAAGCAAATTTAATTCTTTCAGAAGTGTATTTGTGAACTAAATGATAATAAATTACAATTGTGAAATGAATCCGACCGCAACTCTCTGTGCCCTTTCCACAATCCTAATTACCTGTTAGCCCTGCGTGATTTAGCGGGCGTCTCACACGCCAGTACACAATGTGTCTGGGAATATAGTATTGTCAGTAGGGAACCGGTAATAATAGAATTGGTCGGTGGGGAGCGCTTAGTAACTTTTAAAATGGACTGGCCGTTGGATCATACCCACCAAGGACATTACAATCCTTTGACAGACGTCAATGTCGACTGTTAGTGTTGTGACAGTAAAGAGAAAACTCGAATAAAAAACGATTGCTAAATTAAGACCTGACAGACTTATGTGCTGACAGAGAGGAACCGCCGAGCAGTGCGGAGGGTAGTTGTACAAAATCGCATGCAATCAGGGCAAGGAATCACTTGTAAGTTCCAAACTGCTACCAGCCGTCCAGCTAGTTCAGTGACTGTGCGTAGAGAGTTAAAACGAATAGGGACAATGACCGAGCAGCTCCTCATCAGCCCCACATTTCTGCAGTCAATACCAAGAGACGCTTGATGTGGTGTAAAGAGAGACGTTGCTGGATAGTGGATGACTAGATTCGAGTGATTTGGAATGATGAATCACGCTATACCCTCTGGCAAACCGATGGAAGAGTTTCGATTTACCGAATGCCTGGAGAGGTTTACCTTCTACCACGTGTGATGGAGGTGGTGTTTGGAAAAGGAGTGTGTTTCGTTATTGAGGGTGGGCCCTTGTTGCGTTTAAGAGGACGCAAGATGTGGAAGGATCTGATCACATTTTACAGCAGTGTGTAGTGCGTAGAGGATCGGTGTGGAGACAATTGTCGTTTCCATAAGCATAAGAATACACCCCGTTGTAAATTAGCAACGGTGAGGTTATGGTTAGTGGACAATAACACTCCTGCAACGGACCAGTCTGCCGAACCGGCCGGAGTGGCCGTGCGGTTCTAGGCGCTACAGTCTGGAACCGCGCGACCGCTACGGTCGCAGGTTCGAATCCTGCCTCGGGCATGGATGTGTGTGATGTCCTTAGGCTAGTTAGGTTTAAGTAGTTCTAAGTTCTAGGGGACCGATGACCTCAGCAGTTAAGTCCCATAGTGCTCACAGCCATTTGACCCAACCAGTCTGCCGAGAGTTCTGACCTCCGTTCAATGTAAGACCTTTGGAATGAATAAGAAAGTCTGAAGAAACCAGTAATAAGCGTTTGACAATATTAAATGATGCACGGTGTTCGAAATTCTGAGCAAAACAGGGGTAAGCTACAAGGAAAAAACAATTAGACTGGAAGGCCCAGAACGCAGTGCTCGGATTAAAAATCTATAACATCTCCATGTTTCACACCTACTGTTCAATCTACACACGGTAGAAGCAATCACGGAAATAAAAGAATAGTTCAAGAGTGAGGTTAAAATTCAAGGTGAAAACATATAATGATAAGATCCGCCAATATCATTGCTATCCTCAGTGGAAGAGAATGGGTAAAGAATATGGTTTGAGAGTAAATCGAAGAAAGACGACAGTAATGAGAAAGAGCAGGAAAATTATAGCAACGATAAACTTTTCTTCAGAATTTGGCATCACGAAATAGAGTTAAGGAATTCTGCTACCTAGGCAGCAAAGTAAGTCATGACGGGCGGAGCAAGGAAATAAAAAGCAGACTATCACTGCAAAAATGGCATTCCTGGCCAAGATAAGTCTATTAGTATCAAATACAGCCTTAAAATGAGGAAGCAATTTCTTGGAATGCACGTTTGGAGCACAACATTGTATGGTAGTGAAACATGGACAGCGGTAAAATTGGAAAAAGAGAGAATGGGAGCATTCGTTACAGACGAATGATGAAAAAACAAACAAACGCCGTCTGAACAGACCTTGAAGGCCCAGTGGTAGCGACCGGCCGCCATGTCATCCTCAATCCTTAGGCGTCACTGGATGCAGATATGGAGGGGCATGTGGTCAGCATACCGTTTTCATGGCCGTTGTGTTTCCGCGAGCGGTGTCGCTGCTTCTCAGTCAACTAACTCCTCAATTAACTTCTTAAGCGCTGAGTGCAGCCAGCTTGACAGTAGCACTTGGCAGACTCTGACGGTGACCCATCCAAGTGTTAGCCAACCGCGACAGCCCTTAACTTGGGTGATCTGGCGGGAACCGGCCTTTGGCGACATATGATTGTTGAATGCTTAAAATCTTGTGAAGTGATAAGGTAAGGAATAATACGTGTAACTGTCTTCTACTAGGGAATAGGGAAACAATAGAAAGGACTAGACATCTTTTGTTATCACTCGTTTTATTTAACAATCATATCAACAAATTCCTTTAAAACTACAATATATTAAACCTGATTACTTTAAGTAATAAGAATAGTAAGTCACAAGAATTTAGTGAATCTGCTACCAATGTCTTTTTAGGAAACAAAGTCTATCTAATAACAAGAAAATTTTAAAACCACGACGATTATGTGACTGACGTTTTAAATTACCACACACAATATTTCTGACTAGTCTTCGGACACTGAGAACTGGTGTTTTCAAAAACATTTTCCTAAACAACAACTGACCAGAGTTGCACCCAATAAATAGCAGCATGAAGTTAATAGAAAGACACTTGTTTCACACCCAAGAGTCAATCAATATCACTAAGGCTTGAAATGGAAATGAGCGTTTGGCGTCATTGGCTGGGAGGCCCTTGCGGGGCGGGTCCGGCCGCCTTGGTGCAGGTCTTATTACATTCGACACCACATTGGGTGACCTGCACGCCAGATGGGGATAAAATTATGATGAAGACAGCTCAACACCCAGTCAACTGAGCGGAGAAAATCCCATACCTAGTCGGGAATCGAACCCCGGCCCGTAGGACGGCACTCCGTCACGCTAACCACTTAGCTATCGGGGCGGACACTAAGGCTTACTAAGGTTTCTAGCTTCGGCTCCAAGGCCCAGTAACACACAATTAGTCAGCGCAAAGTCTTACTAAGAGTAGCACAGCAACAATCTTTCACAATTGTATCCGTGTCCGGAAGTAGCAGCACTCAACCCAAGGCAGCAACGAGCCACCTCATGTTGCTGTGGTCTTCAGTCCTGAGACTGGTTTGATGCAGCTCTCCATGCTACTCTATCCTGTGCAAGCGTCATCATCTCCCAGTACTTACTGCAACCTACGTCCTTCTGAATCTGCTTAGTTCGTTCATCTCTTGGTCTCCCTCTATGATTTTTGCCCTCCACACTGCCCTCCAATGCTAAATTTGAGATCCCTTGATGCCTCAGAACATGTCCCACCAATTGGTCCTGTCTTCTTGTTAAGTTGTGCCGCAAACTCCTCTTCTCCCCAATTCTATTCAAGACCTCATTAGTTATGTGATCTACCCATCTAATCTTCAGCATTCTTCTGTAGCACCACATTTCGAAAGATTCTATTCTCTTCTTCTCCAAACAATTTATCAACCATGTTTCACTTCCATACATGGCTACACTCCATACAAATACTTTCAGCAACGGCTTCCTGACACTTAAATCTATACTCGATGTTAACAAATTTCTCTTCTTCAGAAACGCTTTTCTTGCCATTGCCAGTCTACATTTTATATCCTCTCTACTTCCACCATCATCTGTTCTTTACTACTTTAAGTGTCTTATTTCCTAATCTAATTCCCTCAGCATCACCCTACTTAATTAGACTACATTCCATTATCCTCGTTTTGCTTTTGTTGATGTTCATCTTATATCCTCCTTTCAAGACACTGTCCATTCCGTTCAACTGCTCTTCCAAGTCCTTTGCTGTCTCTGACAGAATTAAAATGTCATCGGCGAACCTCAAAGTTTTAATTTCTTCTCCATGGATTTTAATACCTACTCCGAATTTTTCTTTTGTTTCCTTTACTGCTTGCTCAGTATACAGATTGAATAACATCGGGGAGAGGCTACAACCCTGTCTCACTCCCTTCCCAACTACTGCTTCCCTTTCATGTCCCTCGACTCTTATAACTGCCATCTGGTTTCTGTACAAATTGTAAATAGCCTTTCGGTCCCTGTATTTTACCCCTGCCGCCTTTAGAATTTGAAAGAGAGTATTCCAGTCAACATTGTCAAAAGCTTTCTCTAAGTCTACAAATGCTAGAAACGTAGGTTTGCCTTTCCTTAATCTTTCTTCTAAGATAAGTCGTAAGGTCAGTATTGCCTCAACTGTTTCAATATTTCTACGGAATCCAAACTGATCTTCCCCAAGGTTGGCTTCCACTAGTTTTTCCATTCGTCTGTAAAGAATTCACGTTAGTGTTTTGCAGCTGTGGTTTATTAAACTGATAGTTCGGTAATTTTCACATCTGTCAACACCTGCTTTCTTTGGGATTGGAATTATTACATTCTTCTTGAAGTCTGAGGGTATTTCGCCTGTCTCATACATCTTGCTCACCAGATGGTAGAGTTTTGTCAGGACTGGCTCTCCAAAGGCCGTCAGTAGTTCTCATGGAATGTTGTCTACTCCCGAGGCCTTGTTTCGACTCAGGTCTTTCAGTGCTCTGTCAAACTCTTCACGCAATATTGTGTCTCCCATTTCGTCTTCATCTACATTCTCTTCCATTTCCAGGATATTGTCCTTTCTGCTTTCCCTTCTTTGCTTAGAACTGGGTTTCCATGTGAACTCTTCATATTCATACAAGTGGTTCTCTTTTCTCCAAAGGTATCTTTAATTTTCCTGTAGGCAGTATCTATCTTACCCCTAGTGAGACAAGCCTCTACATCCTTACATTTGTCCTCTAACCATCCCTGCTTAGCCATTTTGCACTTCCTGTCGATCTCATTTTTGAGACGTTTGTATCCCTTTTTGCCTGCTTCATTTACTGCACTTTTATATTTTCTCCTTTCATCAATTAAATTCAATATTTCTTCTGTTACCCAAGGATTTCTACTAGCCCTCGTCTTTTTACCTACTTGATCCTCTGCTGCCTTCACTATTTCATCCCTCAGAGCTACCCATTCTTCTTCTACTGTACTTCTTTCCCCCATTCCAGTCAATTGTTCCCTTATGCTCTCCCTGAAACTCAGTACAACCTCTGGTTTAATCAGTTTGTCCAGATCCCATCTCCTTAAATTCCCACCTTTTTGCAGTTTCTTCAGTTTTATTCTACAGCTCATAACCAATAGATTGTGGTCAGAGTCCACATCTGACCCTGGAAATGTCTTACAATTTAATACCTGGTTCCTAAATCTCTGTCTTACCATTATATAATCTATCTGATACCTTCTAGTATTTCCAGGATTCTTCCATGTGTACAACCTTCTTTTATGATTCTTGAACCAAGTGTTAGCTATGATTAAGTTATGCTCTGTGCAAAATTCTACCAGACGGCTTCCTCTTTAATTTTTTCCCCCAAATCCATATTCACCTACTATGTTCCCTTCTCTTCCTTTCCTACTCTCGAATTCCAGTCACCCATCACTATTAAATTATCGTCTCCCTTCACTACCTGAATAATTTCTTTTATCTCATCATACATTTCATCAATTTCTTCATCATCTACAGAGCTAGTTGGCGTATAAACTTTTACTATTGTAGTAGGTGTGGGCTTCGTGTCTATCTTGGCCACATTAATGCGTTCACTACGCTGTTTGTAGTAGCTTACCCGCACTCCTATTTTTTTATTCATTATTAAACCTACTCCTGCATTACCCCTATTTGATTTTGTATTTATAACCCTGTATTCACCTGACCAAAAGTCTTGTTCCTCCTGCCACCGAACTTCACTAATTCCCACTATAACTAACTTAACCTATCCATTTCCCTTTTTAAGATTTCTAACCTACCTGCCCGATTAAGGGATCTGACATTCCACGCTCCGATCCGCAAAACGCCAGTTTTCTTTCTCCTGATAACGACGTCCTCTTGAGTAGTCCCCGCCCGGAGATCCGAATGGGGGCCTATTTTACCTCCGGAATATTTTACCCAAGAGGACGCCATCATCATTTATCCATACAGTAAAGCTGCATGCCCTCAGGAAAAATTACGGCTGTAGTTTCCCCTTGCTTTCAGCCGTTCGCAGTACCAGCACAGCAAGGCCGTTTGGTCAGATCAGTCAATCATCCAGACTGTTGCCCCTGCAACTACTTAAAAGGCTGCTAATCCTCTTCAGGAACCACACGTTTGTCTGGCTTCTCAACAGATACCCCTCCGTTGTGGTTGCACCTACGGTACGGCCATCTGTATCGCTGAGGCACGCAAGCCTCCCCACCAACGGCAAGATCCATGGTTCACGGGGGGGGGGGGGGGGGGGGAGCCTCCTCATAGGCGACAAGAAAGGCTCTCCACCAAGCTGCCCCTAATACGTGGTCGGTTTCCGCCCCACTACAAGCGCACTCCGGCCGCAGGTAACATCGAACGCCAACTGTCCCCGTCCTTGGCGAGAGCCTCCAGTTCTCCGGCAAAAATAAGGTATCCAAAACTCAGTACAAGCAAAGACCAGAGCGCAAAGGCGAGGTACTTGCAAATACTCTGGCGCGCCGGCAAAACGCCACGGCTCAGTAAGATTCTCCGCAGAATCGGCGAGGAAATTAATATATGAGAAACACAAGAAGAAGGAACCGGACGATAGGACATCGTCGACTTCGCTCTAGACTCGAATCTCCGACGTCACTGTCATCTGCGTTTCCGGCTCCTGCTATCACTCCTTAGGCGCCCAGACACTTCACTGAAAGTGTCCCCAGTTTTCATTCCGTCATAAAGACGAAGGGCATACTCGCTATATTAATGTCCACCAATAGGTGTCTATATACTATGGATCAGACCGTGTACACATAAGAACATTTCTAAAGACGTCTGCGAGGAAAAACTTGTGACGGAAACAGAAAGCAGTCCACTTGATGTATTTTTTTGATGGCCCAGTATTTTCTGCCGGAACTGGACCAATTTCGAACCTCCGCCTGATATGGCGAGAAACTTCAGCCTCCACTGAAATCGTTCCGTTATTATTACCAGAAAATGGCCGTTGTATCTGATAGACATCATACTACTTGTATTACATAAATGCACTGGTCGTTTTCTGACGTATAAACATAAAATTTTAGTGTGCATTCGTGCCAAATGACGTGCAGTTCATCTCCAACTCACACTACCGTGTCTTCTCGAGTGTGGGCAGCTCTGCGGCGCATCCATAGCAATCTGGTTTGCATTCGCAATGTTTAATCTTCCAATAACCCATTGTTTGGCGCTGCTGTCCTAAAAAGAAAACATGTCCGCTTGCAGAGGCACTGCACGCCGCTCGCCCATTGAAGCTACGCTCGTGGTGAGCCGGCCGACGCGGGCCCCGGCGCCGGCAGTGGTGATTACCGCGCATGCGTGCAGGCATCTCCCGCCCACCTCAATATATTTTAGCACAGCCTGCGGCATTAAAGCGTCGTTTATAGCTGGCAATATGTTAAGCAGACACTGAGTAGCCATACAATGTTTCTCAACGATCCTTTATAATCATTAGTGTTCCGTTATCCGTCCCGCGAGATCTAGGCATTCATGGACGGTGGGGTTACTGGTAGCTGTTACAGTCAGGTGCGTAATGGGGCTCCTTAGGGATATGGTTGCCAAGGAAGGGAAGAAATCCAGTTTGCACTCTGTGTGCCTATCGGGACAGTGATTTCAGATGTGGAACGAGTGTATCCGGGTGCCGTGAAGAGCACAGGATTCAGGTAGTGGCTCACGTCGGTTCTAACGATGTGTGTCGCTCTGGATTCTCTCTTATTTTGGACTGAAACGATAAAGATGGCCATCCTCCGTTGCTTGATGAAGCAGAGTTCACCATCTGAGGACCTCTGCTACAGAATCAGAGGCTCAGACGGTTCTGTGGCCTTTAGATTGCATACATCTCGATTGCGCCATTAGGTGCTTGAGTTCCAGGTTCCCCTTAACAGGTTATGTTTCCACTACACATACGAGGCAGGTACGCGAGTACCGACGGTTGTGTAGAATGGACAGGACAGTTTTGTTAGGGTAGCGGGTCTCGGGAAAGTAGAGGAAGGTCTTCAATCTCAAACGTGCAACACGAAAACAGGAAGAGGATGTTGTAATTGTAAATTGTTGTAGCTGTATTGGAGAGGAACCAGAGCTCGAAGCTCTAATAGAAAACAGACTCAAATCTTTTAAAGGTGCAGAAAGCTGGCTAAATGTGGAGATAAGATGCGCTGAAATTTTCAAAAAGGTCTGAGGAGGGATGGATTAAATACAGTAGTTGGTGCCGTATTCACTGTTGTTAGAAGTAGTCTGCCTTGTAGCGAAAGTGTAGAAGATAGTTCCTGTAAGTTACTATGGGTAGAGGTTATAATTATCAACCAGAATAAATTAATAACTGGTTTCTTGGTTTAAAATGGTTCAAATGGTTCTGAGCACTATGGGACTTAACTTCTGAGACAGGTTACTTCCACCAACGCCACCTCCCCCGCCCTTCCCTCCACTTTGATGATTCAGTTGCTGAACATTACATCATTTCAAAGAGGTACGCCACTACACATACAATTACACTCGGTGGTCTACCCTCCAACTGCTGGCCAAAGTACATGAAATAAATGCTTTCTCAGAAAATTATTTTGGGGAATTAGTAAAGGAGCGCACTCGAAGTGGAAATGGTGGTCAAAACATACGTGATCTCTTAGCAACAAATAGTCATGAGAAAATAGGAATCATCGTAACGGATACGAGGATTAATGACCCACCAAATCCAACAAAAGTAAATTCAAAACATATCTGTCTAAAAAATCAGATTTGAACTCCCTTGAAATCTTCCTAAGGGACAGTCTCCACTCCTTTCCAACTAACTACGTAAGTGTAGAACAGCTGTGACTTAAATTAAACCAAACTGTATCTTCGCTAAATGAGAAATTTATACAGAAGAAATTAATAAAAGTTGTTACTGGTCCTCTATGGTACACAGTAACCGAAACAGTGACGACTTGTGAAGAATGACCATCCAATTGGAAGAGAGAAAAAAAACTGAACACACTTTCAAAGATGAGAGTGCTGGGAAAAATTGGTTTGTTGTTTTCTTAACCGCCACAAAACCAAACTGTCAGAAAGAAAGCCTGAGGAATGTCCTATTGTAGGCGTTTAGAGTTCATCAAAGAAAACACAAAGAAATTCTGTAATCTTCTAGAAGACATTATACACGGTCTAGTCACAGTATGTGGCCACCGCCGACTTTGTACGTCACCGTGCAATAACCACTCACAAATTGCAGATGGCAGCACTAGTAGTGGAGGATATACAAAGCATGTCTGTGGAACGCGGAAAAGGGTGCAGTTGTTGTCGTAATGCAGAAACGAAACGATTTATCTGACGTCCGGAAGAGGATGATCATTGGCTGTTGGGCAAAAGATTCAATGATTTCAGAGACCACTAAGTTTGTAAACTGTTCGCTTGCCGCCATGATTTAATTATACTGTGCATGGCAAAAGATCGCTATTCATAACCAGTGCCGCGGGAGCTGTGGTGTACCATGGAACATAGGTGACAGGGGCAAAAAGACGTGCAAATGTGTACGAGCGAAAAGACGTGTCACTGCTGACCAACTAGCCGCCAAGATGTACGAAGGGGCCACCAACTGTGTCTTCTCAAAGACCGTTCAGTGAACTTTTCTTCGTATGGACCTCCTGATTCATGCACCCGTGCTGTCTGCTGTTCATGGGCACAGTGGTTGGAAATAGCACGCCAGTACCACATCTGGACGACTGACAGGCGGCAGGTGGCCTTTGTATGCTCCATCGGACAGATGGCTGTTGTCGTGTAGGCCGTGGAACGGCCCAGTCGGAAAGGCCCAGGCAGAAGTACGGAGCGTTATGATCTGGGGAAGGTTTTCGAGGATTTCCCTACACGATTTCGTCACTCTGCATCACACAATGAACGAACGCAAGCACGCATCTATTGTTCGGGATCATGCCCACCTCTATACGTAGTTTGTTTTTGATCGGTACGATGGTATCTGAGGCACAATGAAAAGTGTCACACAGCTTGCTATGGACGTGCGTTGCCCGAAGAGAACCAGCACTGCAAGATTTTTGAGATTTTTGAAAACATAGTCAGCTATCTTAAAAGTAGTTAACATCAAAATTTAAAACAATATTGATATCAAACTTATTAAAATATTTTTTTAAATTTTTTTCAAGTATTTTAACAAGATTGCGATCAAGACTGCTTTAAATTTTAATTTTAATCAGAACTGTATTCCCCTGGCCACCGAACTCCCGGGATCCAAACACTATCGAGAACGTGTGGGTCATCTAGATCGGACTGTATTTGCCAATGCTGCATAACCGAGTGACCCGGCGCACAGTACTGGAGTCGGCATGGCTCCACATTCCTGTCAGTACCTTCCAGAACATCATTGACTCTCTTGCTGCAGGTCTTGCAGCGGTCCGCACTAGAAAAGGTGATTATTCAGGCTTTTGTCAGGTGGTCATATTAAAATGACTGGACCGTATGTTATACCGTCTTTGAAATGGATCATTCACTTTGAAACTAGATCACGCTTTCTTTGATGTAATACCTGTCCCTAATTTTATTTAGTGCTATTCTTTATTACTTCTGCAAGGGGTCTGATTCTGGCAAATGTTTTAAGAGTTCGGTAAACGTAATATTTCTTTTCACAATAAATTTTGATAGAGTTTTCTAACAATAAAAATACTTTGTGCATTGTATTATAAAGTAAATATTACATTCTTTTAAAACATAATTTTTATTATTTTCTATTTTTTAAAATCACAAACAAAATGTGCCCCTGTTTTGGCATCTTTCCTCTATCAATGCCGAGGTTTGTTGATGACATGTCAAATAGGAACTATGGAAGATTTATAAGGCTTTAATGAAATGGACAGATGACTTCGCTCCAAGCTTTCTTAACCCGTATTTTTTGCTAAGAGCTCAAAGAATGTTTTGCGTGCTGGCCTGTAGGCCTTTAGTTAAAACCAGATTTAGAAGAATCAGTAATAATCTAACCGAAATAATCAACCTATATAGTAAGCGCAACTATACAGGATGGCCAATGCTGAGACGAGAATCCAAAGAAGAGCGACACAGGAACATCTGTTCAAAAACTAAAGATGTCAGCACTTTGAGACAACAGTTAGCTAATGGCAAGGCTATAGCCACTGGTTTAATTTAAAACATGTAGGAAAACTTGACAGAACGGTGAACAAAAACACACAGAAGCTGGACGCGTGTACGAAAACTTTCTTCTTTAGCAAGATAACGGCGGAAAGAAGAATAATTTGTAAACGTGCTGTGTCTTTTATGGGGACGAACAGTGACATGTAACCACAGTCTTGTCCCGATCGTGGCCAGCTGAGATTACAGCGGCCACCGTCAGGTCATGCTGCTGTGTCGGTAGCGGCGAACTGCTTCCCCTGATGAGCTGCAGATGGCAGCAGGGTCTGTAAAAAGGTGGGCACGGCGGAGCTCCGGATCGAGCAGCGCGCGTCATTGTCCCTGATTTACAGCAGGTACCTACTGTCCCGTCATCCAGGAAGGACAATAACTAATATCAGTCCAAACATCCCGCGCTGACTTGCGCTGAGTGCTTGTCATTAAAATACCTCGCAGGAGCTGCTCATGTGGCCATTATTCTAGATGTAGGTAATTACAGTTCAGCTGCGTGCTTTATCCGTCAGCTGTCACCCTATAAGGAGTGCCTACTTTGTTGCGGCGTAAAGAATCACTGCACCGCTGTCGTCCCGATGATCTGTGAAGCACTAAGTGTTGCAAACATATACAGTACTTTCTCAGAGCACATGTCAGTAGCATACGTATGTTTTTCTTTTGTCTTATTTGTGGTCTCCAAGTCCCTGGCTCGTTCTCCTTACAGTATCCATTGTGTCCCTCCAATGATGTCAGTAATTAGTGAAATTCTCAGACATGAACTACTCAAACATTTTGGAAAAATAATTTAGTGGATCTTTGCTTTACAAAATTGTAGCTTGTGTTTCGCTTCCAATATTAATGTCATCCTGGCCAGAATTTCCTTAAGTTGTTCTTCACACTGTTCCAAGACTACAAGTAAAGGAAACCAACTAGAAATTTTAAGTATTATGTTATTTACTGAGTTGAAATAGCACTGATACCATTAAAATTACACTTTAGGGAAGCAAGAATCCCAGATCTTTGGAGAACATCAGCGATATTGATACCTCAGTTAATAGTATGGTAACTATCTTGGTTACATTTTAATTTATTTTAACACGTAACTAAGATGTTGGCTTCCAATTACAAAACTAGAATCAAGTACAAACAAATCAGTATGTTCAAGGCTCTGAATTCTTCAGTTTATTATATTACCAACAATTTTCCACATTGCGTTATAGACATCTGACTCGGTTAAAACCAGTTCGACTGCTTAAACCCTTTAATTACTACAAAGAATGATCGTTATAGTAGTGCCTTTCCGATAGCATAAAACACAGAAATTATTCAAAACGAAGTATTCTCAAACCTACTTTTTTGTTTGTGAAGGAAAATAACCCTCTAAAACAAAGGCTGGAAGTAAGCTAGTGCTTTTGCAAAGACCAAACAGTGAGCGTGTAATTATGTTCTTCATTGAGATCACTACAGCCACATAATGAAACAGACATTTTTCCCAGTGAATCAATTATTTATTTAAATTTTCTTCCGTTCCATAACCGGATACTTCTTAAGCAATGGTCAAGTGATTATGTGTATAGAAAAGCACATTGTGCTATATTATGTTACTAAATATGAACACTACGGTGTGAAAGTAAATTATCGCAAAGATACTCACCTAGGAAAGGTTCCATATGTATAAAAATGGAAGCATCTCAATATTTTGTGTTTTCATTCGTTTATAAAGGAAAATTTAACTGTGCTTGATATTTTGACAGTTACTTTGTGCAATTAACCATGCTAAAAGACATAACGTTCACCAAAGAATGAATTAGATTGTTCAAAAGATGTACCAAACTAAGAAGTTTCAACATTTAAAATTTAGCATAATATGTAGATAGTATGAATAATCTTATCTCTTAGTGTAAGCACTAGAGAGTTAAAGCCTCTCGATTACTGTTTGAGCTACAAATGGAATGGCTATTTCAGTTTGCATTAGCTGTAAATAGAATACCAGTAAAACATGAGATACCTGTTGTTTTGTAGTTATGTTTGTTCGTTGAGGTGCATATTTGGTTGATTTTTAAAAATCACTAAAAATTCCGATTTCATTAGAAAATTCATTTTGTTTCCTTTATTTGCATCATGAAGGATTTGGAATTCATCTTAAAAGTTACGGTACGTGTGTTTTCCAACCGGTTCTGGTTTCCAACTGATACCATGTCAAAATCTTCACTATCAGTTTGTCATATACCAGGCTTATTTAATAGTTCTATTCTGTGGACGTTGTCTTATAATACTTTTACTGGGTGCGAAACCCAATTTTGATTTTCATTTGATTAATAGTTTTGGCTATTTGGTTTGAATTATTGCCATAATGAGGGAGGGAAATTCGCTGGCGGCGGACGAATTTAGGTTTGAAATATACATAACAGTTTCACTGGGAACAAACTCCTGATTGATTTAATATTATGTAGCCGGATATCTAACTTTAGAATAGAAATTGTCGCATGAAAAATGGCTCTGAGCACTATGGGACTTAACATCTGAGGTCGTCAGTCCCCTAGAACTTAGAACGACTTAAAACTACTAACCTAAGGACATCACACACATCCATGCCCGAGGCACGACTCGAACGTGCGACCGTAGCGGTCGCGCGGTTCCAGACTGTAGGTGCGTATTTGGTTGATTTTTAAAAATCGCATGAAGACTGCAAAACAGTTATGAGTCTTTATCAGCTCTCCCACCCGTCAATAGACTTGACCTCTCTTTCCTTGTAGAAGCAGCACTTAATCTGTAGTAAATCTCGCATTGTTTTCTCCTAGCTCACCCTCTGCTGGTTATCTCTCCTAAAGGAGGTTCCTGTGTTGCTTCTACCTTACTTCCAGATCTTGTTGGGTGACCCCTAAGCTCTTCATCCCTCCCCGGACGGTAGCTCCTGGCTGAGGCTTATTCCTGTTCGCCTCAGTACTTCTGGTTTCCCTCATTTAATACGTATTAGCATTTTTCTGAAGCTTTGCCTACCGAATATCTCAAATTGTCACGTTGTTTATGGTCCAGAGGTCAATGTGTCACTCCAGTGATTCACTGACCTCATAAAGAAAGTTTTCATCAAAGTTGTAATTGTGCCCATCTAGCTATAACTTGAGGTAGAACATCTTCCTCTACTTACAGAGAACTTATCATAATTAGGTGACTTTTGTTAAAACTTTTATAGCGGTCCTACCATCATATGCCGGTTTACTTTATTAAATAAGTAATTTTTTGCACGTTATTACAATACTCAATTTTTTAGGAGCACTGTAGTGCATGTTATCAAATTCCTTAAATGTGCAGTTTAAATTTATGGTATATGTTGACGCTAATCTTCATCTTATTGTATACAGAACCCGCACTGCCATACTCTCAGCTATTTTTCTTTTTTTTACTCTTTGTTGTCAGCAGCTAGTGAACTTGTGGTTAGCATTGCTGCCCTTCGATCTCGGGGCGCCGTATTCGATTCCCGCCGGGAATCATCGACTTGCTAGCCGCCGAAGTGGTGTGAACTGAATTTTCCGGCTACGGGAGAGTGGCGGGGGGGGGGGGGGGTAACCGGCCACACGTGTCATAGGCACATCTCTTTTGACTCTTTGTTAGCACTGCTTTTGGATGTTAGCTTTTGTTTGCTCTGAGGACGCGTGGATTTCAAATGAAGCAATGATGGTCACTGAACAGTAAGAGTGAACCAGAGCATCATTTATTGAATAACTGTTTCGTTGTCTCTTGTTCGTAATGTTAACATTATTACTACTTTTGTATCTCCTACATATTTATCTAATAAAGTTTCATTATACGATACTGCAGTTTCACTGTTTCTTACCAATAGTGTGACTTTTTGTCATTAAACAGTACCTAAGAGTTTGTTTAAAATGCATAAAAGCTATTATATTTTCACTCGACTTTTTTCTGAGAGCTGAGTCGCACTTCTGCTGATGCTTTTGCAATTTTGATCGAATCTGACCCTAAAACAGAGTCCATTGACCTATGCCCTTCCTCACATTCTAATATGTACAGGTTGATTAAAATTAAACTTTCAAACTACTGTAGAAATAACGCCACTCGTCAGAATGACGCCAAATTGTAAAGAAATATTGTCGGAGCAGGGGGAAAACAACAATGCCTAAGGTGTACGTTACACGTTAAACAAACTGTACTACTGTGAGTGCATGGGTGTACAGGTGTCATACTGTTAGTTACGTAAGCCCATCCACCACGGCACATCGGATGGGAAAAATCGGTGTTTAACTGTCCTCACGCCAAAAACCGCTTAAGCAGCATCAATCACGTCTGTTTTTAATTGTCCTCAGGCCAAAAACAGCATAAAAAGCATCAATCAAAATCAAATCGGATTATTAATTTCCGTGTGACTGGCGCAAAACATGTTCAATATGCTGTCCACCGTTTTCTGCAATAAGTTGAAATGGAGAACCAGCATGTTCCACAACTAATCGAAGTGTTTCCGGGGTCACGTTCAGGATGTGTTGCGCAATGCATGCCGTGAATGCAGTCAAGTTTGCAATCAGAACACTGAACACAACATCTTTCAGATAGCCCCACAGTCACAAGTCACACGGATTAAGATCAGGTGATCGGGACATCCAGGCTGTAAATGGTTCAAATGGCTCTGAGCACTATGGGACTTAACATCTGAGGTCATCAGTCCCCTAGAACTTAGAACTACTTAAACCTAACTAACCTAAGGACATGATACACATCCATGCCCGAGGCAAGATTCGAACCTGCGACCGTAGCGGTCGCGCGGTTCCAGACTGAAGCGCCTAGAACCGCTCGGCCACACCGGCCGGCCAGGCTGTAAAAAAATGGCGACTGATAATTCTAGCATTTCCGAAATGGCGCATCAGCAGCTGCTTAATTGGATTTGCAATGCACGGAGGTACGACACCTTGCATAAAAAATGATCCCATCCAGACATTCACGCTGCTGGAGGGCTGGAATGACGTGGTTGAGCAAAAGACACTCACAGCGCTTACAGGTAACAGGACCGGAAGCACCTGCCTCTGCCAAAAAATATGGCCTTATGATAAATGATGCCGTAAACCCACACCACACTGTGATTTTTTTCAGGATGGAGTGGTACTGGTTGATTTGCGTGTGGATTTTCCGTTTCCCATATTCGACAATTCTGTGCATTGACATATCCTCTCCGATGCAAGTAGGCTTCGTCTGTCCACAAAATCTTCCAAGGACAATTATTGTCCACCTACATGCGAATAGGAAGTTCTAAAGCAAAGTTATCTTGATGGCCGGTCAACAGGATAATATTGAATAGATAGCAAAGAAGGATGTTTCGTAGGATTCTCCCACCGTGCTCACGGGTACGTCCAGTGTTCTGACAATACTCCTTGTACTACACGTTTGCACACCACCACTCGTGTCCTCCTGTGTTGCTGTGGCCACTGCTTCCACTGACATCGAATGAATTGTTTCCTCCGTCTATCAGGTAGCACACCAGATGAACCCACCTTTTCGGATTTCCGAACCTTTTTCTCCAGATCCTCGGCAGCCATCGAACCAATGTGATAATTCATACTCTTTAGTGTGCGTAACTTCTGCAGAGCGACGTGTCCATAGTCATGATTCTTGTAATACATCTTTACAAGCAGAGAGCGATCCTGCACTGAGACAGTCATGGCAAACGCGGAGACGCGAAAGGAGGAAAAGCCGTGTACCCAGCATGTTAAAAAAAATGTGTATGAAATCTTATGGGACTCAACTGCAAAGGTCATCAGTCACTAAGCTTGCACACTACTTAACCTAAATTATCCTAAGGACAAACTCACGCACCCATGCCCGAGGGAGGACTCGAACCTCCGCCGGGACCAGCCGCACAGTCCATGACTGCAGCGCCCCTGACCGCTCGGCTAATCCCGCGCGGCCGTGCGCTTGACAAGTGTTTTCATTTACATATTCTGTCATTGACCGTCATCTATTGATCAATTTTCACACTATTTTTTTCTTCTGCCATACTTTCTCCCCTTTTCCGATAGTATTTCGTTGCAATTTGACGTCATTTTGACTAGTTTTGTTATTTCTACAGCGCTTTTAAAGTTTAACTTTAATTATATTCACGCTGTACATTAGATGAATGACAAACGCTCAATGTGGTAATTCCTTCGTCTGTTATTAGGTCGGTACAATAACAACTCTGAAACACATCACTTAAAATACCTATTCTACTCTTCCGCTTAATAATAATCATATTAATTGATAGCATTAAGTTTCCACCTTATTTCCAAAGTTATTTAAGCACTCTATCAAAACCCATTGGTTCATTATACCATTATTTCGATACAATCCTATAAATATGTATAGTCTAAGAATATGTTGATATGTGGAGTTATTTCGTAACGAAGTTCAGTATTATATGGTATTATCCGTTTCTTTATAGCTGGAACTATCAACTGCATCTTTAATTGCTCTAAGTTACATCCAATTTTTTATAGCAAATTCGGTATTAGAGGAAGCATATCTTTAAAATTATATCTTCAAATAACATACATCTTAAAAAAATCCTTCCAGCCTATATAAAAGCAGTTTATGCATCCACTTTGTAGCCAGCAGAAGGGCCATAGCCCCTATCGACTGTGGCATAGATTGCAAAAAACTAATAATGTTGTTAGTATCATAGCTTCTGTTTGGCACGAGAATAATCCTTGGCTACGGGGTAACAGGGAAAATCTATGCAGCCAGGGACCCTGAGAGGCCATTGGCCTTGAGCCATTTAGAAGGGCACCAGCTGGTCGGCAGGAAAATGTACTCAGGCCATTGGTCTTGAGCCATCTAGAAGGGCACCAGCTGGTCGGCAGGTAAATGTCCTCGTCGTGTGGAAAAGTAGCCGTAGAAAATGGCTGCAGCGTCCAAAAAAGCGTCCCAAGACCATGGCGACTCTGCTGTAGCTGGAAGCTGGCTCTGACCCTCATTCCAACTGCTCGTCCTCTGGCACTGTGCAAATGCCTCACAGATAAAATCCCAGCATAGTCGTCCTTGAAACTTCCTGACAGATTAAAACTGTGTGCTGGACCGAGACTCGAACTCGGGACATTGCCTTTCGCGGGCAAGTGCTCTATCAACTGAGCTGAGTCTCGGTCCGGCACGCAGTTTTAATCTGTCAGGAAGTTTCATATCAGCGCACACTCCGCTGCGGAGTGAAAATCTCATTCTGGATAGTCGTCCTTGGTCTGCAGATCTGTTACTGTTCGCCAGTGGCTTGTGGTACTCCTGTTTTCAGACTCTACTGTCACAACTTAATTCCTGAGGCGTAGGAAGTCGCCGTGGCAGTCAAACACCAGAATCAGTTACCGACACGACAAATGCTGAGAGTCTGGAAACTGTTACCTGACAAATTGTATTTAGCAAATTAGACCATTTTCTGGGACTCATATGTCCATATTTAAGTTATCATTATTGTCTACACAAATAACGTCTCCATCACTTTATGAATTTGTCACCGATCGTCCGTTATGGCCGAAAATTTCCTCAGTCTTTCGATAATCGTCGACATCGTTGTCATTAATACCATGTTCATCGTCAGCATCATTATCAGCGACAGCAATGCCAACGTTCGTCCTGTAGTTGCTATTCGCCACCTGCCTGTTAGTCCTCACTCTCTAATGTGCAGCCGTTCACCATTTCGGTGATTCCTGCCTCACTGTCTGCTGTTCACGTTTGTAGGCCAATTCTTTCACTACCTTTATATTGCATTTTTCAATGTCCCTTACACAAACCCCCATCAATATTGTCCGCATCTAATTGTTACTATCACACAAAACTTTTCCTCCCTAATTTCAACAGAGTCACTACTACCGAAGAATTATCTCCTCTCTGTCTTTCACATTTCACAACGTCAAAATAGGAACAACCATTTGTACTGCCTTAGCTCCACCAAGAACACCATCAATCATTGCACGAGTTTCTTCGTCAGGACCAGCAAAGCCATTTAATTCTAGACCACTAACACCGACAGTAAAAGGATTGCTAGTAACTTCTGCATCTGCACTAGGTTATATAAATTTATTTATTTATTTATTGATAAGGATAGGTCTGATATCTAGTAACTATTGGAGACGGGAAATTTTTATTTGGTTGGTTGGCTGGTTGAGGAGGAGGGGAACAAACAGCTAGGTCATCGGTCCCATCAGATTAGGAAAGGATGCGGAAGGACATCGACCTTGCCCTTTCAAAGGAACAATCCTGGCATTTGTCTCAAGCGATGTAGGGAAATCAAGGACATGTGTTTGAACCGTTGTCCTCCAGAATGCGAGTCCAATGTGCTAACCACTGCGCCACATCACACTGTAACTCGCTATTGTTTTCAGGAAAATGGCGTTTCCGCCTAATCCACTAATTACTGTGGTAGATTGCAAACTAAATAGAAGGACATACGACCTTAATTATTTGGTAACTAAGACTAAGATCCTTTCATTTTGCTTGCATCCTACGTTCCACACGGCTGCACGTAGCATGAACAACAAAAATTGTTGTTGGCGTCTGTGTGAAATCTTTGAAACTTATAACTTCACCGTATTTTAAAACAGATAAAGAAAGGTTTACTGCCTTCAGCACTAGAACAGCGTACCTAAAGTCCGAGAAACCTTGATCAGGCTACGGAACTAAAACCTCGTAATATCGCCATTTTTAAAGGTCTGATCTGCAATGAGTTTAAAATTATTTTTCTCTGTCACTCTCCTAGTTTGGTTCGTGCACTGTTGTTGTCTCCACGACGAGAGACCAGTTTTCTTCTTATATCTTTTGATCGCACCTTGTCAAGGAAGATACCCCCTGGGGGCTGCAGGGGTTATAACTTCTGGAATTCCTCAACGTGTTTCAACATATCACTTGGCTTGAAGTTTCACTTACATTTATTTACATAATTAATTTTTGTGCCTATTTATTTTTAAAAGTGAATCTCCATCTCTCTCCTGAACGTCTTCGCGACTGTTTGGCTTAAGGTGTACAACAGTAATTAGTCTAATTCAGTCTGTGATGTTCTGTCCTCTGTTTCTGCTCTGTATACACGATGATGCCGCAGAAGCTCAAATCAAAATCTTACTGAAACGAAGCAGCAATTGACCCCATACACCGAAACAATATCTTCTGCCTTTCACAGACAACTGTAAACATGCCTTCATTGCAGTAACCGAACACTACACATGTCTGCTTATACCGCCACCGCCTCGTAACTCGAATTTCCATTTCAAGATAAACATTGTGTCCTCAACCGACCAGATGGCGTACCATTTCTTTCCCTTGCACACGTATGGAAACTCCAAATGATAGGGTCATTAGAGATTTGGAGTTTCCATACGTGTGCAAGGGACCCACGAGTTTCTCCAATACTCGACACCAACGTTCAATGTCAAAACTCGAACAACTTTTGCATCCGGCACATGAATACTCTAAAATCTCCCCTGATTCCAACTTTAATCACACGGAACTCTTCTTAAAAGGATCAGTTGGAGCTTTAGCAATAGTAACAACTCAACATCTCCGACATAAAAGTAGCAGTACAAATTTCATGTCACTGATAGTCAACTTTCACGACAGTGTTACCACGTGGCAATGAAAAACGTCGTCCTCACTTGTTACCATTTTATCGCTTTAAAAATGATGGTTACAAGTATAGTGTCGTAACCTGATGAGGAGCAATTAAAATTTCCCTTAATAGCATTAAAAGGCCAAATATGAAAATACCTACACTCTTTTGTTTAGCAAAATACGTTGGTAACACAGTTCGAAGAGATATATAAGCACTGTTTAAAAACAGAAAAAATAATTTAAATTACAAGTTCTTTGATTCATAGTGAATAAGAAGCAACATAAAGACTGCGTTAACTTCTATCCTGAGCGTTTACCGTGAAATATGCGGACTTGTACGTCATTTTATCGTGTTTTAATTGCAACAATCTATATCTATACCTACCTCAATACTCCGCAAGCCTCCTCACGATGTTTTCAAAGTGTATTTCTGGTATCCCCATTTGACCCCCCCTCCCTTTCTCTGTTCCACTCATGAAGGGGGGCGGTAAGAATGACTATCGGTAAGTCTCTGTATTAGTTCGAATTTGTCTAACTTTCTCATCCTGGTAATTTCGTGAGACGTATGACGTATGTGGAAGGAAGTAATATATTATCCGACTTTTCTCCGAAAGAACTGTTACGACGCAAAGTTAAGCGCCGGAACGCCAGTCGGAAACGAGAGAGCAGAGAGGGCTCTGAAGAAGACGTCAGCCAATAGCACGCTGACCGACCGCTCTCCAGGACGACAACGCGACAGCAGCGGACTCTTTGTGAAAAGAGAGGAGGAGGATATTAGTGTTTAACGTCCCGTCGACAACGAGGTCATTAGAGACGGAGCGCAATCTCGGGTGAGGGAAGGATGGGGAAGGAAAGCGGCCGTGCCCTTTCAAAGGAACCATCCCGGCATTTGCCTGAAGCGATTTAGGGAAATCACGGAAAACCTAAATCAGGATGGTCGGAGACGGGATTGAACCGTCGTCCTCCCGAATGCGAGACCACTATGTGAAAAGGACATAAGCACCGCGCCGACTGGTCGCGGTCCACTTCTACAGCAGCATCAAGATTAGACACTTCAATACCAGCGACTTACGAATTGTATATACTGAAGAGATTTCTTATTTGCTTGTCGCCCTTTGCTTGCGACACTTCTGTGTCATTGTCAAAGTTAAGTATTGTCATTTTTCATTTTATGATAAACTCATAATACGATTTGATCGAATTGTTTGTCTACGATCTGAGAAAGCAGATTTCCTAGACTCCCCATATTCGACGAGCAGGTAGGATTCAACAAGAATTATATCGACATGTCAGTAGTAACCCTCCCCGTGATGCACAATGCCGTTCTTTTCGTGCATGCCACTGGAGTTTGTTGAAGAACTCTGCAATGCTCTCGCACTGGCCAAACGATCCCGTGACGAAAAGCACCGCTCTTCGTTCGATCGTCTCTACCTCTCCTATCGGTCCTAAAAAGTCCCTAGACCAATGAACTTACTCCAGAATAGGTCGAACAAGCTCCTTGTGAGTCACTTCTTTCGTGAGTGAGTTACATTTCCTTAAGATTTTTCCTGTGAATCTCAGTCGTGCACATGCTTTTCCCATTTTCTGTATGTGGTCGTTCCACTTTAAGGTCGCTCTGAATGGCTACTCCTAGACATTTTACGGTAGACACTAATTCCAGCAATTTGTCGTGAGTAGTGTAGTTTTACAGTTGCGGATTTCTTTACCTATGTATGCACAATGTATTACAGTTAGTGACATTCAGCCGGCCGTGGTGGCCAAGCGGTTCTAGGCGCTTCAGTCCGGAACCGCGTGACTGCTACGGTCGCAGGTTCGAATCTTGCCCCGGGCATGGATGTGTGCGATGTTCTTAGGTTAGTTAGGTTTAAGTAGTTCTAAGTTCTAGGGGACTGATGACCTCAGATGTTAAGTCCCACAGTGCTCAGAGACATTTGAACCATTTTTTTATTGCCATTCAGGGTCAGCTGCCAGAGCCTCCACTAGTCATCAGTTCTAAATAGGTCATTCTGTATTCCGGGAATTTCTTTCGTATCTGTCCATTTTATTCGGTTAACTGGGACGTGTTCAGTTCCGTATGCAAAAATGTCTTCAATCCAGTTGCAAATCTGATCCGATACTCGATAAACGGCAGCGCCAGACGGTGCCAAATGCCTTCCTGCAGTCAACGAACAGGGCATCAACCTCAGCGACGTTTTCTGCGCTGCTATGGGACTCACGGAGGAACAGAGCGAGCTAAGTTTCGCAAAATCTCTGATTGTGGAATTCATGTTGCTTTTTATAGATTTCGTTCTCCGAAAATGTCATAATTCTTGAGCATAAAACATATTCCATAATCCTGCAACAGATCAAAGTCAACGATATAGGCTTACAGTTAGGTGCATCAGTCCTACGACCCTTCCTGAAAACGGGAACGCACTATGCGTTTTTCAAGTCGCTAGATACCGTCGTTGCTTCAGCGATCTACAACTGCTGGAAGGGGAGCAAGTTCATCGCATAATCTCTGTAAAATCTAACAGGTATCTCAGCTGATCCTGATGGCATTCGACTATTACGCGAATGTAGTTGATTTTTTATTCTGCGGTCGGGTATCTCAATATCTGCCATTTCGACGTTCGTACGATGATTGGAAGGAGGGAACGTATTACGATTTTCAGCTGTGAAACAATTTCGGAAGACACTATTCAGTATTTCGGCCTTCTTCCTGTTATCTTCCCTTTCGGTGCCAATATCGCCACTGATTGAACCAATACAAGATTTCTAACCACTTGCTGATCTTACATAAGACGAAAGCCTTACAGATCGATTGATAAGACACTGAACGCTTCTTTACTTGCTCTTCTGACGCTCAATTTTGCTTCTTTGAGCTTTTACTTCTCGGCTAGGTTTTGCCTTCTCTTGAATCCGTGATGAAGCTCTATTTGTTTTCGTAGCAGTTTTTTAATATGACCATTAAACCACTTCGCGTCTTTTACATTAAGACCTTGATCGAAATATACCTGTCTAAGGTCTATTGAACGATGTTTTCCAGTTTCTTCAATTTGTGCGCCATATCTTTGTCCTCAGCATAGAACTTTTGATACTGACGCCTCAGATATTTTGCAATTTGTATAAATTCACTCTTGCTAAGTAAAAATATTTTCCTACCTTTCTTAACATTCCTTGTAGTACCTGTACTCATAGTTGCTATCACAGCCGTATGATCATTAATATCTTCCCCTACGTTAACTGATTTGAAAGTTTAGGACCTTTTTGTTGTCAGGAGGTCTAAACGTTATGTTCACGGTTCTCAAATTAATTGCTCGAAGTAGCTTTCAGGTGAGACATTCAGAATAATGTCTCATGAATCCCTGTCTCTGGAACCCGATTTGATGGCGTGATTCTCCCAGTCTATACCGGGAATGTTGTAGTCAGCCTCTATGAGAACGGTATGATCAGGAAATTCTGTAATTACTCACATGTGAATGCGTGATGTCTGTTCATTCGAATAAACTGACACTACGGAAATCCCGCATCTGTGAAACACATATATGTAAATGGGAGAGGGATCACTGTTGCCGGCTGCAGTGAGACATTAAGCGGGATCAGTGGCGACGAGCGAAAATGTATACCGGATCTGGTCTCGGTGCGAGTGTGGATCGACCGTGAGGCGTACAGTGATAGTCTACATCTACATCTACATCTACATTTATACTCCGCAAGCCACCCAACGGTGTGTGGCGGAGGGCACTTTACGTGCCACTGTCATTACCTCCCTTTCCTGTTCCAGTCGCGTATGGTTCGCGGGAAGAACGACTGTCTGAAAGCCTCCGTGCGCGCTCGAATCTCTCTAATTTTACATTCGTGATCTCCTCGGGAGGTATAAGTAGGGGGAAGCAATATATTCGATACCTCATCCAGAAACGCACCCTCTCGACACCTGGCGAGCAAGCTACACCGCGAAGCAGAGCGCCTCTCTTGCAGAGTCTGCCACTTGAGTTTATTAAACATCTCCGTAACGCTATCACGGTTACCAAATAATCCTGTGATGAAACGCGCCGCTCTTCTTTGGATCTTCTCTATCTCCTCCGTCAATCCGATCTGGTACGGATCCCACACTGATGAGCAATACTCAAGTATAGGTCGAACGAGTGTTTTGTAAGCCACCTCCTTTGTTGATGGACTACATTTTCTAAGCACTCTCCCAATGAATCTCAACCTGGTACCCGCCTTACCAACAATTAATTTTATATGATCATTCCACTTCAAATCGTTCCGCACACATACTACCAGATATTTTACAGAAGTAACTGCTACCAGTGTTTGTTCCGCTATCATATAATCATACAATAAAGGATCCTTCTTTCTATGTATTCGCAATACATTACATTTGTCTATGTTAAGGGACAGTTGCCACTCCCTGCACCAAGTGCCTATCCGCTGCAGATCTTCCTGCATTTTGCTACAATTTTCTAATGCTGCAACTTCTCTGTATACTACAGCATCATCCGCGAAAAGCCGCATGGAACTTCCGACACTATCTACTAGGTCATTTATATATATTGTGAAAAGCAATGGTCCCATAACACTCCCCTGTGGCACGCCAGAGGTTACTTTAACGTCTGTAGACGTCCCTCCATTGATAACATCATGCTGTGTTCTGTTTGCTAAAAACTCTTCAAATCAGCCACACAGCTGGTCTGATATTCCGTAGGCTCTTACTTTGTTTATCAGGCGACAGTGCTGAACTGTATCGAACGCCTTCCGGAAGTCAAGAAAAATAGCATCTACCTGGGAGCCTGTATCTAATATTTTCTGGGTCTCATGAACAAATAACGCGAGTTGGGTCTCACACGATCGCTGTTTCCGGAATCCATGTTGATTCCTACATAGTAGATTCTGGGTTTCCAAAAACGACATGATACTCGAGCAGAAAACATGTTCTAAAATTCTACAACAGATCGACGTCAGAGATATAGGTCTATAGTTTTGCGCATCTGCTCGACGACGCTTCTTGAAGACTGGGACTACCTGTGCTCTTTTCCAATCATTTGGAACCCTCCGTTCCTCTAGAGACTTGCGGTACACGGCTGTTAGAAGGGGGGCAAGTTCTTTCGCGTACTCTGTGTAGAATCGAATTGGTATCCCGTCAGGTCCAGTGGACTTTCCTCTGTTGAGTGATTCCAGATGCTTTTCTATTCCTTGGACACTTATTTCGATGTCAGCCATTTTTTCGTTTGTGCGAGGATTTAGAGATGGAACTGCAGTGCGGTCTTCCTCTGTGAAACAGCTTTGGAAAAAGGTGTTTAGTATTTCAGCTTTACGCGTGTCATCCTCTGTTTCAATGCCATCATCATCCCGTAGTGTCTGGATATGCTGTTTCGAGCCACTTACTGATTTAACGTAAGACCAGAACTTCCGAGGATTTTCTGTCAAGTCGGTACATAGAATTTTACTTTCGAATTCACTGAACGCTTCACGCATAGCCCTCCTTACGCTAACTCTGACATCGCTTAGCTTCTGTTTGTCTGAGAGGTTATGGCTGCGTTTAAACTTGGAGTGAAGCTCTCATTGCTTTCGCAGTAGTTTCCTAATTTTGTTGTTGTACCACGGTTGGTTTTTCCCGTCCCTCACAGTTTTACTCGGCACGTGCCTGTCTAAAACGCATTTTACGATTGCCTTGAACTTTTTCCATAAACACTCAACATTATCACTGTCGGAACAGAAATTTTCGTTTTGATCTGTTAGGTAGTCTGAAATCTGCCTTCTATTACTCTTGCTAAACAGATAAACCTCCCTCCCTTTTTTTATATTCCTATTAACTTCCATATTCAGGGATGCTGCAACGGCCTTATGATCACTGATTCCCTGTTCTGCACTTACAGAGTCGAAAAATTCTGGTCTGTTTCTTATCAGTAGGTCCAAGATGATATCTCCACGAGTCGGTTCTCTGTTTAATTGCTCGAGGTAATTTTCGGATAGTGCACTCAGTATAATGTTACTCGATGCTCTGTCCCTTCCACCCGTTCTAAACATCTGAGTGTCCCAGTCTATATCTGGTAAATTGAAATCTCCACCTAAGACTATAACATGCTGAGGAAATTTATGTGAAATGTATTCCAAATTTTCTCTCAGTTGTTCTGCCACTAACGCTGCTGAGTCGGGAGGTCGGTAAAAGGAGCCAATTATTAACCTAGCTCGGTTGTTGAGTGTTGTTGTGCGCCATATCTTTGTCCTCAGCATAGAACTTTTGATACTGACGCCTCAGATATTTTGCAATTTGTATAAATTCACTCTTGCTAAGTAAAAATATTTTCCTACCTTTCTTAACATTCCTTGTAGTACCTGTACTCATAGTTGCTATCACAGCCGTATGTCCTTGCACTTGCGATAACGCTGTGTCCCGGATGGCACCTGCCTAATAAGCAGGAGATCCCGGGTTCGAATCCCGGTCCGGTACACATTTTCACCCGTCGCCGCTGATTCCACTTAATGTCCCGCTGCAGCTCACAGCAGTGATTTCTCTTCCATTTACATATATTCTACAATTTCCCATGAAGCACTCTATCATTACAGCTTCTGAACCAGGCGGCCTATAAAAGCATCCGATTAATATGTTTCACCTACCTTTGATGCTTTACTTTACGAATTTTAATTCATATTTGGAGTCCGTGATAACCCCACTAGATATTATCCAATATTTTACTTCAATAAGCACGCCGGTACCGTTGGCGGCTAGCCTATCCTTAAGTTAAATATTCCAGTGTCAACTTAGTACTTCGTTGCCGTTCACTTAAGATTTCAACCAGCTTTCTGTTCCTAGTACTAAATCTACATCCACATCTACATCTAGATCCATACTCCGCAAGCCACCCGACGGTGTGTGGCGGAGGGTACCCTGAGTACCTCTATCGGTTCTCCCTTCTATTCCAGTGTCGTATCGATCGTGGAAAGAAGGATTGTCGGTATGCTTCTGTGTGGGCTCTAATCTCTCTGATTTTATCCTCATGGTATCTTCGCGAGATATACGTAGGAGGGAGCAATATACTGCTTGACTCTTCGGTTAATGTATGTTCTCGAAACTTGAACAAAATCCCGTACCGAGCTACTGAGCGTCTCTCCACTGGAGTTTATCTATCATCTCCGTAACGTTTTCGCGATTACTAAATGATCCTGTAACGAAGCGCGCTGCTCTCCGTTGGATCTTCTCTATCTCTTCTATCAACACTATCTGGTACGGATCCCACACTGCTGAGCAGTATTCAAGCAGTGGGCGAACAAGCGTACTGTAACCTACTTCCTTTGTTTTCGGATTGCATTTCCTTAGGATTCTTCCAATGAATCTCAGTCTGGCATCTGCTTTACCGACGATCAACTTTATATGATCATTTCATTTTAAATCACTCCTAATGCGTACTCCCAGATAATTTATGGAATTAACTGATGCCAGTTGTTGACCTGCTATTTTGTAGCTAAATGATAAGGGATTTATCTTTCTATGTATTCGCAGCACATTACACTTGTCTACATTGAGATTCAATTGCCATTCCCTGCACCATGCGTCAATTCGCTGCAGATCCTCCTGCATTTCAGTACAATTTTCCATTGTTACAACCTCTCGATGCACAACAGCATCATCTGCAAAAAGTCCCAGTGAACTTCCGATGTCATCCACAAGGTCGTTTATGTATATTGTGAATATCAATGGTCCTACGACACTCCCCTGCGGCACGCCTGATGTTCGACGTCCCTTCTTGAAAACGGGGATGGCCTGTGTCCCTTTCCAATCCTTTGGAACGCTACGCTCTTCTAGAGACCTACGGTACACCGCTGCAAGAAGGGGGGCAAGCTCCTTCGCGTACTCTGTGTAAAATAGAACTGGTATCCCATCAGGTCCAGCGGCCTTTCCTCTTTTGAGCGATTTTAATTGTTTCTCTATCCCTCTGTCGTCTATTTTGATATCTAGCATTTTGTTATCTGTGCGACAATATAGAGAAGGAACTACAGTGCAGTCTTCCTCTGTGAAACAGCTTTGGAAAAAGACATTTAGTATTTCGGCCTTTAGTCTGTCATCCTCTGTTTCAGTACCATTTTGGTCACATTGTGTCTGGACATTTTGTTTTGATCCACCTACCGCTTTGACATAAGACCAGAATTTCTATGGATTTTCTGCCGAGTCAGTACATAGAACTTTACTTTCGAATTCATTGAACGCCTCTCGCATAGCCCTCCTCACGCTTTGCGTAATTTTTGTTTGTCTGCAAGGCTTTGGCTATGTTTATGTTTGCTGTGATGCTCCCTTTGCTTCCGCTGCAGTTTTCTAACTCGGTTGTTGTACCACGGTGGCTCTTTTCCATCTCTTACGATCTTGCTTCGCACATACTCATCTAACGCATATTGTACGATGGTTTTGAACTTTGTCCACTGATCCTCAACTCTATCTGTACTTGAGACAAAACTTTTGTGTTGAGCCGTCAGGTACTCTGTAATCTGCTTTTTGTCACTTTTGCTAAACAGAAAAATCTTCCTACCTTTTTTAATATTTCTATTTACGGCTGAAATCATCGATGCCGTAACCGCTTTATGATCGCTGATTCCCTGTTCTGCGTTAACTGTTTCAAATAGTTCGGGTCTGTTTGTCACCAGAAGGTCTAATATGTTATCGCCACGAGTCGGTTCTCTGTTTAACTGCTCAAGGTAGTTTTCAGATAAAGCACTTAAGAAAATTTCACTTGATTCTTTGTCCCTGCCACCCGTTATGAACGTTTGAGCCTCTCAGACAATATCCGGCAAATTAAAATCTCCACCCAGAACTATAACATGGTGAGGAAATCTACTCGAAATTTTTTCCAAATTATCCTTCAGGTGCTCAGCCACAACAGCTGCTGAGCCAGGGGGCCTATAGAGACATCCAATTACCATGTCTGAGCCTGCTTTAACCGTGACCTTCACCCAAATCATTTCACATTTCGGATCTCCGTCAATTTCCTTCGATACTATTGCACTTCTTATCGCTATAAACACGCGTCCCCTTCACTCTCCAGCCTGTCTCTGCGGTATACATTCCAATCTGAGTTTAGGATTTCATTACTGTTTACATCTGGTTTCAGCCAGGGCATTATAAAATTCAATAATCGATACTAAATCTGGGACCCTCCTCTGGGTGCCCCTGCAGTTTAAAAATATCTTTTGACCACCAGAACAGCGTTGACGAGTATTTTATGAGTACATTGCAGCAGATGCATCGTCAAATTTGGCAGTCGAATAGGGGTTCCTCCAGCCTAAGAAAAGGAAGGAAAAAAAAATAAACATACATACTCCACTACTCCAGTATCTGTTTCCTACATGTAGGGCACACCTAACCTCTTAAGAGGAACCCTACAATTATCCACCGGATATAGGAGGAGAAGAAATTCGTATCTGATAACGTTGCAGAATCGTCTCATCCTCTGAATTAGACCTTACACACTTCTCCAAACAAGAGGCCCGAGATCGGCCCTGGATATGATGCTAGTTACTGTTGAGTGAAGACATACTAGTCTTATGTTGCATATCGGAAGACGTACCGACTGCCGGGTCCCCACGGGATTCCAACGTCACCACAGGTGTCGCAGTTCTCGTCACCGGCGTGCTGATGTCGCCTCAGTTTTGAGCAGTAGTCATAAGACTGTCGACCATGGAAAACACAGCTTCCAGTTGTTTACGAAAAGGAGCCAGTTCTTCTTGGGTCCACTCATAACAAGCAGAGACACTATTCATATCGTACTATGTTAAAGAAACTGACTAATATCTCAAAAATATAAACAAACCGTCAAGAATAGATCAGAAAGTACGTACTGACCTGTCAAAAGAGAAAATTACCTGACTAAGGGCGCTACAGAGGTCTAATGTACACAGAATGTAAACGAGAAGAATAAACAAGTGCTAAAATCTTCTTTGCAGAGTTCTCACTACGGCCTAAAGTGGCAAGACGATCAAGCTCTTACAACAGAAATAAATTTCTCTACTGATAACCTCTGTATCAACAGTTACACTTCACTAGATGCTCTATTTACACAAAAGCTACTTCTGCGAATTAGTATGCAAACTCTAAAGCACTGATCTAAACTGTATACAGTATTCTAACATGACACGTAAACAGAATCACGTGACATGACCCTTCTGGGAGCTGGAATCTACCCGCGAAAGTTACCTCACACAAAGATGCCCACTACAATTTACGCAAAAACCAGCGAGTAAGTTCCTGAACATCAGTCTGCAGAGTAAAATACACGGGTAGACAACCAAAAAAAATGGTTCAAATGGCTCTGAGCACTATGGGACTCAACTTCTGAGGTCATTAGTCCCCTAGAACTTAGAACTAGTTAAACCTAACTAACCTAAGGACATCACACACATCCATGCCCGAGGCAGGATTCGAACCTGCGATCGTTGCGGTCTCGCGGTTCCAGACTGCAGCGCCTAGAACCGCACGGCCACTTCGGCCGGCTAGTAGACAACCATTAAAATACGGAGCTGTGGCTGAGAAACAAATTAAATGCACGCAGTAAACGAAACTAAGTCGCTTCTAGTGATTAGAAGTTCGTTATTACTCACAAACGGAACGCTGGACTTTGATGTGCTGGTGACGATGTGGAAGTTGCTACCAAATCTCAATATCAAAGGAAGCGCATTATCTAACAAAGTAGTGGTGATAGGCCTATCCGCTTTTGCGAAAAGTAAGAAATTACTAAGCATCCTTCACCCAAAACCCTCATTTAATTCTCTTGAAACTGTTCGCACTGTGGATATTTTCCAAACTAGTACCATAAGAACATTGAAGCGTCAGAAATTTCATTCTTTTTACACTTGAGAAGTTCTTAATAATTTAGCATTTTATAAAAGCTCACTTCTGTATGGCATTCCGTTAGTATGTGTCCTGCACCTACTATGTACGCCTGTTTTTTTTTTTCGAAGTTTGGTTTGTTTTATGCTGTAATGGAAAAGGGTCTCCTTCGTTCTCGTCCTAGAGACTCTTACGTGAGCTGGTCTCTGTGGTAGGTTTTTGTCTAGGGCTACCACTGCCCTGTCAAAGTAAATATTCCTGTACGGTTTCGACTGACTCGCAGAAAATTCGTGCTACTTCGGTCAGTGAGAAGATACATAGCAGTTAAATTAGAAGGAGGAAGTAGATGGTATGTAAGGGTAGGTGACGATGCTTTAGCTTTCGATTGTATTATCAATGTAATAGACCTTAGAAAATTAGTGACTAAAACATATGATAATCTTACCAAGGTAGATAATGACTGAAGGAGATAAAAAATCTGTTAACAATTAAACATACGAGAGTCCTGCACGCAAACATCGGGCATGCTGTTGTACTTTACGTAGTTTAGAGGCAAGCTCATTCCTGGTATGGGCGATAGATTTTTTACTCCTCTTCTTGTGCGTAGTAAAATTTCAGTGTACACGAGCAACAGAAAATCCCTTTTGGTGTTTCACTCAACGCATATGTAAGAGTAGGACACGTTGTTGTACAGGACCGTTCCCGTAACATAAAAATGACAGATCTCCAAGGGATGCTATTCCAACTACTTATTCGGAGCCAACTACACTTGCCAGGAAGAAGTTCAATACACGACCTGTGCTCATAATGACTTAGTCTCTTTTTACTAAATTAACATTTCATGTGATTAAAAATAATTATTGTTGACAGGAAAAAAATAGTACTTGAGGAAGATTGCACAAGTTTCTGCTGAGACTTTTGGTTCAGACCCTGACTTACATGTTGCATAAACTCTACGATCGTTAAAGAGTAGTGAACATGGCTTGGATGTTACTATTTAATTTGAAACCCACTGGATCGTTCTCGGTAACTGCACGAGCAGGCACGAACGCGAGTGTGATGTGCGTGAATCTCTGATGTTTGCTTTGCAGTAATTGCGTTTCACGAGTAATTTCTCTGAGTCAAGGTGACGTGGCGTATGTGAACAAGTAATTTTCGCCGATTGCCGCGTCTCTGGTCAGCAGATGCAGAACGCTGCGCGCAGATGATGGCGCTTTTTGCCCGCGCTATAATAGCTAGTCCAGTTCCGGCGTGATCTTATAACACTTAGGTATCAGGCTGCGGCACAGGTGGGCTGGATTACTGCTCCACACAACTGTTCTGTGTTGCGGAGAAACCGTTTATAAGGTCGGCGTCAATTACAGCCTGGAACTCTGTTTTTAGCATGAAGAGTTTCATCTAAGTAACATCGCTGCTAACCCTGGCTACGATTACAGAAGATTGTAAGTAGTATACTACTGAGATGCTCTGCGTTCAGTTATGGAAGTAGAATTAATGAACGGAGAACTGAATCAGAAGTTTTTTTTCCTTCCGATAGACTAAGACTTGGTTTAATACTTCTTTCGTTAGCCGTTTGGTTCTAGGCGCTACAGTCTGGAACCGCGAGACAGCCACGGTTGCAGGTTCGAATCCTGCCTCGGGCATGGATGTGTGTGATGTTCTTAGGTTAGTTAGGTTTAAGTAGTTCTAAGTTCTAGGGGACTGATGACCTCAGAAGTTGAGTCCCATAGAACTCAGAGCCATTTGAACCATTTGAACTTCTTTCGTTAAACTAATGTTAAATAAATACACGAGTAACTTTTTATACAGAGTCAAAGACTGATACACTTGACTGTTCCGGACTACTCGATGTTAAAAGTGTACGTTCGATCTGTTTACTTTCATGAACGATGTCCATCAAGGTCGTATTTATTGTAAAATGTATTTCATGTGCATCTGTAGATAACAAGCTAATACATTATCTCTATAGTCACATTACATTGTATTTCAAATTGCGGCGTAGTACTGACCTGTTTAGCTACAAACACAGGACTACACTGAAGAGACAAAGAAACTGGTACAGCTGCCTAATATCGCGTAGGGACCCGCGAGCGTGCAGAAGTGCCGCAACACGATGTGGCGTGAACTCGACTAATGTATGAAGTAATTCTGGAGGGGACACCATGAATACTGCAGGGCTGTGCATAAATCAGTATGAGTACGACGGGGTGGAGATCTCCTGTGAACAGCACGTTGCAAAGCATCCCAGATGTACGGGTTGGTTCAAATGGCTCTGAGCACTATGCGACTTAACTTCTGAGGTCATCAGTCGCCTAGAACTTAGAACTAATTAAACCTAACTAACCTAAGGACATCACACACATCCATGCCCGAGGCAGGATTCGAAACTGCGACCGTAGCAGTCGCTCAGTTCCAGACTGTAGCGCCTAGAACCGCACGGCCACGACGACCGGCCCAGATGTACTCAATAATGGTCTGGGGGTCTGGTGGCCAACGAAAGTGTTTATACTCAGAAGTGTGTTGTTGGAGTCACGCTGTAGCAATTCTGGACGTGCGGGGTGTCACATTGTCCTGCTGGAACTGCCGAAGTCTGTCCGAATGCACAATGAGATGAATGGCTCCTGTTGATCACAGGATGCTTACCGAGGTTTCATCTGTCAGAGTCTTATCTAGACGTATCAGGGGTCCCATATCACTCCAAATGCACACACCCCACACCAGTACAGAGCCTCCACCAGCTTAAACAGTCCCCTGCTGACATGCAGGGTCCGTTGATTCATGAGGTGGTCTCCATAGCCGTACAAGTCCATCCGCTCGATACAATATGAAACGAGACTCGTCCGATCAGAAAACATGTTTCCAGTCATCAACATTCCAACTTCGGTGTTGACGAGTCCAGGAGAGGCGAAATGCTTTGTGTCGTGCAGTCACCACGGATACACGTGTGGACCTTCGGCTCCGAAAGCCCATATCGGTGATGTTTCGTTGATGACACCTGTTAATGATCCAGCATTGAAATCTGCAGCAATTTACAGAAGGATTGCACTTGTGTCACCTTGAACGATTCTCTACAGTCAATGTTGGTACCGTTCTTGTAGGATCTTTTTCCGGCTGCAGCTATGTCGGAGATTTGATGTCTTACCGGATTTCTGATATTCACGATACACTCGTGAAGTGATCGTACGGGAAATATCCCCACTTCATCCCTACCTCGGAGATAGTGTGTCCCACCACTCCTGCGCCGACTAAAACACCACGTTCAAGCTTAAATAAATCTTGATAAGCTGACATTGTAGCAGTAGTAACCGATCTAACAACTGCGCCAAACATTTATCTTATTTAGGCTTTGGCGACTGCAGTGCGGTATTCTGTCTGTTTAGATATCTCTGTATGTGAATAAACCAGTTTATTTGGTGCTTCAGTATACAACGAAAGTTAATTATGTTGGCATACGTCCGGGACTCCTTATGAAACTCTTGCAGTGCTCCCTCCTTAAGGGGAGTACGTACGTCGTATACCCACAGTGTTAAATTTGCAATATTGATGACCCATTATCTCAGAACCTGTGACAGATAGAGATCTGAAATTTTTTAGATGTGTAGTATCTCTCCTTTTCTGATTATTGAACCAGAATCTATATGTACAGAGAAATAATTAGCTAGTTATGATTTTTTTTAAATGTTGTTCGATATTTTCTTTTAAAAGTCCACTTTTTCTTCCGTAAGTAAAAAACCGTTAGAGGCAGAGATGTTTTGGGAGGTTCAGTAGCTGCAGTATACTAAGTGGTAACGTAGTGTAACATTAGAGATATGTATCTGTAATAGTGCCTGAGATAATGGGTCAAATAATTTTAAAAAGGTCATTTCCAACAAAGCAAGTTCAAACATTTTATTTGATATTAACTTACACATGGAGGCATGCCAGCTTCTAGAAACAGACAGGCCCATAATCAGCATTATCTGGATCCTGTTCTTGACTATCCTGCAAACCTAGAAGCTTCCTTCTTTTCCTGCCTCTTGCTTCTTTAGTCATTTCCTCTGCTGCACGCTGGGCTTTCATGATCCTAAGTAGATCCATTCGCTGAAAGGCTTGCAGCGTTTTGGCACCTGGAGTGATACCAAGTGCCTCTAGTACTCCAATTCTTCCCTTTATACCATCATTAAACGTTATCACAGCATCACAAACACCCAAGCATAGAGTTTTTCTTCCTACAAAGACATTTTTTGGTGTGCGGATCCAAATTACATTATTGAAAGACTCATTCGGGTTTTGTGTTTGACCATGGAGACATTTGGAAAGAAGGTCAGGATGAGCTATTTCTCTATATATTGGTTTAATAGCTTCCATCACTGCAGATGTTATGCTATTTTTGTGCCTAAATTGTTCCTCGCTACCCGCTGCCTGAGCTTTGCAGTACTTGCACCATGAATCAGCACCAGGTGGACAAAGACCATGTATAGGTGTATCATCAGTGGAAGATTTGTGGAAGAATGTAGCCCACACTGCTCGTTTCATCCCTTGTAGGTCATATGTATTGTTTCTTATTGCCATTACATAACAATGCTGGAGTTCATCAATGTTTTTGTCTGTAAGTCTTCCTTTACCATTTAGAGTATTTCCATCTGATAACTTCTCTTTTCCTTTTCTCTGCTTCAATTTTCGGAGACGTGTTCCCATCCGTTTTTGGCCCACAAATTCAATCTTAACAACCTGCTTATTACCATAAGGTTCGCTTTACACTACTGATTTTTAAGCTTTTGAATCACCATCCCCCAAGTACTCAGTGTAACACACACCTCTCTCCTGTTGTGAACGTCTGAACATAGAAACAACTGCAGTAGCCTACATACCCCCACTAGTCCCCTCATAATTCTTAGCACAATTTGTTTAATGGCTTTCACTTGTTTCATCAACTGATTTACACTTATAACAGTATTTAGTTAGTACTTCAATGTCTAAAACTTTACCCGTGTCAACACTAGTGACAGTTGCAACTGCATTTTTTGATGTGTGACCTTTCTTCTGCCATGTGCCATCAACTGCCACAGGTAAGTCTGTTGTGTTACTTAATTCTACCGATGCTTTAGCAGCAGCTTTCATAGAAGCAACAGCAACGGATTTGACACATTCATCAATTACTTCTGTGTACTTACTTGATCTGGTTGGTGGGTTTGGCAAGTTCTGCATTGCACGTATACTTCAGCTGCAGTCAATCCTTTCCCAATGCATCTCATTCCATACAGGAATCTAATATTACTCTCAAACAAGTCGTTCCTGCACTTTGCAGAAGTCCAAAATGATGTCGAGAGCCTGCAAACGTCGCACTGAATATCAAGTTTGTTAGCCAGTCCAGTCCTTGCAGATGAGTCCTCAGAGATGCTAATTTTCCCACCACAAACCTTACATGACACAGCATTTTGCAGAACTTGTGCTAAGACACCCAAATCTAACATAACATAACCTAAACTATTTTGATCTTTGCCAATAAATAAATCCTCATGGTCTCCAAGTTTCTTCTTCGAAGCTTTTGTAGTCGTGTCCTTATCACGGGTCTGTGAAAAATGTATTTCTAGATCAACACTGGATTCAGATTTCGTGATATGCTCATTTCCATGGCAACGTCGCTTCCTAGAACCACCCTTTCTTTTCGTCATGTTGAAAAGAGGTATAAGAGCGTATAATAACACACCAAATCACTATGTTTTCAGTTCATAATTTATGAAACACGACAACCACAAAGTGAATAAACAAAATGCATGTGCTATACCGCCATTTCTGTTTACACAGTGCATCCAACCTCAAACACGAACATTAACATGATTTCAAGGAATAAATAGCTGAAAACCACAGCTTTCTAGATAGAATAGTTCAAGAGATAGAGATACTTAGGGAAGTTAGTGCAGAACGACCAGATAATTTTACACACGCAGTATTAACTTTGAAATGATAAAAACTACACTTTCAATTGGAATTTTTCGACAAATAATGCATCAAATAATTCAGGAGAGATCAAGTATTAATAAGAGATAATAATTCGAAGATGTCACTTTTTGACCAATTCCGCCATACGTCGTCTCCTTAAGGTAAGCAAGCGTTGACTAAGAAGACAGTAGTGTTTGACATGGAACGATCTATTGCCTGCGTGGCCCCTTGTGTTCTGTTTCGATTATGATAGCCTAACAATGAAATGTGATCTTTATAAACTTAAAATACAGTCAATGTTGATACATCTGTTTCGTTTCAGTACGCGTACAGTTGATAATTATCAATTTATAATTTAATGTCCTGTTTAAGATCGGATTACCACCTTGTATGCAAGCGGCGTTCAATAATTTTTTTCTGATAGCAGGTTGGTTTTATTTAGAACTGAAATAGACCATATTATTCGCCACTCTTTTGGCTACGAAACACTACTTTTCAACACAATCTCGTTTCAGTGTGACAGCCCTTCTGGGACGGCCTATTCGCCCGCATGGTATCACTCTACAGGTCGAAATCGGATCCAACATTTTGCTGCATCGATAATCTCCCCACTATCCACTACTGCTTCCCGTAGAGTACATCTTTTATTGCGTCAAACAGATGGAAGTTGCGAGATCCCGGCTGTACGGTGGATAACGAAGAACAGTCAAATGAAGTTTTGTGAGTTTCTCTCGGGCGCGCAGACTTTTGTGAGACCTGGCGTCGTCATGGAGAAAGAGAAACTGAGCAGCGAGGAGTTTGATTGTGATTCGTCAATTACATCGAAAGAGAGTGTCCGCACGTTCCTACACTGGATGGGTCACAGCTGTGTGTGGCCGGCCGGCACACAGGAGATCGGTCAGATTTCCGCGATCTTGGTCTCCGTAGAAATTCTGCATGGGCCTGTGAATATCTGCGATGCTCTAGTTTTCCGGCCAAAAGAATGTCAGTGATAGTTCTCTGCTTGGAATGCACTTCCGTTAGAGACGCCACTTTGCACGCTGCGCATAGCGCTGCCACCGATCGGAACTTCATGGAACTATAGAAGCTGAAGCTGGAATAGCCCACGAAGTCCCACACCAAATTCCGCATTTCTTCAACCGCAACTGAACGGTAAAAAATGTGTTGCATTACTTATTGAAAGCCTCCCGAAAAATTTATTTAATTTACTTTAGTTTATATCTATCTATCTATCGCTTGAGCCTTGTCCCGCAGTTATGCAGGGTGAGCCATCGTTAATCGGATTTTGCATGTTAATGTTTAAGGGGTGGCCGGATGCCCTTCCTGCCGCCACCCCGTACTACCCAGGAAGGAATTAGTGTACCCCAGCTGCCTTCGTCGAGTGTAATCCATGGAATAGTGCAAAATTGTTCAGATGTCGGCGAGCCTTGTAACTGAGGCGGAACATGGGGACCAACCCAGTATTCACCTAGCAGGGTGTGGAAAACCGCAAAAAAAAAAACCACATCCAGCCTGGTCAGCACAGCAGCCTCGTCATTAATCTGGTGGGCGATTCGATCCGGGGCCGGCGCACCTACCCGAGTCCAGGAAGCAGCGCTTTAGCGCTCTCGGCTACCCTGGCGGGTTAGACAATAAGCTAGATTTTATGGTCACATTATAGTTTATTTCGAATTGTGTAAAATTCGCCTATTTTGTTGCAAATAGAATATTACAACGAAAGTTATCTGTGTTGTCACATGTGCAGGACTCTTGATGACTTGTTGTGCTCACTCTTAAAGAAAGTATGTGTTGGCTAAAAAGACAAGTAATATAGTGATGGACACGGATGCGATCTATTGTCTTCGTGATCTTCTGGACTGCATTTCGATGATGACATCCTAACAAGAAGATATGATCATCATAAATTGAAAATCCGTCAATGTTGACATATTTGTTTCGTTTCAATAAATTTATTATTGATCTCTTAACGACCTGTGTAAGACCTCATTGGCACCTTGTATATCTTACCAACGAGAGATGAACCATATCACAATTTGCGTCCGAAACTATTAATTTGCAACTAGTGGTATTACATTAACAGCATCTCGATACCAAAGCACGCTTATCGATCCGCTGGTAGGACATTCGGAGACATATTGGTTTATCTCTAACATTCAAAAACCCATCTTAAAATCTACTGTTAGAACACTTCAGAACTACATCACTAAATTAGAGTTGTAGTCATGAGAAAGTCGTTCGCTGCCACGGTCTGCTAGCCACTTCTCTTTAAGTTGCAGGTGTGAAAAGACGTACATCACTGATCGACACGGCGTTACTCATTGGAAGAGATTAATGATAGTTATTGAACCAGTGAACACGTCCCGTTGGCGGCCCAGTATAAGAGAACATTCCTAACCTTGAACAATGGCGCCCATTGCCATTGTGCGCGTGTCATTATTCCTACTCTGAAAATTTGATAAATTTCCTGAGTAATCTTTACAGAAATCTGATAGTTCCCGTTATGACGCTGAATGCACAAGAAAGAAATATATTTTCCTATGTAAATATCTGATAGACTATGTCTTCCTATATTTTACAGTATTGATCCTTTCTCGCTTCATCTGTTTTACATATTTTTGCATGTATTTCTTAAGCCATTGCGTCTTGTCCCGGTTCAACGTCCAATCCTCGCACTTGACAAAAAATTTTAAATGTTATGTTAATACTTCACCAGTACTTTAGAACTGTTTGCTCAGAATCGTGCATCTTTACAGCCCTTTCTAAAACTCTTAACGGTTCCTTTTTCTCTAAATAACATTTCCGTTTATTTCTTGTTTTACGCTCATTCTCCTCACTTCTCCACATGATTTGTGGCAGCTACGTTGATATCTTGCACTACAATGTACTGAATTACGGCCTTGTGACAGTCAGTATCATTTTTCTCCCAGATTCCTGCTGCCCAGTTCTCAGTACATATTCACTGTCCAAAGACGTGATGACAACACGCCTATTCAAATTACTCGCTACAGTCCTGCCATAAACTTAATTAACTCTACAGAAGCTGATTTTTATTTTACGCGATTATTGTCTGACTTTCATCATCCACGGTTTCATATCTACCCCGAAAAATCGATGTCTTTCGTAGACTGAACTACAATGTGGCTTAAATATCTTTGTTATTCATACTTGTATTATATTTTTTTCTGTGTACTGTCAAATATTAATTCGTGATAACAAAATCAAATTCATCTCCGTTCTCTGCAGAGCTCCCGTTTATGTCGCAGAATCTACTGACCTTTTTGAAAGGCAGAGAAAGCAATCCGGTTCGCTCTAATTAATTTCGCTGTAGCTGCAGCAACAGATGTTCCAACTCGGCCTGCGCGATACCTCATGCAAAGCGACTTAAAACGTGTCCCGTATACCTGCTACCGCGTACTCGCCGCCTGACGTTCTACTGAGGCCACATTCCACAGACTACAGCCTGCCGGCCATAAACTCGGCGTTCACATTTTTATGCTGTACTGGGTCCATCCCACTTGGGGCTTAACCTCGTATGGAGAGCGGAACGAATGGTATGTGTCAACAGGATCCTTAACACAGCTGACGCTTGAAAATGGGGTCATATAAGACACACTTCATCACCCTGCGAGACATTCTCTACTTTTAAGAACCCCTATTGTCTTTCCGACGTTTTACCATCAGGAATATCTCTGCATCTTAAATAACAATACACGAGTTCTTACATGTAAAGCAATTGGTGAAATAATCCGTCTAGGAAAATCTCGAACGGCACACTTCTAAAGCTCTAACACCTTTTCGCTTTGCCTTTTAGTTGCATCTGAGGGGGTTTGCTGTTGATAACGCAACATTAAATCGATTTTTCACATTTCATTTTGTATTACCATTTACTATTGCTGCTATAGCAGCAATTCATTTATTCTTTCTCCACCAAACAGGGTCAGTTTCAATTACTCCCTATTTTTCTTTTTGAAATAAGAAGTATTCACTATAGATACAATATTTAGGTACTGAAACCAAAACAGACTTATTCAAACACTTTTTTCTTTGCTTTGCGGTTCTAGGCGCGGCAGTCTGGAACAGTGCGACCGCTACAGTCGCAGGTTCAAATCCTGGCCTCGGGCATGGATATGTGTGATGTCCTTAGGTTACTTAGATTTAAGTCATTCTAAGTTCTATGGGACTGATGACCTCAGAAGTTAGGTCCCATAGTGCTCAGAGCCATTTGAACCATTTTTAGAGCAATCTGAATCCAGTCAACCATAGAAAGAGACATGAGTTAAGCGAAGAAGCAGTAGAGATTGTTATTTTAAATACTGTAGAGACTGAACAATAACAAATTCATAGCTGCTTCTTCTCTCGTGTATTGAGAGCACGGCATGCTACATTAAAATATGCCGAAAACAGGTGAAAGGTTCCACGCCAATATAAAATGATCTGTACCGAGGACACCCTCACTACATTATGAAAGTGTTTTTACTGTGGTACATGGGATTGCCGGCCGCGGTGGTCTCGCGGTTCTAGGCGCGCAGTCCGGAACCGTGCGACTGCTACGGTCGCAGGTTCGAATCCTGCCTCGGGCATGGGTGTGTGTGATGTCCTTAGGTTAGTTAGGTTTAAGTAGTTCTAAGTTCTAGGGGACTAATGACCACAGCAGTTGAGTCCCATAGTGCTCAGAGCCATTTGAACCATTTGTACATGGGATTGATTTTATTGACTGTTTACAGAGAAATAACAACACATTTGTTCGCTATGCAATGTGGCGCTCAATATCCCTACAGATGGTTTGAATCGCGATAACATAAAAATACATTTTCGACAGAGTGTTGCAGGAGAAGTCCAACGTACGTTTTTTTACCAAATTTGGCACCGTCTCAATGGTATAATATTGAAAGTAAGTTTAAATGTTAGAAAGTCGTTACTAAAAGCATATTTATGCAGTGCAGTCTGATACGTAAGGGAAAAGTGAACGATAAGCAGTGCAAACAAGAGCCGTAGTCCTTAAAATGCAGCGTTACGGAAGAATCGTGAATATTAGACGGATAACTAACGAAGAATTTCTAAACTGTTCGGAAAGAAAGGAGTTTTGTGGCACAGAAGGAGATATGGATTCATTGGACACGTTTTGAGACGTCAAGATATAGTTAATTTGGCAGTGGAAGACAGTGTGAGGGATAATAGTTGTAGACTAATATAATGAATAATGTAATCAGATTCAATGTGATACAGTAATTTTGCATAGAATACTTCTACAGGGGGATCAGAGTTGAGGTTGCAGTGGCCGGCCGGGGTGGCCGTGCGGTTCTAGGCGCTACAGTCTGGAACCGCGTGACCGCTACGGTCCCAGGTTCGAGTCCTGCCTCGGGAATGGATGTGTGTGATGTCCTTAGGTTAGTTAGGTTTAAGTAGTTTTAAGTTCTAGGGGACTGATGACCTTAGAAGTTAAGTCCCATAGCGCTCAGAGCCATTTGAACCATTTGCAGTGGCTCTGCAGACAATAAGAAACCTACAGAAGACAAATAAGCGTGTTAGCTTTCCTACTGAAGACTGTAACAGTAACAATTCAGATCTTGGCAAAATATCAGACGGAGCAGACTATCTGACAAAACAGACAATTTCCGTTTTCTTACACAACGAAAATACCATCGTTAGGCACTGCAAACACTTGTTATAGTCATTTAGATAATAACTTCTTAGCGGAATCGTACCTTGATATTCTTTCCGGAATTCGAATTGTTCATGTGGTACTTCTCCTGAAATCACTGAGTATATAATGCTTGATCAGCAATAGTGAACGACACCTACTCACCGTTATGGGCAAAGAGGAACATAAGAGAATCTAGCGAGTGAGAGGGAATATCGGCATTAATATATGCCGGAAGCAGGTGAAAAGTTCCACGTCAGTATAAAATGATCTGTACCGGGGACACCCTCACTACATTATGAAAGCGTTTTTACTGTGGCACATGGGATTGATTTTATTGACTGCGAAATATTTGAAACAGTTAACGCAGAACAGGGAATCAGTGATCATAAAGCGGTTACGGCATCGATGATTTCAGCCGTAAATAGAAATATTAAGAAAGGTAGGAAGATTTTTCTGTTTAGCAAAAGTGACAAAAAGCAGATTACAGAGTACCTGACGGCTCAACACAAAAGTTTTGTCTCAAGTACAGATAGTGTTGAGGATCAGTGGACAAAGTTCAAAACCATCGTACAATATGCGTTAGATGAGTATGTGCCAAGCAAGATCGTAAGAGATGGAAAAGAGCCACCGTGGTACAACAACCGAGTTAGAAAACTGCTGCGGAAGCAAAGGGAATTTCACAGCAAACATAAACATAGCCAAAGCCTTGCAGACAAACAAAAATTACGCGAAGCGTGAGGAGGGCTATGCGAGAGGCGTTAAGTGAATTCGAAAGTAAAGTTCTACGTACTGACTTGGCAGAAAATCCATAGAAATTCTGGTCTTATGTCAAAGCGGTAGGTGGATCAAAACAAAATGTCCAGACACAATGTGACCAAAATGGTACTGAAACAGAGGATGACAGACTAAAGGCCGAAATACTAAATGTCTTTTTCCAAAGCTGTTTCACAGAGGAAGACTGCACTGTAGTTCCTTCTCTATATTGTCGCACAGATAACAAAATGCTAGATATCAAAATAGACGACAGAGGGATAGAGAAACAATTAAAATCGCTCAAAAGAGGAAAGGCCGCTGGACCTGATGGGATACCATTTCTATTTTACACAGAGTACGCGAAGGAGCTTGCCCCCCTTCTTGCAGCGGTGTACCGTAGGTCTCTAGAAGAGCGTAGCGTTCCAAAGGATTGGAAAGGGGCACAGGTCATCCCCGTTTTCAAGAAGGGACGTCGAACAGATGTGTAGAACTATACACCTATATCTCTAACGTCGATCAGTTGTAGAATTTTGGAACACGTATTATGTTCAAGTATAATGACTTTCCTGGAGACTAGAAATCTACTCTGTAGGAATCAGCATGGGCTTCGAAAAAGACGGTCGTGTGAAACCCAGCTCGCGCTATTCGTTCACGAGACTCAGAGGGCCATAGACACGGATACACAGGTAGATGCCGTGTTTCTTGACTTCCGCAAGGCGTTCGATACAGTTCCCCACAGTCGTTTAATGAACAAAGTAAGAGCATATGGACTATCAGACGAATTGTGTGATTGGATTGAAGAGTTCCTAGATAACAGAACGCAGTATGTCATTCTCAATGGAGAGAAGTCTTCCGAAGTAAGAGTGATTTCAGGTGTGCCACAGGGGAGAGTCATGGGACCGTTGCTGTTCACAATATACATAAATGACCTGGTGGATGACATCGGAAGTTCACTGAGGCTTTTCGCAGACGATGCTGTGGTGTATCGAGAGGTTGTAACAATGGAAAATTGTAGAGAAATGCAGGAGGATCTGCAGCGAATTGACGCATGGTGCAGGGAATGACAATTGAATCTCAATGTAGACAAGTGTAATGTGCTGCGAATACATAGAAAGATAGATCCCTTATCATTTAGCTACAAAATAGCAGGTCAGCAACTGGAAGCAGTTAATTCCATAAATTATCTGGGAGTACGCATTAGAAGTGATTTAAAATGGAATGATCATATAAAGTTGATCGTCGGTAAAGGAGATGCCAGACTGAGATTCACTGGAAGAATCCTAAGGAAATGCAATCCGAAAACAAAGGAAGTTCGACCACTGCTTGAATACTGCTCAGCAGTTTGGGATCCGTACCAGATAGGGTGGATAGAAGAGAATGAGAAGATCCAACGGAGAGCAGCACGCTTCGTTACAGGATCATTTAGTAATGAGCGTTACGGAGATGATAGATAAACTCCAGTGGAAGACTCTGCAGGAGAGACGCTCAGTAGCTCGGTACGGGCTTTTGTTAAAGTTTCGAGAACATACCTTCACCGACGAGTCCAGCAGTATATTGCTCCCTCCTACGTATATTTCGCGAAGAGACTATGAGGATAAAATCAGAGAGATTAGAACCCACACAGAAGCATACAGACAATCCATCTTTCCACGAACAATACGAGACTGGAATAGAAGGGAGAACCGATAGAGGTACTCATGGTACCCTCCGCCACACACCGTCAGGTGGCTTGCGGAGTGTGGATGTAGATGTAGATAGTTCGGGCGAAACCTGGAAGTTGAATCTTTAAATACCTTGCGGAGAAATTTCTGGTGACTGTGTGGTGTGGTTTCACAAGATCATCTCATTGTGAAGGATGTTCCTGCACAACACGTGGCGCAATAGAACCCCTTATGTGACACTGTGCATTGACGGAACACTGCAGCGTAAAATGTGCCTCGTACGTCCATGGAATATTTCCCAGTCACATATCACCTATATATCTGCATCCCACAAAACAACAAGGCAAAATCATGGCGTTGCAGTTTGGGGCTTCATTTTGTGCACATTCTGTTGTTGTAGGGATACCAGTGGAAAATGCGCCGCAAAACCTTTTGGACCATTGGCCAGAGGAGATACAATTCCCGTGATAAAGCACTGTCTACAGAAAGTCGGCTACAGCTACAGCAACTTGATGAATAAATGTCATGCGTGTGGGACGCCTTCCTCTCCCCGCTGCACCATCTAATTTACATGTTTCTTCTAGTTACCCTATCATATTCTTTAGCTCAGTTATTGACATGGGTTTCTGGCGGCGCCACAATGCAGCGCTGCTGTTGCTGCCGCTCTGATAGAACAACTTTACTGGCAGTGCACGGTCTTTCTTCTCAATAGTTACTGCGTTTCTTACGGAAAACTTCAACCTTATTAACCGTTACACGAACAACCACTTCACAAAAGAAGTCAATATCTTTCGACAAGCGTACTGGCACCAAAACAGGAAACATTTCATATTCTGACTATTTGCAGCGCTGTATTTTCACCTGGTACGAGGAAGTGGAACTATCAATTTCTTCAGCATATTACACGAGTGCAACTGTTTATGAATATAGCGACGATGTTTCAGTGTCTTGCAATGTATACAGCCGGCACTCCGGCACTCGAAATACCGTCATTTTAAGTGTAACCAACTAGAACTAAACAATTGCCACTAGTTGTTATGATGATCGACATGAAAGGGACAGCAATTTAAACCCCACCCTTGTGAAACAGCGTGACAAGTCGGTCTGTCTACACCCACACAAAGTCCTACCTGTCAGTCTTTGACGGATGACCTCGACATCGGCTCCGCAGGAGAGAGAGACAGGAAAGCAGAGGAGGGAGATAGAAAAACCGAAGTAGATAGAAGTGCGGTACAGAGAGATGGGAAGGTAGAGGGAGACAGAAAAATGGCCGTAGCAGATAGGAAATAATTTTTGGAGTGGATGACAGACCTAGACAGAAATCAGTGAAAAAACATCTGGGCAAGGTAACAGAGGTAACAGAAACGTTAGAAACTAACGTTACCCGGCTGGTGCAGGCTGAGTCAAATTTGAAGGAAGTTGAGAAAACAAACACCTTTCTTTCTCAGATGATGCAGACTGTAGAGGGAACTAATTCCTAGATATTTCAAAGAGCAGTGACCTGTATCAGTTCAGAACAGAACCAGTTCAGCTCTCGAAACCCGCACAGTTTACTTCACTCAAACGCAATTTTGAGTTGTTAAGGAGAGAGACTGAGCGCCCGCAAGCAGCAGCAGCGCCGTTAATATACCTCGAAGAGATTAGGTAGAGGGCCAGCAGTGAACGGAACAGTTGTAGAAATTTGTAGCCTAGTGGCACGCATGGATCAATTCAAGACGTGGTCTGCTAGGGAATTGTGTGTAGCATCGTGTTCTGATAGGTTTTGATGACAAGGATTTCTTCTTGCTGAGAAATTTCCTAACTTACAACGCATGCAGAGACCCAAATATGAAAAGTTGGACTGGGCAGTTTAGGGACAGTCTGCTGAACTCATTGTCAGTTCAGAAGATCTGGAATTCATTAACAGCCACGTGAACGGAGACGTAATTGCGAAAGTATTACCAGTCAAGGCACCGTACAATCTTCGCGGAATTTGAATCGAAGGTCATGAAGCTACAGTTGTTCACTGCTGAACAAAACACGGTGCTTCCAGGCATCATAAAAGCTCCGCAGCAGCAGGATACCAGGTGCAGAACAGGTGATTGCAGAAACAGTTGCTAACATCAGGAAAGCGGCATTGCAACGGAAAAGGAGGAATGCGAAGAACGTGAAGTAATATTTCTTTCATGCGGGACTGAAGGTGCTGGTATATAATCACCGCTTCTCTTGCAGGTCTATGGCTAAGTTACTATACCTATTCTCCCTGTACTTTGGACCGTTCCAGATAAACTGCCTGGCCCTTCGTAAACGCAAATGTTCTAGAGATGTTTCGGATGACGAAGGTAATTGGAACTCACCAATTGTCAACTCTGAAGGCATTAGTACATTAGAGTTATTTTAGTTGATATTGTATAACTTGTATTAATTACGTAGTTGCTTTTATTCAATATGTTCTTGTTTGAGTTCAGCAGTAGGTTTTTATGTGATCTTGAAATGACACATGTGTTTGCTACAGTTTGTTCTACATATGTGTACTGGTGTGGGTAAAACTAGTGGCTGTATGACGCGTAGGGTGTTGCTACTACATGCACCTTGTAAAAAATATTTTTATCGTTAGAAAAAGTCGGCATGATTATTTCCATGACTGCCGGTCTCAAAATGACATATCTCAACGATACTATGCTGCATGAGCATAATGCCTGTTTGCAAATGTTTCAGACGATGAAGTGCAGCTACAGTCAAAGGAAATCGCCGACAGATCCTGACCATATGTATGATTGTTTCTATTTCAGAATTGTCGATGATACAAGGTTACAAAATGTTGTGTATAATTCCTCTAAAATTGTATTTCTTTTCATGGTGCCTTGCCTTATTTTCATTTGGCTTTCTGTCCATGTTCTGTCTGATAAGCCTTGTTGTGAGACAGTATATCTTTGATTGGGGGAACTATTACTTTCGGACAGTGTTTAAGGCTCTGAAGGGAGTAACTAAATGTGTTGGTACGTGGGAGGTAACTTTAGCGTGTCGCATGAGGAGGATTTAGGGGTGTTGTGTTCTGAATGATCAGTCAACGCACTGCAGATGATATTATTAATTTTTTTTTTACTTACCAGCAGACCAGGGTATCTACCGAGTTGTGAGGATTTACCCGACGCCAGCTTTTTCCATTAGAGCGCTGAGCGTTAATGAACATACTTTCGTTAGGAATTGTGTCTTTCTATGTGTCTTTTCCGTACGTTCACCAGCCTGAATTGCTGAAGCGTGTTATGTAATTCTGATTACGCCATCCCCCCTGAACTTGATGCAGTGACAAGATCAGAGTAAGATAATGAGTGACAAGTTTTACTATGTCAGCATTTGCACTTACCTTTCGTCGTGGAAACCATATTTTGATTTACGACTAAATAAACTTAACTAAGACATCATTCCAAAGTACTTACGTAGTGCATTTTCCGTGGTTACACATCCACATTCATTCTAAGGTTCAATGACGGCACTGCATCAAGATTGAATTAACAATTGCTGGCTGAAGCTGTACATGTATGTAAAACTAGCTAATTTACTCGTATGACTGTTTCAGAAGGAAACAAGGTGCAGTGACACGCGAGAAGAGTTACGGGCAGCAGTTATAGAGGAAGTCGGCGACCGACCAGCACGTTGAGCCACAGAGGAATCACACGCACGTCTACGTAAACCGACCATCAGAGGTAGCCGTCAGAACAGTAATTTTTGAAAAAACAGTCTGTAAATCAATCATCATCGTCATCATCATCATCATTTGAGACTGATTATGCCTTTCAGCGTTCAGTCTGGAGCATAGTCCCCCTCATAAAATTCCTCCATGATCCCCTATTCAGTACTAACATAGGTGCCTTTTCTGATGTTAAACCTATTACTTCAAAATCATTGTTAATCGACTCCCGGTATCTTCTCCTTGATCTACTCCGATTCCTCCTACCCTCTACTGCTGAACCCATGAGTCTCTTGGGTAACCTTACTTCTCACATGCGTGTAACATGACCCCATCATCTAAGCCTGTTCGCCCTGACTGCTACATCTATAGAGTTCATTCCCAGTTTTTTTTTTTATTTCCTCATTGTGGACACCCTCCTACTATTGTTCCCATCTACTAGTACCTGCAATCATCCTAGCTACTTTCATATTCGTAACCTCAACCTTGTTGATAAGGTAACCTGAATCAACGCAGCTTTCGCTCCCATACAACAAAGCTGGTCGCAAGATTGAACGGTGCACAGATAACTTAGTCTTGGTACTGACTTCCTTCTTGCAGAAGAAAGTAGATCGTAGCTGAGCGCTCACTGTATTACCTTTTCCACACCTCGCTTCCAGTTCTTTAACTATGTAAATCAATCGCTTGTGAAAAATCTCCAGTTCGTGGAGAACAGTTCGTGTGCAAACACAGTTAACTTATTTTAAAAATAATCCTTCACAACTAGTTATTTTTCAATGTAAACAAGTGTCAGGTTACACCATTTGGTGGTGGAGCTCATGCTAACGCCTACTATTCGCCAAGTCAAATTTATAAAGTAACAATCACAACTGACTAATTGAGATGATACTAAATTCTGTTTTTTAACTATCGGATTACTTCACTGACTTTTTGTCTTTTCGCACACCGTTAAATACATTATGTAACCAGTAAATAAATAATACGTCCGCAGATCGTGGTATAGTGGCTAGAGATGCTGCCTCTGGACCAAGGGGTCCCGGGTTCGATTCCTGACCGGTTGAGAATTTTCTCTGCTCGGGGACTGGGTTTTTGTGTTGTCCTCATCATTTCATCACCATCATTATTTATGAGCTCTCATGTCCAAAAGACACGTTTTTGACACAAGTTTCGCTAGATATTAATCTTCTTTGTGAAACATTTATACAAACAAGTTACGTTATTATTGTAATTATGACATTCCAGTGTGGGGTAACTTACTTTTGTTCTAGTAATAAAGTTTCAGAAGTCTAAACTGGTGCCCTCAGCTCCACGAAACATGAGTGATATACACAAATATTTCACTGCGTAACAAAAGAAAATTTTGAGTAATTAATTTTGACGGGGACGTTTGGGTGCCTCAGCGATACAGATAGCCCTACCGTAGGTGCAACAACAACGGAGGGATATCCGTGGAGAGGCCGGACAAATGCGTGATTCCTGAAGAGGGGCAGCAGCCTTTAAAGTAGTTGCAGGGGCCACAGTCTGGATTATTGACTGTTCTGATCTTGTAACATCAACCAAAAGGCCGTTCCATGCTGGTACAGCGAACGGCTGAAAGCAAGGGGAAATTACAGGCGTAATTTTTCCCGAGGACACGCAGCTCTACTGTATGTTTAAATGATGATGGCATCCTCTTGGGTAAAATATTCCCGAGGTAAAGTAGTCCCCATTCGAATCTCCTGGCGGGGACTGCTCAGCAGTACGTCGTTATCAGGAGAAACAAAACTGCGTTCTACGGATGGGAGCGTGGAATGTCAGGTCCTTTAATCGGGCAGGTAAGTTAATAAAATTAAAAAATGAAATTGATAGGTTACAGTTAGGTATAGTGGGAATAATGAAGTTCAGGGGCAGCAGGAACAGGATTTCTGGTCAGGTGAATACAGGGTTATAAATATAAAATCAAATAGGGGTAATGCAGGAGTAGCTTTTATGAGTAAAAATATAGGAACGCGGATAAGCTACTATGAACACCACAGTGAACACATTATTGTAGCGAAGACAGACACGACGCCCACATCCACTATAGTAGTAGAAATTTATATGCCAACTAGCTTCGCAGATGATGAAGTGATTTTAAAAATGTACGATTAGATAAAATAAATTAGTCAGACGGTAAATGGAGACGAAAATTTAATAATGATGGGTGGCTGGAATTCTATTGTAGAAAAAGGGAGAGAAGGAAACATTGTTGATGGATATGTACTTGGAGAAGAAGTGAAAGAGGAACCCGCCTGCTAGAATATTACGCGCAATATAAATATCGCTAACGCCTGGTTAAGAGCCATGAAAGAAGGTTTTACACGTGGAAGAGCCCTGGAGACATCAGTAGGTCTCGAATTCACCATATAATGGTAAGACAGAGATTTACGGAACATATTTTAACTTGTAAGATATTTACAGGAGCAGATATGGACTCTGACTACAATTTATTGCTTATGAACTGTGGGTCAAAACTGAAGAAATTACAAAAGCGTAGGAAATTAAGAAGATGGGACCTGGGAAATTTGAAAGAACCAGAGGTTGCTGAGAGTTTCAGAGGGAGCATTGGGCAACGATTGACAAGAACAGGGGGAAGGAATACAGTAGAAGATGAGTGGGTATCTGCGATAGATGAAATAGTGAGGGCAGCAGAGGATGAAACAGATAAAATAAAATGGCCAAGTAAAAATCCTTGTATAATACGGGAGATATTGAATTTAATTGATGAAAGGAGCAAATATAAAAATGCAGAAAATGAAGCAGACGAAAGGGAATACTAAATTCAAAAGAAAGAGTTTGACATTAAGTGCAAAATGTAAGAATTCAGAACCATATGTCACTAGGCGAAACATAGATACCGCTTAGGTGTAAATTTAAGAGACCTTCGGAGAACAGAGAAGCAGTTGTATGTAAATCAAGAGCTCAGATCGAAACCCAGCCTTAAGCAAAGAAAGGAAAGCTGTAAGGTGGGAGTTAAGAATGCTGAAGATGGGTGGATCACGTAACTAATGTTGAGGTACTGAATAGAACTGGAGACAAAATAAATTTGTGGCACAACTTGACTAGAAGAAGTGATAAGTTGATAGGACAAATTCTAAGACATCAAGGGATCATCAAATTAGTACTGGAGAGAAATGTGGATGGTAAAAATCGTAAAGGGAGACCAAGAGTTGATTGCAGTAAGCAGATTCTTACGGAAGGTGGTAGCACCAGTTAGTTGTTGATGAAGAGACTCACACAGGATAGAATAGCATGCCGAACTGCAATAATCTTCGGACTGAAGACCACGACGACAACAACGACGACAACAACAACAACAACAAGTCTGGGAAGTATCAGGCTTGTAATGTTTTCCCAGGCCAAAAGATAATTTTATGAATATCCGGTTAGTGTTATATGGAACAGAAGTACCTAATATTAAATCTATATTTAGCTAAGACTCTGCAGTTACTTACAGGCCTAGGTACTAGATTTGTCCTCAGACAATAACTCTATTAAAAATCAAAGAGGCAATATCATGTCTTGCTTTTTTTAAGTAGTTTTGTCTGAAGACTGTAAAAGGCCTTTACTGATTCCAATGGTTATATGAGTTAATTAACGACTAGCATGCTTTAACCAGGTGATTAGCGAGGCTTATAATCCGGGGTGTTTTTATTCTTTTTGAAAGAGCGATGAAGGAGAGTGTCATCGCTAAACGATATTGATTCATTTTTACCACCATTTCGTTTTTCATTTATTTAGTATACTGGGCACCTTTGCTAGAAGAAAAGCTTAGCCTTTATCTCACTTGGAAGGTGTTTTCCCGGTCTTATCTTTGGGTCCTCTTAGTCTGAACTCTGTAACACAGAATTGAAGAAAATAGTTTATTTTGCAAAATATCTTTCCTGGCCTTAAATATAATCTCTATTCCTCCTTATGACAACTTCCCAACGATTCGACGACTTCTGTATTTCGGATAGGGCACTCTCACTCTTGAGCTGTCTGATTACTCGCGTCACCACATTGAAAGCGTCATCAATTGTACCAAAATGCTTTCCACGGATTTATTCCATAATATGGGAATCAAATCATAGTCTGGAAGACTCGCATAGGAATTTGTGGTAGGTAGGGAAACATTTACCACCTATATTTGTAGAATGTTTCTCTCACTCTTGGGCAACATGCGATCTTGCATTGTCGTGCAAAATGGGGACACCAAACGGAAGCATGTCAGGCCTCTCTGTGACGAATTTTCGGGCGCAACGTATTGTGCAGAAACAGCTTGTAGTACGAGCCCGTTACAGACACCCCTGGGGTGCTCTATTTCTGTAGAACTTTTGAAATAACCCTTGTATACACAGTAACTGAATGTGTTCACTTGTGGAGACAGGCATGCACGTTTACACTAATTTTGGGATTTTACATGCCGCTTCGTGCCGCCTAATAACGCCACGTTAAGCATGCCAAGCTGGGCTGTCTTGCTGCTGCGTGGCTTTCCCGTATTCCAACTAAATTTGTAAACTAATATTATGTAGTAAAAATGATTACTAACATAAAAGCCTTTATAGACTCCGGATGTTCAATGCCGATATTTACGTTCTATTATTAAATGATCTCTAGCATTTCGTGACTCATTTTAGAGTTACAGTCTACTTTAATGGTAATGATCCTATAGGCACGGCATGTCTCTATAATTATCAACGCTTTTAGATCATTAGCTACATTTTTAAGTACTACACCTCGGGACATACGATTACGCTTAATTCAGTACAAAGATAGGAACAGTAATCAAATGAAAGCACAAGAACATCAGTTATACAGGACCATAAAGTATGAAATATTATTGAAATATATTGCGGATATCATTGCTCATGAAACGTGCGCCTTATTCTCAGGATAAAGTGACGAGAGACTTACAGGATGACACAGTGAGATATCTAAAGGGAAAATTTTGGGTTAATAAGAACACGTCGCCCATTGCATTTATGTACAGTCGTGCTCAAAAGTATCCGAAAGACCAGAATTGCATTTCGCCTGATTCGCATGCAACCAGCATAACGCAGCTGTCTAGCAGGTCCTCTAATCGCTTCTTGGTACAGTCGTTTGACTTTTGAAAATGGTTCCAACAAGTCACCACCAGAAAACACTGCTCTCTATCGCAATAACTCAATATGTAAAGTAATACCACGATGCTACAAATATCAGGGAACACCTTATCACAGATTAGACTGTCCTTAAGGCTTGTAAGCTCACATTTATTACAATAAATGACATACCTGAAATGTTACCACTCTCATTATTACGTCAGATAGGTAATGCACGTAGTAAGTTCGTCGTATTCATGATTTACTCTTCAAATTAACATACCGTACTTATTATTTAACAAAAAATGACATTAAAAATATAAGTTATTCACAAGCAGCTAGTTGAGAATATGTATGAACTTCAAATGACACGACGAACCGTCTCGCTCTGCATATGGATTCAAACCCAGGTCATGCAAACTAAGCAAAGATTTCGTGACTGACGGAAACTAACAGTCATTCCTGATTAGGCATACAGAGAGTGATATACCTCGATTTTAGTTAACAAATATCAACTTTAAATTACATAACGCAGACATTTTTAACGGACGCGAATTCCTACCCAGCATTTACTGTCGTGTTAACGAACTACGAGAGATATTAAATAGTGCTTCTTACCAAGTAACTTACTTGAAATGCCGTGAGGTAAAGCTTTGTGTTGGACAGGGATTCGAACCCAGAACTTAATCGGATTGATATCGAAGCACAATCAACAGTGACATATCAGATTTTCTCGGCAGTAGCTAGATGTTTTAACTGAAATGACGAGACGAAACATTAATTTTTTCCTTCCCAGGACTCCAACCCGGCACCTATCGCTGTTATATTCTAGAGAAAACGAACGTTAAATATGGGTTTGTTGCAACAGCAGCGACATGTGAGCATGTTTGAACTAGAAATAATATGACGAAGAGTTCAATGCTGACTTTTATGACATGCGACTCTTTTGGGTTGAAAAGTGAAGGGAATTAAGTTCAAACTTCCTTTACATTGATAACTTTAGCAGACAGCAGAATTGCGTTTTAAAAAAAACGTAGCAGTGAATGTACTCGAACTCGCTACATCTTATCTAGAGTGCACAACACTTACCATTATGCTACTAGCTGACACGTAGCTTCAACAGCTCCAGAACTCAACAACAATTCCTTCAGAACTTCTGCATTCCACTGCGCTGTGAGATAATGCGTATGGCCGGGTCTAGACTTCTGAGAGACAAACGGTTACAGCTTTTCTTTTGCACTGCACGACGTTTTCAACAAACAGAAAGCGCAATAGAGTAGCTCAAGTGGAAAGGAACACTTCCTATTTAAATTTCTGCATCCTACACTGTTGGCTGTTCTGTGTAGGTGGCAGTTACGTGACTTTATTTCGGTGATAACAAAATAGAGTCGAATGTATGCAATGGGTAGCCGAGGCAGCTAGTTCATGGTGATTCGGTCAACCAAGTAAATGAATTTACTGAACATGGTGCAAATTACTACAGGGAGCCTGTGTGTCAGAATTCTCACCCAGTGAGGCGCAACGGCGTTATGATAGAAAAATGAGTCACGCAGCAGACTGTTTGGTGGTCTGTTGGACTGATGCTAGGTTCACATACCTGTGGTATGGGTTCGATTCCAACTCTTCTCAATAATTTTATATATTGAGGGAGAGATTCCATTCTCTTCTGCCTACACCAAGTGAAGAAGATATAATGGCACTGTGGTCTGAAATTCACATTAAAAACGATATTCCTTCTCTACGAAGTAGACGTTAGTTTGAACCACAATAAAGTCTGGAGTGGCGACATGTAGAAACTCTATCACCAGTAACCTTTCTTATACATTATTTTTTGCATTGTGTTCGTTATTGATCGTTGTGTTTGGTCGTTGCGGACGTCGCAGGACATCCTGTTCAAGTTCGGTGGTTGATCCTTCCAATCAGTTTTTTTTATTATAGAGGCTAACCGGCTCCCTGACCGAACACGCTGAGCTACCGTGCCGGCGATATACTAGTTATTTATTTCTAGTGACGAAACAAACGCTATTGAGGGTACAGGACACTTATTCCATCTTTTATTTGAGCTTCTGTATGTCGATAAAATTGGTTCTGAACTGGGAATGCAACTCAGACCGCCCTTAACGCGGAATTTGATCCCTTCGTGACAATACAGCTCGGCTACAATTTGTTGTTTGTTCAAAAGTACAGATTCCTCAACATCTCCACATGTTGCGCGTGAATGGGTTCGAATCCTGGTCCGGCACTAAAGATTTCATTATGTATTATCAAGCTCTAGCATGAGAACACCTATTTGCTGGTGGATAATAATTTTGATGTTTAATGTATTTTCATTCGTCGTCAGCACTAACGATATTTGACGTTTTTTGACTCCCAGTGAGACACAGAACTATTTGCGAGATCACTGTAAGTTCAAGATGTTATTCCGAGCTGCCGGTGGAGAAACATTTGGTAGCTGACGTCTCTTTGTGTGTAGTTAACAACGATATGTGTGGGGCTCTATTCCCAGTCAGCATTGAACTCTTCGTCATATTATTTCTAGTTCAAACATGCTCACATGTCGCTGCTGTTGCAACAAACCCATATTTAACGTTCGTTTTCTCTAGAATATAACAGCGATAGGTGCCGGGTTGGAGTCCTGGGAGGGAAAAAATTAATGTTTCGTCTCGTCATTTCAGTTAAAACATCTAGTTACTGCGGAGAAAATCCGATATGTCATTGTTGATTGTGCTTCGATATCAATCCGATTAGGTTCTGGGTTCGAATCCCTGTCCATTACAAAGCTTTACCTAACGGCATTTCAAGTAAGTGACTTGTTAAGAAGCACTATTTAATATCTCTCGTAGTTCGTTAACAGGGACAGTAGATGCTGGGTAGGAATTCGCGTCCGTTAAAAATGTCTGCGTTATGTAATTTAAAGTTGATATTAGTTAACTAAAATCGAGGTATATCACTCTCTGTATGCCTAATCAGGAATGACTGTTAGTTTCCGTCAGTCACGAAATCTTTGCTTAGTTTGCATGACCTGGGTTTGAACCCATATGCAGAACGAGACGGTTCGTCGTGTCATTTGAAGTTCATACATGACAGATGTGAGAATTACCGAACAATCAGTTTAATAAGCCACAGCTGCAAAATACTAACAAGAATTCTTTATAGACGAATGGAAAAACTAGTAAAAGCCGACCTCGGGGAAGATCAGTTTGGATTCCGTAGAAATACTGGAACACGTGAGGCAATACTGACCTTACGACTTATCTTAGAAGAAAGATTAAGGAAAGGCAAACCTACGTTTCTAGCATTCGTAGACTTAGAGAAAGCTTTTGACAATGTTGACTGGAATACTCTCTTTCAAATTCTAAAGGTGGCAGGGGTAAAATACAGGGAGCGAAAGGCTATTTACAATTTGTACAGAAACCAGATGGCAGTTATAAGAGTCGAGGGACATGAAAGGGAAGCAGTGGTTGGGAAGGGAGTAAGACAGTGTTGTAGCCTCTCCCCGATGTTATTCAATCTGTATATTGAGCAAGTAGTAAAGGAAACAAAAGAAAAATTCGGAGTAGGTATTAAAATCCATGGAGAAGAAATAAAAACTTTGAGGTTCGTCGATGACATTGTAATTCTGTCAGAGACAGCAAAGGCCTTGGAAGAGCAGTTGAACGGAATGGATGGTGTCTTGAAGGGAGGATATAAGATGAACATCAACAAAAGCAAAACGAGGATAATGGAATGTAGTCGAATTAAGTCGGGTGATGTTGAGGGTATTAGATTAGGAAATGAGACACTTAAAGTAGTAAAGGAGTTTTGCTATTTGGGGAGCAAAATAACTGATGATGGGTGAAGTAGAGAGGGTATACAATGTAGACTGGCAATGGCAAGGAAAGCGTTTCTGAAGAAGAGAAATTTGTTAACATCGAGTATAGATTTAAGTGTCAGGAAGTCATTTCTGAAAGTATTTGTATGGAGGGTAGCCATGTATGGAAGTGAAACATGGACGGTAAATAGTTTGGACAAGAAGAGAATAGAAGCTTTCGAAATGTGGTGCTACAGAAGAATGCTGAAGATTAGATGGGTAGATCACATAACTAATGAGGAGGATTGGGGAGAAGAGGAGTTTGTGGCACAACTTGACCAGAAGAAGGGATCGGTTGGTAGGACATGTTCTGAGGCATCAAGGGATCACCAATTTAGTATTGGAGGGCAGCGTGGAGGGTAAAAATCGTAGGGGGAGACCAAGAGATGAATACACTAAGCAGATTCAGAAGGATGTAGGTTGCAGTAGGTACTGGGAGATGAAGAAGTTTGCACAGCATAGAGTAGCATGGAGAGCTGCATCAAACCAGTCTCAGGACTGAAGACCACAACAACAACAACAACATATTCTCAACTAGCTGCTCGTGAATAACTTATATTTTAATGTCATTTTTTGTTAAATAATAAGTACGGTATGTTAATTTGAAGAGTAAATCGTGAATACGACGAACTTACTACGTGCATTACCTATCTGACGTAATAATTAGTGGTAACATTTCAGGTATGTCATTTATTGTAATAAATGTGAGCTTACAAGCCTTAAGGACAGTCTTATCTGTGATAAGGTGTTCCCTGATATTTGTAGCATCGTGGTATTACTTTACATATTGAGTTATTGCGATAGAGAGCAGTGTTTTCTGGTGGTGACTTGTTGGAACCATTTTCAAAAGTCAAACGACTGTACCAAGAAGCGATTAGAGGACCTGCTAGACAGCTGCGTTATGCCGGTTGCATGCGAATCAGGTGAAATGCAATTGAGGTCGTTCGGATACTTTTGAGCACGACTGTACATGGATGCTACTTTAAAAGTATGATAACAGAACGAGGGCGTGTAACTGGTCATAGCACCGCTGTATCTGTTTCTATAATGTATCATTATTTGTACAGATTGATCAAAGAATTACAATGGCACAGGCAGTGAATACTGGAACAACGAAACTTAATAGTCTAGATAATGTAAATAAGCAAATGACAATGGAACCATTACAGCGAAACTAATCGCCATCCTACGAACTTTTCTTTCTATTCGATATACTACCGGAAGACATATATTATTTTTTCAGCCCTTGCCTTGCTCAATAGCAACAACACCGGAAAACTGGATCACACCATAGCATACAGAATACTACACGTACTAAGAGAAATAGAAAACAATAAACGAAAAGTGAAAATCTACTGGATCGAAGGCTACTGATATGCAAAAGGAATCTAACTTGCAGATATTCTGGTAAAACAGGCCATACGAGTATATGATGGCGAAGAACAACATCCTAAAGCAATGACAACCGTCTACAAAAAATAGAGGAGAAACGAGGAGTCTATGGAATAAAGAGTGGGCAGAATCCTGAATATCAAAAGGCCGACATTACGTCAATATATCACCGTTAATACCAACCAAACCTTGGTATCACAGGAAGTTTGTATCCACCACAACACGACTGAGCTCCAACCACACACGCTTCACATAGCTTTCTCAGACCATTACCTATGAATGTCATCAGATATTAGCCAATTCCCCATTGCACTTTTATTTAAAAACGACACAAAATAAATTCCGAGGGGCAGTGAAATGAAAATGAGACAGAGGGAAAAGAAGTAACTATACTGTTTATTATTTAAAAGTAATCGCCATAACATTTGTCCCACTGTGTGACAAGAGAGTCAAAACCTTCATGGAAAAATGTTTGATGTTGCCTGCGGAACCATGATTGTACCCAGGCGTTCACCTCTTCGTCCTAAGCAAACCATCCGCCACGAATGTCTTTCTTCAGAGCGGGCCCACACATTGCCAAGGTTGTCCATACAGTCCTGATCTCCCACCATGCGATTTCCATATTTGTGGAGCCCCGAAGAAAGACCAAAATGGCCGGCCGATGTGGCCGAGTTGTTCTAGACTCTTCAGTCTGGAACCGCGCGACCGTTACTGTCGCTGGTTCGAATCCTGCCTCGGGCATGGATGTGTGTGATGTCTTAGGTTAGTTAGGTTTAAGTAGTTCTAAGTTCTATGGGACTGATGACCTCAGATGGTTCCGCAGGCAACCGCTAACATTTTTCTATGAAAGCATTGACCGTCTTGCTTCACAGTGGGATAAATGTACAGTGTGACAATTAACGAAATACATGAGTCCGCAGCTCGTGGTCGTGCGGTAGCGTTCTCGCTTCTCGCGCCCGGGTTCACGGGTTCTATTCCCGGCGGGGTCAGGGATTTTCTCTGCCTCGTGATGACCGGGTGTTGTGTGATGTCCTTAGGTTAGTTAGGTTTAAGTAGTTCTATGTTCTGGGCGACTGATGACCATAGATGTTAAGTCCCATAGTGGACTCAGAGCCATTTGAACAATTTTTGAAATACATGAAGGAAAACGTAAATTGGTTACAAAGTAATGCGTGCACAAACTTTATTCAACATGTAAACGTCACTATAGGTATTCGGATCGAGGTTACGTCATGACATCAATGCGTTGATGTTGTGCAGACAAATAGCTAAATTCTGCATGACCCGTTGAAGTGTCGGAACATCGATGCTGTCGATGATCTCCTGACCGGCTATTTTCAGCTCAGCAATGGTTTTGGGGTTTATTGCTATACACGTTTCGGTAGTCGCCGTGCCATCAAGGAATATCACGCCGATTATTCCGTGACTGTACCTTGCGCATCACACAGTCACCTGTTGAGGATGAAGAGACTTCAAAATGAAAACTGACAACCCCATTGAATTAGAGTACCGATGATCCCGGCAACAAAAGTGAGAATGTTTTGTCTGGCGTCTACAGGACTTGCTGCTCAGAATTGAAAAACTCAACCGTGCTGACAACGGATCGAACAAACATCTACTCCTTCAAAGCATTGCATGTAAATTTACGTTCTCTGTACAAATACTACGATAGTCACAACAAACGAAACCTGTACACAGGGTGTAAAGATACATGACTGAGATAACCTTTTCTAATGGACGGATGTCGACACGATTAAATGGGAAATACCATTAGAAGTCGACACAACAGAGTGGGTACCGATATTCCAACCCGTTACATGCTAAGCTGAACCGTTTGCCGAGGCAGACATCCTTTGCAGTAGTGTCTGATGAGCACAGTGGACAAATTCTACGACCTGATACGGCCACAGAAACGAAACGTCGGTATTTGTTTTGGAAAAAGACATTCCACAGATATATAACTTTTATTGCGATTATTTGTCTTTCACTCATTGCTCGTAGGCTCATAGGCTCATTTTCAAACAATCAGCCCTGCCGTTAGCAATTTGTCCAGCTTTAATGTGGCATCACCACTAGTCCTAGGCTAAGCAGTTTTAGTTTGACTGTGACAAGTGATGGAAATGGGGCTTCAACCCCAACCTAGCAGAAAGTAGAAAAGAGAAATACGAACAGTTTATCTGGAGAATGTATGTTTCCAAAATAAAAACTTTATTAACTGCCAATACTATTCTGCTAAAAAAGTAATGGTCATCACGTATAGCTGCTCACATTGCCTTATCTAGTAACCAATCGTTGCTGAAAACGGCGTTGTTCTTCCCACTGGTCGCACACATGCAGAAGAACACGCTAGACTGGAAAGATTACGGGATGACAAACCTATTAGACACACTGTCTAATAGCGTATTTTAAATACGAGAGTATGCCATCTTAGGCACTGTATAACACTTAAAACACTTGATAATGGCACATTGAAGCCGAAATAATGATATTGTAAGTGTAAATGTAACGCTGCAAATAAACAACAGTCTAATGGCGGTACTGACTTTAAAGAAATATATTATGATTGTGGCCCCGCTTTATAAAAAAAAAATTATGACATTATTGTGCTGTGTGACAATTCACTTGCATTGAACGGATATTTCTTCTATTAAAGCATGGATCAGTATGTGCAATCATTTGTTCATTCTCCACTTTTATTTTGTTAAAACATTGCTTTGTTGTTAATGTATGCCTTGTTACAAACAGTAGGAGTCTACTGTATTTTCATATGTGTATATTGTGTAGGAAGTAATATCAATATGGTCTGAAAATATTATTTTGTACGTGAGGTAATGCGATAGCCTAGTTAGAGATATATTTTATCCATGTTAAATGTTGCCAAGTTTGACAATATTTTGTTGTTTAAACAAGAAAATATGACCTGCCGTGTCGGTAGAAGAGATTTTTTCGGTTGTACGTGGGTAACTAAGAGACACTGAAATAGAAATTTTGTATACCGCCTTGTTTTAGGAATGGAGTTTACTGCTGTGTTAAACACGAAGGGTATTAGAATATTACTGACGTGAATTGGGACTGTGTGGGAAGTTGAAGGTTAATAAGTGAGAAATTCTGACAAAATCTGTGAACTGTGTTAATTAAATTCTGAAGTGTTTCGAACTGTGATTTTTTCTCCAGGACTTTTGAAGGAGAGGCTTCTATTTTAAGCAATCGTTTGAAGTTTTAATAGACAGAAGGTAACCTTTTATATGGGCCATTTGCACATTTTACGTGTTCTGTGTGCGCGCGCGCGTGTGTGTGTGTGTGTGTGTGTGTGTGTGTGAGTGTGTGTGTGTGTGGAATAAAATAAACATGCAGCCTCTGATGAAATAAACTTGGAGCAGGCGTATACTGTTGACTGCACTAACCGCGTTTTGCTCTAAGTAGACGTCAAACTCCTATCCCAGCGTCCATCAATCATTGTTGAGACTTTCAGCAAGCCACACACTGTAGAACGGTGGCCTGTCGGTACTGGTATCCTTAACCCTGGATTTTAAGCGTATTTTTTTTTTTTTTCGACGTGACATAAGACGTTGGAGATACGACGCGAGCAAGATCGACGGAAATTTTGTTCCAGCATGTTCGCGGCTACGCCATCCACAGGTACATATCTTCTCTAGCATAGCTCTCGTCTTTGAAGAATCACAGCGATGACATACCATAAAGACGCTGCAGCTATTCAGAACTTCGTACGTCAGTGTTTATTTATGAGACTGAACTTAACAGATACTGAAGTAAAATTAGAATTACAGGTGGTAAAAAGTAAGGTATCACTTTCAAGGAATGTTTAATTGCAAATAACTAATCTGCTGTACAAGGCTTCGTAATTAAATTAGTCAAGTTTTGCAGGGAGCGAAGTATTTCACTGATAAAATTTTGATAACATTCCGAAAATCGTGTAACTAAATACAACTGCAATATCATTTAGCAATGCATACAATAAATAAAACAGAGCTGAAGATAATCAAAGTTTGTCAAGTATTTACGAAGTGCTAGACACTAAATGTCATCCTCGCAGTTGTCTGATATCACTATTCATTATGAGAGCAAGAGTCATAATTACATTTTAAATGCTTAATAATTCGCATCATTAATGTTTCTACTACTATTAAACTTGGCGTGCTATTTGAATACCTTATTGTATAATATGATTCAGAGAGAGAGAGAGCGTACATGTTGCATGTACCAGTTACGCTTACCTCACAGAGAGAGAAAGGATGTGAATCCAGAATTTTAGTAAAAAACCTGTTTGGGGGGACAACGGCACTTCCAAAGGTTACTAACTGCTGTTGTATGCGATTCATTTTTTTACAAGAACAAGCTTTACTTCAATACTTGCAAAAAAACTAGATATATAGCAAGTCCATTCGGTAAGGGGAAAAAATTGACATGAGGATATCGTGTGTTTTGAAGTTGATGAAGTATGCTCCCATTTCCGTTCAAATTTTAATTATGTTCGAAGACTCTTGAGCTTGGTGTAACATTAACTTTTCGAGTCTATGCTGCGTCAAGTTGAAAACGCACATTACTTTTTACGTCGCCTTTACTTAACGAAATCTGCGTCTAGAAACGGATTAATATCCAGGATAATGTAAAATCAAATGTACGTAGAGCTTTGTAGTGTATAACTGTTTTGGCTCTGAGCACTATGGGACTTAACTGCTGTGGTCATCAGTCCCCTAGAACTTATAACTACTTAAACCTAAGTAACCTAAGGACATCACACACATGCCCGAGGCAGGATTCGAACCTGCGACCGTAGCGGTCACGCGGTTGCAGACTGTAGCGCCTAGACCCGCACGGCCACTTTGCCGGCTATAACTGTTTTAGATGACATAATGTCGCGATGCAGTACGTCGAAGGTGGTGAGTCGCTGTGGGGCGCTACAACCTGTCAGCCCCACAGTCTAGAGAGGTAACTGCCTGCCGTCGTAGCTGGCCGCTTTATGATGTTAAAAGTGATAGTGTGGTGTGCAGTTGTCAACATTTATGTTCCCATCCTTTCTCGTGTGGTCAACCGAACGAAAAGTCGGTTCGAGGCATGATGGATAGGCTTGGGAGCAAGGTAATCTGTGCGGTGGGTCGTAATTATAAGATGCTACCGACTACACCTTTGGCTCCGACCGTCCTGTCAGGACATATTTTGAGAGGATTTGGTTTACAAGTTTCGTGGTTGGTAGGCTATGATTTCCCTAACAATTCATGTTATACAGGGAGATCTTAGGTTGCAAGTTAAGAGTTTGCCGGGCTTGCAGTTAATTAATGGTAGTATATTAATAGGCTGTGAAGAACAAGACTTGATGATTGTTGCTGTGAGGTTCGACTGATGATAGTGGATCGTGATTCGTACACTTTCGTGGTGTAAAGCAGCTAGGGGTTCTGTAAGCACACTCAGAGAGAATTGAGTTGTAGCTACTTTGTTGTATGGCACATTCTTAGAGGATGGAGTTGTGGCTGACTGCTTTTTGTATGTTCGTAGATTTGGGCCTTGCGCTAGATGATTACTCAATAGTGTTTTGTTTATTGTTGACAAACCCGAGTAATCGGAGGCTGAAGTTATCTTGCTCCCATAGTGACAATATGCCCGTGTTTTCTTGAAGATCCGCCCCAATACAGTTAAAAAGAGGTCTCAAATATTAACGGAACCATTATAAAAAGATAACTGAACAGCAAAGCTATTGCTTATAATTAAGTGTCGAGTGACTATGTCAACTACGGGTTTTATAAGCTTACGTGAGTTAAGCACATTAATAAGTTTGAATTTTGATCTGTTTGTTTAATTATGGGGACTAAAGAGGTGGTGGCACATAGGTTTCTTGCTTGTCTATTTCTTTTTCTTGGTGACTGCTGTCCGTCCGTGAGGACTTAAACTTTTTGATGGCAGTCTTACACTTACAACGAAATGGCTCCATTGAATTTTGATATAAAAAAGAGATAAAATGAAGCCAAATTACTATAAAAGAAAATTGTTTCCTAATTTAGTATTTAAAATAAATTACTCTTCAACGAACTGTTTTATGAAACCAAGAGAAAAATGTTAAGAAAATAACAACCTGGAAAAGTGCTATGAAGTGAAGCAAAGATATTGAATATTCGCTGGGTAGTTGAAATTGCGATAAAATTGACGAAAAGAGTTTAATTATAATAAGAATATCTATAGTTTTACAGTTTGAAAGAAAAGGATAAGCTTTATTAAAAGAGATTAACTAAGAAGAACAGTATTATAAATTCTTTTTAAATCATTAATATTACAAATTGACTGCATAGGCCAAAGCTAGAAAGAAAAAAAAAGAAAATAAAAGAAAGCCGATATAATAGCAAATTATATAGCTGACATTACTTGTAGCTTAATCTCTGATACTGTGCTAAATTACTAGCACGAAAGAGGCTCATTTTCCTTCGACTGAATTTACATTAAAAATGGTTTACGTAGGTAGTGTTAGCTACTTAAGTTGATGCGAAATCGCAGAGAGAGATGTGTTATTTTCAACATACATTCCTATTAATTTCGAATGGGATTTATCTGAGTAGATTTTACATGATACATTTATAAGAGTCTGCGATGGATAATTCGCGCAGTGCGATAAACTTCAAAGGTCTTTAACTTTAGTACCACAGTTAAACAAACTTCAGTAGGCAGGAAACTGTACCGCTAAGCAAATGATTTCACCTGATTGCATTTTCGTAACCCAATAGCTAATTGTAATTACTTACGGGTACCACTCTGTCTTCTCTTGAAATTCACGAATATATATGAGGCATTTTTACGATAATACAGAAAGTCAGATGCGTTAACCTTACGAATGTTTATATGGATAACAACTACCTTGTCCTGTAGAATATATATTCAGGAACATAAAAAGTACACAATTCAGCGACAATCGAACTGATCGTATCTTGTTGTACAGCATTATTCAAAATGGTTCAAATGGCTCTGAGCATTATGGGACTTAACTTCTAAGGTCATCAGTACCCTAGAACTTAGAACAACTTAAACCTAACTAACCTAAGAACATCACACACATCTATACCCTAGGCAGGATTCGAACCTGCGACCGTAGCGGTCGAGCGGTTCCAGACTGTAGCGCCTAGAACCGCTCGGCCACCCCGACCGGCCAGGATTACTGAAATTAAATTACAAATCTTACTTGATTGCCAAACTGACATAGTGCAAGTCAAGAGTAAATGGCCAGTCCTACATGTACACCTTCTGTAAGTAGTTTTTATCTTGAAACTTTCTGGCATATCAGAACTGTTTGTCTGATTGTAACTCGAACCTGGGGCCTTCACGTTTCACGAACAATGCCAGCACGACTAGCGACCCCCTCACAGCTTTACTTCAGTGATTGCCTGATATCCTAACTTTCAAACATTGGTAGAGCACTTGCCCGCAAAGGCAAAGGTCCCGAGTTCGAGTCTCGGTCCGGCACACAGTTTTAATCTGCCAGGAAGTTTCATATCAGCGCACACTCCGCTGCAGAGTGAAAATCTCATTCTGGAAACATCCCCCAGGCTGTGGCTAAGCCATGTAACCGCAATATCCTTTCTTTCAGGAGTGCTAGTTCTGCAAGGTTCGCAGGAGAGCTTCTGTAAAGTTTGGAAGCTAGGAGACGAGGTACTGGCAGAAGTGAAGCTGTGAGGACGGGGCGCGAGTCGTGCTTGGGTAGCTCAGTTGGTAGAGCACTGGCCCGCGAAAGGCAAAGGTCTCGAGTTCAAGTCTCGGTCCGGCACACAGTTTTAATCTGCCAGGAAGTTTCATATCAGCTCACACTCCGCTGCAGAGTGGAAATCTCATTCTGATTACAGAAGTACTGCTTCTATCCCTGTGGAACTATTATTGCAGGAAGTTTCAAATCGGCGCAAGTAGCGAATTTTAGTGCTTACGTTTGGTACACTTTCTTATACACCCTGCGTGTGACGATACATGCGGGCAATCCTTACTAGGTGTAAATTCAATCGCTTTTATGCATTCACAGTTCATTTCGGGAAAATGTTTCTCCAGTAATACACGATTTTGATTGTAGGCAGGAAGACAAATCATTCCGCTTTGCAATTGTAGACGAAATGCTGGAGGTCGCAGGGCCACGGCACTCTCGAATGACCGCTTGTGGAGATGACGCTGCTGTCGGAGTGTGTGGTCGGCACACGTGCGCCACCGCGAGGGGCTCCTTGGCACCTCGTTCGTCGATGACCTGGGCGGAGTGGTGCGCACCGCTGCAGAACAGCAGATTCCGGGGGCAGCCCGTAATGGCTGGGCAGGGCCACGTAGCGACGGGAGAAACCCCAGGAGCCTCAGCACGTTTACAAGTGTGTGTGTGTGTGAAACCGTGTGCGGCGCGCGTCCGTGCCATGCGTGCCCGCGGCCGTTCGTGAGCGCCGGCAGGTATTTCTATAACCAGGAGCCCCCCCTCCCCCGGCAACGCGGGCGCCCGCCGCGGTTCGACCCAGCGACCCGCCGGCCCGCCGGCCACCACCAATTGCTGGAATGATTTATGCGCCTCTGCTCCCGCGGGGGCTGCTCTCTCCTGCCAGATCACTCCTGCTTCCAGCGTTTCCTTTTGTATTTTGCCAATACAGTATTCCTCGCAGTAGTTTGCGGTCTCGAGAATACGACACGTGTAGCGTCCGTTGTTCGGTTTCGTTGCGTTGGAATGGGATGCTAAGCTGCTAGCAGTACTTGCCAGAAAGAATAACGGCTCTATAACATCAGATCTTGTTTAGCCCCTTCACTGCTGGGATAAAGAAAATCGCAGAAAGTATTTCTTTTCACATTTTCCAGTAAACTAATAAACAAGCATGACACAAATGCAAACTTAATAATTTTTTGGTGATTCAGTAAGACATAAATGGAGGTCCACATACGTGGACCTCAAATGTCTCTTATAGTGAAATCGTACTCGACTTTGCTGTGTATTTTCTACCCACTTTTTTCAATATAACCATTTTATTCAGAATAACATTTCTGAAATATATAATTTCCCATACATGTTTTGTTCACGTCCTAAGGCAACTTCACAAATGTAAGCCTAAGGCAACTTCACAAATGTAAGAAAATAATAATCATAAAATAGTTTCTGGAAAGAAATAACTTGCTACTACTACTAAATAAATATTTACGATACGTATTTTGATAAATACACCGGTTCCCGTGAGATCACCGAAGTTAAGTGCAGTTGGGCGTGGCCGGCACTTGGATGGGTGACCATCCAGCGGCCATGCGCTGTTGCCATTTTCCGGGGTGCACTCAGCCTCGTGATGCCAATTGAGGAGCTACTTGACCGAATAGTAGCGGCTTCGGTCAAGAACACCATCATAACGACCGGGAGAGCGATGTGCTGACCCCACGCCCCTCCTATCCGCATCCTCCTTGAGGATGACACGGCGGTCGGATGGTCCCGGTAGGCCATGCGTGGCCTGAAGGCGGAGTGCTTTTTTTATTTTGATAAGCTTCAAAACAGTTTGTAACACCTATTTTCAATATATTTTGCATCTGCATTGATATTTCTGTGTCAATTTGTAGTGTAGCTTATGTAGAGTGTGGTATCTGTTCAAATGGCTCAAATGGCTCTAACCGCTATGGGAATTAACATCTAAGGTCATCAGTTCCCTAGACTTAGGGCTACTTGAATCTAACTAACCTAAGGACATCACCACATCCATTCCCGAAGGAGGATTCAAAACTGCGACCTTAGTAGCAGCGCGGTTCCGGACTAAAGCGCCTAGAACCACTCGGCCACAGCGGCCGGCGTTGTATCTGTCATGGAAATTCTTTGACTATGTGTATATAGTTCAGTTACGTGAAGTTTAGAACGACGTTGCCTGAACTGTGCTTGTGGATTCAAATAACTACTAGAATGATTGTTATGTAACGTATTGTCAATGACTTGGTCCATAATTATGGAACGTACGGTTGAATGTAAAAAATGAGGGGTAGCTCCGCAGCTACGGAAGTAGCCTGGGGGAGTGGAAAAGGTGTGACTGGCGTGAAAGTGGCAACTCGTCCTCTGTGACGGGTAACGAGTCTCGGCTGTGCAGTGCTGTGGTTAACATCTCGCTAGCAGTAGAGACTCATTGTGGCTCATATTCTTGGAGTTTTCAGGCCAGAGAAGCTTAAGAGCAGTATTTATGGGCCTCGGCTGCTGCATGCGGTGATGTTATTATCATGGCATGGTTTTTCGCCCTGTAAAATAATAATTCCGACGCCAAGAAGATCTGTAACCGGGGGAGGCCAACACTACTGCCATGACTGCATCACCGCCATGTTAACAGACACTGCAAATCACGCTACCAGTACCACCAGCTTTCCACTAAATAGTTTATATTTGGCACTCTGTAAATGGACAAGGTATCTGATAATTTGGATGATTTTAATAATAATCGTGGTGTTGCTAAAAACTCTATCTTACACCCGTGATTACCAAAAATCACAAACCTGGACAGGAATAATATCCTGTTGTTGTTGTTGTTGTGGTCTTCAGTCCTGAGACTGGTTTGATGCAGCTCTCCATGGTACTCTATCCTGTGCAAGCTTCTTCATCTCCCAGTACCTACTGCAACCTACATACTTCTGAATCTGCTTAGTGTATTCATCTCTTGGTCTCCCTCTACCACTTTTACCCTCCACGCTGCCCTCCAATGCTAAATTTGTGATCCCTTGATGCCTCAAAACATGTCCTACCAACCGATCCCTTCTTCTAGTCAAGTTGTGCCACAAACTTCTCTTCTCCCCAATCCTATTCAATACCTCCTCATTAGTTTTGTGATGTACCCACCTTATCTTCAGCATTCTTCAGTAGCACCACATTTCGAAAGCTTCTATTCTCTTCTTGTCCAGACTGGTTATCGTCCACGTTTCACTTCCATACATGGCTACACTCCATACAAATACTTTCAGAAACGACTTCCTGACACTTAAATCTATACTCGATGTTAACAAATTTCTCTTCTTCAGAAACGATTTCCTTGCCATTGCCAGTCTACATTTTATATCCTCTATACTTCGACCATCATCTGTTATTTTACTCCCCAAATTGCAAAACTCCTTTACTACTTTAAGTGTCTCATTTCCTAATCTAATCCCCTCAGCATCACCCGATTTAATTTGACTACATTCCATTATCCTCGTTTTGCTTTTGTTGATTTTCATCTTATATCCTCCTTTCAAGACACTGTCCATTCCGTTCAACTGCTCTTCCAAGTCCTTTGCTGTCTCTGACAGAATTACAATGTCATCGGCGAACCTCAAAGTTTTTATTTCTTCTCCATGAATTTTAATACCTACTCCGAATTTTTCTTTAGTTTCCTTTACTGCTTGCTCAATATACAGATTGAATAACATCGGGTAGAGTCTACAACCCTGTCTCACTCCTTTCCCAACCACTGCTTCCCTTTCATGCCCCTCGACTCTTATAACTGCCATCTGGTTTCTGTACAAATTGTAAATAGCCTTTCGCTCCCTGTATTTTACCCCTGCCACCTTCAGAATTTGAAAGAGAGTATAACAGTTAACGTTGTCGAAAGCTTTCTGTAAGTCTACAAATGCTAGAAACGTAGGTTTGCCTTTCCTTAATCTTTCTTCTAAGATAAGTCGTAAGGTTAGTATTGCCTCACGTGTTCCAACATTTCTACGGAATCCAAACTGATCTTCCCCGAGGTCAGCTCCTACCAGTTTTTCCATTCGTCTGTAAAGAATTCGCGTTAGTATTTTGCAGCTGTGACTTATTAAACTAATAGTACGGTAATTTTCACATCTGTCAACACCTGATTTCTTTGGGATTGGAATTATTATATTCTCCTTGAAGTCTGTGGGTATTTCGCCTGTCTCATACATCTTGCTCACCAGATGGTAGAGTTTTGTCATGACTGGTTCTCCCAAGGCCATCAGTAGTTCTAATGGAATGTTGTCTACTCCCGGGGCCTTGTTTCGACTCAGGTCTTTCAGTTCTCTGTCAAACTCTTCACGCAGTATCTTATCTCCCATTTCAACTTCATTTACACCCTCTTCCATTTCCATAATATTGTCCTCAAGTACATCGCCCTTGTATAAACCCTCTATATTCTCCTTCCACCTTTCTGCCTTCCCTTCTTTGCTTGGAACTGGGTTGCCATCTGAGCTCTTGATATTAATACGAGTGGTTCTCTTCTCTCCAAAAGTCTCTTTAATTTTCCTGTAGGCAGTATCTATCTTACCCCTAGTGAGACAAGCCTCTACATCCTTACATTTGTCCTCTAGCCATCCCTGCTTAGCCATTTTGCACTTCCTGTCGATCTCATTTTTAAGACATTTGTATTCGTTTTTGCCTGCTTCATTTACTGCATTTTTATATTTTCTCCTTTCATCAATTAAATTCAATATTTCTTCTGTCACCCAAGGATTTCTATTAGCCCTCGTCTTTTTACCTACTTGATCCTCTGGTGCCTTCACTACTTCATCCCTCAGAGCTACCCATTCGTCTTCTACTGTATTTCTTTCCCCCATTCCTGTCAATTGTTCCCTTATGCTCTTCTTGAAACTCTCTACAACCTCTGGTTTTTTCAGTTTATCCAGGTCCCATCTCCTTAAGTTTCCACCCTTTTGCAGTTTCTTCAGTTTCAATCTGCAGTTCATAACCAATAGATTGTGGTCAGAATCCACATCTGCCCCTGGAAATGTCTTACAATTTAAAATCTTGTTCCTAAATCTCTGTCTTACCATTATACACACCTGGAAATTGAAATAAGAACACCGTGAATTCATTGTCCCAGGAAGGGGAAACTTTATTGACACATTCCTGGGGTCAGATACATCACATGATCACACTGACAGAACCACAGGCACATAGACACAGGCAACAGAGCATGCACATTGTCGGCACTAGTACAGTGTATATCCACCTTTCGCAGCAATGCAGGCTGCTATTCTCCCATGGAGACGATCGTAGAGATGCTGGATGTAGTCCTGTGGAACGGCTTGCCATGCCATTTCCACCTGGCGCCTCAGTTGGACCAGCGTTCGTGCTGGACGTGCAGACCGCGTGAGATGACGCTTCATCCAGTCCCAAACATGCTCAATGGGGGACACATCCGGAGATCTTGCTGGCCAGGGTAGTTGACTTACACCTTCTAGAGCACGTTGGGTGGCACGGGATACATGCGGACGTGCATTGTCCTGTTGGAACAGCAAGTTCCCTTGCCGGTCTAGGAATGGTAGAACGATGGGTTCGATGACGGTTTGGATGTACCGTGCACTATTCAGTGTCCCCTCGACGATCACCAGTGGTGTACGGCCAGTGTAGGAGATCGCTCCCCACACCATGATGCCGGGTGTTGGCCCTGTGTGCCTCGGTCGTATGCAGTCCTGATTGTGGCGCTCACCTGCACGGCGCCAAACACGCATACGACCATCATTGGCACCAAGGCAGAAGCGACTCTCATCGCTGAAGACGACACGTCTCCATTCGTCCCTCCATTCACGCCTGTCGCGACACCACTGGAGGCGGGCTGCACGATGTTGGGTCGTGAGCGGAAGACGGCCTAACGGTGTGCGGGACCGTAGCCCAGCTTCATGGAGACGGTTGCGAATGGCCCTCGCCGATACCCCAGGAGCAACAGTGTCCCTAATTTGCTGGGAAGTGGCGGTGCGGTCCCCTACGGCACTGCGTAGGATCCTACGGTCTTGGCGTGCATCCGTGCGTCGCTGCGGTCCGGTCCCAGGTCGACGGGCACGTGCACCTTCCGCCGACCACTGGCGACAACATCGATGTACTGTGGAGACCTCACGCCCCACGTGTTGAGCAATTCGGCGGTACGTCCACCCGGCCTCCCGCATGCCCACTATACGCCCTCGCTCAAAGTCCGTCAACTGCACATACGGTTCACGTCCACGCTGTCGCGGCATGCTACCAGTGTTAAAGACTGCGATGGAGCTCCGTATGCCACGGCAAACTGGCTGACACTGACGGCGGCGGTGCACAAATGCTGCGCAGCTAGCGCCATTCGACGGCCAACACCGCGGTTCCTGGTGTGTCCGCTGTGCCGTGCGTGTGATCATTGCTTGTACAGCCCTCTCGCAGTGTCCGGAGCAAGTATGGTGGGTCTAACACACCGGTGTCAATGTGTTCTTTTTTCCATTTCCAGGAGTGTATAATCTATCTGATACCTTTTAGTATCTCCAGTATTCTTCCATGTGTACAACCTTCTTTTATGATTCTTGAACCAAGTGTTAGCTATGATTAAGTTATGCTCTGTGCAAAATTCTACAAGGCGGCTTCCTCTTTCATTTCTTCCCCCCAATTCATATTCACGTACTATGTTTCCTTCTCTCCCTTTTCCTACTGACGAATTCCAGTCACCCATGACTATTAAATTTTCGTCACCCTTCACTATCTGATTAATTTCTTTTATTTCATTATACATTTGTTCAATTTCTTCGTCATCTGTAGAGCTAGTAGGCATATAAACTTGTACTACGGGAGTAGGCGTGGGCTTCATATCTATCTTGGCCACAATAATGCGTTCACTATGCTGTTTGTAGTAGCTTACTCGTATTCCTATTTTCTTATTCATTATTAAACCTACTCCTGCATTACCCCTATTTGATTTTGTATTTATAACCCTATAGTCACCTGACCACAAGTCTTGTTCCTCCTGACACCGAACTTCACTAATTCCCACTATATCTAACTTTAACCTATCCATTTACCTTTTTAAATTTTCTAACCTACCTGCCCGATTAAGGGATCTGACATTCACGCTCCGATCCGTAGAACGCCAGTTTTCTTTCTCCTGATAACGACGTCCTCTTGAGTAGTCCCCGCCCGGAGATCCGAATGGGGGACTATTTTACCTCCGGAATACTTTACCCAAGAGGACGCCATCATCATTTAATCATACAGTAAAGCTGCATGTCCTCGGGAAAATTTACGGCTGTAGTTTCCCCTTGCTTTCAGCCGTTCGCAGTACCAGCACAGCAAGGCCGTTTTGGTTAATGTTACAAGGCCAGATCAGTCAATCATCCAGACTGTTGCCCCTGCAACTACTGAAAAGGCTGCTGCCCCTCTTCAGGAACCACATGTTTGTCTGGCCTCTCAACAGATACCCCTCCGTTGTGGTTGCACCTACGGTACGGCTATCTGTATCGATGAGGCACTCAAGCCTCCCCACCAACGGCAAGGTCCGTGGTTCATGGGGGGAATAATATCCTAGTGAATTTAATTCTGTCTTAATTTATTACGGGAGGATTTATTCGGCAGCTACAAAAATGGTTGTGTTTGCTTTCTAATGTGTGGAGTTATAGTATTTAAAGTTCAGTTTTACAGTTTGAGAAATACCCAGTGCATTTTTAAATCAATCTGCGGTCATTTTATTAAATATTTTGCCTCACTTGAAAAGGTGCCTGTCACCGATTGCCCGGCCCCTCCCGCCGGAGGTTCGAGTCCTCCCTCGGACATGGGTGTCTGTGTTGTTCTTAGAGTAAGTTAGTTTAAGTGGTGTGTAAGATTACGGACATGCAGTTTGGTCCCTTACGAATTCATACACATTTGTACATTTCATTACCAGGTCCCCTGACTTAAATCAGAATCATTTCATGCTCTTCCCTGTTTAGTATTGCTACTAGTTTCACGTGTGTTGGTGACTGGTTCTATAAACTGCGTACGTGTTGTTGAGAAGTATATGTTACTGTTCGCTATCTCACTGGCCATTTGTTTGTCTGACTTTTAAGTTAGTAGTGCATTTATCTGCAAGGTTAGGTTACTGTGTTGTAGTGTGAACTGAGATAAAGGAGGAGTTCAGTGAGTGTATATGTAGTAGAGGGCAGTGCTGAGGCTACCCTAACCTTCCTTCACACACACACACCCACACACACACACACACAGCCTCAGCACTGCCCTCTACTGTATTATATTAGTTGGCACAAGAATGCTTAATTAGGCTGGCGACCGATATTAATAATGTTACAACTTCCTTTTGTGCTGGGAGAACGTCTGTTCCTGGCCCACCTGTTTACTGTTGGTTATACTGTGCCGGGAAGTTTCGGAAACGAATTCCAGTTTGATGGTTCTGTTCTCATTACGTTATCTAGCTGTAACAACTTTCCCAAAAACTCCTCGCAGAGGTTTAACGTTAGCATCGATTGCCGTTTAAGGTGGTCGGTGTTACCGTTATATGTTATTTTTCACGGTACGCATACGCAAATAATTTCCACATTTAAAGGAGATTTCTGTAATCTTGGAATTGCAGGCAGGTGTCCTGCATTTCGAGGTATTAACAAATTTTGGTAGTTAGCCAACATTGTAAAACCTAACTTCTGCAACTGGTTGCAACTCAGCTTTTCTTGGCTTTTTATACATATTTTCTACACCATCTCCATGTTCACTGTCAGAGGAATCCACTGTACGAAGACATTTCAACGGTCAGTTGCACCAAGGTCAGCAGGACAACCTTCAGTCAAAAACGAGAATTCGCAACTTCCGAAACAGATAATTCCTCACTGTTGTGATTAAGAAGAGTTTCTGACAGCTCATCGCTTAATATTTCATACTTTGCTGTAGAAATAATGTTTATTTCAGTATTCCGTTATTGAAAACTAAACTGAAATTAGCAAATGTTCATTATGACTTGAGGTCCACGTTCGAGGACCTTCAGAAAATGATTTATTTTATAGTAACGAACAAAATTTACGCAAATCTAAATTATTTCTCAGCATCTAGAACAGTTATTGAACGTTATGTAAAAAACACTGATTCTCAGTATAATGTTTAGATTTGCAGAGATTTCTGCGTACAGCCAGCTAGAAAATTAACAATACGAGTCGTTCCTTGCAAGGTGCAGCGCCCTGGTTTTAAAACTAAGAACTAGAAGGTCCACACTCGAGGACCATCAGTATAAGCTGAAAAATACCCCTATTTACCGAGAAAAAAACGATGGTCTACATGTATGGACCAAAGGAACGAAAAGGTTAATACCGCATCTTTCACTCACCGGAATGCTGAAGTTAACAGCTGCTAAATTCTGTCAAAGTAGCTTTCTGTTTCAGAGTGCATGCCATGCATGCAACTTTAAATATGTCTACCCTGTCATACAGATTGTTGACCATTTATATTTTAGCTTGTCACAGTTCTTTGCGCAAGCTTACATTTTGGGCCATATACCCAGTTTTTGGCAATAAACATACATTACTGGCCATTAAAATTGCTACACCACGAAGATGACGTGCTACAGACGCGAAATTTAACTGACCGGAAGAAGATGCTGTGATATGCAAACGATTAGCTTTTCAGAGCACTCACACAAAGTTGGCGCCGGTGGCAACGTGCTGACATGAGGAAAGCTTCCAACCGATTTCTCATACACAAACAGCAGTTGACCGGCGTTGCCTGGTGAAACGTTGTTGTGATGACTCGTGTAAGAAGGAGAAATGCGTACCATCACGTTTCCGACTTTGATAAAGGTCTGATTGTAGCCTAACGCGATTGCGGTTTATCGTAACGCAACATTGCTGCTCGCGTTGGTCGAGATCCAATGAGTGTTAGCAGAGTATCGAATCGGTGGGTTCAGGAGGATAACACGGAACGCCGTGCTGGATCCCAACGGCCTCGCATCACTAGTAGTCAAGATGACAGGCATCTTATCCGCATGGCTGTAACGGATCGTGCAGCCACGTCTCGATTCCTGAGTCAACAGATGGGGACGTTTGAAAGACAACAACCATCTGCACGAACAGTTCGACGACGTTTGCAGCAGCATGACCTATCAGCTCGGAGACCATGGCTGCGGTTACCCTTGACGTTGCATCACAGACAGGAGCGGCTGCGATGGTGTACTCAACGACGATCCTGAGTGCACGAATGGCAAAACGTCAGTTTTTCGGATGAATCCAGGTTCTGTTTACAGTATCATGATGGTCGCAGCCACGTTTGGTTACATCGCGCTGAACGCACATTGGAAGCGTGTATTCGTCATCGCCATACTGGCGTATCACTCGGCGTGATGGTATGGGGTGCCATTAGTTACACGTCTCGGTCACCTCTTGCTCGTATTGACGGTACTTTGATCAGTGGACGTTACATTTCAGATGTGTTACGACCCGTGGTTCTACCCTTCATTCCATCCCTGCGAAGCCCTACATTTCAGCAGGATAATGCACGACCGCATGTTGCAGGTCCTGTACGGGGCTCTTTGGATACAGAAAATGTTCGACTGCTGCCCGGGCCAGCACATTCTCCAGATCTCTCACCAATTGAAAACGTCTGGTCAATGGTGGCCGACCAACTGGCTCGTCACAATACCCCAGGCACTATTCTTGGTTCAAATGGCTCTGAGCACTATGGGACTCAACTTCTGTGGTCATAAGTCCCCTAGAACTTAGAACTACTTAAACCTAACTAACCTAAGGACAGCACACAACACCCAGCCATCACGAGGCAGAGAAAATCCCTGACCCCGCCGGGAATCGAACCCGGGAACCCGGGCGTGGGAAGCGAGAACGCTACCGCACGACCACGAGATGCGGGCATACTATTCTTGATGAACTGTGGTATTATGTTGAAGCTGCATGGGCAGCCGTACATGTACACGCTATCCAACCTCTGTTTGACTCAATGCCCAGGCGTATCAAGGCCCTTTTTACGGCGAGAGGTGGTTGTTCTGGGTACTCATTTCTCAGGATCTACGCACCCAAATTGCGTGAAAATGTAATCACATGTCAGTTTTATTATAATATATTCGTACAATGAATACCCGTTTACTATCTGCATTTCTTCTTGGTGTAGCAATTTTAATGGCCAGTAGTGTATTGTCATTAAATTCATCTTTTCTGTCAATCTCAGGTGACTTGTTGATTTTGCTTTAGTTAGTAGTGTTCGCCTGTTGTAAGCTACCATTGTTGAATTTTGGCTTGGACGTGTATTCCGAGGGTTTCACATTTCAACTTTTATATGTACCAAGGCCGATAAGGGTAATTCGTGTTCCGGACACGATCAGTGCAGAATGTTGTGGAATTAAAAAAATCGATATTCAGTTGAGAATCGAAGGGGATATCTGCTCTTTACATATGGATGTTGCTTACTTTGGCAGAATGATTTTGTCGCACTTCTGCTTGCAGAGAGTATGACATACGGTGCAATGATGAATTTCTGGTGTGCCACATCTTCGTTGATGACGATGGAAGGGGTTTTAATGGTACGGTTGACCCATCTTGCTTTTCCTCCTGGAACAGATGAATCAGTTTTTAGCAGATGAAGATGTCTATCTCATGAACCTGTCAACGAGGATTACACAAGAAACATGAATTTTAATGCAATACAACAGAAATGTGAGAGCAATTAGCTGAATACTGGATGGGAGTCATGATACTGCGAAAAGGATTTGACAGAACTATGAAAGACTTTAGTCGAAACAAGGCCCCAGGTGTAGAGGAAATACTGATAGCTGTGGGAGAGCCATCCGTGACAAAACTCTTCCACCTGGTGTGCAAGCTGTATGAGACAGACGAAATACCCTCAAACTTCAACAAGAATTAATAATTAGAATTCCAAAGAAAGCAGATGCTGACAGGTCTGAATTTTAGCGAACTATCACTTTCATAAATTATGGTTGCAAACTATTAACGCGAAATCCTTACAGAAGAATGGAAAAGCTGGTAGAAGCGACCTCGGGGAAGATCAATTTTTAATCCAGAGATATGTACGAATTCGCGAGGCAATACTGAACCTATGACTTACCTTAGGTTATCGAAAGGCAAACCTAAGGTTATATCAATTGCAGACTTAACATAATGTTTTTGTCAACTTTGAATGGAATACATGAAATTTATTCGCAGCTGCCAATATGGACTACTATCGGCTGTATGATGGAATGACGAAAATTAAAATTTGTGCAGGACCAGGATTCCGACCCGGGTTTGCCTTACCATGCATTTTTACCTGGATATCCCCCTTTACTCATATTTCTAAGAAAAGCGAAGAATAGAATTTTTGTTTCCGTTTTATTTTTTTTATTTATGTTTTGTTCTTTTTTTTTTTTTTTTTTTTTTTGCAGGAAAGTGCTCTACCGCCTTTTCTTACATTTAAATAGGAAGAACAGAAACTTTAGAAAGTAAAATATATGTCAGAAATGAAAAACACAATAAAATTATGTTAAAAAGAAATACTTCGCCATTTATGCTTCAAATTTCAATGAATATCTTTCACAAATTAAAGCAAATCCTGGTTCACATATAACATTTAAGTGAAGCTAAATTACGGTAACAACCACTTACTTGTCATACCACAAATAAAATTTATGTATTGCTTGTAGTAAACTAAACATTATCCTCGCGTTACATAAAGAAAGAAACACACATCACAATGGAGAACCGTATTTTCAATTTCTCCCGCTGTTCTGTCATCCGGGTATGTCTTCTTGTAATTGCAATGCATCCACCGATTCTTATCTTCCGTTCATGCTTTCTTAGCATCAATAATTTAACTTCTCCTACCCTGGACGTTCCAGCTGTGCGGGGGCTCTTGAAACACACTCCATAGGAAGTTAGAGGAATGCTGTAGATATTTTGGATTGCTCACGATCTTTAGATGTCTTTTCTGTAAAAATGTCCAAAAGTCCATAACATTCTTTGAGCCATCCACAAACAGAACACCGTCCGACCTCGATGTCACATTACAGCATTCGTTTTAGTACTTGGGTAGTACGTCCCGTCCGGAAAGAATATAATCCCTGGTTCAATGTTGTTTTGTCCCATTCCAAGAAATAAAGCGATCATTCGTGTCACTAAACGCCACACTTCTGCCGAGGGGCCGCATATGAGGTAGTGTTCATCGTTATTTAAAGTTTGCTATTGAGCGTACAGTGGTGAATCTATCATATGAATCGCATGGTGTCTGGATCGGGTGACATTTTTATCATAACTGTTAGGTACCACACTGCACGAGTGTCTTTGTGTAAGGAACCACGGTGTATCGATCTCCATATTACTTGCCAATTGATATGTGGGTGCTTCCTCTTAATAGGATTGCTGTGTCGTTCGGTCGTTAGTATCCGATTGATGTCACGCACAGTTGCAGATCTGGTTTCCGGCAGAGCCGTCTGAACGTAGTTGTACTCCACACAAAAACTGCGTACATGCTGGAGTGACTGGGAAATGAGCTGGACCGACACTGGCGCCATTCCAGAAACGGGTGCTAGTTCTTCTATCGAGATTCCTGTCAGACAAATCTGATGTCCTATGTACTCTCCACAGTTTCAACACTGTGCTGATATAAAGTGCCTCCGATCGATCACGAACATGCGCAAGACCAAGTCCACCACTACAAAGAGGGAGGGTAAAGGTGTCGTGTCTTACTTTAAACAGTAGACCTGCACTCACAAAGGAACCGAATGCCGTCAATATTCGTCGTGCTGTCATCATCTGCATTGGGAGTACTTGAACAAAGCGCGGAATTCGTGACTTAAGGTAAGTGTTAACAGATGTGACCCGCTGAATCATGTCTAATGCCCGTGGGATGTTCCCTCGAACACCCGTCCAGACTGACTACAGTAGTCTGTTATAGTTGAAACACAGACGCTACCCCTAGAGTACGGATGCACTCCTGTACCATTAAGCTATCCGAACATGACTCACAGTCGGGTCTAAACTTTCGTACGATGTCAACATTGTGTCTTTAACCTGTACTCGTACATGTATTAAGTACTTTATTCCCGTACAGGAGAGACACGTTACTTGAAAGTCGCTTGCCCGGTGGCGGCGGATAAATTCGATATTGCAGCGCCTGTATTATTACGAATTACGATTCCGAAGCAGCTTTGCATCGTAATTCGGTATAATACAGGCGCTGCAATAGCGTATTGAATGGAACACTCTCTTTGAAATTCTAAAGTAGCAGGGTAATATACAGGAAGCGAAAGGTCTGTTTACAACTTTGTCAGAAACCAGACTGTAGTTATAGGAGTAGAGCGTCATGAAAGGGAAGCAGTGATTTAGACGGGAGTGAAACAGGGTTGTAGCCTGTTATTCAATGTTAATCAATATGTACAGCGAGCATACAGTATAGGAATCCAAAGAAAAATTTGGAGTTGGAATTACAGTTCAAAGAGGATAAAAATAAAAACGTTGAAGTTTGCTGATGACATTGTAATAGTGGTAGAGACAAAAAAAGAATTGGAACAGCATTTACACGGTGTAGACAGTGTCTCGAAAGGAGGATGTAAGAGGAACATATCCAAGAGTAAAAGAAGGATAATGGAATGTAGTTGAATTAAATCAGAGGATACTGAGAGAATGATACTTGGAAACGACACACTAAAATATTAGATGGCTTTTGCTGATGATGGCCAGTGTAGAGAGAATATGAAATGTTGACTGGCAATAAAAAGGAAAGCGTTTCTGAAGAAGAGTAATTTGTTAACATAGATTATGGATTTAAGTATCAGGAAGTCTTTTCCGGAAGTATCTGTATGGAGCGTAACCTTGTATGGAAGTTACACATGGAGGATAAGCAGTTTAGACAAGAAGAGTATACAAGCTTTTGAAATGTGGTGCTAGAAGAGGAGAAGATTATGGATTTAAGTATCAGGAAGTCTTTTCCGGAAGTATCTGTATGGAGCGTAACCTTGTATGGAAGTTACACATAGAGGATAAGCAGTTTAGACAAGAAGAGTATACAAGCTTTTGAAATGTGGTGCTAGAAGAGGAGAAGATGAGATGGGTAGATCACTTAACAGAAAAAAATTGCTCTCAACTGACCAAAAGAAGGGATCGGTTGATAGGACACATTACGAGGGCATCAAGGAATCACCAGTTTAGTATTGGACGGATGTGTGGGAGGTGAATACAATAAGCGGATTCGGAATGATGTAAGCTCTAATAGTTATTCGGAGATGAAAAGACTTGCACAGGAGAATCGAATGAAACCAATCTCCTGACTGAAGACCACAACAACATGATGTAAAGCACGCCTTGGTTCCATTTGAGAGACACCACTAAACTATCATCAGCAACTTATCTCGGTATCAGTCATTTCTCTGAAGACTGAGATAGGCTGTCAACAGAACTCTTTGTATCCTCTTACATACCGTTTCACGTCCTCAACAAGTATGTGGAGCTGGCTGAAGTAACTTCTTCTTCTAGATCTCGTTATAGCAGAAATTATCCAATTGTTACTTTTTAATGAATACCTTCTGCTATGATTTCAGGGTGACTGAGATTATTTCTGCATTCCATCGCTTATTTAATCTCCGGTAATCGCTTGTAAATAAAAGTAAAAAATGAGAAGTTGCGACATGTTTGGAGCTCACTTTAAACTGTAGGGTCCTCTGTGAGAAGGGCATATCACATTACCAGTACAGTTGATCTCTTTCAGACAGTAAAAACTAGCCTGAATCGGATTTATTTACTGGTACGAGCGTTTTAATTCGATAATCCATCATAGGACAAAAGTGAGGCAGTAGTGACGTGGGCAACGAGGTAATACTGAATGGTATCTGTCAGCTACTGACGAGAGGTCTACCGGGAACCATGGGCTGAACACACATTATGTCTGGAATTATAAATGTCTTATTGTTAATCTTTTCCATATTCTGCAGCTCTTCCGTCCTACGGTCGATCAAATATGCTGTAATTTCTGGGTGCTTCTCAACATCTGGACACTAATGTAATTGTTAAGTTCCTTTGTTTTGTGCCAAACGTTGCCTGAACTGACAGTCAAAACGTTTGAATGGAATGAAATGTATTTTTACGAGTTGTGCATTCTAGTTTATGTCTAGAGAGGGCACACCCTGTTTTACTGTACCATTTTCATTTCCCCTTAAATTTTAATTATTTTAGTACAATTTTTTAACTTCATACTTTTCGTGTTACGTAACACTGATAATAGTTTCTCATCCATTAATATGTAACGCAAAATACATGATATGTTATCCTGTATTTACTGTCACTATTCGGGCTATACTAAAGGCTCCACACATGTAATTTATTTCCCGAGTTTAACCATTACTTGTATTTTTATTGTTCACTATTTTCATAAGAAATTTTGTTTATGTAGATTTACTGCTACGTAACTATTAGCCAGCACCTCGATACAGGAAATGGTTTCAGTTCCTGTAAGCTCTAAATTACTAACATTGTTAATTACTTGACACTTTTGGCTAATGCCACCTGTTGTTATATGGTATGTAACTGTGTGCTGCTTATGTATGGACTTACGGTACGATGTCAGTTATTTTCATTAGTTCCTGATTTTCTTGTCTTGTAATTTTTAGTACTGAAGATTGTAGTGGTAAAAATCAAGATCTGCTGTAATAAAAACATGGATGTAGCAATTGATTGTTGTTCTTTTCCCGTTTGTCTAAATGTAATGGTGCCTTTAGCTCGAGGATTGGTTGACACAACAGAGCTTACCTAGTCGTGGTACTGTTGGTGATGGTATTCGCTACTTCAGATCTAGCTTCTTCAGAAAGATACAGAGAAGGTTGGATTCGAAACATGGTTCTCTTCCAAATGTCACAACGCTGGGTTAAAGAAAATAGTTAACCGTCACAGGGACTTCCGTATGTTTCCTAAAGGTTTTCTTAGATCGGTTCGTATTCCTATCAGGGTTTGTGGTGAATTTTGTAGTGACACGGCAAGATGAGTACGTTTCATTTAACCTGCCTGACAATTTGTTCACTGTGTTTTCCCAGAACCACTTCGAATATACTTCATCCTTCCGAAATCCTCCACATGCAAGCTAGAAAGCGGTAAACTGCTTGGCAAACGGCGGCATCTATAACAAAGCTGCTCGTGGCCACGAGAAATACAGATTGTTTTCTTCCTGCAGTAGCTGCTGCAGGCCATAACACTGCTCAGAATGTGTCTACAGAGACATCTACGACCTGCGTTGGCAGTAAAATACATTGTAAGTTGGCATGTGGCACTTACAGACAACACTTGCGCTGCTCTAACGAGACAAACAACGCCTTCCAGACCTCCTGTTACGCAGCTTTCTTGGCATTCAAAATATGTCTATGGATGTTCGTAAAAAGAATTACAGTATCTGGCTGAATGCTGATTCAACGAAATGTTCTAAAAGTCTTTCCCGGAGAATTGTACTAACAAACATTCTTGTCTTTCCAACTAGATGAATTCGTTAAAATTACTATTTTACATTATGTCCCACATTCACCAGAGGATAATCGGAGTGACACGGGTCACAACGTCGCGCCATTGAAAATTTGAGAAGTTTCGTTGATTCGTATTACGTGTTGTAGACACTTTCACGTCCATTTAATTAAACAGAAAACATGCATGCTTGACCTTGGCTTATCCTCCACTCAACAACAAGCATTTCTCACATGATAGTGCTCTACAAACAAATTCGTTTTAATTACTCTACTGCGCAATAATGACGGAAATTACTTGTTTAATTAATAACAGTACCTACCCCCCAACACTTGGCTAGTGTAATGATTATGAGGTGTTGTTTGCAGCATCGTTGACGCTCTACGATTATATATGTCATGATTTAAAATATTAAACGACTTATAGATTATTAACATAACCGAAACACAGCAAGAGTTAACTTGACTGTAAATACCACAAGCTTCAGAGTACTGTCACAGTAGTACATCTACAATTGTAGTCTGCAAGACACCTTAGGGTGTGTTACGGAATGAACTTCTTATAACGTTATCAGTTCTCACCAGTTCCAGAGGCAAATGACGTGCGCGAAGAACTTCTGTCGAAAAGTATCCGTATGAACTCCCATTTTTACTCAAGTTTGATTCAGCATGTGCGACAGTAACATCTTCAGAGATTTCAATTTGAGATTGACTGCTAATCGCAGTTGAGTTTCACAGTTCAGACAGTAAGTGAAGACAATCGTTGCACGTGGAATGTTTATGTGAAATTTTATTGCTGAATTGTTCAGTTTTGCTTCATAATGTGAACTTTTGATTCTATAAATCAAGCATCTGTACATTGCTTTCAAACGTAAGTCAATCGTTGATACAAAAATAAGAGCATGGGACGACAGATTTTCAAGTTCCTCTCGAGTCAGTGGTGACCAAATGCCTGATACCCGTCGGAAATACCGGAAGTCTCAAAAGAAGGATGAAGAAACGGTTGAGGATTGCGTCATTACTCTTACCAACAAACATAAAGAACTCAAAGGCCTTATGGATAGATGTAAGCAGAGGATACATGGGTTGAGCGAGACGAACTGGAAAAACCGTGCGAAGAAGCACCTGAGAAATAGATATGTACGACACTGGAACGGGAATACTACTGAATCTAAAAATTGAGTCCGTTTGCCGCTCGATAAAGACAGAGAAATACAGGCATATGTCAAATACGTGTGTGACAGGATCGTCCAGATTAGGCTACGAGACGGCAATGTACACAACTTTCTCCTAAGTATAAGCACCACAAGCACGTTGTACCAGAGAGGAGAAATAGTAGTATCTCACAGAACTTGAAGTGAATGTAACAGATAAGACCAAAATGAGTAAATCTTTATTAAGAGTGATATGAATGCTCATTTTTGTAGAGATGCTGTGAAAATATCATTGGACGTTATGGATAAAGCAACAGAAACCTTGAAAGCGAGAATTTAATTGACATACGTGAGCTATAGAGATTAACTGCATAAACATATTACCAGAAGAGGGAGAGCAACAGAATTACTAGATATAGTAGGGATGGAAAATTCGAACCTGTGATGGACTTTATCGTCACTGATAGACAAGCTGGTGAGTACGCCAGAAATGTTACAGATATAAGCTGCTAGAACCTAGAGAGCGCTCAATGACTGATAGTTGCTGATCTAAAAGACGTTTTCACCCTACGAGTAAAGAAGAATAAAATCCCTAAACCTAAGACAAGGTTGTTGAAGGCTCGGGGAAGGAAAGAAATTACAAAGCAGCGATAACAACAAAATTACCAGAATATGAAAAGACAACCGTAGAAGACGAATGGAAAATATTAAAAGAAAAAGTTTTGAAAGAAGCCCGCGGTACCTGTGGAAAAACAAGTACCACACCATGATGGAAGCACGATGGTTGAAAGAAAGAAATGTGCTAGGAAGATACTTAGATGGAAAAAGAAAGAAAACAGGTATTGCTTGAAAAGAAGTAAAACACGTATCACAGGAATAACGGAACAAAACGTTGGTATTGGAATACCTGATACAGAAGGAAAATAAAAATTCTTGAATGACGTAACTACAATAACAGTGGACGACTGCCAAGGAAACAGGAAGCTCCTATATAAAGTTACAAAGAATAAATGAAGAGAATACGTACATATCCTTGCATTGGAAACAATTGATGGCAATTGAGTAAGAACAGAGGAAGAGATCAGAGGAGAAATAAAGTGACACTCTTGTAGTTGATAACGTCGATGAGGACTGTACCACCACAATTAACACTTTAATAAATAACGTGCAGAATGATAAACACCACTAACATAGCTCGAAGATGAAACTGCAACAAGGAACATGCGAAAGAGCAAGTCTCGAAGGCATGATGATCTACGCTCGGATTTGATAAAGTCTATCAGAGTAACAAACTTAAATTGGCTGCTTAGAGTGCGCTCACAAATGTTGGAAGAAACAGAAGCCCAGAAGACTGAAAAAGGAGTGATCATCCCACTGGGCAGCCGAAGGAAACGTGGAAACTACAGGGCAATCACAATATTGTCACAAACCAGGAGGCTGCTAAAAGTAACATAAATGAGACTTAGAAAGACAGTAGAACCTCTGATCGGGGAGGGGGGGGGGGGGAGCAACATGGGTTCAGGAAGAATTGAGATACTAAGGGTGTCATTTCTGCCGTAAGAATATTGATAGGAAAATAATGAGAACATGAAAATAATAATATAATTGCGTTTTTTAACAAGGATAAAGTCTTTGGCGAGGTCCCTCTAAACGATATCTGGGGTTGCCTGGATATATAGTTGGAGAAGTAAAGATGATATACTGGAATTCCTACACCTATGTCCATATAGACAGTGGACGACAGGAAAGGTTCAAGACAAAGAGAAGTGTCCAACAAGGAAGTTCCCTAGCGACACGCTTCTTCAATGTAGTGATAGACAAGATTATGAAATCTGTGAAGTGAATGGACAAGATGCTCTAGTGTATGCTCATGGTGTTCTGCGGTGGCACCATCTGCGCTGCTGATTTGTTTTGTGTGTAAGAGAGCCATGGAAATAGCTTGCTTCAGTACATCACAAGAAAAGTGCCACGCCACAAGAAAAAATATGAAAACAGCAGAAATTTTAATATCTTATGCCCCTGTGTTAAATGTTTTTGTAATGCCAATATAGCCTGATGATAAGGTTTCACTTCGAAACATGTCGCTAAGTAAATAATGTAGCTGTCAAAAAATTTTGTGACTGGTAGCGGTATTAACCTTTTCATATTTTTGAAACATCACGGCCGATTAATAGTCAATATGGCTTCATATTGATGTTTGTCTTCCGTCACAGCCCTGAGACTGGATGGTCCTGGTGCGAGCACTGGAGGTGACGCCACGTAGGTCTCGTTGGCGTGTTTTACTGCCTAGGGTGGCGTTGACGAAGCTTCAGGCGTGTCCTGGGGCGGCATGGCAGGGTTCTGTGCTACTGTTGCGTAGGTAACAGATAGAGATTTGAGCGTCGACGCTGGGGCACTTCACCTAGCGGTATCTGTATCAAAAGTCGGCATAAACATTCGGCCTGGATATGCCCTATCTGACCACATCCTGCCCACTTTCGTGGCTGGCCATGACGATGGCCTGCGCACGGCCAATCATCAAGTATGGGTGGAATGTATTTCGTCAGCTCAGTTTTGATCTTCGGGACTCCATTTATCGCGGACTAGGTCGTAAATGTTTGCCACATCTCCGCAAGGTGACCCAAGACGTTACCATAAGGTTGGAAAGTGGCAATGACTACTTCTCGAGGTTCTACGAACGGAGGTCAAGCACCCGAAACTGCGAAGACCAAATCCCGAGTGGTCCATCGTGATTGAAACTACATGTCCATCAGAGTGTTCAAATTTTAGTACGGTAGCATGTCGTTGGTCAACTTGAGCGCATAGCATGTATGCCGATCAGGTCCAGGAGGTTCAAGCGTGGATCCTCTCATACGAACTGTTCAATTTCAAAGGCTCATGGTCGTGGAAGTTCGGCCTGAAACGTTACTTTGATTGTCGTACGGCGGTAAGAATGCGACATGAGGTACGTTATTGGTGGACTCCGTACACACAAACACCTCGGCGCGGAAGTAAACAGCTCCGAGAGCGGAGCGCTGACTGTCAGGGCTTAGAGCCGACTGACCCTTTGACCAAGGGTGTTCCCGCATACTTGTACAATAAAACAGAACCGGACGCACGATTGTTTGAAAGTAATTTCCTTTGCTGACTGAGTGCAATTCCTAGCATTCTACCAATGAACAATAGTGCCAACTCTGCCACCTGATTTACCAACGACTGTGTGATCGTAGCATTTCATATCGCTCACTAATTTGTCACATCCAAGCATATGGAAGAGTTGGCCAGTTCAAATTGTGACTAGCTGATGTTGTAGTCCTAGGATACTGTCAAGTGCACAAATTCCCGTTTCCTGGCATTTAAATAAGTCTGTTGTTGTGTTCTTCAGTTCGAAGCCTGGTATGATACAGCTCTCCATGTCGTCTACTGCCAGGACCTTGTTTCGACTTAGGTCTTTCAGTGACCTGTCAGATGCTTCGCGCAGTGTCATACTCTCACCTCACCTTCATCTACGGCCTCTTTCATTTATATAATACAGTCTCCCTTTAAAACCCTATATGGACTGGTTTTCCATCTGAGCTCTTGTTGGCGTACAGATGCTTCTCTTTTCTCCAAAGACCTCTTTAATTTTCTTGTAGGACGTATCTATCTTTTCGCCCGTATAGTACGTTTCTAAATCCTTACTTTTGTAACCTAGCCATTGTAGCTTAACCATTTTGCTCTTATTGTCAATCTCATTTTTTATACGTTTTAATTCCTTTATGCCTACTTCATTCGCTATATTTTTATATTTTGTCCTTTCATGAGTTAAACTGAATATCCTCTATGTCATCCAAGACTTTCTACTAGGCCTTCTCTTTTTAATTATTTAATAGTATGCTGCCTTAACTATTTAGTCTCTTAAAGCTATCCGTTCGTCTGTATTCATTTCCTGTTCTAGTCAGCCATTGCTAATGCTCCCTCTGCAACTCTCAAAAACCTCTATTTTTTTTAACTTACACAGGTCCCTTCTCTTTAATTTCCTAACGTTTTGCAATTTCTTCAGTTTTAATCTACAGTTAATAATCAATAAATTGTGGCTGAAGCCCACATCCGTCCCTGAAAATGTCTTAAAATTTTAAATCTGGTCCGGGAAGCCTTGTATTATCGTTATATATTCAAACTGAACCCTTCGAATCTCTCCATGTCTGATCCACGTATACAACTTCCTTTCATGATCTTCAAACCTAGTGTTAGCGGTGTTTAAATTATGCTCTATGCAAAATTCTACCAGGTGGCTTGTCTTTCATTCCTTTCGCACAGTCAGTATTCACCACATATTTTTCCTTCTCTTCCCATTCCTACTATCGCATTTGAGTTCCCATGAGAATTAAATTTTAGTCTCTCTCAGCTATCTGAATTATTTCGTTAACCTCATCATACCCTATGTGGTCAAATGTATCCGGACACCGCCAAAAACATACGTTTTTCATATTAGGTGCATTGTGCTGCCACCTACTGCCAAGTACTCCATATTAGCGAGCTCAGTCACACAGTCTCCTGCCACACTTTGGTAGACGGGACGCCACCAGCAGTCGACCAGTGATATGTTCGCCCTGAAGATGGCTCCTGCGATGGGCTGAAACCGGTCGGCACGAAATAAATTAAAAAAAGCGAATAAGACTGTTTTCTTAACACTAAATTAATCTTATATTAATCGCTGTTGCTCCACAACCATTTTAACCAAACATCTATCCAGACCATCACACAGGAATTCCAAACTGCATCAGGATCCACTGCAAGTACTATGACAGTTTGGCGGAAGGTGAGAAAACTTGGATTTCATGGTCGACGCCTGCTCATAAGCCACATTTCACGCCAAACGATGCCTCGCTTGGTGTAAGGAGAGTAGACATTGGACGATTGAACAGTGGGAAAACGTTGTGTTGAGTGACGAATCACGGTACACAATGTGGCGATCCGATGGCAGGGTGTGGGTGTGGTGAATGCCCAGTGAACGTCATCTGCCATCGTGTTTAGTGGCAACAGCGAAATTCGGAGGCGGTGGTGTTATGGTGTGGTCGTGTTTTTCATGGAGGGGGCTTGCACCCCTTGTTTTGCGAGGTACTGTCACAGAACAGGTCTACATTGATGTTTTAAGCACCTTCTTGCTTCCCACTGTTGAAGAGCATTTCGGGGATGGTGATTGCATCTTTCAACACGATCAAGTAGCTGTTCATAACGCACGACCTGTGGCGGAGTGGTTAAACGACAGTAACGTCTCTGTAATGCACTGGTCTGGACAAAGTCCTGACCTGAATCCTATAGAACACCTTTGGTATGTTTTGGAACGCCGACTTGGTGCCAGGCCTCAGTGGCCGACATCGATACCTCTCCTTAGTGCAGTATTCCGTGAAGAATGGGCTGCCATTCCCCAAGAAACCTTCCAGCACCAGACTGAACGTATGCCTGCGAGAGTGGAAGCCAACACCATAGTGAATTGCAGCATTACCTATGGAGGGCGCCACGAACACGTAAGTCATTTTAGCCAGGAGTCCGGATACTTTTGATCACATAGTGTACATACCTTCATTCTCTTCATCATCTGCCAAGCTAGTTGGCATGTTAACTTGTACTACTGTGGAAGATGTGGGCTTCCCCAACAAATTTCGCCCTCTACGTCTCCCTCTAGAACCGTAGAAATTATAACCTGATATTTTAATACACACGGGCCAAAGGCATTAACGTGACGATCGACGTCAATGTCAAAAACATTCACAGACAGCAGACGGGAGCCTTAGCAATGGAGGGCATATAAATCGTGTCGGTGGGACACGGAAAAACAGCGCCGTCGCTGTCGTAATGTGAAAACGGAGCAATGTGTCTGATTTCAAAAAGGGCACAATCATTGGCTTTCGGGTCAAGAGTGGAAGCATTCCTGAATTGGTAAGTATTCACTGAGGCCGCTGTTATGCACCATGGGCTGTTGATGACAGAGGTGGACGACGTCTTCGAAGACGTGGACGGGCGAATAGATGCGCAACTGTTGAGCAATTGACCATCCAGATCAACTGAGGAGCAACCAAGAGTGTCTGCTTAGCAACCGTTAATGAATGTTGTTGCGTATGGGGTTCCGCAGGAGGCGCTTGTTTCATGCACCCAAGCTGACTGTTGTTCATTGAGGACGAAACTGGAATATGCATATCAGAGCAGCAACTGGACGTCCACTGCGTGGCGACACGTGACCTTTTCAGATGAATTAAGTTTTCTGTACAATTGGACAAATGATTGTTGGTGTGTATAGTGTGAAAGGTCTCAAAGGAAACGCTTTGAAACAATCATAGGAAGGGTCTAGGCTGGAGGAGGGAGCGTTATTGTATGTGGAATGTTTTCGAGCCATTCCCTGGGGACCTCGTCATTCTCGAAGGCACAGTGGATCAACACAAGTATGCATCTATGCTTGAGAGCTCGAGGACGGATTTTCCGTACTTCTCTGGCCATCAAACACTTCGGAGAAATCGAGAATCAGTGGGACCATCTCGACCAGGCTCCTCGCGCCATTGATCCTCAACCGGGTACTTTAGCGCAGCTGCCACGGCAGTGAAGTCGCCTGGGATCCACATCCCTGTCGGTAACCTCCAGAACCTCACTGACTCTCTTCCACAACTTATCGTCGCGACCCGAGCTGGGAAAGGTGGTTTTTCAGGCAACTGACAAGTGTTCTCATTAATTTGACTGGAGGGTGTATGACGTATCGTCACATCTCTTCTTCTAATTGGTGTTTTCGAAATATAGGAATTCCAGGTCTTCACTAGCTTCAGTCACATTAGCATACAGTTCTTTTCTCTCGTAGAAGAGTTCAATGAACACTTTTCACCTACCCCCTTTGTTCCTTGTGAAAATGGAGCAGTTCCTCTTGAAATCTTAATGTTGAACATTTGCTTTTAAGTTCTCAGTGAGTGATACTGACTTTACTGTATGCTAAATTGCCGCCATTCCGCTTCAGCTTCTTTGCACATCTATTCATTCCACTTAGAACTTGTATCTATAATGACAAATAAATTAGAACCAACATTGGCACTGGCCTTGACTGCTAGTATCCCAAACAAAAGAAACAAGTTCTTTGGGTCCTCGGTGTTGCAGACATCTGCGAAGTGTGGTGCCACACGACGAAACATTGACAGTAGTGCCGCCACGTCGTGCTGCTGTCCATTTCAAGCTGACTGGCCCCGACTTTATCACCAATAGGTTTTATTTCGTACCGATGGTTATATCATTTCGTAGCCGACGTCTATCGCTCACCGGCCACTTGAAATCTCTCACTAATGTAATAATATTACGCCAAGTACTTGCTGAAATTTCACTGTATGACGCAGAGGATCATTTTCGTCTCTATTTCTACTCCACAGCTTCATAATATAGAACCACTTCTGGTCAACGAGATGTAATGACATCCAATGCAACGATACACAAATTTCCAATCATTTCTGCAGCGTTTTACGTACGCCTATTAATATGCCCGTTCAAAGAGCGCTCCTTAGTATACGTAAGCGCTGTAAATCTTATTTTAATCCAGTAAGGACGTTCTTTGCTTTGAATATCTATTTAATTTCCTTCATTGAGTTGGGATTTTCACTTTCTCAGATAACAAGCTCATACGTTTTTGCAACTGCACCTTGCGAAGCCATAGCGACTTTACGGACAGGCAAAAGCAGCAAGTGGATAAAAAGCTGTCGAGGGTTAAATTTAAAGACAAATTATCTTAACAGATAATATTAATACTATCATGATACAATAATCATCGTGCCATGATACTTTGTGCACCTAACTAGATATAAACGAGCTATCAGCTACTGAATTTGCCAAGAAAACGTGATGAATCTCAGTCTTATCGCAGATTGCCCACGATAGTTAAAATGTGAAACTCTACGCTGACTTCTGACAGTCAGAAATGATTCATTGACTGTTATTAAGCAAGTTTTAACGTAATAAACTCCTTGCGGAGTGGGGGAGTAGCCATGTAAGTAAAAAACATTATTCCATTTGAGTCCATAGACGTGTCACGGCACTGCACTGAACGGATTTTAATGTTGTGCAGGGGCAGTTGAATTTAGTGAATCTAAACTTTTAATTTTTGTTGTTTATAGGTCCCCTAACTCTGACGTCAGGGCATTTCTGTTGAAGCTAGAGAGCGTTCTTGATTCACTTTATAGGAAGTACCAGAAATTAGTTACATGTGGTGAGTTCAATTTTGTATACGATTGTTCAAGAAAAAGAATATTGGTAGACCACATAAATTCATATGATCTGATGCAGACTGTGTTTTTCCGAACTATGGTGCAGTGAACCATTAGCACAGCCATAGACAATATTTTCATTCATTCTGCATTACTCCATGGGAATTCTGTTAGTAAAACGGTGAATGGCTTTTCAGACCGTGATGTACGAATTTTAACACTAAAAGGCTTTTGTACTCAAACAAATGCCACATATAAACTATGTAGGAAAGTTCATCCAACGGCAATAGAGAGCTTTTTAAAACTTTGTCAAGGAACAAGAGTGGCAGGGTGTTTGTAGTGCCAATAACATAGATTTCAAATCTAATGCTTTCCTTAACACATTTCTCATGCTCTTTGAGAGTTGCTTTCCATTAGAACGTTCTAAACGGGGTACTAGCAGTAAAGGGCAGCCTGGGTGGCTGACTAGTGGGGTAAGGATATCATGTACAACAAAGCAGGAATTATATCAACATGTCAGAAGTAGTAACAATCGAGCTAAAATAGCCCATTACAAACAGTACTGTAAGATGCTTAAAATGTTATTAACAAGGCAAAGAGTATGTGGTAAGCAAATAGAATAGCTAATTCACAGGGTAAAATTAAAATCATATGGTCAGTGGTGATGGAAGTGTCTCATCATCAGCACAAGATCGACGATATAAAGTTCGTTCGTAGTAAAAATATTTCTGTTACTGTAAATCACATATATGTAGTTTTTAACAATCATTTTCTGAACGTAGATGATGAATTAAATAAAAATTTAGTTTCTACAGGGAATCTTACAACTCTCTTCGTAATGCCTTTCCGAGACTGATGTCGGAAATATCCTTCTGTGATACACACAAAGGGGAGATGGAGTCAATAATTAAATCACTGAAGACTAAAGACTCTCATGGATATGATGGAGTGCCTAGCAGAATATTTCAGTACTGTGCTGCACATGTTAGCCTCCTATTTAGCCATATTTGTAATTTTTCCTTTAGGAACGGTCAGTTTCCTGAACGATTTAAGTACTCAGTAGTAAAGCCGCTTTATAAAAATGGAGAAAGGTATAGTGTAGACAATTTTAGACCTATTTCTATGCCATCAGTGTTTGCTAAAATTATTAAAAAGGCTATGTATGTAAAGATAATTCATCATTTTATATTATACAATTCGCAATAAGATGTACAGCTCGCATTTAGAAGTCGCTATATTGTCTTTCATCTGTGAGGTACTGGATGAGTTAAACAAGAGGTTTCGAACGCTTGGCATACTGATTGGGGTACGGTCAAATGGGGGGTGCCACATGGATCAGTGTTGGGACCACTCCTGTTCCTTATTTACACAAATATCATGCACTCTAGTATTACAGGTAATTCAAAAATATTTCTGTTTAATGATGAAACTAGCTTGGTAGTAAAGGATGTTGTGTGCAACACTGACTCGGTTTCAAATAGTGCAGTTAATGAGATAAGTTCATGGCTTGTAGAAAATAAACTAACACTAAATCACAATTAGGCTCAGTTTTTACAGTTTCTAACACACAATTCAACAAAACCCGATGTCTTAATTTCACAGACTGCGCATATGATTAGTGAAACTGAACAGTTCAAATTTCTAAATGTTCACATGGATAGTAAACTGTTGTGGAAAGCCTACGTTCAAGATCTTGTTCAAAGACTTAATGCTGCCATTTTTACTATTCGAACGGTACCTGAAGTAAGTGATCGTCCAACACGAACATTAGTCTACTTCGCTTATTTTCATTCTCTTACGTCGTATGGTATTATACACTCCTGGAAATGGAAAAAAGAACACATTGACACCGGTGTGTCAGACCCACCATGCTTGCTCCGGACACTGCGAGAGGGCTGTACAAGCAATGATCACACGCACGGCACAGCGGACACACCAGGAACCGCGGTGTTGGCCGTCGAATGGCGCTAGCTGGGCAGCATTTTTGCACCGCCGCCGTCAGTGTCAGCCAGTTTGCCGTGGCATACGGAGCTCCATCGCAGTCTTTAACACTGGTAGCATGCCGCGACAGCGTGGACGTGAACCGTATGTGCAGCTGACGGACTTTGAGCGAGGGCGTATAGTGGGCATGCGGGAGGCCGGGTGGACGTACCGCCGAATTGCTCAACACGTGGGGCGTGAGGTCTCCACAGTACATCGATGTTGTCGCCAGTGGTCGGCGGAAGGTGCACGTGCGCGTCGACCTGGGACCGGACCGCAGCGACGCACGGATGCACGCCAAGACCGTAGGATCCTACACAGTGCCGTAGGGGACCGCACCGCCACTTCCCAGCAAATTAGGGACGCTATTGCTCCTGGGGTATCGGCGAGGACCATTCGCAACCGTCTCCATGAAGCTGGGCTACGGTCCCGCACACCGTTAGGCCGTCTTCCGCTCACGCCCCAACATCGTGCAGCCCGCCTCCAGTGGTGTCGCGACAGGCGTGAATGGAGGGACGAATGGAGACGTGTCGTCTTCAGCGATGAGAGTCGCTTCTGCCTTGGTGCCAATGATGGTCGTATGCGTGTTTGGCGCCGTGCAGGTGAGCGCCACAATCAGGACTGCATACGACCGAGGCACACAGGGCCAACACCCGGCATCATGGTGTGGGGAGCGATCTTCTACACTGGCCGTACACCACTGGTGATCGTCGAGGGGACACTGAATAGTGCACGGTACATCCAAACCGTCATCGAACCCATCGTTCTACCATTCCTAGACCGGCGAGGGAACTTGCTGTTCCAACAGGACAATGCACGTCCGCATGTATCCCGTGCCACCCAACGTGCTCTAGAAGGTGTAAGTCAACTACCCTGGCCAGCAAGATCTCCGGATCTGTCCCCCATTGAGCATGTTTGGGACTGGATGAAGCGTCGTCTCACGCGGTCTGCACGTCCAGCACGAACGCTGGTCCAACTGAGGCGCCAGGTGGAAATGGCATGGCAAGCCGTTCCACAGGACTACATCCAGCATCTCTACGATCGTCTCCATGGGAGAATAGCAGCCTGCATTGCTGCGAAAGGTGGATATACACTGTACTAGTGCCGACATTGTGCATGCTCTGTTGCCTGTGTCTATGTGCCTGTGGTTCTGTCAGTGTGATCATGTGATGTATCTGACCCCAGGAATGTGTCAATAAAGTTTCCCCTTCCTGGGACAATGAATTCACGGTGTTCTTATTTCAATTTCCAGGAGTGTATTTTGGGGTAACTGTTCCAATTCTAAAAGAATAAGCACGTTTCACTCCGTTAATACTCGGCAGAAACCCAATCTGCATTTAGATCGGACTTCTTAACAATTGTGCAGAAAGGTATGCAGTATACTGCTGCATCCATTTTCAAAAATCTTAGCAGTAATACACGTGCTTTCACTTCAAAACTGACGAGTTTCCTCATTCATCGCTCCTTCTATTCTGTCGAGAAGTTTCTTGAAAAATTAAGTTGATTCCAGTGTTGTATTGTTGTTGACTACGTTTACTTAGACTTACGACTTGACTTTTATTGGTTCATAAACATTTTACTTTTATCCGCTATTACATTTGCGTTTTAATTTCATGTCCTGGCATTTTCCGTGACTTTGGAGATTTGCTCCTGTATTTGGTCTTACGGATCTTGACGCGTAAATAAAAATAAATAAATAAATAAATATCTCCTTAAGATGTATACTTGGCGTAAATATAATTCTTTGTCAAATACCAATATTTTGTTAGTTTTACCGGCAGAATGAACTCAGTTCTTTGAAATCTGTTTTATCATTATGTTTGTATGAGCAGCAAAAAATGATGAGATGGCCACCATCTTTGAAAACAGTTGAATGAGATTCGAATTATTGAAAACTTCGAAGCCGTGAGAAAACAGAAATTCAATGCCTGACCTAAAGAAAGCCGTAACCTGCACTGGAAAAAGATCGTAAGTGGATATACCAGTAAGACCAGGAGACATTACTATTAAGTATCAAGAATTAATAACTATAAAAGGACCGTCGCTGAATGTATATTATTTGTTAAAATTTGAAATTAGCAACGTAGTATCTAATTTTTCAATTAAGACAACCTACGAGTATCTGAAAATACTTTACGCACAGTAAAACTTTGTATTCACCGACACTTTTTTTAAAAATCAGAAATTATAGCGTCAGTCGGAAGTTAATACTGTGCTAACTACGGTTTTCTTTCTTCTCCTTATCAGCGTTCTATATACAGCTTAATAGCATCGTAAGCAGTTCAGAATTTCATCTGTATGACGAAATAACAGTTGTATTTCCTTTGTAACATTTATTTAGCACAAAAAATTCTCAGTAAACTTATTTTATTCCGAATATGCAGCACTTGTTTGAAATGGACTGATTTATTTACAGATAGTCAGACCAATCGAAAACTACTTTAGTTAAATTATAAGTAAGACAACTTGCTGTTATTAAATAGCTTAAACAGTTAACAGCATTCAACATCTAATATTTATTTTATTAGTCGTAATGAAATAACATGCCTTAAGCTGGCTTGAAAGAGTGATTTCGTACCCCGTTAATTAAATACGGAAATTTATGTGTCACCAGTCGACGAACCCTGGTTTGGTTCAACCTCAATATTGAGCTAGCAGACCATCCTTTAGTAAATAACTCATTTAAAAATAGAGTCATCTAGCAGTAAAGCCTACTGCTCCTGTTTACGGTAATTTACGGTAAGTAGCTGTAGACTTACTTTGGACGACTTCTACCGATGGCCAACATCAAACCACCTACTCCTACGACTGTAACATAAAAAACTTTTTTCAAGGTGAAAAACTAGCAGATTTAATTTAATTAGGCTTCTTTAGATAAATTAATTAACTACTCAGTAGTTTTTCCGTGTCGCCACCCGTGTTACCGTCAGTAATGAACTTCAGAAACAGAGCAACTCATAGTATTTTGTTTCGGCTGTAATCATCTGAAACAGTGATAAAGTGTGTTGTAAATGCAGTTAGAAAAGTTATTAATATCGCAGGAAATACCAATAAAAATGGTTCATAGTCTGTGTATCCGCTTGCTTTCCCGTCCACTTTATTTTTGCTGTGTTGTGTGGCAGTAACAAAGCGACATTAGTACCAAGGTGGAGCTGGTTCGTTACTGTTTCTATTGTTTCCCGTCGTAATAGTCGTGAAATCGCTTGCGTCACAACTTCCGTCTCTTGGGATTGTCCCGGAGTTCTCTCGACACGAACAGCCTTTTTGCAAAACTGCCGGTAACGGTAAAGTACTTTCTTGCACTGTTATGACTCACGGAAGCAAATCTTCACAACTCCGTTAGCTGTTGATCAAGGAAATGCAGTTTTTAAATAGATGATTAATGGTGCTGCAAATAAATACAGATATTTTAGTGAACACAGTCTTAAACATGTGTTTCAAAGTTTTACAGGATCAACATATTATATTCATCATTAAGGCTAGAAAATTTCTCAGTTATTATTTGTGTCTGTCCAATAAAGAAAAATAATTTATAAGTATTGATAGTTTGGCTTTCTTCCTATGGTATATCGACGTTTGGCTCTAATGTTGGATTGCTCACCCCAGGTAGATTCCAATGAAAGAACATTACCGATGTACACGAAAGGATCCCACACTGGGTAAAGGGAAGCTAACATCATGTTTGCTGATTTGTAACTGTCCACTTATAAATGAATTTTTACTCAGCTTCAGACCTATCGATATGTTCTTAATTGTACGTTACATGCGCTGCATTGCACTGAGTTTCAAAGGCGAGAAAAAAGTGAAAAAAGTGCCAGCCTGCGGCAAATGCTTATTGTTTAACAGCGATCACTTTGTTTGTTTCCATTTCCTCATGTACTCCAGTGGTTATTTGGAGTGAAACAATTCTACATCTAATCTACATCTACATTACTGCTCTGCAATTCACCTTTAAGTGCCTGGCAGAGGGTTCTTCGTACCACCTTCAGTCTATTTCTCTACCGTTCCACTCTCTAACAGCGCGTGGAAAAAAGTACCCTTAAGTCTTTCCGTACGAGCTCTTATTTCACTTACTTTGATGAATTCTCTTATTATGACTAGTATTTTTCCCTATTTTCTTTGGCCACAGTGTCATTTTTCTGGTAAGGATTTCACACAGCACAGCAACATTCTATACGAGAGTGTACGCAGTCTCCTTAGTAGACCTGCTGCTTTTTCTAAGTTTTCTGCAAATACAATATAGTCTTTTGCTTGCCTTTCCTACAACATCGCCTACGTGATGGTTCCAGTTTCAGCTGTTCCGTTTGTAATTCCTAGGTATTTAGTCTAGTTCAGAGCCTTAAGATTTGTGTGATTTATGTGTAATCGAAGTTTAACGGACTTGTACTCATATGAATGAGAAACAATTGCCACCTTTCGCTTCGTTCAGATAGCATGTCTAAGTAATTTTACAATTGGTTTTGATGTTGTGATAATTTTACTACACGGTAAACGGAATTATCTGCTAATACTATAGGTAGATCAGGAACAGCAGAGAGCATATAACACTTCCCTGCGGAACGACAGGTATCACTACTCCTGTTGTACTACGCACAGAGGAAAACACGGATCCAGTCGCACAATTGAAGCGATACTCTGTAGACACACAGTTTGATTAGAAGTCTCTTGTGAGGAACGCTGTCATAAGCTTCTGGAAATCTAGAAATATGGAATTAATTTGAGATCTCCTGTTGATAACGCCCGTTACTTCGTGCAAATAAAGAGCTGGACGTGTTTCGCAAGAACGATATTTTCTGAACGCTTGCTTGATGACTGTGTGTCAATAGACCGTTGCCTTGGAGGTAATTCATAATTTTCGAACGCCACGTATGTTCCAAAATCGCATTGCAAATAGACGTTAGTCATACGGGTCTGTAATTCAGCGTATGACACCTTTTTTCTGTCTTGAGTATTGATGTTACCTACGCAGCTTCCCAGTCTTTAGGTACAGATCTTGCGTCGAGCGAGCGGTTGTATGCGACTGCTAAGTATGGGGCTATTGAACCAGCTTACTCTGAAAGGAACCTTATTGGTATGCTGTCTGGACGGGATGACTTATCTTTATTAACTGCTTTATGCTACTTCGCTGTACCGAAGACATCTACATCAACAAATACATCTATACTCAGAAAACCATCGTGAGGTGCATGGCAGAGGTTTCGTTGTACAGCTTATTAGAGTTTCTTTCCGTTCCATTCACGTATGGGTCACAAGGAAGGATAATTGCTCGAATGCCTCAGTGCGTGCAGTAATTATTCTACTCGTATCCTGACGATCCTTTTGTGAATGATGCGTAGGGGGGGGGGGTACAGTAGATTCCTAGAGTTATAATTTGAAGCCGGTTCTTGAAATTTTATTAACAGACTTCCTCTGCATAGTTTACGTCTATCTTCAAGAGTTTTCCAGTTCAGTTCCTTAAGTATCTCTGTGACTATCTGACGCGGATCAAACAAACCTGTGACTACTCGTGCTACCCCTCTCAGTATTCGTTAGAGATCCCCTGTTAGTCCTATTCAGCACGGGTCACACACACTTGAGCAATATTCTCGAACCAGTCTCACGAGTCATTTGCAAGGAATCTCCTTTGCAGATTGATTACACTTCCTCGTAGTCCACCAATAAAATGAAGTCTACCACCTTCTTTATCCTCGCCTGAACCTACGTTGATGATTCCGTTTCATATCTCGACAAAATGTTACACCCAGATATTTGTACAACTGGCCGATTCCAGCAATGACCCACTGATATTATAGTCATAGCATAATACGTTTTTTCGTATTGTGAAGTGCAAAATTTTAAGTTTGTGAATATGTAAAGCAAGATTCCAATCTTTGCACCGGTTTGAAATCTTATCAAGATCTGACCGAATATTTATGCAGATTCTTTCAGATAATATTTAATTATAGATAACTGTATCATCGCCAAAAAGTCTGAGGTTACTATTGTGTGCGAGGTCATTAATACACAACATGGACAGCTAGGGTCCCAACACGATTACCTGGGACACATCTGAAATTACTTCTACATCTGACGATGATCTCCATCCAAAGTAACGTCTGTATCCTCCTATTCTACTACCTCTACTTCTAAGCTACTCGTGTTGGCAGTTGTTCTCGATTCGAATCCTGGATAATAACTTCGTCTTCTTTGGTAAAGGAATTTCTGAAATCTTTGCTCAGTAACTTCGCTTAGTGGAACTATGGTTCAAATGGTTCAAATGGCTCTGAGCACTATGGGACTCAACTGCTGAGGTCATAAGTCCCCTAGAACGTAGAACTACTTAAACCTAACCAACCTAAGGACAACACACACATCCATGCCCGAGGCAGGATTCGAACCTGCGACCGTAGCGGTCGCGCGCTTCCAGACTGTAGCGCCAGAACCGCTCGGCCACCAGCGGCCGGCTTAGTGGAACTATCACCAGTAAGATTGCCACTGGCATTGCGCACTGAAGGTATTGATTGTGTGTTGCTGCTGGTGTACGTTACGAAACAATAGTGTCTTTTGGCACATTCTGTTAGATTTCGAGACAGAGTTTCACTGTGGAAGATATTAAAAGCATCTCGAATTGAAGTCCGTGCTACATTTTGAGCTTCGGTAAAACATCACCAGCGTTGGAGAGTTTGGGTTCTTTTAAATATGGCATGCTTTTAAGGTTGCCTCTGTACCAGTTTTCCCACTGGTTCTGTGTACCATGAGGGATCCACACTATCTTTTATGAATTTATTTGGCATAAATGACGCAGTTGTCTCAGATACTATTTCTTGGAATTCAAGCCATATCTCGTCTGGACTTACACACTTAGTTGGGGAGAAGTGGAGGCAGTCTCCTAGAAAGATGACAAGCCAGTTTTTATCTGCTTTTTACACAGACATATTTTGCGTTTATTTTTGGTGGATTTTGGTGTTGCTGTGATTTAGTCTCGTTACAACGATCTTGTGGCCACTAATCCCTCTGTCCCTCGTGATGCTCCCTGTTTGCCCAGGTTTATTTGCTTCTAAAAGGTCACGTATGTTTTCGCAACCATTTGCACTTCGAGCGGGCCACTGAACTAACTGGTCAACATAATTTTCGGGGAAAGCATTTGGATCAATCTCAGACGATATTTTGTATCTACCAGTGGGTTTGAGTACGTCTTTTCGCCAACAAATCGAGGGTAGATCGAAGTTACCATCAATTACAGTTATATGAGTGGGGTACCTATCTGTGATGAGATTCAAGTTTTCTTTGAACTCTGCAGGAAATGTAAGGTGTTGGGGAGGGGGGGGGGAGACAGGAAGGGAGTCGGTAAAAGGTACCAATTAATAATTTATTCCAGTTTTCATACCCATACTAACTCACATAAACAGTTCACATTCGCTACAAGGTAAACTACATCTAACAGCAACAAAGACGCCGCCACCAATTGTAGATCATCTATCCTTTCCAATCACTGTCAGAACCTTTGTAAAATTTTCGAGTTAAATTATCTCCAGCTTTAACCAGCTTTCAGTACCTACAATGGCCTAAACTTCTTTGCAATATATTAGTGCTTGGAGCTTTGGTTCTTTCTCAACACAGATACTACAGTTTACAACTACAATATCGATTGTTGCTATCTCTATTCTCTTCCTGTGTTCGTCCTGCACCCTATGACACTCAAGCACTTTCCCCACATTCAGGAGACCCTCTAACCTAAGAAACCGCCCAGTCCGTTCCACACAGCTCCTGCCATCCGTGTAGATGCCTCCTGCGCGTAGTGGACACCTAATCTATTAAACGGAACCCGAAACCCCACCACCCTATGGCGCCAGTCGAGAAATCTGCAACCCAGGCGGTTGCAGATCCTTCTCAGACTGACTGGTACCATTCACTCGTCTCTGTACCAGAGGTTCGAAGTCGGTCCTGTCGGTGTCGCTACAGACGGTGAGCTCTGCCTTCAACTCGCAACGGAGGCTGGTAGTCACCACCAATTCAGGTGTTTTTTTTTTTCTGTGTCAACCGCTTCATCTCAGAGTAGCACAGGCAACTTACGTCTTCAATTATTTGCTTGATGTATTCCTTCTCTATCTTTCCCTACAGTTTTTGCCCCCTACAGCTCCATATAGTACCAGGAAGGTCATTCTCTGATGTCTTAACAAATGCCCTATCATCCTGTCCCTTCTCGTTGTCAGTGTTTTCCACATATTCCTTTCCACACCGATTCTCCACAAAACCTCCTCATTCCTTATCAGTCCACCTAATTTTCAACGTTCGTCTATAGCACCACTTTGCAAATGCTTCGATTCTCTTCTGTTCCGGACTTCCTACAGTCCATGTTTCACTACCCTACAATGCTGTGCTCCAAACGTACATCCTCAGAAGTTTCATCCTCAAATTAAGGCCTATGTTTTATATTGGTAGACTTCTCTTGGCCAGGAGTGCCCCTTTTTCCAGTGCTTGTCTACTTTTTATGTCCTTGCTCCGTCCGTCACTGATAATTTTGATGCCTAGTAGAATTCCTTAACATCATCTATTTCGTCACCATCAATTCTGATATTACATTTCTGCTATTCTCATTACATTCGCCTTTCTTCGATTTAGTCTCAGTCCATATTCTGTACACACTAGACTGTTCATTCCATTCAACAGATCATATAATTCTTCTTTACTCTCACTCAAGACAGCAATGTCATCAGCGAACCGTACATTGATACTTCCATCTTCAATTTTAATTCAATTTCTGTACCTTCCTTTTATTTCTATCGTTGCTTCTTCAATGTACAGATTGAACAGTAGGGGCGAAACACTGCATCTCTGTCTTACATCCTGTTTAATCCAAGCACTCCGTTCTTGGTAATCCAGTCCTATTAATCCCTCCTGGCTCTTGTGCATATCGTATATTACCCCTCTCTCCCTATTGCTTACACCAATTATTCTCAGAACATTTTGCACCACTTTACATTGTCGAACGCTTTTTCCAGGTCAACAAATCCTTTCTTTACCCTTGCTTCCATTATCAACCGCTACGTCGGAATTGCGTCTATGCTGCCTTTACGTTTCCTAAACCCAAACTGATCGTCATCTAACACATCCTCCATTTTCTTTTGTATTGTTCTCTATATTATTTTGTAAGCAACTTGGATCATGAGCTGTTAAGCTGTTTGTGCGATAATTCTCGCACTTGTCAGCTCTTGCAGTATTCTGAATTGTGTGGATAATATTTTTCCAAAAGCCAGATGGTATGTTAGCAGACTCATACATTCTGCACACTAACATGTATCTTCGTTTTGTTGCGGCTTCTTCAGTAAGTTTAGAAATTCTGATGGAATATTATCGATCCCTTAAGTCCGCAAAAGCTCTCTTAAATTCTGATGCTAATACTGGGCCCCCCCATTTCTTTTAAATCGACTCCTATCACACCAGACAAATCTTCCCCATCACAGAAGCCTTCAATATATTCTTTCCACCTATCCTCTCTCCTCTGCATTTACCAGTGGAATTCCCGTTACACTCCTAATGTTATCGCACTTGCTTCTAATGTCACCGAAGGATGTTTTGACTGTCCTGTATGCTGAGTCAGTCCTTCCGACAATCATTTCTTTTCGATTTCTTCATGTTCTTCATGCAGCCGTTTCGTCTTAGCTTCCCAGCACCTCCTATTTAGTTCATTCCTCAGCTACTTGTATTTCTGTATTCCTTAATTTTCCTGAACATTTCCGTGCTACCTTCTTTCATCGATCAGCTGAAGTATTTTCTCTGTTGCTCATGGTTTCTTCAGTGTTAACTTCTTTGTACACATGTTTTCCTCCCCAACTTCTGTGATTGCCCTTTTTAGAGATGTCCATTTGTCTTCAGCTGTACTACCTACCGAGCTACTCCTTAACGCTGTGTCTGTAGCCTTAGAGAACTTCGAGCGTATTTCAATATTCCTTAGTTCTGCCGTATCCCACTTCTTTGCATCTTGATTCATCCTGACTAATCTCTTGAACTTCAGCCTAGACTTCATCACTACTACATTGTGATCTGAGTCTATATCTGCTCCCGGTTACGCCTTACAATCCAGTATCTGATTTCGGAATTTCTGTCTGACAGTGATGTACTGTAACGTCTTCCCGTATCACCCAGCCTTTTCCAAGTATACCTCTTCCTATGTGATTCTTTAACAGAGTATTCGCTATTACTAGATGAAATTTATTACAGAGCTCAATTAGTCATTCTCCTCTCTCATTACTTGTCCCAAGCTCACATTCTCTTGTAATCTTTTGTTCTACTCCTTCCCCTACAACTGCATTTCAGTGACCCATGACTGCTGGATTTTCATCTCCCTTTACGTACTGTATTACCCTTTTAATATTCTCGTATACTGTCTCTATCTCTTCAACTTCAGCTTGCAACGTCGGCACGTATACCTGAACTATCGTTGTCGGTGTTGGTTTGCCGTCGATTCTGAAAAGTACAGCCCTATCACTGAACTGTTTACAGTAACATATTCTCTGCCTTATGCTCCTATTCATAACGAATCCTACTCCCGCTATAACATTTTCTGCTGCTGTTGATATTACCCTATACTCATCTGACAATAACTCCCTGTTTTCTTTCCGTTTCCTTTCATTAATCTTTACTACATCTAGATTGAGCTTTTGCATTCACTTTTTCAAATTTTTAGCTTCCCTACCACATTCAAGTTTCAGACAGTCCACGTTCCGACTCGTCTCCTTGAGATCCGAATGGGGGACTATTCTGAAATCTTTGGCCAATGGAGAGATCATCACAACACTTTTTCACTTACAGGCTACATGTCCTGTGGGTACACGTTACGTATCTTTAATGCAGTGGTTTCCATTTCTTCTGATTCCTCATTCCGTTTATCAATGCTGATTCTTCCGCCCTTGGGGACATATTCTCACCCTTTGTCCGCTCCTCCGCCCTCCTTGACAATGCCGTTGGCAGAGTGAGAATGACTTCCTATGCCGGAAGCCTGCGGCCAGCTATGTTCATTACCAGTCAACATTTAAGCTGTGGCAGGTTCAAATGGCTCTGAGCACTATGCGACTTAACTTCGGAGGTCATCAGTCGCCTAGAAATTAGAACTAATTAAACCTAACTAACCTAAGGAAATCACACACATCCATGACCGAGGCAGGATTCGAACCTGCGACCGTAGCGGTGGCTCCGCTCCAGACTGTAGCGCCTAGAACCGCACGGCCACTCCGGCCGGCAGCTGTGGCAGGTTTTGAGCTTGTGACCAAGGACATTTCGATTACTAATCAAGTATGCTAACCACTAGACCAAACGAAACGTTATGTTTTCAAGTGCTGCTGCCTGAATGGGAGCTGTTGACCAAGTAATAAGTCCTACAGTTGTTAACTGGCTACTCACGAAAACAAATGACTGACGCAAAACAAACAACGGAAATGTTCAGTACACGGCAGATAAAACGCGAAACTGTAGCTATTAGGAATACAAATACCAAAGAACTTTGAAAATTTAAACTGAATGCACACCGTGAGAAGAAACATAAGTCCCTTCTTGTTGTTAGAAGCTCTTTACAACTCATAAACGGAACTCTGTGCTCTGTACGCTGCTGCCTGGGCGGGAACTACTGACCAACTGACTCCTCTGAATTCGATAAAGGATGCAGTAACCAATTAAATGAATCAGGAAATACCGAGCATGTATAATGTTTTTCGCAAATTCGATTTTGACCGTCGTCCGGCACTTATATTTCCATCGCAGTCCTACCGATTCCAAAATTACCCAGATTTGGAATCTCCCTATTGAAAATAAATGTGCACATTAAAATTTGTTGTTGCTTGGATTGTTTCTTACGGACATGCCATTTCAGTCTCCATACTCAAGATGTGCCCGTAAACCTATTCCGTTTCCGTGCCTTGTGATCAAGGTTAAAATTGAATTTCTGTTAGTTAAAGCGCGGACTAGAGCAGCAGTTCACAGGTTTATCTTGTATAATTCTTGGTTTAGTATCGATCAGACAGTCATAAATTTATATCGTTGTCAATTATGAAAATAAGTTAAAAATTAATCCGTTTTAACTATGGGTGTAAAAATGCAAAGTAACAGAAATGAGGCTATCTAATTAGTGTACATTCCTGAAGTTTAAATTAAACGAATGACCTGCTCACGAAAAGTTCTATTGTAAAGGAATTTGATAAAAAATTGATAATATCGCTTGCTCTACAATAAATATCGACTAGAACCGTGGCTGCGTTTTTCCGATCCTAATATAGTGTTATGTTCACAAGCGTCTAATGAAAACAAGTGTCAGGTCGTTTAAAGTTAGTATATATTTTTCAGCGTTTGGATCGGGCATTCTGTGAGTGCGCACGTGATACTTATGTTTCTGAAAGTTGACATTGATTTTCACTGGTATATGAGATAAGCTCCCATGGATACGACCCGTTTACCATGTAAAGCAGGGAGACATGGTTTTTCAGTTCACATTGATGAAACCAGCCGGATAGCGAAGTGAATAAAATAAACTCCAGGACGTCAAATCAACAGCTTATTGACACACGCTAAGGGAAGCAAACTGATCGTGTCTTTTTCGATGGAACGACTCCATGGTTATACTTACGTGACTGAAAGAAACTACAGAAAACTTAAATATTGTTGCCAGACATGATTTGAGTTCTCTATTTCATGAGTGCGTTTGTAATGGAGCAAGGAAATGGCAGATCTGGGCTAAGCTGTGCTTGATCATTACTGATTATTTTATTTGTTCCACAAGAAAATACCCTACGTCATAAAAGGAACACCGGCGATTTCATGCGGGAATGCTCAAGATCCATGTAGCAAAAATTATTTGAACATAATTTGATACACCACCATAACACTAAGTGAGATTAGCCTTATTTTCGGTGGGAAATACAGTCTAGGTTACAAGTGACAGTAGAAGCTGTATTTATGCGTTTAGATTCTTAAAAGTAATCAAATTTGTACAAAGCTGTAATGAACGAACGTGTTACACTGTTACTCAAATATGGCTGCTATAAGCACGGTTTTAATAGAATTAAAATATCATCAACTGCACAAATTAAAACATTGCCACAATTACAAGCCAGAATGATGAGTAATTATCCACAAAAACATTGGATTATGCAACAATTATTCGCCCGTTTATGAGAAATATCGACCACATAAACACTCAGATACTGTCCGCAGCTCGTGGTCTAGTGGCTAGCGTTGCTGCCTCTGAATCATGGGGTCCCGGGTTCGATTCCCGGCCGGGTTGGGGATTTTCTCTGCCCGGGGACTGGGTGTTTGTGTTGTCCTCATCACACCATCATCATCATCATCATCATCATCATTATTTGTGAATGTGGCTAGCTTGGACTGTGTAAAAATTGGGACTTTGCACGGCGCAGATGACGGCGCAGCTGAGCGCCCCACTAACTGAACATCATCGTCACAATCGCCCACACCCACATAGCATAGCCTCCTACCGTCCGTTGCCACCATATTGCGTCCTCCGCACGCGCGCAGCTGAGATCCACCTGAGAGCTTGGAACGGATCCAAAATCCGTGTTTTCCAGAGCAGGTTACGAGAGGCGATTTCTGTGAGCGCCACGACACGGCGTTACTAAGCGGCATACTTTCATTCCGCCGCCTGCGCAGTTTTGAAATTGCCCCGAAGATGTGACTTCTTGTGACGCACAGCGTTAACCACTGCACTGCCTGGCTCGGTTCCAAAATTTGTTATGACATTTTGTAGTCGAGCATGAACTCCTTGCTTTCTTCAGGCAATTATTTTACGGAGACACCAACAATGCAGTACAAAGCATATTCAAAATTTAATAGTTCGCCTATATGATGCAGATCGTAACGATGTGATTGCTTTCTAAAAACATCCAGTTCTATGGAAAGTGAAAATTGTGCTCTTCAGCTCGGTGACATTTCGAAATAATTCCTAAATTTCAAACTATGCAACATCACCTCGTTAGTCCTTCAGACATCTCTGCAGCGTACAGTCCAGTGAAATGTCTGACAAAGGGGTGTAGTATGTTGGGAGTCTCTTTGATGTTTATCCACGCAGCATAAGCTAATAAGTACAAGCCTTGTCACATAACACGCAACCGGCATTAGTAAAACACTGCATACTATAGACGAGCACCCGTAAGTTATCGAAACAATACACTGACAAGTCGGCTGCTTCCTCATTGTATCCCACATTACACCCACAAAGAAGGCATGAGCCACTCATGAGTTACCGAAACCGTAAAACTGTTATCAAGATTCTTAGAGAAAGATTGATCTATGTGAGACGGTCGTCGAATTTGTTTTTGAACGTTTCATGTGCACAATCAGTAAATGCTTGACTAAAAGTGACTCCTTAAGTGATACGGCAATGGCTATCATAGACGTACAGTAGTACTGGGAGAGACTGTTATTGCCATCAGCAAGCAACAAATACTAGATACAGGGCGAAAATACGGAAATACCGCAAGAATTGTATGCCTATCTAAGCCCTGCAGGTTGTGCTGTTGTATTTTACCATGAATGGCACTTGTCCAGTGTCTTCAAATCGAAGCAAGCGTCAGTCGTCGTTATAACAGTGTTCCGTGCAGTTTTCAGGATATATGTTGGAACTAAGTAGGATCGAACCTGATCAAATTGTTGATGCTCGTATGATGGTTGCTTCCGTAGCCAAGGTATTTGGTGTTTCAAGAGGCGCCACATCGAAGTTTTATACCGCATATAGAGGAAGCGGTAAAACCTCATCCGCTAAGACCCAAATCAGAGAAATGTTGCGCTGAGTGATCGTAACAGATGTTCATTGAAGAGGACTGCGATGTCAAAGACAATGACACCTGCAGAAATCACTGCACTCGAGAACCCTGTCAGCACCAAAACAACAGCAAGGGAGCGCCATAAGCAGGGAATTACAGGGCTAGCTGGAGTTCCAAAAGCAGTCTTTAATGATGCAAGTGCCCACCACCGAAAAATGTGATACTTAAGCCATAAAACCTTGACTATGGAGCAACAGAAGAACGTTATTCTGAAAGACAGCGAAACCGGCGGTTTCGCCTACTATCAGATTATCGATATATGATTACCCAAATTATACAGAGTGATACGTAGATCTATTTAATTTGATCTGAAAATAGAGTATTCTTTTATTTTTATTAAACTTTATGCGATAGTGATTGCCAATACATGAAGGACTTGAAGGCGTTTCATTTCTTGAGAATTACGTTTGGCTGGGCTGGAAATTTCACAGACGGCAGATCAAAGCAGGTTGAAGGCCACCATTAACTTAATGCAGTATGTAAAAGGTGACGCCAACGCCAAGTAGGACTGGATTCACCAAAGGCTGCTGTATATACTGGATGAGGGGATGCCCGCCATGAGTCGGCACAATGAGGACAGCAGGTAACGCCGCTGCTGTCCAGACGGTGCAGACGAGTCGTTTTTGTTCTACATGTGAGGGCATTGTAAAATATAGTAAAGGTCCTGGAATTCAGGCAACAACGAGCCTTGGGCGGACACTGTAGAGAAGACGGTGCCTTTCTGCCGATAGAAGAGAAATATACTGGTGGACGCTACACGGGTTCTGTGAAAGCTACACGTGTTTATGGCTCTATGGTCTCGGCAGGACATGGCAGGTGAGGTGTGAGGATTCTGTGTGAGACTGCAACCTTCCTGTCCTGAAAGCACCTTTAGCTGGCCCCCTCACATTATAAAGAAGATAGCAATCTCAGAAGGGTCGTAGGAAACAACTATCTGTAACACAAAAATGCGCTCCTTTGAGGGACTGGCAGGCCAGAGCCGAAACAAATTCCTTTCTTCAGCTAAAGTCCTCTGCACGCGAAACCGTGGGAATTTCATTAGTCAGCCTGGTCTCAGATAGTAGTACGGGAAAAGGGTGAATGTTGTTAAAAAAGACAAGGGGAACTAAGGACACTTCGTCCTTTGCTACTGGGAGAAACACTTCAGATTTCGAATTTTGCTTGCTGGGTTCGGTATGAGTAGTCATTTCACTTTCCAGCTGCAACTGAAGCATGATGTAAGATTCACAGGTATCATATCCGCCATGGTGGCCACCAATAACGGCACTGGCAGCTGACACAATAACGCTGTTAAAAATACTGGCAAGATCTATAATCGGCTTCGGCGTGTATAAGTCGCAATGTACTCAGTAAACTTCAGAGTGTTGATGAGTAGGAGGAAGATGAGTTCTGGCATTAATAATTTTCAAACTAAACTTTTGGCAGTCACTGTCGTCAGACTGTGGAAAGGCATCACTCTACTAATAATGTAGTAACTTACCTTTAGTTTCTTTGTGCCGCGTGGAGTGGCCGCGCGGTCTCATGCGCCATGTCACGGTCCGTGCGGCTCCCCCAGTCGGAGGTTCGAGTCCTCCCTCGCGCATGAGTGTTTGTGTTGTCCATAGCGTAAGTTAGTTTAAGTTAGATTAACTAGCTTGTAGGCTTCGGGACCGATGACCTAGCAGTTTGGTCCCATAAGACCCTACCACAAATTTCCCAAAATTTTCCTTGTCTTGTATCTTCATCAACCTTATTTATTTGTAACTGTTTCATGTTATTGTGATAATTTGTCAGTGAATCGGATGTTATTACACATGTACGTGTTATACTTCAGTGCAACTGCTGCTCTCATTTTGTGTGAGGCTTTACGATATGACAGTAGAACTTGACTTTCATCACGTATGTGTCTCACCTGGTCACAAAATTAAATTAAAGTGGCTACTTTTGAAGTCTGTAGAGCCATAACATAGCGTTAATTAAAAATATGTGTGTAACAAATGACAGTTTACAGACTTTATTGCGCATCAACATACTGATACAAATTATTTATCCAAAGGCGTAGATGATGGGATAATACAATTTGCTTGGATGAGTTTCCAACTTGTAGCCGAGTTTATATCAAGAATAAAACATGCCGGGGGTTCGATGTTGATGTGGGCTGCCATATCATGGTGTTCTGTAGCCACTTGGGTACTCTGAAAGGTCGCATTACTGCCAAGGATTTCATAACCATTTTCGCTGGTCAGGCCTATCCCAAGGTACAATGTTTGTTCCCCGAAGGTGACGCTGTGATTGAAGACTTTGAAGGTCACAGTTCATACCACTCTCATCATCCAGGACTGCTTTTGAGGGTTCAAGAATGAGTTGTTTCTCTCCTCACCACCAAGGCCACCAGATTTCAGTATTACTGAGCGTTTGTGGTATATTTTCGAGAGGAGGGTATGTGGTCACTAACCACCTGCATCAACGTTAGCTGAATTTGAGGAAGGATGGTGCACATTCCGTTTGAAAACGATTTTGAATTTCTATGTAGGCATTCTGAGCCGACTGGAAGCTGCTCTGAATGACAATGGCTTTCCTACATCGTGTTAGGTATTTTACGAGTTGTGTTTATGGCTTTTCGATATTTTTCTCGTGGCATGTAGATACATAGTATGAGTTTCATAGCTTCCAACTGAACCACTTGAACAGCTACTTAGTAACCTTGACAATGACATACACTACGTCACCAAATGTATCCGTACACCTGGCTGAAAATGACTCAAATTGGTGGCGCCCACCATCGGTAATGCTGGAAATCAATATGGTTTTGTCCCACCCTTAGCCTTAGCTTCCACTCTCGCAGGCATACTTTCAACCAATACTGAAAGGTTTCTTGGGGAATAGCAGCCCATTCTTCACGGAGTGCTGCACTGAGGAGAGGTATCGATGTCGGTAGGTGAGGCCTTGCACGAATTCGGCGTTCCAAAGCATCCCAGGTCAGGACTCTGGCGGGCCAGTCCATGACAGGAATGCTATTGTCATTCATTATGAATAGGTGCTCGATCGTGGTGAAAGATGCAGTCGCCATCCCCGAACTGCTTTTCAAAAGTGGGAAGCAAGAAGGTGCTTAAAACATCGATGTAGGCCTGTGCTGTGATAGTGCCACGCAAAACAACAAGGGGTGTTAGCCCCCAACATGAAAAACACGACCACACTATAACACCACCGCCTCCGAATTTTACTGTTGGCACTACACACGCTGGCAAATGACGTTCACCAGGCATTCGCCGTACCCACACCCTACCATTGATCGCCACATTGTGTACCGTGATGTCACTCCACACAACGTTTATCCACTGTTCAGTCGTCCAATGTTTAAGCTCCTTACACCAAGCGAGGCGTCGTTTGGCATTTACCGGCGTGATGTGTAGCTTGTGAGCAGCAGCTCGACCATGAAATCCAAGTTTTATGACCTCCCGCCTAACTAGTACTTGAAGTGGATCCTGATGCAGTTTGAAATTCCTATGTGATAGTCTGGATAGGTGTCTGCCTATGACACATTACGACCCTCCTCAACAGTCAGCGGTCAACAGGCAAGGTTGGCCTTTAGGCCCTTGTGCTGTACGTGTCCCTTCACGTTTCCACTTCACTATCACATCGGAAACAGTGGACCTAGGGATATTTAGAAGTGTCGAAATATCGCGTACAGACGCATGACACAAATGACAATCACCTGACCACGTTCGAAGTCGTTGAATTCCGTGGAGTGCCCCATTCTGCTCTCGTACGATGTCTAATGACCACTAATGTCGCTAATATGGAATACCTGGCAGTAGGTGGCATCACAATGTACCTACTATGAAAAACGTATGTTTGGTGGTGTCCGGATACTTTTCATCACATAGTGTATGTGATAAAGGTGATCACATTAGTCAAGTCTCCAGCAAATACTTCTAGTCTGACACTCCCATTTCCCGAATTACCTACGGCATCTGTAATTCACTCAGGACTTGTGACAGAACAGGTACCAATATTCTTTAATATGTAAGATGCTGCCTATTCTCTTGGTGCTTCCACCAGCGTTTAATTAATTTTGTCTTCATTCATACCAATACTGATACAACACCATTCTTCACAAGTTGTCATTGCTCTTGCACCACAAACCCAACTGGTGTTCTGCACGCCTGAATATCGAGAACTGTCGATTTGAATTAACACAAGTGAACAGGCTTGACATTTGGCTGGCCAATATGTTGAATAAACAGATCCGAGATTGATACACGATGTTCGTCGAGTAAAAAGCTTAAGTCATTCTTTGGTGTGTTTAGCTAATTACGACAGCAGTTTTGTAATGTGATTTGTGGATATTGCAAGACCACTCACAGAAGGATGTTATGTTACAACAGATGGCAGAATGTCAAGTCAAATTTGAGAAACTGAAAAAGGCATGAATATTTACGATAAGGAGTTTATTCTTTCTTGTGATACTTCCGTCCATGTGATACGATGTTTTCGAAGCCAAGGAATTCAGGATAAAGAACACCCAGTGCCCTACGTGTCATGACAACTGAACAGTTCTGAGAGGAAATCCCCATCCACAGAACACGAAATGTTATGTCTTGTATGCAGTTTCAGATGCTTCAGATATTATCTCTATGGCAAGAAATTCAATGTATTAAGAGACTATGCACTGCTGAAATTAATCAAAATATCCACGGGTGTGCTGCCGGTCTATAGTGTCCAACGGGCACAATATTTCGGCGATCATATATGTCGCCATCATCAGGTGAACTGACGGACTGAGCTCCTGTGAACGTGCCGGCACGGAGATCCGTACGCGACCGAACCCAGTTCCCTCTGAGCAGTCATAGCGTACGGATCTCCGTGCCGGCACGTTCACAGGAGCTCAGTCCGTCAGTTCACCTGATGATGGCGACATGTATGATCGCCGAAATATTGTGCCCGTTGGACACTATAGACCGGCAGCACACCCGTGACTATTTTGATTATCAAATACGCCGGGAGAAACTCAAGAATAACTGCTGAAATTGTTGTTAAGCGCAAAGAATACATCGATCAGGCTGAATCGGTGGGTTCTCAGACTAAATAAATTCGACATTGAAGATATTCACAATTTGGACAAGTAGCGTGGTAACTCAGATGAACTGAACAGGAAGATAGGTGTAATATGAGCACGTGGATCATGGCCCTGCTGCACTACGAGGGGAAATGTTAAAAGAGGACCATGACCAAGTATTGTCTGGACATGAAGGGCAATGGCCCTTGTCGCTTAGCGCCTTACATCGTGCCTCTTGAGATCGTAACAGCAGTGAACAGACGTGCAGCATGAGTCACACGCAGGACAGTTGCTGTTAGTGGCCCAAATATATGCAGTTTCTATGAGATCTGGTCGAATTCAATAGCCGATGGACAATCTTTGAGCTGCAGTCAAGATACTGTTATTTTTATTTGCAGTTCTGTTTGTTTAATTGTCTACTATAATTGATCTTAGTTATGAGGGTGAATGAAGCTGTGAATGTGACACAATGTTCTATGTTAAATTTTTACACTGCACGTAGAAGTAAGTGGTCCTATGAGGAATGTTCGAGAATGAAGAGTGTGTTAGTCACTCGTGCTGGGGAATATTTTATAAACTAGTTCGTCTTCGTCAGTTTGTGGTACTGAAGAAATGAGATGATTTCGGTAAAGTAAGAGACGAAGTCAGAATGCAGGGAATGATGATTATGATTAGTGTTTTAAGGTCCTGAACGACAAGGTCATCAGCACCTGGATGATGGGGGGAGATTGCCAAAGACAGTCTGTGACTATCGATAATGATGATATCCGAGAGTTGAGTGATGGATGAAAGAAGTAACAAGTAGGAATAAAGATACTAATGAGTGGCACACCACGCAATTGATGGACTTTGATCAGGTCATACTGAATATGATGAGAATTGATAACAAAACTAACAGGGTATGTGAAGACGAGCATGGACATAATGAGACTAGATTTCTGATATTGTTGTGCTTCTGACTCAACTTTGTGTAATCTGTATCTACTTTAGGCGGAAAATCGCCGACCACTTGAGATCTGAGCCACCGTAGGCTTCTGAAAGGACAAGTTGCGACGTAATTACATTAGCGCCACTACTGTCGAGTTCCTTACATGTTGCCACATGTGAGCACGTTGCTCACATGTGTGGAGCTGCTCACATGACATTGAGCAATGATGACAGGTTCGAGCCTCACACCTTGACTTGGAGGGCAAAACAGTTACCATTTCGGAAAAGACAGTAGCCTAGACCTGCACATATACTGCCTAATTTAGACACTCAGTCTCACTCATCATCAGCTGGTGGTCACAAGCCCATCTCCACAATAGTCTTCAAGCTGAGATGCCACCATCATTGCTTGTTAATTTTAATAGATGCAGGCTACTGTGTTAATTCTGGTCGCTGCCAACTTAGTGCCTTTCCACTGGTGGACCACTTACTAGGTGATTGACATCTGGAGTTGGCCAGATTCCCTGTGGACCAGAGTTCATGACTGGTCCACCTATCCGCCCAGCTGTCACCACCCAACAGGAAAAGCACTGTCGCTGCTTCTGAAAGGACAAGCTGCGACGTAATTACATTAGCGCCACTACTGTCGAGTTCCTTACATGTTGCCACATGTGAGCACGTTGCTCACATGTGTGGAGCTGCTCACATGACATTGAGCAATGATGACAGGTTCGAGCCTCACACCTTGACTTGGAGGGCAAAACAGTTACCATTTCGGAAAAGACAGTAGCCTAGACCTGCACATATACTGCCTAATTTAGACACTCAGTCTCACTCATCATCAGCTGGTGGTCACAAGCCCATCTCCACAATAGTCTTCAAGCTGAGATGCCACCATCATTGCTTGTTAATTTTAATAGATGCAGGCTACTGTGTTAATTCTGGTCGCTGCCAACTTAGTGCCTTTCCACTGGTGGACCACTTACTAGGTGATTGACATCTGGAGTTGGCCAGCTTCCCTGTGGACCAGAGTTCATGACTGGTCCACCTATCCGCCCAGCTGTCACCACCCAACAGGAAAAGCACTGTCGCTGCTTCTGAAAGGACAAGTTGCGACGTAATTACATTAGCGCCACTACTGTCGAGTTCCTTACATGTTGCCACATGTGAGCACGTTGCTCACATGTGTGGAGCTGCTCACATGACATTGAGCAATGATGACAGGTTCGAGCCTCACACCTTGACTTGGAGGGCAAAACAGTTACCATTTCGGAAAAGACAGTAGCCTAGACCTGCACATATACTGCCTAATTTAGACACTCAGTCTCACTCATCATCAGCTGGTGGTCACAAGCCCATCTCCACAATAGTCTTCAAGCTGAGATGCCACCATCATTGCTTGTTAATTTTAATAGATGCAGGCTACTGTGTTAATTCTGGTCGCTGCCAACTTAGTGCCTTTCCACTGGTGGACCACTTACTAGGTGATTGACATCTGGAGTTGGCCAGATTCCCTGTGGACCAGAGTTCATGACTGGTCCACCTATCCGCCCAGCTGTCACCACCCAACAGGAAAAGCACTGTCGCTGCTTCTGAAAGGACAAGCTGCGACGTAATTACATTAGCGCCACTACTGTCGAGTTCCTTACATGTTGCCACATGTGAGCACGTTGCTCACATGTGTGGAGCTGCTCACATGACATTGAGCAATGATGACAGGTTCGAGCCTCACACCTTGACTTGGAGGGCAAAACAGTTACCATTTCGGAAAAGACAGTAGCCTAGACCTGCACATATACTGCCAAATTTAGACACTCAGTCTCACTCATCATCAGCTGGTGGTCACAAGCCCATCTCCACAATAGTCTTCAAGCTGAGATGCCACCATCATTGCTTGTTAATTTTAATAGATGCAGGCTACTGTGTTAATTCTGGTCGCTGCCAACTTAGTGCCTTTCCACTGGTGGACCACTTACTAGGTGATTGACATCTGGAGTTGGCCAGCTTCCCTGTGGACCAGAGTTCATGACTGGTCCACCTATCCGCCCCGCTGTCACCACCCAACAGGAAAAGCACTGTCGCTGCTTCTGAAAGGACAAGTTGCGACGTAATTACATTAGCGCCACTACTGTCGAGTTCCTTACATGTTGCCACATGTGAGCACGTTGCTCACATGTGTGGAGCTGCTCACATGACATTGAGCAATGATGACAGGTTCGAGCCTCACACCTTGACTTGGAGGGCAAAACAGTTACCATTTCGGAAAAGACAGTAGCCTAGACCTGCACATATACTGCCAAATTTAGACACTCAGTCTCACTCATCATCAGCTGGTGGTCACAAGCCCATCTCCACAATAGTCTTCAAGCTGAGATGCCACCATCATTGCTTGTTAATTTTAATAGATGCAGGCTACTGTGTTAATTCTGGTCGCTGCCAACTTAGTGCCTTTCCACTTGTGGACCACTTACTAGGTGATTGACATCTGGAGTTGGCCAGCTTCCCTGTGGACCAGAGTTCATGACTGGTCCACCTATCTGCCCAGCTGTCACCACCCAAGAGGAAAAGCACTGTCGCTGTTCATATCACTGTGCAGGCACATCCTGTGATTGTTCATCATCGTCCTGTGCAGACATATGCTACCAGCATCCTGGGGGCTGCAATTTGATCGTGCCTGGCGTGTTATAGGTGCATCTGAGCGACGATCTCATGCTAGCTTCTGTGGGCAACATGTGCTGTCACTCCACTCCATTCTTGATTTTACGATACAGACGACATGCTGACGGCACCTCTATACCGTCTACTACCATCGCCTGATGGAAGACGCCATCTGTTATCTGTCCACCAGGCCACTGGTGACAAGCGCGCAGGTCGGGAGAGGCCAGCCTGCATCACAGAGGGTGTTGGCCGCCTTCTCACTACGATCCTCACTGCGGTGGCTTGTTATGAGATAAAGGGATTTAGTCTAAAGAATACTGTTCCCAGGACAGAGGACCCACTGCCACAACACCGCTGCAATCACGGCCAGGGTGCTGAATTGCAGCCATGCTGACCTACCATATCAGTGTCTCACCCGGGCCTGTACAAGTGGATTCGAAATTTTGGATCTTGCACGTCTTCGACTGCTCCATCTTACAGTGTGCTGAGTGGACTTTCTTTGTTAAAAAAAAAAAAAACAAAAAAAAAGTTTGTTTGACACCACAAATAGTCACTAAAACACATAAATTTTGAAAAGGTTAAATAACTAGATTCGGCACGCTGAAACGTCATTTACAAATGACCTGGAAATTTACATTAATTGCAACCACACTTGTTTAAAATATAACGAAAAACACTAAAATCAGTAATAGTTCAAAGACGTGTGGTTGTAATAATTAATGTAGTTTTCAAGGTTTGTGATCACATTTTAAAATGACGCCTCAACCTCGAAACCAGTTATACAACATTTTAAAAATTTCATTGTTTTAGTGACTGTGATTTGACGACCGTTCGTGGTGTCAAATAAACATTTTAAATTTCATTCTGTCACACTCCTTGGTGACAGTTACGTCGAAATACCATAAAAATAACATTATTTTATTAATATCGCCGATACGTCTGAGGCTACGTAAAATGAAGATCAGAAGAGGGCAATGAGAAGAAGTGTCCTTCACATTCATCATTACATTCCATCAGCAAATATCTGGTTACAGATTTTTTTAATATGAAAGTGCCGGAATTATCGCACAATAAGCTTTACAGCTCATGTGTTCAAGTTTCTTCCAAGAATAATATGCAAAATAACCAAAGAAAATTGAGAATCTGTAAGATGACGATATGTTGGGCTTCAGGAAAGGAAAAGGCACCAGAGAGATAGTTCTGACATCGCGGTTGATAAAGGAGGCAAACCTGAAGAAAAATCGAGACATGTTGATAGGATCTTTCGACCTGGAAAAAGCGTTTGACAATGTAAAATGGTGCAAGAAGTTCAAAATCCCGAGGAAAATAGGGGCAAGCCATGTAGAGAGACGGATAATATACGACATGTACAAGAGCCAGGAATTTATAATAAGGGGGGAAGACCAAGAACAAGGTGCTCGCGTCAAAATGGGCATTTATGAGTGATTTAGTCTTTCGCCCCTACTGTTCAATCTATACATCGAAGATACAACGATGGAAATTAAAGAAAATTCATGAGTGGAATTGAAATTAGAAAGTGAAAGGATGGATATCAATTATACTATTCGCTGATGCCATTTCTACCCTCAGTGGAAGTAAAAGTCTAAGAACTACAGAATAAGGATTAAGAGTAAATAGGAGAAAGACTAAAGTAATGAGAAGTAGCAGAAATGAGAACATCGAGAAACTTAACGTTAGAATTGATAGTCACCTGGTAGATGAAGTTAAGAAATTATACTACCTAGGCAGCAAAATAACCAATGACGGATGGAGCAAGGAGGACATTAAAACCAAACTATCACGGGCAAGAAGGGCATTCCTGGCCAAGAGAAGTCTACTGGCATCAAACATAGACCTTCATTTGAGGAAGAAATTTATGAGAACGTACGTTCGGGGAACAGAACTGTACGGTAGTGAAACATGGACTGTGGGAAATCCGGAACAGAAGAGAATTGAAGCATCTGAGATGTGGTGCTACAGACGAACGATGAAAGTTACGTGGGCTGATGAAGTAAGGACTGAGGAAGTTCTATGAAGAATCGGAGAGGAAAGGAATATGTGGAAATCACTGACAAGGAGAAGGGAAAGGATGATAGGACATCTGTTAAGATATGAAGGAATAAGTACTAGAGGGAGTCATAGAGGAACACAGAAACTGGAATACATCCAACAAGTAATTCAGAAGGTAGGCTGCAGGTGTTACTCCGATATGAAGAGTTTGGCACAGGAGACGAATTCGTCATGGGCCGCTTCAGACCAATCAGATGACTGAGGACTCAAAAAAATGCAATTTAAATAGAAATTTGTGCGAATCAGCAGATAGGCAGCGAACCACGCCCAATAAGCACGTGTTGTGGACACTGACATGCGGGTGACACGCGAGAGGCTATCTACCAGAGCCGCGCTCGCCCGCTGCCGCCCACAGCAGGAAACGGCAAGGCGCAGTGAAAGGGCGTGCGACACGTCCAGTGCCGCCAACGAGTTATTTTAATGAGATTGGTCGCTCTGCCAGCCTAATGGACTAATTAGCAATCACCACCGCCGGGTTCAGCCTTACTTTCCACAGCTGCCTGCTGTCTCCTTCATTTTGCTCGCCGCATTATTGATCAGGGAAGTTTCTGTGTAATACTTGATGGCAATTTTGTTTTTCGCGTTGCCCTAAATGACTCCAGTTCATACAGTTTAAATAATTATACACACATCAAAAAAGTTTTGCATCGCCTCGGTTTCGAGAGCTCCAAACCTGTACAGAAGATCAACAAAAACATCATTTCCGCCCTTTTTATTGCTCATGAAAACCACACATTGCATGTTGTACCACTATACAGAGAGATTTTGAGAGTTGGTGGTCCTGATTGCTGTACACACCGGTACCTCTAATACCCAGTAGCACGTCCTCTTGCATTGATGCATGCCTGTGTTCGTCGTGGCATACTATCCACAAGTTCATCAAGGCAGTGTTGGTCCAGATTGTCCCACTCCTCAACGGCGATTCGGCGTAGATCCCGCAGAGTGGTTGGTGGGTCACGTCGTCCATAAACAGCCCATTTCAATCTACCCCAGGCATGATTGATAGGGCTCATGTCTCAAGAAGATGATGGCCCCTCTAGTCCATGAAGACAAATGTCTCGCCGGCCAGTGTGGCCTTGTGGTTCTAGGCGCTTCAGTCTGGAACTGCGTGACCGCTACGGTCGCAGGTTCGAATCCTGCCTCGGGCATGGATGTGTGTGATGTCATTACGTTAGTTAGGTTTAAGTAGTTCTAAGTTCTAGGGGACTGATGACCACATATGTTAAGTCCCATAGTGCTCAGAGCCATTTGGACGATTTGAATAAATGCCTCGCCAATACGATGCCGATACGGTTGCACTATCGGTCGGAGGATGGCATTCACATATCGTACAGCCGGTGCGGCACCTTCCATGACCATCAGCGGCGTACGTGGGCCCGAAATAATGTCACCTCAAAACATCAGGGAACTTCCACCTCGCTGTACTCGCTGGACAGTGTGTCTAAGGCGTTCAGCCTGACCGGGCTGCCTACAAACACATCACCGACGATAGTCTGGTTGAAGCCATATGCGACACACATCGGCTAAGAGAACGTGATGATAATCCTGAACGGTCCATTCGGCATGTTGTATCCATGTGTACCGCACTGCATGGTGTCGTGGGTGCTAAGATAGACCCTCGCCATGAACGTTGGGAGTCATGTCGCCTATTGCGCATAGTTTGAGTCGTTACACAACGCCCTGTGGCTGTACGAAAAGCATTATTCAACATGATGGCGTTGCTGTCAGGGTTCCTCCGAGCCATTATCCGTAGGTAGCGGTCATCCAATGCAGCAGTAGCTGCTGAGTGGCCTGAGCGAGGCATGTCGTCGACAGTTCCTGTCTCTCTCTGTATCTCCTCCATGTCCGAACAACATCGCTTTGGTTCTCCCCGAGATGCCTGGACACTTCTCTTCTTGAGCACCTTTCCTGGCAGAAGGTAACAAAGCGGACGCGATCGAACCGCGATATTGACCGTCTAGGCATGGTTGAACTACAGACAACATGAGAAGTGCTGGAATGATTGGAACTGATCGGCTTTCGGACCCGCTCCGTCTGATAGGCGCTGCTCTTACATGGTTATTCACATCTTTGGGAGGGTTTCAGACAATGGCTCTGAGCACTATGGGACTTAACATCTGAGGACATCAGTGCCCTAGATTTAGAACTACTTAAACCTAACCAACCTAAGGACATCACACACATCCATGCCCGAGGCAGGATTCGAACCTGCGACCGTAGCAGCAGCGCGGCTCCGGACTGAAGCGCCTAGAAACTCTCGGCTACAGCGGCCAGCGATCCGCTTATAACACTTATCAGCACACAAATTACATTGCATTGAGAATCTGTACTGACCCCACTGGGTATTATCATATTAGTGTGGTGTGGAAAACTTAGGGACGAAAGTAATTTTTGCATTATGTGTCACCACCAGGCAACATTGGACCATGCACAGAAAGAACTCCTACAGCATGGTGCAGAAGGTAACTGCACAAAGAGCTGAAAAGAAATGACGCTTTAATCACCACCTGCTTAGGCTAACATCAAGTGCTAGTACGTCGGCCTGGAATGTTACACTAGAGAGAGCTGTGAGAAGACGTCAGGCAATAGTACGCTGACTAGGATGACTCCACGACAGGAGCGGCCTGAATACGTAGAGAATATAAGCGCCGCTCCGCCTAGCCGCGGCCGCACTAGAAGACGAGCCGTCATCGAAACGCTTTATCCGTGACTTATGAACTGTTGTGTTTTGCTTGCACTGAAACTGTATATACCAAAGGACATTAATTATTTGCATGTCGCCAATTACTTGCGACACCTCATTGTAAACACGCAAAGTATTGTCAATTTAACTTACTGTAATAAACTCCATTAATAAGATTTGCTTCAATTTTTGTCTAGCTATCCGAGAAAACAGCTTCCTAGGCACCCTAAATTAGACTGGCTCTGAGAACTATGGGACTTAACTTTTGAGGTCATCAGTCCCCCAGAACATAGAACTACTTAAACCTAACTAACCTAAGGACACCACACACATGCCCGAGGCAGGATTTGAACCTGCGGCCGTAGCGGTCGCGCGGTTCCAGACTGTAGCTCCTATAACCCCTCGGCCACTCCGGCCGGCCTAAATTAGACGAGCGGGCAGAATACGACACCGCCGATGGCAACGCCTGCACTGCGGTGTGCTCCCGTGCTGTCAAGAAGGTTGGTAAGGAGATCTTGTGGTAGGGTGTTCGATTCCATCAGCAGCGCTGTTGATTGTAAAAACCATTTAACACCCTAGATCTCATAAAATATTTCTTTATTTAAGACAACCGGTTCCAACAGACTTTGCTATCATCTTCAGGTCTTAAAATCTTGTGTTGTGAAACATATTCATTCTAGGAAAGTGTGTTGAAACCGGTTGCCTTAAACAATAAAAGAAGACATATTTTATGCGATCTGGGCTGTTGAATGGTCCTTATAATTAAAACACATCGTTCCCAGTGCTCTCAGAATGACAAAATTCAAAGCTGTGTGGACCCCTTGCAATACTACTCCCTGACACATCTGAATGATGCTGCATGCAATTTAAGTCGGAGGAAACGGGCAGACCAGTCAGTTCGCCGTATATTATCGCCTTTCATGTTCTCCTCCACCGCTCTGTTCGGTGCGATTACGGATTGTCACCCATAAAAATGAAGCCAGGACCGAGCAGACCTCTGAAAAGATCCACAGTGTCACAATAACGTTGGCGGTAATTGTACATTGTTCAAAGAATTGGGGGTCGGTGGGCTCACGAAACATTGTGCCTCCTTCTATGTGAGGTTCACAACTCAGTTCCGAGAAGACCACGCGACCCCTCTCCTCGTTGGTCCAGTCCCTACGCTCTTGGCATCGTCACCGAAGATAGCGCAGATGTGCAGGTGTCAACGGAATACAACGTATTGCTCGTCAGGAAATCAGACCACTCCGCTGATGTCGCCGTGCCACTGTGGCGCTTGCTGACGTAGCAATTGCACTCGCTGTTTGATGTGAAACCTTTCCTGCTTGTACAACATAATGGTCATCTGCTGCTGCAATTGACCCATGTTGACCAACTCCGGCAGCTGTGTCTTTGCTGCGGAATGCTCCCCATGCACGTGAAACAACGATGAGAAAGTACCAAACTCCTGGGCTACATTCGCTACACTTAATCTTTCAGTTTCCCGGTGTCATCCAAATGCTGTCCCCGGGCCACGTTCTAATGAAGAAAATCACTACACTACTACAGTGTAACTTAACCGTTCGCTGAATAACGCTGACTGGAAGACCTCTGGAAACATGCTCATTCAGTTCCTTTATTAATACCTTAACCTTAAATCTCTCCTTACGTTTTACAAAGCAGCGGGTACAAAAACGTTCACAACACTGGCGCGTAGACTATTTTTCGCTAAGCATTCAGATGATATATCTTCTGGTAAACCTTCAGATGATAATTTAGAATTTCATTGCCATTAATACTTCTGATTTGTTTGGTGTGGCCTATCACTAATTCCTCACCAGTCCCAACCTCTCTAATTATAATCAGCTTAACAACTCATACAACTAAGTAGATAAGAATAATTTGCATAAGAATGGAAAAGAAAATTGAGGATTTGTTTCATAAAGATCAGTTTGGCTTCAGAAAAGGTAAAAGCACCAGAGAGGCAGATCTCACGTCGCGGTTGATAATGCAAGCAAGAATGAAGAAAAATCAAGACAAAGCGTTCGACAATGTAAAATGGTGCAAGATGTTCGAAATTCTGGGAAAAATAGGGGTAAGCCATAGGGTAAGGCGATTAATATACAATACATATAAAAACCAAGAGGGATTAATAAGAGTGGAAGACCAAGAACGAAGTGCTCAGATTAAAAAGGGTGTAAGGCAGGGATGCAGTCATCGCCCTGTTGTTCAGTCTATGCATCGAACATCCAATAAGGGAAATAACAAAATGATTCAAGAGTAGATAACAATTCAGGGTAAAAGAATATGAATAATAAGATTCGCTGATGATACTGCTATCCTCAATGAAATTGAAGAGCAATTGCCAGATATGTTGAATGGAATGAAGAGTCTAATGAGTGCAAAATAGAGACTTAGAGCAAAACTAATAAACGAAACTAGTGAGAAGTAGCAGAAATGAGAACAGCTAGAAACATAAAATAACATTTGGGACCTCGAAGTATGTGAAGTTAAGGAGTTCGGCTAACTAGGCAGCAAAATAACCTATGACGGACAAAGCAAGGAGGACGTAAAATGCACACTATCACTGGTGAAAATGGCTTTCATGGCCAAGGGAAGTCTGCTAATATCAAACACGTAGGTCTTAATATGAGGAAGAAATTTTTGAAAATGTATGTTGGGAGCACAGCATTGCGTGACAGTGAGACATAGACTATGGAAAACCAGAACAGAAGACAATCGAAGCCTTTGACATGTGGTGCTACAGACTAATGTTGAAAATTAGGTGGCCTGGTAAGGTAAGGCATGAGGAGATTCTCCGCAGAATTGGCGAGGAAAATAACATACGGAAAACACTGACAAGAAGAAGGGACAAGTTGATACGACATCTGTTAAGGCATCAGGGTATAACTAGATGGAATTGTAGAGGGTAAAAACTGTAAATGGAGACAGAGATTGGAATATGTCTAGCAAATAATTGAGGACGTAGGGCGCAATTGCTGCTCTGAGATGTAAACGTTGGCACAGGACAGAAGTCTTAGCAGGCCGCATGAAGCCAGTCAGAAGACTGATGACTCAGAAAAAAAAGGAAAAGGAACCTAAGATACTACAGAAGACAGTTCTTGATGTCTTAACGCATGTCATAACATCTTGTCTCTTGTTGTTGTCAATTGTTCCACACGTTCCTCTTCTCACCGAATATGCACAGAATCTCCTTATCTCTGACTCTGTAGACGAACATTAACAAATGTTAACTATCTTTCCACCAGTTTATGCAATTGACTTATTTGATCTCCAGTTTCGATAGTTCTCTTAAACTCGGACGCTGTTAATGGATTACTGTAATGGATTCCTTTGCCCTCCACAGCGATTCCCATTTCTCGTTCCTCCACTTGAACAGACAGCTTCCTCTCGTAGAAGCCTTCGGTGCAGTCTTTCCATCTACACGCTCTTTCCTCTGAATTTTACATTGTAATTGGTCAGACAATCTCACTGTTGCTGCATTTGCTTTTAATTTCACCGCGGTCTTTACATACAGGGAATAACAGAGGTGTAATAAAATCCATTGGTTTGTGCTCAGATGCAGATCATATATCGATGGCCCGTTTCGCACAATATGCGGAACTTGATGTCAGCGTACTGAAGTTGTGGGCAGCGCTGGTAGATCTCAGTGAGATGTTCTCCAAAAGTGAGAAATTACCATTTCCTTGGAAACAAAGTGCATAACACATGTAACATCTACACCATTTCACCAATATATATTACTTCTGAAGACTCCATGTATTGAGTCCTCACAGTGTCGAATCCACTGCTTCCCAACTAAACTGAGAGCAGTGACTCCCTTTCAGATTAACATCTGGATCGACTGATGCCCCAGCACTTCTCACGATGGAAGTAAAGTTCACAAGTATTCAATTCATTTTCGCTGAAGGTATACAGTTGAATTACTGTCTGCAATAGTAACGGTGAATGATCTCTGTGGTGGGTGGTGGCACAGGGTAGTGGAGGTCATGATGCCAGCAGTCCACCATCCTGTGAGGGGCTGCAACCAGCTGGTCAGTGGATGACTGGTACTCGTCCGACGTCTCGTCACAGAAACATCATCTCCAAAACATTCATTTATTTTTCATCAACTACAACAGTCGTAATGGAGAATTCGGCGCCCCAGGACGCAAGGAGGCGCAGATGGCAGCGGGAGGCCGTCCGTGCCGTGCAGTTGCTGGTGATGAGGGCAGGGGTTCTGCGAGAACGCTGGTCGCAGCAGGAGAGCGGCGCCTCGTAATGCAGAGTTTCCAGGCGTCACAGAACATAGCGCACAGAATAATGTATGGCTCCAAGGTGGATAGTACTGCTCCCAGAAGCAGTGGTGGCTGCCCATTCTAGATGATAGGGGCAGCATGGAGTTTGCTTGTACAGGCAACGTTGGTTGCACGGCTGCATGGCCACAGGCTCGAGCCCTTGCCCTCCAGATAGGAGGTTGGCGGAAGCTGAAGTAGGCCCACAGGGGACCCTCCGTTTGGAGGGCGTTAAATCCACTGCATCGGACTTGGCAGTGAAAGAGCCCAGAGAGGGTGACTGCCTGAGCCATGTACTCTCTTAGACTCGTGGACCGAAATAATTCCTCCGACTCTGTGGTGAGTGGCAGACTGCGATACCGTTAAATAAAAATGGCCTACCTTTGTTTTTCTACAGCATCGGTTTAGACCACATAAATCACATTAACCGGGCCACCAACATTCTGATGGCTCGCTTTCTTGATGACTTGATGGTAATTCAACTCAAGCGTCTCGGGTGCACTTATGCATGTGGTAATTTCCTGGTATCGTAACTGCAGCTGCTGCCAAAGCATTTAGTTAGCTCTGGTCTAATCCTTATATGCGGTCTCTTCTGATAGCTGTGGCAAATGTCTTAATTTACATAGCTGCGTTGGTCAGCTATTACAAGCGCAATATGCTGTTTATGTAGTCTTCTGTCTGAAGACTAGTTTGTTACAGGGCTCTATGCCAGCCTCTCCTATGAAAGCTCCTTCTTATTTGCGTAACCATGGAAAAAACTTTTTACACTTTCGCCTGTCTACGGTAGTCTAGCCTTGATCTCCCTCTAAGGCTGGAACCCCCTCCTGTCCCCCCTCCCCCGGCCCCCTCCCACATTCACCTTGTCCATCACAGGTGACTATTCCTTCATGTTTCGACTTGCGTCCTAAGAACTGATCCCTTTATTTAGTCAAATGATCTTTACTCCTCAATTCGAGTCACCGTCTATCCATTACTTAGTCGCTCTCATTTTCAGAACACTTCATCAACTACTTACATCAAGTCAAGATATAACTGTAAAATGTAAGTCAGGAGGAAGAAAAATGGAGACATCAATAAATATACTAGTAAAGGAAAGTATTACAGATGTGTTCAACCCCAAAAACGTTGCTTACATTGGTTTCATATCCTGTCAGTGCACTAGAGAGTTATCTCTGCAATCAGTTGGATGAGATTCGATCCCTTCAACGCTGTTTTCATTTTTATGTATTACAACTAAGAAATCGTGTCACCTGTAATTTCAATAATTCAAATGTTGGAAATGTAAATTGTTAAGTAGTGAATTAGTTGATAGCTAAATAGGGTACTCACGGTGAAGGCAAAATAAAAAAGCTAGAGTCTTTTTTCTCTACTCATTAGTCTTCTGACTGATTTGACACAGCCCGTCACGAATTCCTCTCCTGTGCCAACCTCTTCACCTCCGGCTAGCATTTGCAACCTACGTGCTCAATTATTTGCTCGGTGTATACCAATCTCTGCGTTCCTCTACAGTTTTTGCTCTCTACAGCTCATTCCCTCATGTCTTAGCAGGTGCCCTATCATCCTGTCCCATCTCCTTATCAGTGTTTTCCACATATTCCTTTCCTCTCCGATTCTGCGCATAACATCTTCATTTCTTACCTTATCAGTCCACCTAATTTTCAATATTCGATTCTGTTCTGTTCCGGTTTTCCCACAGTCCATGTTTTATACCATACAATTCTGTACTCCAGACATTTATTCTCAGAAATGTCTTCCTCAAATTAAGGTTCAAATGGCTCTGAGCACTATGGGACTTAACATCTGAGGTCATCAGTCCTCTAGAACATAGAACTACTTAAACCTTACTAACCTAAGGACATCACAAACTTCCATGCCCGAGGCAGGATTCGAATCTGCGACGGTAGCGGTCGCGCGGTTCCAGACTGTAGCGCCTAGAACCGCTCGGCCACACTGGCCGGCTCAAATTGTTTTTGTTGTGGTCTTCAGTCCTGAGACTGGTTTGATGCAGCTCTCCATGCTACTCTATGCTGTGCAAGCCTCTTCATCTCCCAGTACCTACTGCAATCTACATCCTTCTGAATCTGCTTAGTGTATTCATCTCTTGGTCTCTCCCTCTACTATTTTTACCCTCCATGCTGCCCTCCAATACTAAATTGGTGATCTCTTGATGCCTCAGAACATGTCCTACCATCCGATCCCTTCTTCTAGTCAAGTTGTGCCACAAACTTTTCTTCTCCCCAATTTTATTCAATACTTCCTCATTACTTATGTGATCTACCCATCTAATCTTCAGCATTCTTCTGTAGCACCACATTTCAAAAGCTTCTCTTCTCTTTTTGTCCAAACTATTTATCGTCCATGTTTCACTTCCATACATGGCTACACTCCATACAAATACTTTCAGAAATGACTTCCTGACACTTAAATCTAGATGTTAACAAATTTCTCTTCTTCAAAAACGCTTTTCTTGCCATTGGCAGTCTACATTCGATATCCTCTCTACTACGACCATCATCAGTTATTTTGCTCCCCAAATAGCAAAACTCCTTTACTACTTTAAGTGTCTCACTTCCTAATCTAATTCCCTCAGCATCACCCGACTTAATTCGACTACATTCCATTATCCTCGTTTTGCGTTTGTTGATGTTCATCTTATATCCTCAAGACACTATCCATTCCGTTCACCCGCTCTTCCAAGTCCTTTGTCGTCTCTGACAGAACTACAATGTTATCGGCGAACCTCAAAGTTTTTATTTCTTGTCCATGGATTTTAATACCTACTCCGAATTTTTCTTTTGTTTCCTTCACTGCTTGCTCAATATACAGATTGAATAACATCGGGGATAGGCCACAGTCCTGTCTCACTCCCTTGCCAACCACTGCTTCCCTTTCATACCCCTCGATTCTTATAACTGCCATCTGGTATCTGTACAAATTGTAAATAGCCTTTCGCTCCCTGTATTTTACCCCTGCCACCTTCAGAATTTGAAAGAGAGTATTCCAGTTAACATTGTCAAAAGCTTTCTCTAAGTCTACAAATGCTAGAAACATAGGTTTACCTTTCCTTAATCTAGCTCCTAAGATGAGTCGTAGGGTCAGTATTGCCTCACTTGTTCCAACATTTCTACGGAATCCAAACTGATCTTCCCCGAGGTCGGCTTCTACCAGTTTTTCCATTCTTCTGTAAAGAATTCGCGCTAGTATTTTGCAGCTGTGACTTATTAAACTGATAGTTCGGTAATTTTCGCATCTGTCAACACCTGCTTTCTTTGGGATTGGAAATATTATATTCTTCTTGAAGTCTGAGGGTATTTCGCCTGTTTCATACATCTTGCTCACCAGATGGTAGAGTTTTGTCAGGACTAGCTCTCCCAAGGCCGTCAGTAGTTCCAATGAAATGTTGTCTACTCCGGGGGCCTTGTTTCGACTCAGGTCTTTCAGTGCTCTGTCAAAATCTTCACGCAGTATCGTATCTATCATTTCTTCTTCATCTACATCCTCTTCCATTTCCATAATATTGTCCTCAAGTACATCGCCCTTGTATTGACCGTCTATATACTCCTTCCACCTTTCTGCTTTCCCTTCTTTGCTTAGAACTGGATTTCCATCTGAGCTCTTGATGTTCATGCAAGTGGTTCTGTTATCTCCAAAGGTCTCTTTAATCTTCCTGTAGACAGTATCTGTCTTACCCCTAGTGAGATAAGCCGCTACATCCTTACATTTGTCCTCTAGCCATACCTGCTTAGCCATTTTGCACTTCATGTCAATCTCATTTTTGAGACGTTTGTATTCTTTTTTGCCTGCTTCATTTACTGCATTTTTATATTTTCTCCTTTCATCAATTAAATTCAATATATGTTCTGTTAGCCAAGGATTTCTACTAGCCCTCGTCTTTTTACCTACTTGATCCTCTGCTGCCTTCACTACTTCATCCCTCAAAGCTACCCATTCTTCTTCTGCTGTATTTCGTTCCCCCATTCCTGTCAATTGTTCCCTTATGCTCTCCCTCAAACACTGTATAACCTCTGGTTCTTTCAGTTTATCCAGGTCTCATCTCCTTAAATTCCCACCTTTCTGCAGTTTCTTCAGTTTTAATCTACAGGTCATAACCAATAGATTGTGATCAGAGTCCACATCTGCCCCTAGAAATGTCTTATAATTTAAAACCTGGTTCCTAAATCACTGTCTTCAAAAATGGCTCTGAGAACGATGGGACTTAACATCTAACGTGATCAGTCCCCTAGAACTTAGAACTACTTAAACCTAACTAAGCTAAGGACATCACACACATCCATGCCCGAGGCAGGATTCGAACCTACATCTACATCTACATTCTACATCTACATTTATACTCCGCAAGCCACCCAACGATGTGTGGCGGAGGGCACTTTACGTGCCACTGTCATTACCTCCCTTTCCTGTTCCAGTCGCGTATGGTTCGCGGGAAGAACGACTGACTGAAAGCCTCCGTGCGCGCTCTATTCTCTCTAATGTTACATTCGTGATCTCCTCGGGAGGTATAAGTAGGGGGAAGCAATATATTCGATACCTCATCCAGAAACGCACCCTCTCGAAACCTGGCGAGCAAGCTACACCGCGATGCAGAGCGCCTCTCTTGCAGAGTCTGCCACTTGAGTTTGTTAAACACCTCCGTAATGCTATCACGGTTACCAAATAACCCTGTGACGAAACGCGCCGCTCTTCTTTGGATCTTCTCTATCTCCTCCGTCATACCCGATCTGGTGCGGATCCCACACTGATGAGCAATACTCAAGTATAGGTCGAACGAGTGTTTTGTAAGCCACCTCCTTTGTTGATGGACTACATTTTCTAAGCACTCTCCCAATGAATCTCAACCTGGTACCCGCCTTACCAACAATTAATTTTATATGATCATTCCACTTCAAATCGTTCCGCACGCATACTACCAGATATTTTACAGAAGTAACTGCTACCAGTGTTTGTTCCGCTATCATATAATCGTAGAATAAAGGATCCTTCTTTCTATGTATTCGCAATACATTACATTTGTCTATGTTAAGGGACAGTTGCCACTCCCTGCACCAAGTGCCTATCCGCTGCAGATCTCCCTGCATTTCGTTACAATTTTCTAATGCTGCAATTTCTCTGTATACTACAGCATCATCCGCGAAAAGCCGCATGGAACTTCCGACACTATCTACTAGGTCATTTATATATATTGTGAAAAGCAATGGTCCCATAACACTCCCCTGTGGCACGCCAGAGGTTACTTTAACGTCTGTAGACGTCTCTCCATTGATAACAACATGCTGTGTTCTGTTTGCTAAAAACTCTTCAATCCAGCCACACAGCTGGTCTGATATTCCGTAGGCTCTTACTTTGTTTATCAGGCGACAGTGCGGAACTGTATCGAACGCCTTCCGGAAGTCAAGAAAAATAGCATCTACCTGGGAGCCTGTATCTAATATTTTCTGGGTCTCATGAACAAATAAAGCAAGTTGGGTCTCACACGATCGCTGTTTCCGGAATCCGTGTTGATTCCTACATAGTAGATTCTGGGTTTCCAAAAACGACATGATACTCGAGCAAAAAACATGTTCTAAAATTCTACAACAGATCGACGTCAGAGATATAGGTCTATAGTTTTGCGCATCTGCTCGACGACCCTTCTTGAAGACTGGGACTACCTGTGCTCTTTTCCAATCAACTGGAACCTTCCGTTCCTCTAGAGACTTGCGGTACACGGCTGTTAGAAGGGGGGCAAGCTCTTTCGCGTATTCTGTGTAGAATCGAATTGGTATCCCGTCAGGTCCAGCGGACTTTCCTCTGTTGAGTGATTTCAATTGCTTTTCTATTCCTTGGACACTTACTTCGATGTCAGCCATTTTTTCGTTTGTGCGAGAATTTAGAGAAGGAACTGCATTGCGGTCTTCCTCTGTGAAACAGCTTTGGAAAAAGGTGTTTAGTATTTCAGCTTTACGCGTGTCATCCTCTGTTTCAATGCCATCATCATCCCGTAGTGTCTGGATATGCTGTTTCGAGCCACTTACTGATTTAACGTAAGACCAGAACTTCCGAGGATTTTCTGTCAAGTCGGTACATAGAATTTTACTTTCGAATTCACTGAACGCTTCACGCATAGCCCTCCTTACGCTAACTCTGACATCGCTTAGCTTCTGTTTGTCTGAGAGGTTATGGCTGCGTTTAAACTTGGAGTGAAGCTCTCATTGCTTTCGCAGTAGTTTCCTAATTTTGTTGTTGTACCACGGTGGGTTTTTCCCGTCCCTCACAGTTTTACTCGGCACGTACCTGTCTAAAACGCATTTTACGATTGCCTTGAACTTTTTCCATAAACACTCAACATTGTTAGTTTCGGAATAGAAATTTTCATTTTGATCTGTTAGGTAGTCTGAAATCTGCCTTCTATTACTCTTGCTAAACAGATAAACCTTCCTCCCTTTTTTTATATTCCTATTAACTTCCATATTCAGGGATGCTGCAACGGCCTTATGATCACTGATTCCCTGTTCTGCACATACAGAGTCGAAAAGTTCGCGTCTGTTTGTTATCAGTAGGTCAAAGATGTTATCTCCACGAGTCGGTTATCTGTTTAATTGCTCGAGGTAATTTTCGGATAGTGCACTCAGTATAATGTCACTCGATGCTCTGTCCCTACCACCCGTCCTAAACATCTGAGTGTCCCAGTCTATATCTGGTAAATTGAAATCTCCACCTATGACTATAACATGATGAGAAAATTTATGTGAAATGTAATCCAAATTTTCTATCAATTCCAGACTGAAGCACCTAGAACCGCTCGGCCACCAGAAATCTCTGTCTTACCATTATATAATCTATCTGATACCTTTTAGTATCTCCAGGGTTCTTCCATGTATACAGCCTTCTTTTATGATTCTTGAACCAAGTGTTAGCTATGATTAAGTTATGCTCTGTGCAAAATTCTACCAGGCGGCTTCCTCTATCATTTCTTATCCCCAATCCAAATTCACCTACTACGTTTCCTTCTCTCCCTTTTCCTACCACCGAATTCCAGTCACCCATGACTATTAAATTTTCGTCACCCTTCACTATCTGAATAATTTCTTTTATTTCATTATACATTTGTTCAATTTCTTCGTCATCTGCAGAGCTAGTAGGCATATAAACTTATACTACTGTAGCAGGCGTGGGCTTCGTATCTATCTTGGCCACAATAATGCGTTCACTATGCTCTTGGTAGTAGCTTACTCGCATTCCTATTTTCTTATTCATTATTAAACCTACTCCTGCATTACCCCTATTTGATTTTGTATTTATAACCCTGTAGTCACCTGACCACAAGTCTTGATCCTCCTGACACCGAACTTCACTAATTCCCACTATATCTAACTTTAACCTATCCATTTACCTTTTTAAATTTTCTAACCTACCTGCCCGATTAAGGGATCTGACATTCACGCTCCGATCCGTAGAACGCCAGTTTTCTTTCTCCTGATAACGAAGTCCTCTTGAGTAGTCCCCGCCCGGAGATCCGAATGAGGGCCTATTTTACCTCCGGAATATTTTACCCAAGGGGACGCCATCATCATTTAACCATACAGTAAAGCTGCAGGCCCTCGGGAAAAATTACGGCCGTCGTTTTCCCTTGCTTTCAGCCGTTCGCAGTGCCAGCACAGCACGGCTGTTTTGGTTAGTGTTGCATGGCCAGATCACTCAATCATCCAGACTGTTGCCCCTGCAACTACTGAAAAAGCTGCTGCCCCTCTTCAGGAACCACACGTTTTTCTGGCCTATCAACAGATACCCCTCCGTTGTGGTTGTACCTACGGTCGGCTATCTGTATCACTGAGGCAGGCAAGCCTCCCCACCAACGGTAGGTCCATGGTTCATGGGGGGGGGGGGGGGGGCTCAAATTAAGGCCTATGATTGACACTAGTGTCAAGGCCTATGATTGACACTAGTAGACTTCTCTTAGCCGGAATGCCCTTTTTACCATTGATAGTCTGCTTTGCATATCCTCCTTGCTCCGTCGTTCATTGGTTATTTTATTGCGTAGGTAGCAGAATTCCTCAACTTCATCTACTTTGTGACCATCAATCCGGATGTTAAGTTTCTCGCTGTTCTCGTTTCTGCTACCTCTCATTACATTCGTCTTTCTTCGATCTACTCGCAGTCTATATTCTGTACTCATAAGATTGGACACTCCATTCAGCAGATCATGTAATTCTTCTTCCCATTCACTCAAGACAGCAATGTCATTAGCGAATCCTATCAATGATATCCTTTTACCTTGAATTTTAATTCAAGTCCTGAAACTTTGTTTTATTTCCATCATTGCTTCTTCGAAGCACAAATTGAGCATTAATGGCGATAGACTACATCTCTCTCTTACACCCTTTTTAATCCGAGCGCTTGTTTGGTCGTCTACTCTTATTATTCACTCTTGGCTCTTGTACTTGTCGTATATTACCAGTGATAGTGAGAACGAATTTTTCTTTCATTTTCGGATGAAGATACTGTGGCTATTGTGACAAAGTGTAGGCTTTCACGGTCGGCGTATGCATTGATTATAATTTATGGGCTAACTGGCCGTGGTCGAACAGTAGAAATTCTTCCTCCTGACGTTTTGTTGCACGTGGGGCAACATTTTCCGAGGTGAGTCAAAGACTCGCTGCTGGATCGTGGAGGTCCCATTTATATAGAGAGCACAGAGGCCGCCACCACTTATCATGTGCTGTCGACAGAATAAGTATCTCTGACCAACGTCATTGCCGGCCGGGGTGGCCGAACGGTTCTAGGCGCTACAGTATGGAACCGCGTGACCGCTACGGTCGCGGGTTCGAATCCTGCCTCGGGCATGTCCTTAGGTTAGTTAGGTTTAAGTAGTTTTAAGTTCTAGGGGACTGGTGACCTCAGAAGTTAAGTCCCATAGTGCTCAGAGGCATTTGAACCAACGTCATTACTCTCGATCACAGGTAATCGATTCTCACATCGTTGGTACAAATTCGACCGCCTTATCTTATCTAACTTTAAGCCTTTCTTCTTTTGTGTTAAAATTATTGTTGTGTTTATTAATCTGTACAGAGAGGCCTTAGAGATTAATAAACAGCACAAAAATTTTTAACTGAAAAGAAGAAATGTTTAAAGTTAGATAAGATATGGTGATCTACTCTGTACCAACGAAGTGAGAATCGATTACGTGTGATCAAGAATATTGGCGTTAGTCAGAGATAGTTGCAATGTCGACAGCACGTGATGAGTGGTAGCGCTCTCTATGCGCTCTATGTAAACGGGACCCCACATGGTCCAAGTGCCAGACGTTTACTCACCTCGGAAGATGTTGTCCGTGGGGAAGGAAGAATTTCTACCGTTCAACCACGGCCTCGTAGCCAGGAAGTTTTAATTGTTGAATGTGGCTATTGTGGATTCTGATCTTTAAGCATCTCAGGTATCGTTCTTGATGTTTCTCGGGGTCGTTGACGACAATGTCGCTGGAGAGGATGACGACAGAGAAAGTTTACTCTCGGTCTGTGCACAATTTTCATTTGCAACGGAGGAACACAATGCGATGGATGCTGGCATAAACGTGCCCCGCAGCGTGCAGCATGCGCAATGCCGGCGGAACTCAGCTGCGAGAGGGTTAACCACCAGCCTATCCCCTGGTTAATGTTGTGTTAGCTCTTCCCGCCACTCGCTTCGCAGCCCTGCGGGTTATCGCGGGTAGCGCGCGCCCGGCGGCAGGCGGCGGCGGTGCCCCCTGGGCGGCGCGGTGACTTGTGCGGCGCCGCCCGCTAAACACTGATGGCATCAGCGCCGCACAACCCGATACGGGTGTTGCCGTGTAGCGCGCGCCGCGGGCCGCGCCAGATTACGTCAACAGCAGCGCGGCAGACGGCGTTACGGCTGCGGCCGGGCACGTGGGCGCCGGGCTCGGCGGTTGGCTGGGCGCGAGCTGCAGGCGCACGCCTCAGCACAGTGGCCGGGGCCGGCGGGCCGCTGCTGGCAGAACGCTTCGGATCACCGGCTTCCTCGCTTCGTTTCTGACCCGCCAGTCACAGATTTGTTTAAGTCTGAAGGATTCTTATTGAGCTACATAACCCTTAGCTATTGTGGACGATGACAGGAACAATAAATATGGTGGTGGCTAAGATTGCAGTTTTATTTTCTTATATGTAAATCTATTGTTCCGGCGAATACATATTTTCTGACTTTCCGTTGGTTATTACACTTCTTGGAAGCAGGCTTTATGGAACTTTTAATTTTTTAAGGTTTTGCAGAATTAAAAACAATTAGAATCTAAATCACAGAAAAACATACAGAATACTTTTATTTTATGTATTACCAAAATTACAGTTTCCCGACTCGCTCTCAGGTTCTTTTCAAGAATTTGTAATATTAATTCACAACATAAGTGTGAGGAAAAACACATTTCTGCAATCAACTTTGATTTCACTACCCATTGTTTCAACTCAGAGCAACTATTGCACTCCATAATTACATAGAGAGAGAAATTATGCTACAGTTCTAAAAGAAGCAGTATGAAGTAATCGTGCAGTCTTATGAGGCCTTCAATCAAATTTTAATCGCTTTCAGCCTGCATGAATATCTTGCAGACATCTTTAGAAGAGCCCAAACAAAACGGAACACTGTTGACACGAATTTATTGTTTTCCTCTTCAGGTGAAGGGGGCCACCGACAGGTATTTTTCGTTTTTCAAACAACTGTTTCTTGTTCATACCTACAAAAGAGCAGGGTTTTCTCTTACATCTTTCGTCATGTGTCGCAGTCCACGCAGGTACAGAACGTCACGTTGTCTTGTTCTTATGTCAGATAGCGACTGCTGGTTTCTGCATCGGAAAAGTCCGTTCTCCACATCGTCACCACTTCGTTACCTGCAGCTAATTAGTGTCGTGATCAGTAAATATCTCGAAATTATCTTCATCTGAGCATTCACTAATTCTTTCTTAGACATCCACATCCATCTCACGTAAAGCACGTTGCATAGAAGAGTCAGCTATCCATGCCATGCAGTAACGGTAACATTCAACAAAAAACATGACAACGCAAACACTATGATACGTCCTTGAGACCTCTCAAGACCCAAGTGTAAGAAACAAAGCACAGTAACAACCCAAGAGTTCTGTCAAGAGTAGATTGCCATTCAAGCGGACGGTACGCAGAATAATCCATTTCTCTGTACAGGGTTGTGTGAAATATCATGAAACAAAAAATTGTAGAGCTCTGACAGACGACCCGTAGTAATTGAGGGTTAATTATCATCTCGAAAGAGTAAAGATGCTTATTTCATTTTTTGTTTATTTGCAGTTACATCTTTGAAACTATTGTTTAGAAAAATGAGGCTAGGAATTACGTTAGACCTCATGTGGTGTCACCGCCAGACACCACCCTTGATAGGTGGTAGCCTTTAAATCGGCCGCGGTCCGTTAGTATACGTCGGACCCGCGTATCGCCACTATCAGAGATTGCAGACCGAGCGCCGCCACACGGCAGGTCTAGAGAGACTTCCTAGCACTCGCCCCAGTTGTACAACCGACTTTGCTAGCGATGGTTCACTGACAAAATACGCTCTCATTTGCCGAGACGATAGTTAGCATAGCCTTCAGCTACGTCACTTGCTACGACCTAGCGAGGCGCCATTATCAGCTGCTATTGATATAATGTACAGACAAGAGCTACGTTCAACATTAATGGATTAAAGTTAAGTATTCCACCAGTTACCTCCTTTTTTCTGAAGTCTAAATTCCTTGTCCTGTTCCAGACCTCACGCCAGCCTGCGTGAGCTTAAACGCGTGCCTTTCGGCTTCCTCTAAAATTCGTGGGTTGGCTCTCCTGCCAATCTACAACACCTTAATACCAAATTAAATCATACAAGGACAGTACAAATATCGATGACTTAAAAACCGGCCTGAAACCCGCAACAGAGGAATAACTGGATCACGAGCAGAGCGAAAACCTTAGCAGTGTAAATCAGCCACCGGTAAGGAATCAGCTCAGCTCAAACCTGAAAAATGTAATATAATCCTTACAATATACCGTGTACCTCCAAATATCCTTCTTGCCAACCGACTTGCCGCAGTGGTTAGCACAGTGGACTCACATTCGGAGGACTACTGTTCAAACCCGTGTCCGGCCATCCAGACTGAGGTTTTCTGTGATTTTCAAAAATGGTTCAAATGGCTCTGAGCACTATGGGACTCAACTGCTGAGGTCATTAGTCCCCTACAACCTAGAACTAGTTAAACCTAACTAACCTAAGGACATCACACACATCCATGCCCGAGGCAGGATTCGAACCTGCGACCGTAGCGGTCTCGCGGTTCCAGACTGCAGCGCCAGAACCGCGCGGCTACTTCGGCCGGCTCTGTGATTTTCCTAAATCACTTTAGGCGAATGCCACGATGGTTCAAATGGCTCTGAGCACTATGGGACTTAACATCTATGGTCATCAGTCCCCTAGAACTTAGAACTACTTAAACCTAACTAACCTAAGGACAGCACACAACACCCAGTCATCACGAGGCAGAGAAAAATGCCACGATGGTTCCGTAAATAAAGGGCATGGCTGATTTCCTTTTTCAACCGTCCCTAATCCAATTTTGCGCTGCGCCTCTAATGGCCTCGTTGTCGACGGGACGTTAAACACTAACCTAATCCTCCTCCTCCTCCCCTCCAAATTCTCGTCCACTCTGCACACTGCGGTCCTCACCAAACCAGTGCAATGAGCGCCAGTGACAGTGACTGAATAATGGAACTTTGCCCTTACGTTCTGTAGGCATAAGTACCAGACTGTTCTGCTGTCGTCATCCTCAAAATTCGAGCGACCTGCTTCTCGGGGGTATAAGCTGATGGAATAACCCATCTACTTGCTCGAAATGATATGCAATTCCAGGTATCGCCCATAGCGTCCCTGTTATGTATGACCGCCACCACTTGCGTTACATACCCATCTTCCAGCTATCGATGGTCAACGACCGTCAGCAAGTGGATGTGGGCTGCCGTGAAGTCGGCCAGAGGCAATTTGCTTAGCTAGGGACAAAGAGGTTATACCACCCTTTCGACTTTCGGAACAACACAGGGGCAGTGTTTGTTAGCCATGTGAAGCTGCGTGTACTGCAGTCAGACATAGAACGGTGTGTGTTAAGCCAATTTCCATAATATTTAATAGTACTCACGCAGAGCACGAACAAAAATTTTTTAACTTAAAAATTCATAACTGATATACATGACGAATTGGTAGCACGGAAGGCAGTGACGAGTACAGAACAAGGTCGGATTTTTAACAAATCCGAAACTGGTAATGGTCTGTTTTCATTGAAGTCTTGTAAACCATATGAGCTGAGTGCTGTATAAATTATGAACCGTAGTGCACCACAGCCACAGTTCTCAGTACCTCTACTCTGGACAGGATAAGGCATCTTGTTCTAGTCAACGTCGCCTGTCCTACTCTGACGTCAGGTTGCTTTTCTACAAAGTATACACATGATCCAACTAAACAATGCCGCAATACTTTGAGCAACTGTGGAGTGTGTCTTCGGGAACGAACTGAAGATATAAAACCAATCCTGGGAACATCATCCTATAAAGGCAGCATTCAAAGTTGCAGTATTTAACGCCTGACTTTAGGCTACCAGCTCAGCAACTAGCGTCAGTTTGTAAGCCGAGCGAGAGGTTGTAAGTGGATTTCCTTGCAGTAAACCAGGTAGCATTTAGAGCAGGGGTGTCCAACCTTTTAGCTTATCTGTGCCACATAGGAAGGAGACGAGTGCTTTTGGGCTGAGTATTACTATACTAAATACTGACAATTCCTGAGAAAAAGGGACAGTCGGAAGTATATAGTTAACACAGTTGAGGAATTTTCAATTGATTAATTTACGATTTTTTTATTTTAGAAAAGCGTAATGGAATTAACTTGACTTTTATACATGAAATCAGAGTAATATTGTTATATATCACAGAATTAATGTGATACTTAACTTTGAATTTTGGAAACTAATGCATCAATCAATATCAGGTTCGATCAAAGAGGTTGCAATTTTCAGGGAGTTCTCAAGATGTTCGTCTGAGATTTTAGTCCTATTTTCATTCTTTGTGTGCTTTGCTATTGAAAATAGCTGTTCACATCGCTATTACTGCTGCTCCGCGTCGGCTAACGACAGAGACAGGGGCTACATTGTTGCGGCCAGACATTACATCACAACCATGCTATGAGGAACTTGCTCTAGGTGGACGGTGAGGGAAATGATCACTGCGGGGTGACGAGGGGCAAGGGATGCAGCTTCCGCCATCGGGCGCAAAAAAACTTCTACTATAGTACAAATTGCAAAGATTTCGTGAAAGCCCCGTATAAAGACGTCCATGTCAAAATGTGGTTATTATCTGTAGCAGTGGATACATCAAATTACATTCCTGGGTTAGGGTGTGAAATTGCGGCAAAAGCGCCTACGCCTGTTGCAACAACCCCATGGAGTCGGAGAACTCCGGTTTACTGTTGGAGGGTTATCCCTGCGACTGGCTTTGGTCCTTATAACTTTCACGCCCTGCAGATTTGTTCGGAGCCGTTTCCAGGCACATTTTTCTATCCTCAGTTTATTCCTCAAGAGAGCCTGTAAATTTGTTTCAGGTTTGTAGTGCTAGTTTTGATATACTCGGTAAAAACTGAATTACATCACAGGATGTAAATGAACATCGTAATCGACAAATATATCAAGGTCATAAAAATTCGACGATGTCAAAAAACGATGGCTAACACGGGCAGTGGTAGCAAATGCCAAGGACATAATTAAAACAGTAATCTAAAAGGCTAAATAATGAAGTAAAACGAGAAAACAGCCAAAGACAGTGAAGAGTGTGTAAATAATAACAGAATTCGAAAGACAAGAAAGATATAAATGGATGTACCGGAATGAGACTGGAGGTAAACGAAAGAAATGAACACTTGGTTGATATCGAAATAAACCATGTCAATTACTCAGTGAAATCTTATGGGACGTAACTGCTAAGGTCATCAGTCCCTAAGCTTACACACTATTGAACCTAAAGTATCCTAAGGACAAACACACACACCCATTCCCGAGGGAGGACTCGAACCTCCGCCGGGACCAGCCGCACAGTCCATGACTGCAGCGCCTTAGACCACTCGGCTAATCCCGCGCGGCGTCAATTACTCAGTGATGTGGAAAAACTAAAAATCATCGTAAATATAAGATCATACATAAATCAGTCAATACGTATAGCACTGATTAGCCAAAACACTATGACCCTTTGCGACCTTGGATGCCGCCCGATGGCGTTGCGGGCACTTGAAGCGGTAATAATGTAAACGGAGCAGACATGAACGGGATTTACTCTAGTGAAGATATGGGCTGAAAATTGGGAAATCCATATAGATAAGCGACTGTGACAAAGGACATATTATTATTACGGAGAGCCTGTGAGCGAATATCTCGGAAACGGAGAGGCTGGTCGAATGTTCGCGTGCTACTCTCGTGAGCATCTACGGAAAGAGGTAGGACAGTGAAACTACGACTCTCTAAACTGTTGGATGCCCATCACTCTTCACAGAACGTTGGGTTCGGAAGCTTGTCTGCTCTGTAAAGTAGGATAAATGGTGATCTGTGGCATCTCTGCCGAAATGCTGGTGCACGGACAAGTCTTTCAGAGCACACCGTTCGTCGTATATCGTTGAACATGGAGCTCCGAAGCAAACTACCCCTGTGTGTTCACATGTTGATCCAACGATATCGTCATTTACGACTGCAGTGGGCATGGAACCATCGATATTCGACGGTGGATCAACGGAAACGTCTGGGCTCTTTGGGTGTATCACGGTTTTGCTATATTCGGTAGACGGTCGTCTCTATAAACGCCGTCGTCGGGTTGAACGGGGGTTCGAAAAGTGCAGCGCGCCACGGATGCACGCTGGTGGGAGCAATATTATGCTACGGGAGACATTCTGCTGCGCTTGCGTGGGACTTGTGGTAGTAATCGAAAATACGCTGACAGCTGCAAACCATCAGCTTCCCTTAATGCTTGGTGCCTTCCCCGACCGCGATGTCATCTTTCAGTAGTGAAATTGTCTGTGTCTCGAAGGCATAATTATTCTACAGTGGTTTGAAGAGCGTTGTAGTGAACTCACGTTGATATCTCGGGGACCAAATTCACCTGATGTAAGTCCTATCGAGTCCGTCTGGGACGCTGTCGGGCACCATCACCGCATACGCAAATAAGAGGCCCCATTGCTTACGCTAAGTACATGACCTGTGCGTGGACGTCTAATGGCACACACCTCCAAAAAACCTACCAACAAACTGTCGGATCCCCATTAAGCAGAATCAGTGATATATTTCGTTCCAAAGACGGACTAACAAGCTGTTAAGCAGGTGGTCAAAATGTTTTGTCTCGTCAGTGTAAGATCACCATTACCACAGGAATCGAAATAGTTGGAAATAAAGTAGAACACGGTGTAGGGATAGACACATTGAATATTTCTGAACGTGGCAAATGATCTGGTCCTATACATAAGTAAAGAGCTACAACTGCCAATATAATTCTTTTGATTATGTGACCGCATTGTCAACGTGTAAAACAGTCGATGTTTCAGCCATTTGCACTAGTGGCCGAAACATCGGAAATATTCGAAGCTGACAATACGTTCATATACCCAGAAGAATTTCATTGACTGTGAAAACGCTAGCAGAAATCTACGTTTACAGCGACGATAGTGTTTCATTCACTTGCAAAATACTTTTGACCAAGGGTATTGAACTTGACTCCTGCAAATACGAAACCAAATTGCAGTTGACTGGAGAGCGCGAAGACTGACTTACAAACTACAGACGATTCAGTTAAAACTTGATCTGAAGATTGGACAGACTAACAGTATTAAAACGTGGATTGACACAAAATTGATGTTTGTCTCTGAAATTTTTCAATATCCGTGGAAAGTACTTAACGAAAGTTGTATATTCTTTGAGGATTTAGAAGGGCGAAATATTGATGAGGTTAAATGCGCAGATGATATATTATCTATATCCAAAGGGCTACTTGACACTTGGGAGGGAGTGACAGTCACGGGGGAAGTAATGCCACACTAATTGACATAGAAAACTTGACGTACGTGAGAATATCTGCCGATAATGAGCATCTCCATGCAATGATGGGATCAACAGATCTGAATGACGTTAAACATTGAAACCAAATTGGTAGCCTCACAACAAGCGAAGCTTACTGCGTAAATGAAATCCGTTATCGAAAGAGGCTTCCACAAGGAACTCTGCTAACTAACAAGATTAGCAATAGGGTAAAAAAATGATTAAATGTTACATACAATCTATGGGACTATGTGGGAAAGAAACCGGAAACCCCAGAAAAAAGTATAGATCTCATCAACCCGAAAGTTCATTTGAATAGCGCGCTCCTCTACTAGTCATGGTTTTGTTGGAGGAGTTGTGCCGCTACTTCTCTCTCACTTTTCTAATAACTTGCTTATTTTGTTACTTGCGAGTGGAACAGGAAAGGAAATGAACAATAGCGGCACATTGTACCTTCCATCATGCACCATACGGCGACTAGCGGAGAATGGTGTAACTCAGCGTTCTCCATATTAACAAACCTTGCCAGAGATTACCAAAGTAATAACTGACAGAAAAAATCCTAAGACTGACTGAGAATCAAATGTGTGATCTTTGAATCCAATGTCCGGCTAACCGAACGGCTCTTAAGTAAAGGACATATAAAGTAATTATACGATACGCAGAAAGCCCAGTCGAATAGGCCTTTTTTTCACATGTGTCTCAAGGCATATGTAAAAGAACGAACCTGGGCACCAAACTAACGGTACAATCGAAGGAAAGGGTATAGGCACATGTGGCGCTTGATCGAAGGCAGATGACCTATGAAGATTATGGAATGGTTTACAACTAATGGAAGAAGAGGAGGACACCCGAAAGCAACAAGTAAAGTGGGACCCTGATGAGCTATGTGAGATAGGAATTTGCAGGCGGAAGATTGGCAAGATAGATTTTTGATGCTGGGATGCAAGAAACAACTATAATGTTGTATTAAGTCATAAAAAAGTTCTCTGTTAATGCTTCCGAAGGGAGACGTGGAGTGTCATGAGAAAAAAGACCCGAATTATTGGATCACTGGAAGAGCAATGCAAAGTACCGAAGTTAACGGAAGATGGTAAAATTTACTTGAATGGAAAGGGAAAAAACTAATCAGAGACAGAAAAAGAATGGAAGGCTCACATCACGCACGTCTCATGGAGCTGCCAGCAGCACCTTTGTCAAAACACAATTGGCTCTTTAATCGCGCGAAGTAACGAGCTCTATTGGCAAGGTTAATTCCATATTCCCAAATTTCCAGAAAGCGTTTGACGTGTCGCTCACAAGGGCTTGTAAGCAAACTGCTTGCCTATGAAGTATCGTCTCAGCTGTGCGACTAGATTCGTGATTTCCTGGCAGAAAGTCCACAGTTCGTAGAACCTGATGGGATATCATCTGATGCTGAGTGTTCAAGGAGACCATACGAGGAGAGTCATGAGTCTCCCAATCCCCGTCAGAACAGAAGAAGTGTACCCAACCAGTCTGCATAGACAGGGTGTTTCCGTAAGAGCGCGCAAAAATGTAACAGTACATACAGAATGCTCCAGGGAACAATTTGGGGTAGGAAAACTTGCTTTTAAAAAAATGTTCAAATGTATGTGAAATCTTATGGGACTTAACTGCTAAGATCATCCGTCCCTAAGCTTACACACTACTTAACCTAAATTATCCTAAGGACAAACACACACACCCATGCCAGAGGGAGGACTCGAACCTCCGCCGGGATCAGCCGCTCAGACCATGACTGCAGCGCCTGAGACCACTCGGCTAATCCCGCGCGGCACCTAGCTTAAGGAGATATGGAAGTAAACTTGTCTGCCGCTTTGCCTAGCTTTATTCTTTTTCAGCTTATTTACAACTAACATGCGTACAGGTCTACAAGTAACGTGCTGTTTATTTACATGTACACTCTATTTTTTGCAAGGAAACAAGGAGGACGAGCTTGATTTCTAGGAAGTCATGATGCAGGACTTGTTTACTTTGTTGTCCATAAGGTTGCCCTGTTGTATCGTAATTACATTGTCACATGACAGAACGTGACATGAATGAACGACAGACCCGTTCATAGCTCAGTGCTATTCAGAGATTTACAGTACAATACGATGGGGCAGTAGCGGTACCATTTCACAGAACTCACTGAGATGCCCCTTGTCTATGGGAAAGTACGTTGCAATGCTCTCACCGCTGTACGGCTGTACAGGGAACGATTTCCCAACAGGCGTCATTCGTCACAACGAGTGTTTATTTCTCTAGATCGATGAATACGGGAGACTGGTTCATTGGAAGGAAAGACGGGGCAACATGGGGACCACTCGCACACCCGATTTTGAAAAGGACGTGGTGGATTGTGTTGCACCGGACGCAACTATTAGTACTCATCGTACTGCACGTGAAATGAGCACTACACATACGAGTGTGTGTGATGGGTACTCATCGTACAACAGTTACACTCATATCACATACAAGTCCACGCAATGCTTGTGAATGACTTTGCACCAGGAGCCGCACTGCGTCAGTGGTCGCTGCAAGAATGGACTGACGGACCAGATTTTCTCCAAAGTGTGCTATTCACTGTCGAGGCCTCATTTGATAGTGATGGTATTTCCAACAGCAGGAATAGCCATGTGTGAGATGAGGAAAACTCTCACGCTGTGGGGTAGAGTCACACCATCAAGTACGTTTTGCTATGAATATCTTGGCCGGCATTGTAAGCAACAGTCTCACCGGGCTATATCTTCTACCTGGCCGTCTGAATGACCACCTGTACTTGAGGTTCGTGCAAAGAGCTCTACCTGAGTTGCAAATAAACGTACCCTAGTCTGTTCGATAATTGCTCCATTAATGGTGAAGCTCCATCTTGAAATGATAAATTTGATCATGTTGCTGAGATGATGTGGATACAACATGACGGTGCACGGCCTCACTTCAATGTGGATGTCCGTAACCATTTCAATGCTGGATTGGAAGAGGGGGGTCCTGTTCCGTGGTCTGCAAGATCACCTGAACTGAATCCCCTTGATTATTTTCTATTGGGAAGTCTGAATCCTCTTGTATACGAGACACCAGTTGGTACAGAGATGCAGTTAGTTGCCACAATTGTAGCTGCCTCTCATGTGATTCGAAACACGTCAGGGATATTTGTCAGGGTGCATCAGAACCGTCTTCCGCTGATGTCATGTTGCATTGAGGTTGATGGCCGTCAGTTTCAGCTCATTTTGTAAGATACAGTACATATGGTAGGATCATCCTGTATGTGCTGTTAAATGTATGCACGCTCTTACCGAAACACCTAGTAGAGTGAATTCTGTGTGCGACTGTGAGAAATTGTGCTAATTTTTTGCAAATCGTGTAACTGAGTCGAAACGTGGGAACCAGTCCGATATTCACCTAGTGGGGTGTGGGAAACCGACTAAAAGCTACATCTAGGCTGGCCCTCACATCGACCAACCGTCGTTAACCCGCCGGCTATGTTCGGCACAGGGACGGTGTACCTCTCCGTTCCGCAAGCTGTCGCTTTAATAAGCGCTGCTGTCGGGGCGAACAGAAGTAATCTAATGAAAACGAAATTATTTCTGGGCTTCCCCAAGGAAGTGATACTGGCGCTCTGCTGTACTTAATCCACATAAGCAATTTGGAAGACAATGTAATCAACAGTCTCTGATGGCAGATTCCACTGTTGTTCACCGTCTAGCCAAAATCATCAGAAGATTAAAAAAAACTACAAAATGAGTTACGCAAGATTTCTGTATGGTGCGGGAAGTGGCAATTGATACCTCATACAAATTGTTCTGACAAGGCTAAACAAATTTTCAAAGAAATGCAGCTCTGTTTTTATTTTCACGAAATAGGGGAGAGAGTGTCACAGGTATGATAAATCACAGATATGATAAACGAGCTCTAGTGACAATCATGAAAACAAATATGTTTTTTGTAGTACCAAAAACATTTTACGAAATTTCAACTGTCAACTTTCTCCTACGAATGCCAAAATATTTTGTCGAATGCCTCGTGTATAATGTTATGTAACTAATATTGTCCATCTTAAAGACCTAGAGCAGCTGTAGTTACCGTAATCATAATAAATACTCATACAAACACTAATACTAGGAAACTAATCCACAGCAAAGCGTTTCAAGAATCAAGCTCTCGTCATTTGGTTAAATTAATCCTACATAAAATGCACCTCAAAAGTACTCAGACTTAAAATATAAAAGACAAATAAAATTATTCCGACACAGAGTACTCGTCTTACTTTAAAAACGGCGACATCAGATGTCTGCTGCGCTTATCCATGTTACCGCACGTCCTTCAACGGAAGCAACAACTTGGCGGACTTCAGCTTACATGGAAAAGCGGAGTGCGGAACCTGGTGTCAGGTTTAAAATAAAGAGGACTCACGTACCAATAATTTTACTTGCCTTTATATTTTGGCCTTGACTGCTTTTGAAGAGCGTTTATGTAGGATTAAGTTAGACAGCCAGACGATGGGAGAAGAGCGTTCATGTAGGATTAAGTTAGACAGCCAGACGATGGGAGCTTGACTCCCGAAACGCTTCGTACTGTATACGGCATTTTGGTCTAGGCTGACAACAACTGAACTAGGTTGGTGAGACTTACAGGTGTTGCGGAACCACTGTATTTCAAATTGTTTCATCCGGGCGAACTAGTGAGCTTTAGGGGAAGCAGGAAGCTGGTGGAGGATATGTGACGGTTTTGCCGTCGGACACTGGAGAACCGTACGTTGGTTGCCGTAAGCGGGGCATAGATTTGCTGCTGGGCAGAGTAGTTAGCAGCTCGCACGATTTTGTGGCTAGCAGGTAGCAAGTACATAGCTTGTCTATGAAGGACTGTTGCATGAAGTGGAAAGCAGCTATTGTCTTGATGGAATATTTGCTATATGTACTGTCGCTCGGCAAGTTTTGGTTGCTTTGGTAAATTATGAAATTTATTTATTTAATTGAGAGATTGTTTGTTCCCTTCTAAAGTCTGTTTAAGAACTAAAGTATGGTATTATCTTGCTGACATTAGTGGTTGTGTGGTAAAACATTTATATTCACAATTTTACACTTGGCCAAAGGTATTAAATAACATTTATGCACAGTGGCCTTATCTGAGTGGTCAGCATAGATGGCTGCCATACTGAGGACCTATGTTCGATTCTCAGTATCCACAAGGACGTTTCTTTGGTGGGATGACTAGTGGGGAGTGTGCTCAGTCTCCTGATGTCAAATTGAAGAGATACTTGACTGAAAAGTTGGGGACCAAATGTCTGGGAGTCGTGAAAACGGCCGGGTTAGCGGTGCGTTGACCACATGCCCCTCCATGCGGCGTCTGGATGCTGCCATGAGCAAGATGATTACACGGCGGACGATCAACATCTCTTTGGGCTTCAGGGAATGGACTAGGAGCTCGTTCTTTGTTTTGTTCGAGAGTGGAAAGGAAACAATGTAAAGTGTTTTAGTGTGATCTGCGACAGATATTTAAATTTGAATTGCAGGGCGGCCACATATAAACTGCCAAAAATGTTAGAGGTTCTTCAATTTACTAAAGATTTATTGTAACAGTGCATATGGAGTACATGAAATGATCACATTTACAGATCACTGGCACAAGCGGTTCTGAGGTAACAGGTATCAACCTCTGCTGAAACACCCATTTTAGTATGTGGTGTAGCGTCCGCAGGCGGCTATGCAGGCATTAATTCTGGCATCCAGTACATCATGCAAATGGCGAATATTATCCTGGGATACATTATGCCACGCCTGCTCGACTTGTTCATCTAGTTTTGTTAGAGTTCTTGGGTGAAGAACTCCTCGAGTCACTTTTGGTCCCATCATATGCCACAAGTGCTCGATTGGAGACAAGTCTGGAGATTGTGCTGACCAGGGAGATTGCCACACATCTTGAGGAGCACGTTGAGCATCACGAGCACTATGCGGGCACGCACTGTCCTGTTAAAACAACAAATTATCTTCCTGTTGCAACAATGGCAAAAGAACGGGTCTAACAACATTCTGCAGATAAAGAAGCGCTTGTTAGCACCCCATCCAGAAACACCAAAGGTGAACGAGAGTTGTAGCTTATCGCATCCCAGACCATAAGGCCTTGGATGGGGCCAGTCTGCCATGGATGAATGCACTGTGTGAAACAGTACTGCCGGCCGCTGTGGCCGAGCGGTTCTAGACTATTCAGTCTGGAACCACGCTGCTGCTACGGTCGCAGGTTCGAATCCTGCCTCGGGCATGGATGTGTGTGATGTCCTTGGGTTAGTTAGGTTTAAGTAGTTCTAAGTCTAGGGGACTGATGACCTCATAGTCATTTGAACTATTTGAACCAAACAGTATTCACCAGTGCACGCAAATGAACTTCAGTCGCATGCAAGTTGAAGACCACGACACGCCATTTCATCTTCCGAGTGGTCCTCTGACGGCACCAGTCGAGCTGTGCACGTCGATGCTATGGCGTGAGTGGAAGATGGTCTCGAGGTGTACGTGCCAGTAGCCCCGCTGGTAATAACTGGTTCGCCACATTGGTGTTGACAGGTCTGGGGCTACATGCCCTCTTATGAGTGCTGTCGTAACTGTACTTTCTGCCACTGATGCCCTAATAGTATGACGATTATGTTGGTTGTGGGAATGTTCGTTCACCTGACCATTGATACTAGCTCACTGCTCAACTGGCGCAGCAATTGCAACTTGTGTGGCACTTGTCTGGAAGGACCATCCCACCCCTCCCAAACTCGTTCAGTTGTCTTCAGGAAACATACGGTTGTCACCATGGCAAGGCTGTCTAATTGCAACACACCTTTGTACCACACTTAGCCTTGTATGACCATACCGAATTAAAGGGTGCACACAGATGGTGCTCTGGTACTTATGCCACTGCCCTGTCTGTTGGCGGACGACGATGAAACCATTCTCAGTAAATCTGTTATTTCCCAGTTTGGGTATGTCGTCTTTTCAGGTATACTAATCGTGTTTCCGGCAGTGTCGATGTTGACTATGATGATCATGATAATGAAAGTAGTAACAGTAGGTCGGGCACACGTCTTATACCTTCTACGTCTCTGTGCTCACGAGTAGCAGCAGTGTTAGCGGCAGGCAGAGGCCGCTCCGGTGTGGCCGCCCGTTTCCCACGGCCGGTCCGGCTGCGGCGGCCAGGAAGCGGTGGCGGCGGCGGCGGCGGCAGCGGCGAACGGCGGAGCGGGTGCCCACGGCCCGCCCCGCCTCCGGCCTTGACCCCCGCTGCTGCGCACACCGCCTTCCGCTCTGCTCGCCACGCCCGTCCTGCCGTGTCCCGCTACGGCGCGGACCCGCTATTATTGACGTCAAAGGCGTCCGACAACAGACTGCGTGTAGGAAGTTACAAGCTGCTATCGTAACTACGAGAGCAAAACCTACGCAGATGCTAAGTTCGCACTTACTTCAGAAGTGGATTGCGGTCAGTGGAGTAATTCTGTGAAAGTTTATGTAATATACATTATTTCATTCACATGAATAGCGTCATTTTCGGAGAACTTGGTAATGAGAATATAACGGGAAGCCGCGCGGGATTAGCGGAGCGGTTTAAGGCACTGCAGTCATGGACTGAGCGGCTGGTCCCGGCGGAGGTTCGAGTCCTCCCTCGGGCATGGGTGTGTGTGTTTGTCCATAGGATAATTTAGGTTAAGTAGTGTGCAACCTTAGGGACTGATGACCTTAGCAGTTAAGTCCCATAAGATTTCACACACAACTGAACATATAACGGGAATGTATGGCAATTAGACGGAACTTTTTTTGCATATTTAATTATTTTCCATTTATTTATTTAATATCACTTATGTTATCTGAAACATACAAATTTTGTATATGTGTCTAAATCTTGTACATGTAACTGTTTTGTATTTTAAGTGCCATTGTTGTTGTTGTGGTCTTCAGTCCTGAGACTGGTTTGATGGAGCTCTCCATGCTACTATATCCTGTGCAAGCTTCTTCATCTCCCAATACCTACTGCAGCCTACATCCTTCTGAATCTGCTCAGTGTATTCATCTCTTGGTCTCCCTCTACGATTTTTACCCTCCACGCTGCCCTCCAGTACTAAATTGGTGATCCCTTGATGCCTCAGAACATGTCCTACCAACCGATCCCTTCTTCTAGTCAAGTTGTGCCACAAACTCCTCTTCTCCCCAATTCTATTCAATACCTCCTCATTAGTTATGTGATCTACCCATCTATGGCCAGAGAAATTATTATAAATTTAGAATGAGAGGTACAGAGAGATGGCTGAGGAACGTGTAATTGGGTTTGCTGCACTGATCGCGAAAGAGACAGAAAAAGTTGCAGTACAGGAGCTTATAATTAATCATCAGTGTGGAGTGAGGTTGGAAGATAACTTTCAGACATGAAGTTTTGTTGATCGGCAGAAGAATAATGACTTATATAATGAGATATTACGTCAAGATCGCGTTACTGATTTCCATTATTTATTGTCATCTTCTGATGTGATAATTATCCGCAGCTTCGTCATTCTGAACTCATTTTGATCAACATGAAATAGCAGCACAAAGTATAACGAAAGTATGTATGACGTGACCACGTGGTAAAATGACCCTTGCGAGTGCGCGGGAACGATAATGTGTGTCTGACTGTATCTGCACTAGACTCGGGAGTACGTGTTTAGTTCCCTTGACCACAGATGGCAACCGGCGTATTCCGACGCAAGCGCGGCTGTCGAGCTCGCCGACACAGTCGTGCGCTGGATTAAGTGTGGACAGTTTCTCCGTCCACGGGTTAGATATGCTTCTCGGCCATGTCGCTCCCTGTTGTGGCCGACCGGAAGGCCTCTACTTGCAGCCTTCGTTTATGGTGCGTTTTCTGCTGTCCAGACCTTGCTGTTAACATCGAGAAGTGCTCCAAAAAGGAAGTGAATCTGAGTGCATTGGTATTGGCACATGACGCCGACTGCTACGAAATCGTTATTACTGGACGGAGACAGAGGAATGATACATTTTGGTGAAACCCTTAAATTAAACGTTATTTTTTCGGATCTCGCCAGAGACGCCCATTGAACTAACTAACCGTGGTGGACATTTTATGTTTGGTTCACCAGTGTCATTTATTATGACTGATAACACATGATATTCCTCTGAGTGGCATGATAACGTTTGAATATTGTGTTTCCTTTTTATTACTACCCTAGCTCTGGAGGCCTACTTTAACGCAACTATCGTTTGGCGTTTTTTTAAGTTATGTTCATTCCGGAAGTGTCAAAGCAGAACATAGTTACAGCGCTTAACCTTAACGATCTTTGTATTCTGCTGCAATTTCAAAAGTTTTAAAGCCGTAGCCTAGTATAATTATATCTAGTGTTTTTGTTGCCTAAGTCTGAGGTGTGTTTAAATCGATGTTTTAAAGGTCTAAATGCGATTTTCTATTCTGCTGTTTTCTGTCTGTTACAGTAATCCGTTATTTGTTGTACTGTCCATTCGTTACTTCCAATCCAAGGCGTCAGCCACCTGGTTATGCCAACACCGTGGAAGAGAAGTATACTTCATCTATTGGTCCGATGCAAAAATAATTAATTAATACAGTTTGCTAAAGTTTTTTATAGTTTGATAATGTTACTGATATTTGTGGTAAAGTCTCTCAACTAGTGCACCAGCTGAAGCTTATATTTCTTATTAATTCACGAATATTTCTTTTTATTACTGTATTCAACAATTCTGTTTTTGATGAAACTTATTTGCAAAATTTTATATTAGTCATTGAGTAGAAGAATACGGTAATAATACCTATGTGCTAATACCCTAGTCAGAATTATCACCAGCACCCTTGCCGCGACCCAACCTTCCCCTACCCCCCCCCCCCTCCCCCAATCATAGATGTTACAGACACTGACCCTCTTTTACAATGTGATGACATCCTGCATGTTTTATTGACATAATGCATGTCATTTCATGATGTCCGGAATTCATATAACTTCCATGACGAAACAGTGGATTATCACATCTGAAGATTGGAATAAATCGCCGAGATGGATATGGTTAACGCCATACCAAGTGGCTATAACTGAACTGGCAGTGTTCCGAGCGCTGCAGTGCGGGCCATATTCATCCTAATACGCCAAGAAACATCGTAGGTAGGTTCATTAACCGGTTCCCTAGCGGAGTACACTGGAAAGAAAAAGAACAGTTACTCTTTCTGACACCAAATGAAAATATAGCGCTGTAAGCGGTCAGAATGTTGTGTGGGCTCAGAAAAAGGGGAGGAAAGATCAGACACTTGGTTCTGACACGATCACTAGGACAAGTTACAACTTGCGTCCTATATGGCTTCCGAATCAGCAAGATGCTACGTCCGTACAACGCCATCGTCGACAGTTGGTCGCAGGATATCTGGTGTAACAAACGTGATATATCGTTGTATGCTAATCCTTCATATCAGGAAGAGTCCGGAAACATCCCTGACAGAAACGATCTTTCAAATAATCCAACAACCAGAAGCCTCTCGGATGAAGGTCAGATGATCTGGAAGGCCACACATATGATGGAGTCGTTACCGAAGGCTTCTCGAAGCAAACATTTTATCTAGCAAGAGACATGTAGTATCGCCCCATCTTGTATGAAAATAAGGACTAAGAATGAAGAAACTCTTGAAACACAGTCACATAAAATGGACGCAGTGCATGTTCCTGCACAACATATGGCGGTGTAGAATCATTAGGTGACATTTCTGTAGGTTCACCGCACCGTGCGAAGTCAAACGTGCCTCGTCCGTCCATAACATATTCCCCAGTCATATGTCATCCATTTTCCACGCATGCCATACAACTAAGTGTAAAGTTCCGGCGCTGTAGCCTATCGTGGTGCTTCATTTGATGCAGAGTCTGAATATTGTAGGGATACCAGTGTAGAATGCGCCACAAAATCATTTTAAATGTTGACTCTGGGAGACATAACTCCTGTGACACAACTCGGGCACTGGTTTCAGCATTTGGTGCATGTGCTGCGCGGTCAGCTACAGCCACAGCTACTTCATCAGCAAGTGTCACGGGAACTGGCAGCTTCCCTCTCATGGTGCACCATCTAATTCACTTTTTTCTTCAAATTTCGGAACATATTCTTTAACCCATTTATTGACGTGGAGCCTCTTCGCAGATGTTTCTACATGCAGTATGCCAGTAATGCAGTGCAGCTAATTCTGCGTTCTGATAAAATAACTCTACCAGCAGTAGACGGTCTCTCTTCTGAATAGCTATTGCCTTTCTTACGGAAAACAGTAACGTTCTTACCCTTTACACGAACAGCCGCTTCACAAAAACAATCAACACGCACCACCAAGCGAAAAACAGCGTCCTTACGTCAAAATAGGCAACATTTTACATTCTGATTGTATACAGCGCCATATTTTCACCCGGTAGCAGAAAGTGGAACTATTTTTTCCGCGTACTCCGCCGATTACTGAACATACCTACGATGCTTCAGCGTCCTGTGTTGTATGCATCCCGCACTGCAGCACTCGGAACACAGCGTTTAATCATAACCACCTGGTACAATATAAGGTTGTATGCTGCAATTTGTTGGACTGGACTGGAATGGTTGGCAGTATTCTTTGCGAGAAGCATGAAAACTTACAGTAGAAGGCGCTAAAAATTAATGATTGGTGTAGAAAATTCTGTAACATGAGGACAGACTGTAGGAGGTTTTATTGTAAATATTTAAGTGAAACGTGTTTATTTTGTTCTATAGTTATCCAGAGGAAGAATGTTACCGGTTGCAAGGTCCTTTATACAGTCAGTCCGATGGAAGAAAGACTATATTATGACATTTTATGTCTAACTCCTTTTGATTAATAATCACCAACGAATCTAAAATACAAAGTGTGCGACATTTTACTACCAAAATCGAGTCTGTGTGGAGTTAACATTTATAGTTTACGATCTGCCAACACCCTCAGGTAAGAACTGATTTTCATGACCAGTGTTATCTAATGTTCCTTTTCTAATAGGAAAGGCATCGATTCCGAAGAATAATATGAGGAATAATGCAGTCACGATTACAGCCGAACGTTATCGCACTGCTATCTAACATGCTCGATAATAATCGAAAACAAGATTTTGTGAGAAGTTCAGTGATTTACCGTAGCAAGGTACGATTTTGAATTGTATGAAATTTTGATTGCAGAATAAGTAATGACGGTCATCAACTCAGAAAAGACCAAAGGTCACTGCTTGTTAAGGACTGAATTGGAACTGAAATTACGTAAATAATTACAGTATAGGTAGGCTCTAGCGGAACTAACGAAAACACGCTTGAGATTGAATTTAAAATCCACTTATGACGAAATGACTTTTAGTTAGTTATAAATTCACTGAAATGACTCGTAATTAACAAAACCTAACAATTGTTACTTATTAGCAACATATCACATGAGATGTATGGAACGAAGTCATTCAATGTATCTGTCGTCAGGATTTCTGAAGCGACTAATCACTGTTTCATAATAAATGTTACATCAGAAAAGTTTTTAGTGACTTCATTAACTAACATCTCTACAATGCCAATGTCACGAAAGTCAAAAACACATGAAATATTTGCAAAGACGAAGTAAAAATCATAAAAGTCGGTTTAGTCAAAATTAAATATTCAGTTTACTTTATCTGTTATTTGAAATTACTTACACTTCGCATTGAATTTAATTAGTCTCCGCGTGGGATTAGCCGATCGGTCTCAGGCGCTGCAGTCATGGACTGAGCGGCTGGTCCCGGCGGAGATTCGAGTTCTCCCTCGGGCATGGGTGTATGTGTTTGTCCGTAGGATAATTTCGGTTAAGTAGTGTGTAAGCTTAGGGACTGATGACCTTAGCAGTTGAGTCCCATAAGATTTCACACACATTTGAACATTTTTTAATTAGTCAATAATTGGATTTAGTAGAATCACAACAACACTCAAAGAACATTTAATATTACTGAATATAGCTTCATGAACTACTTTATTCAGGTTGGCTGCAAACGTGATTAATTTTATCTGCATTGCAGTAAGTTTATGTCCTTCAATTATGACTCTCTCGGTAATAATGTTAAAAGGATAGGACCCTGCTGATATTTAATGAATTGGGATAATCAGTAGAGCTCAAAATATTTATAGTTCAACTAAAAAACCACCATAATGGTCAAAATGGCGAAATTACGACGTTGGCAATCCACGGACGTAACTAAAAAGATAACTGGCTTGACCGTACTTTGTAGCTAGTTGCAGATAGTGCGACGTAGTGAATTTTGTAACGATCATTATTGGCAGTTAGCTCTCACTTAACCAAGAGCAACTATTAATAATTTTGGCCAAATAGTGCTCTTCAGATCTTATATGCTTTGTACTGTGGCCAGATATGTGTTCGTTTATCCAGTCACAATGCCTTTCCATACTTAAACTACAATCCCCAAAACATTCTCTATTACGTCCTTGAGCATCCCCCACTCTTTGTTCATCCTTCACCACAGCAGATTTACATCCAACTCTGTTGCTGACTCTGTACGCGTTCGGGCCCAACGAAATTTTTGTCAAGGTTTGGCACAGATTCTTTCGATTCTGTACAATACGAACTTGCTTAACTTTATATAAGCGTTTCCACTAAGAACTTTTTACAATATTATTTTGCAGTAGCTTTTCCATAATTGTATTATAGTTTTTAAATGGTGAGAACTGACAAAATTAATGAAGTACATACATATGCAAGAAATTACCTTAAAATTGTAGAATTAATTACATGAAAATTTTTGAGGCATTTTGTTGTGTTATAAGTTGTCTTGCTGGAAGATGCCACCACCGCTTAGGAACACATCAACAATGAGGAAATTGAAGTCGTCAACGATAATGCTCAAGTAGTCAGCATCTTCGTGCCTTCAGTTATCAGGTCAAATGCAAACCCAGGCGAATAATACCAGCAGCACGATAATGTCAGCACTGTCATATGACTTAGCGAAGTATATGTTTCGAGCAGCCGTTATCCTGGATAAGGATGTATCGGGACACCAGTACATCACCATCCTGACATCACCGTTACTGGCTTGACAAACAACGTGATTCATTCGACGAGTAGACACACTTTCATTGATCCATCATCCAGTCACAGTGATTGCACGACAACTACAGTTGTAACTGGCGGTTGTGTTCAACATGGGAACACTTGTGAGTCGTCTGCTGTAGAGCCCCAAATTTAACGCCGTGCGGGGAACGTTCTGCTCCGAAACATTTTTACATGAAGAAGCATTGTAGTATGTCCTCATTTCTGCCATGTATCGCAGCCCATCGAACTTTACAAAACGGAAATGCCTCAGATCTCAACGTTCTGTGAGGTTGCATGGACATTGTCGCCTACTCATGCTTTCACCGTCCTGAAATCAATTTCCATATACTGCAGCACGAGAACAGTCGACCACCAGTTTCGCCGTTCCCGAGATGCGCGTTTCGAAGCACCGGGCCATATCAATCTGACCTTCCTCAAATTCGCTTATATCAGTGTACTTCCCCATTTGCATCCCGTATCGTCACTTCAGTGGTTCCCTGTTCGTATCTGCTCAGCTTAAATAATTTCCTTACAGCTTACCGTGGGCGCACGGCCACCAGACAGCATTTAGATCCGCGGTAGACGGTGCTCATAATCTTAGTGTATACAATGATGTAACACACGAACAACAATGACGTTGCTCAGACATAAAAAGCATCACTATCATTATGTATATCAGAAAAAGTTTTAGGAAAGCACGAGGATTGGGTCCTGAACGCTGTTGGCAGTATTACAGCTGGCTGCCACAAGCGTTAGGGTTGGCCACTTCTGATGATGATGACACATGCGCAGAAAGCTATGGAGTGGATTCCCCTGTAGCCTATAGTCGAAAATATCTTCTCATCCCGAAAATTCTTTATTGCTATTAGCCTTTCACACGGCACTACTATGATAGCGGCACAGGAACTGGACGAAGGTAGCAGGCAGTTAGTGAAGTAAACTGAGACAGTAGAATTCTGCGACAGCATAACAGCGCCAGGTGGAGTCAGCGCCCTTGCTGAAGTAACTCGGGCTGTTAGCTCCGTGGTGCAGCGATGCTTAGCATTTGGGCTATTGTATATCGCACGTGGCCAGGGACGCTGGTAGGAACGTGCCAGCGCCGCTAGCTGAACCTGGGACCCTCTAAGACTGGCGCGAGTGTCAGGACATGGCACCTATGGGGTGATGGCCTCCCCTTGGCTGGTCCAGTTCGAAGCCCAGAACAATCAGCGCTAGCTGACAGCCAAGAGATTAAGTTACTGGTAACGCTACTCAATGTGGCTGTTATAAATTTACTATATATATGACTGATGGCTGGTCGAATGCACGGCGCCGCTGTTGGCTTAGCCGGGAGCATTTATCCTTGCTCTGACCCGGTGTGTTATGACAAGAACTAGTATTCCATCACTAGGAAAACTCCACGCTCTGCTACACCGTGTACAACATTTAGCAAACTAGTCGATCCTGCTGCAAACAATCAAAAGGTTTCCGCTTGAAGGCGTGTATGCAACGTAGCGCGATTCCGATACGAGCACAGACTTGTAGGCGGGGGATAAACGTAGCATTCAGATGACCGTGAGGTAAATACTGAAACGTCTACTATGGCGACGCTACTACCAACTGAGTCCAAATATGGTCAATGTGCTGCTGTTCATGACTGCCGAATGACAAATACCGTTAGATACTTATTGAAGAATGAAGAATGTTTAAGGGCAGTTTCTCTGTGGAATACCATGTTTGTGGAATGGTGCACCAAGTTCCGTGCTGGTCGCGACCCTACACAAGGCGCCCCCATGTTGCAAATGTCGCAATGCAGAAGTAACACCAACTCAAATGGCAGACGCTCGAGGAAACGACCTATAGTTCTGATCTCTCCCCATGCGATTATCACACCTTCGACCACTTACAATGGCTTCGAATGTTCGACGATTTCTATCGGACGAGGATATGCAGCTCGCAGTTACAGACTTCTTCAGGCAATAGCACACGATATCTTCAACCTCGTGTAACAGCGACTGCGTTTTTCTGTGACTGGCATACCGATTTTAAATAGTACGACATTCGAACAGAAACCTTCTGGTCGTCCCTGATATGTTGGTGTCTAACTTGCATAAACCTGGCTGGTTGAGAAGCCGTACCTGAAACTCATGCCATAATGATGGTATTAAATTAGCGGTTTCAGCAACACGTTTTCAAGGTTCCCTAATATTGCAAACAATAAACAGTCTCAGTAATTAAAACTTCCGGGCTAAGAGGCCGTGGTCCAATAGTAGAAATACTTCTCCCTGACGTTTCGTTGCCAGCTGCGGGCAACATCATCTGAGGTGAGTCTACGACTGGCTGCTAGGCCGTGGAGGTCCTGTTTATATAGAGCGTGTAGAGGGCGCCACCACTCGTCACGTGTTGTCAACAGTAAAACTATCTCTGGCTGGCGTCATTACTCTCGATCGAAGGTAATCGATTGTCACATCTTTGGTACAAAGTCGATCGCCATATCTTATCTAACTTCAAGCCTTCTGCTTTCCTGTTAAAATTGTTGTGGTGTTTAAAAATCTCTACAGCCTCTCTATACATACGTGCATAATAATGCGATGTCTTAGCTAGCACGCTCGTCTCACTAAATTTTATTTCATGGTCACCCGTTTCAAAAACATGTTCCGCTACAGCCGATTTGTCCGTGTGTCCCAGTCGACAGTTCCTTTATGTTCAGTTAGGCGAGTATTGATACTTCTTTTTGTGGTTCCAATGTAAACCTTCCCACAACTACACGGAATCTTATACACACCAGGAGTAGCTAAAGGGTGCCGTGCATCTTTCGCCGATCTTAAGCATTCACTAATCTTCTTGATGGGTCTGTTTCAACTCTGAACTTGGCCAGCACTTTCCCGATACGGTCCGTAATATTGTGGATGAATGGAAGAAAAGCGTTCCCCGCCGATGGTTGTTGTTGTTGCGCGTTTTCGGACATTTTTCTTCTGGGATGGAGTGCTCGATCTATCTTCTTTCCAGCGTACCCATTTTTCCGGAAAGCGGTTCGCAAGTGATTTAGTTCCTCTTGCAAATAAGCTGGCTCACAGATTTTATTAGCCCTGTCCACCAATGTCTTGATAATACCTCTCTTCTGCCTGGGATGATGGTTTGAATCCTTATGAAGATAACGATCGGTATGCGTATCTTTTCTGTAGACTTGTGACCCAGAGTCCCATCTGCTCGTTTAATTTTGAGACGTCCAAAAAATTAATCTGTCCATTACTTTCTGTCTCCATAGTGAATTGTATTTTTGAATTGATGCTATTCAAATGCTTCGAAAAACGGTTCAGTTCTTCTTCACCGTGATTCCATATGACAAAGGTGTCGTCCACATACCGATACCGCTTCAAAGGCCTTTTTCTGGCTGACTGCAGTGCTTGCTGTTCAAAAAATTCATAAAAATATTATCAACGGCTGGACATAGAGGGCTACTCCATTAATTTGTTCATAGAACTCGTTATTGTACTGAAAATAAGTCGTGGAAAGGCAATGTCTAAACAAAGCCACTATATCAGTAGGAAATATGTCAGATATGCAAGCAAGAGCTTCGTTGACAGGAACCATGGTAGCCCGGAAGTTTTAATTACTGAAGACGCCGGCCGTGAAAGCCTACACGCTATGAATAAACAGTCTGTTTATTCTTTACTTATTTTCCCCTATTCTCACATTATTGTGCGAATCGATCAGGATGTTCAAAGAAATTAAATTTCAACCTAAAATCAGAATCGTCGACAGTGATGAGGAAAAATATACCACTCCTAAGCTTATGAGATGGATGAGAAATCATCGCAAAGTTCTCAATCTTTTGAGAACATTGACACGTGGAAAATCTAAAAATAATAAATTTAATCAAACTCACAGAGAACTGAGGAAAGTATAGAAGAAATATCATTTTTATGGACAAAATAAACATGGCCATACTAATTTATTGATAAAAGAATCGAAGTTTACGTGGCTTTTAACAAGGAAGGATCTATCTGAAACCTTGGTGCCCTGTTAAAAGGACAGAAGAATCCTAAAACAGTGCTGCGATAGAGTTTTCCTTTCCTTGATAGGACATCCAAGTCCGCATGAGGACTGTGGCGATAGAAAAGCGCACAATTGTGCCTTCCAGAATGACGAGGTCACCGAGGGAGTGCCACGAAAGCGTTCTCCAGGCCATAAAGCTCTCTCCATGTTTGCTTTCAGACGTTTCACATTGTACACTCCAAAGGGCATCTGTCCAATAAACCACAAAACATGATTCATCTGAAAAGGACGTATTTCGCCACTCATTGGGAATTCAGTTGTGGTACTTGCGTGCAAATTACAGTCATTACAGTCAAATTGCAGTCATCGATGAACAGTATTCACCATGGGTGCATGAAACAGATGCCAACTGTAAAGGCCCATAAGCAGCAATCTTCGATTAACTGTCGTTGAGGAGAAACTGTTGGCAGCTTCTTGGTTCATCTAGACGATGAGTTGCCCAACAGTTGCAGCGGAGGCAACCACCGTTCACCACTGTCAGCTAGGTCCATGGCGCACCACAGTTGTCTTGACGCCGAATTTGAATAGCCCCATTTTTCCATGCACGGTATACTTTAATCATGGCGGCATCCGAACGGTTTACAAACTTAGCCTTTTCGGAAATACTGATATCTTGGCCCGAAAGCCAATGATCGCGGCCTTTTGGACGTCAGATAAATCGCCCTGTTTCCGCATAACGACAATGACTGCACTGTTTTCCGCGACTCCCGACGCACTTTGTGTATCCTCCACTGTTACTGCTGCCACCTGCCGTCTATGAGTGGTTACTGCACGTTGACGATGAAAATAGGCGGAGGTCATATTAATGTGACAGACCGTGCATTACACCATGGTCGATTTTGAGCTTCATGGCTGGAAGTAACTGATCCATACTCTTCGAATCGATGTTCCGTTTGTTCATCTTTCATGTCTAATTAACATCAGCTGTCCTACTATAACATGGATACTTGTTGCGCTCCATGCAGACTTATTCTACAACCAGCCACACCCAGGTTAATTCTATGAGTGATGCTGTAGGTTTCTGGTCTGACAGCGCGCGTTATTAAAGAAAGGACAGTTTCCAGATTTCTTTCCCAGATTTCTTTTGCAGCTACATAAATTGTATTTATGTATGGTTGAAACTAGGGATATTCAGCCGCCAAACAATTGTTAAAATTCACGGTGTAACCGTCTCGCTGTCATTCATTTTACACAACTCGCAATTAGTTTCGGTCAATTGCTATTAGCGAGCTCAACCTAAAACGAATAAATGCAACCATTAGAGGTTGCACAGTTTACACGGAAATAGGAGGTTAAATAGTACCTCACTTACTAATACAAGTGGCAGCAAAGTTGTCCATAGTTTGAACAAAAGTAATATGCTCAATTAAGCCCATCATAGCACGTATAACAATAATAACGGTGTACGATAATTTTCGTCAAGAAATATGTTCACATCGACAGCTTGTAACACACTGGCAGGTGTAACAGTCCAAGATACAGTCCAAGACAATGCCATGTCAAAGATAAACTTATACTACATGATAGCAATCACCGTATCAATTTACAAAGAGATGCATTATAATATTTGGTTCACAACAAACACTGTGCGTTAGTGAGGTAGATAGTAAAATTCCGCATATACAAACGTAATACATCAAGAAATGCCACACCGACGACATTTTCCATCTAAAACACAACGTAACTGAAGAGAATATATCAGCTTAAACCATAGAAAACCACTGCATGACATCAATACACCATGTAAAACCGCTCTGGCGAAATTTTGTATATTTCAAAACATCGTAATTGCCGAAAAATAAGTCGACTAGGACCTATTACTGTATTACTGGGTTGGGATGTTGTTATGTTAACAGATAAAAACTACCTCAATGCGGATATGATTTTATATGGTTTATACAAGGTGAACTGTATTATAGGTAAAAAGTCGCACGCGTGTGTGTGTGTGTATGTGTGTATCTCTGTGTGTGTGTGTGTGTGTGTACATTTATGCATTTTTTGGAAATGGCTCTGAGCACTATGGTACTTAACTGTTGGGGTCATCAGCCACCTAGGACTTAGAACTACTTACCTAACTAACCTAAGGACATCACACACATCCATGCCCTAGGCAGGGTTTGAACCTGCGACCGTAGCGGTCGCGCGGTTCCAGACTGAAGCGCCTACAACCGCTCTGCCACACCGGCTGGCTTTTTCGGAAAGGATGGAAGTCTTTGGTTTCGGATGGTCTCTCTTCTAGTTGTTTCAAAAAATGTGCAAAATTAGGTATCTTTGGATTATATACACATCTGGCCCGCATCTGACTGAACAGCAAAGGTTCTATTGTAATTTTTTGTTGTTTGCTTCACATGCAGTTTTCCTTTTGGTTATGCATGATACCTCAGATCTGTTCCCAACTCAGTACACCCCCTTGGTTCCTGTGTCTTGTATGGTTTTATTTGCTAAGGTCGTGGCTGGGAGATCTTAGAGGGGTCTGTAATATTGATATATAAAACTTTGCCTATTCCTCTTTCCCCCTCTGTTCCCAGCTGTTAAGAGTCTGTATAAAATTAAGTCATTTATGTCACTATTTATGGCGTAAGTGTACTCGATTGTTTATCCCCATCGTTTTATCAGCTGATTGTTCCCCTCACTACTAACCGCCTGTTCATGGAGAAAAAATTAGCACTGTTCCCTCCTGCTGTTTAGAAAGGTTCTCTCCTCCACAACCATCATCACACCCCCTTACCTACATCTTCCACTGGGTATGTGGAATTAGCAGTGCAATAAAGTTTTAATCTCTTTGTTCACATTCTTCATCAAAAAATTTCTACTGTTTAGGAAAGTCTCCCACCCGCCCCCATTCGCTCCGCCATATCACCCACTGATTATGTGGAATTATAAGTGCAATAAAGTTTTTAATTGCTATGTTCAATATGAATGCATGTTACGGTTATATTATATTTTGGAACAGGATGCTGTATGAAGTTGGCTTTCTTTTTATTCACACTGTACATGAAATTTTACGATGCATCATTTTGTTAGTTGATGTTTTCTTGCTAGTATAAGCTATTTTTGTTTTTATCTGTTAACATAACAACATCTCAGCGGAGTAATAAGTCCTGTCTAACTTATTTTTCGGCTAATATACGATGTTTTGTAATATACAAAATTTCGCCAGTGTTGCTTTACCTGGTGTATTGATGTCCTGCAGTGGTTTTCTATGGTTTAAACTGATTTATTTTCTTCAGTCGGAGGTTTTTAGATTACAATGGTCACCAGCGTGTCATTTCTTGATGTATTACGTTTGTATATGTGGAATCTCATGATCTAGCTCACTAACGCACCGTGTTTACTGGGAACCAAAGATTACAATGTACCTCTTAGCAAATTGATACTGCAATTGCTATATTGTAATGTAGTTTTATCTCTGGCATGGCATTGTCCCTGACTGTATCCTTAACTGTCTGACCTAGTTACATCTGTCAGTGTGATACTAGTTGACGTTGTGGACTTGCTTCTTGATGAAAATTCTCGTACACAGATATTATTGTGAGAAATTTTTACGTACTATGGTGGGCTTAAAATGACTAATTAGTTTTGCTCAAACTATGGTATAGCTTTCCCTCTGTTTATGCCATAAAGTGAAATACTTATTAATGTATTTTGCTGTAAACTGAATAATCCCTATGGTTTGATTTATTCGTTTAATTCTAAACTCGTTAACGGTCATTGACCGAAACTAATAGCGAAGTGCGCAAAATAAATAACAGCTGAAGGTTTCATCATGAATTTTACCAGTATATAAATTGTGGCCCGGGTAGCACTGAATACACGTTTTGTTACCTATGCAAGTGGAACAATTATTTCTTAGTCGTTGTAAATAATGCACGAGCAACAGAATTCTTTCCTTCCTTCTGCAGGAACTGTCCAATATTTCATGCTATACCCTACAACAGAGACGATGGTGCTTGAATAGACAGCATGGAGACGGTTGCTCACAATACAGTTTCTACACGTTTCAAGATTGATTTGCACATCAGCAACGCCAACAATTCAACGGACTACTAACGTTTAGGACCGCAGAGAGAGTCACAATAATTCGCAGTGTAATCCAAAGATGCTGCCAAAGATGGTCAAATAGGAGAGTCGCGTGTAAATGGTGAGAGTATTAAAAGACATTTAATATTTATGAGTAGTACACATAGTACTGCATGTACAGGGCGGCTCGAATTAAACTTTCGCTACTTGAAAGGATGCCCATGAATATAGGGTGGAGAATAAAATTTCGGGTAAACATCTGTAAGGACATGTGGAAGGTAAGTAAAGAATGAACCACTGAAAGAAACACATTTAATTTGCAGATGAGTCATATGGAAGGTAAGTAAAGAATGAACCATTGAAAGAAACACATTTAATTTGCAGATGAGAAGTTTTGATAACTGCGTACCATGTTTACGCTCTAGGTTACAAACGTTGCTCAGTGTGTCAACCATCTGTATCCACGACAGCCTAAAACCACCCTAGAGATTACGCTGCCCCAGACAACGGTGAACCGCGGGATGTTCCGCTATCGTTACACGGCACGTGCACTGCTTGAAGATTGCACATTGAGTTCAGAGTTCTCAGCCACGGCAACTGTACTTCTTCCACAATGTGTGGTTGTATTGGCAGTCAGCCTCTCCCAGAAGCAACTCCCAAATATTCAAGCAATTCAAATTTCCGAATCATGTTCTTCAGTCCCCTTGCCGCATAAGAACATTCCGGAGTCCTTTAATGCGTCGATACTGTTGCACTATTGCTGTTATTTTGATAAAACAGGTTCATGAGTAAAGCATTGCCGAGACCCATGTAGACTGTCTGCAACATGAAATGCACACTAAGGCTTGTGTTTCAACTCCATATCGCCGTACCAGTACCAGCGCTTGACCCAAGTCACGACACTAACAATACTAACAACGCAAACCCTGCACCGCACAGTTTGAACTCAATCCCATGAAATTGTGTATGCATACGGTAAACAGCTTTACTTATACACTGGCTTAAGTAGCGAAAGTTTAATGATAACCACCGTATCTATGCCCGGACGATTTGTCTGTTATAGTGGCAATAAAGTACACTGCTGGCCACCGTAAATGCAACACCCTGAAGGAAGCATCCGAATCAAGTGAAATTTACACCATGGGTTTGCAGCGATGAGATATGCAACTGATTAGAATTTCAGCGCAGACGCACATCACGTGCGCCTGTGGCGCCACCTCATAGCGCCATTTAAGGCTTGGCGATTTGGACGAGTGTACGTTTGGCACGTGTGTTTACCTTGTGGTTGTTTCACAAGACGATCAGTTATGCCTCGTAGACAACAGCGAACATCTTTTGATCAAGTATCCGAGTTCGACAGAGGAAGGATAGTGGCTTACCGAGATTGTGGATTATCATACAGAGAAATCGCTAGTCGTGTTGGACGAAACCAAACAACTGTAATGCGGATATGTGACCATTGGATGCAGGAGGGTACGACGGACCGACGTGGCCGATCGCATTCACCTCAGTGCACCACTGCACGTGCTGATAGGCAAATTGTGCGCATGGCAGTGGCGGATCGCTCAGTGACATCCCGAACCATAGCACAGCACATTGCGTCTGTAACGCATCATCCAGTGTCTGCGTGTACCATTCGACGCCGTTTACAGCAGAGTGGTCTGTCCGCAAGACGTCCATTGCTTCGTCTACCATTGACGCAGAACCACAGACGTCTCCGTCGCCAATGGTGTGATGATAGACTGATGTGGACGGCAGAATGGAATGACGTTGTCTTTACTGACGAGGCACGCTTCTGCCTGCAGCACCACGATGGTCGGATTCGAGTGTGGAGACACCGTGGAGAGAGGATGCTGGACAGCTGCATTATGCACCGCCACACTGGTCTTGCACCGGGTATTATGGTATGGGGCGGGATTGGATATTACTCTCGCACGCCTCTAGTACGCATTGCCGGTACTTTAAATAGCCGACGCTACATATCCGAGGTGCTGGAGCCAGTTGTCCTTCCTTACCTTTAGGGGTCGGCCACAGCCATATTTCAACAGGATAATGCGCGACCACACGTGGCACGCATTGTCCAAAGGTTCTTCGTCAATAACCAGATTGAATTGCTTCTCTGGCCGGCTCGCTCTCCGGATCTTTCGTCGATAGGAAACATGTGGTCCATGGTTGCTCAACGAGTGACCCAGATTACATCACCAGCTGCCACACCAGATGATCTTTGGCAACGTGTGGAAACTGCTTGGGCTGCTGTACCCCAGGAACACATCCAACGTCTCTTTGACTCAATGCCGAGACGTGTGGCAGCGGTGATCCCCAACAATGGCGGCTACTCTGGCTACTGATTCTGGCAGGAACCACATGTCACAGACGTCTGTAAACGTAGTCATTTGATACTTGGTCAACATGTTATCTACAAAATAAATCTTGTTGTGCTACCTCTTGTCTTTCTTGGTGTTGCATTTACGGTGGCCAGCAGTGTATATGCAAACACCCACTTCAAGAATCAGTCTGTCTATTAGTGTAATCCGTATCATCATCCGTACAGCAGTTCCTGAGAATATCCTTCACATAAAAACAGAAAAACATGACAGGGGACTCTAATTTAGCGATATGTGGAGATATTGCTCTATACTGTAACGAAGAAGATGAGCTAAGAAATTTTGGATGAACATTTTTCTCAAGTAACTGATGTGTTCGAAAATGAAATGCTTGTTCATAAGGTACGAGCTAAATTCATTGCTGTGGTAATGCAAGCAAACGTAACGGAAGGGTTTTGGAGGCACTTAATTCCTAGGAGAATAAACAGGCCTCGTTTCAGAAACAAGTATCTCACACAGGTATTCCAGATGTGTAAGGATTTCGAAGAAAATTACTCTTGAACTGAGATGGCGCTTCGATTAAAACACAGGACTCGCGTTTGGGAGTAATGGGGTTCAAATTTCGTATCGGTCGTTTGTAATTAGGACAGGTTTTCTTAAAGCAAATTAAGCAAGTACTGGGAAAGCTCTCTGACGTTTCCTTCCATCTTTTGACCAAGAGAGCAAGTGTTCTGCCTCTTATGCTCTGGCTGTCTTAATGTTAAACTCTGATCTTTCATCTTCTTTCGATGATTATGGGAGCGAAATGGCATCGGAACGTACGGCGATAATGGTATAAGTTTATTTTTAACAACCAGTCTTTACTTATGCATGATGTGTACGAACATTATGATTATTCAGAGCAAAGTAGAAGGATAGAATCTGTAGTATAGGTTGTTCAAAGGTCGTTAAATATACCATGCGTAGTTACAGCAGAAAACATTATGAGATTGTTGATCCTTGATCTGAAAGGAGGTATAATGCTAAACTAACCATCTACCCATCGAGAATTAGATTTCTGTTTCCTTTAACGACGTGAAATTAAACCCAAGCAGCACTGTGGTTTCAAAATTGCGTAAATCGTATCCTTGAATTCACAAAAACTCTTCCTGCTCACAGATCATTTGTCATCTTCAAGTTGTAAGAAGGAATACTCTCAACAGTGTGTGTACTGCTTTTTCAATCGAGGTGTTACGTTTGAGATATAGTCCTGATCGTCATATGTTGGTATTAGTTTCACGTAACATCTCGAGATCAGATTTATTTGCATCTTGTTAGCAATAAGTTAAATGATATGTCCTAATGTATGTAAATGAGATGAAAAAATAATGAAATAAAAATTTATGTTACAGATTATAACTGAAGTAATGGAAAATAAATTATGGCAAAAGCACTTTGAAATATCGTGAGCCTGTTTTGCTTGTAACACTAATGTGTAACTGTATTACTATCGCAGTAGTAACAACGGGGTAAAGTACATCTTGTGAAAAAACTGCAATAAGAATAGCCCTGGACTGTTAACTTTGAAACCAGTGCTACTGGAAAGTAGCCCACATAAATAACAGAAGTACAGTATTCGCGTGACAGATAAAATGGGGAAAAAATGTGACACATACTTATAGACGGGAAAAGATTATCCGTAAAGGAGACCAAGGAAGACACTAGTGCCAAGATCATTACAGTAAATGTTGAAGTATCACAAACGAGTATTGTGAAATAGTTTGCAATGGATTAAACTGCCTTTGTAAAAGTACAAAAAGACTGTTGGTTTGATGAAGTGCGTAACCTAATCAAATTCTGGTAATTAAACACCATATTTAGAATTTTGCTCTGCACGATATTTCCCTTTGAATGCGGCCCGCCAAGAATTCCTCTCCCGCCCAAATTCTTTATTTCAGAACCACAGCTGCACCTGACTCCTCAATCATTTGCTGGATGTATTCCAATCTCTGTATTCTCCTAGAGCTTTATTTTCCCATCAATGCATCTCAGTAGGCTTGCTATGGAGATGAGGGGCTTCTCAATTGGGAATATTTGGGAGGGCTCTTCCCGTTTAGGCATTCGCCTGATATCCAGGGGAAACACCTATTTAGATCTATTTATATTTATTTCTGGGATCATGTTGCCATTACTCTCAGCCAAAAATTAAAATGACCAGGCACCCGAGCGGGGTGCCACAGTAGTTAAGAGACTAGACCTAGTGTCTCTCCGGCCACCTTGATTGCAGTATACAGTGACTTTTTTTAAATGAGTAAGGTCAGTGCGTTGAAGATCAATTTTGAATATCAATTTTCGTATTTCTGCAGTTTTAAGATGTATAGTGTTATGTCTCCAGTGCTCCCAAATTGTACCTGAAGTAGAAATCTTACTGTGCTCTCATCCGGCTACAGAGCACGGTACAATGATCCGCTTTATTACTCGAGATATAAACGGTGCCACTTACACCGGTACCGCTGCCCACAGTTCCTCCCACACGCGGATGGGCCTACAGGGGACCAGAATTGGCAGGAAGGCCTCTGGGTAACGGCTTCGCAGGTGCGGTGCGTGACTTGCGGGGCTCCTGTTCCGTCGTCAGCCAGTCCTCGCATCCGCCGCTGCGCTGCGGGCTCCCAGAGGGCAGTCACGCACTTCCGCACAGATACAGCGCGCCGCCATGGGTGTTCACCCCGCCACGAGACCTGCTGAAACATCGGGCTCTGCAATTTTATAGCAATTCTGCATTACAGTACAACACAGAGGTCCTCGACCTCAGTCCCGACCTAGGCCCTCGCAGACCTCAGTCTCAGCAAAAATTAATTTGATCATTTTATGTAACGATCGATAATGGTTATCCAAGTTAAATAATGGAGTTGTTTTATCAAACGTACAGTCGTTCAGGAAACCTTCGTCTTCCAGCATGGAGAATGAATTAAGTCCCAAAGCAGGCATGTGCTGACGACTGTGTATATTAACCAACTATCAGTTTAATACGTCATGTCTGGAAGATACTGACACTAATTGTGTATAGAAGAATGGGACAATTGTGGGAATCCGATCTCGAAGACGTTCACCTTGGTTCCGAAGAAATGTAGGAACACACGAAAAGAAATCGACCTTTATACTTTTCTTGAAAAATAAGTCGAGGAAAGGCAAACTTTCTATCTTTATAACATCTGTAGATTTAGAGAAAGCTTTTGACAGTGTTGACTGGAACACACTCTTCAAAATACTGAAGGCAGCAATGACAAAACAAAGGCAGCGAAAACTGTGCAGAACACAGACAACTATTTATAAGACGTGAAAAACATGAAAGGAATTCTGTGGTTTCAAAGGCCACAGTTCTAGCAAAGTCGTACTGCCTCTTTAGCTACTGTTCTTAACAAATTGCAGTATAATGGATACAATGTATATTTCTTAACAAGATAATCCTGTTAAGTGACTATTTTATTACACTTTTCTTCGAACGGCGTGTCGCAGGGTACGTTAGGCCCTCTGGCGGTTAGGTTCCACCGACATCTCGCCGATAGTGCATTCTGACGGCTACGCCAATAGACGTCGCTGATTGCTTAGTTGGTTCGGGTGGGTACCACACAGCGAGGTCATCGTCGCATCGGATTAAGGAAGCATAGGGAAGTAAGTCGGCCGTGTCCTTTCAAAGGAACCATCCCCGAATTTGCTTAAAGAGAATTAGGAAAGTCACGGAAAACCTAAACCAGGATGGCCGGACGCGGTTTGTAAGCGTCGACCTCCCGGATACGAGTCCAGTGTGCTAACCAGTGCGCCAACTCGCTGTGTGTTAAGTACATACTTTATAGTCTTTTGTTTTCATCATTTTTGCTTCTTTCTCTGTTTAATCATTTTATGCTATTTTATTAGCTGCATAAGTTTGCTCTTGTGTATGTTATTATTTTCATTTAAGATAACCACAAGAACGTCTCAGAATCATATATTATCACCAAACCATTTCCTTTTAACAATTTTAAATTTAACCTTCTTCGTGTTTTTAAGTATTACATTTTAGCACTGTAATAATTGGCTATCCCACTATAGACTTTAGCTATTGTACTCTTCATTAATTGTATACTGTAAAATTGTGTAACTGACGAATATGAGTAGACTTACAGTAACGACATATAACGAGCTTACTGCATGAACGTAAGTTGTGGCTATTCTATTGCAGTTTGTTATGAACAGCAGCGAAAGGGATAGTATGACTCTACCAGAACTGCGGTCTAGTTTACACCATATTTCAAATATCTGCTGCGATGCTAAGCTGATTTTGTGTGTATTTTGTGACAATGCCACTATATTTTTATTCTATTAGGACTTATAAAATAGGTATGTCTCGTTACATTTTAAGCTCATGTTTTAACACCCGTGAAAGAAAAATCTTTTCATTATGGTCTATTTTATTGTTCTTAGAGGTATTCTGTTCAGGAGCTGCATTGCATTTCTCATGTTTTGCTGCAGATATCAAGATGGTCATCGCTGACCGAAACCGTAACACTGAAAGAAACCGTAATTTCAAGTCGTTTAATATCTGGAGTAATTAAAACTAGTAATACTGCTACTAAAGATTTATATGTACACGATGTGGAGAGGATGTTAGAGGTCTCTTACATAAATTTTCTGCTTTAGAGGATATTAGATTTCCGGTTATGTTCTCCTCTTTCTTACAGAGGACGTTTTCCAAATGGTAGGGAGCTAGAATTTGGGTATGATAAGGTGTTGAGCAAAAAAAATAATGTTTAAACATTATTCGTTTCTTTCCAACAGAAGTCAAACATAAAATTGCAAAGAAAGCAATACCTATTCGTTACAGAAGCCACTTTGAAGACGGTAAGTACGAAATGTTACGTTCAGGGGAAAAGAGTATGATGAGCTTTGAAACTTCCCGGCTGATGAAAATTGTTCGCTGGACAGGGACTCCAGCCTGTGACCTTTGTCTTGCAGGGTGATGTTGATTAGGAGAACTACGCGAAGAAACATGCGTGGTCTAGCTTTAAATCATTGAATTATAGTGAAACGTAATTCAATTTTATCTGCACCTGTTTACCATTCATAAATTTGAGCTACATACGTCAATTAAAATAGGCGGCGGCGGATGGAGACGAAGGTGGAGCCGGAGGAAAGAATCATATTTCGATCTGCCAGCTAGCTGGCAACGCTTTCCTCCTGCGCACAAAGCAGCACTTTCCTTTCGCCTTATGTGGTTCATTGTTATGCCTTAAGTTTGTCTCTTGAGTGCAAGTGGCTGTGATGATTGGTGTCTCGCTTGTGTATTGTTAAAGGCTTTGAGAGAGAACGGATAAGGTGGAGCCTGGTCCCACCACTTACCTTACGCCTCTCGAGTACCGCCAAGTGGTCTGCCAAGCAAAATGTCGCCGTCTGAGGGTTCACGAAGAACAGTGACTGTTAGTGAAAGGTTTGGGATTCAACACTGACGCAGTATATGATATTCAGGAAATTTAAGGAAATATATTGCGGCATCTGTCCTGCAATTTGTGGAATAACACTAGCGCTGACCTCTGAATCAATTGTCCAGGACATTAACGAGATTATTTTGAAGAAGACCGAAATGTGTGCACATTTTATCCCGCACGTCTTTCCTTCCAAACAAAAACAAACACACGTGGACGTCAGCTGCGACATGATTGAAACGCAAAACCTGGACAATTTTTTTCTGGAAAAAGTCATCACGAACGACGAAAATAGCTATTATCAATACGAACCTATCACCAAACGAGAAAACGCAGGAATTCAAAAGTAGGGTCAACGATATGACGACTTAAATGACATCATAACCGACATTCAAGCCGACGTGGCGCACGAGAACAACTACATTGCACAGAAGGACTTTCCTGACAGTTTCGCATGCTTGTATGAGCGTTCAGTGCGCTTTCCTCAAATGGGGTGAGGGGGAAACTATGTGGAACCTAAAGCAACAAAACCACCATCATAACTTTTGTCTTTTTTCAACATCCCAACCTCGATTTTTTTTCGACTGGGGGGGGGGGGGGGGGGGGTATAACACCAGCACCAACCGTAGTGATGATACTTGGTTAACTTCTCATGGTTGGGATTCACAGTCATATAATATTTCTTAAAAGACATCATAGTCGCCGTTGACTGCATAAAATATTTATTGTTATTGAGAGTCCCACAAGATCTCACAGCCAAAAGGCTGCATTTTGACGACGACATGTACTCATGTCAAATAGTTTTATATTCTGACAGACTGCAACTTGAAAATGGCCATAAGGCCGAAACTGCAATAGTAACAATAAATATTTTATACAGTCAACGGCGACTATGATGTCTTTTAAGAAAGAAACGTAGTGATACTCTTAGTTCAAATGGCTCAGAGCACTATGGCACTTAACTTCTGAGGTCATCAGTCCCCTAGAACTTAGAACCACTTAAACCTAACTAACCTAAGGACACCACACACATCCATGCCCGAGGCAGGATTCGAACCTGCGACCGTAGCGGTCTGGCGGTTCCAGACTGTAGCGCCTAGAACCGCTCGGCCATTCCGACCGGCTGATACTCTTGTAAGTGAATTATAGTGGTAGAGGATCGAAACCGTACATTTACGTAGTTTAGTGGCACTATAATCGATGGCCGCACTACGGTATTGCAAGTCGCTGCAACTGGTGTACAGGGAACTAGAGAGAAGAAATCGTAAGAAGACGACAGACAGCCTATGTACATCAACGACGCTTGGAAGCGCCATTCACAAGCGGCGCGCCTGTTGCGGGCGAGCGGAGCATCGCTTCTTGCGGCGGTATCGGCGGCTGAGACACGAGACATGTCCCGCGGAAGGCGACCGCCGTGAGAAGCGCCGTCCGGAATGCAGCGACGGGCGGGCGGGGCGGCTGCCGTAGCCGCTGCTGGCCGCGCTGCCGGCCGTGTTGCAATCCTGAGGTGATCGCCGACTCGCGGCGCCGGAGAACGTTCTGGGGACGGCCGCACTCTGTTTCACTCTTTCACTGACACTTAGTTCGTAATCATATAACGGGGCTGCTGACAATCAAAGAGCTTGCGAACTTTAATAAAACCCACAAACTGCTGGGACGTATTCCTGACTGGAGATGGTGGGGTAAAGGTCCTGTACTAATATGCCCGGAAATGCGTCGTTGCCACGGCAGATGGCGTTGACGAATGAAAGTTCTAACACTTGCATTAGGATTCCAATCATCATCCACAACAGAAAAGAGGTGTAATTAAAAGTCTAGTGGACAGAGCTAAAAGAATTTGTACATTGGAACACCTGGGCACCGAGTTAAGATATCTAAATCAGGCTTTTGAGAAGAATGGGTACTCTAGTAAGGAAATAAATACAGTTTTGCGGCCAGCCAGGATGGCCGAGCGGTTCTAGGCGCTACACTCCGGAATCGCGCGATAGCTACGGTCGCAGGTTCGAATTCTGCCTTGGTCATCGGTGTGTGTGATGTCTTTAGGTTAGGTTTAAGTAGTTCTAAGTTCTAGGGGACTGATGACCTCAGATGTTAAGTCCCATAGTGCTCAGAGCCATTTGAACCATTTGAACAGTTTTGCAACCGAATAACAGGAGGCCTAAGGACAACGGTAGGAAACAGCGATGGAAGAACACAGTTTCTCTACCCTTCATCAAAAAAGTGACGGGTCATATCGGTAAGATTCTAAGGAAACATCACGTACGACCGATTTTCAGACCAACTAAGAAAATAGGCCAAGCACTGAGTTCGGTTAAGGATAAACGTCCCCCTCTGTCTGCAGGTGGTGTATATACACTACTGGCCATTAAAATTGCTACATCAAGAAGAAATGCAGATGATAATCGGGTATTCATTGGGCAAATATATTATACTAGAACTGACATATCATTACATTTTCATACAATTTGGGTGCGTAGATCCTGAGAAATCAGTACCCAGAAGAACCACCTCTGGCCCCAATAACGGCCTTGATACGCCTGGGCATTGAGTCAAACAGAGCTTAGATGGCGTGCACGGGTACAGCTGCCCATGTAGCTTCTACACAATACCGCAGTTCATCAAGAGTAGTGACTGGCGTAATGTGACGAGCCAGTTGCTCGGCCACCATTGTCCAGGCGTTTTCAGTTGGTGAGAGATCTGGAGAATGTGCTGGGCAGGGCAGCAGTCGAACATTTTCTGTATCCAGAAAGGCCCGTACAGGACCTACAACATGCGGTCGTGCATTATTCTGCTGGAATATAGGGTTTCGCAGGGATCGAATGAAGGGTAGAGCCACGGGTCATAACACATCTGAAATGTAACGTCCACTGTTCAAAGTGCCGTCAATGCGAACAAGAGGTGACCGAGGCGTGTAACCAATGGCACCCCGTACCGCCACGCCGGGTGATACGCCAGTATGGCGATGACGAGTACACGCTTCCAATGTGCGTTCACGGCGATGTCGCCAAACACGGATGCGACCATCATGATGCTGTAAACAGAACCTGGGTTCATGCGAAAAAATGACATTTTGCCATTCGTGCACCCAGGTTCGTCGTTGAGTACACCATCTCAGCTGCTCCTGTCTGTGATGCAGCGTCAAGGGTAACCGCAGCCGTGGTCTCCGAGCTGATAGTCCATGCTGCTGCAAACGTCGTCGAACTGTTCGTGCAGATGGATGTTGTCTTGCAAACGTCCCCATCTGTTGACTCAGGGATCGAGTCGTGGCTGCACGATCCGTTACAGCCATGCGGATAAGATGCCTGTCATCTCGACTGCTAGTGATATGAGGCCGTAGGGGACCCAGCACAGCGTTTCGTATTACCCTCCTGAACCCACCGATTCCATATTCTGCTAACAGTCATTGGACCTCGACCAACGCAAGCAGCAATGTTGCGATACGATAAACCGCAATTGCGAAAGGCTGCAATCCGACCTTTATCAAAGTCGGAAACGTGATGGTACGTATTTCTCCTCCTTACACAAGCCATTACAACAAAGTTTCACCAGGCAACGAAAGTCAACTGCTGTCTGTGTATGAGAAATCGGTTGGAAACTTTCCTCATGCCAGCACGTTGTAGGTGTCACCATCGGTGTCAACCTTGTGTGAATGCTCTAAAAAAGCTAATCATTGGCATATCAAACCATATTCTTCCTGTCGGTTAAATTTCGCGTCTGTAACACTTCATCTTTGTGGTGTAGCAATTTTAATGGCCAGTAGTGTAAGATTGCGTGTAAGTGTGGCAAGGTCTACATTGGAACTATAAAGAGAAGTACGAATACACGGTTGAAGGAACATAAAAGTCTTTGCCGACTAGGGAAAACAGACAAATCAGCCATGGTGGAACATTCTCTTCAATCAAGTTATCACGTAGTGAAATTTTCGGAAACTGAAGTTTTATGTACTATGACGAACTATTTTCCACGGCTATATAAAGAAGCCATCGAAATATATAATTATGGGGATAATTTTAACAGAAAAGAGGAAGCCATGAAACTCAGTGATATATGGACTGTGGCGCTACAGAATCGATGAGAAGTTTTTTCCTTTGACGTATTATAATCGGTAGTTACAAATTTTTATCTTTGACAATGTTTATCGCCGCTATCACGTGAAATCCAGACCACGCTCACTTTCCACGGTATTTAGGCCGCTCTTCGTCGTCCGAGTCGTCATTCGGCAACATTAAGCACAACCAGGAGCACCTCCGAAGATGTCCAACGTAGCCTTCGACAAAAAATCAGGGATTGAAGTGTTCCATGGACCACGACCACACAACCCCGATAAATTCTCAGCAGCTGAAACATCCGGTCGTGAAAGCCTTCATTGTATGATTCCTCTCAATACGTGCCGTGTGTTCCTTGTGCATTGCTGGCTGTGTGACTGACGGAGCGAAATGTAAGCAACAGAATGCTGCGATATTCATGTCGGAAAAAAACCAGGCTGGTGCTTGTGTACAGCCAAAAGATGGAAACGGTCGAGAGGCAGCATCGCTGTACCATAGAAGTACCCTCACAGACACCAACCACATCACACAATATTTCAAGCTCTTGTTTTGGCGTTTCTGTGACCATGGGTCCTTTTAGATAGACGAACTTTCAGAGAGGCGGCGGACTGTGAGTACACCAGATTTGGAGAACCGGGTTCTATAGGATATTGAGACGAACCCTAAAACAAGTTCCAGGCAAGTGGCCCGCCACCACAGCGTAAGCCTAATTACGATTATGTGTACCCTGCGTGACAACCGCTACTGTTCCTATCACCTACAACGAGTGAAAGGATTATCAGCAGTAGTTTTTCCTCTACGGGAAGGATTTTGTGGATCGTGTTTGCACTAAACTATCACAATTGTGGGATTTGCGTCGTGAGTGCTCTTTACCGACCAAGCAACCTTTTCCAGAACTGACATCATCAATCTGCCTAGTAATCATCTGTGGGCTACAGACAATTCTCGGGGAATGGCTGAGGCGTCTCATCAACATCGGTTCAGCATCTACGTGTGGGCAGGGATTCTGGGCGACTATATACTTAGACCGGTTTTTATGCCACAACGTCTCGACGGAGGAACATACCAGCACTTCCTGCGGAAGACTCTGTTTGGGCTGCTTGAGAATGTGCTTTTGGCAAAACGACAGGTTATCTGGTTTCTGCAAGACGGAACACTACCCCACTTCCGCATTACAGTTCGCCGACACCATAACATCTTCTCCGGACGTTGGATAGGATTTAGGACCCCTTTAGCATGCCCTGCTAGACACCGGCCTTAAACCCTCTGAATTTTTATCACTGCCGGCCGCGGTGGTCTCGCGGTTCTAGGCGCGCAGTCCGGAACCGTGCGACTGTTGCGGTCGCAGGTTCGAATCCTGCCTCGGGCATGGATGTGTGTGATGTCCTTAGGTTAGTTAGGTTTAAGTAGTTCTAAGTTCTAGGGGACTGATGACCGGAGCAGTTGAGTCCCATAGTGCTCAGAGCCATTTGAACCATTTTATCTCTGGGCGTGTATGAAGAGAACTGTGTATGCTGAACCGGTTCCTGATATGCAGACCCTTAAACAACGTGTTCACAACGCCTGTGACGTTACGCGAGGAGAGGTCTCAACTTGCGAAAGAGTGTGGCAATCCATGATGCGACTTGTGAACGTGTGCATTACAGCCTGTGGAAGCCACTTTGTGGTGAATGCGATGATGTGATGCAGCTCTGTACTGTGTTCCGGCGCGATTTTTGTTGTTGCACGCACACAGTGCGTTTCCACATATATGTTTATAAGACTTTTTTTCCATTTCGACTCAGGAGTAGTTCCCCACAATTTGTGGGTTTTATTAATGTTAACCCTGTGTATTTCAATATTCCAGAATTTTAATATTCCGGGATTATTTATTTCTTAGAAGGCCTGTTCCTTCAGGCATGCATGCAATCATGTCTGAAGAAACAGATATTGTAAAAAATAAAAAAGAAATACTACAACCTAGACTGGCAAAACTGGCGATACCACTAACGTTGAGCACGTTCGCCTCATTAACCCAGGTAAATCCTAGGAATTCAGGCAAAGTTGCCTGCAATGAGAGCGCAGACACTGTGGCAGGTCGTGGAATTTCACTCGAGGCAGATCAGATGTATATTGCGAGTCGCAGACGCGTAGCAGATCAGTTTGCGGGTTACCTGGATCAAAGGCATCATGATAACTTATCTGTTCCACGAAGGTGAAAACAGCGTTCTTGGCTCTTCGGCTTTTCTGCATGAAGGTTTTCCTCGTCTTCAGCACCACCTGCGCTTTCGGCAAATTTCACGCCTATTTTTGGGAAGCGTTTACTTGGGCCCGCCCCACAGCTTTGGTTTTCAGGCGTGAGAAGGTAAGGAGTTTGTAATTCCTAGCACAGGATGGGTGACGGGGATATAAGGAATTTCTCTTCTAGGCGCATACAGCTACGAGTGTCTGTTCTACCGGGAGGGTGGTCTTTTTCTGTTTTTCATTATTGTTTATTGTGTTGTTATTATTTTCTTATCACACTGAATCAGTTCTGCAAAATAAACATTGCTGTGTTTCCCTCTTTACGTATAAAAATATGTAAAGGCGATCACCGGCGGTAAGCGGGAAATCGGGTTCGAGTCCCGGTCTGGCAAAAGTTTTCATGTCACAATTGGACAATTCAGCTGTATCCATTGCTCCTGATACAATGAAATTCAAACTGAATATCTATATCTATTTCGTAGAATTATTACAACATCTGTAGCCTATTTCACTTATGTGTAGAAGGATAGAGGCCTCCACATACACCCTAACCTCTTCTATTTTCACGATCCATACGCGAGCTGTACGATGAAGACATCTCTCCTGCCGGTGGATTACTTTGTATTCATTCAGTTGGTCTATTTATGTTAGCTCTAAATAAGTAGAATTATTGAGCATTTTATCGCGGTGACGGTTTATCTAAATTTACGTTTTACGAGGAAAATATCTCATTTTTTAATTTTATGTTTCACTTATTCCCATTTAAAAGTGTGCCTGAAACATGGAATAAGAAGAAGCCGTCGGTCACCCAGACTTAAATTTATTGAGGTACAAACTAACTGTAGTTACGAGAATCAATGGAGTAGTATCTGAGGTCCTCTACTCTCCAGTGGATTAAAACTCGTACAATAACATTACTTTCATTGCACGGAAGTCAGCACTTCCGAGACGATTCCAGTTTACTTACTTTCTAGGTACTGATGGTTACGGATATTTTAAACATCAAGACATAAATAGCAAACATTTGACTTCAGTTATATCAGTATACTACTCCTTTTTTGTCAGTACCACAGTTTCGCTGAGTCTCGTCCGTGACCCGTGAGCGCGCTCACTGCACTTTCATCCCACAGGCGATCGCTCTGTACGACATAACTTCACTGCTAGCGAAGTAACTTATTCGACAAATCCAATTAACCCTTTCGACTACATTTCTAGACAAATTATTTGTAGTTAGTGGTTGCCTCCAGTGCTATATCCCACGAGAAAAGATTAAAATGTCGCAACTGTGATGCAGCTGATCAGTGAACAGTAGGAAACTAAAACTGTAAGATCCAACCCTGAAATGATTACAAACAAACCTAACAGGCCCATTTTTGATAGTAAAAACCTCAAGCACGTTATGACCAAAACGAGTTTGCGAGTTCCAACAGCACGCTCTACATGTCCAGTAGGATAATTTCGTTAACCTGAAGGTCTTATGATAACGACTAGCACAAGGTGAGATGGTCAGCATTCCGCAGTTTATTGACACGGGATGGGGTGACTATTCCCGTAATATTCGAGTATATGCTTAAATTCTTCTATAGTTTGCATTCATCTGTACTGAGGAGTGAAAATAACGTTCCAGATGGAGTTGAAAGTAGTATCTCAGGACTTGTTCGTATATTCGTTTATTGGAAGGTAGTGCAAATAGTAATTTACGGAAATAACTATTCAAATACGGGACATCCAAAACACACATTTTTATCACTCTTTATCAGTGGAATGCAACTGTGGGTAACTGCAAGAGCAACACCAAAAAAGGGAACAGAAACTCTATACTTCGAATACTTAGTATGTGATTAAATAACCAAACAAAAGACTACGGATTCATGGTGGTGGCATCCTCCCGTGTGAAATATTGAATGTAAAATACTCAGGTGTGCAAAACTTAAGGACGAAAGTAGCTTTCGTATGATGTGTCACTGCCAACTGATATATCTCGATGGAATGCTGACCAAACATAGAAAGACTGCTACAGTATAGTACAGATGGCAACTGAAAAGAAAACGCAATGAGACAAAGAGAAATGACGTATTCAGGGCCACTCTGAAGTCAGCTATATATGTGGTGGTCCAATGGTCATTATAAAAAGGGCGGCATGTTGCTGATAGGGTGTATCATCTCGACGGACGACAGTTAATGATCTGCAACGTCCTTCCATGCTGGGCACACGTGATCCATGGGACTGGAGTCGGGAGAGCGTCCTGTCCAGTCCATTCGCCGAATATTCTCTCGCTCTAGGACATACACTTGCGCTGCTCGATAGAGTTATGCATTGTCATCCATAGAAATGAGCCGAAAGTATCTCTGAAAAGACGAACATGGCGAAGGAGTAAAGTGTCACAATAACGCTGACGGTGAGTTGTTCACAGACTTGGAGGTCTATTTAACATTACGCCTCCAATGCCACAACACCAAGACCACCAAAACGATCATGTTTGTCACTGTCCCTGGAGCATTAAGTATTTTCACCTCTCGCCTTGTGAGGCTATGTGATTCACCCAAGAACATCGTCTAACGTGATCGTTTTGGTGGTCCTTGGGTTATGGCATGAGGAGGCGTAACGTTGCATGGGCGTACAGACCTCCAACCCTCAGTGGATCATCAGGAATCGCGGTGACTTCAGTGTAATTAGTGTCTTTTATTAGAAGTATCGTTTCTGTTCGTCTCATTCCGGATTTGTTTCAGTTACGATATTGTAGCAGTCTGTGCAAGATACAAAGAGCCAGAGAAAGAGCATGTGGAAGTAACCTGCACACATAAGTGCTCCCATTCGGATCTTCGGGTGAGTAGTACTCAGGATGATGTAATTGGAAAAAGAAATCTGGTGCTCTATGTGTCGAAACGCAGAATGTGATTAACATGTAATATAATAATCGTGCTCTGCCATGATGCTTTTATACACTGTCTAGTCATATTAATGTTAACAACTGTCAAAGCCTGAGTAACTACTTTTTGCAGCGTGGTCAGCTGCGCAAGGTTTCCGGGTTGAGGCTCCAAGGCACCAACAACCTCATCGAGATGCTGCCAGAGATTTTTGATTGGGTTTACCGGTAAATCCGGGGAGTTTGGTGGCCGGGTAAGTACTGCAATGTCATCCTGGTGCTCTTGGAATCACCCACGTACAGTGCGAGGGCCGGCTGGGGTGACCGAGCGGTTCTAGGCGCAACAGTCTAGAACCGAGCGACCGCTATGGTCGCAGGTTCGAATCTGACCTCGGGCATGGGTGTGTGTGATGTCCTTAGGTTAGTTAGGTTTCAGTAGTTCTAAGTTCTAGGGGACTGATGACCTCAGAAGTTAAGTCCCATAGTGCTCAGAGCCATTTGAACCATTTGAACAGCGCGAGCTGTGTGCCATCCAGAACGCCGAGATCACCAAGGAAAAATCACGAAAACACTTTGGAGACCATAACGTGTTTTCTTAGAGACATTTCATGCCTTAGATGCCAAAGTCCTTCTGTTCGATGGAGCACAAAATGTGATTCATCGCCGACAGCTGGTGGCCGGGCGGTTCTAGGCGCATCAGTCTGGAACCGCGCGACCGCTAAGGTCGCAGGTTCGAATCCTGCCTCGGGCATGGATGTGTGTGATGTCCTTCAGTTAGTTAAGTTTAAATAGGTTTTTTTTGTGATTCATCAGAAGAGGCCACCTGTCGCCATGCAGTGGACGTCGTGTTGCAGTATTGGCGTTGAAATTCCAGCCATCGTTGGCGATGAACAGCAATCTGATTAGTTGAATGAACCAGGCGCCTTTGGCGGAGGTCTGTAGACCGCAGTGTTGGCTTAACGGTCATTGAAGAGACACTTCTGGTAGCCCATGGGTCAGTTGCTCAACAGTTGCACGTCTATTCGCCAGTACACATCCCCGCAGCAGTCTTTCACCCCCGCCATCTACGGCCCGTGGTTTACCATAGTTGCCTCCGCACCGGTTTTGGATAGCGCCATTTTGTCATACACGGTGCATTGTAACCACGGCGGCACGCAAACAGTTTATAGACTTAGCCGTTTCGGAAATGCTTCCACCTTTGGCCAGAAAGCCATTGGCCATGCCATTTTGTACGTCAGGTAAATCGCTCCGTTTACGCAGTACGATAACGACTGCACTGTTTCTCGTCTCCGCCCCCCCCCCCTGCCCCCTCCACCCGCTTCCGACAGTGACAAGGTTTACATTCCCTCCACTGCTACTGCTCACACCCGCTATCTGTTACTGACTGTGTGTAACCTACTACGTTCCTTCATTGCCACACTAAATTTATACTTAAATATAAATCTTGACTATATATGGGTTATGTCCGGAGTCTATAAACTTGAAAAAATTATCTAACCCACGAGGCTGTATATAGTAGATTACGTAGCAACGCTATAGTCTGCTGAGCTACCAATGACTTCGCCCCACACGACGAGGAAAGTGACATGTCCAGAACACGACACAGCGCCATTAGCGTTACGTGGGGCGACACGAAGAGAGAAAGCCGCCCCGGGGCGGTGCTCCAGAATCGGCCTCGTTCCATCAGCCGTGGACGTTCCGGCGCGCCCGCAGATTACGCAGCGCGAGGCGAGGCGCGCCGAGACCGGCCGTAATTGCGAGCGCCGGTGCGGCAATAGTGGTCGAAGCGACGCGATGCGACGCGCCGCTGAAAAAGAGATCGCCACGCCACGCAAGAAGGCGGTCGGCCGGTGCCGTCGTGGAAACCGCAGACCTGCGGACGGCGGTCATCGGCGCGCGACGGTGTGTTTAAGTGCAGGGGAAGAGGCGCTGCCTTTTTCCGCGCGCCCCCTGTGTTTGCCTTTTCCTTTCTTGCGGCGAACGCGACGAGTCTAGCCGGACGAAAAGTGGTGTGGTGCGGCTTAGGCCCGGGGCCACAGACTGTCTCGTCCTGTCTCGTCTCTTTCGTTACGGGCCACGCGAGGCGACGCGACGCGACGGCGTCGTCGCCGGCAGATTTCACTTTTGGCGGCGGCCGCCCGGGGCGGCGCAGTGGCCTCCTCCGCCTTTCACTGGGAATTTGAGAAACCCAGCCGCAGCCCGGGCGGTGGCGATGTAAATGTGGCCGCGCCCTGTCCACTTTGCGCCGCCGGGCTGCCGGTGTTGGGTTGCCGCGGAGGCGGAGGCGGCGCCGTGTGTGGAGGCGACCTCACCGGCGCTCATCGGCAACTGGACACCACTACTGCTGTTGCTTCAGACAACCTCTCTCCCCCTTCTGTGGAGGCCCACTGCCAGCTTGCTGATAGTTCGTGTCAGTTTTACCTCTTCTAAGTCAAACGGATTGGAAAATGGCCAGTTTACGTTTGGAATGTGCAAGATCCCCTCGCTTCTAAACTGATACTGTTATTACTCAGCTTAGCCGCGAGTGCGTAGAGGGTGGTATATGAGACGTACAGAATAACTGGTCAGCATTTCCACACAGAATTTGCGAGTGTAAGTGGGACCTTCCTTGATCCGCGTGGGTCGTGTCGTCGGATTTCCTCGTACCTGTGCGCGGTGCAGCTCTCGTAAATGTCGTCCCGTGCAGATTCTTCATTGGCGCATTTGAAGTCTCTGTCGGCGGAAGCTAATTATCTGAAATTGCTGTCGATCAACTTTGGGGTATCTATTTACTCGAAATTAGCATTCAGAATGGCGTAATATCATTTTTATTCCTATTAGATCAATAATGAAACAATCATGTCAGAAACTACTCGTAACCGAGAGTATGGCTACCATCGAACAAGGCAGGAAGAGCTCTTAACGCCGACTGACGACTTCGGCGCGCAGTCCGTATCTCTTACTAGTTTCGTAACAGTTCGTGGATTCCCGATCAACTTCGTAATTACTAAGATATGCATTTGTTAATGAACGGATGTGAATTTTAACGAGGGAAAATTGTGATAAATAGTTTTAAACATCCAGAAGCTCCTCCTAGTATTCATGTTGTCATAAACGACTTTAATTATTCAATACAAATAAACAAAATAGGTGACTTTGGCGCCAAGATGGCGGTACTTCCCGTCATGTATATTTGTCAGGCTGACGCTTGTTGCTACGGTCCAGCGCCGAGCCCCACCCCACTACGCGCAACATATGGTCGCTTCGTCACCTAGCCACCCAGCGTGGGAAATGCTCTCCGACTCATGGCCGGCTACGGACTACAGCACTTCCTAACTATCGTGAATACGTCAATAAGAGACAATAATTTATTAAAACTGTTAAAAATGTCTTCCTCACATAAGAGGCACCTTACAAATTGACTCATATTAATATAATGGCTACACGCATTGTCACATTGTCTGCCACACGTTCGTCCATGAGATACAGAGCGCCACACTAAGCGACTCCTGGGCTCCCGCTGTAACGTAGCACAAAAATCGATTAATGTAACGTAATCATAATTTGGGAGTACACTTGTCTTGATAACGTATTTATGTGATTACCAGGACAAGGTCATAGGTTAATGTAAGCGCGATATAAGCCATAGAAAAGGTGAAATGCTGGTACATTAATAATCAGTGTAACCACCAGAACGCATGCATTGTGTAATACAGAATTTGTGGGAAGGACTTCATAGCCTGTTGCACTTGGTCGGTCAATACAGGGACGGTTGATGCTGTTTGTGGATGGCGCTGGAGTTGTCGTCCGATGATGTCCCACATGTGCTCGATTGGAGATCGAGCAGGCCAAGGCAACATGTCGTCTCTGTAGAGCGTGTTGGGCTACAACAGTGAACTGTGGGCGAGCGTAATCCTGTTGGAAAATGCACCCTGGAATGTTGTTCATGAATGGTAACACAACAGGTCGGATAACCAGACTGACGTACATACATGTTGTCAGATGCGTGGGATAACCACAAGAGCGCGCCTGCTGCCACCCAGACCGTAACTCCAGGTGTAGGTTCAGCGTGCATAGCAAACAGACAGGCTCGTTGCCCTCAACTGCCCTTCTAACCAACACACGCCTATCACCAGCTTTCATCAGAAAACGCAACAGGCCTCCATCCTTCCCTCCAACGAGCTCTCGGTTGACACCACTGAAGTTGCAAATGTCGGTTGTTTTGGGGCCAGTGAAATTCATGCGACAAAGCGTCTGGGTCGGAGCTGTTCTCCAAGTGACTGATTTGTAACAGTTCGTTATGTTACTGTGCTAACAAATGATGCTCCAATTTCTGCTGCAGATGCAGTACCATACACCGAGGCCATACGCCGAACATAATGGTCTTCCCTCTCGTTAGCGCCACGTGGCCGTGCGGAGCCAGGTCTCCTTGCAACTGTGTGTTCTTCTGACCACCGCTGCCAGCAGTCATGTACAGTCGCTACTTTCCTGGCACGTTTTTCTGCAGTATCGCAGAAGCAATATCCAGCTTCTCGTAGCCGTATTATGCAAACTCGTTCAAACTCAGTGAGGTGTTGATAATGGCGTCTTTGTCGCCTTAAAAGCGTTCTTCACTGACTCAGCTCTCCACGTCCAATCTCATAGATAATTAACGCTCACGGCCGTTACAGCCTGTTTTTAAAGCAAACTTAATTTGCATCCTCACAGTGACGTAACTAGAGCCAGTCTTATGCGACTGGTGCGAAATCTGAATTGACGTCGTCTTTCAGATGCAGAAACGAGCCTACCAACTTTCGTTTATGTCGCACTACTCCGTCCTGCTGCTGCGATTTTTTTCAGTCAGTTATTTAATTTATTGCCTAAACAACAAGCAACAGCCGTTTAGCAATTTAAAAAAAATACGTATTTTTAACCATGTTCTGTTTATTTTAAAACGCGAATGTATACCGGTTTCACTCATGGACCACTTCATAGGACGTCTGTCAACATCGAATCTGAAGAGACATATAATATACACAAAATTAATACAACCTAACAAGAATGTGAGTATAACAAAGGTATATGTACTTACGAGGCGGAAACCGCTTAGGCAGAAGCGTATTTCGTTTTACAGTGGTTAATGTAAAAGGGACGAAATATCATGGAGGAACATATACGCCGGCCGCGGTGGCCGTGCGGTTCTGGCGCTGCAGTCCGGAACCGCGGGACTGCTACGGTCGCAGGTTCGAATCCTGCCTCGGGATGGGTGTGTGTGATGTCCTTAGCTTAGTTAGGTTTAAGTAGTTCTAAGTTCTAGGGGACTTATGACCTAAGATGTTGAGTCCCATAGTGCTCAGAGCCATTTGAACCATTTTTGGAACATATACACTTGAAACAATGAAAGGCAATTGTCTATATCACACCATCACACGTGATAATACCTGTGATACATCTGCTGGCGTTGATAGCGTAACTTTTTAACAACGGACTTTACATCGATTGCAAATTTCTGACGAAGATACACTCAGCTCCAGTATTTAAGTACCCGCCTCCACAAGCGTGGCGCACCCACTTCATCTTGCGCATGAGCTACTTGCTCTCGTGTGCTTACGCTGCAAGTCTGTAGGCTGCCACGCGCGCCTTATCGATAGGAAATCGATTGTCTTCACGCGGTAAAATCGCAGAATGACGCCGATAATCCAGAGCATGGAATTTTTCTATGGCACGATTCCGTGAAGAGTTTACCCGAAAGCCACCGTTCAGATTGACAGGAGGCTCAGACAGTTGTATTTCCACAGATTCATTGTGCTTCATCAAATGACCGGTAGAAATATAGCGTTCAATCATCGCGGACTTATTGTTTAGGAGAAGGTGAGTCTGCTGCTGATGTTCTACAGTGTGATCTTCAACAGTGGGCCACGTTTGCCATACATAAGATATTTCGACAGTGCACCTCGCTTGGCATACATTAGATTTGCAGCATTCTCGAAAATTTAGTGTTACAGTGGTCTCGTCCAGCAGCTCTGGAGAGATATTTTGGCGATCTCTCCTCTTTTGCTCAATTTTGGTGGTTAATTCCATCCATATTTGTGGATTGTTATTACACTTGTTTCACTTCAAAATTCTTCGCTCCTGTTCCGGGATCCTAATCATTCCGTTAATATTAGGATACGCCTCTGTCGCCTCAGTCATTTCATTTGTGTTTTACACCCTTCATTCTCATATCGAGGTTGTATGTGGTGGTATTACTTCATCCTTTTCAGCCAAGTATCCAGCAGGCTGGGAATGGGGCAGGAGGATTTCCAGTTGAGAATTTTTGGAGTGGTACCCCAGCATACTGGGAGATACGTTGACCGAATCTTTCCTTTTTTCCACCCTCCAAATAGGATAGAGAGCTCTGTCAGATCCGGCCTAATACAGAGTCGTGCTTCTCTTCAATCTGTTACCAGGCGAGCCGGTTCCCACTTATGAATAAGCATGGGGAGGGAGGGGGCGTAAACAGTTCTGACCGCGTTTAGCTAATTATGAAGAATCCCCGGAACTCCAGATAAGAACTAAAATTGAGAGTATGTATGTGTACGTATGTTATTCATGTTTATTATGTGAGTGCGTTTGTATTACTGTGAACTGAGTTATTTGATCTCCATCCGTAACAGTTACAGTTGCGCAAAGATATAAGCTATCACGAGTGCTTTCGACTGTTAGTGTTGATTTTCAGATATCAGTTAGTTACAATGTGACATTCCACATTCCTCACCGTGAATGTCCGTGTTGATGGTGTTAATCGTCAGTCGTGAGATACTTAGAGGATGAAACCCACAATGAAAAAGCTTAGTTACAATTAACAAACGTGTGAGCAACCGACGACTAGCTGCTCACGTCTCACTCTATCAGCTCGGTACGCAGCGTTAGGCTTCTTACATTTTTTTAAATATTTAATTAAATAAATAATCATATTTCAGCAGTCGTTATGTCATCAGTTTTAAGTTGCGTTCTTCTGCTTTGAAAAAATGTTCAAATGTGTGTGAAATCTTATGGGACTTAACTGCTAAGGTCATCTTCCCAAAGCTTACACACTACTTAACCTAAATTATCCTAAGGACAAACACACACACCCATGCCCGAGGGACTCAAACCTCCGCCGGGATCAGCCGCACAGTCCAAGTCTGCAGCGCCCTAGACCGCTCGGCTAATCCCGCGCGGCCTTCTGCTTTGATTCTGTAGCAACATACACTATGTGATCAAAAGTATCCCGACACCTGGCTGAAAATGACTTACAAGTTGGTGGTGCCATCCATCGGTAACGATGGAATTCAATATGAAGGCGCTTAAAACATCAATGTAGGCCTGTTCTGTAAAAGTGCCACGCAAAATAACAAGGGGTGTAAGCCCCCTCCATGAAAAACCCGACTACACTATAACACCACCATCTCCGAATATTACTGTTGGCACTACACACGCTGGCAGATGACGTTCAGCCGGCCAGGGTGTCAGAGCGGTTCTAGGCGCTACAGTCCGGAACCGCGCGACCGCTACGGTCGCAGGTTCGAATCCTGCCTCGGGCATGGATGTCCTTAGGTTAGTTAGGTTTAACTAGTTCTAAGTTCTAGGGGACTGATGACCTCAGAAGTTAAGTCCCATTGTGCTCAGAGCCATTTTTAGATGACGTTCACCAGGCATTCGCCATACCGACACCCTGCCATCGTATCGCCACATTGTGTACCGTGATTCGTCACTCGACACAACGTTTCTCCACTGTTCAGTCGTCCAATGTTCACACTCCTTACAGCAAGCGAGGAGTCGTTTAGCATTTACCTGCGTGATGTATGGCTTATGAGCAGCCGCTCGACCATGATATCTAAGTTTTCTCACCTCCCACCTACCTGTCATAGTACTTGCAGCGGATCCTGAGGCAGTTTGGAATTCCTGTGTGATGGTCTGAATAGAGGTCTGCCTATTACACAGTACGACCCTCTTCAACTGTCTTCAACAGACGAGGTCGGTCTGTGTGCTTTTGTGCTGTAAGTGTGCCTTCACGTTCCCACTTCACTATCACATCAGAAACAGTGGACCTAAGGATGTTTAGCATTGTGGAAATCTCGCGTAAAGACGTATGACACAACTGACCCCCAATCACATGACCACGTTCGATGTCCGTGAGTTCCGCGGAGCGCCCGCCCCATTCTGCTCTCTGACGATGTCTAATGACTACTGAGGTCGCTGATAAGGATTACCTGGCTGTAGGTGTCAGCACAATGCACCTAATATGAAAAACATATGTTTTTGGTGGTGTAAAATTTGGAAATTTGTCATAAGGTCTTATAGGACCAAACCGCTGACGTCACCAGTCCCTAAGCTTACACACTACTTAAGCTAACTTAAAGTAACTTAACCTATGGACAACGCACACACCCTTGGCCAAGGGAGGACTCGAACCTGCGACGGGAAGAGCCGCACGGACCGTGACAAGGCGCCTTAGACCGTGAGGCTACCCCATGCGGCTTTCATGGTGTCCGGATACTTTTGATCACATAGTGTATAGGTGTATAGCACTACCTTGGTCAGTGGCCCCAAACCTCGGGTAATTAGCCCTTGAGGGGTAAAATTAGATTTTCTGAGGGGTAAAAAATAAAGTAAGGGGGAAAAAATAAAGTATTCAGACAAATTTCGATCAAGAAACTAAGTTATTGTTTAAAGATTATTACTGCTATCACAGTTTGGTAAGACTCTACTACTGACTATATAAGTTACTAGTAATTACATTTTCTCAATTACTAAGACTGACATGTGACAGAATGTGGTGGTTATAGTTTGTGAAACGGATGTAGGAACACCATCCCCTTCACATAGCTTACATAGTACACACAGATTAATCTACATACATATCACTTATGCTTAAATATACAATTAAAATTCCTGCAATAGACCAGAAAATATTTCTTTCTTGAGCTTCACGACAATAGATGAACTGACATTTCAACTCGACAATTATGTAATGGTCCTAGGACCTACACTGTATTATAATTATTATTATTAGTGGCACTGGTCAGCGTGAAGTCTTTCAGTTTCTGCCACTTTAGAAATAAGGAGCCCAGCAATCAAATGATTTCTAAACAGCAAGTGTAATGCAGGCATTTTAACTTGGTTGATTTTTAATGTTCTTGCCGGGTGTGGGTGAAGCAAGTGTTGCTAGTGACAGGAGTGGTTCTGGAGAAGCAGGTGTTGTAACAATTATCTACCATCGATGTAGATTGTTAGCTTTCCTTTTCTGAGGAGTTGTATATGTCACTAGCGGTGCACTCAGAATTCCTTTATCTTTCTACGAAAATTGTTGTTAGAAATAAGCAGTATGAATTGTGTCATTGATTCGTAAGTTCGCGGTTTAATTCCTACAAGAACTAAATACCATTTAACTATCTGTCTCTTAAAAATAATGTCGTTTGAACAAAATTCATTTTGTTTCGGCACTTTAGTTAATCGCGAAAGATAATGATTTGAGGTAGGAGGTCCTAGTTAACATCTGATTGCAGTCAGTGGTAATGGAAACCATCGACCTAGATGGTCATACAGGTGGTCCAGAAGATTTTCCTGTTATTCGTCAATTGTTGTTCTCGTATGTGTGTAGAATCTTAAAAAATTTTACTCTGTTCGGTAGATACATGTAAAAACAAAAATTGCTTCATAGAATGAGACAGCAGAAGAAACTGCACAGGGCTCCGAAGAGTTTATCTGAATCCATTGGTGGTACAGGCTACCTCAGAGAGAATGGTGTCCAGAGGGGGCACTTGCGCCATCCGGAAAACTGTCTATTCTTTCAATAAAGACTGTTCTCGAATTTCTAGCAGTAATTGTCTGCGACTCCACTAAACTCCAGTTTTAACAAAGTCGACGCCGACGAGGAATATTGGAGTCTTAGAAGTCGCTGTAAAGTGTGTTATGGGTATGAGTGCATATATTTCTACTGACGGCTGTGGACAGTGGACTGAGCAACATTAAATCAGTATCTACTTTACCTGCAAGCTCGTAATTATGGCTGTTACGAGTAGTATGTCTTTGTTTGGTTAGTACCGAATAGTACGAGTGGCACAAACAAACCATTCTTGTTTATTTTTCCCTTGGCAACAGATCAGGTACTGACGTATGGATTGGTGGATGCAAAACGGAATGCCTTTACTAGCAGACACTGCCCACCACATGGTGTAGTTACATTCGTCCAGAAGACAGCTGGTATTAATTTATGTTTTTGCGATATGAGTGTTAAATGCAGAGAAAAAACAACTAATACACTGAGGCAGGTACACATTTAGGTAAAAATTACCGAAATATCCGTAACTATATCGCTAACGCCCTATGCAGCGTAAGATTTCTTAGTTTACGAGAAAACAGGCCGATCCATTAGTGCGGCTGTGGTTTCGACGCTGATCTGCAATCTGGACTGATACGACTCTTTACAGAACAGTGCCGTAACAGTTTTCTTCGGTATTTTTCTGTCTTTCCTCGCTCATACCTGACCAAGGTGCAGACGGGAGTCGATCCAACACTCATGTACGGATCCCGCCGTAAGCAATAAACATGGCAGCAATACACTCGTTAATCAACCGTCACGGATTCTTGTAAGGACGCCCCTACCCTTACCCACATCGGAATCACAGAAGTATCTTACGATTTGTCTGTGGAAAAAGAAAATCCATGGTGGATTGCTGATTCCGCACTCAGTTTAACACGACACAGGAACCGTAGAACACCAGGCAAAACACGGCCATGCTATGTTGTACATCTACAGGTGTTCCCAAACACACTGGTCTAAAAACGGAAACAACATTTTCTGCTCTAGAAGGGGAGGAAACCAAGTCTGAAGCTTCAACGTCTAAAAAAATAAAGGTTAATGTTCAGTTATGTAAGATAGTTAGTTCAAAAACGTTACATTCGTCCGACTTTGTCTTGACTGTAGCAGAGGACACATGGCAGCCCCTAGTGGCTTGCACCTCTGTTGCATTTTATTTTAATTCTATCTGACGCTGTCAGGTATGACCGCAGCTTTCGTATTTTTTGGTACGTTATGCTGTAAAATTTAGTTTTAATTTTATCCGAAGAAGGTGTCCCTTGTGACACCGTAACCTAGGGCACAAATTAATTGTGTTCACGACTGAGGGCTGTGTTTTTCAAAATTTTGTATTATACAACAGTCGCTGATTGACAGCCATGTTAAAAAAAAACTTCTCTTTTGTTTGTTTACCTGTCTGGATTCAATCTGTAACAGAAAATCAGCACCTCAATCCACTGACATCTAAACATTTCCCGCAGTCTCCGTTGGGTGATGTGACTGGATGGATACATTTAAAATGGTGGTGTGCTGAACAACGAGATCATTCTGACCCAGTGATATGAATGCTGAAGTATGTTATACGCGTAGACAGGTCGGTGTCATACAACTGCACTTGTAATTTAGGGATTCACATCTCGGCCCAGGCACGAGATACCAATTTTATTCGCATTTTCGATTTTAAAGAATTCCTGCGAAATCTATACGCATTTTTAATGACTTATGTGGGGACTCGACGCTGACAGGATCCCGAAATTTAATTTTTATTTCGTTTGAAAGTTTTCCTGGACTCTATCGCTTTAACAATTACCGCATGAGCTAGGTTTATGCTTGTTACTAGTGGAAGTTAAGTGACTATGTCGGCTTTGAAGCGTTATAAATCTTCTACAGTTCAGGCGGCAAGCATCCATCACGCCCTTTTGCGGTGCACCTCTGTCTCACGAGTTGTTTTTCAAGACTCAGAGTGATGGATTCAGCGTGATCGACAGAGCGTTAAAACGACCTGGATTTTGCGCGCTCACCGCTTGAACGGTGTGAAATCATTGCGGTGTTTTGCAGTTTCCAGATCCCCTCCTCAGCTTCTTTCCGCTTCCATGTCTAGCCAGGGTTCCCTCTTAACTAATTCGCTGCACTCGCTAAATCTAATGTAACTCTTTTCCACCTACTACTGATGCCTTTATAGTGAAGTAACATATTCGACTCTACACCCATTACGTACTTACTTCCCTAATACCAATGGGAAGTTTCTTTATTATTTACTGTTGACAGACTTCAGTGTTTTATTAATGCAGATAGGATAAATGGCACCTCGTATTCTGCACAATAAAGAGTAGGGCTCTGTTTGTACCTCGCAGCCGATGTGTTAGAGCTGTTTAAGCAAACGAAAAATGACTGTATACTAGGCCCTTTTCTTGCTGCTCCGAGTTTCATATTCTGTCTCGTTTCCTTTAACGAAGGTTTACATATTCAGATATAATATATTTCTTATTATATATCAAAAAAATTTTATGAAACACATTAGTTGATCAAGTAATGAAAACCTACGTTCACGACAAACGTGAGACGGTCATTCTAAGAACTTTTTGTGAAAACTGCGGGATGTACAGAAAATATGATAACTAAATGAAGTAAAGAAAAATTTTACTTATGTGAGCTGTTGTTGTTGTTGTTGTTGTGGTCTTCAATCCAGAGACTGGTTTGATGCAGCTCTCCATGCTACTCTATCCTGTGCAAGTTTCTTCATATCCGAGTAACCACTGCAACCCACATACTTCTGTTTGTGTTTAGTGTATTCATGCCTTGGTCTCCCTCTATTTTCACCCTCCGTACTTCCATCAAACACTAAATTGATGATCCCTTGATGCCTCAGAACGTGTCCGACCAACCAATCCCTTCTTCTAGTCAAGTTGTGCCACAATTTCCTCTTCTCTCGAGTTATATTCAATACCCCCTCATTAGTTACGTGATCTGCCCACCTAATATTCAGCATTCTTCTGTAGCACCACACTTCGAAAGCTTCTATTCTCTTCTTGTCTATACAGTTTATCGCCCATGTGTCGCTTCCATACATGGCTACACTCCATACAAATACTTTCACAAACGACTTCCAGACTCTGTACTCGATGTCAACAAATTTCTCTTTTTCAGAAACACTTTCCTTGCCATAGCCAATCTATATTTTATATTCTCTCTACTTCAACTATCATCAGTTATTTTGCTCCCAAAATAGCAAAATTCATCTTCTACCTGAAATGTCTCATAGCCCAATCTAATTCCCTCAGCATCACCCAATTTAATTCGACTACATTCCATTATCCTCGTTTTGCTTTTGTTGACGTTCATCTTATATGTTTTTTTCAAAACACTGTCCATTCCGTTCAACTGCTTTTCCAGGCGCTTTGCTGTCTCTGGCAGAATTACCATGTCGTACGCAAACCTTAAGTTTTTATTTATCTTCGATGGATTTTAATTCCAACGCCAAATTTTTGTTTCCTTTACTGCTTGCTCAATATACAGACTGAATAACATCGAAGACAGGCTACAACCCTGTCTCACTACCTTCTCGATCACTGATTCCCTTTTTACGACCCTCTTATAATTACCGTGTGGTTTCTGCCCAAGCTGTAAACAGCCCTTTCGCTTCCTGTATTTTACTCTGCTACCTCTATGTGGTGCTTGGTTAACGTTATCAGCTGATGGCTTGTGCTTACCGACGGCCGGCTTCTATCCTGACAACAAAACGCGCTGGTAACCGTCAACAACGGAATGCGTAATATAATTTTGATTCCCGAGTGCTCAAAAGGTGCCTGTCGGCTCAAGATACAGTAAGTGCTCAAGGATTCCTGTTTCATCATTTCCAAGAGTAAATTTGGGGGTTATTCCTGTCGCCGACAAGTATGTAAAGTTCAAATTTAACTGGTTAAATTTTAAAAGTAAGAAACAGTTGTCGTGTTGCTTAATTGGGTTGTTGAGTTCAAACTGAAAAATCATTCTCTTTAATAATAAAAACACAAAGCATCAATTTCAGTGTTAAATTTTAAGGAACCGACTGTTGTCGTGTTGCTCAATGTGGTTGTTGATTTCAAACTGAAATTATCTTTACTCTTGTTACTTACGTAATAGCGCTTAAGGAAAATTGACGTATTAACCTGTAGTTCAAACTGTCTGGTGCCGGAGTTTCAGTAAACTTATTGTGTCATAGATTGGGCTGGATTTTTGTTTTTTAATTTGGGAATTTGTGGTAAGGTCTTATGGGACTAAACCATTGAGGTTATCAAATAGTTCAAATGGCTCTGAGCACTATGGGACTTAACTTCTGAGGTCATCAGTCCCCTAGAAACTTAGAACTACTTAAACCTAAGTAACCTAAGGACTTCACACACATCCATGTCCGAGGCAGGATTCGAACCTGCGACCGTAACGGTCGCGCGGTTCCAGACTGTAGCGCTTAGAACCGCTCGGCCACCTCGGCCGGCTGTTGAGGTTATCGGTCCCTAAGCTTACACACTACTTAATCTGACTTAAACTAACTTACGGTAAAGACAATACACACACCCAAGCCCGAGCGAGGACTCGAACCTACGACGGGGAAAGCCGCACGGCCCGTAACAAGGCGCCCTAGACTGCGCTGCTACCCCGCGCGGTCTTTGGCCTGCTTTGGGGCATTATCAAGGAGGGCCAGTGCTCGAAGTTTAAGTCATTTACAGTCCGTTTCTAAAAATGGGTGTTGTAATTTGTCTTGGTTCAGTATTAGTCACGTGCCTTGTAATTTTAAAACGGTTAGGTCACAGGTCATTTTTGAAAACTTGCTAAATTTTTGATTTAAATTTTAGGTTGTTAATTCCTAAGGATTAGTGTCCGCGTTCATGCAATTCTGGCATACAAATTTTATTTGTTGTTGTTGTGGTCTTCAGTCCTGAGACTGGTTTGATGCAGCTCTCCATGCTACTCTATCCTGTGCAAGCTTCTTCATCTCCCAGTACCTACTGCAACCTACATCCTTCTGAATCTGCTTAGTGAATTGATCTCTTGGTCTCCCTCTACGATTTTTACCCTCCACGCTGCCCTCCAATGCTACATTTGTGATCCCTTGATGCCTCAAAACATGTCCTACCAACCGATCCCTTCTTCTAGTCAAGTTGTGCCACAAATTTCTCTTCTCCCCAATCCTATTCAATACCTCCTCATTAGTTACGTGATCTACCCACCTTATCTTCAGCATTCTTCTGTAGCACCACATTTCGAAAGCTTCTATTCTCTTCTTGTCCAAACTGGTTATCGTCCATGTTTCACTTCCATACATGGCTACACTCCATACAAATACTTTCAGAAACGACTTCCTGACACTTAAATCTATACTCGATGTTAATAAATTTCTCTTCTTCAGATATTTGTAATAAACAAATTAACTTTCATTTTTCCAATGCTTTGCTAAAGAGGCTAGTGCCCATGGTTTGTAGTCCGCAGATTTTGCTCAGTTAAACAATAAATTTTAAAGGGAGTATCGTTTGGCGTTGTGCCGCCCTTCTAGTGCATACTTATTATGTAGTCGTGTTGGTTTTGTCTCAAGTTGTAGATAATACAGCAGGTGGACACTTCGCACATCTGAAGGTGTAACCAATGGCCTTAGGACAGGATGTTATTTTATGTTGTTATTACCTTGTTGTTTTTTTAAAATATGTGTAGTTAGTGCCTCGAACTAATTAAATAAATCTCACTAGCTTTGTTAAGAACGTTTTAAGTGGCTTAGTGCCGGCAATCAGTAATGGTAACTGTTTTTTTTTATTTGAGTGAAACAAATTATGATTTTGAATTACGATACAAACAATCCTGTTGAATGCTCTGTTCCCATGTATGCTCCTTAAATGATGTAAATAAATGTTTTGTAAATCTATAGTCCAGTGGCTTTCCACTCAATGATCATTGGATCCGAACTATCCCGCTCTAAGTATTTTACAAGGGTCGTTAGTTTCAATGAAATTCCATCTGTAAATAGGCTGTTTATGTTTTATTATTGGCAACGTTACGTAGCGCTCTGTATGAAAATCATTGGCTGTTCTGTGTGCAGTCTGTGGCTAGTTTGCATTGTTGTCTGCCTTTGTAGTGTTGGGCAGCGGCAGCTGGATGTGAACAGCGCGTAGCGTTGCGCAGTTGGAGGTGAGCCGCCTGCAGTGGTGGATGTGGGGAGAGAGATGGCGGAGTTTTGAAATTTGTAAAACTGGATGTCATGAACTGCTGTATACATTATGACTTTTGAACACTATTGAGGTAAATACATTGTTTGTTCTCTATTAAAATCTTTCATTTGATAACTATGCCTATTAGTAGTTAGTGCCTTCAGTAGTTTGAATCTTTTATTTAGCTGGCAGTAGTGGCGCTCGCTGTATTGCAGTAGTTCGAGTAACGAAGATTTTTGTGAGGTAAGTGATTTGTGAAAGGTATAGGTTAATGTTATGGTCAGGGCCATTCTTTTGTAGGGATTTTTGAAAGTCAGATTGCGTTGCGCTAAAAATATTGTGTCAGTTTAAGCACAGTCGTATATAAATTTTTAAAAAAGGGGACATTTCATATGTCGACCCTTAGCCGAGGATACTTCACTGGAATCTTCTGATTTTTTTCTTGTAGTTTGTGTAATTAGTGTATCTATTGTTTATTGCTAGCGCGTAATTGTAGAGAAAATCTCCTTTGTAGTTGCAGTTTTTCATTGTTCTACAGTAAAACAGTTGTGGCATGCATGTAGATTTGCAGCAAGTAATTCGCAGCTGCGCTTGCAATTAACTAGATTTTATTTTCAGTGCTATGTTAATGTGTTTTCTTATTTTTGCTCTTCAAATTGTGCTTTTCTGTGTTATCGTGTGAAATATTGTGACAATAATGGCATGTGAAAAACGTAACACTAGGCTCCAAAGTAAACTGAGAAATAATAGTGACGACGAGCGTAGCTTACCAGCACCACTGTGTAATGAATTAACAGACATTCAAAGTAGTAATTTGGTAATTGTGCATAGGGAAATGGAGCGGGCGGCAAATAATGTCCTAGACAGTGAAACAATTAGTGAACAGGCAAGCATTATCGATCGATCGATCGGCAACAGCTCGCCTCAGGAATCCGAAATGACAGGACACAGTCTTGCAAATACTGTAGATTCAGGTTTTGGGGCCTCACCGTTTTCTCAAATAAGTCACAACACATTTTCTGATCGTCAAAATGTAAATGTTGCCGGTGCAAATGCACTGCCGAAAAGCATAGAGGAACAGATTCCAGACACTAATGCATTACTATTGCAATTAATGCAGCAAATGAAACAAAATCAGAGACAAACACAGCAACAGTTAGACACAATGGAACAAAATCAGAGACAAACACAGCAAAAGCTTCAAAAGTCATAATGTATACAGCAGTACATGACATCCAGTTTTACAAGTTTCAAAACTCCGCCATCTCTCTCCCCACATCCACCACTGCTGGCAGCTCACCTGCAACTGCGCAACGCTACGCGGTGTTCACATCCAGCTGCCGCTGCCCAACACTACAAAGGCAGACAACAATCAAACTAGCCACAGACTGCACACAGCACAGCCAATGATTTTCATACAGAGCGCTACGTAACGTTGCCAATAAGAAAACATAAACAGCCTATTTACATAGCGTAATAACTAAGATATCTGTACGCAATGCATTTCACTTTTGTTTATCATGAGGTAAGTACATTGACTTCTGCAGAACTTAGCTTTCGGAGCATGATAACTACGACACTTCCACAGAGATTATGTTGCAACAATACTCACATTTAGCGCTACAGGACACGTATTTGAGTGATTAATTTTGCACTTAAATCATTTATTTTTAAAGATATTTGAAGTACAATGATACAAAGGTTTTCCGTGATACATTTCATTCCATTGCTGTAATCTGTAACACCTGGGGGTATAATTACATTAACCCTCAGAGGGGTACACGCTTACATTGTGTACCATGTGTTTGGCAAGCACAAGGAGCCCCAGCTGATGTGGTATTTGCTTATACAACTTTACACATCAGGACCATATTTCTCTAACACACAAATTACACAGCTATCTGATCATTTAACTGAGAGATAAAGATTTTTTTACTACATCAGTGACACATGTTTTCGCAATTACACAGTTGGAGAACTTCACACTTATGAAATTGTATTTTGTCTGTACTTTGTGAACTGTTCATATTTATTCGGAACCATTGTGATACTATGAGAGCTTTCAATGATATATTTGGTATGGGAGCATGATTTTAAAGTACGTTTGAGGTAGATGACACTATGGAAATGAACAGAGAATTTTTTTTAGGTTTTGACATTATTGCAGAAAGCTACGACGTTTTTGAGATTTGACTGAGGTGTTATGATGTTATTTTTACGATGACGATGTGCATTATGCTGCTGAGGTATGTTTATGATCAATAAGCTGATGCTATATGAGGAATTTGATTATGCTACGTATCTATTATGATGAAATATTGAAGAAGTGTCGACGAATAAGGTAAGGAATAATGAGTAGTGGTTAGGGACTCTGGTTTGTGAAAAAGGATGTTGGAAACCAAGAATCGTGCTTTAAGAGTTATGAAATGTGTGTAAATGCGTGAATGTACCACAATGCCAACGAAAATTTTTTGGACACTGTTATATTTACAGGATTTTGTTTCTACACATTTGTAACGCCAATTCTCGACCTGTGAAATTTTTTATATGAGACTGCCACTGTAGCGGAAACTGCTGTCGTAAATATTTCCATAAGAAAGTTAAGTGACCACCTGCACATAATGCGTCGTGGGCACCCAGCTGTGTCAGACGCCAGGAGAAAAAGCCATTAGTGTGTGCCTTTTCAGAGGCACAGGTAGAAAAAGAAAGGGGAGGCCATTATCCTCACTATTGATATTCCTTTGTAGAAAGCATCGCAAATGCGACACGCTCAAACTTCAAAACATATGATTATACTGTGGAGCTCTTAATGCCTAATGAAATGATGAGAAACATTTCACAGCTATTGTCTTGCTATTTGAGAGAAATGCCATATGGCTTGCTTTATGTATTTATTTACTCAATTTGTTTAATATCTAGTTTCTAGCTGCGCTGCAGCATTGGTTAATATAAAATTTATAGATGTACTAATATCTGTCTGCAGATCGAGTAAACAATAATTTTTTCAAAAAAATGAGGGAGCACAAAAAGACATTTACCTTCACAGGAACTGCATTCATAATTTTCTGTTCAAGTACTTGGTAATTTATTTTGTAGAATAAGTTGTGGTGCACCACTTTGATGACATAGATATTAAAATGTGAATAGACATTTCCCTCATCTGCATTGTTGTCTTTACTGTAATATTATTCAGCTTGAGCTTTGTCATGCTTAGATATAATTTATTGCATTTGCTTCTGCTGTTTGCCAGGCATAGTACTACTAAATTTCACTTTACATTACTCTGTTAAGCCAGTTTACTACTGATTTATTTTTCTTGCTTGCTGCTCATTGCCTTACATTAGTTGTAATATTGTTGCTTACTTTGCCAATTTGAATTTTTTTGTCATTGCTGTTTGTGTTAATTATTTTGTGCTGCTGCATTGCCTCGTTCCTTAGTTTAGCATCTGAGCTCAGTAGATTTAAGTTAGCTTAAGATGAGGTAGGCTGTATGAGGGAACGCCGGCCGAAGTGGCCGCGCGGTTCTGGCGCTGCAGTCTGGAACCGCGAGACCGCTACGGTCGCAGGTTCGAATCCTGCCTCGGGCATGGATGTGTGTGATGTCCTTAGGTTAGTTAGGTTTAACTAGTTCTACGTTCTAGGGGACTAATGACCTCAGCAGTTGAGTCCCATAGTGCTCAGAGCCATTTGAACCATTTTTGTATGAGGGAACGAGTTGTGATGAATTGGAAGAAATGCATTGAGAAGCTGTAAGAAAATGGTTTAGCCAAAAAAGTATTTTGAAAGAGGATATAAACCAAAAAAGTAGGGTTTAGGGACAACAGGTTTAGGTAGGATTTTCTTGGAAATAAATAATGAGATAAGAAATATGTGAACATATAAATACAGAAAGCATGCTTGGATAGGATTTTTTTGGTGGAAACAAATGTTGAAATAAGACAAAAGATCTAAGGAATGAAGTTTTAGGTTGGACTGCAGTACCAAATGTTACACTGAAAACAAACCCTGTCCTTTCCTAATATGCTATTTTGCTATGTGTTTATGTACCATTGTGTATCTGTCTTTTTACTGTCTTTAAGTGTTTAGCTAATAAGATTTATGTTGTAGAATTTTTCAAATACTATGTTATTTACCTTGTAAAGATGCTTAGACATTATTTATTCTGTTTTGTTTTAATGCTCATGTGTGAAGTTGATGTTTCAGAAGTTATTCTGATCTTTTATGTGTTTACTTATGTCATAATTCCTGTAACACTGATGTATATGTTATTTCGATTCATTTGTAAAGCCACTATTACTACAAATGTTATCTGTATTATTATGTTTTTAATGGTGTGCTTTGTACCTTTGTTATTGTGTTCTTATGTTATAAAATTGTACTTGACACCAGTTCATCAAATTAAGTAACTTGTAAGTTACATTTCACTGCACACATTCCTGTTGGTCATAGTATATGAACAATATGTGAGAAGTAGGGACTGATAGTGTTTGCACGTGTGTTAATAATTCAGCAAGGAACTCGTTAACAGCATTGCTGGTTCTAAGGACAATTAGAAAAAAACTTTGTGAGTGCGCAAATGGTGGTTTATGGACTTGCTATATTGTCCGCAAGACTCTCACAGTTGCACAGTTGCAACAGATGGCTGCTGCCGTCTCTACAAGGACTACAGTGGGCCTGCACCTCTGGTGGCCCACCAATTAATCTCTACGAGGACTGCAGTGGGTCTGCACCTCTGGTGGCCCACCAATACCGTAATCTCTACCAGGACTACAGTGTGTCTGCTCTGTGATGATCTACCTACCAATACTCTTCAAAATTTCGACTGAATCTGCTGTGGGTTTGCTCTCTCGTGGCCCTTTATCTGTCAGCATGTCAAGAGTCGGCACTGTCTTTCCGTTGGAAGGACAACACTACTTCTTCAAGACTGCATGGAAATCCACTACTTCCATGTGCATTGTCTTTTACTGCTCAGACTTTGAGAAAAGAAACGGCAGTTTTACTGTGATGAATTATCAGGACTGTCTTTATGGACTGTGAGAATATTTTAGCTTCTGACCAACATTGTATTAATAAGTGTGTGCATTTGATATCTTTCTTACTGTAATTATGAAAAATTTTATCAAATCATTATTTGCCACTGCCCAAAACAATATGTAAAATTTTTTGTGGGGAGCATGGGGGCTATGTAAATAGGCTGTTTATGTTTTCTTATTGGCAACGTTACGTAGCGCTCTGTAAGAAAATCATTGGCTGTGCTGTGTGTAGTCTGTGGCTAGTTTGCATTGTTGTCTGCCTTTGTAGTGTTGGGCAGCGGCAGCTGGATGTGAACAGCGCGTAGCGTTGCGCAGTTGGAGGTGAGCCGCCAGCAGTGGTGGATGTGGCGAGAGAGATGGCAGAGTTTTGAAATTTGTAAAACTGGATGTCATGAACTGCTGTATACATTATGACTTTTGAACACTATTGAGGTAAATACATTGTTTGATCTCTATTAAAATCTTTCATTTGATAACTATGCCTATTAGTAGTTAGTGCCTTCAGTAGTTTGAATCTTTTATTTAGCTGGCAGTAGTGGCGCTCGCTGTATTGCAGTAGTTCGAGTAACGAAGATTTTTGTGAGGTAAGTGATTTGTGAAAGGTATAGGTTAATGTTATGGTCAGGGCCATTCTTTTGTAGGGATTTTTGAAAGTCAGATTGCGTTGCGCTAAAAATATTGTGTCAGTTTAAGCACAGTCGTATATAAATTTTTTAAAAAGGGGACGTTTCACATCTACCTTCACCAATCCCGAAACGCCCTCCCATTCCTATCAATTGCATTAATCTTATTGCAAGTCTCTTTCCGCGATTACATTAACAATTTCAATAGAGATACGGTGTGTGTCAGTTATCTCATGCTACGTAAGTCAACGTAGTTTTCTGTGCGTACTGATTTAATTTTCACTACTTGTACGTTGATTAGTTCACAAGTATTTTTGTAGCGTCTTGCGGATATTTCGCTCAGTACACATATTTATACGATGGCAAGGAGAAAATTTCTCGAGCTGGCAAAGAGATGGCGTCGTTATGAATGATGATACAGGGTTGATGCATGTTGAGAAATACGAGCGTACTTCAGAAAGCAAATAACACTTTATTATGCATGGCTAAATAACTTTTACAACACTTAAAGGTGACATAGAATCATGACACTATTTTTCAAAATAGTCTGTGTAAATAACGGTCAGAACGTTCTTCCAATTGTTGAAGTACTCGATGACAGAAATTTGCTCCTTGTCACAGAATTACTCGAGAATTACTGAGTGAAAGTCACTGTTGGAAAATTTCTTTGCTTCCCAGGTGTTCTTTCAGCTTCTTGAATAGATGGTAATCGCACGACGCAATATCTGGACTGTATGGTATATCAGCATCGCCCATTACGTGCTGCCTTGGTCAGTTATTGGCACCATTTCACTAGAGCTGAGCCAGAAATTGCTACGTGTGTAACTTAATTTCTTAAGTCTCAATGTAATATAAATCAAGTGTTAACATGACCTCATGATTAGTTTCCTTAAACTGCGTTGTCGTTACATTAAAATTACTTGAAAAGGGTAAACTGAGATGATTTGTATCATAATATTTATCGCTAGTTGCTTCCCGCAGTTGCGCTTGTATATCAATAGTTTTGTTATGATCGATGAGGTTCAAAAATGGCTCTGAGCTCTATGGGACTGAACTGCTAAGGTCATCAGTCCCCTAGAACTTAGAACTACTTAAACCTAACTAACCTAAGGACATCACACACTTCCATGCCCGAGGCAGGATTCGAACCTGCGACCGTAGCGGTCGCACGGTTCCAGACTGTAGCGCCTAGAACCACTCGGCCACCACGACCGGCAAATTCTGTGCAGGTATGGATTAAACGCACTAAGTATTGTATAATTAATGTACTCATTACTTCGAATTGTATCACGTAGCACATGTCAACCAATAAAAACATTTCCAGAAACATGATAAAGATCAAACGTCAAAGGGTAAATAATTTTTTCAGAGAGTAAATATTTACTACTGTTTCGTGGAATATTCCTGAAAACAGCTAGGTTCTTGTAGTACACACTTTCTAAAGCAGCCTATATTCTTTCTCAGGGTTCAAGCTATCTCTTGCCAAATTTCATGGAAATCGGTTCAGCTGGTTGTGAAAACGTAAGACACGGAGTTACTTTCACATTTGTACTGTTACTATGGGTAAAACTTTCCATTAAGACGTCTTTTACTCTGTGATTCGATTTTGATGAAATAAAGTCTATAGCCCCGATCTACGCTCAAGTAACCAGTCAAAATCCTAAGAAAGAGATTAGCGTGTTCAAACAGAGAAACAGACAGGAGCTCTAGGTTAAAAATGTTTTTAGTACCTTCGGGCGGCATACATAAAAAAAAACTCGATTCCATTGCTGTTTATCGTAACTTCTTCACTGCTCCTCATAACAGATGGAATTTCTTATACTCAGTTTTTCCGTCGCATATCCTCGTCTAACTTACTTACTTCGTACATAACCTTTAAAATTTCCGTAGTTGCAAGGAAAACTATCCCGCCTGGAGCGAGAGAAACTGTGGTTTGCTGTGAGGGATGAAAGCTACTGTACAGTCGTCCTTCGCTCCCCAGGATATCACAGAGTGGCCACTGAAGCTGTGACAAGCAACACAGAAACGTACTTTACCGCAGTTAGTCGCGCATGCCACGCACTCGTTAATCGCGCACATAATCGAATTTCACTTTCTCCTGTAGCTGCTGTTTCCAGGTAGTTCTTTGGGCCGAGACCGTACAGATGGTGCAGTATCTCGAACGCCGTTCACCTCGTACAGCTGAAGCGCTCGGTAGACGCGGCAACGGTGTCCGTATGCTGTCCCTTCTTATTTAATTAATAATTTGTTAAGCAACTACGACAACATCGAAAGGTAGGTCAAGTGGTTGTTCTTTTCAATGCAATAGCGAATCTATTAAGCAAGTAAGTCAACAAAGAAAGATAAGACAGGTTTATGTGGATCAAAATAAACATATTGAACTAAACAGTTGAGTAATCCATAAGTTGTGGAAAACCAAAACACTGTCTTCTTCACAGTCTGTCGTATTCTTACCGGGGAACCAGTAAGAGCTGTTACACTGATGCGCCGAAACACTTTTTTTATAGTTGACTGGTTTGATAAGGCCCACCACAAATACCTCTCCTCTGCGAAACATTTCATCTCAGAGTAGCACTTGCAACCTACGTCCTGAATTATGCGCTGGATATATTTCAATCGCTGTCTCCTTCAGCAATTTTTACCCTCTGCAGCTCTCTCTAGTACCATGGAAGTCATACCATGATGTCTTAACAGATGTCCTATCGTCCTGCTCTTCCTTCTTGTGAGTGTTTCCCCTTATACTCCTTTCCTCGCCGATTCAGCGAAGAACTTCCTTAATCCTTACCTTATAAGTCCCCCTATCTTTCAACATTTTTCGGTAGCACTACATCATGAAATCTTTGAGTCTCTTCTGCTCCGATTTTCCCTGTTTCACTACCGTACAATGCTGTGTCCAAACGAATATTCGCAGAAAATTCTTCTTCAAATTGTGGCTTAACTTTTACAATAGTAGGCTTCTCTTGGCCAGGAATGCCCTTTCTGGTAGAGCTAGTCTGCTTCTTATTTCCTTCTTTCTCCGTCTGTCAAGGGAGATGATGCTTCCTAGTGCTACCTAGATAGCAGAATTCCTTAACGGCAGAAGTCCTTAACTTCATCTACTTCGTGATCACCAATTCCGATATTAAGTTTCTCTTTGTCCTCATTTATGATACTTCTAATTACTTTCCTCTTTCATCTATTTACTCTCAAACCATATCCTGTGCTCACTACACTGCTCATCCATTCAACAGATCTGTAATTCGCCATCACTTTCCCTGAGGATAGTAATGTCATGATTGAATCTTATCACTGATATACTTTCACCTTTAATTTTAATCCTACATTTGACCTTTCTTTTATTTTCGTCATTGCTTCTTCAATGTATATATTGAACAGTGTGTGCGAGACACTACATCACTGTGTTGCACTCTTTTCAACCAGAACATTTCGTTCTTAGTCTTCCACTCTTATTGTTTCCTGTTGGTCATATATTATGGCCGTCTTAATAGCGTCTTGGTCCATCTTTAGGAAAGAAATACAATAGAGATTCTGCGTAGCTAGTTTATCGTGGTATGTAGCACTGAACTTGTTCTGTGTGGCAAGTTTAAAGGGGTGCATAGCACTGAATTTGTTTCCACTTGTTCCGTAACTGCAGTAAACTGGGCAGGCGTTTAGTATGCGAGACCTGCATCCCGATAGAATCCCAACTGTGTTCCATCGGATTCAGACCGAGCGACTTTGCTTGCCAAGACGTCAGTTCATCATCATGTTCCCAACCGTAGGTCAAACCTAGTCCTATGATATGGGTATCCTGCGGGAAAGTGCCATCGCCGTCGGTAAGTCATCAATCATAAAAGGCTGAAGGTATTCCACAGACGTCGTCGTGCCTTAGATTACTACCACAGATCCCATAAGATCCTAGATGAATTTATCCAACAGCATAATACTGCGCCACTCGCCTTCATCCGTGGCGCGGTGCATGTTTTGGGCAGTCGTTTAACATAGTGTGACAGAAAAGTCATTCGTCCGACTAGGTTACAAGTTTTCGTTGGTCCACGCTTCTGTCTCGACGAACCCATACCTACAATTATCGTAATTGGTGAAGTTATTGCGTCAACATGGGAACAAGTATGGGTCACTGCTGCAGAGACACTTAGTCAACAATGTGCGCTGAGCGATGTGCTCCTAAGTACTTGTGCCTCCTACAATAATGTATTCTGTTGTCAGTTCTGTCATATATCACCCCCTGTCCTGCAAGCCTTCGGTCTATACGTTTGTGATGAACGGCGGGCGTCCAACACCTTGTAGCGTGCTCGTGGTTTCATCGTCCTTCAACAAGTTTCCACCGTCATGTCGACAGCCAGTCAGCATCATTGTTTCCTATGTGCTCACTCCCTCTTGTTTTTAAAAATCACTTCTGTTTCTCGATTTCACATTTGTGGCCATTGTCGTCGCTAGAGAGATCTGTCACTCTGTTCCGCCGTACACAAGTACACTACTGGCCATTAAAATTGCTACACCGAGTAGCTTACGTGCTGCAGACGCGAAATTTAACCGACAGGTAGAAGATGCTATGATACGCAAATGATTAGCTTTTCAGAGCATTCACACAAGGCTGGCGCCGGTGGCGACACCTACAATGTGCTGACATGAGGAAAGTTTCCAACCGATTTTTCATACACAAACAGCAGTTGACCGGTGTTGCCTGGTGAAACGTTGACGTGATGCCTCGTGCAAGGAGGAGAAATGCGTACCATCACCTTTCCGACTGTGATAAAGGTCGGATTGTAGCCTATCGCGATTGCGGTTTATTGTATCGCGACATTGCTGCTCGCGTTGGTCGAGATCCAATGACTGTTAGCAGAATATGTAATCGGTGTGTTCAGGATGGTAATAAGGAACGCCGTGCTGGAACCCCTACCGCCTCGTATCACTAGCAGTCGAGATGACAGACATCTTATCCGCATGGCTGTAACGGATCGTGCAGCCACGTCTCGATCCCTCAGTCAACAGATGGGGACGTTTGCAAGACAACAACCATCTGCACGAACAGTTCCATGACATTTGCAGCAGCATGGACTATCAGGTCGGAGAGCATGGTTGCGGTTACCCTTGAAGCTGCATCTTAGACAGGAGCGCCTGTGATGGTGTACTCAACGACGAACCTAGGTGCACGAATGGCAAAACGTCATTCTTTCGGATGATTCCAGGTTCTGTTTAAAGCATCGTGATGGTCGCATCCGTGTTTGGCGACATCGCGGTGAACGCACATTGGAAGCGTGTATTTGTCATCGCCATACTGGCGTATCACCCGATGTGATGGAATGGGGTGCCATTGGTTACATGTCTCGGTCCCCTCTTGTTCGCATTGACGGCACTTTTAACAGGGCACCTTACTTTTCAGATTTACGACCCGTGGCTCTACCCTTCATTCGATCCCTGCGAAACCCTACATTTCAGCAGAATAATGCACGACCGCATGTTGCAGGTCCTGTACGGGCCTTTCTGGACACAGAAAATGATCGACTGCTGCCCTGGCCAGCACATTCTCCAGATCTCTCACCAATTGAAAAGTCTGGTCAATGGTGGCCGATCAACTGGCTCATCACAATACGCCAGTCACTACTCTTGATGAACTGTGGTGTCGTGTTGAAGCTGCACTGGCAGCTGTACCTATACACGCCATCCAAGCTCTGTTTGACTCAATGCCCAGGCGTATCAAGGCCGTTATTACGGCCAGAGATAGTTGTTCTGGGTACTGATTTCTCAGGGTCTACGCATCCAAATTGCGTGAAAATGTAATCACATGTTATTTCTAGTATAATATGTTCGTCCAATGAATACCCGTTTATCATCTGCATTTCTTCTTGGTGTAGCAATTGTAATGGACTGTAGTGTAAAGTGACTTTTTACGCAGTAACCCTATTGCCAAAGTACTCCTCTAGTAACGAAGATTTGTGTAATAGATAAACTCATTATATTTATATTTAATTTTCGATAACAACTGAATGATAATATAAATAAGTACCTTCAGTCGATGTTCAAAAATGTAAGCACTCTTAAGAGTCGTCCCGAAAGAGTTATTAAAGAGCACTGTAAAGGGCAATCAAAAAGTTTCCGTTCCAAGGCCGTACTTCCCAGAACCGGTACGCCAATCAGGAGAAATCTCTGTAAGCATTGTGGCAATAATCCCACCGATACACCAGCTTGAAGATAAGCGTGTGGTAAAACACCGTGTCCTGCTGCGTCAAGAAGTCCGCTACACAACTTCGTCCGACATGAACCGTCGACCCTTCAGTGCCTCTTTTGAAGGATCGGGCGTGATAATAGCTTGGGGAGAGACCAGATCTGTAGGGCGATTACTCGAGTGACTCCCAATGGGGTTGCTTCTGCCTTACGACATTTGCAATAATGGGACGTGCGCTACCACAGTGCCTGGCGCACCATTCCACAACGGTACTTTTTGACAGACATGCTGCCTCATACACATTCTTCATTCTGCAGTGGATATCTACCGGTGTTTATGCTTCGGCAGTCACAGCACGTCCGTCATGTATGGATGCATTTTGTAGTAACGTCGTCATAGTTTACGCTTCCACATTTACTGCACGCACGTCGCCAAGATACGAATGGCACACTGATCACTTGCCTACATGTCGGTGCTTATATACCCGCATAAGAGTCACGCTACGTTTCATATACGTTGCTGCAACGCCCTGAAACGGAAACTTCTTTATCGTCCCTTATATAAGACAACAACTAAGGCCTGTTACTGATCCCGCGATTTTCCGTTAACATGACATGCGTACTGCAGTTAAATTATTATGACTAGAGCGACAACATCCAGTTCTTTTTCAGCGGTTAAGTTTTCAATTTCATGATTAAGTTTAGTTAGCGCTCACAGCCTGTACGGATGATTAATATTTGCTAAAATTAAACGAAATGAAATTTCAACTTACCTTAATAAATCGTATGTAACAGATAAACCGTGATTAATTACCTTATTCTACTAATTATAAGACGCACTTTTTTCTTCAAAAATTGCCTCTAAAATCCAGGTGCGTCTAATATTCTAAATTAATATAAAAATGTCCAGTGTTTGATTTAAAATTCCAGCCAGTCCTAAAAATCGTCATATATTCGATGCCGCGGTAAATCTATCTGGCAACATTGGACTCAAGTAGCAAAAGCAGTTCACCGATGCGAAGAACATCAGTTGCGAGGATTCAAAAGCTTGCTCACACTGTCTCTCTCCCGTCACACCATCACGAACCCATGGCACTGTGTAGCCTATCATGTCTCACTGCAGTATATGGTTCAAATGGCTCTGAGCACTATGGGACTTAACATCTGTGGTCATCAGTCTCCTAGAACTTAGAACTACTTAAATCTAACCAACCCAAGGACATCACACACATCCATGCCCGAGGCACTGCAGTATACTGTGCCAGTAACTTGAACCGAAAGTGTTTTGTGTTACCGGTAACAGTAGAATATTTTTGTTAGTACCTATTTTTGTAAAGGAAAAAAAAAGATATTCATATGCAGACAAACTTGTAGGTGGGGCAACCACATTATAAGTATTCATCTTGGGTATTAATAACCGCTTTGGCTGTATTTGAGGCTTTGTTAACGTACCACTACCGGTTACGTGGGGCTAAAGGCCACATCTTCAGGTGTATGAAGTTTTAATTACATGTTCATCTGAACATGTGGCTTTTAGCGCCACGAAACCGGTAGTGATATAGTGCAAAAGACCAAATACAGCTGAAGCGTTAATTAATACCCAAGATTGGTACTCATATGATGCGGCTATGAACTACAAGTAATAGCATATGCGGAAGAATATAGAAACAGAGCAGCTTGGCGACATTTTGACCCTCCACCAACATAAGAAATCATCCGCGGTTGGCGGCCTAGTAAAGAAGAACTTTTAAAAAAGGAAGAAGACTAAATGTGCTATTACAAATGGCCAAAACTAAGAGATGATGTACTGAAATGTATTTGAGGACACCGTCAAAATGGCAGCGGAATTAATATAAAAATGATTCTAATACACGCTCGTAAGCTATCGCTGCAGCGGAACTTAACAGACTTTAAGGGTGGAGTTGGTTGGTGCTGCAGGATTATAAAACGTCATGGACTTAGTATGCGAACCAGAATCAAAATTTCTCAGAATGTACAAGAGTATAAAGAGAAAATAGGGTGTTTCCACCGCTTTTTTATTAAATGTCGAAAGAAAACCAGTGTGGAACTAAGTAAAATAGCGAATATGGACGAAATTCGTCTGACATTTTATGTGCCGAGTAGCGTAACTGTTGCCATGAAAGGTGCTAAAACGGTGGACACGAAAAAATGCACGACACGTATGTCCTTTCATATTGTGCTGACGGTACTGAACTTTATCTAATGATCATTCTCAAGCCCAAAATAATGCCAAAACTTTCCGAAATACCGTCAGGGGTGGATGGACGAGACTGGTACGAAATTTTGGATTAACAGAGCGTGTCAGAGAAGGAAAGTTGTTTTACTGAGGAAGAGTTCTTCTCTTGTGCTAGATCAGTTTAGTAGTCATTTGGAAAATTCTGTGAAAGAGAAATTGAGACAGGGAAATACAGAGTTTGCAGCTATTCTAGAAGGAATTACGTCACAATTGGAACCTCTCGACGTCTCGACGAATAAAACGTTTAACTTGTGTATGAGAGAAGAATAGAACAAATGGATGGTGGATGAAACCCAACATGAATTCACACCAAAGGGATTTTTAAAACGACTTGCAATCGAACAAGTGTGTCAGTGGACAGAACAATCGTGGTCTAGAGTGAGAGAAATAATTAACGCTCTCTAAGACAGTGAAAACAATCTTATACATAAAGAAGACAAAGATGACGACGAAGAGGAAGAAGAAGAAGAAGAAGAAGAAGTAGAAAGTTCAGATGGCTATTTTCAGGGATTTTAAAGGTCACTTCGGTTTTAGAAACGGAGGACTTTCTTTTATTCTGGCTTTGCAATCTAATAGTAAAAATGGTAACAACGTTAAATTTTAAAAATTATGCTTAAAAATTAAGCTGCATCTTACAGTCCATAGCGTCTTATAGAGCGTAAAATACGGAACTATTTTTGCAGTCTACAGTCCTTACTAACAGTGGAAATGTTAAATCTCCCAAATAATGTTTTTGCTAGCATTAGGGTAATTATTTTATTGCTGTTTATTTTCACGACATTGGTACTAGTAGCCTAATTTCATTTCAGCACACAGTGCTACTTCTAGCCTAATAAATACCTTAATTCTCACTTTTTTCAAATTAACCATGACTCTTTATGTTGCTGCAATAGTCTATGAACTGTCAGAACACATAACACCAAATGTGAGTTGACATGTCTAGAAAATATTTTGTACAGCTCTTGAATCACTTACGAAAAATGTAGTCAGCTATTAACGCGCCACTGCAGATAATGTCATTTTCATATCGAATACGCCAGTCTTGGCGTTCGTGGATTCGCAGCAGTAGCAGCCTCCGAAGAACAGAAATTGTAATGGGATTCCTCCACCTTTTAATTACGGAGCGAGGTAGCACAGTAGATAGAACGCTGGACTCGCATTCGGGAGGCGACAGTTGAGATCCGTGTCCAGCCATTGAGATTTAGGTTTCTCGTGATTTCCCCAAATCGCTCCAGGCAAATGCCGGGATGGTTCCTTTGAAAGGGCACTGCCGATTTCTTTCCTCATCCTTGACGGAATCCGTGCTTGTTCTCCGTCTCTAATGTCTTCGATATCGACGGAAGGTTAAGCCCAGTCTTCCTTTGCTTCATCGTTTATTTAATTTTGAAACATCCTTTTTTCCTCCAGAAGAGTCGAGACCAGCTCCTGGAAGGACTACTACCTACTGGAGCATCATCATATTGTAAGCTACTACAGCCCCTTGTGTCCTATATTTACAGGATATTATTGGTCACTAGTTAAATTCAAACAATCGGAACTATGGAGTTAAATTCACATGTGGTTGAGAAGAGGGAAAGTTTGTAAATAGAGTAACTTTTTCTTTGATAAGCATTCCAACCTTGCGCTTTCCAGTTCGCACTCGCACTCGTTACTACTGTTAGAACACTATTTTCACTGTTGTTAGCGTCATTATGGGTTGTAGTCCAAGAAATTTATTTAGGAATTGTGTATGACTTTTATTGTGTTTCATTATTCACAGGCGATTGTTAACTATAACCATGTGAGGTGCTGTTAATTAGACCATTAATTCGATAATAAATCGCTATCATAATCATTTCACCCATATTACTAATTGTTATTGCTCTCATCACATTCTCCTGCTTCACTCACTCTATATTAATATTTTTTTCCGTATCAATCACTGATCTACGTAACTCCACTTCTTCACCTCTCACCAACTACCTTCACCTGACTCAAGCGATTTACAGCTATTAAAAACCGGATGTGCGCTCGAATGAAAAACTCTGAACTGTCAACAGTAAAGTGCACAACGATTCTCCAAAATACTCAAAATACTCAGGTAGTGCTGTTGAGTTTCTTTATATTTGTTGAATAAGGTTGGTCGTTATTTATGTTTGTGATTTTTCTCAATTTTTACGTGTTCGGTGGAGATGATCTCGGCCCATGTATTTTTCTCAGAGCTGAACAAATCCTCGGAAAGATTCGTAATTCCATCTGTCAAATGATGTTTTCGGTAATGTACTTGCTGAGCAGAATGTCATGGCTTCTGGTCTGCTGTCATTTCCTATCACGTTTCCGTCACACAAAAGCGTGAAAAGACGTATTGGACATACGAGGTGAGTGAGAAAAGTAATGAGATTGACAACAGTGCGAGTGATCTGCAACGCTGTGTTGCTCTGCTTGTGTGGACCGGTGTGTTCATCCCTTCCAGATGCTCAGTCAGAGTCTCAGCTCCGTACAGACGTCACGTGATTTTTGAGAGCACCATCACTCAAGTTGTGTTTTTGTTGTGTGTTACGAAATTGGAACAGCGGAATTTAAAGCAACGTTACGCCACCAAGTTTTGTGTTAAACTTGGGGAATCCATGATTGTTACCTGTGAAAAGTTGAAGCAGGCCTATGGGGAACATTTCTTATCAAGAGCCTAAGTTTTTCGCTGGCACAAATCATTTGTGGAGCATCAAGAGTACGTTGAAGATGAGCCTCGCTCAGGGAGACCGACGACTTCAAAAAGCGACGAGAACTTTGAACGTGTGCCTGCTCTTGTGAGATAAGACCGACCTTTAACAACGAGTATATGGGTGACCTGTCAAATACTTTCAACGTACATCAAATTTTGACCGAAGATCTGCATATGCAAAAGGTTTGGGCCAAAAGAAAAACCTCTCAACTGAGCAGGAGGACAATGGAAGAAACATGTACGTTGATCTTCTTGAGAGGATTGCCTTTGCACGAATGGTTCAGTCGTGTGATCGCAAGTGATGAATCCCGGATTTTTCAGTACAATTCTGGGACAATGCGGCAGCATAAGGAGTGTTACACTGAGAAATCTCCTCGACCGTAAAAACTGGAATGAGCGAATCAAAGATCAAAACATTCCTGATTGGCTTTTTTGACAGTATGGTTACCGAGCATAAGGTAATTGTTCCTCCAGAACAAACTGTCAACCAAGTGTTTTACAAAGGTTTCCCTGAAAGACACCGGAAAAGGGCGAATCGACTGAGACCGGACACTGCAGACATCATGACGCCCCATGTCAAACTGCCAGTTCCGTCACGGAATTCTTCACCTAAAAAGACATTCCTGTTGTTCCATAGCCACCCTATTCACATTATATGAGACCCTGCGACTTTTTCCTTTTCATAAATTGAAAATGGCCTTAAAAGGATGTTATTCTGGATCTCTGGGGAACATTCAAGCGAGCGAGTTGTTAAAGGCACTACTAGTTGAATCCTTACAGCACTGCTACCGAGACTGACAACAACGACTCAGCCGGTGTATATCTACCGAAAGGAACTACTTTGAAGGGAACAATATTGATGTTTGAAAAGAAATAAAAACTTTGGCACATAAAAAAATCTGTCTCATCACTTTTTTCGCACATCTCATATTTATGGATTAAAACTCCTCTATCTGCAATCCCGAAACTGGTATTAGCGGAGTTTTAACCTTACCACGTGACACACAATAGATGGGCCCATAGGAAAGTCATTGTCAAAGACCGTAACAGCATCCGACATACACCTGCAGGCGTGACTGGGTGTATTCAGAGAATGGCCTGCCGGCAGAAATGCGGGTCAACGAAATACAGTTAAGTGAAGCCGACCACCGCAGGCCGGAGACCGCAAGACGGATGCACGTGTCCAGCACACGCCTCGGGGAGCTAAGCCCGACCCGTCCCGTGCCTAGCAGTGTCGGCCAAGCGCAGCCTGTGACTCGGCTCGGCCGCCTCGCACTTGCTTTACGAGGCGCGGATTTCTGCTTTATGGGCTCGCCGTGCCGTGCCCCCCGTCTCTGTCAGTGGTTCTAGCGGACTGCGAGCAACAGATGGAGAGCCCTAGGGAATGAATTTCTCCCGGGCCAACTGGTGGTACTGGCCAGTCACAGCGAGAGCGAAAGGGTTGCTACAATATCAGGCCGGCAAGTAATCAACACTCTCAGTGTGTTTTAATGAATCTGCACTGCCGACCACGAAAACTGCAGTACACTGCTGCTGACATTTAATAAAGGTCAAATTATGATCAAACATACTACATGCTTTATAAACTACGTGTAGCTTTGGCAGTTCAGCGCAACCATATACTCTCTATTTAAGCAGCGCGTTTCTCATTTAATAATTTAATTTAGTTTTTGTTTCTGAAAGATCCTGTTGTTCCCATCTACGGTTGACGATAATCCACTAGTACTTAGTGGAATCTGCGGAAGATACATGGTTTTTCGAGAATACAGTCTATCTTTCTGGGGTAATGCTGCTCGCGTTGGTCGGTTACACAATACTGTCATGGAATATGGAATTGTTAGGTTCGGGAGAGCCACTCATAACGCTCTGCAGGATCTCAATGGGATACCTCGTAATACTGTTGGATGGCTCTGAGCACTATGGGGCTTAACATCTGAGGTCATCAGTCCCCTAGAACGTAGAAATACTTAAACCCAACTAACGTAAGGACATTACACACACATATGCCAGAGGCAGGATTCGAACCTGCGACCGTTGCAGGCGCGCGTTTCCCGATTGAAGCGCCCAGAACCGCTCGGCCACAACGACCGGCAGAAATACTGAGCCATGCTGCCCCTGTAGCCGTCCATAATTTGCGGAAGTGTTGCCGGTGCAGAAATTTGTACACGATCTGACCTCTCGATTAAGTGCGATAAATGTTCGACGGGATTAATATCGGGCGATTTGGTTGGCTGTCATTCTCTTGAATTGTCCAGACTGTTCTTCAAACCAATCGCGAACAGTTATGACCCACTGACGATTCCCTCGTTGCTTCGGAACTTGAAGTCCATGAATGGCTGCGTATGGTCTCCAAGTACCCAAACATACACTCCTGGAAATTGAAATAAGAACACCGTGAATTCATTGTCCCAGGAAGGGGAAACTTTATTGACACATTCCTGGGGTCAGATACATCACATGATCACACTGACAGAACCACAGGCACATAGACACAGGCAACAGAGCATGCACAATGTCGGCACTAGTACGGTGTATATCCACCTTTCGCAGCAATGCAGGCTGCTATTCTCCCATGGAGACGATCGTAGAGATGCTGGATGTAGTCCTGTGGAACGGCTTGCCATGCCATTTCCACCTGGCGCCTCAGTTGGACCAGCGTTCGTGCTGGACGTGCAGACCGCGTGAGACGACGCATCATCCAGTCCCAAACATGCTCAATGGGGGACAGATCCGGAGATCTTGCTGGACAGGGTAGTTCACTTACACCTTCTAGAGCACGTTGGGTGGCACGGGATACATGCGGACGTGCATTGTCCTGTTGGAACAGCAAGTTCCCTTGCCGGTCTAGGAATGGTAGAACGATGGGTTCGATGACGGTTTGGATGTACCGTGCACTATTCAGTGTCCCCTCGACGATCACCAGTGGTTTACGGCCAGTGTAGGAGATCGCTCCCCACACCATGATGCCGGGTGTTGGCCCTGTGTGCCTCGGTCGTATGCAGTCCTGATTGTGGCGCTCACCTGCACGGCGCCAAACACGCATACGACCATCATTGGCACCAAGGCAGAAGCGACTCTCATCGCTGAAGACGACACGTCTCCATTCGTCCCTCCATTCACGCCTGTCGCGACACCACTGGAGGCGGGCTGCACGATGTTGGGGCGTGAGCGGAAGACGGCCTAACGGTGTGCGGGACCGTAGCCCAGCTTCATGGAGACGGTTGCGAATGGTCCTCGCCGATACCCCAGGAGCAACAGTGTCCCTAATTTGCTGGGAAGTGGCGGTGCGGTCCCCTACGGCACTGCGTAGGATCCTACGGTCTTGGCGTGCATCCGTGCGTCGCTGCGGTCCGGTCCCAGGTCGACGGGCACGTGCACCTTCCGCCGACCACTGGCGACAACATCGATGTACTGTGGAGACCTCACGCCCCACGTGTTGAGCAATTCGGCGGTGTACAAATGCTGCGCAGCTAGCGCCATTCGACGGCCAACACCGCGGTTCCTGGTGTGTCCGCTGTGCCGTGCGTGTGATCATTGCTTGTACAGCCCTCTCGCAGTGTCCGGAGCAAGTATGGTGGGTCTGACACACCGGTGTCAATGTGTTCTTTTTTCCATTTCCAGGAGTGTATTTACAATCAATTAACAGTTCAATTGGACCAGAGGATCCAGTACCGTCCATGTAAACACAGCCCTCACCATTATGAAGCCTCCATCAGCTTACAAAGTGCCTTGATGAGAACTTGAGTCCATGGCTTCGTGGGGTCTCTGCCACACTGAGATCTGGACTTATCTGATCAGAACACGGGTTTTCATTCATTTAGGGTCCAACCGATATCGTCACTAGCCCAGAAGAGGCGCTGCAGGCGAAGACGTGCTGTTAACAAAGGCACTCGCGTAGGTCATGTGCTGCCATAGCCCAATAACGCCAAATTCGCAGCACTATCGTAAGGGTATGTTCTCTCGTACGTCCCACTTTGAATTCTGCGGTTATTTCTTGCAGAGTTGTTAGTCTGTTAGCGCTGACAACTCTATACTAACGCCGCTGCTTTTGGTCGTTAAGTGTTGCCCGTAGTGAGAAGTAATGTTTGGAATTTGGAATCCTTGGCACACTCTTTACAATGTAGATCTCGGAATATTTAATTCCCTAACGATTACCGAAATGGAATGCATCATACGTCTAGCTCCAACTACCATTCCGCTTTCAAAGTCTGTTAATTCCCGTGTTGCGGCCATAATTACGTCGGAAACGGTTTCACACGAATCACCTGCGTATAACTACAGCCCCGACAACGCAATGCTCTTTCATACCGTGTATACGCGAGACCACCCCCATCTATGTATGTGCAGATCGCTATTTCATATTTTCGTCGCCTCAGCGTATTGTTAGCTAAGCCGTGCAGGGTCGTACAGGAAGTCTCGTACCTTGAGTCATCAAATAGGCTTTCTTGCACTAAGACAAGTATCCACATGGAAAAGACGTGGCAGCAAAGAAAGGCGCGGTGACGATGGTCCGTCCAACGACCAACGCTAGTCATCACCACAGGCATCGCGTCCGGTTTCCAGGATCCTAGTTCCATACACAACTTCAGAACGCACACATCTGAGTCTGGAAACTCCAAAGAGAGCTGACGTCGGATTCCATTCACCATCGTCCTAATGGCGCAGCACCTGGTGTGATGGATGGTTTATGTCTCCGTACTCAAGACGAAGATATTTGGTTCATATAGCCTGTAATTTGGACATCATCCTTTATGTCTCTGACTTGTTACGGCCGTAATTTGGAAATCAGCATTTATGTCTCGGACTTGCTAAGGCCACTGCTTAAGTCTATCTTCGAGATCCACATGGCATTATCTTTCAACAAGATAACGCAAGATCGTTTGTTGACATTGCTCTCATGACCAAAATTTTTACAGAAGGTGTTTTATTAATCGCCGAGCCAACACGCTCTCCAGACTTCTCATGCGATGACAGTTTTTTATCGTGGGTTGCCGAAAGCCTGGAAAACCACCACTGTTTCTGATAAGCTCAGCTCGACCTGATGCCCATTCATGTTAAGTCAGTTGTTACTGCCATAGCTCTACGTACTAAGTTTTCCAACCTGCACACCTTCAAATCTATAAATGCAATTGTGTCTTCTTCCTTTGCATGGAAAATAAGTAAAATTTCATTTTTTCCAGCGTTACCGGGGTTGCAAATTCAATAGGTTTTTGAATAAAGAAACAAAAAGCTTCTGTTTCGCACATAGGGGCACTATCATACGTTTTAAAAATTAGTTTTCTCCTCGTCTCCTTCAGTATTTTGTCAACACTCCTCCCTCAGTATTCGCTCTCTACCTTAAAAGCGATTTAATGGCGCAAGTATGTCTATGTTCATCTTAGTATTCCAGGTTTTGTTCCTGCCTACGTCATTTGCTTATCTGTGAAGTTCTTACTTCAGTGGAAATAAAACACTGCACTAGTCCCAGATTGCAGTCTAATAGTGACCTTTAACTGCGACAGCGTCTGACACATGATCGCTCTGTATTAATCGGTGTTTTACATGTATGTTTTTTGCTAGTCTTTTTTTGAAGAGTGTTTTCTAAACAATTTTTTCGAAAGCAAAAAGCAATAGTAGTGTTATGGCCCTTACCAGTGACATCATCATCTTTATCCCTGCAAAGCCACATCCCTGTTATCTCCAGCCAATTACAGCACAGAATAAAAAAATCCAAGATGGTAAGAGTGCCGCGCCTCCCCCCCCCCCCCCCCCCCCGCGCATCCACCACCGTTCCTGTACTATACGAAAATTACAAAACTGGTTTAGTAAGAAATTAGGAACCCTCTCCTCCCCTAATATCCAGCCAATCGCAGCACAGTACCAGGGTGAGTCAAATGAAAACTTTAAATATTTTTTAAAATATTATTTATTGTGCACAAGTGGTACAAAGCTGTATCGCTTTCCAACATAATCTCCACCACGCTCAATGCAAGTCCTATAGCGATTACAAACGGCGTAAATTAATTTAGAAAAAAATTCTTTTGGCGCTCCGCGCAACCACTCATGCACCGCATGGCATACCTCTTCATCAGAAAGGAACTTCTTTCCTCCCAGTGCGTCTTTGAGTGGTCCAAACATATGGAAATCACTTTCGGCAAGGTCTGGTGAGTATGGTGGATGAGGAAGACACTCAAAATGCAGGTCTGTGATTATTTCAACTGTTGTACGGGCAGTGTGGGGCCTTACATTGTCATGTTGCAAAAGGACACCTGCTGACAGCAATCCACGTTGCTTTGATTTGATTGCAGGCCGCAGATGATTGTTTAGGAGATCTGCGCATGATGCACTGGTGACCGTGGTCCCTCTAGGCATGTAATGCTCCAAAATGACACCTTTTTCGTCCCAAAAGAGAGTCGGCATAACCATCCCTGCTAATGGTTCTGTTCGAAACTTCCTTGGTTTTGGTGATGAGGAATGGCGCCAGTCCTTGCTCGCTCTCTTCGTTTCGGTTGGTGCAAGTAAACTCAGGTTTCGTCCCCAGTAACGATTCTTGCAACGAAGCCAGCACCTTCTCGCTGAAAGCGCTGAAGATGTTCTTCACAAGCGTCAACACGTCCTTCTCTCATTTCAGGAGTCAGCTGCCGTGGCACCCATCTTGCAGACACTTTGTGAAACTGGAGCACATCATGCACAGTGTGGTGTGCTGACCCATGACTAATCTTTAAACATGCTGCAATGTCATTCAGTGTCACTCGGTGGTTTTCCTTCACTATGGCTTCAATTGCTGCAATGTTCTATGGAGTCACAACTTGTTGTGCCTGACCTGGACGAGGAGCATCTTCCACTGAAGTCACACCATTTGCGAACTTCCTACTCCATTCATAGACTTGCTTCTGTGACAAACATGCATCGCCTGACTGAACCATCATTCGTCGATGAACTCCAATAGGTTTCACACCAATACGCAAAAACCGAATAACAGAACGCTGTTCTTCCCTGGTGCATGTCGCAAGTGTTGCCACCATCCTTATACTGATACTGCGACGGTATGTGAGCATCTGCACTATGCTGCAGGATAACGGCGCCAGATTTCGATTTGTTATTACATATTAAAGGGTTTCCATTTGACTCATCCTCGTATTAAAAAAAACTTACATTGTGAAAATAGTCAAAATGTGCCAATGAAAAGTGTGAAACCCGAACCATTCAGAGTGTAATATTAAAGTTTTGCGTAAAAATTGTGTGAAACATTGGCGTACACATCGCATCACGCTCATTCACCGCTCTGTCTTATCTGCAGCGAATCATAGCGCAGTATTAAAACGTGTGATAATGAAAACAGACCAATAGTGTGTTTTATACCCTCTCCCTTTCCACTTGCCAGCCGATCAGAACATACTACTAAAATGTTGTGCCAGATACGCAGTAAAAATTACGGTGCCCTAAGTTTAAAATCAAAGATACCCATTATTTCCGTAACGGTTGCCTAGTATTAAAGTGAAGACAAGGCCAAAGTTAGCGATCATTTACCTATACATACGTGATGTAATATTAAAGTGATTACATGGTCAAAGAAATATATCCATTACATACGTGAAATATGGCGTTTCGTGTGACAAACATTCTGTACCCATCACAAACATGTGTTCTTTCTGTATTTCATACAGTAAAAATTCTATATTGTTTAAACACAACTTGATAAAGTAATCATTTCCTTGTTTCCGCGCTGTCTATGGCGCCTTGTCACGGTTCGCACCGCTCCTCCCGTCGGAGGTTCGAGTCCTCCATCGCGCATGAGTGTATGTGTTGTCCTTAGCGTAAGTTAGTTTAAGTTAGTTTAATTAGTCTGTAAGCCTAGGGACCGATGACTTCAGTAGTTTGGTCCCACAGAACTATACCACAACTTTCCAAATTTTCTCTCTTTTACCTCTAACTTAATTTTAAAGCGAACCCAAACATATCTTGGTAGTTCATTCATCAAGTACTGTAATCCTTAAACACACAGGTGTTACGATCTCTGACAACATTTTAAAAAAGTGGCCGCATGCGAGGAGGAGCGCTCTGAGGATTCCGTACAAACTTAATCATCTACACAGTTAGGTCTTCCAGCCCGAGAATCGAGACATTCGACGATTTTTGCATGTTATTGATAACAATGCTTGCAAGAAATCTGGCCTGGGAATTATAGGATTTTACAGAGTTTATAATTTTAAGTTTAAATTTTTTGTGTAATTTCGCATTTGCTGTTGCAATTTTTCATTTCTTTTATTAATTATTTTTCTCCCCCGGTTTTCATTGATACTTTGTTTTCTTTAGACTTACCTCCTTCGATTAGATATATCTTACTCTCCTGTCGGAACAGCTCCCACAGTCCCTCTAGCTTTGAGAAACAAGTCTAAATGTTTTTTCAATAGAGAGTCAACTTCAGCTTGTCTTTTTGCAGTAAGGCCAGTTTCCTGCGGATATTTCGTCGGGATTTCAATACTTGGCTTTTAAGACTAATCTTTTATCTATCGAATTACAAGCAAATGTCTCAGTTTACACCACTTCTCACAACTTTAGGCGTTAGGTATTACTAGATCTTGAATGATTGTTAACTACCGGATTGTATCTTGTGACTTTAAGCTGAGGGTTACGTAAGATTTACTGCATAACTGGCACATCATTTTAATACTTCGTTCTGTAGGTAGATAATGTAACTAAACAGCTTCCTTATACTAGAAATAATTAGTAATTAGCTCTGAAGGAGGTACTGAATATTTCTTACTTCCATTTGGGGGTTGCTTACTCCATATCTGGCGCATCATTTTAATATTACATTACGATTGGTTGGAAAGAGGAGTGGAAGGCTGCATAAAGCACACAGTCGGTCTTTTTCATTCATCTTGCATTATTAACACTGCGTTGTGATTGGCTAGAAATAAGGAGCAGAAGAGGAGGGGAGGAGAGTGTTTCTAACTTTTCATTAAAATCACTGTAATATTTCCACCATATTGTAGTTTTAATACGGTGCTATGATTGGCTGGGGGCATTTCCATTGATAAGGGTGATGACGTCACTTACACTTCTTGTCGCCTGGCTTCTTATGGTGGACAACACCTTTAGTTACGGCATGCCGGCCACTGTGGCCGAGCAGTCCAATGCTCTTCAGTCTGGAACCGCGTGATCGCTACGGTCGCAGGTCTGAATCGTGTATCAGGCTTGGATGTGTGTGATGTCCTTAGGTTAGTTAGGTTTAAGTAGTTCTAAGTTCTAGGGAACTGATGACCTCAGATGTTAAGTCGCATAGTGCTCAGGGCCATTTAACTTACGGCATACCCAGAAGCCTGGTCCTGCCCCCCCCCCCCGCCCCCACCTTCCCAAGTAGATTTTCCTTAACAGACATTATCAACGGATCCCCTTCCTGCTTGCTCTTAAAGACTTCCGTCAAGACACTTTAAACCCATGCAAACTGTTGGGGTTTTTCTCTCATTATGTCCATAGTTATCTTCTCTAAACATGCGGCTTAAAGCATCTGCGGTCTTGTCCTTCGGAGGGCTAATGTGCTTGGCCGTAAATCGGAGAGCGGAAATGAGAACTGCCCACAGCGGAAATGAGAACTGCCCACAGCGCACTGGTGCCTGTTTTCTTGAGGTAGGTCAAAACCCAGCTACTTAACTCGTTTTCTGTTTCTAAGGTTGACTCCCTGTGTTCCAGGTAAATTCTAAACTTCTCGAAGACGGAAAGGGCAGCCAGAGTCTGCCACTCATACACTAAATAGTTAAGTTCGCCGGAATATTTCGTTGCCATATCCGTAACATTAGAGGTACAATGTTCACATACGGTAATGGTTGACGAACACAGCGGTTGTGGGGATAAATGTATGGGCCGGGGAGAGGGGTGTTGGAGATGGGGACGGAGTGGTGGCAGTATATATAATCTTGTCCCTACTGTTTTTGAGCCAACACTCATGCTTTGAGCCTGAAAAAGGCTGAAAAAAATAAAATATAGAAAATCAGACAGCAGAACTCCATGTCCCCTAGGTTAACAGGTGCAACGCAATGCGAAATTGACAGATCAGATTGACGTTGCGTGTAGTTCAAAGAATTTCTGCAACAGAGATCTTGTTTTCAAGTAACTGTAAGCTCAAGCTCGCTGTCAAGACGGAGATAGGATGTTTAAATGTAATAAATAACGGATAGTTCTGAGTGTTTACGAGTATAAAAAAAACTACCTTCCCAGTACAAGCAAGAACAACCCAAGAATAAAAGATTGCGGCCGGTGGCAACTTTTCTCACGGATGACAGTTTCCTGGGAAGCAGCTGGCGAGGGGCCAACAAGACCGGCTGCACGGCGCCGCAGAGCGTGGGCCTCAGGGCGGCCAGTTTGTCCCGCCGTACCCGCCTCTGACTGCACCTGGTGTCAGCTACCGGCGCTCTCCTGGCACAGCGGGAGAGAGGCTGAACGGTCAGGCTGCAGTGTCGTTGACTGAGATTTCGAGTATCATTTCTTTTTCGTGAGGATCGGAACAGATCGCAGCTCACCTTGTAAGTCTCAAGAGCGTATGTTACAATTAAGAGTATTAAACGAGAAGGAATACACCTTACGAAGCACTCACCTTTTATATCATTGATCGATGTTATTGGACACTGTATTTTAACTGTTATTTTTTTAAACAGGACAGCAGTCAGCGTAGATAACGGTAATATTAGATTATACACTGCAAAAAGGAATTAAAGGTTGACTTATTGTCTCCCCCCCCACCTGGACGTATAAGTATGAAATTGGCTCAAAACTACGTACAACATAACACTGTAATAGTGCAGAGGCGTGGCAAAGAGGCAGCGTACATCGTGCTGGTCACTCATATGGTAACCTCGGCTGTATATGTTTCGTCGAAGCAAAAAGTTGTTTCTTGGACACAGTGCGATTAAGTGCTGTGTTCAACATTACAAGCTGTGTATTTTCAACTTCAAGATCTTGGGATGTCGAGATCTTGACTCAAAGCTGACCATTTGATTTGGAGACAATGTATAATGTATAGTACTCGTGCTTGGATGTTGTTATTTCATTAACTTAATCAAGGTGCATTCTGATACTTTAATTAGAGATACCACCTCATACTTGAGCGATATATGTTTCAGAATAACGGCAGAACTGTTAAGATTAATGCAAGATTTTCACTTGTCAGGTTCGTTATGTAGATAGTTGGACAACGCCGATCCTAACCCAACACATACGAAGCAAAAATTTTAATATTCTGTACAGAAAAACACTTCACAGCGATCAATTACAAGGATGTTGCTTCTTTGCCATTGCTGCGTGACGAAGTTTAATTTAACATGATAATTTCACAATACTTTTTCCCATCAAAAAGGTGTTGTGCTTAGATGTCATTTATATTTCAGGTTCTCACAATTAATAGCAGACTTATTTCATATTTTTCCATTTCATAATGGTCACTGAGCATCACCTAAACTAGTAATGTACACCTTCTGTAAATTACTGCGACTATGGCCTGACTGCTATACTGAAATGAAATAAATTTGATATAACTTACATTTAGTCGCGTCCTTGAAGCCAGTCATGTCTAATTACAAAATTTTCGTTGGTTATGCAGTCTTTTTCTCATGGTCAGTTCACACTTGGCAATCACCTCCCGGAGATCCGAATGGGGAACTAGTTCGAAATATTTTGCTGATGGAGAGATCATCATGAAACTTTCTCAGTTACAACCTTAAAAAAATTGCATTTTACAAGTAATAAAAATCTGTTGATCGTGTAACTTCTACGATTTTATGCAATCAATGCAACATGTTTTGGTGTAAGTATGGTTGACACGAAAAAACTTTAGGGATTCTATATAATTATCGTTATTTGGTACTCAGTAGAACGTTCTTCATTGTGATCAAATGCAAGAGCTTCCTGATGTTAGTGATACATGCGAAAGTTGTTTATGAATAACGGAAGTATGTTTTATACGAGCTACAAGATAAATCCACATCTTTTTTTAATTTTTACTACAACGTTACAAATCAACTTTTTCCAATAAGATCTAAGCTAACCATTGACACTTTCCATTCTGCTATAAATATTGTTGATTTATAACAACAGACAGGAGGATAGCTATGTGGGGGAAAAATTTACAATTTTCGTATGTTGCAGTTTAGTAATATTTACAGAGATAACTAATATGGATAACTCTGTCATGATGTGAATTAAAAAAATGCGGATAAAGACTGTGAAAATATCTCATAAATGTTGCTTTATTTATCTGTAAACAGAAGGTAATTAGCACCATTTCCTTTTGATCATATTATGGTAGTTTTGTCCGACATATTAGCAAAATTAATTCCAATGTACAGAATAGTTTCGAATACAAAATACGACGAATTAAGAAAAATAAAGTGATTTAATAAGTAATGATAACTACTCGTGATTATGACTTTGGTCACTGCGATCAAAATAAAAGCTATACTTTTCGGTTCAGGACAATATTACTCCGTCACACTATTAGTGCCTCTGATAGAACTGTAGTACATTCAGTGGAGCTTCCTAAAGTGTTTGAAGACACAGATTCATTGTCATCCATACAACGTAAGTTAAACTGCACGGACACTAACTTTTGGGTTGTTGCAGGAGAAAACCTGTTTCTAAATTTGCTATGGATCCTCCCATGCACTGACCTATTGCGCTCGCCTGCAGCTGTTGATGGTGGTACACTGTAAGTTTGCAGACGAGGTAGCTCTGTGACTGACTGCTACACAATCCTTTCCACCAGTAACAGGGTGAAACGTGTTCAGCAGCAGCTCAGGCACCATGTGAGGGGAAGAAAACATTGCAACCTCTGAACTCAGAGGCATTAGATAGCATACGTACTCTTTCATATCGCAACAATTGACACAAAGAGGATGAACTGCAATGCATGCTTTTCATACTCAGTATTCAGACTAATGCCCTTATACCGCGCATCTAACACATTTTCCGCAGCATGGATCATGTGGGGTTTCTAGTGTTCGTAGTTGCAAAGGTAATACATAGCCGTCCTACTGGAGATGACACTGAGCTACTGTTTCGTAGAATGTCCCCCTCTACTGCAACTTTAACAAAGTGATGATACACATTTGATAATAGGGCAGTGTCTCCCTCAAGCTGGACGATGGCAGTGTACACTTGCGACTTGCTTGTTGAAGTTTGTCCCATGTATCCCCCTCGAACACAGCCCTTCTTAACGTGCTGGAATAGCCTCTTTGTTGTTTTTCAGCCTCTCAAAACATATTAAAGCTCCAATCCGACGAGTTCGTGATGGAAGTTTCAAAGTTACAGCTGAATTCCGTACTTTTCTTTGTGCTTTGATTCCAACATACCATGGGGTATATGTCTAAATTTAAATGTCTTGACTATATTCTTACTGAGCTGGAACAGTATAAAAACTAACGTTATTCAACAACTCTAAATAGCAGGTTAACAAAGAGGAAGATTCCATTGTGTCACCTCAAATAAAAGATAATGGGAAAGTAAACCATGTCTCTGGAGTAGCAGTGAAGGAATGCTTGCTGTACCAGAGAGGCAGCATGGGTAGTTTAAGTCTCTGCCATCGCATCTGTTGTTGTTCGCTAACCATTTCCGTGAGGAAGAGGAAAATTAACATCATTATCTTTTGAAAGATTACAGTGACAGTACGTGAATATTTATTACGTGTGATTGGGTCTCCATTCTTTTACGAAAAAGTGAAAACTCTAGTATTTATGTGAGAATTACAAAAAACATTGACCTCATTATTGACTCTAAAACTTATGGATATTTTTGGTACGGCTTAATTTCAATGAATACGCTGACAGATGCATAAAGAAACGGATTCTATTATGCTACTTCCTTCTACATGAGTCGTAACCATTACTAACAGACTTCTTTCAATGACTTCTTTGTGAGTGTTTTTTTTTTTTCGCTTTCTTGTTTTGTCTAAGATAGAGTTTCACGATTTCAATTCATGATGTATTAAGGCCATACCAGCATATACAATGAGTCTGCAATGTTAGACGGATGTATTGCGTTAATGGTAATCATGATCTTACTCATCTGCCATACCTTATAGAAACCGGGGAAAACACTTAGATGAGATGGAGAAGCCTGAAATCTGAATGTGTCAACAGACACATAATTTTCCAATGCAGCTTACCGGCTTACAATTCCAAAACGCGCTTAATGAAGACAAAAGTCGTTCCTTTGAACACCTTTAGCGGAAATGAAGTATTCCGCCGAGGTATAGCAGTTTACCAAAAGAAAACCCTTAGCTAGGGTCGAGTCTTTCAAAGACAATGGTCATCATCCATAGGCATGCAATGTACGGCAGCTAGGCCATACGAAGAAAAGCCAAAACACGATGCCTAGCTAGAACATCAACGCTTACACTAGATTTTATTAAAAAGGGTTCAAAAAATGGTTCAAATGGCACTGAGTACTATGGGACTTAACTTCTAAGGTCATCAGTCCCTTAGAACTTAGAACTACGTAAACCTAACTAACCTAAGGACATCACACACATCCATGCCCGAGGCAGGATTCGAACTCGCGACCGTAGCGGTCACGTGGTTCCAGACAGTAGCGCCTAGAACCGCTCGGCCACCCCAGCCGGCAAAAAAAGGGTTCAGATTATGAAATACGGTTGTAATGGTAAACACAGATTATGATGAAATTGTATATGTATTCTTCTAGTTCGTGTGTTCTTCTATAAAATGCATCAGTTTTTACTGGCAGCAGCCGAGTAAAATGTATCAAATTCCTTGCCTGCCGTTCGCTCCGCCTCCTCCCGCCTTCTACTCCCCTCCCGACCTACTACTTGTTCACTTTCAAAGCAGTTACGCGCGATGATGACACGAGTCACTTTTTCGATAAAATTCAAATACTGTGTATGACTTCGGAACGATATCCACTTGTTTCCGACGTTGCCATCCTTACCTTTCAATAATGTGTGCTAAAGTGCTGATATGATTATAGACATTGTTTCCAGGCTGTGAATTTAACGCGACTTTTACTTATTCACAAAATAAGTGATGAGTCTGATGGCTTCTTCATTTAGGGTGACAACTTCCGTTCCTTCCACATTCACATACGTTCGTGAATGGATAGCTGTGATTAGGAGCCAACCTTGCAAAACGATGCTAAATGGTGTAAAATTCTACGACATTGAAAGACAGCCTTCAAATTTAAAACACTTCAGATTCAAATATATATAATATACTTCTGACATCTCGAACTCCGTGTCTTTGTCTGCTTTTGTTTACGAGTACGAAGATACGCTAAACATGCTGTTGTCTACCATCTATGATTGACTAGGCTGGCTGTGCCAAAAAATCCGTCGTTTCCTACAGAGGCCCTACGGCTTGTATTGAAACGGCGACTCCTATCAGTCACTGCGCCGCAGCACGTTATAAAGTGAACCAGTAAAATATTCCATCGAGGCCGTGTGGGTTGCGTTGAGAAGACGTATTGCAGGACGTCCACATTCACCAACGACCGTCCAGTAGCTGTCACCATCACAGGAGGAGGAATGGATCGCCCTCCCGTAAGAACTTCTTACCAACATTGCGGCCATCATGGGAGCATGTCACAGAGCATGCACTGCTGTCCGTGGTGACCGCACACCTTATTAATAACCTTGTCCCGTCTTTTTCAATATACATGGGACCATAATAAACCAGGGTGACTCCAGCGGAATTATTGTGGTTGAATGAAAGTGTCATTTCCTTTCCTGTCATTGTGTATGTCTACCAGATATCTTTTCCACTATGCTGTAGCTGTTCTTTGTATGTACAATAAAAGGTGTTTCGGTCTATGTATTCGCAGTACTTTACGTTTGCATGTGTTTGACGTCAACTGCCACTTGCTGCACCAAGCGTCGATTCTCTATAGGTCTTCGTGGGATGCCAAGCGTGGTCTGCAGGACTCAAACATAAAAAATGGTTCAAATGGCTCTAAGCACTATGGGACTTAACATCTGAGGTCATGAGTCCCGTAGAGCTTAGAACTACTTAAACCTAACTAACTTAAGGACATCACCCACATCCATGCCCGAGGTAGGATTCGAACCTGCGACCGTATCGGCCGCGCGGTTCTGGTCTGAAGCGCCTGGAACCGCGCGGCCACAGCGGCCGGCGACTCAAACATAATTACTTTGTTCCTGCGACCGTATCGGCCGCGCGGTTCTGGTCTGAAGCGCCTGGAACCGTGCGGCCACAGCGGCCGGCGACTCAAACATAATTACTTTGTTATGTACAACTGTTTGAAATAGTTTATATTTTTCAGACTATGTGACATTGTCAAATTGACCCTGTTTAACACCACGGCTATTTTCTAAACTAAATTTATCTAAATAACAAATAATAATTGAAATATTTATTGTGGTACTTTAGAAACCGTTATCGGATTCCGTGTACAAATGCAAGTTGCTGAAAACTATCATGGGAGAAGTGTGAAATCATTGTTATTTTTAATAATGTTCACTCAAATATTTTTTTTTCTATTGACCGTTTTCTTCAGTTATCTTGCTGTAGCACGTTGTATTGTGAAATGAACGTGTGGAAAGATGTAGAAAAAGTAATGCAAGTAGTAGCAGCAGAATCAAAGCAAAGAGATAGTGATGTGGAGTCTGTGTGTTCAGAAACAGAAGACAATGTGGAATAAATGAATGTGATTGAAGACATTCTAGAAGGAATGGAAAAATAAGAAATGATTGATGAGATTCAAATGCCGGATAGGTCTATAGGCGCCAGCAAAAATTGAATGACATGGCAATCAATGTAGAAGCAAGCAAGCAGGCGTCAAAACAGGATGTTTTGTCTAGATCTGGCGTTCTCACAAAAACTTTCAAAAGTGTGTCTTCAATTATGGAGACTTTCATGTTGTCCATGGTTGAAAACGTTGTGAAATGCACAAACCAAGAAGCAGAGACAGTTTGTAATTTACGGAATGCGTCTCATCCTTTCAGCGAAAGTAAGTCCGCCCCCGGTAGCTGAATGGTCAGCGTGACGCATTGTCAATCCTCTGGGCCCAGGTTCGATTCCCGACCGGGTCGGGGAATTTTCTCCACCCAGGGACTGGATATTATGCTGTCCTCCTCATCGTCCTATCATCCTCGTCGACTGCAAGTAGCCGAAGTGGCGTCAAATTGAGAGACCAGCACCCGGCGAGCGGCCTGCCCGACGGGGGGCCCTAGCCACACGATTAAATAAAATTAAATAAATAAGCGAAAGTAAGTGGATCCCAACAAGTACCAGAGAAACGTTCGATTTCATAGGGCTCCCTGTAACTATGGACCACTAAAATCTAAAAGAGAACAATTTTTTTGTGTTACGGCCCACGGTTCCCATGAACCCAAGAAGAATATTCCCAGTTTCATTTTCGAGAAATAAGTCTGCTGAACTTCTTTCCTGTATCATATTCGACGACATGACCACCAGAGAGGACCGAAGACAAATAGAACAAATTTTCTGCATTGAGAAAAATTCAACTTTTGCAAGCGAATGTTATGTATATTATTAACCAAGCAGTCATTTGAAAACAGATAAGCATTTGGTAACTTTTAATGAGAAATGCTTGTTTAGTGTTTACATAAAGTCTGAACCACCTAGATACTGAATGAAAACTTGGTCCCTGGCGATGTTCAATCGTCGCATGATTACAGCTTGTATATACAGGGAAAGAAGGACCTACGGAAAGGAATCAAGGCGCTAGAGTTGTAATGGAACTAACACCTCCTTTAGGAATTGGATATTGTATTACAATGGACAACTTTTTTGCTGGTGTTCCACTTGCGCGGGAGGTCTTGAAACAAGGGCTAACTTTGATGGGTTCTCTTAGAAGAAACAGCCAGAAATCCCGCCTGACTTCAACCTCTGCCACTAAGACTACAGTTTCCATCTAGTATTGCATCCAATGAAAATCTAAAAAGAAAAGGGCAGTAATCTACTTGATTATTGAACATCATGGTGATAACTGCACCACAGTAAAAGAGTTCAAACCCGGTATTATTCCACAGTATAACAGAACCGAAGTTTCTGTTGATACAATGGACAAAATGATAACTATTCCATTTGTGCTATTCTTGAACATGATTGATACAGCAGCCATAAATGGCTACGTTATTTGGAAGACAACAAATCCTGACGACAGAAGGTTACTGTTGTTAGAACTTATAAAGCCTCAAGTGAAGTAAACAATGCAGGATGTGAATGGAACCCACGCCCGGGTTCCCGGGTTCGATTCCCGGCGGGGTCAGGGATTTTCTCTGCCTCGTGATGGCTGGGTGTTGTGTGCTGTTCTTAGGTTAGTTAGGTTTAAGTAGTTCTAAGTTCTAGGGGACTTATGACCACAGCAGTTGAGTCCCATAGTGCTCAGAGCCATTTGAACCATTTATGATTGGAATGTGCACAAACACGAGAACAGCACCGAAAGTATTATTGTTTGGTGAAGATACAAGCCCAGTGACACAGCAACCAAGCTCAACGGAATCTCTGTAAGGGACTGCCAGTGCTGCATGTTGCAAACTGGGTCCTAGAAAAAAGAATGGAAGTGTAAATTAAAATTTTGCAAGTGTTATTCTTTGAATGTAGTGAACAAACACTTATGAAAACTGAAAAGCTAGTGTAATCATTAGCAGATATTACATTTAAAGAAAAAAAGAAGAAAACACATTGTAATGATTTACGTAATATGTTACCAACACACTTGAAGTAAGATTTTTTTCGTACATTGTTACTGTAAAGGATTATTCTTTTTCCATTATTCTGTTACTGTATGTGATTACCTTTGTTTCTGGAAATGTACCACATCTACATTTTGTTCTAGGATAATCTTTAACCCCACTCGGTACACAGTATTATTTTTTAGTTTGGTGTACAGAAGGTAAAAGGAGGAACTGTAGAGCAATCTTCCTTTGTGAAACCATTTTGGAAAAAGACGTTTAGTAGTGCGCCATTTACCGTGTCGTTCTTCGTTTCAAGTCATTATGGTCAAAGAGTGTCTTGATAGATGGCTTCGATCTGTTTACTAATTTAACAAAAGACCAGAATTTCTGAGTATGTTTCTCAAGACGGTAAAACATAATTTTATTTTCGGAGTCGTTGACCGCCTCATGCAAGGCCGTCCTTCCGCTAATTTTTACGTCACTTTATTCTTGTTTGTTTTTGAGGCTGTGGCTATGATTAAATTTACAGTGAAGCTGTCTTCGCTTTCGTATCAGTTTTCTAACATAGCTGTGGAACCATGGCGTGTCTTTTCCATCCCTCACAACCTAATTCGGCCCATACCTCTCGAGCGCATATTGTTTAACGCTCGTGAACTTTTTCCATTGGTACCCAACGTTGTTAGTGCTGGAGGTGAACTTTGGAGATTGATAGCTCAGGTAATCTGAAATTGTGGATGGAGATGTAGAACAATTCTGTTAATATTTCGTGGCGAAAAAATCACTGTTACAGACATACTTTTGATTTAACAGAAAGAAACAGCGCAAATTTGGAAGTTGCAACATTATATTTAAAATACCGTGGATTATTCAGTATGTCACACTAACAACACGTACGCGCCGATTTTTAAGGTGGCTATAAGCAGACGCCTAATGTTTAACCAAATGGTGGTCAATTAAAATACATACAAAGTTAAAGTTTTTATGTATTTTAAGAACAAAAGGTATGAAGTACGAACTTTTCTATCAAGTACGTCATTGCCTGATAGACTTCTAAACATTTGTCAGTCGTAATCGGCATAAGCGTAAAAACAATATTTTTCCGTTTGTATCCGTCTCCGTCTTTTACCGTGTACAGATTGGTAAAACCGTCTACGTGTAATTGATTGTATATTCCTTTATCATCACCAGGCGATTTCCAATTTTTGTACCAAATCATAGTAAGTGGTGTTATTATGGAAAATCTAATTAGTATCAGTTTCGTAATGGTATCTTAACAAGCTGTAAGCAGTTCTTAACTTTCATAACTATACGCGAGCAACCTGCTTAGCTGGCTGTTCTTTCACCTTCTCACGTCAGTTACTGTTATTATGTAGACAGTTATAGACGCATAAAAACTAGCCTAAAATATTGCCAACTTACGAATTTTCGTGATTTTTTCTACTTCTTCTTTCTGTAAAAACAAACCTCTGTTATGTGAGGTTCTTATTTTCTTGCAGTCATGTGTTTATTCGTATGGAAGGAGAGCCATTGCTATGTATTCGTTGTTTTTTCGCGTATTCTGCCGACTGAAAATGATTTTTTCTACATATACTTACATACTCCTCAAGCCACCATCGGTGAGTGGTGCCGGTCGCATATACTACTTCTGGACGCTCCCTTTCCTATTCCACTCGCAGATGGCTCGAGATTTCACTTGTCTTACGCGAAATGTGTGTTGGTGACAGTGTCATCGCTCTGCAGTCTGTCGCCAATCCAGTATCTCTAAACTTTCTCAACAGTTTTTCATGAAGGGAACACCTTCTTTCCTCTTAATATTGCATTTTGAGTTCATGAAACATCTCTGTAAAATTCCCGTTTTGATGGAAACTACCGGTAACTAATCTGAGTAGCACCTCTCTGAACTGTATAGATGTATCCCTCTAATGCTAACTACTGGCGATTCCAAATAGTCGAGAGGTACTGAAGAACGAGCCACACAGGTGTTCTCCTTTACAGTGAGCAAACATATCCTACAATTCTCCTAATAAATATAATTCGCCTTTCATACAACTGATCTTACGTGTTCACTCCATTTCATGTCGCTTTCTAACGTCGCCCTTAGATATTTTATCGACATGACTATCTCAAGCACGACGCCATTAACACTTGGTTTTAACATTACTCTCTTGTTATTGCTACTCATCTGCATTTACTTACAGTTATCCCATATTCAAACTACTCAGTCATTAATTACGCCAAATAAAAATTTTTATCGAAGTTATCGTACATTCTCCAGAAAGCAGCAACGACGACACTTCCCCGTACACTGCACCGTCATCAGAAGACAGACGCAGAAGGCTGCTCACCTTGTCCGTGAAATCCTTTTTCTATGTACAGAACAAAAGCGGTCCTACCACACTTCCTGTTGCACTTGTGACGATACGTGTGTGTCCTATAAACAATCACCCACAGTGAGCACGTACTGGTTCCTTTTATTTAAAAAGTTTTAGAGTCATTCACATACCAGAAAACTTATTCCGTATGTTGAGACATTCATTAACAGTCTGCGGTATGGTACTGTGTTGTTCGTGGCACATAACTATTGTATAGAATATTGTTTTATTTCGAGGTATCCATCGTCTGTCAAGTAGTCATTTGTCGATTTAAAGTAAACAGAGTTGCCAGTATCTGTTCGGGTATTAAGGACGCCTTTCTTTTAGGCAGTGGCCTTGTGTACGTGTAATTCGATGAGTGATCATTGTTTGTTTAGGTTTATTCACAGTACGGTCTGCTTTTAAGTTGTAGTAAGAGGAGAATTCGCGGAGGCGGACAACGATGTGGAATAGCTATTATCGTGTTTCCAGGCTCTTGTATGTTCTTTGAATCTTTACTGCAACTTCAGAGTAGTTCGTTCAATGTATGTTTGTCACATTTATCAGGGATCAATAGACACTTAATTGAAGTAGTTTGTACGAAATCGATGTAAATAGGTGCTAAAATAGAAAAAAGAAAAAGAGCCTCGACATGCTAATGGCATAATAGTCCTAAACGATTTATGACAGGCAAGACATAATGGCTGATTTCCGAAAGCTGGAGTTGCATCTATGGTGATACAGATAACGACTGTCGGAGGCCAGAACCATTAGGTTCCCCTCTGTACTATACTGTATTTAAAGACGAGGTATGCTAACTATTTGAATTGCAACTGACACCTCGCATTGAGAAACTGACCTACTGGGCGTACCAGGTGCCCATGATTCCGAAGTAGTTTATGGAGTACGTATTGTTCTTTTATATTATTTGTCAACATAGAGTGAATTAAGTTGCACATTAAATAAAATGTGAAGTTCAGGTTTCATTCCTGAGATGGTGTTGCGTACGCAGCGCTTGTGAAGCCGTTTGGACGTTGCGCCTAGCAGTGAGATCACCCGCACATCAGAAAAGTGACTGACGGGAAATATACACGCAAGCGGTACACACGCGTGAGCACGTGAAAAATTGCAACTCAATCACGGAAGAGCTTTGCGTCTGTAAGGAATTGAACATTTTACTATTTCTGTATAAGTTTTCATTTCTTTATCGAACATTTTAGCTACTTAAAGCTATAATGTAAGGCGGCTACGTGTTCCATTCTAAGGAATGCTGCACTCGGATTTACCAGAAATTTCTATAGAAATCATCTTTGGAATGATAGCTATAGATCGGAGTGTCTCCATAGTGACACGAGCGGTTACGTGATACGTCTTACGTACACTTTTTACACTAATCACTGTGAATGAACGAGAATTTAGCGTCTATTTAGGCTGGGCGTGCACAGTTAATGAATTATGGATCAAATGGCTCTGAGCACTATGGGACCTAACTGCTGAGGTCATCAGTCCCATAGAACTTAGAACTACTTAGACTTAACTAACCTAAGGACATCACAGACATCCATGCCCGAGGCAGGATTCGAACCTGCGACCGTAGCAGTCGCGCGGTTCCAGACTGAAGCGCCTAGAAACGCTCGGCCACTGCGGCCGGCCCGGAGGCAGGATTCGAACCTGCGACCGTAGCAGTCGCGCGGCTCCAGACTGTAGCGCCTAGAGCCGCTCGGCCACTTAGATGGCAGTTAATGAATTAGTTTTCAATTACAACGTATGTTCTGCATAGATCTACGGGAAAGTTTTCTTGATGATCAAGACTTAACTTTGTCTTTTTACTTTTATTTATTTATTTGCGGTAAATTAAGTACGATTTGGCATCTTCGCCAAGCTTTTTATTTTTGGAGATGGCATATTTCCTATGGGTGATGTGGTTTGTTCCGAACACATATATACGTTTATGTCAATTCTAGGCCTGTTTTGACAGCAGCAGGTGTTCTTCACTACCAAACGTTTTCAGGGCCTATTTCAATCTATCTTTGTGTTGTACTCCATCAAGGTCTTTATTTTCACTTACACTGATTCCATTTATTCTTATCTACATTAACAAACAAGTATTTGCTGTTTTACATCCTGCTGCTCTTAATTTCTTTTAGGTCACTTTGATTCATGATTAAGGCAAATGACGTGCTAAGCATCACCGTGTCCTTCCATTTAATGTTTTTCCTGGAGTATCTGCATATTCTTATATTTCTTACTGTATCCCTTCTCTTTAACTTCTTGGCACAGAAATTCGACTTTATGCAGACTCTATTAGTTCATTTTTGTGACAGCAGCACAAGTTTCAGAACCTTATATGTTCTTTTCAGAGCGTTGTTAATTTTATACAAGTTTCCAACTGTACCTTAACTGTCACCCTTGCGTCTTGCGATATAAATGAACGGCAAACTGTCCTTTCAACACTATTGTAATGCCAGCTTGTAATACACTTTTTCTGCCTTTATCGTCTCAGTTATAGATATTGTTAATGGACAGTTTCTGTTCTTCAACCCCTTTTCCGTCGTAATTTTAAATGTATCATTCGAATGTAAACTGTCTAAGCCATCCCCTATGTTACATCATAAATGAATTGCCTGTACAGTGAGTTTCGCTGCTCTGTTTTATCGATACATTAGACTTGTTATCAGAAAATAACTTCTAATGGCAGCTTTATATTTTCCTTCTGATGTAGAACTTCCTTCGTTGCATAGGAATTTCCAGTCCTCAGCGGACACCCCCATATCTTAGACGGTCAGCCAGGTTGAGGAGGTTCCCATGCTCTGGATCCGGAGGGCTATGCCGGCAGTAACTTAGCTGCCAGAAGGGTCACCCGCACCGAAGCAGAAGGAGCCAGAGTGTGTTCCAAAACACACTATTGGTGCCTTTCTCCTATCCTAAGCCTGTCCGTACTATATCCTTTTGTCCTGTAACCTCCAGCTACAACTAAGGCGTAGGGGTCCTTTTAGTCATAATGAAGTTAGCTTTACTAGAGGAGTAAACCCTTGAAAGAAATTCGAGATGGCTGGAAGGCCGCGAAGTGGCAGCCCCACTATCGAACTACGCTTGCGCAGAACTCGTAGAGAGACCAGGTGAATTTTCCCAATTGTTACTATTATACAAGACCGCCTTGAAGCAATGTCAGATATACTAATGTAAAACCCATCAATTAGAAAGATTAGATAGAAATGTATTACTAATACAATTAAGGTAGCAACGTGGAATGCCAGAGCATTAGTAAACAAAGAATAAAAGTTGGAAGAAAATGTAGTGACAGATATAGCTTTCATGACAGACAAAAGAAAAAGCTACACGGTAAAAAGTGAATATGAGAATCTTTTATGTTCTATAGTGGACCAGACAAACAAGAGGGAGAAATCAAACGAGTTGCCATCTGCGTACGTAAAATATGGAAAAGAGAAATATATGGTGTAATTATATCAATGAAACAATTATAGTGTCAACTATCAAAGCTGAGATACAAACCTTGACTGTCATTGAAGTTTATGTACCCCAGGAGGGGAAGAAAGAGGAGTCTAGAGATTTCTCTGACAAATTACAAATAACTATGCATAAGTATAAAATTAAGTATCCTACAATAATGACAGCAGATTCAAATACAATGGTAGGAAACAAACTTATTCCAAAGGTTATGAGAATGATAGGAGAAAACATCAGAAATAACAGTGGATGATTGCTTAGGGATGTTTCTTTTAACAAGCTCACCTGGACGATTTAAGATCCTTATTCTCGCATTATAATTAAAGAAAACTGAAACAAATGAAGATACTGTTATCCTGCAATATCCTCTGTATGTAGAAACACTCAGTCGTGGTCAGATCAGTATTCTGTGTAGTTGTGATGCGTTATTTCGATGCTAATTGAAATTGAACGTGGGCAGATTTTTAGTGTTCGTATAATGGATGCTCCACAACCAAGGAAGCTGAAGCATTCGGTGTTTCAAGAGGCATCGTACCGAAGGTACGCTGAAGCGCCAAAGAAACTGATGCAGGCATGCTTATTCAACTACAGAGATATGTGAAGAGGCAGAACACGGCGCTGCGGTCGGCGACGCCTATATCAGACAACTAGTGTCTGGCGCAGTTGTTAGGTCGGCTACTGCTGCCACAATGGCAGGTTATCAAGATTTAAGCGAGTTTGAACGTGGTGTTACAGTCGGCGCACAAGCGATGCGACACAGAATTTCCGAGGTAGCGATGAAATGGGGATTTTCCCGTAAAACATCAAATCTCAGACATAGCTGCGGCCGGAAAAAGATCGCGCAAGAACGAGACCAACGACGACTGAAGAGAATCGTTCACCGTTACAGATGTGCGATCAATCCGCAAACTGCTGCAGATTTCAATGTTGGGCCATCACCAAGTGTCAGCGTGCGAACCATTTAACGAAACATCACCGATATGGTCTTTCGGAGCCGAAGGCCCACTCGTGTCCGCTTGATGACTGCACGACACAAGGCTTTACGCCTCGCCTGGGCCCGTCAACACCGACATTGCACTGTTGATGACTGCAAACAAATTGCCTGATCGGACGAGTCTCGTTTCAAATTGTATCGAGCGGATGGGCATGTACGGGTATGGAGACAACCTGAAGAATCCATGGACCCTACATGTCGGTAGGGGACTGTGGAGGCTCTGTAGCGGCGTGTGGCGTGTGCAGCTGGAGTGATATGGAACCCCTAATTTCTTCTAGGTACGACTCTGACAGGTCTGTCTGATCACCTGCATCCATTTATGTCCATTGCGCATTCTGACGGACTTGGGCAGTTCCAACAGGACAATGCGACACTCCACACGTTCATAACTGCTACAGAGTGGCTCCACGGTCACTATTCTGAGCTTATATACTTCTGCTCTCCACCAAATTCCCCAGACATGAAGATTATTGGGCATATCTGGTATACCTTGCAACGTGCTGTTCAGAAGAGATCTCCACCCCCGATTTACTGGCAGCCCTGCAGGGTTCATGGTGTCATTTCCCTCCAGCACTACTTCAGACATTAGTCGAGTCCATGCCATGTCGTGTTGCGGCACTTCTGCATAATCGCGGGGGGTCCCATACGATATTAGGCATCTGTGACAGTTTGTTCAGTATATATACCGCACGCAAGTTGGTGATGGCTATATACTAGACTGGGTTATCAGGTCCAATTGCACTGATCATTGACTGGAAATAGTTATGTCGGCTATTCAGAGACCATTTGCAGCCATTCATGGACTTCATGTTCCCAAAGTACGATGAAATTTGTATGGAAGTAGTGCACCATGAAAGACCGTTCTGCACAGTTCGAACTAATAATTTAGCCACCGACGTGAATCCCATATAAAACTTATGGGACATAATCGAGAAGTCAGGTCGTGCACAAATTTCTGCACTAGAAACACTTCCGTAATTATGGACGACTAAGGAGGCAGTATGACTCGGTATGCTTTCAACGTCTTGTTGAGTCCGTGCTGCGTCGAGTTGCTGCACTACGCCCGGCAAAAGAGGTCCGGCACAATGTGGGGAGGTATCTCGTAACTATTGTCACCTCTGTGTATGTCATGGCGGCAGTAGCATGTCACGCGCGCCGACGGATCAGAGGCCCGGCAACTCAGGCTGACAAATCAGCCGTGGATGCACCAGCGGCTGGGTCAGCACACCGTGATGGACGAGCAGCTACGACGGCGCATGCAGGCCTAACTACTCCTATTTCCGCGAAAATCGACTAGAGCCAGTCACACACGGGTATGATATTATTTAGGCTCGCGCTCCGGCTCCAAAAGGCAGACTCAGCGTAGCGAGCAGCCCCGGAAAGACTTCGCCAGGACATCACTCGCTACAACGCTGACGCGTCTCCACTCTGCAATCATGGAGAGACCGGAATTCGCCTAAGTAACGGCTCCCTGTCGGGAAGCCTCGGTATACTCTGCTACACCGCTGTGACAGTGTCGGACTTAGTGCTAGTAGTACAGGGTGTTTATAAATGACCATCAGGGGTTTAACGCTTTATAATATTTATTACATTAAACTTACAGTTATAAATGATAAGTCAAATGAAAGAGGAACTCAAACAGTCTTACGAAGAACCTTACAAATGTTCACTGGCATAGCGAAGTACGCGACTGGTTGAACTTCACTGTACCCAAAAGCTGGATAGACCGCGCAAGGGGCCCACTGACAGGGCTTTCTCTGCATGGCTTCCACGTTCACCCGACCTAACACCATGCGATTTTTTCCTTTGGGGCGTCGTCAAGAACCGTGTGTACGTGTCTCCATTACCAGCAGACGCCTCTGAATTAAGAAACCGGAATGAAGCAGCTGTTGCTACAATCACTGAAGACACACTTATCAACGTTTGGGAAGAACTCGGCTATAGACTTGATGTTTGCCGTGTGACAAATGGTGCTCACATTGAACAATTTATAACGTTCTTGGTAAAACTGTTTGAGTTGCTCTTTCATTTGACATATCATTTATAACCGTACGTTTAATATAATAAATATTGTAAAGCGTTAAAACTCCGATATTCATTTATAAACACCCTGTATTTGTACAAACATAGACAGTTTCTCTGGTCTTCTCGTTGGGATTTCATCAGCGCCGGCCGGAGTGGCCTTGCGGTTCTAGGCGCTACAGTCTGGAACCGAGCGACCGCTACGGTCGCAGGTTCGTATCCTGCCTCGGGCATGGATGTGTGTGTTGTCCTTCGGTTAGTTAGGTTTAATTAGTTCTAAGTTCTAGGCGACTGATGACCTCAGAAGTTAAGTCGCATAGTGCTCAGAGCCATTTGAACCATTTTTTGATTTCATCAGCTAAGTGCGGAGGAGCGAAGTACGACGCAAGGAAATTCCAGATGTTCTCATTCCGTTGCAACACTGTACTTTAAGGTCTGTCTAAGTTTCCGGACTTTATATCCTTAGGTTCCTATTTCATAACTTAACTTTGTTCAAGTAACTGGGAAACTTAACGTTACACTTCAGAAAGTTGGTCAAACTTATGAACTTCAATTTTGTGGAACACGGAAGATGATTTAGTTGTTGATCACTTACTTAAAGCAGACCCATGTTTTGTTTATTTGGCAGTTATTGATTGTGTTACGATACAGCCAGTTCAAAATGGTTCAAATGGCTCTGAGCACTACGGGACTTAACTTCTGTGGTCATCAGTACCCTAGAACTTAGAACTACTTAAACCTAACTAACCTAAGGACATCACACACATCCATGCCCGGGGCAGGATTCGAACCTGCGACCGTAGCGGTCACGCGGTTCCAGACTGAAGCGCCTTTAACCGCACGGCCACACCGACCGGCTGATACAGCCAGTGACACTACCTGTGTGGCATATACTGTTATTACAATAAAACTTTTTACTGGTGTACCGCTTTGGTTTTCGTGTGATATTTTCGATTTGGAGGGACAGGATATACCAGTGATGCTGTGATCCAAGAATATAGGGCCCCTGTTCACACAGCTTGCATCATCCAAGACTGAGTTTGTGAACACGATGATGAATTGTAGCATCTGCCCTTTCCACCACAATCACGAGGTCAGAGTATTTGTGGTCGACCTTGGACGTATGGGTCCGTGATCACAATCCACGTCCATCATCATTATCTAAATTTGCCACTGTTTTGCAAGAAGAGTGGTATAATATTCCTTAAATCGTACAGGACCTGTATTCATCCATACCGAGACGTCAAGAAGCTGTTTAGAAAGCCAACGGGTTTCCTACACCACTTATGACATGATAAGGTGTTTTGTTTTTTGATGTTCCTATATTTTTGTTCGCCCCCTGTAAGTCGTTCCCCATAAATTAGTTGTTCCGGGATTCTGCACTTGACAGTTTGGCAAACCTTTCTAAGTTTATCGCGGTGGGTGCTCCTTTAGTTGTGCTTTATATTAAACACACGCATGTTTTATTTGAAGATTCTTAAAGATTGGTGTGATCTTTATGTCTGGAGCTACAAGAGGTCATTATTAGGTGTCCGCAGTACAGTAAATCTATAGATATGGAAGGACAAATTATCAGTAATGCTCTTTATGTGATAACTTTCTCCATGTAGCATTTTCTTCTTTTAAATCCACAGCAAAAGAAAACAGTGGTTCTGAAAATTAAATTTCGTTTCAGCAACGGCATGTATTCGTTATTGTCGGTGATGGAAAAATATCACACATTAAGATAGTTAAGTTACAAAAATGGTTCAAATGGCTCTGAGCACTATGGGACTCAACTGCTGTGGTCATAAGTCCCCTAGAACTTAGAACTACTTAAACCTAAGGACAGCACACAACACCCAGCCATCACGAGGCAGAGAAAATCCCTGACCCCGCCGGGAATCGAACCCGGGAACCCGGGCGTGGGAAGCGAGAACGCTACCGCACGACCACGAGATGCGGGCAAGTTAAGTTACAGAAGCATATTAATGTGAGATGGGTACAGTTGCAATAACATGGTTTAGTACTTCCGTCCGTTTAGTCAGATCAGTCAGTCAGACCTGCCGGGAGTTTCTGCGAATGCAGATCCAGTCCCCATTCCGTGGGAAGCGATTCGCGGCGCGTTCCTCAGCTCTCCACATATCAGCGAGCGTGCCTTAATGGGCGGACATCGCCGGAACTATGCCTCTCAGCCGAGGAATGCCGATTGTCCCGCATGCTGCTATTCCGACTATCCTTTTCCCTTCTCATTAACAGCGACAGATCTGTAGTCATACAGCTTAAACAAACAACGGGGGGTAGACGTTTGAAGTGGATTCTGAATTATGTCGGAAAAGTAACGAGCGAACTGGTTTCTTCAGGCAGTGATATAATTCGCAGTGTAGTCACAGAAAACTGCGAACCTTTATGACACGACTTCCTCGTTCCCTACTTAATAGCGGTCTTGAATAACAGCACTGAGACTAATTCATTGGCTAGGGAAATTTGCTTTGTGAAACATACATGTTGCCAGAATTGGCGAGTGTAGCTGTGCATTAGACAAGGGAGAAATAGAATGTTAGCGGACACCTCATCGTGAAAATTTGAGTAATGCATCTATGGCCATTAATTGGATATTTAGTTCTGCTCCTAGTAATATAGACAGCTACAATCTTCCAAAGTTTTCCACAATCTATTGAAGTTGTCCACAATCTACTGAAATTACCTACAATCTACTGAAAATGAAAATGTACTGACGGAGGACACTGTGCGCCACCAAGACTACTTAAGAAGAATAAGTAAATGTGACCCACTGGGACAACATGGTGGTAAGTGACGACTGATATGGAAAAAAGTGATCCGAATGGTACGCAGACTTCAGTCAATCACAGCCCATGTTGTCATTTAGTAATCCTGTTTACACTCGGAGAACACAGTAAACTTCGTTATCCTTTCTACAAAGACTACAGATGTGTGGTGATCTCATTCAATCCTGCTTTCGGTGAGTACAGCTTTCATTAACCTCATATTTAGTTTTTTGTTGTGGTTTTTGATTCACAAGACCTCTTCAAAGATAGTCATAGATCATTGCTTCAGAGGAAAATATTTAATTTCTTTTTGTTCGTGATCACAGTAATTCTGCTGACGTTCCGTAAGTTGCATATAAACCATATGCATAATATTGGGTTTTTGTTGTTCAGCATTCCATTTTCTGTTTTTCTCTCGGAGGGTGGCTGTAACCGTCTCGAACTACGCACTTAATAACATATCCAGCAGGTACATAAAATAATACATAACTTGCGAGATGCGCAGACATCGTACATAAAAATTCTCTCATCAAAATAATACAATTTTAGAGTCATTATTTGGAATTACTTACCTGACAACCAGGTGTTCGCTGGCCTATGATGGATAAGTTCCGATGCCTCTGCCTTACTCTTCAACATTACGCCCTGCTGCACTACACCAACAAGCTTCCAAACTTCAAGGAGCGCAAAGGTCATCTTCAAATTCACACCACATAGTGAAATGTGGAATTGATGATGACAGGAATGTTGACAAAGTCAACATTAAACTAAACCTTCCTTCTTTTGTCTTTGTACTGGTCGTTGACTGCTGTATTCAGACCACATAATGCTCGATATACTAATCATTTATGTGCTTTCATAACATAAAGCGCCTGTATGCACGGACTCCATTGGGTCGCACTCGAAGAAATTGGAGCATTGAATTAAATAATGGTTTCACAACAATGAAATAAGTCGTGGTTATAAACTATAGGCTTTTTATCGCTAAATATTTCTTTCGTAATACAAGTAATGCTACTTTAATCTTCAAGTTGTGAATGTTGTTGTGTACTTGCACTGTAAAACCTGTCATCAGTTGCCGAATTTGTTATGTTTAGAAGCAAAAATTTTAAACCTGGGACGTAGCACTGCGATGTATACAATGAAGAAGTTCCATAGAACGCAAAATATCTCGCAATGATGAAGTGCACGAGCTATTTCCAATCGCCCACAAATAAACTTTCAGCTACACACACTGATGTTGTTGTGTACTTGCACTGTAAAACCTGTCATCAGTTGACGAATTTATTATGTTTAGAAGGAAAAATTTTAAACCTGGGACGTAGCACTGCGATGTATACAATGAAGAAGTTCCATAGAACGCAAAATATCTCGCAATGATGAAGTGCACGAGCTATTTCCAATCGTCCACAAATAAAATTTCAGCTACACACACTGAGTTTCGATATAATGACAGTACTCTATTATCCCCCTCATACAGTGACGAGCAAGATATCTATCAGCTACTAAAGATGGAAGTTCCGACCAAACATCAATTTACTCCTTCGTTTCAGGCTTCACCAATTGTGAGGATACCAACGTGGACGGGTCAGTTTCAAAGAAATGCACACCGCAGTGGTGACTTCTTGCGCTTTGATCTGAGGTACCTCCATATTGTCCCGAGCTCGCTACACGTCGATTCTTCGACAACGGTTTCAGCGCTGTCTCACTGTGCCTTGGACAGTTGCCATTCGACAACACACGAATGGTCATCCGCTGCACGTTTGGTGCAGTCATGGCTGCATCATTGCCTTTGCGAGTCGTTATTGTTGAAGAACGTAGGACTTCCTATGCCTCGTCCTGGACCAAGTCCTCAAGTCCAGTAGTCATTGCCATTTCCTCTACGGATCAGAAAAGGAACTCCTAGTTTTTACGTAAACAACACTGCCCGATAATAGGCTTAACATAATCCACTCCCTCTTTTCCTTGTATGATGACACCACGATTATGCTGTTAGTAGCTGCCCCTGATTCATTTCTGTGTACTTTGTGTATCAGCAGATCGTTTCTACATCCAGGGAACGTTTTAATCAATTTATAAGTTCAGTTAACTTGATGACTAATATGGACCTCGAATCATCGTAAAAATTACTTTTATCTACATAATCGGGTAATTTACGTGAAATACATTATTTAATTTAGTTATGATCGAAGCAGACGAAATAAATTATTGTAAATGTTATGTTATTATAGTAGAAAACATTTAATTATAATTTAGTTATGTTCATCAGAAGAATAATTGTCACTAACATAAATTAAAATGCAAAATTCTTAATAACATTTACTCTATTCAGTTACATTAATATGACTGCCTCCTGTGTTCATCGTGAATGTGCAATAACCACTTACAGTCGGCAAGTGATAGCATTAGCAGTGTAGGGTACATAAAGGGTGTCGGAGAGCCGCGGCATAGAATGTTGTCGTTATCGTAATGCGGAAAAGCGTGATTTATCTGAAGTCCAAAAGGGCATGATCATCGGCTTTCGGTCCAAGAGTGGAAGCATTTCCGAAACTGAAGTTTATGAACTGTTCGCTTTCCGTCATGGTTAAACTATACCGTGCATCAACAAAATGGTGCTATCCAAAACTGGCACCAAGGCAGCTGTGGTGTGCTACGGGCCGTAGATGAAAGGAGTGACGAACAGATGTGGAGATATGTGCGGGAGAATAGACGTGCAGTTGTAAAGCAAATGATCGCCCAGATGACCCCAGGGTCTTCCAACAGTGTCTTCTAAACGGTCATCACCGAGTGTTTCTGCTTTTGGGACTCCGCAGCAGGCGTCTGGTTCGTGTAGTCAGGCTGATTGCTGTCCGTCAACGACGGAGGCTGGAATTCGCACGCCAAAATTGCAATTGGGCCTCCAATGAGTAGCGACAGATGGCCATTAGAGATAAATCGCATTTTACGCTCTATCAGGCAGTGGCTGTTGACATGTAGGGCGAGAGATCTCGTCATTCTGGAAGGCACAATGGACCAACACAAGTGTATATCTACCAACTCCTACATGTAGTTTGTTTTTCATCGGCATCTACCGACAGGACAAGGCAACCTCTGACACAGATCGCGGTGTAGATTTCTGGTTCGTAAAACACAAGGATGAATTTACCATACTCACCTGGCCACCAGACTCTCCACATTTAAACCCAATTGAGAATCTGTGGGACCTCCTCGATCGGGCTATTCGCGCCATCGATCGTTAATCGAGAAATACAATGCAGCTGGCTTTGGCACTGTAGTCGGCATGGCTCCACATACTTTTCAATTTGTCAGTACCTTCCAGAATCTATCTGACTCTTCCTGCACCTCTTGCAGCAATCCAAGCTGTAAAAGTTCGTTATTCAGGCTCCGTATGTTCGTTTTGCGAGTTGTATAGGTGATGATGTTACGGCGGCTATTTTCGATGATTAGGCTTGTTCAAATGGCTCTAAGCACTATGGGACTTAACATTCGAGGTCATCAGTCCCCTAGACTTAGAACTGGTTGGCTCTGAGCACTATGCGACTTAACTTCGGAGGTCATCAGTCACCTAGAATTCAGAACTACTTAAACCTAACTAACCTAAGGACATCACACATATCCATGTCCGAGGCAGGATGCTAACCTGCGACCGTAGCAGCCGCATGGTTCCGGACTGAAGCGCCACAGCGGCCGACCGATGATTAGGAAAATATGTTGCTGTTCACCGTGTTATGACGTCTGGGTAAACAACAAATTAATTCTGTTGTCTTGTTTCATGGATCAGTGACAGACACTAAGTTGTCCTCAGTCAACGTCATCGGTGGACGTCAGTACGGTAAGGCATGCGGTTACCACCACTCTCTCCCCACATGTAATATCGGATTCCCTAACCCACGGCCGATTCTTGTCTTCCAAATAAATTCTCAGTTCTCCTTACGAGACTTAGCACACTCCATACCAATCCACCAATGAAAGAAACAGTTTCGGTGGTGTGGTAATTGATCCCGCGTCCAATACAAGTTAACCACATTGGTTGGCACACAGTTAAAAATACGGACCAAAAGCGTGAAGCTTCACATATTTCCTCTTTCCAAAAGGCACTTGATGCGATACTCTCAAAGGATAGACAATCTATCACACTTTAGTATGTATACGATATGCGTATTTCCCTAAGTAAGTCAATGTTGATTATCTTTACTTGGAACAATTTATCTGAAAATGACTTCGAAGCTAAAATGATTGTATATCCTAGTCTGTGACCGTTGGTAATTGCTTTAAAAGAGCTATCTCTAGATTGGATCGTTCACTTTTCCATTTCTTTTTATAATATCATTAAAAAACCAAGAAAATGATCTTATTTCTCGCAACGCGTAACTCACTTCTCTGTTCTCCTGTGCCGCACATTATAATTCTGTAATCAAGATACAAGTTCTTACTACGGATGCTATACCCAAGAATTCTTTACACAATTCCCGATACTGTACCATAGCCTTGTGTCTGTTTCTTAACTATCCTTCCCGATCTTTTCTTTTCTTTGGTTCTGTTGAAGTCGTTACATTGGATTTTATATTCTTGAGGTTGGTACAGTGCCTACGATTTAGGTACAGATACTTCCAGCGTGACCACTTTTCTATGTCATAAACGTTATTAGTTCACATCCCACAGCCCTCAGTAACTGTGTATCATTATACACGTAACTGATCCATTCTTTTGTGCATTTCTTTGTGTAAAAGTATAGCTCTAGATACTCATTGACACGGTAAGGCCAGTGGACGGTGCTCCAGGGAACCTACACAAATGTTTTTTCCTTTATTATTTTCCTTAATTCTGTATATTTAGTATCAAATGTCAATACATTCGTATAATACATCCATCTTAACATAATTTTTCCATTTACTTCCCTGTATTTTTCCCATAAACGATCCTATTTTCGGTTATCGAGACGGAACTGTTGCCTCTTCGCTCAGTGACGAGGCGAATGATGATTGTTGACGTGATGTCGAAGCTGGTATGGTGGCTCTCGTATCTGAGGATACAAATAAATAATTTATATCGATATGTGTATCACACAGATGAAAACTGCAAGAAGACATAGGTTAATATTAACTTTGAACTGTGCCCTCTGCTTTTATGCGCAGACGAAATGAGACCCTTTTGGTGGGGTGGAATACACACAGATCAGGTCTGAACATTTCGAGGACGTTGTTTTGATGTGCATAAGCCTTGAACTATGTCGCATTAATCACCGAACTGAAAGTGTTTCGCAGGTACATTGTACAGACGAGTATACTCCGTACTTGAAAATGTGCACATTTTGGAACTTCAGTTCCACGACATCAAGGTTACGACCACAGGTGGGACAGTAAAACTTGAAACGTTATTTTCCACTTAGGATCGCTAAATACCAGCACAGTGCATCATCGTCGCCACCCTCTCTCGGAATTCTGCAGGGAGGTGCACTGAAACCAACACGAAGAGTTTTTAAAATGTCTGCTAAATAAGATCAGGCTCACACTTGTAAAATTAATACGCTACTTGATATGTTTAAAATAAAATGGTACTCTTGTCTTAATGTTGTAGTTTGTCGACCTACGACAGCACTGACGATCCAACAGAACCAATACATAAATCAAGTGTTTGCTCCACATCGTATGTATATTAAACAGGGGCCCAGAAAGGACGGAGAGGCCTCGTCCCGCTGTAACCCTCAGTGGTTCACAACCCCACAACAGGCCACAGCACTTCACCCACCCCACCGCCGCCCCACATCGAACCTCGGGTTATTGTGCGGTTCGGCCCCCAGTAGACCCCTCCTCCTCCACTCCCCCTCACCCACGCCAGGAACGTCTCATACCATCATACCAGACATATGAAACCCCAAGTGTTTGCGTGGTAGAGTAATTATGGTACACGCTTATGCGGAAATAGTGTTTGCGCAGCAGTCGCCGACATAGTGTAACTGAGGCGGAATAAGGGCAACCAGCACGCATTCGCCGAGGTAGATGGAAAACCGCCTTAAAAACCATCCACAGGCTGGCCGGCACCTCAACACTAATCCGCCGGGTGGATTCGTGCCAGGGGCCGGCACGCATTCCCGCGCGGGAAGCAGCGCGTTAGGCCGCGCGGCTAGCCGGGCGGGCTGTGCTCCACATCCTTCCCAACAGTTTGATATTATTTATGTTTAAAATCATGCAACCAGTCATTCAGAGCATTAACCGTGTTCACAGTTTTTCCTCTCACGTAGTAAATAAATATTTTCCTGAAGTGAGCAGAGCTGTAAGCTGCTAATACATGGTGTTGGGGCCATTGACATCGCTGTTTGGTCCCCTCCACCAACCAAACAACATGGCGTCGGCGCGAATCTACGAGGGTTGCTCAGAAGGTAATGCACAGCATTTTTATTCTTCAACAACTCTTTATCGAAGCTAATGAGAATTACGCACATGAATGAATGGTGTTTTATCTACATACCCTATTTTTCCACGTAATCTGTATCCCGTTCTATGGCCTTATTCCACTGCGAAACAAGGGCGTGTATATCCTGTCGTTACCAATGTCCTGGTGGGGGAACCAGTGCTTCACTTTGTGAACTTCCTTTGCTGACTGGCAGATATAGCGCTAACTGCCGAGTCGTAATGCGTCTGTGCTAGCGAATGACAACATCAGATCGCTGCAGCATGTCACGTGTGACAGACGTGGATGGTCTGCCCCTTCGCTGCTAGTTCTAGAGCTCCGCCGAACCGTCTTCTGATGTCCTCACCCTCCGTGCCCAGCGACTAACTGTACTTCTGTCGACAGGAGATGCTCCACAGTCTTCGCACAAGCGTTTGTCATTAATCCCCACAATTTCTTTCTCTGGGTGAGAAATTCAATGACGAAACGTTGTTTGTAACGTACATCACCTACAGACACCATTTTGGAACGGTACTGCAGCTACGCTATCCGTCGGAAGTGATGGAAACTTGGCGCGCTCACTCAGGAGACTTCAGATAATAGATACGTAACGTTTCACATTCGTAGCATTGTCTTCGGCTGATAAAAAAGAAATGCGGTTCGTTACTTTCTAGGCAACCCTAGTAATATAAACATGCCTTGTTCAGATCGTCCAAGAGCCGCAGCTCAAGCGGTGTTCGAATCTGACAGCTGCTGGCATCAGTTTAGGGCTGGTTTGTTTACAATATTTTGCGAGTTGCATGGGCTGGGGACCTCAGTATATTCAGTATAACTGAATGCATTTTTCAGTTCTCTGTGTACTTATTACTTAACAACACTGGTACTTATATTTGCGAAAACTACATATTTTAATCAAAATATCCACGGGTGTGCTGCCGGTCTATAGTGTCCAACGGGCACAATATTTCGGCGATCATACATGTCGCCATCATCAGGTGAACTGACGGACTGAGCTCCTGTGAACGTGCCGGCACGGAGATCTGTACGCTATGGCTGCTCAGAGGGAACTGGGTGCGGTCGCGGCGGCGGCCGATTTAAATACCCTCCGCCAGCGGCGCGCTCCCTCCGCCGTCCGCGCCCCGCGCCACGGTCGCGCGGTGGAACAGATTGCGACGGCGTCTGAGATGACATCGGTGTGATGGTTCTGTCCGCCGTGGTCGTCACAACTATACGTTTGCTCGATTTACTCTTGAATAACCCAATCGCTGGTTCACAAGCCTTGCTAAGATTATAGCCACAGTCACGGTTTATGAGGTCGTCATTGGTGCGAATTTCGATGGCCTCTCTAACAACGCTGTCCCAGTATCTCGACCTCTGTACCAGAATCCTCGTGCGGTCATACTCCATGGCGTGATTTTCCGACAAACAATGTTCAGCGACCGCCGACTTGCTCGGATACATCAGTCGAGTGTGCCTCTGGTGTTCACGGCATCGATCCTGGACGGTACGCATCGTCTGACCAATATACGACTTGCCACATTGACACGGAATCTGGTACACGCCGGGCTTCCTCAAACCGAGGTCATCTTTGGCGCTCCCCACCAGTGCACGAGTTTTATTCGGAGGACAAAACACAGTTCCGACCCGGTGTTTCTTCAGAATGCGGGCGATTTTCCCCGAGAGTGCGCCTGTGTATGGAATAAATGCAGTTCCTACCTCCTCTCTCGTGACTTCATCCATCTCAACAGGTTGTGCTGCACTCAGAGTGGCAGATTCAACGTGCTCTCCACCCAACCACTGCAGCACAAGTAAGGAAAGGTACAGGACGAGTACATGAGTACAGTTTTATTGATTATAATTTGGTCGGTCAAAGTAATTGCATTCAATCGCTTCAGAATCCCGCAGGAAAAATTATTCGCTGTTAACTAACTCAGTTAACTTAATTCAGATAACATAAAGTGTTTAGGTCACCATTTGATTGGGCGGTCCTTTACACTGTTTACATTTAGGTCGATTATTCCCGTTGTCTAGTATTTGATACTGTATTTCTTAAACACCTATTCCACAATTCTTAGCCGGCCGGGGTGGCCGAGCGGTTCCAGGCGCTTCAGTCCGGAACCGCACGACTGCTGCGTTCGCAGGTTCGAATCCTGCCTTGGGCATGGATATGTGATGTCCTTAGGTAAGTTAGGTTGAAGTAGTTCTAAGTTCTAGGGGACTGATGACCTCAGATGTTAAGTCCCATAGTGCTCAGAGCCATTTGAACCATTTTGAACCACAATTCTTCTCTATTTCTTTTATATTTAATACTGAAAATGAAAGAAACTGTTTTTCACTAATATTTGTTTGTTACAAACCGTTTTTCGACTTGTTATGCCATCATTAGGTAACATCTAACTAGCGTTCAGTAACGACACTAGTGTACAATAGACAATACCTACAAAACTAGAGATATTGCCAACGCACGAAATCTTTTGTTATGATGTTAGGCAGATGTTTTAACTTTCCACTCAGATCTTCGTTGTTAACTATAGTTGACTCCACTGTAGTTCAATAGAGCAGTGCCATCACAAATTGGAACGCATTCCCAGTCATGATGAAACATATCTGCAAACATTTCTACCACTCACAAGTCTTTGATATCGGAAATTATAATGTTGTTGGTATCATCCTGAACGTTTTTTTCCCTCCAAATCCAACGTTCTCAACACAACAGTAGAAAGATGTTCAGGTATGTGTACTCAAATTAGTTCTTTGTAGATATATCTTCATTGTTCATTTAGAACAGACAGCGACCTTGTTTCAGCATAAACACCAGCATGAGACTCCTTCCTTTGCGCATTATATTTTAAATGGAGCAGTCTCAATAGGCCACAATGAAAGTCCGAGAAGGATGCATACCACAGCGTCACGGCTGATGGAGTTCTTGTCCTACAGTGCAGAGGAGACGACTGCTCTGAGAACCGGTAATGGTCACTGCTGTTAACAGTCCGCCATTCCGGTGAATGCTTGGAGAGCTATGTAGCCGTGCATCTTGGAAGCGCACCACTGAAATGCATTCCTGCAGACGTATCCCCGGTGGTGTTTCTTGTCCTCCATCTCTAACTGAGACGCCAATCATCCTGCAGTTCCCAAGTGAAGTGGCCGGCTCTCAATGACTGCGAACTGGACAGTGATGTCTGACTCCTTTGCCCCTTCTTCCATCTGCGAAAGCACCATTCCAGCTAGCGAATAATACTCTCAATACTGGAATGATAGCTACACCTAGCAGCATACTGTCATCCTACTACACTGATGACAGAACGAAGCAACACTACTGAAAATAATGGAGGTTGTAATTGAAGGCTTTCAGAAGAAGCTATTCATCGTCGATATCTTCTTTAGCAACGCGAGCTTGTGGTAAAAGCCGAACGATTCACAATTACTGCCACTGTGGAAGAGAAACACCGTAGGTAAAAATTTGTCACCCACACATAACGTCACGCTTACATCGTGTAACGTAGTCTCTAGCGTTGATAATGATCTCAATTCGGTGACAAAGACAATCCATAAGTTTTTCCAAGTATTCCATATCCACGTACTGATAGGTACATCTTCTAGGGCTATCAAATTGCATTGTCTCTTTATGTGAAGTGGTGGCTCACTAGTTTCATTGCAAAGGCTCGGTATGGGGCAGGTTCTAAAGACCCAAGTGACCAGCCTATTTCATCCATGGTGCATTATGTCCAGCAGTTTTGAATACGAGTCTTGCAAACCGATGCACCGTGCATCCATACCCAGGCCAGAATCGCACTAAAGCCATGCACAATTTGAGCAGATAAGTTCGATCTGCTTCCCCACAAATTTTAAGATAGTGAGTACTTTGAAGGATCATCCTTTTTAGGTCCGTAAGGTCTGACACCCACGTCAGTTTAGAATTCAACTTGAGGTCCCGAAACGTCACCGTGTCTTTAAAATGAAGCACAGTGTTCCCCATCATCAAGGCAGGAAAGTTTAAAAAGGAACAAGAATGGTTAAAAAGAACTCGGTTCACAAATTAAAACCGCTCTCCTCCACCCATTCCTCCAACCGTGGAATAGGCAATCGCAGCTGACGAGTTGTTGTTATGAGACTCGAGGAGGAAAAAACTAAGAAGTCGTCAATAAACATAGGAAATTGCACAGGACATTCACCTGTAGACCTTATACGTTATAAACATGGGAAGGCGTCGTCGAGACCCTCATTCAAGAGGCTTCAGGAGAATATTGTGCTCCCCGGAGGAACAGGTTGTCAAAGGTGGAGCGATGTCTCCTGAAATCATCCTGAAACCGACTAAGCAGATTGTTGGCCCTGATCTTACCGCTACGAAGTTCTGTTATCCTTCCTTGCCATCATTATTTCATTGGTAGGAAACCTTGCTTCTTGGACTAGTGGTAGAGGTCTGTAGTAATGTTTATATCTGGAGGTTGATGATATTCTCTGTTCATGTGTTAAAGTCTGAATGCGAACACAGATCTTCTGTATAGGTGGCTTCAGTGCGAAGGCAAACATCTTGTAGGTGGTTGTATGGCCTTGAACGCCTACTTCGCGTCAGAGTATGAAATATGTTCAGTCACTCTGATGCACAGGATTTTTTTGTCTTCTGCGAAGACAGGCGGCCTCTTCTTCAAATTGGATGAGCTTGGCAGCAATTGGCAGACGTTGTCACTGCAGTACACTGAATACCTGGTTCGTGGATAGCAGAGCCGCATCATTCACACGTAGCCTGACGGTTGCAGCCTATCGTGGTGTGGTCGAAGGCTTGATATTTAAAGGAACGCACTGGTTAGGTATCTAGGGCCTAACTGCAAGCAGGCGAAAGCTCACAGCAATATAATCAGAGACCTTTGGTAAATCGATATAAAATGGTGACTTACTGAGCCCATCATCATTTTACAACCTGTTTATTTGCTTTCAGTGTCTCGACGAGCAGCGTACCACAGCGTAGCCTCTTGATTGATTATAATTGCCCTGTCTGTCCCTCTGATGCTTAAAGAATGTAGAAAGTCTACAGGTTTTGAAACGAACCTACTACACGTCTCGTTTAACAACAATAAATACATTATTTGCCACAGGATGTGGTCCGTTATTAATACGCTTTAATATTACTGCTTTATCGTACACTCACAGACGTCCCAGGTGGATATCCGTCGGAGATCTCTTTGGGGTTTGGGTGTTAACACTGACCAATGGACCATGCCAACCGCTGGGATTACGAGAAAGACGTTTAGGCTTCATGGACGTCCGACGAGCAGCCTGTGAAGTAAGTGTCCACACATAGCCCCGCTTGCCTAGGAAAGCCTGAAAAGACTAAGATGCGCCAGGTTCTCCAGAAACTGCTTGCTAGCGATTATTACACCTCAGCAGCCACACCTCTCATCGTCGTACAGCACACATTGAGAGTTTGTTTATTTACTTTTTTTTATTTCATCATCCCTGCACTCCGAGCGGTTGAGCAAAGATCCTTTAACCCTGTGACACACAATGCTTCACCGCTGCGCCACGCTGTGGTCGCTGAAGCTGGTTAAGAGCTTACAGTTACATATTTATGCGGATACTTACCAGAAACACGGCTTCGCCTAGCTCGCACCCAGCAAACGAGGGCTTCACTTGCTGAGGTGCTCGCCATTTATGACCCGGTGGGGAGGGGGAGGGGAAGGGGAGGGCGGAGGTTCACGTGTGACCGTATCGAAAACACCACGGACGGATCTAAAATCCTCGATACTACTTGGCTGCTAGCAGAACACTATCTCTTGCCGACACGTTGGACAGCTCTGCGTTGCTTTGTAAACATCGGGCAACGTCATGAGTCTGCGACTCTGTCACGTCCCCTTGTTGATTCGTCTTGCACCACTCAAACAGGCGGTCACATACATCACTTCTCTCTAAAATATTAATTCCAAGGATAAAACTAGGATACTAAATCTGAAACATTTGCTGAATGACGGAATAAATGCGGCAAGTGGGAAGACAATCTTTTTATTAAACATTTTATGAAGCTATGTTACATGCAAAGAAAGTTCGAGTTTCTACGCAGCATCACATCCCGGTATATGGAGCACTTCACAAAGCACTGTAGAGGCGGAAGAGACACACTTCACAAAGCACTGTAGAGGCGGAAGAGACACAGAACAGTTGAGCTGGCCTGTGTTTTCTGAAGGAAACTTTTGCCATTTATGCTTCATTCTCAGCTGCACATTTTAAAGTGCGTTACATGATTCGATCTCTCTGGACCATATACAGAATTAAAACGAAGTAAAAGTAATTATGTACCGTCTAATATTTTACAGTAACTAGGAAGGATCTGTACATTTTTTTCTTTTGGGTCATCAGTCTACTGACTGGTTTGATGCGGCCCGCCACGAATTCCTTTCCTGTGCTGTACATAGACGTAGAATTTACCCATCTAGTTGCGTCAGCTACCCATCTTCTCTATGACAGAACAAAATATCAGAGTACTGTGTTTAGCATCTGCAGTTACGGTTTTAATCTAGTGGCGGTAGGGGAGAGTGCAGGGGGAGAGGACGGGAGAGCGGAAGGATAAACATAGAGTATTGGGGATTCGGAGTGCGGAAAGGAAGTGGGAGATTGAATGGTACGGATGCCATGAGTTTAATAAGAGAGGGCCTTACGCTAAAATGATAAAAAGCATAAGTACGTAAAAATAGTAGTTAAAATATTAATAGTTTAAACAATGGGTGTGTAAGCTTTGAACGCCATACCACAGTAAAATTACATAATATAAAACGGGAGACTGAGGAGGTCAGGGAGAGGGATGGGTGGAGGGGCAGGAAAGCTGTGAGCTTAACAAGAGACCAATTTCGATTCCATTACGAACCGTTGCACACAGCGACCGTACATTGAATGGAAGATGAGGTACACAGCACTCGGTGTCGCAATCCCATTAGGTTTTTTTTGTGTGTGTGTTTTCAGATATAAATTTCGGCTATAAATAGCCATCCTCAAAGCATTTTCATTACAAATAAACGACTCGTGGTAGTTCATGTCACCATATTCTCTTACAGGTGTATGAAGTGTACCTGTAAGAACATACGGTGACATGAACTACCGCAAGCCTGTTGAATTATAACGAAAATTCACTAACGATTGCCATTTACAGCCAAAATCTAGATCTATAAGCATAATAAAAACTAATGGGATTGCTATTTGCTGTATGCCTCTCCTTCTTAACAAAACAGGACTGTGAACGACATAAAATAGTAAAACTACAAAATGTAGAGAGGCGGATTGAGAGCAGAGGAGGGTTAGGGGGTGGAGGTGGAGGGATATGAAAATCGTGAGCTTAGCAAGAGAGTGTCGTCTATTAAAACTGCAAAGCAGGTACGTTAAAATAGATAAATCGTCGATCAAACTAAGCGAGAAACTGGAAAAGGCATGAAATGATAAACCATAGAAGTGGAAATAAAGTAACTAAAACTGAGTTATGTCATAATACAACAAAAGTGAGGATAATTGAAAGAACAAAACAGTAAGTGTATTGCTCCAAAAATAAAAAAAAGTAAAATTGCATAAAAATTCTCGTTAAATGTTAAAAGTAAAGGACATTTGATGTATAAATACTAGACGACACAAAGAAAATAAAATAATAGAAGTGGAACTGTTTAGACTACTTAGTCGTGAATTAGGAATCATTAAGTTTTTTTTAAATTACAATATTGGAAGTATAAAATCATGATAAGTGTAAAACAGCATAATATAAATGTGAAACTATGTACAGCAGCTAAAAGTAAAGAGAACATGACGTGGCTGTCACCGTTAGTTGTATTTGCTTCTGACAGGTGTAACTGTGCGACGCTTGAATAAAACGCACAGCACGATATTACAATCACCTGAAACTAACAGAAGAGTGCTTCTTTGTGATTTTGTTCAATTTCAGCGTCACATTTGCTTGAGTGTCTGCTGCGTCGTGTACGGTGGCTCTTCATGCACTTACTTTGTTTTGTGGTTGGTTCGTATTGATAACACCAAGTTTCTATATCCGTCATGACTTTCTCCAGACAAAAACTGGCCGCTTTTTACATTTTAGTCACGTCGCGACAAGCGTTCATGTATCGTTGTTCTCGTTCTGGGGCTAAGATTTGTGAGACAAATTCTGCACGCACATTTCTCTTCTTAAAATCAGTCTGTAGAAGCTCTTAAACAGTTTATTTAGAGACGGTGCTCCACTATCATTTGTGCCACAAAAACGATGACATACTACGGCCTCATGTCCACTACTTAGCACTGCTTGCTCACAACTGACTAGTCGAATGCACATGTGTTATTTACAGTTGTTAGTTCTAGCTACCACGGTAATTGTTACGCTGAAGTATTTTGTACGCTAGGTACAAAATAAACCTAGGGGGATTTTGGACGCACAGTGTATAATGGAGTCTTACACACCTGTTTTCCACAGTGAAGTAGTGAGTATCGTTTTTCTTGCGTTCGTTGCACGCTGTTTTCCAACTCTAGACCAGTGATCCGGCGCGAGTTCAAAGCCTAACGTTGTTGCTGAGTCACGTGGTCAACATATCGTCACTGGAAGAAGTGGTCCAATTCCACGGAGACAGCGCCGCTGTGGCGTCCACTGCGTTCCCACGGGAACTAGAGCGCCAAGTTCTCCACCTGCGCGTCACCTCGCCAGACAGGGTGCCTCCGGATACGTGCAAGTGCCTACAGCCGCTGTCCTCTTTTTCTCCTGCGGAGTGCATGCGGCCGGGAATGGACGATGCGCTTAGAGCATTATTTGTACTGAAATGTGGTCTCCTACAATTTCACTCGGTTCTCACAAAAACTAAAGAGGCTGGCTTTTCGAGCTTCTATCGAACACAATGACGCAGTCATGACATATTTGTGTTTACTTATTACCATTGCGCTTTCCAAACAAGTGTCCTTTCCATCCTATGGTGCAAAAGATACATGACTTCCAGAATGAATGTTCACTCTGCAGCGTAGCGTGCATTGATATGAATCTTCCTGACAATTTAAAACTGTGCGCTGGAGTGAGATTCGGACCTATGAACGTTGCATTTCGCGGGCGACTCCTCTGCCAACTGCGCAACCCAAGTACGATTCACAATGCCTCCTCATAGTTGTACGTCCTTCAGTACCTCATCTCCTACCGTCCAAACTTCACAGAAGCTCTCCAGAGAAATTTGCAGGGATAGCACTCCTGGATCAAAGATATTGCCTAATAAACCCCCTCAAGTCGTAGCTAAGCCATGTCGCCGCGTTACCCTTTCTTCCAGGTGTGCTAGTCCCGCGAATTTCACAGGAGGACTTCTGTGAATTTCGGAAAGTTCGTGATGAAGTACTGGTGGAGGTGAAGCTGTGAGGACAGGCCGTGAACGGTGCTCGGGTATGGCAGAACACTCGGCTGCGATCGAGTCCCAGTTCAACAAGAAGTCTTAATCAGCCAGGAGGTTATATATTTGTTACTCGAGTTAATCTCTTCAGAACAGTGAAGTGGAATTCTACAAAATACATATGATTTCTGACAACTGTGAGTACCGGAAATATTTGGTTTGTTGGACCTAGTTAATTCATTAGATGTACAATTTGTAATTGATGATCGCAGTTTAGCATAGCATTTCTTAAGCCACATCCTTTTACATTCAAAGGAACAAAAAACACTAGAACAAAGTCAAAGCTCGCGCCAAATTCTTCGCGCAGGATAATTTATGCTTGTGGTGATGTGGTGTAACAAGGGTATCTAGTTACAGAACGTGATGAGAAGTTACTATCATAGTGTTGACACATGTCCCCCCCCCCCCCCCCCCATTTGAAGACCATGCCATTTATGTGCAAAAAGCTCAGGAAGTTAAAGAAGAAAGAATAGGTTAGTATTCTGTCGGCGTCGAGAATAGATAAGTTCAGATGCAGAAGGGGGGGGGGGGGGAGAGATAGGCCGTGTTCTTTAAAAAAATTCCGCTATTCTCCGCAAACGATAGGAGAAACCATGGAGGATCCAGTTCTGGATGGAGGAATGGATGTATGATCGAAGCAATGAAAAAAGGAAGGAGGGCTACACCTCATACATTTTGTAGTCTGAGTTCCTTTTTGGTGGTCGGAAATTATAGTGTGAGGAGAGATTGTATGAAAATTCTTTGTTATCGATTTAGATCAGGCCTAAAACAATATAAACTGTACTAACTGTAATCTGGTAACTGTTATTCCAGGTTTTTTGCATACAATCATTTTAGATTGTTTCATCGAAGGAGTCAATGTTCTTCTGGTCCGAGAGACTAGTAAAAACCAGAAAGAGACTTTTGAGGAAAGGGCCATTACATCCTTTAGGAGTCACAGAAGAGTAAATAATTGCCATGTCAGATCACTATTAATCTTGAATTTAAGAAGGCCTTCCTTATTGTTTAAAAGGAGATTATTTGACGGCAGGAACTTGTGTACGTCTGATCTGATATCGATTCAGATGGTTCACAGGAAACGTAAGGATGCTAACATCCTAAAGTGGTGTCACGAATTCAGACAAGTCCATGAAAGATTTGTTCTAATGCTGTGCAGCTGCGCAAACGAATCAGAGACGGAAGATGCTCAGATGGACTAATTTGAAAATGTAGCAAAGCATCTAAACAATGGGCCGCCGCTACAGCTCAGACATCTTCTTTTCATTGGCTTTCAATGGATGCCTCCAAATTACTCCACGATAAATGGGGTTGGCCGCTACTATGAACTTCCCTCACAGGAACCTGTTCTGGAAGATTTTGATTTCTGCCTGCAGCGAGCGTGTGTTTGCTACCTTACTTGGTCGGTAAGGTGCTTCAGAACTTATAGAACGATTCCTTCAGTCTGCAGCGGAATATGCGCTGCTTCCGTACTCCTTGTCAGATCAAAGCAGTGTCCTCGATTTCGAATGGACCCTGGAACTTTCCTTTCCCCAGGAGTGATAGTCAACACGCGAGTATACAGGAGTGCTTCGTTGGAGGAGAGAGGTACTCACGAAAGTGAACGTGCCAGGAGAGTCAAAAGGGGAGAGGCTTGCAAGGTTTGAGGTTTAAGTCCAGGTCTGTCGCAGAGCTAAGATGGATGCTTCAGTACTGCTTGCGTTTTGGTCACCACGAATTTGGCTCAATTGTTGATCTGCTCCATTAACGCTACGTCATGGTCAGGCATTCCTAAACAGTTGTGGCGTATAACTGTGTCTAACGTGACACAGTAAACAGCTCTACAATAAACAGGCAGAGAAACACATTTTTAAATTGCAGGAGTCGTAGATCCTGACAAAACATTCTCTTATATTTTCACATATTCCCACATGATGCATTGCTTAAAGGTATATCCGTCCGGCACAGAACATTACAATGCTTAGTTCTCTTTCACCCAGCGAAGCAAACGCTGAATAGTATCACGTACAGTACACTGAAAATAATTAGCACAACTTGGTGTATCCATCAACGAAAAAAAAGTGCTTTTCCGTGTGTGGACGTGCTTTAGGGCTAATGAGGGAACAGTAAAATAACGATGATGATGGCGCCCAAAAGAAGAAGACATGCACGAATTATAACGCCGAAAATTACACTTTAGGCGCGTGAACCGCTGCTCCTGACAAACTAGGGATGTGCCAAGGCCCCGTCCGTGTGGACACGTCCGCTGTATCCGCCATGAGGCTCCATTATTGATTCAGCGTGACGAAATCGACTGGCGGGCCTCGCCATCCGCAAGGCCGATCGGGACAGGTTCGACAGCCGCCATTAATTGGAAAGCTGCGGGAATTTGGAGCAGATCACCGAAGACGAGAGCTGGGCGCCGGGTGACCGCAGCTGAGCGGCCGCCCTTGGGAAACAACAGTCAACAGGGAGAGGCCGAAGTCTAACTCAACACTGACTGGCCTTCACAGAATACGCCATTGGAGTAATTTTTGGTCATAACTTGCTACAGCAAATTTTTTGCTATTCCTGCACTTATAAGCTCACTCAGCACGTCTCTGAGTTCAGTACCTCCCGCTACATCACCGACATAGTGTTCGCTTCGGGGAATATGGCGGTTTAAACCGGCGCCCGCAATCAATGTTTAGTTTTACCGCGATTTCCCTAAATCGATTAAGGCAAATGTCGCATTTTTTGGTTTGAAACTGACGTGATCTCTTTCTTCTCATCATTCCCCAGTCACAGTTCGTGTTTTGCCTCTGATAACCTCGTCAACGACGGAGTGTTGGACCACAACCTTTATTCCTGCTACAGTGTTGACACGAAACTCGAAAAACATGTTATTGAGATTCGTCATATTACTAACGAATGGAAACTGTATCCAACTTAATGCTGTCAGTGAGTGGAGAGCTGATGTGAGTGTAGGTCTGCGAATGATTCGATGCATTCAAAATGTTCAAATGTGTGTGAAATACTATGGGACATAACTGCTAAGGTCATCACTCCCTAAGCTTACACACAACCTAAATTATTCTAAGGACCCATGCCCGAGGGAGGACTCGAACCTCCGCCGGGACCAGCCGCAAAGTCCATGACTGCAGCGCCACAGACCGCTCGGCTAATCCCGCGCGGCTGATTCGATGCATTAATTTTCTTCAAATTTAGGCCTCCACGTCCATTGTCACTGACTTGAAAATTCTCCAGGGTATGTGACCGCGTTGTCAGTATATAAAACTCCTCCCACGTTTCGGTCACTGCAGCAAATGGCCTTCCTCAGGGTGCTTTACTTACTGCAAAGTACCCTGTGGAAGGCCATTTTCAGCAGTGGCCGAAACGGAGGAGGAATTTTACATAACGACAATGCAGTCACATACTCTGAAGCATTTTGTGGACCGTGTTTGGTAGGTTACATTTCAGCTGAAAGAAGTGCTATTCTACTCCCATCGCGTTTTCCGTCGCTGTATAAGATTTTGACAAGTTTCGTGAATTTCATTCTAATGCCTGATGTAGTCGACACGTTGCCTTGGCCTGCTCGATCATCAGATCTAACCGATCACATACGGCACATGATCCGACAACTCCAGTGTCATCGACAACCAGCTTTAACCGTCTCTGCACTGATCGACCAAGCGCAACAGGTATGGAACTCCATTCCACTAACTGACATCACGCACCGGTACAAATTTCGTGCAACACAGAAAGGGCGGATGTCTTAAGCATGTTCGTTTGTGGGAGGAGTCACACAGACTACGCTATAGCAAAAGTTGGTGGAGATGAACATCTACAACGTTGCCATTGAAACCTCCCCTTAGAAAAATTTATGAATGATTGTGCTGGTAACCCCTTACGTTATTTGATTTTCAAACAGCGGAGCAAAACAAAACGTGCACAGACATTTCTCTCTTTACTTATTCAGATCATCAATAAACTGACACACAACATTTTTAGCACAACGCAATCTGACTTTCAATAATTCCTACAAATGAATCGCCCTGACTAAATTTAACCTGTACCTTTCATGAATCACTTAGCTCACAAAAATCTTCGTTACTCGAACTACTGCAATACAGTGAGCGCCAATACTGCCAGCTAAATAAAAGATTCTAACTACTGAATCACTAACTACTGATAGGCATAGTTAGCAAATAAAAGATTTTGATAACAAACAATGTATTTACCTTAATAGTGTTCAAAAGTCATAATATATATAGCAGTTCATGGTATCCAGTCTTACAAATTTACTCTTTCTGATGGACACACGTCCAGATCATCCGCTCTCAAAACTCCGCCATCTCTCTCCACCACTGATGGCGGCTCACCTCCAACTGCGCAACGCTAAGCGCTGTTAACATCCAACTGCCCAACACTACAATAGCGAATATTACAACAATGCCAACCAGCCACAGACTGCACACTGCACAGCCAGTGATTTTCATACAGAGCGCTACGTGGCGTTACCAATATAAAAACCTAAACAGCCTACTTACACCATCTCAAATGTGTCCTCCATTTGGTGCCTCCATTACTGATTCTATTGCTTGTTGATACAAGAGACTCATATTTGCAAATATGCAATCATATTTTCAAATATGCAGCATAAATTTCGTTAATACATAAAAAACCGCCTTTTTGTTGCCGCACTGTATTTCATTTGTTCCAGAAGCGTATTGTCTTTTACTTTAAGGGATCTGCAGTGGAATCTAGAACTAGACTGTTTTGTTTTGATTTGCAATATTGTTGATTACAAAACAGTTCACGTTTTCTTACCTAAATAAATGAATACTTATGGTTATTAGTGCTTTTGGACCGCATCTGCGTTTCTCTCATCTGGTCACATGCTAGAGGTCGCAGCACAACCTCACTTGTGAAACATTACCACTTTTTCACGTTACGAACTTTTTTCACATTTTTAATTTCCTTTGCCTTAATTGCTGCATTATTCAGCATTATTCTTCTGTCACTACTTGCAGATATTTTATCGAAAATAGTGGTTTTGAAGTCGTAACTACTGTTTGTTCACTTTATTTCTCTTCCTGTTTGGTTTGTTAACGTACATGTTTCCAGCCTAACGAAGTACACGCTAAAAACTGACGACTGTTCATTTCTGTTCTCTTTATGTATTATGTGTGTGTGTGTCTGTGTGTGTGTGTGTGAGAGGGAGAGAGAGAGAGAGAGAGGGGGGGGGGTGCTGAGTGGGCAGGTGGTGGGTGGATGGTTAATTGATGAAAGATAATGTGAATGTAATAGCTGTCGGAGAGTGGTTTAAAGTTTCCGTGTTCAGCTGATTTGAGGTTTGGCTTACAAGTTTTATGGTGGGGTTCTGAGAAGAGTGAACCGAAAGAGGTTTGTTGGAATTATTATGATAATATTCATTTGTTAGACTGTCACTCTATTACTTTATCTGCACGGATGGAAAGCAATTAAAGTAAAGAAGTGAAATTTCGCTAAACGTTTGTGTGGATAACCTTTTTAACGTTGGCAGATCACAGGTTAATGTAAGCACAAGATAAGCCATAGCAAACGCGAAATGCTGCCACATTAATCGAAATTTGGTAAGATCCTATGGCACCAAATTGCTGAGGTCATCGGTCCCTGGACTTACACACTACTTAATCTAACTTAAAGTAACTTGCGCTAAGGACAACACATACACCCGTGCCCGAGGGAGGACTCGAACCTTCGACGGGGTGACTGGTACATTAATACCCGATGTAACCACCACAATGTTGAATGCAAGCATACATATGTGCAAACATTGTGCTGTACAGGTGCAGGATGTCAGTTTGTGGGATGGAGTTCTATGCCTGTTGCACTTGGTCGGTCAATACAGGGACGGTTAATGCTGTTTGAGGATGACGCTGGAGTTGCCTTGCGATAATGTCCCATACAATCTCGATTGGAGGCATATCTGGTCATCGAGCAAGCCAAGGCTACCTGTCGACTCTATGTAGAGCACGTTTGGAACTTTTGGAACTTACAACAGCGAGAAGTCACCGAACGTTAGAAAGCGCCCCATGCAGTACCGTTAATGAATGGCAGCACAACAGACCGAATCACTAGAATGACATACAAATTTGCAGTCAGAGTGCAAGGGGTAACCACGAGAGTGCTATTGCTATCAAAGAAATCGAACCCCAGACCATAGCTCCAGGTGTAGGTTCAGCGTGTCTAGCACGCAGACAGGTTGGCCTCCTTCTAAACAAAACACGGCCATCACTGACACCGAGACAGAACCACCTTGCATCGGAAAACACAAGGGACCTCCAGCCTGTCCTCCAATGAGTTCTCAGCTGACACCACTGAGTCGCGAATGGCTTTAGTTTGGGTTCAAAAATGGTTCAAATGGCTCTGAGCACTATGCGACTTAACTTCTGAGGTCATCAGAACCCTAGAACTTAGAACTACTTAAACATAACTAACCTAAGGACACCACACACATCCATGCCCGAGGCAGGATTCGAACCTGCGACCGTAGCGGTCGCTCGGCTCCAGACTGTAGCGCCTAGAACCGCACAGCCATTCCGGCTGGCAATTTGGGTTAAGTGGAATGCACGCTACAGGACTCAGTAAGTAACCGATTTGTAACAGTTAGTTGTGTCACTATGGTGCCAACTGCTGCTCAGATTGCTGCTGTAGATACAGTGCGTTGCGCCACATCCACGTGCCAAAATCGATTGTCTTCCCGCTCGGTAGTACCACGTGGCCGTCCGAAGGCCGGTCTTCTTGCGACCGTAAATTCTGTTGCCTACCACTGCCAGCAATCATGTACACTGTCTACATTCCTTCCAAATCTTTCTGTCTTTCTGCAATATCACAGAGAGAACATCCAACTGCTGGTAGCCCTATTACAAGACCTTGCTCAAACTCAGTGAGTTGTTGATAATGGCACCTTTGTCGCTTTAAAGGTATTCTTGACTAACACCAACTCACCAAGTAGAGTCCCAAAGGTAACTAACACTCACGACCGTAATAGCGTGTAGTTAAAGCCAACCCGATTTGCATCTTCATAGTGGCGCTAAATTTGAATAGACATAATCTTTCAATTGTAGGAACACGCCTTCTAATTTGCGTTCAGCTCGCACAATTCCTTTCCGATGCTGCGATTTTTTTACATCAGTGTATTTACGTAGGCAGTGAGTTGTTTATCACGTTTACTTGAACACTCAACAGGGTTCTCTTTTCCGCTTTGATTTTTTCCTTGGAATGTTGGGAGGTGTTTTTTATGGTTGATTCTAGTAATTGTCATTTCTTCTTTTCTAGTGGTTGGCTTGTGATTGTGGTCTCTTAGGTGTTCTGCAAATATGGAGTAATTTGTCCTACGCTTCCAGGCTGTCATGTGTTCTTTCTGACATCACACGTTCTACCTGTTTGTCCTCGTATCTGGCATCACGGGTGTTACGTTGTAATTGATATACACCTGCTTTCTGGAGTATGTTAATGTATTTCTTCAGTTTTGGGGTGTATTCTGAGATAGAAATGTCTCTTGTTTATGCTATGTTTATATATTGTCTTTTGAAAGTGTTAGTGATTTTATTTGTGTCTTCGTGTCTGTACGTCATTGTGTACCATTTTGAATCTTCTCTTATATTTTTCCAATTATTCGTGTGGCTGTCGTAGTACTGACTGTTTGTGACTGCGTTTGGTTCTGTAGTGCTTTTGTCTACGGTTCTGTGTTTCCTGTTTTTTTTTCGTTTAATTTGGCTGTTTAGCTTGTAGACTATTGTACAGCTGTAACCATTGCTTTTGGCTATCTGCATTATTATATCATGGCGTGTTTGGTAGTTTTCTTTGTTGAATGGCACTGTTTGAGTCTATGGAGCATGTGCCGAGGTGCTTTTTGCCTTTTGTGTGAGGGATGATCGAGGATCAGTTGATGCCAACGTCAGTTGTTGTGGGCTTATGATAAATTTCAAACATATGTTTGTTGTTTTATTTGTGGATATTATATTTTTATGTATGCTCTTGATGTCAGTGTGAAGGTTTTCAATTTTTGTTTGTAGTTCATCTATTAAGCATAGGATGCCATCCATATGCCTGAAACGGTATAATATGTTGCATTCGTTTGCTACTATTTGTGTGGTGCAGTGTGTTGCAGTGTGTGGTGCAGTGAGGTTTATAAGAATGATTGCTAAGGTTTCTGAAACTTGGAAACCCATCGGCAGTCCATCCTATCGTAAATAAAATTCATTACTGAACTGAAAGTAGTTTTGTTCTGTTATCAACTTTCTTAATGTATTTTATAACTCTGTTTGTCAGGGAGTCGTCTGTGTGTTTTTACTTTCTTACCTATGATATCTATTGTTTCTGGTGCCGGTATATTGAAATATCAAATGAGAGGAGCACTGCTGTGTCTGAAACTTTTATATCTTTTATTTTTCACATTAGCTGTGTAGTGCTTTTAATGATTCTGTCTTCTAGTACTTCGAAATTTTCAGATGGTAATTTTAACGTGTAGCCTGCCAGCTTGTAAGTGGGGATTTTCAGAAATCCAGTATCGGCCTCACTGAGATATTCGGTTTGGGATCTTTGCTTCGCTTCGCAGGACAGGTGCAATGGAATTATTTGTATCAGCTTACCTTTTTATGTGTTGCCCAGTAAGATGTCTATGCTTTTCAGAGTTTTGTTTACTTTTGGACGCACACACATACACACACACACACACACACACACACACACACACAAAATCCGTACGTTATTCTCTCTAGAATAACTGTAAGTAAACACTTATATACGTAAGAAACAGGACGTGAACTGCTTTATAATCTACATGTACATCATATCAAAACAAAACTATACCATCCTAGATTCCACTAAAGGTACCTTAAAGTAAAAAGCAAGATGCGTATGGAACAAATGAAATACGTTACTGCCCGCATCTCGTGGTCGTGCGGTAGCGTTCTCGCTTCCCACGCCCGGGTTCCCGGGTTCGATTCCCGGCGGGGTCAGGGATTTTCTCTGCCTCGTGATGGCTGGGTGTTGTGTGCTGTCCTTAGGTTAGTTAGGTTTAAGTAGTTCTAAGTTCTAGGGGACTTATGACCACAGCAGTTGAGTCCCATAGTGCTCAGAGCCATTTGAACCATTTGAAATACGTTACTGCGAGAAAAATGCAGTTTTTGTTTGCAAAATGAATATTTATATGTTTTCTGCCGATGATGGAAATGCAAACAGACCGGTTATACACGTTAAATTAGCAACAAGTTTAGAATACAAGATGACGTTATGCAACAAGAGAATAGCATCGAAGATGTAATAAACCGAAAGAGACGATGGCCAACATTTACAGAAAAGTTTCACAGCTGTGGTTAAATATGAAGTACCGTAATAAAATACCCTTACATTCTTCTGTTGCCTAAGGAGGCTGTAGGCCAGAAGCAAGCACAAATCAGCCTTGTACACCGACGAGTAGGTGTCAGGATACATAAGCTTCATAAAAATATTAGTCAATCAGAATATGGAGAAATGAGGCCGGACAGATCCAAAATAACCAAATTTTGGCTAAGGATTTGTGCTGGCAGTATACAATCTTGGCGAATTTAAAGAAGCCTCTGCAGCCATTTGTCCACACGTTATTGATATAAGGTGTACAGAAATTCATGACGTAAGTTCGTGACTCGTCATACGGTCATATGTATACTTCACAGACATCACACGTTACATGTTGTCGCCACAAGCATTTAAATTAAATAGAAAGTTCAAAGACGTAATACCAAAAATTACGCGTTAGAAGAATATGGTAAATCTGCCATAGAATATTTGAAAACGGAACTTTTTTTAGTGAACTTGCATTTTCCAGTCCACAATAGTCACTGACTTGAGCACAGGTAAATTTACGAAATTGTCCAGAAAGTATTTTGGTATAAGGTACCTGTGCCTTTCAGTGCCCCGTTGAGGAGTAACTGCGTTTCATTTGATTAAGTTGCCTCTATTTATCTTTGCGTTACAGTGAAAATCTCTGAACAACAGTGAAATGTCAACGGTGTGCACTGTGTGTCTTGCGTGGAAACAAACTTGTTCCATTCACTCATGGTACTTGCTGTCGGCAACCATATCGCTCATCAGACTCTTCACCGTCATGCTTGCACTGAGTACTGCTCTGTTGTATCTTGGGTTTGTTTTTTCGACAGCGTTAGTTGTTTCTTAACACTTGTACATAGCAGTATGTATAGGTTTACTGGCAAACATCTGACCGTGCATGGGTAAACTGACCGCCTCACTCACAGAGTCTGACCAAATATTTCACCTTTGAGAAGCCATCATCATCGTCACTGTTAAAGTGAGAATCCAATAAGCCGCAGGGAACAGCTTCTGCGAACAGGATAATAGATCTGCCCAAGGCCCGGAGCACCGGTGGCTGGAAGCGTAGTCGCCGGGTCGGCGGCGAGCAGTCGAGCTTTCGCAAGGGGCGTGCGTCCGGCGGCCGACTGCTCGCTGGTCGTGGCCGTGGTCGTGTCGGGGAGAGGCTGAGGCGCCACCTAGGCCACGCGGGGTCGGGCCGACCACGGTCTGGCCTCTCGACCTCACGTCCGCCGCCTCTCGCTACTTCCCGGAAGGCCGCCACCGGCTGCTGTACTGCCAAATACTTTACATGCTCGATTAAAGAAGGAAGTGCTCGCAGCTCGTGGTCGCGTTCTCGCTTCGTTAGCACTGGGTCCCGGGTTCGTTTCCCGGCGGGGTCAAGGATTTTCACCTGCCTCGAGGCGACTTGGAGTTTGTGTTGTTCTCATCATTTCATCGTCATTCATGAAAGTGGCGAGACTGGACTGAGTAAAGGTTGGGAATTTGTAGGGGCGCTGATAACCACGCTGTTGAGCGCTCCACAAACCACACATCAACAACATTAAAGAAAAAAGTGCAAAAATGTTCGGGGAAATTCAGTGATACAGAAATGCAAGTCACTTAGGAAAAAATAAATAGGAAGTACAAGGAAGATAAGGCGAATTGGTTGCCTAAGAAATGGGAAGCAATCGACAAAGAAATGATTATTATAAGGACTGACTCAGCATATAGAAAGGTCAAAATAAGTTTCGGTGAAATTAAAATCAACTGTGGTAACATTAAGAGTTTAATGGGAATTCTACTGTTAAATGCAGAGGAGAGAGCAGACAGGCGGAACGAGTACTTTGAAAACCTCCATGAGTAAGAAGACTTGCCTGATGACGTAATAGAATAAGAAACAGGAGACGGTGTAGAAGTGATGAGGGATCCATTATTCGAATCAGAATTTCAAAATGCTTTCGAAGACGTTATATCGAATAAGGTAAACTGGGTAGACAATATTCCATCAGAATTCCTAAAATCACTGATTCTCATTTAGTCCATTACCATATGATTGAAAGTTCACTAAGGATATCAGTGATGCCAAGGATAACAAAACTATTGACTTTGGTGTTTATAATGTATGAGTCTGGCGATATAGCATCTAACTTCCGGAAAAATGTCATCCACCCCACTCCGAAGATTGCAAGAGCTGGAAAGTGCCAGAATTAACGCACAATCGGCCTTGCCGCTCATGCAGCAACGTTAATCACAAGAATAATGTATGGAAGAATGAGAAAGAAAATTGAGGATGTGTTAGCTGGAAATCGCTTCGGCTTCAGTAAAGGTAAAGCACCAGAGAGGCAATTCTGATGTTGCGGTTGATAATGGAAGCAAGACCAAAGAAAAATCAAGACACGTTCATAGGATTTGTCATCCAGAAAAAAAATACTCGTCAGAGTCAAATGGTGCAAGATGTTCGAAATTCTAAGGATAATAGGGGTACGCTATAGAGAAATACGGACAATACACAGTACATACGAGAGGAAAAGGGAACAGTAAGAGTGGAAGACCAAGAACGAAGTGCTGGGATTAAAAAGGTAGAAGACAGGGATGTATTCTTTCGCTCCAACCGTTCAATCAGTACATCGAAGAAGCAGCGACGTAAATAAAAGAAAGGTTCAACAGTGGAATTAAATTTCAAGGTGAAAGGATATCACTGATAAGGTTTGATGATGACATTGTTATCCTGGGTGAAAGTGAAGAAGAATGACACTATGTGTTGAATAGTGAGCTGTTAGTGTGATCCATAGCTCGCACTACGTCTCGTCTCCTGGTACACGACCTTCGGCGTGAAGGGGGCGTGGCACGTTTGTCACGAGGGGCATTGTTGAGGCCGTTTTCAGGCAGAGGCAGTGAGTGATGCAGCACAGACGGCAGAGGTTGTTCCATCCGTATGGCTTCCACGTTTGTCTGCCTGAGCATCGTCTGGGCACGAGGGACGTGCGCAGTAAACGGGTGTGGGCAAATTATTCCTCTGGCCTACCAGATTTGGAGGCGGGCCTTGGGTCGTCTCCACCGACGCATCTCCTGGCGGCTCCAAGTTTTTTCCACTGTTTGGTGGGTCTGGATGCTCGATGAGCTACTTAAGTTCGTTGCTTCGGTGCACAGACCCAGCGGCATACGTAAGACTATCTTGCTCCCTGCTGTGAGCGCAATAACTGTGACTTGTTCGGTTTCTGCACGTGTTTGTGTCTTGCTGCTTCTATATCGGCCTCGGTTCAGACTCCTATTGTTGTTGTTTCCTGTTCCTCCCTCTGGGCAGGAGATCTGAGATGCGTGTTACTCGTATGAAAACATAAGAGCTTCAATTTGGTGACTGAAATCATTGGGGTTTTGGACTGCTTGGAGTTATGTAAATGTTTTACGTTCGATGTGTCTATATTTATGAACTTTTTCTTTGCCTGGTATGTTGTTCCCTGAAACGTCAAGCCGTTTTCTTTAGTTGTTTGGAGCCCGCAAGCTTATGCGTCTTACGGAGGCAAATATCGTTGCATTTATTTTGGTGGGTTATACTCCCAAGCCAAGTTTGTGTTTAACTTAGGTGAGGTTCATAAGCCAACTGTTCGCGTCTTCCTTCCACCTATGTTTTCTGTCCCATTCGACGATTAAGTATTTTCCGTTCCCATCTGGTGGCGTGATTTGAAGCTGAATCTCGATTGGCTGCTGATCTTCTTTACAATCAGGCGAAAGTGTGTGTGTATGTTGGGGGGGGGGGGGAGGGGGAGGGGGATGCAGTTGGCCAGTTACGTTATTATCTTGTAGTGAGTTATCACAACTGTTTTGTCTACGCTGCCTGTGTGTAATCTGATTACTTAAGTCTTTGCTCGTTTTACGTAAAATTTACTTCTCTCCTAATAAGGCTATCATTGTATTTTTTTGCCTTGAGGCGTGTTCCCCACTGGTTGCTTATAAAAGGAGGAGTGCAGTCAGCAGTCTATCGGGCTTGCCCTAAGAAATATCTAGGCCTTCCGTCCGGATCACATTTCCCGATATGTGGTGGTATCATATCGAGCAGCTTTTATTGTTTTTATTTCCTTTTAATGACCTCCTTTTGAAATGCACTAAAATTATTTGTTTTATTTTAGTCACACACACTCTAAATATGTTTATTGTCTGCCCGTTTTGAAGACTATTTTTCTATCATGTTATACTTGTTATAAAACACTGTTCTTTTTGGAATTCTTGAACTTTGTACCTAAACATTTATATTTTTAACAAATGAAAAGAATCTTTGACGGGATTGCTTTGTCGATTATCAGTAATTATATTTAAATCGTTTTATCTAATTGGATGGTTTTGACTTAATATGTCAAGGCCCTGTTGACCGAATTGGTAAAGTTACTTTTCCTTCGTAGTGTTAGTAGAAACCTTGTTATCAATGATGTTCAATCGTTATTTTGCCTGGTCCTTGCACTCCCAGGCAACCTTAAGTCAGTAGTGCGCACCAAATAGAATGAATAGTCTAATGATTACAGAATATGGATTCAGAAGAAAGACGAAAGTAATGGCAAGTAAGAGAAATAAGAACAGCGAGGAACTTAACATCATAACTAATGGTCCCGAAGCAGATGAAGTTAAGGAATTCTGCAACCAAGACAGCAAAATAACCCATGACGACGGTGCAAGGAGAACATAAAAAACATACTAACGCTGGTAAAAGGGGCACTCCTGTTTGAGAGAAATTTACTACCGTGAAACATAGGACGTGATTTACGGAAGACATTTCTGAGAACGTACGTTCTGAACACAGTATTGTATGGTTGTGAAACATGAACTGTGGGAAAACCGGAAAGGAAGAGAGTGAAGTATTGATTATGAGCTACAGAAGAATGTTGGAAAATAGGGGCTGCTAAGATAAGGTAAGGAATGAGGTGGTTCTCCTGAGAATTGGCGAGGAAAGGTATAATGGCAAACACTGACAAGAGGAAGGGACAGGATGGTAGGACATCTGTAAAGACATCGAGGGACAGCTTCTATGGTACTAGAGGGAGCTGTACGGAGTAAACTGTAGAGGAAAACAGAGATTGGAATACATCTAGCAAATAATTGAGGACGTAGGTTGCAAGTGCTACTCTCAGATGAAGAGACCCACCTACCTATCGAAAGCTTGGGGTCCAGGGTGAAAAAGTAGCATAGTTTTTGAGAAAGAGAGATCTAAGTGACTTTGTGACAGACTTTACATGTAATTTCAAAACTTTCTTTCTAACAACCCCCACGGAAAGAGAAAAGAAGAAAAGTTTTCGCTTACTACATTTTCGCGGTTCGTGTAGTAAAACTGTCGCATCGGGCATGTCATTTTCATTTATTACTTCATTACTATTAGCAGTATTCGCGACTTATTTTCCAGGCAGCACTCGCATATACCACTGAATGTACACACAAGAATATATCGTTGTACGTTTCATAATTCAGGACATATGACGTCAAATACTGACGTGCATGACAAACTGACGCATCGTGCCAAACGTTTTCATTTATTACTTCTTTACTGCTAACTCTGTTCGCAACACATTTCGCAGACAATATCCACATACACCACTGAAAAATTATATTATCTTGGGACAGGTAGTTGACGAGATAGGACATAATAAACATTGATCTGCCTGAAAACTGAACTGTATCACGATTTTTGATATAAGTATAGGTGGAATATGTTTGAAATATGTTAAATCTGTGTGAAATATTTGTGACATGTATGAACCTGGTCAAAAGCCATGAGTGAAAAGCGGTGGCCGTAAGAACTAGCAACTTCCTAAAGGGAGGGGGGTGATAACTTGGAGCGAGAAGGGGGAAGGAAGATATGGACAGGCTGAGAGGAGGAAGGAGGAGATGGAGACAGACAGGCAGAGGAGGAGATGGAGAAAGAGGAGGTGGGGGAAATGTATAGGGAAATGGACAAGAAGAAGATTGACACAGATGGGGGAGGAGGTAAAGAAAAGAGGTGGAGATGGACTGAGACAGAGGGAGGAAGAGATGGACAGAGAGAGGTGGAGGAGAAGATGAACACAATAAGGGGGGGGGGGAACCAATGGACAGGGAAAGTGGACGATAAGATGGATATGGAGTAGGGTGGAAGAGATGAACAGAGGAAATGGACAGGGAAAGAGAAGAGGAGGAGATTGAAGGTGGGAGAAAGAGAGAGTATGGGGAAGGAGATGAACAGCAGGAGGAGGAGGACTGACAACAGGCTGGGGGGGGGGGGAGAACGACAAAGAGAGAAGGGATGACGGGAAGAGAGGGGGGAAGAGAGATGGACAGAGAGGGAGAAGCAGCAGATGGACAGAGAGAGGGGCAACAGGATATGGGTAAAGAGAGAGGGAAGGAGGAGATGAACTTAGGGGCGAGGACGAGATGGACAGAGGAAGGAGAAGCAGATGGACCAAGAGGGCAGGAGCAGATGGACAGAGGGGCAGGAGCAGATAAGGAGGGGGGTGGAGGAAGTGGACAGAGATGAAAGGCAGAGGAAACGGACAGAGAGAGGGGAAGCAAGAGATGGGACAATAGAAGATTGGAATAAATATGTACCCGCGCAACGCCAGATACTCAGCTAGTAAGAAATACAAAGCAAGGAACCATATTTCGTGTTTAAGCTGCAGCTAATGTCTCACAAGTTTTCAGTCTGTCTATCCGCTTATATTTACGTGATGGCGTATTGACAAGAACAACTAAGGACACTGAAGCATTCGCCAACTTATTAAGTGTTCGCAGGCTTATATTCGTTAGAATACTACGACAGACCGTGTTGAATTCATGGCACGCGAGTAGCTAATAGTTAATAGACGTGTATCTGCACGAACTCGTGAATTTTATGTTTTACAATCGCGTACTTACTATCAAAGCGGTGTTCCATGTTATTACATACCCTGAGGATAAAAGCAAAACGATACATACATTTTTCTCAGTTGTAGACACGTGAATCGTAAATCATAAAGTTTCCGTTGTGTATTAAATGCATTATCTTCTTGTTGTGCCAACTAAGAGAGTACGACTCATGCAAGTACGAAGCAACTGCATCGTTTGCTCTCTAAAGTAATCTTAATTCGAACGTCAGAATTATTAATTGCAAAGTTTCTCATTATGTGGATAATAAGCGTTTACGGTGCGAGCGTTACTGAGAAGAATTTTTCATAATGACTTTTCCTCTGGACTGACCTCATTTACGAATGCGTCAATGACGAATACTGCAGACACCGATCGAATAATGTTGAGGTATTGAGCAGTACAATAAATTTTACTTCGTGCATTTTCTTTCTATGTTTTTGTACAGGTTATTAAATAATATGCAGGGATCCTATCTGGAGAATGGATAGAGGGTTCTAAAAGAAGCAGAAAACATATACATTGCTCCCTTAGTTACAGACACTTTTTTTATTGTTCCATGTTTTCTCCGTTTCTGACTTTTGTTTTGAAATTCCCAGCTTGGATCTGAAGGTATCTTTTTCTTCTGAGATGTTGTCTTTTGATTGTTTAGAGAAATGGTAAGCAAATACTGCTTATGTTTACCTTAGCTGTCGTGGTACCAGTAAACAAACAGAAGGTTTTAGTATTGAGAATACAATCAGTAGCGGAACCTTACACCACAGTTTTTCTAGGAAATTTTATTGCGTACTGAACGTACTTTCACCACCAGGAATAATAAGTTATTTCCGATAGGGAGGCAATCGAACAAGCCCTATCATAGCGACCTCAGCTGGCGAGCGATGTGTTGTGTTTGATCTCGAGTCAGGGTCATGACGCCTGTTCGGCCGTAATATTATTGGAGTGGTGTGTACTGTACATTTCTAGCTAAAATGTATTCTGATCGGCTGGTGGCTTCCACACACCTGATGAGTAAACTTGTAAATTACAATGTATCTAAAGCAAGGCATTTATATGCTAAAAGGCTTCCTAAAAGTCTCTTACTGAAAAATAAAATCTTTCAAAAAATACATGAACGTCTTACGGAGATAGGCTTTTTTGAGAAAGGGTAGTTTCACTGTGGACGCCCAAATAGTTCAAAAAACCTGACTTAGGAGGTCTAGTTCTTCATTTCACTGACAACAATAATGGCAGCTGTACCAGAAACAGAGAAGTGGGTCTTGTGACAGCGTGGAAAGTGTTACGAGAGCAACTCCTTTATTCATGCAGTTTTCAGAGGGTGAAAGAAAAGTCGAGAAAAGCTTTTTGTATTTGTTACTTTGGAAGTGCGCTCAGCACCAACAGTTCCTGTCTACCGTACTATTCATTAATGAAGCAAAGTTTATTAGCCAAGGAGTGCAGAATTTTCACAACACTCATGAATGGGCGGATAAGAATACTTTTGCGGTTTTGGAAACAATGCATCAAGAGTAGTGTAGCATTCTTGTGTAGGCTGGTGTAATTAGAGGCAGATTAACTGGACCTTTCATTTTCCATGGAACACTGAATGGAGTCTCATACAATGGAACGTTTAATGTTTTGCACTATGCTCAACGTACGATAGGGCACCGCCTCATTTTGTTCTGCAGGCAAGAGCGGTTTGAAATCAGCGTTTCCGAAATAAGTGGATAAGTCGAGGAACAGCAACATCTCGGCCTGCTCGATCTCCCGATGTCACTCCACTAGATTTTAATTTTTGGGAACATTTAAAGCACAAACTGTACTCAAGACCTGATGCGAATTATGACATTATCCGCCAGCATGTTCAAGAAGGATTTCAGCAGATGCAGGAGACACCTGGAATTTGGGCATCGTTAAGGTAATCCATGATGTGACGTTTACAAGCGTGTGCTAGAGTTATGGTAGACGCTTTGAACATTTCATTTAGCCATCAGAAGCCAACATATGAAAAGAAAAAAATGTAAAACCAAGCTGAAAATTTGAAAACAAAAATACAGAAACGTAGGAAAAATTTAAAAACAAAAGAAGTGTCTGTAGTTAAGGAAATAAAAAAAAGGACCATATTTTCGGGGTTGTACAGATAGTAAGTTCCGATCGGTCGCGAAATGACACCACAGTGAAAACCCGATGAAGCTTTGCACAGATGTGTTGGGTAGTGTCTCTAGTACGATCGTCGATCGCATCAAGATGCTCTTTTCAGTTGTGAGAGCACAGTGAGTGATTAAAGGTGCCTAGAACAACGATGTCTCCCGCCAAGTATGAGAGCCCACTTAGAGGCTTCGCCTTAATGAATGCAGCCCACCTAACACAACTGCCACGCACTTCCTTCTTCATGGCAATTCTCAGCCGCACTCTGCAGGGTCAGTAAAGATGCTCCTGCAGCCTTTTCGATGGGAAGTGTTCGATCACCCACAACACACCCCTAATTGGCTCGTCCTGAGTATTATCTCTGTTCACATGAAAGACAACACTTGCGCGCAGGCCACACGCTGTGGACCAGTATAGAGAATTATTGAAAAGCACAGGTCGCTGTCTTCTATGAGGATGGTATTGGAAATTTGGTATAACGCTCCGACAAACGTCTCAGTGTGGTGAATATGTAGAGAAGTATCTTGAAAGTGTAGCTAACTAGTCCAAATAAAATGTTTCTTATTTTCACTGTGTTTTCCATTTAGCGACCGATTGGAACTTTCTGTCTGGACAACCCTAGTATGTACTTATTGCTTCTTTTTAAGTTCTCTGTCCTTTCCCCAGAAGTTTCCCACTTATTAGTTAACACCCTGTATGTAAGGTTATGCAAATTATTTTTGAAGCCTAAGACAGTCATTCTTTTCAAAGAACAATTAGAGAAACAGAATGATCTAATATTTTTTCTACCTTTATGAAATGTGTTCGGCTGGATAACGTGCATTTGTTGTCTTGCGGTGCTATTTTTCTGATCCGAAGAACTGTTTTTAGACTGGTTGCCTGTTAGTTTAATCGCATCTACTGTGCTCGGATTTCATTTAACCAGATCGTAAGCCACATCAAATCCTTGAAGTATAATAGTGGCAAAATTTGTGGTAACTTCCTGTTGTTGGACCAAACTGCTGATGTCATCGGTCCCTAGGCTTACACTCTACTTAATCTAACTTAAACTAACATACGCTCTAAGGCCAACACACACATCCATGCGCGAGGGAGAACTCGGACCCCAGACGGGGGAGGGGGGGGGGGGGAGGAGCCGCGCGAACCGTGTCAAGGTGCCTGAGACAGCGCGGCTATTATAGTGAAGTATTTCATTGTATCACGGTGGGACGTAATTGGAAAAAAAAGCATTTACTTGTTCTCAAGAAACTGCAATTCCGTCGATAACAACTCAGAGATGCTGGGTATTGACGAAATTCGTTCCAAGATTTAATTTTCTCAGACTGCCATCTTAATCTCAAACTATCTGCACGATGGAGAAATATTATTGTATTGCTTGAATATAGAAACAGCCATATAAACTGTTGTTCACACTTTCTCTGTAAATAAGCTCATTCTTTACTTTATAATAAAGCACACAATAAAATTAATTTTCAACTCTTTTCATGTTTATTGCGTTCTTCATTAAATACGCCTATGTCAATACGTACGCCGTTAACAACAGACAACGGCAGACTCACTACTACATCATTAAAATTTCATTACAGATACGCATAGATTTTCTTTTCATTCTTTTTACAATAGCACTGATTGACGCCCAGTAAAAGCAGAGATTCGCAACAGTAACCGGCAGGATCTCTTCACTACCACTGTCCGTCGCCTCACTTCTAGAGGTGGCCGGCTCAGCATCCACGGCAGCAGAAGCGAAGGTACTGCCGTCGGCGTATTGCGTCACCCTTCGTCTCAGGGAGGACGACGGTTCAATCCAGCATCCTGGCATCCTGATACAAGTTTTCCATGGTTTCTCTAAATCGCTCCAGACAAATTCCGGGATGGTTCCTTAGAAGGGGACCGGTCGATTTTCCTCCCTGTCCCTCCCGATGAGACCGATGACCTCGCTGTTTGGTCTCTTCCACCAAACATCCCAACCCAACCCAACCCAACCCAACATGAAACACAGGAAACATTCTTAAATGAACAAATGGGCCAACATACAAATTAAGTAGATAAACATAAATGAATTGCACTTACGCGCCTCAAATATAATTGCGTCTCATATGTATTGGCTAAGGCGGCAAGAACAGCAATGTGTCAGCCTCCGATGTTCAGCTATACCACAAACTCTCTTACTTACACAATACTGTTTCTACGATTATTATGCAGTAATCGAATACGTTCATAACCAAAGAAATGTATAGCTAGAATCGTGAACAAATGTCAGGAACTTTTAGAAGTGTCCAAGAAGAAAAATATGGTTCAAATGGCTCTGAGCACTATGGGACTTAACATCTGAGGTCATCAGTCCCCTAGAACTTAGAACTACTTAAACCTAACTAACCTAAGGACATCACACACACATCCATGCCCGAAGCAGGATTCGAACCTGCGACCGTAGTAGTCGCACGGTTCCAGAATGAAGCGCCTAGAACCGCTCGGCCACTATGGCCGGCCGTCCAAGAAGACATTTCGGAAGTAAATGCGATAAACTACAGAGATATTATTCCAAATGAAGTTGTCAACCTAGATTTTATAAGGTTTTCTCGATTTAAGAAAATGAGAAATATATGTTTTACATTATTCGTTATACCCGTTTTTAAATATTTCAAAGGAGTAAAAAATCAAAACCTTGTAGTTTTATCAAATACTGAACATGATGTATGAGATTTTGCAGTCGTAATACATTCTTTTTCAAAGCAATAAGTGCACAGACATCACGCGCTTTCGCCATAGCCCTAGCCTATGACGTTATGAAAATTAAAAAAGGAAAGTTAATCGTCAGTTCCTCTCACTCACAGTTAGAATTTCATTGTGAGAGTGACGAAACACGAAGGTCGTCTGCGAGCATTCGCAGTGCTTAATCTTACCTGCTGTGACTAAACGTACCAAAAGAAACAGTATAAAGGCGTGTTCTAATTGTGACATTTCTTCAGACAGAAATTAATGTTTTCGTAACCATTGGTACATTCTTGAAACTGTGTGCAAGGCAAAACTACAGGGTCCGTCGCCTCAGTGAGGCTAAACATTCACACTGTAATGGGGCAGTTACAAATTGCGCGTGTTATGTGCTTACGCCCGTTGCAGACATGGCCGCACTTGTGAGAAAGCGTTGTTAATCTGGAGCAAGGTCAAGGCTTCGGCAGCCTGTGTTGCTTCTGCGAAGGGAATAGTCACCCATGAAAATGAGAGTGAGAATACCCTTCACTTATTTGTTACGACAATTACATCTTACACGTAAACTAACATTCACAGCCTATAAAGAGATCTGGTAATACAGATGAGGAAAACAGTCTTTAAAAGTGTAAACAATATGTATTCTGACATAAATGAAAAGTCATTGCGTTGCATCATTCGAATTATATTGACTATACAGGAATAATCAGTGAACTTTAAATCTGCAACGGAATCAAACGTCTTCAACAACAGGTACAACAGTTCAATTGCGGTAGCTCTTGTATTATGTAATAAAAATCTGGAACACACCTACAAAATTCGAACGGTATGAGGAATCATAATGGCATATGCCATGGGGTGTCTGTCGGTGGGGGCGAAACTTCTAGGAGCTATGGCGACAGCGGCGGCCGTCTAGAAATCCACCATCTTGGATTTGATTTACATGTTTCAATTGGGAAGGGGGTTATGTGGCAAATGATTTTGAACTGCCTCTTTCTCAGGAATACATATGTGAAATCTGTTTTAAGATAAATCTGTGTAGGAGTTATGACCTATTAAAATTTATTACACTTTTCAGAGACGGTATTGCAGTATATGCTCAATATGATCTCCATTGCGCTGGGCACACAATCAGAGCCTATTTTGTCTGTCCTCCTGCACAGGTTGCAGCATCTGCGGGTCAAGTCTCCGTCGTACGCCGGCACAAACGGTCTTCAACGTTGATTTTTAGTCCATACACAATTGATTTGAAGTGTGTCCACAGATGAAAGTCAGGAGGTGTAAGTTTAGGCGACTGTGGTGGCCATCTGATAGGACCCCTCGTATGTATCCACTGACCACCAAACGGTTGATCCAGAAACTGTCTGACTTCAGTAGCATAGGGGGAGGTGCACCATCTTGTTGGCAGAACTTTGAGAAGTCACCTTGCGATGGAAGTACTTAAACACGGAGCATCTTAAGATATGTCCTCTCATTCAAGTTTCCATCTATAAACCCCGGACCCACGGTTCTTGCGTCCCAAAACCTACACCAAACCATCACTTTTCACCTTCAGCACCTTCACTGGAATCCACCCACGAGGAGTTTGTTTGCTTCTCCTTGCACATAAAAATTAGTCTCGTCACTGAACAAAGCCTGCCGTATGAAGTTTGCATTCCTGTTACACTAATCCACAACCCAATCTGCAAAATTCACCTGCCGATCAGGGTCATCCTCCAATAACAGATGTTGCAAGTGTAATTTTTAGGAGTGCCATTGGTGTGTGTGTGCAACACATACAGGATTGAACATTGACTGACACCGGATATTCCGGGTAATCGGCGCGTACTGCAATGTGGACTTTTCACAAACGATGCCTCAATTGCTGTAGCAAATTTCCTCATCGGTGGCTCTTCTTTGATGTCCACAGCGCAGCGTGTCCACCATAGAACCTGTTGCGCGACGTTTGTCTCGTTACTCGGATATTGTCATACGTAAAATGTCATTTCCCTCAGATGCCTGGCATTGCAGTCAGCAGGAATCACCCTGGTACTTTGTTCACCTCTCACTGACAATTCCATTGCATTCCTGCCGTGCAAGTGCCATTGTGGATCATCTGCAACAATAAACAGAATTGATCACCTCCTCGAAATTTCAAACTTTAACTTGTCATAACTCTTACACAAATAAGGATATCTTAAAACCGATTTCGTATAGGTATTCCTGAGATAGGAGCAGTTCAGAATAATGTGCCACTTGACTCCCTTCCCATTTGAAACACATAACCCAAATCCAAGATGATGGGTTTCAAGATGGCTATCGCTGTTTCTATAGCTCCTATAAGTTGCGGCCCCATACATTTGCCTCACTCTGTACAACATAAAAAATAAGAAGAATAAACTTATAATTAAAAGTACATCTCAACTGAATGGAAGTACAAGAAATTCAACAGCGAAAAATCCAGGATATCCCGGAGGAATATTATAGGTTCACATACAAAAACTTCCAGCAAAGGTAAGGAATTGATTGTTTTATACTCAGGATTAGAATGGAAAATAGAAAATCTAGCCTACTGTAAGAAAATGATTACCGAAAAAATAGGTTATTAGAGATCAACCAAGATTAGAAATATGAGACGAAATGAACCAAGACACAAATTAAAAAATTGCTTAAAGGGGGTACTACGGAAAAGAGAACTACCTTAGTCCGGTAAGCCAACTGAAACGACAACTGTCATTAGAAGAAAGCTTTGCAAGACGGAACTGTCAAAAGAAAAAGTCCCTCATTTATATGACAGATGGCCCAGGTTAATCGAGAATCGCCGGCCGCGGTGATCTAGCGGTTCTAGGCGCTCAGTCCGGAGCCGCGCGACTGCTACGGTCGCAGGTTCGAATCCTGCCTCGGGCATGGATGTGTGTGATGTCCTTAGGTTAGTTAGGTTTAAGTAGTTCTAAGTTCTAGGGGACTGATGACCATAGATGTTAAGTCCCATAGTGCTCAGAGCCATTTGAACCATTTTTGAATCGAGAATCAGAGAGTGAAAAACGTTACGTAGCTTTAAAAAATACCAAATACAGTTCAATTACTGCACATTTATTTCACAAGAATCCAAACAGAAGGGGAAAAACTAAACACGACAAAAGTCTTCGTTCAATACTAACGAAAGCCACATAAGCGTTAAACTGCCTTGTTTGCACATAATACATTCATGATTGGCCCGTAAGGTACTGGCAAATATAGTGTAAACGAGGCGAGAAAGAACTGAATTAACTACTCGTAAAATAAGAGGGATGAGTAAGGCAACAAGAAACCCCTACGTTTTCGTCAGAGTCCGATAATTTCGATTAAATTCAAACAACGAAACCGAGGACACTTACTATTATTTACAGCACCCCATCTACATGATCCATAATCGGACCCTGAAACCATACCGCACGATCCTAGGGCTCCGAATGCCACATAGGCACTTCCCGTCCACTGAAGTCTGGCGTCTGATCGAAAAAGTTCGGCAAAAGCCACCGGCTGTCGCCAATAGCATGTGGCAATATGTTGACCTGTCAGGGAGAAGGAGACTCTCCACTGGAACCCCTCCTGTTCTGCTATGACACCGAGCCACAATGACGACTATATAGTTTACGTGGCAGGAGTCTCCAGTATCTGAGTACCAAACAGACTGGCCACCGAGGAGGGACGCGACTCAAGCAAGAGTCCTACCAGACGAAAATTTCGTCATACGAAAGAGGAAAGTATTGTTATTTTAATCAAATCTGACTTGCTTCCTCCTTGCCATATTAAGAAGAGTGTTCTTCGATTTCTATTTTTTTATTTATTTATTTACTTTTTCTCATCATCCTTCTGATTGCTTTAATACGGCCCTCACGAATATCCCACTCCTGTGCCAATTTATTCATCTCAGAGGAGCACTGGCCCCTAAGTTCTTAGTTATTTTCTGGCTGTCTTTCCTACAGGTCCCTCTAGTAACAAGGAGGTTATTCCTCAACGTCTTAACACATCTCCTATCATCCCGTCCTTCATCCGTGTTACTGTTTTCCGTGTGTTCCTTTCCTCTCCAATTGTGAGGAGAATTTCTTCATTCCTTACTTTATCAGTCCATCTACTTTTCAACATTCTTCTTTACAACAACATCTCAAATGCTTCGATTGTCTTTTCTTTTGCTACAATCTATCATTCACTGTCACGCAATACTGTCCTCAAAACGTACATCCACGTTTCCCTGCTACGCAATACTGTTCTCCAATCGTAGTCTTAGAAATTTCCTCTTAAATTAAGACCTATGTTTAATACTAGTAGGCTTCTTTTTGGCCTGGAAGGCCCTTGTAGCCTGTGTTTCTCTCTTTTTTATGTCCTCCTAGATTCGTGTATCATGGGTTATTTGGCAATGGTCCTTATCTTCTGCTAAACTGATATCACCAACTTCGATGTTAAGTTTCTCGCTTTTCTCATTTCTACCACTTCTCACTACTTTCGGTGTTCTTCAGTTTACTCTTGTTACATATTCTGTACCCATGAGACTCCTCATTCCATTGAACACTTACTGTAGTTCTTCACTTTCACTGAGGATAGAAATGCCATCAGCTAATCATTTTGATATCTTATCAACGTGAATTTTAAATGCACTCTATAATCTTTCTTTTAGTTCCGTCATTGCTTCTTCAATATGTAGATTGAACAGTTAGGGGCTACAGATTGCATCCCCATTTTACACACTTTTTAATCAGAACACTTTCTCCTAAGTCTTCCTATCTCATTCTTCCCCCCTGTACGAGTATATTACTCGTCTTGCGCAATATCATAGTTCTATGTCTCTCAGAATTTCGAATACACTGCATCATTTTACATTGTCTAACTCTTTTTCTAGGTCGACAGACCCTATGAGCGTGTCTTGACTTTTCTTTAGTCTTGCTTCCATTATCAAGTGCAACTTCAAATCTGCTCCTTGATGTCCTATCCTTTCTTAAAGCCAAACTAATCATCACCTAACCGATCCTCAATTTTCTTTTCCATTGGTCTGATATAATTCTTGTCGGCAACTTCGATAAATATGCTGTCTGGCTGTGCGATAGTCCTCGCACGTATTTGCTCCTGCTTTGTTAGGAATTGAATGGATGATATTTTTACGAAAGTCAGATGATATGTAAACGGTCTCATAGGTTCTACACACTAACTCGAATATGCATTTGGTTGCTGCTTGCTCCAATGATTTTAGACGTTTCGATGGAATGTAATCTATTCCTTCTGCCTCATTTAATCTCAAGCCTTCCAAAGCTCTTTTAAATTCTGGGTCTCCTGTCTCTTCCTTATCGACTCCAATGTGTTTTTCTATGACGTCATCGGACAATTCCTTCCCCTCATGGAAGCCTCCAGTGTATTATTTCCATCTACTAGCTCTCTCCTCTGCGTTTAACAGTGAAATTACCATTGCATTCTTAAATGCTGCCACTGCTGTTTTCAGTTTCATATGCTGAGTAGTCCTTGCGACGAACATTTCTTTTTCGATTTCCTCACCCTTTCCTTCCGCCATTCCGCATACTTTACATGCACTTCCTATGTATTTCATTTCTAAGAGACTTGTATTTCTGTATTCCTGAATTTGGCTGAACATTTTTATACCTTCAAATGATAGCGCACAGAAATCAGTCTTCCTTTTCTTTCAGTTTTTAATTAGGTAAAAAAAAATTTCGGCAAGTGCCTAGCCATTATCAATGCACTATTTTGTGATATCAATGCCTGTCCTAGCACATCAATCCCCTGTTGTCCGGCTTCTGTCACAGTTCGTTCAAGACTAGCCGAAATCTAGATTTGGCAAATAAAACTGACTACTATGCTCTATCGTTTGAAAGTCACAACAGTCGTTGAGTGCATCCACGATCCTAATGGAAGGTAACTTGATTCCTACACCTCCTTTTTTCATCGATCAATTGAAGTAGTTATCTGTTACCTACCATTTGTCCGTAGTTTCCTTCGTAATAACGGTGTTTGTCTGTCCAGCGACTTTGATTGTTATATTCAGAGATGTACACTTCCCTTCAACTCAACTGACTGCTGGGGTATTCCTCATCGCTGTACCCGCATCGTTCTTGCAACTACCTGTCATTCCTTTTCCTTTCTTAATCAGCAAGAAGCAATGAGTGAACTAAGTAATTCAGTCTCTCCTGCTATTCTTAACAACTCCTTTCCCATCTTCTTCATCAAGAGCTCTAAGTCGTGATGAAGTCAATCTTTTTAGCGGAAGAAGACCAAAATAACAAATTCTGGTCCTCCGGATTGGGGGTTGTGTGATGGGCCTGCTCCCCATCGATAGAAAAAGAAAACCAGCTAAAATACCCAGTAATTTGCGTAGGCATCGGTTTGGTCCCATAAGACCTTACCACAAATTTCCAATTTTTCCAAATATGACATCGCTGTAACGAAGTCGCAGGAACACATTTAAAAGCTTGAAATAAAGCCCTTACCATACAGAAAGATATATGTATGAATTTAGTCTGGTACCGTTCTTAACTAATATGGAGAAAGGCCCTTTCAAAATTTCTGTATCAGTATTTAGCCTGTATTTTTAGATGACCAGATTGTACTAGCAGAAGATGCATATGACCTGAGGTATACGGTAAGAAAAATACATTACTAAATTTTGGTCTCAGTCTATATCTGGTCCTGGGTACTCCTTAAAATTCGGTATGTGATATCGGAATCTGTGTCTGATCATGGCATAATTCAACTTGACTTTTCCGGTATCTCCATGTCTGCTTCAGTTTGTTCTCTTCTTCTTCTTCTTCTTCTTCTTCTTCTTCTTCTCTGCATTGATTAGGTTATTTCTTCTAACTAGAAATGTTAATCGTCTTTTCATTTCACTTCGCTCACCCCCACTATATGTAGAATAAAATGACAAACTTTCTTCCGGAATATGTGCAGTCTGCAGAATGCTGAATAGGTGGCTGAGGAAAAAGTTATTGACTGGAAGCAATCTGACATTATTATTATTGCAGCAACACGCGCTTCGAGTGTTGCTACCTTAGCAAGCAGGTAAAGACTCGTAAAGCAAATGAGCTGACAGAAAAAAGTTGAAGATTGATTCAACGGATTGCTCTCAATAAGTTTCGTTTTTTTCCATGACAATAAGATTACGGGGAATCAAAATTAAAACCATTTTTAAGATATATAAGGTGATGCATTGAGTAACGCAAGTTATATAAAATATTGCTCTTCTTAAAAATTAAAATCGAAATGTCTAAAAGAAAAAGTAAATACACAATTAAAACACGTTGAACAGGAGAGCGACATACATTAAAAGGAGCACTGCACATTCACCAAGAAGATGAAGGACCAGTGTTTGAGGAAAATGGTTGTGGGGAGAGGAAAACATTGGGTGTTTGTAAGGAGGGAGGGAGTTGTTTTAAATAAATACGCTGTAGGTAGTGTCAACAGATATGAAGAAAAGTCTTGGGGCGGACAGTGGGAAGACGGAAAGGAAGAAAGAGTTTGCTGTTTGGGAAAGGCCGTGGTATCAAAAGGTGAAGTGATGGATAGAGAGAGATAGGTTGAGGAGAGTGAAGGGGGACGTCGATGTGGAAGGGGTAGGTGGGAAATTATAGTACGAAGGAGCCAGGCGAAGTGTGTTGTGCAACAATCTGTCATTCCGTTTCCTTTCCTCATCTGCAAGAAGTGATGGGTGACTTAAGTAACTCACTCTCTTTCCCATCTTCTTCATCAAAGTGTAGGAGGGACTCTGAGGGGTGATGAATCCTGTGTTCAGAGGGGAAGAAAACTATGGTAACAAATCCTGGTCCTCCGGACTGGAGGTTAGGCCATGGGTCAGCTCCCCATTCATAGAAAAAGACAGCAAGTTAAAATACACAGTAACATGCCACAGATGGCTTTAATGGAATTCGACAAGATAAAAGAAAATAATAGGCTCAGCATTTTGCAACCTGAAATGTGTAGGGCATCCGTGATAAACAACAGGAAGTTCTAATGCTTGTAAAACAGTACAACATTGATGTACTTGAGCTCTCTGAAACAGGAAAGAATGGTACTGATTGTGAATGTCTGCTGGAGTTCGCACATTATTTTAGAACAGTGGAAAAAAGTGATAGGGCTGTAGCAGAAGTTTCGGTTATTTTAAATAAAACAATGGTCAAAATGTGTAACCTCTCGGGAAGCAGATAATGAAAGGTTGATAAAGCTCAATCTGAGGGCTAGAGCCACGAATGTAGTGACAGTGTGAGTTTATGCCTCTACTGAAGTCTCGCCGTTGAAGAAAAAATATGATGTTGAACAGATGCTAATAGAGACTATAGAAGCCGTTCCAAGTGCTCATGAACTGATACTGCCAGGAGAAGTAATATTAATTTTGGGTGTGGGGAAGGCAAAATGTTTTGAGGTATTATTTAATAAACAGGACACAAGTAACTGTGAAATAACTAATCAAATTAATAAAGTACGAGCTGTAACAAGGGCAGTGAGATCTGTTCTGTGGAACAAAATAAAATAAGAACAACTAACAAGAGAATGTATGACACTACAGTGCATATTATAGTATTGTACGGAGCAGAAGACTGGGACTTACGGAAAATAAATAAGAATAAACTATTTGCGACTGAGATGTATTACTTAAAATGAAGCTCAAGCTGTGCTAGGATGGATAGGATAAGAAATTACGTAAGCCAACGAATGATGAAAATGGATATGAATACGTGTAAAGACATCCAATAAAAACAAGTGATGTGGTTTGGTAATGCAAACGGAATGAATAAACCCAGGATTCTAAAAAAGGTATTACGATGGGTACCACCACAGCATAAGAAAAGGAGTCGCCCTTGAGGCAACTGGCAAAATAATGTAGAGAAGGTAGGGGAAGTAAGGAATATGAACATTGAGAAAAGTAAAGATACAAGAAGTGGCGGAGAAGCGGCACCAACCGCAGGTAACCCTCAAGAAAGACAGATAAATACACTGTATGGACGAGGATATGGATTATGTAGGTGTACGGACTCTGGGATGTGTTTCTAACAGTGCGGCAGATGATCATAGGGGAAACAATAGGGTTATTGGTATCTAGTTTACGGGCCGAGTCGGATATGCGGAGGCGTTCTGTTTGGGTGTGGAGACATGGGGATTTCGTGAGACAGTATGGGGTGCACATGGGGGAAGGTTAACTGACGTGGAAACCAAAGCGGACTGCATGAAAAACAAGGATTTGACACGACTGATAGAACGAGGAAAATAGTGGAGGGGTGCAAACCCCAAGTTCAGCCAGTTTTCTTTATGAATTTTAGTCTGTTGTGAGCTTTTTGTTGAATGGTTAGTAGATGGGATTTCTTTGTTAATTAATGGTTTAGTCCAAGATTTAGAGAATTAATAGGATATAACTGTTGTAAATAGTGAGGTAGAAGTCGTGGAGTGGGAAGCTGTGGGTGGTTCGTACTATAATTACTGCCTGTATTTTGTAAAGGTTGATCTTGATGAGCCACTGGTTGCGCCAATAGCTAAACTGTTTCAGAGGGATTTGGTGGGATCGTTGGGATTTCTGGAGTGTAGGGTCGTCGAGTGACTAGGGCCTCCCGTCGGGTAGACCGTTCGCTGGGTGCAAGTCTTAAGATTTGATGCTACTTCGGTGACTTGCGCTTCGATGGGGACGAGATGGTGATGATTAGGACAACACAACACCCAGTCCCTGAGCGGAGAAAATCTCCGACCCAGCAGGGAATCGAATCCGGACCCTTAGTATCAGATACGGATGGCGGACGGAGTGTATGGTAGAGGGCGAGGAAAGTGGTGTCATCAGCCTCGTGAAGTAGAGTTGGTTTGGGCTTATCGGTAGTGAAGAGGGACTAAAGGAGAGGACAGCGCCTTGGCACACACCGGCAGTGGGATGAAAGTTATGGGAATTAGTATTGTTAATAGTGACCAAAGGTTGGCGACTTGATCGGATGCTGTAAGGCGGACATAGTTAATTTGAAGACTTAGGTCTGGAGTCTGTAAAGGAGACCGGAATACCATACACGGCCACCCACTTCCTCAACGTCAAGGAAGGCAAAAACAGCGTTTTCCGTATGTTAAGATTGTGGTATGGAAGAAGAATGAGATAGAGAAGTTGAAATGGAAGCACACTGGCTAACAGGAAGGAGGCAGTCGTGGTTTGGGTGTTGATGGATGTGACAGGAAATGATAGATCCAGAGATCTTGTTGAAATCTCAGGTTGGGCTGACGGGGAAGTAGGGGAAGTGCCGGTAGGGGATTTGCGTGGTTTGAGGAAAAGAAGGTTTCTTAAGACTTTCTAGAATTTAGGATGAAAGATAAGGAGGTTGACTTGCGATAGGGAGGAGGACCTGGGGACAGAAGTTGTTAGGTCACCAAAAAACATAATTCCACAAAAGAAACCAAAATGTTATTTACTCAGACTAGCATTGAATTAATTAAATAAGAATCACAGGTAGGTGCCGAAAGGCTTATTATCAAAACGCAAGGTGCCAAACAGGCGCCAAAACTTTCAGTATAGGTTGGAAAATTCATGCGACTAGGAGCCGGCCGTAGTCACCAGCAATAAACGTGCACCCTGCTCCCGCAGGTGATCAGGTCGAACAGGATCGAAGCCTGCTCAAGTGAGACGCGAAGAGGTTGGGAGAAGCTAACGTGACGTCTGGAATGGTGTTAAATCGAATCGTGACGAGTGTGCCTGGGGATGGGTACAATGTCAACTTGAAGGGGCTCCGTAAACTGAAGCCACCAATTGGGGTCTGCTGTGGGTTTAAGGTCAGCTGCAATAACTTAAATAGTAAAGGTACGATCGATGCGGTGAGGAGATTTGTATAAGGGTGGTGGCTGAACAGGGATCTTCTTTTGGTTGACAATAGCAACTCCACTTCTGATAGGGAGCAGTAGATTATCTGTTTGGTGTAAGGTATAGGGAGAGATATGGGTAATCCGATAGGGTTGGAATAAGGTCTCATTTAAAAGGACGACATGGATTTAGTGTTGGGGAGGGGTATGCATAAAGAAAGATTTATTTGTTTGGTTAAACGGATGTTGTGGCATAGCAGCTTGTAATGTTCTCACGTCCTGACAAAGGACTGGGAGTGGTTTTTGGGGGGTGAAGACTAGAGTGGGTTTAGACTAGGATGTCGAGATAGGTGAAGACGAAGTCGACCTGACTGTGGAAGTAGGTGGCTTGGGTGCTGAGATGGAAAAGCAAGAAAAGGAGATTTGTTGGACTGTATGTGGACGTTAATAAGGATTCTCAGCAGTGAGATGGGCGGAGGAGAATGTTGGCGTGAATGTCGTTGTCAGTCAGATGGATCATGACAAAGAGTTCAGGTTTCGGCCACGGGCCACGGCTTTGCATTTCTGGGAATAGGTGAGGTAGGTGTTCCAAGTAGGAGGAGAAATGAGGTAAGGCGCTGTTCTAGAAAATGAGAGACGTCCCAGTGAGATGATCACTGCAACAGAGGCATTTTCAGCAGCAGTAGGACTGAGGATGGGATTTGGACGGATCGACCGTGTGGCGGTGGTGGTGCATCAGGTCTCCCTCTTTCAGCAGATGATCTATGGTGGAGGCAGAATCAATAAAAACACGAACGAGGTAAGTGGGACCGAGGTCATTATTGATCCAAACGGCTTCTCTGACTCCTGGGTGTTAAATTCATTTGCCGCTTCCTCATTTAAGGAGGTCGACTACGGTGATCATCTCGGAGAGGGTGACAGGACGATGGGTAGGATGGTAGTTTGGCCTGTGGTGGGTGGTGACGGTTGCTAAGGAGGCTTTGAGACCAATGAGAATGTGGGGGATTTTGGAGAGGAGGTTGAGCTGTGGTCGGCTCGCGCTAATGCCATTTTTCCTTTTGGGCATTTTGTCACCATCGAGTAGTGTCTAATTCCTCCCTAAGTTACTATCTGAAAGAGTTGCTCACTTGCCTCCGTCAATGACAGTAGCAAAATTTATCGGTACTAGCGCTGACGTAACTTCCTTGGCGTGGCAATTATATTTCCGTGTCATGGTGTGTGTGGGGCAGTTGGTCGGTTGCGGCGGAGCACTGAAGAAGTCTCTGCGGCGTGTGATCAGGCCAGGGCCACTGGCGGCGTGCACGCGCGGTCGGAGTTCTGTTGCACTAACTGTGAGAACTGCTAAGTTCGTCGCCCACCGCACCTGAATAGTGGAGTTGAGTAATCAGTTAATCTGTCATGAAGGCTCAACCATTGTGACATCTCTTCGTTGATTGCTGGTTGTTGCATCCTGGTCTGTCCCCGCAAGTAGAAACGTGATGGTGTGTTAGAGTCAGCAAAATTTTGCAGCCTTCTCCTTGTATGGTGTTTAACATTTGAAATGAATATAATTTATTAGCGAAGTACACCAGTGGTATCTTCTGCCTTGTGGCCATTAGCGTTCTCGTTACCTGCCCTGTGGCATGCTGTCCGGCACGGTGTGTAGTTCGACAGCTTGGTTGTTATCTATTTTCTTTTAGTGTTTATTGTGCCTTGACTGTGCTTACACGTCAATTATTAAGACATAATCCTGCTGCTACCCTCGTCGCCGCTGATAGTTTTGGTTGTCGTGCTGTTGGTCGGGTGGAAGGGACCTGATAAGGCGATTGGTTGGTTCGTCAGCCGTCCGTAGGTCGTGCAGCAACCCGATTGTTTAGCGTTACGCTTGGCTATCTGTCTCACCTAAACTGTGGTTAGAGTTTCCTCCCCAGGCCGACCCTTGGTACACTTCTGGGCACCATTGTTCGTTGTTGGTGATTGTCATTTTATTTCGTTGCAGGTACTGTGCCAGGCCTTCAGCCGTGTATCAGTATTGTCTTTCTTATGTTTAACATGTGGCATTCGTCGTTATCAGGAGAAAGAAAACTGGCGTTCTACGGATCGGAGCGTGGAATGTCAGATCCCTTAATCGCGCAGGTAGGTTAGAAAATTTAAAAAGGGAAATGGATAGGTTAAAGTTAGATATAGTGGGAATTAGTGAAGTTCAGTGGCAGGAGGACCAAGACTTTTGGTCAGGTGAATACAGGGTTACAAATACAAAATCAAATAGGGGAATGCAGGAGTAGGTTTAACAATGAATAAAAAAAATTGTGGGCAAGATAGACACGAAGCCCACGCTTACTACAGTAGTACAAGTTTATATGCCAACTAGCTCCGCAGATGATGAAGAAATTGATGAAATGTATGATGAGATAAAAGAAATTATTCAGGTAGTGAAGGGAGACGAAAATTTAGTAGTCATGATTGACTGGAATTCAACAGTAGGAAAAGGAAGACAAGTAAACGTAGTAGGTGAATATGGATTAGGGCTAAGAAATGAAAGAGGAAGCCGCCTCGTAGAATTTTACACAGAGCATAACTTAATCATAGCTAACACTTGGTTCAAGAATCATGAAAGGAGGTTGTATACATGGAAGAACCCTGGAGATACTAGAAGGTTTCAGATAGATTATATAATGGTAAGACAGAGATGTAGGAAACAGGTTTTAAATTGTAAGACAGTTCCAGGGGCAGATGTGGACTCTGACCACAATCTATTAGTTATGAACTGCAGATTAAAACTGAAGAAACTGCAAAAAGGTGGGAATTTAAGGAGATGGGACCTGGATAAACTGAAAAAACCAGAGGTTGTACAGAGTTTCAGGGAGAGCATAAGGGAACAATTGACAGGAATGGGAGAAAAAATACAGTAGAGGAAGAAAGAGTAGTTTTGAGGGATGAAATAGTGAAGGCTGCAGAGGATCAAGTAGATAAAAAGATGAGGGCTAGTAGAAATCCTTGGGTAACAGAAGATATACTGAATTTAATTGACGAAAGGAGAAAACACAAAAATGCAGTAAATGAAACAAGTAAAAAGGAATACAAACGTCTCAAAAATGAGATCGACAGGAAGTGCAAAATTGCTAAGCAGGGATGGCTAGAGGACAGATGTAAAGATGTAGAGGCTTATCTCACGAGGGGTAAGATAGATACTGCCTACAGGAAAATTAAAGAGACCTTTGGAGAAAAGAGAACCACTTGCATGAATATCAAGAGCTCAGATGGAAACCCAATTCTAAGCAAAGAAGGGAAAGCAGAAAGGTGGAATATATAGAAGGTCTACACAAGGGCGATGTTCTTGAGGACAATATTATGGAAATGGAAGAGGATGTAGATCAAGATAAAATGGGAGATATGATACTGCATGAAGAGTTTGACAGAGCTCTGAAAGACCTAAGTCGAAATAAGGCCCCGTGAGTAGACAACATTCAATTAGAACTACTGACAGCCTTGGGAGAGCCAGTCCTGACAAAACTCTACCATCTGGTGAGCAAGATGTATGAGACAGGCGAAATACCCTCAGACTTCAAGAAGAATATAATAATTTCAATCCCAAAGAAAGCAGGTGTTGACAGATGTGAAAATTACCGAACTATCAGTTTAATAAGACACAGCTGCAAAATACTAACGTGAATTTTTACAGACGAATGGAAAAACTGGTTGAAGCCGACCTCGGGGAAGATCAGTTTGGATTCCGTAGAAATGCTGGAACACGTGAGGCAATACTGATCCTACGGCTTATCTTAGAAGATAGATTCAGGAAAGGCAAATCTTCGTTTCTAACATTTGTAGAATTAGAGAAAGCGTTTGACAATGTTGACTGGAAAACTCTCTATTCTGAAGGTGGCAGGGGTAAAGTACAGGGAGCGAAAGGCTGTTTACAATTTGTACAGAAACCAGATGGCAGTTATAAGAGTCGAGGGGCATGAAACGGAAGCAGTGGTTGTAAAGAGAGTGAGACAGGGTTGTAGCCTCTCCCCGATGCTATTCTATCTGTATGTTGAGCAAGCTGTGAAGGAAACAAAAGAAAAGTTCGGGGTAGGCATTAAAATCCATGGAGAACAAATAAAAACTTTGAGGTTCGCTGATGACATTTTAATTCTGTGAGAGACAGCAAAGGACTTGGAAGAGCAGTTGAGCGGTATGGACAGTGTCTCGAAAGGAGGGTATAAGATGAACATCAACAAAAGCAAAAAGAGGATAATGGAATGTAATCGAATTAAGTCGGATGATACTGAGGGAATTAGATTAGGAAATGAGACACTTATAGTACTAAAGGAGTTTTGCTATTTAGGGAGTAAAATAACTGATGATGGTCGAAGTAGAGAAGATATAAAATGTAGACTTGCAATGGCAAGGAAAGCGTTTCTGAAGAAGAAAAATTTGTTAACATTGAGTATAGATTTAAATGTCAGGAAGGCGTTTCTGAAAGTGTTTGTATGGAGTGTAGCCATGTATGGAAGTGAAACGTGGACGATAAATAGTTTAGACAAGAAGAGAATAGAATCTTTCGAAACGTGGTGCTACAGAAGACTGCTGAAGATTAGTTGGGTAGATCACATAACTAATGAGGTCTTGAATAGAATTGGGGAGAAGAGGAGTCTGTGGCACAACAAGAAGACGGGACCGTTTGGTGGGACATGATCTGAGGCATCAAGGGATCAAAAATTTAGCATTGGAGGGCAGTGTGGAGGGCAAAAATCATAGAGGGAGACCAAAAGATGAATACACTAAACAGATTCAGAAGGACGTGGGTTGCAGTAAGTACTGGGAGATGAAGAGGCTTGCACAGGATAGAGTAGCATGGAGAGCTGTATCAAACCAGTCTCAGGACTGAAGACAACATATGGCATTCAGCCTAACTTCATAACAACTTTAAGATTAGGCCTTCAGCCGTGTTTCATTGAAAATTCATGTTGCTCTGTATTTAGGCTTTCAGCAGCGTTTGTTTCAGAATCTGTGGTATTAATATGTAAATCCTTGTCTGTAAGGTTTCTCTTTAATTATCTTGAATTCTTGAAACGGCCTTCCGCCGTGTTCTGTAAATGTTATCTTAAGGTTGTATTGAATTATTCTTGAGTAATTGTTTGGGACTTCAGCCGACCAAATACTTCAAGTTATCTCAAGATGTTTTTCTGTTGTACAGTGTAAAAGCTTATCTTTAAAGCCTCTCCTTTGTTATGTAAAGAAAAATTTTTATTGGGCTTTCTGTCGAAGAGTTAGCTTGAATTTTCCATACTGGGGTCTTTAGCCAGAATTTGTATATGCTTGGCTTTTAAAGAATTTCCTTAGCTGATCTGAAATATTATTTCGGCAATTAGCCAAGAAGATATTGTAATTTTGCTTAAGTAAGGCCTTCAGCCGTTACTCTAAATCCAGGTGTTTTAAAACCAATCATTCAAACTTATTCTGGAGAAGTTACTTGGGCCCTCAGTCATGTATTGATCTTTGTTGTTTTAAAGAGAAAAGTGTGCATTGGTTTGACCAATTAAGTTGTGTGTGTTCTTGTATAGCTAACAGTAATTGACCTTGGCCCCATTCCACAACCTGATCCGCTCTGTCCTGCGAAACCAGATTTCAGTGGTCACTGTGGAAGGTGGGGTTATGGACTTCGGTTAATAGGTGGTCTTTTCCAGGAATGATTTTTTGGATTTGGAGGACTGCTTAACAACTTACTCTCCAACATTACTTCTCTTATTAATTTCTATATTGTCAATGGCCTTATACATCGTCAGGAGAGAACGCCTAAATCTCCTCCTATAGCGTGGCATCTCTGTTCGCCGTCCAGTGCTGTTGCATGCGCACCTGCACGACGACTGACGCCGTTTTGGCAGATTCATTAGTTATATAGCAGGGGTTATCTCTAACCGCAACTTCCTGCTCTAGTTTTACTTAGAGCAGCGCGGGATTTTATTCGACTTCCGGGAAGAAGTGATAAGACGGCAGCAGGAAAATGCAGTTTGAAATAAGCGGTGGTACATAAGTAATGAATCTTCGAAGACGGCGTCAGTGGTCGTGCAGCTGCGCTTGCAACAGCACTGGACGGCGAACAGAGATGCCACGCTGTAGGAGGAGAGTTAGGAATTCTCGCCTGGTGGTCTATAAGGACATTGACAATATAGAAGTTATCTCGAGTAGTAATGATGGATCGCAAATTATTCAGCAAGGGCCGTCCCTGTTTTGCGGGTGTGTTCTCAACTTTATACTGGAGCAGAAACATGCAGCTCAACATGGTAATGGTTGGGTGACTGTTGCAATCGCGCGGTATTCTGAAGATACAGTGAAGGCCGTTGCAGGACTGGAGGCATTTAATAGCTGAGATATCATTGCTTATTTCCACCTTTCAAGTAAATGAGGTATACAGCTGGGGCATAGGTCGGTCGTATTTCGCGTATAACACGCCATTTGTTGTTAGGGCCAGAAATCATCGTCAAACAAATGAGCGTGAGTTTGTCACTGTGTGGTTTAAATGACAAGGAGTGTGTGCAAAAATTAAACTGCTCGGTGGTCCTCTTGGTGCTACTCACCTTCTCGCTTCTCTCATCATCCTATAACACAAACGCCGGCCGATGTGGCCGTGCGGTTCTAGGCGCGTCAGTCTGGAACCGCGCGATCGCTACGGTCGCAGGCTCGAATCCTGCCTCGGGCATGGATGTGTGTGGTGTCTTTAGGTTAGTTAGGTTTAAGTAGTTCTAGGGGACTGATGACCATAGATATTGAGTCCCATAGTGCTCAGAGCCATTTGAAACATTTTTTATAACACAGACATAACATTAAACTATACACTAATCAGTTACACGCTACAAATGCACATACTATTCGTATCTCACATATAAACAAGGAAATGAGCCACCGTGCGCGGAGGAGGAACATCTCCTGTAGCAGGCTTTATACCCACCTGTGGCACATCCCAGCCGACGACACCATACGAGATTTAATTTTCGTTTCTGTTATGCTCTCTAGGAAGTCAAACAAACATGTGAATATTCGTGCTGCCTTTCTTAGCATAGCCCATGTCAATTGACATTCAAAACGGCCTCCAGTGGTCTTGAAATATATACTTGTCCTCTAAGGTTTTCAAGCAAATAGTAAACAATTCTTCCTGCAAAATAGTGGCAAGTTCAGGTAACGATGATGGCGATCTCGCATCCTTCGCTCCAACGTAGACCACAAAGGCTCAATAATATTGGCATCTGGTGACCGTGGTGGACACGGGAAATTCGACAGCTCATCCTCGTGCTGTTAAAACGAGTCCTGGACTAAGCTAGCTTTGTGAACACGGGTCCTGTCATATTCGAACACAGCACCACCACTGGGGAACAGATACTGAATGGGACTGACTTGATCAGCCAGAATGGCCACATAATCCTCGGCAGTAACGTGACCTTGCAGGATAACCACGAGGCTCATGGAATTTCACGATATGCCTGCCCAAATCACCATCAAACTCGCACCATGTCTCACTTTTGGCAGCAAGCCGTCTCCATCGTCGGCCATACGTATAAACTAGGCCAGAAGTTGGAAACTGTGAAACAACACTCACCCGACCAAGTGACTTTCTTCCCTTTCTCCATAGTCCATGTTTTATGGCTTCGGTATGACATTTTTCTGTTACTGTCATTTGTATCACTAACGTGGGCGTTTAGAATTCGATTCACCTTGCAATTTTCAATTTATGGAGCTCCTTTCATGTCCTTTTGCTGCTGACGGCGTTCGTGAATGCGACGTTCAGTTCTGCAGTGGCTTTTGTATCTGCTATCCTCTTATTTTTGTCACAATCCTCTTCAACTACAGCCTGTCACTCAACACACATTTTCGTACGCGCGGATGATTGTTTTCCGCTTTCCTTGTATGTGGTATAAACCTTCTATATGGTGTCTCTTAAAGCACCACACACTTCAGCTACTTTGGTTACGAAAGCACCCACCATACGTGCACCTAAAATCTGTCCACATTGGAATTCATTCAGTTCTGAGGCAATGGTCTCACAACTACACAGAACATTGTTCTGCTCACGACTAATACTTGCAGAGAACTGAGGGCGTTCCAAAGGTGCCGTTCGTAGTCAAATATAACAGCGCCACTTAACACACGTGGCTAGCGACTGCATTCATTTACAAGCATGCTTTTCTTGCGATTTTTCCGTATTTTTGTCAAACCCTTATATTTGGTGTGGTGCCCTCTATCTATATCCTAGATGATTAGCAACAGTGTTTATCCATATGGTACAAGACTTTTACGTTTCACGATGTAGATATATATGTAGACATAAAAATTTAATCGAATTTATCGGTTTTTGACAAACTTGTCATGATATAAGTGAATAATTCTGCAGATGTTTAGATAGTAGTTCATTATAGGCGACTGAATAACCCGCAGATGGTCTGTGGTTACTACTGATATTCAGAAACAATATGAATAGCGAAGGTCCCAAAAGAAATCGCTGCGGTACGCGTGAAGTAATTTCTGTATCTGCCGAAGATTCTCCATCAGATATAACAGGTTGGTGCATTCCTAACAAGAAATGAGTTCAGTTATAAATTGCGTTTGATACCAGGAACGACAATACCTTCATTAATACGCGTTGATTTGGCTGCTTTTACAACCAACTCTCAGAGATTACAGAGAGGCTACATTTATGACGATGAGATTTCTTTCCTTGCTATTAGATGGGTATTATATTATTTAATCCGCCTCCGTAGTTGTCTGAGTGTCTGACTGCTATGCGAAAGCACCGCGTTCATTCCATACTCGTTGGGAGGAGTGGATGGGAGCGCACTGATTCTAGAAGCCGCTGAGAAGTAACGGCTTCAAGGTCAGAGAAACTACTCAAAATGGCCAGCAGAGTTGTGTGATGACCTGATGCTCCTCCATGCCGCCACCGAATGACGCCACAGTCATGGGATGACTCGTTGCCCTGTTGGCCCTGCCATCAGAGGAAGTATGCATAGCTGAAACTCGACTACATTACACTGTCCAATCACATAAATGTGACCACCTGTCAAAAGCCTGAGCAATTGCCTTCTGCAGGGTGGACTGCTGCGAGAAGATCAGGAGGAGAGTCAGTGAGGTTCTGGAAGGTACCGACAGGAATGTGGAGCCATGGCCAACTGTTCTAGCTTTCTCGGATGAAGAGCGCGATCGAGATGGGTTTAATTCTGAGGAGTTCGGTGGCCAGGGGAGTACAGTAAAAGTAAACTGACTCTGGTGCTCTTAGAACCACGTACTTACACTTTGAGCAGTGTGACATGTTGTATTGTCTTGCTGGTTGATGCCATTGTGCTGAGGGAAAACGAGTTGCACGTAGGGGTGGACATGGTCCCCAAGGGTAGATGATTGCCTGTGTTCATGCGCTGTGCCTTCCACAGTGACGATATCACCCATGGACCGCCCGAAAATATTTCCCACATCATAACGCTCCCTTACGGCCTAGGCCTTTCGCTTTCAGATATATCACACCCTATACGCCAAAAGCCATCTCCCTGATGGGGCTTAATACGTGATTCAAATGAAGTGGCCACCTGTCCCCACTCAGTGGACGCCCAGTGCGGTACCAGCGTGCAAACTGCATCCTTCATCGCCGACGGATAACATGGGTGCAGGAACCAGACGTCAGCTGCGGAGGCCCATAAACAGCTAAATTCCCTAAATTGGGACTGTTGGTAGCCCCTTCGTTCATCCGAGCGATCTGTTGCTCAACACCTGCACATCTGTTCGCCCGTTCATATCTCCATACCTGTCGTTCACCACAGTCGGCTCGGCGCCGGCATATTTTAACTATGGCGGCACACGAACAGTTAACGAACTTAGCCGTTTCCGAAGTTCTTGCACTCTTCGCCCCAACGCCAATGACCATGGCCTTCTGGAAGTCAGATAAATCGCTCCGTTTCTGCTATACGACAACGACTGCACTGTTTTCCGTGTCCTCCCCCCCCCTACCCCCCCCTCCTCGAGACACTTCATGTACCCTCCCATGATAGTGCTGCCATCTTTGAGTGGTTATTGCGCTTTGACATGGAACAAAGGTGGCGGTCACATTACTGTGACTGGACTGCCTACTTACAGCATAACTGCAACATATTTTGAAACCTGATATCATTCCAACATTCTTATTGTACTTTGTGAACTTAAAGGATTACATTTTACCGTCGTCAAGGTTAGGATTTTTCCATAATGATGTTTATTCCACTCACCTAATAAACGTTTCCTAAGTTCAGATTCTGTGTCATTGTTGTAGTTATTATTACAATTCCTATTTTGGGTTAGTATCGTATTTATCATAGTTCGTACTTTAGTGTCATTTTCTATTCAGGATAGGCTGATGATTAGTTCATACCTTAGTATACCTAGTTTCTGTACGCTTAATTAAAATTTTTCAAAGGAGGAATCGACGATGAGACATTAATGCCCCGTTAAAGAAGATGCCATTACAAACGGAGCAAAAGAACCGAGTGTGGATAGATGGGGAGAGAAACTGTGTCTTTCCGAAGAAACCATTGAGATTTGCCTTAAGTATAATGGAAAACCTAAGTATCGGTTGCTGGGCCTGAATTTGAACTCTGGTACTCCTAAGTAGTACTTCTCTGCCTTAATAATTGCTGCGGTTTTTCCGGTTTGAATTTTAAAATGGCGCTATTCGAAAAATGATTGCTGAAAGTTTCGCTTTTTATCCATGCATCCAACTAACGTAGGCCTGTTACGAATTCACATTCTGAAATAAATGTTATATTCCAGCGAGAACATCGGTCCAGAGTGCTGCATACAAATAAGTAATCAATTCTTTTGTTCGGATGCTATATTCAGATAAAACCTCAAAGAGACTTGTGATCTGATTCACTGGAGTCTAATGTAGTTGAAAGGTTTTCTTGATTTTCCATCGTTTTGGTGCAAAAACCTGGCACGTAGGTGTCACGGTGCATTTCTTCGCCATCATTTCTCTGAGACGGTAAATTTTCGTTCTTGTACCAGTGATTTAATAATGACTGGAGAGAACAAAGAACTACCGCGCTAAATACCACTTAGGCTACGGGATGATACCAAGTGTAAATAAATGGGAACAGGGAAGCGACACAAATTGCTTAACGCGCCTTGACTGTAATTAATTGCAGGGAGGCAAGCGGCTGCAACGAATGGAATCAATATTAGAAAGGCTCGCGGTAGGCGCAGATGCTATCTGCTTAACAATGCTCCTGGCTCTGACCTTCGTAAAACAGAACATCGGGGCCAGACGGTGTTACGCCACAGTTCAACTTCAGGCCGCATTATGGCAGTCCAACATTTTAATAATTGGGTCTGGAGATTAATGTTCTTTGTTTGTGAATTAAGATGTTGAATGGGTCAGTCCGAGACGCTTTATTGGGAGCGAATGGTTCAAGGTTTCTCGTGTTTACATCATCTTCCGGCGGAATTGTTTCTGCTGGTGAAACAGTAGTGTGGCAGACATTGCACTTTCCATCAGCACACGATTCCAGCATGTTGAAACCCCGAATTTACAGGAACAGGATGAAATATATTTGCTTGTAATTGGCTGGATATCTGTGTAACGAGGAGGGCGGGTGGTCTACTCATTTCGTCATACCTAAGATCATTTCACAGGAAGCTTCTTTGAACGGGTGACAAAGTCTCCGTTCAAAAAAGAAGTATTTTAATCATCACCACTGGGAAATAGAGGCTTGTCGTCTACGTTTCTAATTTTTAGGGTTTTTGGCTACGTCTTGTCTGTAGTTGGATTATTTAGAAAAGCGTGTTAGCAATATTTGCACGAATACAAGGAGCGAAATAAATAGTAGTATTTTATCTGAACAATAACGTCTGGTAAGGAGTATTATGTATGCAAAGTTGACAAATTTAAAGTAAATCATCAAGGCAGACGACCCGAAATTCACACGTTTCTACATTATAGTAATCACTCGGTTATGTTTTTTTAGTATTGTTAATAAAATATAGCCGGCCGGAGTGGCCGTGCGGTTCTAGGCGCTGCAGTCTGGAACCGAGCGACCGCTACGGTCGCAGGTTCGAATCCTTCCTCGGGCATGGATGTGTGTGATGTCCTTAGGTTAATTAGTTCTAGGCGACTGATGACCTCAGAAGTTAAGTCGCATAGTGTTCAGAGCCATTTGAACCAATAAAATATAGCACAACATAAATTACAATGATGTAATGACAGAAATTATCAGTTTATATTAAACTTTATAATGGCAGATCTATAGCTTACAAAATTACTTATTTATTCTGAAAAGTTATTTATCATAATTATCAGGCTTTAAAATTTATAGCCAAAGGCAGTTGACGATACTGGAAAGGAAAGCTGAGTATGACTTGAAGGCTACTTACGGTAAGAAATAATGCTTCCATTATGTTCCCAGTTGTGGTAGAAATATGTAAAGAACTTCAGACGTCGACTTCATTAGAAAACATGAAACACCGCTTTCGTTTTTAAGGAATAAGGCGCTCAGCGGACAGTGCGGCAATATGCTTTCGAATTTTTTCAAACTGTTACATCCTTGACGCCCCGTTCACCAGAGGTACACTTACAGATTACAGAGGTCGAGGATCACACTTTCTTAATAATTATAGTAGAAAGTAATATCACCAGTGACAGTTACATTTTCAGCAAGTATATCAAAAATAGAAACTAAAGATGGTAACACGTGTGCAAAGGCAAAAACGAATTGATTATGCTAAGAGTTGTCTCCTGAAACCCACAAATCCCAATAAAGTACGGCACACTACCTCAGTGTCCGGTATCGGGTTCGTTCGAAGAAGCTAATGAGAACCCGCGTCCGGCCATCCTGATTTAGGTTTTCCGTGATTTCCCTAAATCGCTCCAGGCAAATGCCGGGATGGTCCCTTCCAAAGGGCACGGCCGACTTCCTTCCCTGTCCTTCCCTAATCCGATGAGACCGATGACCTCGCTGTCTGGTCTCCTTCCCCAAAACAACAACAACAACAAGCTAATGAGAAGGTGAAGGGGAGAGGAACAGAAAAATCATGAATCCCTTCTACCTTATGGATTCACTTGACAAATGATTTTCACCACAGGACAAATTTGATTCAATTTCCTTTCTATGTCATCTAACCACATTTCAAGCACGTGTGATGACTGATTCATAAAGTGCACTTAACTGGTTTCCGTAGACGAAAGAAAATTTCAAAAATTACAGGCATTTGAAATGATAAAATGAAAGTGCGAAAATATCTCTCTGAACAAAATAAACATGATGATAAAGTGTTATTAATCACAGTAAACAATAACGCGATACGTGGCGCTCTCTATACAATAATACCTTTGCGATGCTGATACAGCTTGTAACAGATAGAAGCAAATGTTAAGAATGTGACTTTTCATGCTTTCCCCACGAATCTGTTGGAAATAGACTTCTCGGGTTTGCCGGCAGGTGGTGCTTAATTGAAAACCTGCATCCGTATTGATAAAATTGTCCACCGTACGGATGTGTATAGCCTCCGTAACAACAAAGCTGGGGACAAAATATCGGGGTTTTGCGATGTTGTGTGTCCATGCAATGCTCCGCTACCGCCGATTTATCAGGTTGCTCCAGGCGTATATGACGATGGTGTTCGACACGACATCAAGTTTGTTTTTCGGCCAGCAGCAAAACTGAGGAATTTACAGCGCTAGCTCAAAGACGACCATGGCCTTAGGAAACGTGGCGTGTGTAAGATCCCATGCCAAAGTGGAAAATCTTATAGTGGGCAGGCACGCCGAACCGTGCAAGAACATCATCATCATCATCATCAGCATCATACACGCCTGGGGCAACCTGATAAACCATCTGTAGCGGAGCATTGCCTGGACACAGCGCATCACAACGTTATAGGAAAGACTGCTTTTTTTTCCCAGCGTCATCTTTCTGGGTCTGTTTTGTTAAGGACGTCATACATATCCGTACAACGGACAATCTTATCAACAGGGATGCAGGTTGTCAATTAAGCACCACCTGCAATCCAACATTGGCTGCCATTAAATCAAAACCTGGAAAACAAGAACTTCCAGTTCGTGACGCGATGCAACGCCCCTCTGAGATTTAATTCAGCTTTTCGCCACAGGATCGTCCCACAACACAGTCGCTGCCCAGAGCGCACTCGTGGAAGGTCTCTCTGTGGCTCCCAGCCGGGCGCACTAGGAGTGCCGCTTTCCTCCAACTGTGTTTTAACGATGTAAGAAGTGAATGATTCTGTACAAGGTGAGATGTACTGTTTAAATTCCATGTGCGTACTTGCTTCGGAGGGCTAATTTCTACGTTGCTTCCTACTAAGTATATCTCGTGAAAAGGCCGACTCTAAAATCAGAGACATGACCTCACACAGAATCTCACTAACAATCGTTCCTCCCGTGCGTCATTCACGACTTAAATAGAAAAGAGGGGAAGGGACAGAGGCACACAGAGTGCTTGCCGCTACATACCTTAAGGTGTCTTCCGTAGTATAGCCGTTGATCTATTTTTTGTGTTATTCTCCAACTTTCTCTCAAACGTTTTTCCCCTGAATTTGAAGGACCTAAGACGTCGAAGTTTCTAAAGAATAATTCAATTCAGCTTTATGCTTTAAATTGTGTAATGTGCCACTTCTAGCACGATAGAACAGGAGGGAAGGCGGTATGTCCTTCCAATTTGATGATAGTCTATATCTGCATCAGTGAGCTGTTCATGAAGTTCTGTTTTACGTGCAGGTATCGGAATTAATACTGTCACGTATTCCAAAAATTCATTTTTGGTATGATTTATGTCTTTCATATATTTACAAACTCTTCATAGACCTGAATTGTAGATTTAATTTTAAAATGATATTTTTTCACCTACAAAATATTAAGAAAAAGAAAAGCAATTGGCTTGTCCTTGTGGTGTCGTAATTGGTAATTTTAATATCTTATTCAATAGTGATGTAATTAAGAACGTAAACTTTCTGACGATCACATGCACAGGAATTTACTCTGTCCTCACTGAGCGGTCCAAGTAACACTGAAAAGCATGAGGCCATTTCGGCTGATCACTTTTCATAACTTTGATATATAGTTTTTATTTGACATCATTAAGCTTATGCAGAATGTGCAAAAACATTCTTCATATCTGATAAAGCAATAACAAAACATCAAGCCTGGAAGGCAGTTCTCCTTGGCAGCAGAGACTGCTGGAGTTACAGTACTCGATTCACAGCAACGCACATTTGATGGCGTCTACAGTCTGCTTGCTTTATACCGAAAAGTGTGGTGTGAATGACTTTTAGCACCTGAATGTTAGGATAAGTGGAACTTACGGACTCTGCGACATTCATGGTTCAGTCTTTCCATGTTCGACAGTACAACCGCAGTTTTGTAGATCACTCCAGCTTCTCTTTCAATCCATACAGTCACTGTCATTAGTGCTTAAACAGATTGTGGTAAATTTTTTATGAACTGAAAATTAACATTTCCACTTGTTAATTATATTACCTCAGTTTATTTCTTTGTCATTCATTAATTTCATGTCATGTCTTTTTCATATTTTGGGCATACAGACCTTTGGAAAAAAACTTAAGAGTCACAAAAATCAAAGTTCTGGTTACAGTAGATAGCGAACACACTATCATGAACAATGGGTTTGCGTGAATTAATTATGAGTACTGCACCTTACGTCTTACGGCTAGCGCTGAAAATTTTTATAGCGTTAAGACAACCCACTGTGCACATATTCCAGCACTGATTCTTAAGTGCGAATTTATGTCATAGTGAATTCCGATACAGATATCTCCACACGCCTAGGACTTCACAACAAATTGTGCCTTCACTGGGTGAACTTCAATGGCAGTTACTTTAATTAACTTAGCCGTTACTTGCCGACATGTTCTAAAACTGACAGACGATGACAGCACACAAGCAAGTTTATATTTGTAATACGTGCGTAAGTTAATGGACCCATTCGTTTGTTTGGTTAGATCTTGAAACACACAGTCACTCACATTCATACGAAGTTCCGTTAATGTACATAACCACATTTTGGTGTGTCTATGAAACGGTATTATTATTATTATTGTCATCACTATTACTATTTCCTAATATCATTTTGTTATTACCACAGTGATCTGAACATAACTGTTATCAGAGCAATGCAGATGTTATTTCAGTTGAAGATAATAGAGATTTTCTTCGGATCAAGAATTCTTAAAAGAAGTTTGTGGTCTACACATTCACGCATACGCACAAACACACACACACACACACACACACACACACACACACACACACACACACACACAAACACACACACACCAGAGTCACAAAAGTACATGCACTGTTTTCACCTTCTCCCGTAGTTAATAAATAATCCTACAATCCAAATATCAAATTACTAATTAAAATATTGATAGCGTAAGAAGCTGCATGAAGCTGCATAAGGTTTACACCCTTGATTTAAAACTCGTGAACATAGTGAAATATCGTTGAAATTAAATATCTGAACTATGTAAAACAAAAATGCTAGTGTAATTGTGGCAAGAACTACGCCTAAAGCTCCCACAGGCTTTAAGAGCATTTTCCCTTATAAGCTGCGCGCAGCAGCCGTAATGTTGTTTTTTCACCTTCTCATGTGTGAGCCGTCGCCGTAGTGCATCGACATGAACGTGTGTGCCGCGTTCATTTTAATTGTTGAGGCACATCATTTACAGATTAATAGTTATAAAGGCTGTCCTTAAGCAGTCTTCTCTTCCGATTTCGATCAACCATCACGTCTGCACCAGCAAACCGTTCACGAAAGTCTTACCTACTCGCAAGTATATCTACTTCAACAATAAACACGCCTTACAAAAATTCCTATTCCAAAACACACAAGTCTTCACATCTAGTCATAAACATCTTAGATGTCAAAACTGTGGTTTAGATTAAACAAAAAAATTTCGTAAACATTGACAGAATATTAATAATACTATAAAATATGAAAATACGAGGGGCGTGCAATAAGTAATGCAACAATTTTTTCTGAAAGCCGGTTTGTTTTACTCGGGATTCCAATACACCACACTGTTCTCTACTCTTTTGGCTACGAAGCACTATTTCTCAACATAATCTTCGTTCACTGAGACGACCTTACGCCACCTTACTGGAAGGACCTGTATCCCTGCAAGGTACCACTCTATTGGTAGACATCATCCACGTATTGCTTCCCATAGGGTTCATCCTTCATTGGCCAAACAGGTGGAAGGCGGAAGGTGCGACATCTAGGCTGTAGGGTAGGTTCACGAAGAACAGTCCAGTGAAGTTTTGTGAGCTGTTCTCGGGTGCGCATAGGCCTTCCGTCGTGACGGAGAGGGAGACGTTGGTTTGAATTTTGTGGCGACAAACAAGATGAAGCCGTTTTTACAGTTTTCTGAAAGTAGCACAATACACTCCAGCGTTGATCGTTACATCATGAGGGAGGACGTCAAGAAGGATATCGCCTTCCCGTATCCGGCCGGTGTGGCCGAGCGGTTCTAGGCGCTACAGTCTGGAACAGCGCGACCGCTACGGTCGCAGGTTCGAATCCTGCCTCGGGCATGGATGTATGTGTTGTCCTTAGGTTAGTTAGGTTTAAGTCATTATAAACAGGGTACTAGCACAAACAAGCAGCCTGGGTGGCTGACTAAAGGGATAAGAATATCTTTGTAGAACAAAGTGGCAATTATATCAAAACGTTAGAAACAGGCAAAATCTAAATGCAGCAGCCCATTACAAACAGTATTGTAAGGTGCTTAAAAATGTTATTGAGAAGGCAAAAAGTATGTTGTATGCAGATAGAATAGCTAAGTCTCAGGATAAAATTAAAACCATATGGTCAGTCGTAAAGGAAGTGGCTGGTCTGCAGAGACAGGTCGAGGATATAGAATCAGTGCGTAGTGGGAATGTCCGTATTACTGATAAGTCGCATATATGTACAGTATTTAATAATCACTTTCTGAATATAGCAGGTGAACTAAATAGAAACCTAGTCCCAACAGGGAATCATATAGCGCTCTTAGAAAAAAGTGTTCCGAGACTGTTACCTGAAATGCTCCTCCATGATACTGACAAGAGGGAGATTGAGTTAATAATTAAATCACTAAGACCAAGAACTCTCATAGATATGACGGGGTATCTAGCGGAATAATGAAGTATTGTTCTATGTATGTTAGCCCAGTACTTAGCCACATCTGTAACTTTTTCTTTAGGAGTGGTCGGTTTCCTGACCGATTAAAGTACTCGGTAGTGTAGCCACTTTATAAAAATGGAGACATTGATAATGTTGACAATTTTAGACCTATTTCTATGCCATCGGTGTTTGCTAAAGTTATCGAGAAGGTTGTATATACAAGGTTACTGGAGCATTTAAATTCACAGAATTTGCTGTCAAATGTTCAGTTAGGTTTTAGAAATGGTTTAACAACTGAAAATGCTATATTCTCTTTTCTCTGTGAGGTTTTGGACGGATTAAATAAAAAGTTGCGAACGCTAGGTGTTTTCTTTGATTTAACGAAGGCTTTTGACTGTGTTGACCACAAACTACTACTGCAGAAGTTGGACCATTATGGAGTAAGTGGAGTAGCTTACAATTGGTTCGCCTCTTACTTTAAGAACAGAAAGCAGAAGGCAATTCCCCGCAATATTGAGAGTGGTAGTGATGTTCAGTCCCAATGGGGCACTGTTAAGTGGGGCGTTCCCCAAGGGTCGGTGCTGGGGCCACTGCTGTTTCTTATTTATATAAATGATATGCCTTCTAGTGTTACAGGTGATTCAAAAATACGCGTATTTCTGTTTGCTGCTGACATCAGATTGATAGTGAAGGATCTTGTGTGTAATATTGAAACAGTATCAAATAATGTAGTTCATGAAATAAGTTCGTGGCTTGTGGAAAATAATTTGATGCTAAATCTCAGTAAGACTCAGTTTTTACAGTTTCTAACTCAAAATTCAACAAGAACCGATATTTTGATCAGACAGAATGGGCATATTATAAGCGTGACGGAACAGTTGAAGTTCCTAGGCGTTCAGATAGATAGTAAGCTGTTGTGGAAAGCCCATGTTCAGGATCTTGTTCAGAAACTAAATGCTGCTTTATTTACCATTAGAACAGTATCTGAAATAAGTGAGACTTCAACACGAAAAGTAGTCTACTTCGCATATTTTCTTACGCTTATGTCGTATGGTATTATTTTTTGGGGTATTTCTTCTGATTCAAAAAGGGTATTTTTGGCTCAAAAACGGGCTGTTCGAGCTATATGTGGCGTAAGTTCGAGAACCTCTTGTCGACCCCTATTCAATAGTCTGGGAATACTGACATTGCCCTCACAGTATATATTTTCTTTAATGTCGTTTGTTGTTAGCAATATTAGCCTATTCCCAAGAGTTAGCAGCTTTCACTCAGTTAATACTAGGCAGAAATCCAATCTGCATGCGGAATGCACTTCCTTGACTCTTGTGCAGAAAGGAGTGCAGTATTCCGCTGCATCCATTTTTAATAAGCTACCACAAGAACTCAAAAATCTTAGCAGTTGCCCAAACTCTTTTAAGTCTAAACTGAAGAGTTTCCTCATGGCGCACTCCTTCTATTCTGTCGAGGAGCTCCTGGAAGAGCTAAGAAATTATGCAAATTCCAGTGTTACATTGTTGATTTTCTTTATTTAAACTTACGACTTGTCACTTGAATATGTTTTTTTTATATATAATTTTATCTGTTTCTAATATCGTGTTATAATTTCATGTATTGACTCGTTCCATGACCATGGAGACTTCTCCTTAAGTTCGTCCCACGGAACAATAACTAAATAAATAAATAAAAAGTTATAGGGGACTGATGACCTTTGAAGTTAAGCCCATAGTGTTTAGAGCCATTTTGATCCTTCTCATAGCCATGACTTTACCGGCTGAGTGTGCGGCTCTGAACGTTTGCTTTGGAGGAGAGACGGAGTGGCGCCACTCCATGGATCACCGTTGTTTGCTGCTCGAGGTTTCATCACCTCTGACGATGTTCGACAAAAAATTACAACGATCATCCTCGTACCGGTCAAGCAATCTGTGTAGGTGCATGGTGAAAGAACCTCAGGATATCGTAAAGTCCAAATTTATTAAAAACAAAAAATGAAACACCGATCGACTGTAAGCGTCGGCAAAGACATTAATTATGAATGCGCGTTAAGGCGCAGACAAATGAAAAGAAAACATTATTAATTTTTCTTTATACATGATTTTGTTTCTCTCGCTCAGGTATGTAGAAGTTCTGTCAAGATGTGTGACTCGGAGTATGATGGGCTACAAGTGTTTTGTTTCATATATGTTTCGAAATAAGAGAAGTTTTGATATCAGTATTAAGGACTTTTTATTGAAGAAAAGTGGAACCGAGTAAGGAGGATTTTCTTATTTTTGACACGAAGTGATATTGAAGTCTGCTGCCTGCATCTACAATTCAAATCTATAAAGGAAATCCGATTACCCAAAAATCGTAGAAGCATAACATTTCTAATAATGGATTTAATTATTTCGATTCGTATGTATTTCTCCTTCTTTGCTGGCCGGTGTGGCCAAGCAGTTCTAGGCGCTTCAGTCTGGAATCTCACTACCGCTATGGTCGCAGGTTCGAATCTTGCCTTGGGCATGGATGTGTGTGATGTTCCTAGGTTAGTTAGCTTTAAGTATGCTAAGTTCTAGGGGACTGATGATCTCAGATGTTAAGTCCCATAGTGCTCACAGCCATTTTGAACCATTTTCTTATTTTTTTTATTGCAACACAAATTCTAGGCAGATGGTCCTTCGGTGCTCTTTATGGTCTTCCACTACTCTGAGGGGGTCTCAGAGGGCATACCCCAACTGATAGACGAGTGTGTCAGCACTGCCAACAGACATCTCCAGTTGAGTATCGAGGTGTCTGATAGTCATCTGTCATCATATCGAATGAGAGTATCCGCGAGTATCCGACATAGTAAGAGTCACAGCTGCGTACGGCCAGCCAGATACGGGAGCCCTTACACTTTACGCGAACTTGTTGCAATAATGACAGACGCCACGCCCAACGACTCACCGTACTTTTGTTCACCTCCAGATCGTTCTTATTAATATCGTCGATGCTCCGGTATCCCGCCAGAAGAAACTCAGTGACAGCCTTCTGTTCGGAACGCATCTCCGATACAGAAACCGTCATGAAGGCTGTGTATAGTGCCGGCAGCTATCGGAACTTTATGAAACTGTTGGGGCTTAAGCTAGCGTATTCCACGATGTCCCACAACAAACTCCGCATTTTCTCGACCTAAATTCCCCGAGTAAATATCTGTTGCTCAACTTACTGAACACCCCACGGAAATTTGTGTGTTTTCACTCAACTTGCTTACGGTCGTAGCAGTGGGCAAATATTGCACCGTGGTTCTCCGCAAACTGGTACACACGCATAAAAGCCATGTTATTTTGCTGAAATGAACTAGGAAATCAATAGATTTTATTTACTGCTCAATACTTGACATTCGAAACTCTATGGAAAGACTACAAAAATTATAACAAAGAATTTTTAAGCTAACATTAGATGCAGCCAGGTTAGGTGTTAACGATAGAGTACTACGTACATTAGTTGATAGCTTTAACACCTAGTGTAAGAGTCGTTGATTGAATTATTGTCACCTAGTGAATCTCAACAATGAGGTGAAAAGAAACCGTCATCTGCAGGTATACAAATAATAACGCTGCTCATAGCTCAGTAGACAAAATAAACTATAAGTCGAAAATACGACGCACCACGGAGAAAACCGGTAAGTTTCATATACGTCACAATTTCATAAATAAATGGATAATATATTCGAGAGAAACAGCTTCACAAATTTAGCAAGTGAATGACGCGTTGTTCCACCTCTGGCCCTTGAGCCTATGACTGGTTGACAGAGTCTTCGGAGATATCGTGCCAAATTCTGTGCCCTTCATGCAAGCCGTACTGGGCCTATAATTCAGCAGGATATCGTCCGCCCGCACACGACGAGAGTTCCTACTTCTTGTCGTCGTCCTTTCCAAACTGTACCTTCGACAAAAAGGTCACTGAACCTCTCCCCAATTGAGAAAAAAATCCCAACCTGATTTAATTTAGCTCGTTTGTATCTGGATCGAGACAATACAATGAATTATAGTAATGAATATTAAATAGAGATCAATTATGTTTACGTATTGGTAAAATATGTTTCATAGAAACTCTCGGCGCTTGGGCATGGATATTTCTGTTTAAGGTCCGTTCATGTATTTTTAACCCTGTTTCTTCTCTCTGTGTTTGACTAAAGTCGGACTTCGTAGTAAGACAGCACCCGAAGACGACGTGGATCGAGCTCGACGACGTTTTTCCTTAGAAGTAAGGAACTTTTTGCCATGCCAAGTCACCCAACAATGTTACAATGACTAAAGGTACAAAATAAAACATACATAGGTTAGTAATAACAGTATTTCCTGAAACAGAACACAATTAAATAACGACTCTTACAATGAGTCCTGCATTATGCAATTACGAGTGCCGACTGGTTGAAAGTCGTGAATGTATTAATAAAATAATGTATCATTAATGGCGGTGTACCAATATACGACCGATCTGGACAAGACCTAGAATACAAAAGGTGCCTCTTACTCCGTCAATAATCTGACGATCAAAAAACTTCAAATGTTTCCAGCGGCTGCATACAATATTTATACAGCCGTGGACTAAATCTGAGCCGTGCTGCGGCTCGCGTTGGTGCCATTGCTGGGTTGGCATCGTTTAGTTGGTGTGGCTACGGTTGTCGCCTTCTTCTTCTTGTGCTCATTGGTGCCACTCCGTTTGCAAGCTTTGTCTGTCCGCTAGTGGCAGCAGTGGCGCTTATCGATATTTTGTAACGTTAATACTATCTTTGGGGCGACGTTGTGGTGTTTCTGGGTGATGTGAGTCGGGAGTGCGGTTGGGGACGGACGAGCAGCCAGGTCCGGGCAGAGCGAGAACACGCCGGTACCACTGGCGGCATGCATGCACTGACGGATGGAATAAGTTGTGCAACTTCCACCATTGTGAGATCTCGCCATTTGCTTGCATGTTGCTGCTCACAGTGACGCCGAGAAAAAGAGCAGCGAGTGGAGCGTTTGGAAAAGGTGAACCTAATTTGCCTTCCTCCCCTTCTTACTATTAATTGTTGCTACCTGCCCTGGAGCTTAGTGTAAGTTACGGCAGTGTACTTTTCCTCGCCTTGCCGATACTCTCCGGTAAGGCGTGTAGTTCGACAGTTTCCTTGATTTGTGGGCTGGGTGGTGTTTGTGTGTATTGGTGTGTGTGTGTGTGTGTGTGTGTGTGTGTGTGTGTGTGTGTGTGTCTGTGTGGGTGTTTTTCCTACTCGGGTAGCTCAAATGGCTCTGAGCAGTATGGGACTTAACATCTGAGGTCATCAGTCCCCTAGAACTTAGAACTAATTAAACCTAATTAACCTAAGAACATCACATACATCCATGCCGAGGCAGGACTCGAACCTGCGACCGTTGCGGTTACGCGTTTCCAGACTGAAGCGCCTAGAACCGCTCGGCCACCTACTCCGGTAGTAGTGGTTCTTTTCTGCTTCCGGATACTCTAAACACCGGAGTCTGAAGACGTAGTGCTGACCGCCGGTTCCGGCTTGCGTTTGTTATTCCATCGTTGCATCGGTTATCGGACGTTAGGCAGATGATTATTAGTCACGCATTTGAACTGCCACTAGTCTGATTTACCATCTCGTAAAGTGAATGCAACTCTTGGCTGCCTGTCTGATCGCTTGCGAAGTTTTGAGGGACTTTCACAGGTCGATCCTTGGAGCATCAAATTTGATGTGTTTTTTGTTTTTTTTAATTTTAATAACTGTATTTACAAGTTGAAAAAGTTAAATGGTTCTTAAAAGATTACTATTGGGGCCTTCAGCCGAGAAATGGTTGAATGTGTTGTCATTAAGTACTTCAGCTGTGAGTGTTACTTGTCTCAAAGTTTTACTTAGACAATTGTAATCTAGCAGTGGACTTCGGTGATTGTTCTCTTAAAAATATTTTAATAACTGTAATTGGAAGTTGAAGAATTTAACTGACTCTCAAGATTGCTATTCAGGCCTTCAGCCGTGAAATAGGTTTAAATTATCACTGTTTGAGTCTTCAGCCGAGAAATAGTTTGAGTTGGTTGTTATTAAGGCCTTCAGCCGTGGAACACTTCCTAATTTATTGTCGCCTTTTATTTGTTGTTGTTCCCAAATAAAGTGTGCGTGATTGAAAAATAAGCTAACCAACAGCAATTGATAACGGTCCCGTCCAGAATCGTAAACCAATGCTACCTTCCTTTGTACCAGGTCTCAATATCTATGGCTCAAATTATTGCTTCATTTCATTACTGCCAATTACGTTTTCTGCTAATAAAGGCTCAACACGCAAATGTGCCTTTAAATTTCCTCCTGGAGGGCCCTACCCACAATGGTCCGATGGTTGTCAATTCCTTGCTGGCCAATGAAGGATTTGACAAGCACGAAGACAAGCAGTAGAAACTCTCGCCGTGTGAGAGCGAATATTATCTTGCTGACTGAAATGTAAGCCTAGGATAGCTCGCCATGGAAGAGAACAAAACTGGACGTGGAACATCATCGACGTAGCGCTGTGCTGTAAGGGTGCCGCGGATTACAACCACAGGGCTGGCTCTGAGCACTATGGGACTCAACTGCTGAGGTCATTAGTCCCCTAGAACTTAGAACTAATTAAACCTAACTAACCTAAGGACATCACAAACATCCATGCCCTAGGCAGGATTCGAACCTGCGACCGTAGCGGTCTTGCGGTTCCAGACTGCAGCGCCTTTAACCGCACGGCCACTTCGGCCGGCAACCACAGGGGTCCAGCTATGAAAAGAAGTGGCAACCCAAACCATAACTCCTGACTTTCATGCTGTATGGTGGGCAGCGGTCAGATTGGTATCCTATCGCTTACCGGGGCTTCTCCAGACTCGTCTTGGCTCGTCATCGGGGCTAAGTTCGAAGCGGCACTCATCAGCTCTACACCAGTCGCTGAGAGTTTAAGCCAAAGACGTGTCTGGTGACATCCCACGCATCGATGGAATACAACCTGTTGTCGGCCACCGTACGGCCCGCCAGCCGTAAGTGTCGATCTGAGGTGCCATTTCTTTTCGTAGCAGGGCCCCTTTGGTTTTCATCCTCCGCACCCTTACATCACAGCTGTACTTCGATGATAATCCACGCTCCGTATCTTTGGCCTTCATGCAAGCTGTACTGGGCCTATACTTCAGCAAGATAACATCCGCCGACACACGACGAGAGTTGATACCTCTTGTCTTCGTTCTTTCCAAACTCTACCTTCGAAAAAAGGGTCACCGCATCACTCCCCAATCTAGAAAGTTTGAAGCATTATGGACAGGGCCCTCCAACCATCACGGGATTTTGATCAACCAACTTGCCAGTGGGGAAGATTTTCGCACGATACCACTCAGGAGGACATTCAACTACTCAATCCATCAGTGCCAATCCGAATAACTTCTTGCATAAGACCCATAGATAGGTCAATGCGTTATTGACTTGCTCAGTTTGTGAATTTTTTCCCTTAAATTAATCATCCAGTTTTTATGAAACTGTAATCATTTGTTTGCCTGTACTTCTAAACCACATATATCGAGTTACACCCCATTTGTGTAATCCCTTCGTACTGCTTTGCTTTTTATTTGCCTTACAGTGTGTTAGTCACTGACAAAAGGGCAGTACTGCCGCTCTGGGGCTCTGTAAACGATGTAGAAATGATATCGGGTGATCGTTTGCCGTCCAATGCTGACGGAATCATGGCAGTGAAGTGGTGTGTTATGCGCCATTTGGTTGTACGGCAAACATGGGGGTACGGTCGGTCAAAGTGAAGACATGATGGAATGGCAGAAAAAGAGGCAAGTGCCCGTGATCTCTCTGTTAATGAAGCTGCCCGACTGGAAACCGTAACAACGCGGACGGTGTCTACATCGAATGGTGTGCCACTCGCCACCGTGTAACACGAAGTAAGAGTAAGAGTCGTAAAAGCATTAGAATTTACAGTGACCAGTAACGAGTGATACCTTGTCAACTACAGTTTCAAATCCTGCAGGAAATGTCTCTCAACTGCTTACCGGGTGAACATTGCGACATGAAGTCGGGTACCTGGAAAAAGGACGCTGCTGACAGCGGCACATAAATTTGCACGATGTCAGTGTGTTAAACAACACAGAAATTAGTTAGGTGCTGTATGGAGGCATGTAGTTTCGCCCAACTAGCAACGAATTTACCTTATATTCAAACGACGCAAGGCGTCAAGTGCACCGACAATCCAATGTGGCGTTTATGCCCTCACTTGTTTAGAGTTAGTTCAGGCCGGAAATTATTATGTATTGTTGTGAGGGGGTTTTCTGTACCATGACGAATCCCCACTCATTTAAGTTACCACCAATATGAATTTGTTTGTTTAACTTTGTTGATGACCAGGTGTTGCTTTTTCTTCAATAACATCTTGATTATGCTATGGAATCTCAAGTCTTCCAAGTTTAAAAAAAGATCTGTGTTGAAGGTCTGCACGCATACGTGATGTTACACGGTGATGTCTCCCGCATATAACTAATTTCTTGTCCTCTGTGCTTCAATAAACAAACTCTCTGTGGAATAAGTGTGTGTGTGTGTGTGTGTGTGTGTGTGTGTGTGTGTGTGTGTGTGTGTTTGTTTGTGTTTTCTCTCGGCGAAATTGGCAGGGGTTGCAGCCCGAGGCCTGGTCACGATGTTCACGTCACACCCTGAGGAAAAAGAGAGAAAGGAAGTACACGAAAACTAAATACAAAGATAAGTATAGTAGTTTACAAACACAGAGCTACAACTATGTTCGTTTATTTTATTGATTATTACTTTCATGTATACATGGAGAAGTCGGGGGAGAATGGGGGTGGTTTAAATAACGCTTCTACCGCGTGGTAAACATTGAGGACGAAAACGAAATCAAAATAAAGACAGACATGGCAGAAGTGAAAGCATATTGGAAGCGACGCCGGATTATCCGACGTGTCCTCTCGTTTAAGTCCGTGTTGTTCCACATTCGTTCATTTAAGTATGTGATCAGTCATATCAGCTTCTCACGCCGAGGACTTTCCAGGTAGTTGGTGAATGGTACAAGACCCTCCAAAGGTAATTTAAAAATTGTTGACCGTACTGTGGATGGCGAACAATAGGGGGATACCGATCACGGAGATAACACTAGAAATCAAGAACATCTTTGGGGTCGTCAAGGCAGAGGTATTTCACGGCCTGGACGTGGATCTACAAGACTGCATCTGTCCGAGTCCTGGAGTAGGACGTTTCATCCAGTAGAAGAATCATGTGTGTCCCAACATAGAGCAGCGTTGCACGTAGGATATACGATAAAATCTGGTACAAGGTACCACACATACCCCGCATCCCCACAGCTCAGATAGTATCGTCGGTATCGACTTCGCGAGTGAATCCGCCAAGTGGATCTTATATCGGCGTTAGCGTGTCACACACTTCCTGCTGACAGCCACATACCACGCGGCTTTTGCGTCAGAGTGAAGTAAGGGATGGCGTACCGTTTACCATACCACTCGCCATCGCGCATTAGGAGACTTGGATTCAATGAGGATAGGCCGGCCGTACTGCTACAGTTCACCGTAGAGTCGTTTTGCCGCGGCCAAAAGTGCGGTCGAGGTCACTTGGCATACAAAACTGTGATCCAAATAGAATGGCCCGATATGCCTGGAGGGAACCGGGAGGTTTCGTATCACAACTGGTGGGTCGAGAGGGGCCGGTTACATCGTACCAGTAACGAACTCGTGCGGCTCAATGGGCATCTACGTTGTAGCTTTATGTGGGTATTGATGTAGAGGGCCACCATCATACCATAACGTTGACGAGCCCAAACCCCCCTAGTCCTTAGATGGGGTGAAGGAGTCGTATCTAATTTTAAACAACATCCCTTTGCTCACGAAGGAGTCGTGGCTACGATGCTACGAGCAAGTGGGTGCGTGATGAGTGGAGTTTGTGGGACGCGTAGAAGCCGCAAAGCTGCGTACGCATTGGCGTAATGTGCTCGCTGTAGGATATTTAGGGATCGCAAGCGTTGATACACTATGCTGGCCCGTATCTGTTGCAATAAGCGTCTATAGTTCAACGTTACCGTGCTCCGTATGCCGGCTGTGAAGTCGACCCCTGGGCACCGTAAAGTGTCGACAAACCGAAAGGGGGCAACGCACTCTCGTGACTAACGCGACCCTATAGGGAACGCGAGCGATTTGTCGATGTTGACTTTACTCTCCAATGCCACTCCGTGTGTTGAAATCCGAGACATAGACTCTGTCATGTCATCGGCTCCAGGAATAACGAGCATCACACCAACGATCGCCGTGCACAAGTAAGCTCGACCGTCAAGTTGGAGTCCAGTTCATCGTTGGCGCAGGCTACACAATAAAGGTCCACGGGCAAGGCGTAAAGCAGAGTAGATAAAAGGTAGCCGAGGCGCCACGAGGGTTTTATATGGAGGGCACTGTCAGGAGGCCATTAACGAGTACCCGTCACGGCGCCACATGCAGGAGGCGCACGACCGCGCCACTAAAGATGTCCGGGTTATGCTTATTGCGGAGCACTACATGAAATAGGTGTGGTCGACAGGATGAAACGCCTGACTAAAATCCAGTGGGGCCAGCAAGCATGGGAGGCGCTAGGGAGATTAAGTCCCTGCATTGGCACGGAGCAGATCTGATATTGTATCGACCTCCTAGGGAATTTTGGTCCGTGGAAATGACGTGGGGGATTGATCGTCGTATACGGTTTGCCAGCAGCCGTACGAAAAAATTTTCATGTCACTAGTAAGCATCGTCAAAGGTCAGTATTCTCGTATTTGGTTCCCACCTTTGGCTTGGTGTATCGGCACTATCAGACCTTTGAGGAAAGCTTTAGGCGGGCACTTGTTGGGGGACAGCAATTCTCTACAGACTTCAGTCCAACACGGTATCACTGGAAAGTCCTGTAAAATTCCAGCGGGAGCCAGTCGGGCCCTGGAGATTTGTTAGTAGCCCCTTTACAGAGAGCGTCGTAAACTTCATCTTCCGTCACGACCAGCAGTAAGTCTGTTGTCACGTCCGATGGAACTGAACTATGTAGTAATCCGGAAACGGTAAAGATCTGGGCGCTCTGATCCGCCGTGTAGAGACGCCTGCAATGCGCGTGGAAGTCTTCTGCAATGACCTGTTGCACTTCTACAAGTTGGCAGTCGTCAGTAACCAAGTTATGCACCAGTGCTCTCGTTCGCTTTTTAAGCTCAACGTTAACGTGGTGCATTGCAGGTCGTTCCGATACCATTAGGCTATCCGAGTACGACTCATGGCTAGACCCGAACTTCCATGTCACTACAACTATAGTCATACATGCGATACGTATATTTCTGTACAGAGGTGACATTTTACTTGAAAATAATTTGGCCGTTATCGGCGTATATATACGATATTCAAGTCCAGTTTATACTGGATTAGGATGCAATGTACACTACGGGTACTACAGCTGATGGTTGTCCATATTTACAACTGAGAATACATTTCATGAATTTCATAACGGTTGTAGTCGCCAGAGTGCATGCATTTAAGCCTGAAAGAACATTGCATTGTAAATTGGAATAACAGAGGAACTGCAATATTGGTTTAAATTTTAATAGGCATTGACATTCGGACTGAGCGGAAAACCGTAATGAGCAAACCTGCATTTCTGCGCGAGTGAAAGGCATAACAGTAGTGGATATCGAGGATACGCTGACAGTCAGGGGATTGGTGGCTGCGTGTACGATCGTCAGTACATCTCTGCGGAGCTGCGTGTGGCGACGCAGGTGTAGGAAACCTTCGCAGGCTTCTCGAGACCTCCTAGGAAGACCGAGGCCATAAGTTACCGGCGGGGCCTCACGCAGTGTGTTTAAATACAGATGTCCGGAGCACAAAACGCCAGCTGACGTGTAATTTGGAGGAGTAGGAGGGAATCAATTTGTGAGGGGGCCGAGGGCGCAGCTCGGCTCTAGGTCTGCGTGTGACCTGCCCGGCACCACCTCGGAGCCCTGCCGGGGCTGGCCTTGTCACGCCAGATTACACGCCGGCCAGATATATGGCGCAATAAAGCACCATTAAGCAGTTACGTCAAGCCCGCAAACTGCGCCGTTTACGTATAATTCGCGACTGTTTTTTCGGAGCACACCTTGCCAGTAATAAAAACCTGACACCGACTGTTCGTGACCTCTAGCTCTCGCTGCACGTGCTATTCAAAGGAATGAAATGTGCATACGCGAATTTCTTGATGTACACTGTAGACATGTTGATCTACGTCAGCATACGTAAATAATTATGTGAGTTGATACGAAGCCGAATGCCCTCACCCACGGATCCTTCAATCATTTCAAGGGAATGTGCTGAGTCGTGTGCTTTGGATGAGATGTAGAGGTGGCAAAGTGATTCCTCAGTACACAATCATGGTAGTATGGACGACAAATTGTGGTGTTCATGTTTCATCAAGAAGCGTCCCAAAATTTGCTAGCGAATGCGTAGAAACTGCTGCAGCGTTAGACAAGCTAAATTGTAGTATGTAGGTGGGCTGCGTTTTTGTTTTGGCCGTAAGGATGCATAATGATTGTCTGTGGAACATTCTGAAACACATCTTGAAGGAGCAGCAGTACCTGCCTGAATACATGTACATGCGTTATCCCCAAGTCTGCCTCATCTACCTTTGCGATTGTTATGAGAAGCACTCTACTTTTGTTCTATTCACGGAAACAAATTCTCCTTATATTCCCTATCGCACGTTTTATAAATACTGTAGCCAATATTTTCAATAAATGCTGCTGTAAATCTATTGGCTACAACACATATTCGATCAGTTTCTACTGAAATTATTTTATTTCTGTTTAACCGTAATATGGCTTTATATTAGTCACGGAGCCGTAGGAGAATGGTAGAATGGCTTAAGTACACCATGTTCCACAAGATTCGTTAAAAATCACAGGTCAGTATAAAGTCAATGTAGCAGTCATATAACTTATGGATAAGATTTACTTCAAAGAAAAATCTTATTACAGCCGAAGCTCTCGAACAGCACAATTTTACATTATAAAAATTAATATATAACATTTAAATACACGCGTAATAATGGAATCAAAACATCCATAGAACTTCCATTCATCAAGAAATGATCCCCCATCATCTTCCCAGTATAATAATAACGTGTGTAGCTACATGGCCGAGTGTAAGTCTTCCAATTGGACGCTGCTTCAGCGACTTAACCAACCGGGACCTACATTTAACGTGGAATCCGAACAGTGTTTCGCTCCAAGCGACTCCTCGCATTACTGAAACCTGAAGATTACGTTAAAGGCGGACTAAAAATTTCCTTAGTCCCGACCGGGATCTGTTCCCTCGATCTTTCTGCTTACGGTACGTGATCTACCACTAGACCACTAGCCCGACATTGTTTCTCGATATTATCCGTAGACATTGGGACACAGTTCATATTACAACTAATAATTTATCACTGTACCAAAACACTAAATTAACTGTCTTAAACCTTCCTCGTATGGGGCAATCGTAATTGGTACATTATCACTGGTAACAAAACCCAAAGCAAAATGAACATGACAGTCATGGTGGAGTACTACCATCTTTGTAGACACTTCCAGCTAGGCGCCAGGTAAAAATCGGTGCTTCTCCATCATTTTGACCTGTTTTCTAAATATGGATATTTAAACAGCAAGTATTCATAAACAGTTTCATAAGAATGACAAAAAATGAGAAACAGACAGACAAAAGTTGAAAGGAAGAGAAATAGAGGAAGGTAATCTAATTGTGCTAATACCCTCTAAGACAAAAACAAAACGATACCATGAGGGAGTTATGCAAACTGGTCACAAATTGATGTACAGGTATGAATGAAAAATGCACAGCTGTAAACTTTGGCGACAGGTGAATTAATGTGTGACGCTGAAGCGCAATTTCACCACGCCACTGGCAAGGATAATAAACAGGGGACCTGTCGATACGAGGAAATAAAGTCTTGCCGAATTTCATTCCGTATACTCAGTCGGACAATAACTATGACGTGGTGCTTGTGAACAATTTACGCACATGTCGGCATGTGAGAAAGAACGGGTAGTCGGGCTCAAAGAAGCCAGTTGGAAATAAACAGCGGATAACTCAACATTTCAATAGAAGCGATGACACTACTCGACGATATTGTCAGGAATCGGTGAACCACGGTCGTACATATCGTCAACAAGGAAGTGATTCAACTACAGGGAAGTTAGAAGGAGACGACGGAGCAGTCGACAGACAGGCACACGAAGCTCGGGATCCATCATTGTCATCGAGCCGACTTGCGACTAGTGCTTCAGTGATCACAAGGACCATGAATAGGCGGCTCACAGACAGGGGGCTGAGCTCACGACGCCCCTTGCGCCGTCTACCACCAACCTCTGTACACCAACAAGCCCGCTTGCAGTGGTGTCGGCCACATTTCATCTGAAACCTCATTGACTGGAGTAGAACTATCTTCACTAATGAATTCTACTTCAAAACGAACCCCGATGGACAGCGAAGATGTGACTGGGGTCGCCATTATCAGGGGTGGATATCAGACTGTCGCCCGCCATACGGCCCGACATCCAAGAGTGATGGTCTGGTGTCCCATTTCATTTCATAGCAGGCCACCTTTAGTTGTGATCCACGGTAACCTTATAGCACAGCTGCATGTCGACGATATTATGCCAAGTTGTGTTGCCCTTCATGGCATGGACCTAAATTTTAGCAAGATAATGCTCTCCCGCATCCGGCGAGAGTTTCTACTGCTTGTCTTCATGCTTCCCAAACAGTACCTTGGCCAACAAGTTCGCCAGATCTCTCCCAATCTGAGAACGTTAGGAGCATTATGGGTAGGGCCCAACAACCAATTCGGGATTTTGACGATGTAACGCGCGAATTGGACGGAATTTGGCACGATATCCGTCAGAAGGACACCCAAGAACTTTATCATCCAATACCAAACCAAATAACTACTCGCATAAAGGCCAGAGCTAACCAACGTGCTATTGACTTACTCAATTTGTGAAGCACTTTCTCTTGAATGTATCATCTACTACTTCTGAAACTGTGATCGTTTGTTTGTCTTTACAAATTTCTGTAATATTAGTATAATTCCTTCGTTATGCGTCGTTATTTCTTCTTAGATTGTAATTAGTATGGTACGCTCATTAAATGACAAAAAATGAAATGAATTTACAGTCACGGAAAAGGGAAAGTATTACAACATAAACAACTCCACCCAACGCTACCAAACTGATACTCCAAAATTCCCATGCCTTTCGGAAATGTTGATTAAAATCTCATCACTATGCGAGCTTATATTCGATGTTTTTTGGCACACAAAAAGCCATTTCGATAGATACAAAATTGTTTGAGTATATAGTGGAGTAATGTCACTATAACTGTTCAGGTAGAGATCGCAAAATAGTACACGAAGAGGATGCGCACCGCCAGATTATTGCCATGTTTGAGTAAAGTCGTATCATTGGCATGTAGGTCAGCGGAGCGTCATACCCTCAGATCACACAGCAGTTGGACGACAATGTGACAAGAAATGAATCTCTGTTCGACTGCTACTGGCGAATACACTGATAACCATAGCTTAAATCCGGGCAGAGGTTGCTAAAAGTCTATTAACAAAGAGTACCGAAAGCTCAGACCTAGATTTGTCATGAGTCTTCTACCACTGACAAAACAGCACCGAAACTTGCATGGTACAGAGCCAGAGCCAACTGGGACAAAGAATGGGATTATGTGGTGTTCAGGGACATGTCTGAGTTTTGTTTATGGAGGTCAGACCTATGTCACTGTGCCCATAGACGGCCTGGTGGAAGAGCACAGCAAGCACCGTTTCTCGAGAACCAGCGTTATCCAACTATCAGAAATACGGGTTGGGGAGATACTCGATAAGAGAACAGGGCTGGGCTTGTCATTGCTGAAGGAAGGCTGAATGCTTGCCAGAACGTGACGTGGCAGAAATTCTAAACACTGAAGCATATCTGGGATGCGATGGAAGGGCATATACTTTCACAAGAGCCACGAGGCAGTGACCATTGAACACTGACACATTATTTGTTTCATGCATGACAAGAAATTCCCGAATACAGTATTCGGAGGTTGCCTTCAAGCCACAACACATACAAGGCAGTTTTGATGGATATCACTTCCAAATGCAATTGAATTTTAATAATGGAATACCTATTATATGATGTACAACTCCGCAAAGTTTGAAAAAAATTGGACTACAGCTCCAAGGTGTAACACATTCCATCTCCATCACTGTATGTGCATTGTATTTTTTTATGCACTACATAAAAGAAGAAAATCGCTGCTGAAGTTCCAGTGGTCTACGGGTAGCGTCTTTGATTAGTAATCAAAACATTCTCGATTCTGGGTTCGAATCGCGCCACTGCTAATGTGAATAAAAATCATCAGCAATGGCGGCCGAAGACTTCCGGCGTAATAATTCACCCTCATTCTGCCAACGGGCTTGTGAAAGATTCCAGATGGCAAAAGCGAATACTCTGTTGAAGAATCACAAGAGGAAGAGGTATTCTTGGAAAAGACCGGGAGATACAAGAAGATTAAATCACGGTCAGGCACAGGTTCCGAAATCAGATACTGGATTGTAAGGCATACCGGCGAGCAGATGTAGATTCAGATCACACTGTAGTAATGATGGAAGAGTACGCTGAAATTTATGCGACTAGTCAGGAAGAAACAATCAACAAAAAAGTGGCATACGGAAGTACTAATGAATGAAGAGATGCGCTTGGAGTCCTCTGAGGTTATAAGAAACTGCGATAAGGAATAGCTTAGGAGGCAAACAGTTAAAGAGAAAAGGACGTCTCTATAAAGCGCAATCACTGAAGTTGGAAAGTTAAACGTAGCTACAAAGAGGGCAAATGCGAACAAAACATGGATAACAGAAGAAATACTTCAACTGATGGATGAAAGAAGTATGTATAACAATGTTAAGGAAAATTTAGGAATACAGAAATACAGTCACTTATAAATGAAATATATAGGAATTCCATGGAAGCTAAGGCGAAATCGCTGCATGAAAAATGTGAAGGAATTGATGAGGAATAACTGTCGCAAGGACTGGGTCAGTGTATAGAAAAGTAAAAACAACCTTCGGTGAAATTAAAAGCGAAGGCCGTAACATCAATAATACAATAGGAATTCCACTATTAAAGGCAGAGGCTACAGCAGACAGACGGAAAGAGTACAGTGAAGGCCAATATGAGGGGGAAGACTTGTCTCATTACGTGGCAGAAGAATGAACAGAACTCGATATAGAAGAGATAGGGGATCAAGTATTAGAATTAGAATTTAAAATTTCTTTGGAAGACTTCAGATTAAATAAGGCATAAGGGATAGATAACATTCCGTCAGAGTTCCTAAAATCACTGGAGGAAGCCGCAACAAAACGAGCATTCAGCTAGAATGTATGAGACTGGCGATGCATCCTCTGACCCTTCGGAAAAACATCATCCAAACAAGTAGGAAAATTCCAAGAGAAAAGTGCGAGAATTATTGCACAATGGCACAATGAGCTTAACAGCTCTTGCATCTTAGTTGCTCACAAGAATCATGTACAGAAAAATTGAAAAAAAATTGAATATGTGTTAGATGATAATCAGTTTGCCTTCAGGAAAGGAACACATGGTCAGAAAACTGGGCAGAGCTAGCTGTTTTGTAAATATTGTCGTCCTTTGAGCTGGCCTCTCTACTTTTCCTCCTTTATTAATGATCCTGTTCAGATTAATCCCGTATAACTACTTACTCTTGTTTTAAATTTTTGTTACGGGCACGTGGCCGCATGACACATGCCTATGTACAATCTTCAAAAAGTGTTAACTTATTTTCCACTCATTTAGCACACTCCCAGTTCCTCGTTTCTTTATGTTTTTTATTCTCATGCTGTGCATGCAAAGAAAATCAATATACATCCCGTGAAGCAAGAAAGCATCACAAACTACGTCGGCGAGAGTAAAATCACCCTGTAGCAGCACAGGCAAAAGCCACGGACCTAGTGCCGTATCTAGAGTGCCGACAGCCACAGTCAACATACATGCCGACACAGCAGTCCTCTGCTGATGGGCCACTTCCATCCTCGTTCCTACCTTGCGGAGCCGGCCAGAGTGGCCGAGCGGTTCTAGGCGCTACAGTCTGAAACCGCACGACCGCTACGGTTGAAGGTTCGAATCCTGCCTCGGGCATGGATGTGTGTGATGTCCTTAGGTTAGTTAGGTTTAAGTAGTTCTAAGTTCTAGGGGACTGATGACCTCAGAAGTTAAGTCCTGTAGTGCTCAGAGCCAGCCTACCTTGCGGAAAAAACTGTGCCTAGGAGACTGGAACCTGTTCATGGAACTTCAGCATGACTTAGGAACGCGGCAGTGGTACATTTTGTTCAGCTCCAGACAGCTTTATCCAAACCCTTTGTCAGCCAAGCAGAATATCGACAGGGCACTGCCTTGTTTCGAGGACTGTCGAGCGTCAGCCGCACCCTCCAGACCGACAAAGTTCTATAATCGGTACAGTGGGATTAGCGGTGCCAGATGGTACTTACAAGGCAGACGTCACCGCTGTCAACGTGCCACGTGTCGCCAGTCACTGATTGACGGCCCAGGCCTTTGGCAGCCTGCGACCTGCTGCCCCCTCAAGGTCCAAGGCACGAGCGGACGACCATCTGGCTCCGTGCCGTCATGGTCCGCCGATCGCCCACTTTTGCCTCCAGCCAGCAGTACTGCATTTGACTCTGTGTGACACAGTCGCCTGCTTCAACGTTATAAGGTGCTGCCGGCTGCCTCTTTGCGGCATCAGAGCCGCGTCCAATGTTCTCTTCGTCACCGCCACGTCAACACCCGCCCGCCGCGTTGGCATTCGCGGAGCCAGCAGCCTAACTTTCAACTGCACGCTTACAACACCGGGCGGTATACTACAGATGCCACTGATGCAGTGACAGTTTGGAACGACTCGTATAATTGTTTAAGACTATGAAAATAACTAAAGGATGACTGTGTTCACAGACGGTTTTGATGAAGCTATCCACAATGTGATTCACTCTCCCCAAGCATCATTCAAACCCATGTCAGGTGGAAGTCCAACACCTCATGACAGACTCGAAAACACTTCCCAGTACCCAGCAGAGCTCATTGGATTCCCGATCCGACAAATCACTGGTAGTACATATCAGGGAAGTACCGGTAACACTGCGTGTAAGTAGCAGAGTACACCATGCGGACTTACACTGTGGCCGGCTGATGTGGCCGAGCGGTTCTAGGCGCTTCAGTCTGGAACCGCGCGACCACTAAGGTCGCAGGTTCGAATCCTGCCTCGGGCATGGGTGTGTGTAATGTCCTTAGGTTAGTTAGGTTTAAGTAGTTCTAAGTTCTAGGGGACTGATGACCTCAGATGTTAAGTCCCATAGTGCTCAGAGCCATTTGAACCATTTGAACTTACACTGTCGGAAAAAAAACTGTTATACCCCTTTAGATGTGTCCAATTGACTGACGATTCATTACTGCGACAGTGCATGTGGAATATAAGAAATGACTACATTTACAGATCAGTAGCACAAGCACTTCTCAAGTACCAGGTAGCGACCTATACTGAAACATACAAGTACCTGGTGTAGGCTCCACGAGCGGCAGTGCAGGCTCTCTGGCATTCATCGATCGTAAAGATGGCGAGTACTGTCCTGGGATATCTTATGCCAGGACAATATTCGCAAACTTTACGTTCGACTAAGTGCTAGAGCGCCTGCATTGCAGCCCGTGGGGGCTACACCTTATGCCATGCCTGCTAGACCTGTTCACGTAGTTCTGTAAGAGTTGCTGGTTGACGAAGTCCACGAGTCACCTCTCGTCCAATCATATTCCAGTCGTGTTCGATTGGGCACAAGCCTTGAGATCATGCTAGTCAAGGTAGTTGTTGCACTTCTTTCAAAGCACACTGGGTTTCACTGGTGGTGTCTGAACGACACATTATCTTCCTCTTGCAAGAACAAACAAAATAAGAGGTCTAACAACATTCTGCAGGCAACGACCAAATAACAGGTGTAACAACGTTCTTCAAGTAACGAGCGCTGATTAGCGTCCTCTCCATAAACCTCAAAGGTCCACGATAGTTGCAGTATATCGCACTCGACTCTGTAAGGCCTGGGATGGGGCGAGTGTGTATTTGACGAATGCCCTCTACGAGCACTCACCAGGTCTATGTCGCACGCGCTAACGACCACCACTTGTGTGCAGGCAGAATCTGCTTTCATTCCTTCGTCCAAGTCATCCTCTGACGATACCAGTCCAGCCGTGCACGTCGATGCTATGGCGTGAGTCGAAGACGAGCTAGAGGGGTGCGTACCTGTAGTCTCGCTGCTAATAACAGGTCCGCATCAGTTCGTGTTGACACGTCCGGGCTCATAAACTCTATTATCTCTGTTGTGGTAGCTGTACGCTCTTCCACTGCTGCCCTTACAATACGACCATCCTGGCGGACGCCTGTGCTACGTGGACGCCCGGAACCCATCTACTGGTGTGAGAATATTCACGTGACCACTGATACTAGCGTCGTGGAACAACTGACGCAGCACGTCAAACTTGGAGTTCTCCGAAAGGACCATCCCGCCTGTCGGAAGGCCACAATTTGACCTGTTTCAGACTCGCTCGGTCGCCTATAGAAAGCACGTATGCGTCTCCGTGGTATAGTTGTCTGCTGGCTTCACACGTATGCACCGCAATGGGTCTTCTAGTTGTAAGCATTCCCTGTTAATGGTGGACACAGATGTCACTAAGCTATCTGTTGGCAGACGACATTGAACCCATTGTCAGTACATCTGCTATACCACGAGTGGTGTAGTCATCAGATCAAAATCGACGTCGTCTTTCCAGTTGTACTAATTTTCTGACGGCAGTGTATTTTTTTTCTCGTGGAGACATTAGATTATTTTCATCGGCTATGGAGGGTAGACACTAATTCACATACAAAGGGCAAGAGGAAGGTACAGTCAAACACAAAATTCACAGCAGATGGTTACTTGTTCTGCAACGAAATAGAAAAGTAATATTTCATCGAAACTGGAGTATCTTATATCAGCAGATGCTGATCTAAATGCAAGGCCTAGATATTACAGTTTCATTGCGAGGAAAATAGGAACTACAAAATTTATTACGCTAGTTCCTGCGACCTCATTTCTAGCTCCTCTTTACAGAAGGTAATAGAAACATTTCATTACCTCATTTTCTAGTTCCAAGTGCGTCACCTGAGGCTGCAGTCCAATCAGTTGCATCACGTATTAGCATAGGAAATTGCAGGTGTACGTCGGTCTTTGTAATGAAACTCGTGCGCACCTGGCACACTCCTTCCATCCATGCTTTATAGAAACACCGGTGTCCCTCGCTAGGCCCACAGCAAGTAACTTAATGGTGAACATACAGCAGCGCAATACAGTGCATCAAGGTCGACCAGCAACAGATGGACCCAAAAAACAAAAACAGCCCGTCTACCAAACTAACATTTAACAAGACATTATGTTGGTACGGATGAGACAATGAATACCTATAAGCCTATGGTTTCATATTTCCTTCTATACGTGTGTATACCTGAAGAGATCCGGAATAAGTAAGGCAATGGAAGACTCAACTACGTGTGCACTGCAGATCGTTGTTTCGTGGGGTTAAACGGCAAAATCAGTTGTCACTCGTCAGATAATGACATCCGAAGCGTGCACTTAATAGCATTAGTTTTTGTAGATAATGAATACAGGTAACAGAGTACATCAGGTCCATGGTCGTTGACAGGTACTAAAAGCTCAAGTAGTCCATAAATATAGACCTTCATTCATGGCCAAGTGTGCTGGTGATGATTTCAGGGAGATTAATTTTTACTATGACGTAAGGGGATGTGTGTTTTTAAAAAATACCTAATGGTCAGGCTGACAGCATAAGCTGTCCCGTCGAAAACAAGATACGTCCTGCGTGATATTTTATATATAAGGCGAACGAGAAATAATTCACCATTAGCGTTGATGACGAAGAATTGTGCCTTAATCTTCACAACCGAAATTTCTAATTGAAATCAAGGAGGATTTTAGTTTAACTTGCTGACGACAACGAGGTAATTACAGATGGTGCATAACCTCGGATTTTAGAACGATATGGTAGGGTCTTGGGTATTAACAAACCACTTCAGCTGTATTTGGTTCTTTATTTTTAGATCACTACCGGGCCTCATCTTCAGGCGAAAGTATAACTGAAACTTTTAATGCCATGAAACCGATAGTGATCTGAAAATAAAGAACTAAATACAGCTGAAGCGGTTTGTTAATATCCAAGATAAGTACTCGTAGCCGTTGTTGTCTGCAGATATGGTAGGAATCGGCCGTGCCCTTTCAAAGGAACCATCCCAGAATTTCCCTTAAGCTATTGGTCATATCACGGAAACTCTAAATCAGGATGTCCGGATATGTGTTTCGGCGGCCGTCCTCGCGTGTAAGTCTAGTGTCTTACCACTTTGCCATCTAAAAAATTTAACAGAGTGACATGCGTTCAAAGTGAGCAGTCATGAGTCTAATGAGATGGTTGTTGCCACATGCAGCCGATGCCTGGCACCCATCGATTCTGTCTCTCTGCTACAGTGTTCTCGAAGTAACTATCACATGGGCAGTTGGTTGCCGTCACATGAGTACAACCAACAGATTTATGTAACTCAGCCAACTAATGTTCTGTGTCTGGCTCTAAACGGTAAAGATTGAACACCAACGAAAAACAACCTTCAGATCACGAATAAAACGGATTATAATTTTTTTTAAGTATTGGTTTACTATGGAGAAGTTTCAACTTCTTAAATATTGCAAAAGTAATGTGTGTAAAATATTTTCGTTTTAAGATGGACAAAAATAATGAAATTTAGCTGTGACCTAAAGCCAATCGTTTAAGGAACCTAAAAGTAATGGGTGCACGCGAAAGTAATGTGGAATTCCTTCTTAAAATACTTACCGGCTGTAGCGTAATTTGAACATCTCGTGTCTGCCGATTTGTCTGCCGATTGCTATACCATTCACGTGCTAACCAGAGATTCTATTATCTAAATTAAATGACCATTGCAGCACCATATTATCATAAGCGTACAAAAGTATACAGTTAATGTACAGAATTTACACTATCGAAGGACGTTTTCTGTATTCTGCAAGAAAATTTGCAGACGATAAACTGAAAAGTGTACGTTTGAATCAGATATAAGTAATCAAAAAATACGAGACTAGCAGGATATGTGATCGAAAGTATCCGGAAATTCCCAAAAACATACGTTTTGCATTTTAGGTGCACTGTGCTGCCACCTACTGCTAGGTACTCCATATCAGCGATCTTAGTAGTCATTAGACATCGTGAGAGAGCAGGATGGGGCGCTCCGTGGAACTCACGGACTTCGAACTTGGTCAGGTGATTGTGTGTCACTTGTGTCATACGTCTGTACGCGAGATTTTCACACTCCTAAACATCCCTAGGTCCACAGTTTTCCGATGTGATAGTGAAATGGAAACGTGAAGGGACACGTACAACACAAAAGCGTACAGGCTGACCTCGTCTGTTGACTGACAGAGACAACCGACAGTTGAAGAGGGTCGTAATATGTAAGAGGCAGACATCTATAAAGACCACCACAAAGTAATTTCAAACTGCAAGGTTCCACTGCAAGTACTATAACAGTTAGGCGAGAAGTGAGAAAACTAGGATTTCATGGTCGAGCGGCTGCTCATAAGCTACACATCACGCCGGCAAATGCCAAACAACGCCTCGCTTGGTGTAACGAGCGTAAACATTGGACGATTGAACAGTGGAAAAACCATGTGGAGTTACGGATTACGGAACACAATGTGGTGGTCCGATGGCAGGGTGTGGGTAGGGCGAATGCCCAGTGAACGTCATCTGCCGACGTGTGTAGAACCAACAGTAAAATTCGGAGGCGGTGTAATTATGGTGTGGTCGTGTTTTTCATGGAGGGAGCTTGCACCCCTTGTTGTTTTGCGTGGCACTATCACAGCACAGGCCTACATTGATGTTTTAAGCACCTTCTTGATTCCCACTGTTGAAGATCAATTCGGGGATGGCGATTGCATCTTTCAACAATCGTGGACCACCTCTTGCGTTACGGATTGAATCAAATTTCAATTTGTCACTTCTTTGCTCTACTGGTCATGAAAGACAAGGTTCCAGATGAAAGGGAACGGAGGATGACTTCAGGAACATGTAAGAAAAAGGTTAACACGTAAGTCCTAAGTAAGTAACACGCAGACCTCTTCTCCCAGTAGTGACTGGCTGAGACCTGATCTATATGTCGGAATATTCTATGGAAGGAATGAGGAGAATCTGGTTGGAAAGATTAAAACCAATCAATATTTTCTGTAACTTCCTATTCCTGATTTTACAATTAAGACTGCTCAGTGAGCCGGCCGCTGTGGCCAGGTGGTTCTAGGCGCTTCAGTCTGGAACCACGCGACCGCTACGGTCGCAGGTTCGAACCCCGGCTCCGGAATGGATGTGTGTGATGTCCTTAGGTTATTTAGGTTTAAGTAGTTCTAAGTTCTAGGGGAGTGACGACCTCAGATTTTAAGTCCCATAGTGCTCAGAGCCATTTGAACGGCTCAGTGATAACAATAAATGACTTCTACCTCCAAGAACATTTCCAGGCTGCACTTACCCAACTAATTGACATATTTAAGTAGCAGAACTTATAGATTGCCAATGGAGTATAGTAGTGTGGAATAAGGGAGAATAATTTCGCTACGGTAGTTCGCTTGATAGGAATAGGTACAGTACTATATTACGTAACACATTATCGTGGGAAGCCATGTAATTTTTATTGAATTCAGCACTAGAAAGTGACAGAGATGCTAGACGCTAGTTTCCAACATAGTCAGCAAGTCTGTAGGCAACGATCGGAACGTTTTTTAAATAGTTTACGTCCTCGAAAATAGAAATTCGATCTATGGTAACGAAGGTAGTGGGGAGCTGCAGTGCGAACGTCCTCATAGTTGAAAAATTTCTTAATTTCTCACCCCCCACCACCCCATCCTCCCAACCCCTTCCTACCACCTTCGATGTTCTTTCATCTGGGCGAAAATATGAAAATCGCAACATCTGGACTGTGTGATGGATCAGCGTCACCCACGTCTAGCGGCCTTGGTCAAACTGTTGACACCGTTTCACTACGGCAGGACGCGACAACGCATTTCGTCCATACTCCGCATGAATTTCGCGGATGGGTAGCCACGGGTGTTGGCACGCCGCTTCCTGGATCCGGGAAGGCGCATCCGCCCGAATCTAATCTGCCCGGCGGATTAACGGCGACAGCCGGTGTGCCGGCCAGCCTGAATGTGGTTTTTAGGAGGTTTCCCCACATCGGATTAAATAAATATCAGGCTGGTACCAAGATCCCGTGTCAGTTATACGAATCTCAACCATTCAGAAAACATTCGCAGACTTTCACATGAATAACGCTTGACACAGAGTGGCGACAAGAAAGGCATCTGGCCACCCTAACATTCAGAGGGCAAAATCCAACAACTGATACGTCGACCACGTTTAGATACCGAATAAAGGCAAAACAAAAAGAAAAAGAGAGTGAGGATTTCACTGTGAATCTATGTCAAATTTAGAAGTTGAAAGGAGTATACTGGAGACACTTGTATGTGGCACCAGAATAAGATAAGAATATTAGTAAATTATAATGAAACTAGTGTACTATAAACAATGAATATCTCTGATATGCTCGATAATGTGGATTGCTGACTGTGCGCGATCACACAGACAAAGATATTGTACTGCTTTGTTGGAGTAAGAGAGCGCTGGGCGCTCAGTTGTAGGTAGCTGTCTGTGAGGGAAAGACGATGGAGCAGGCAGTTTCTGTGGTGCGCAGTCTGAAGCCACCAAGAGTTAGATTAATGTAGATATGTCAATATTGTTGAACATGGAAGCAGAAGTCTTCAGGCGTTAGCACAGATGAGTTGGCTGATAGTTGGTAATTGTTGAGTAACCTCAGAATGCACGTAAACTCTTTTGGGAAAAAGACTAGTTAGATATTTCATTTTTGTAATGCTTTTAAGATTTCTTTAACAGAGCTGTATGTAATTTGATGATATACATGTATGTTGGATTAGTGAAGTTAGATAATACTTTCTGTTTAAATCTCTTTGTTTGTGAACCAATTGTGAGTGGTGTAGCTTCAATTGTCAGATATTTTTGAAAAGCCAAACTTAACTTACAATACAATTTTGCTAAAAAAATTGAGTGTTAGTAATTCGCAATAATCAGTACCGCCTCCCAGTCCAGGTAATGTATTTTTCAAAGAATTTGGATTTTCTTAAATGCTCTTAAATGCTTCAGCCAAATGAAGTTTAAGTGCATTTCAAGTATTACGGCCAGCATTGTACGCTGCTGAGCCTGTAGTTAGCATATTCATATTTTTTATGAGAGACCAGAATATATCACGTTACTCCGTTGTTGCTTCAGAGGTAAGACAATTTTATTTACTTGTTATCTGAACAGGACCTCAGGATTGAGTGCTTAAGGGGCTGAATATATTTTGCAGTGACTGTATTTCTTTATTGGTATCGCGTGTTGCATTGCCCAATCGATTCGTGTAAAGTCTTCCTAATAATAAGACAGAGTAAGCACACCTCTTTCACTTACAACACGCAACACAATTCGAGTTCTGTGTCCATTCCACAGTTCAGACATTGATTCAACGTAATCGTCATCATTCTCATCCTTTTTTTTTAAAAAAAAAGAACGTTACAAAGCTTTGTACTGAATAAATTTACTGCTCCTCTTCCATCTATTTGCTAGTACGTTTTCAGTTGCTGCACCATTTCAATCTCATACCGTGATGCACCTGTCACCCATACCGCGGCGGACACCCAGAACATATAATTTCATCTGGCAATGCGCCACTCTCGTTGCATAATTGCCTTGGCGTGGGACGACCTGTGCGTCTTAACTTCTTATGTCCAACATATATCTACATATTTACTACAGATATATCGTGTTAAACATAGTGGAAAACAATCCGCTTGTATGAGGATAAAATGAAAACAGGTACTCGTGTATAATTGGGATTTAACATCTACCTATTAACCCGTAGTTTTTGGGACAACAGTATCACACTGAGGTGACAAAGACATGGGATAGCGATATGCACATACACAGATGGCGGTATGAATCCGTATACAAGGTGTAAAAGGGCAGAGCATTGCAGGTGCTGCCATTTGTCCGCAGGTGATTCATGCGAGAAGGTTTCCGACGTGATTATGGCCACACCACGGGAATTAATAGACCTTCAACGCGGAAAAGCAGTTGGAAGTAGACGTAAGGGACTCTCGTTCGTTAATTGAATATTCAGAGATCCACAGTATCAAGATTGTGTCGATTAATTACCTCTCACCACGGACAACACGGGGGACAACGGATGTAACTTAATGACCGAGAACAGCGGCGTTTTCGTGGAGTTGTTAGTGCTAAGAGACAAGCTACACTGCGTGTAATATCCGCCAAAGTCAATGTGGGACGTTCGAGGAACTTATCCGTTAGGATAGGGAGGTTAAATTTTGCGTTAATGGGCTATGGCAGCAGACGACCGACGCGAGTGACTTAGCTAACAGCACGATATCGCCTGCAGTACCGCTCTTGGGCTCACGACCATATCGTTTGGACCCCACGACCATGGAGAACCATGGCTTCGTCAGATGTGTCCCAATTTCAGTTGCTAACAGCTGATAGTAGTGTTCGAGTGTGGCGCCGACCGCACGAAACCATGGACCCTGGTTGTCCACAAGGAACTGTGCAAGCTCATGGTGGCTCCATAATGGTGTGGGGTGAGTTTACATGGAATGGAGTTAGTTCTATGGTCCTAATGAACCAATCGTTGACTGGAAATGGTTATGTTCGGCTATTTGGAGATCATTTGCAGCCATTCACAGACTTTATGTTCCTTGGTTTGAAGAACTAGAAGACTCGAGTGAATGATTTGGCCACCCATCGAAATTTATGGGACATAACTAAGAGGTAAGTCCGTGTACAAAAACCTGCACCGGCAACACTTTCGGAATTATTGACGGCTGTTGAGACAGCATGGCTGAATATTTCTGCAGGGGACATCCAACGACTTGCTGAGTCCACGCCACGTCGAGTTGATGCACTATGCCGGGCAAAAGGAGCTCCGACACGATATTAGGACGTATCTCATAACTTTTCTCACCTCACTGCAATATGAAGAATTTAAACTTATTTTTATCAGAACTATGCTGAGTTCTAAATGTCCTGCAAGTCAGTCAATGTTAAGACTCAAGGAAGACAGCTGTACGCTTCAACTCAAAAAATAACCTGGAATATTTCTTACACTACATTGTTTTTAATGTTTCTCAGTTCGTTGGTTATTTTTTATTCGCTCTGCCAGCAACTTTGTAATATTCTATGCCAGTGATTATGATTTTCATGGATCGATAATCCCGAAGACTAATCGCGATGCCTTTTGGGGACAATTGTTTATGAAACGAGATCTTTCTTCGAGGTCACTGTACCGAAGCAACCCGTATGGTCCTACAGGCTAAGTGTCGAGAACCAGTTTAAAATTCGCTAGATAGCTTACCGCGGTGACCCTCGTGACAGAGGACACTTTCACAGACCTTCCGCATACTATGGGAGCAAAACCGAAGCAGCTCCTGCAGGGGTGTGCAATTTCCGCGAAGCGTTGCATGCACCTGGTGGAGTAGAGAATGGGTCGTTATAGCTAACGTAGCGTGCGGTGTTTTTACGGCGTGAAGGCTGTTGAGGGACCGCGTAGCAGGCGACGTGCAGGATCATCACGCCGTGACCAACGGCTTAACGACATGTGACAAGCCAGCCGAGGCTGCGCTGTTCGCCACGGCGGCAGTTCGCCACGCCACACACAGGCTCGCAAGTAGCTGCTGGGTACTTAGTTATTCAATCTTTACTCAAGTGGATATCTGTATCAGGGTCATATTGTCACTGTATGTTGCACAACAGCCGCAGATAATACGATTGTCACTCCAAAAGAAATGCACACTATTTTTTAAAAAATCCATCTTTTATTCTACATGTTTGAACGTTTTACGGTGTGTAGAAACATTCTTTAGGAACAATATTTTCATTTCCCCACATAATTTCCATCCCTCTCAACTGCCTTGCGCCATTTTGGAAGCAGCGCCTGTATACCCGCAAGGTAAAATTCTGGACCAACTTCTTGGAACCGTGCATCGTCGTGCAACAGCAAAACATCCTGCTTTTGCCGATGTGGTCGAACACGACTCAGTCGAGCTTGAAGTTTCTTCAGTGTCGTCACATGTGCATCAGAATTTATGGTGGTTCCATTTGGCATGATGTCCACAACTAAGAGTCCTTCGGAATCGAAAAACACCGTAGCCATAACTTTTCCAGCAGAAGGTGTGGTTTTGAATTATTTTTTTTTCGGTGAATTTGCATGATGCCACTACACTGATTGCCTCTTCGTCTCTGGTGAGAAATGATGCAGCCAATGTTTTATCACTTGTCACAATCCTTCCAAGAAATTCATCTTCGCCATGCTCGTACTGCTCCAAAAGTTCGCTGCATACCGTTTTTCTTGTTTCTTTGTGAGCCACTGTCAACATCCTGGGAACCCACCCGGCACAAACCTTTTTTAACGCCAACACTTTCAGTATCCTGCAAACACTTCCTTTCCATATCCCAACGTAGCGTGACAATTCGTTCACTGTGATGCGTCTGTCAGCAGTCACCAATTCGTTAAATCTCTCACATTGTCTGGAGTGTGTGCAGTACGAGGCCTGCCGCTGCGAGGACAATCCTAAATATTGCAGTGCCCGCTTTATCACGTAACCCGCTTGCCCACCGACTAACTGTGCTGTGATCGGCAGCAGCATCTCCATACAACTTGTTCAACCTCTTGTGGATATATCCCATTGTCTCGTTTTCACAGCACAAGAATTCTACGACAGCACATTGCTTCTGACGAACGTCAAGTGTAGCAGGCATCTTGGAGACATGCTGTGACGGCGCCATTTAGGGGAACAGGTTGAACTAAGTTTGAAAACAAGCAAGAAGGATGTATCTACACACTATAAAACTTTCACACATGCACAATGAAAACTGTATTTTTACAAAAATAGTGTGTATTTCTTTTGGAGTGACCCTCGTAACAAGCTATAAAAATAAAAAAGAGGAACTTAGAAAATAAAAATGGAGCAGGACCGAAGGAAATAAATATAATAATTATATTTATAGATTAATGTTAATTAACACCCACCAAGAACTGAATTATAGACACCTAGGTAGCATCTTATGCGCATTGGTGACTGCAAATAGGCGTCGTCCAATAGAAACTGCAACTGTCAGGTAGCCATGCTAATACACTACCGGCCATTGATGTTACAGCACCATGAAGCGGACGTGCAACTAGCGCCAACATTCTTACATAATCCAATGATTAGCATTTCTGCGGTAACTTGCAGATTACGCGTGGTATCACCACCTGCATTCCATATATCAGGAAACATTACCTAGCGGATTACTCTATCAGAAATCGCAATTTGAGCGTTGTTTGTTTGTCAGGTCATCATCTTACGTCTCGCGTATGAAAGAGGAACGTCTGCCTGCAAAAAGTGTTTGTCTTGGAAAGCGGCAGGATCGTGGATTATTGAGACTGCTGTTCAACGTTTCGCTGTACTGCTGTTCGCTTCAGTCGGGATATTATGACCGTTACGCGGAAATTAAATCCACGGGTTCAGGAGGGCAATACCCGACACCATGCGGAACATCAACAGACCCATGCGTCTACCGCCCGGGAGAAGAAACTCTAGGCCAAAAAGT